>NC_089142.1:49900402-52300402 GCF_009819655.1 Sylvia atricapilla
TTTCAAGGAACACTAAAGAACACCTAGTTCCCACCCTCCTGCCTTGACCAGGAACACCTTTCTCCATACCAGGTTGCACACAGCTCCATCAAACCCGGCCTTGAACACTTAGAGGGATAACTAAAGTCTGATTATGTGTGACATATTTTTAACTTGTTTGACTGTATAATCAGCTATCAAAGGAAAAAAAGAAGAAAAAAATCTTTACAAATTATATGCTACCTAATTATTTAATTTTGCTTTGTTAAATAGTTCCTCTGGAAGATAACAACTATAATCTCTAAGACATTGTAGGGAAGAGTAACTAACAAGAAGTTACATGCTGGAGGAAAGCTTCTCAACTCCTAAAGGAGAAATAATATGGCTTAGCTAAATAATAAATATTAATCTACTTTTAAAGTTACATAAAGAAAAATAATTTATGTTCCTCTAAAAAGAAAGTTTATTTAGCTTCTTGTAATTTAGCCTGCTGCCATAGCAACTTAAGACAAAAAGATAAATCTCTGTGCTTTGTATTTTGATAACTCCAGTACGTAACTCCAGTATTTTCAATCAAATTAACAATAGTAGTTCAATTACCAATCATTGTTTCTCTTGTTCAGCTGGAAAAAACCCCACAACATGTAAAATGAGACTAATATAATGAGATTTTTTACAAAATCTGGAACTATTTTGTGAAGAAAGTGTAAGAATGCTGCACAGGGCAGCAAATCTCCTACAAGTTTTCTGTCAACGAAGATAGGCTAGTATGGCTTTTTGTCAGTACACTTGGAACCCTGCCTCACCTCACTTGTGAGTAATAATATACCCAACTTGGAAGAAAAAGATGACAATCTGAGTTAGAGTTGAGTAACTTGAAAATTAGTCATTAGTGGCGGAAATCTCTGATACATTTGCAAATAAACATCATGTACGAGCACTGGAACAACGTGCCACATTTCTTTAAAGAATCACATTTTGATTTGATTTGATTGGCCAAGTACCATCTGTCATCTTGGCAATGCCAGCAGGGTCCCATGTAAATCAGCACATTCCCAAGTTCTTTGATTGGAGCTGTAGCAAAGTGAATGGAAATCTCCCAAGCTGAATGCCTCATTTGAAAAAGCATTTCTTTCCCTGATTTGTAGTTTGTCATTAATAGCATGTACTGGGAGCTGAAACTGAAGTTCTGAAGGCTTTGCAAAGACGCCCATGCTTGCTCAGATCTAACACTGCTGTGTGAGTAATTGCTAGTTAGCAGCATGAGCATTTCCAGGCTGCTGACACTGTGAGCTTGACAACTGACAAGTTTCACTCCCATGCCATAATAACCCACAATGAAATGCAAAGCAGAAAGCAAAGATTGCAACTTAAAAAGAAGACAAAAGAAACGTTAGCAAATCTTTATTCAGTGCTGCAGGAACATCATTATCTTAGCTTAAGAAAGGTGATTATGGACAAGAGGGAGGTTGTTGCTAAAGTAAGCACAGGCATACAGCTTTGTTGATGATTCCTTTGACAAATACTTCTGCATTGCAAGTGAGTTGAAGGGTTTTACTTAATGCGGTGGTGGATCCCGTAACACTTAATGTCTCATTACAACATCAGTAGAAATACAGCACCTTTATGTTTGTTTTACTAACTTGCTAAAAATTAATGTAGTGGACAATACCCTTTAAACAGTTTTAAACCTGGCATTCTTAATTCATTTTTCAGTAAGGTTTTGGGGATGAAAGAAGAGAAAGAAAAAGCGGTTTCTGAAGGGGATTAACATAAGTTTTTGCCAAATAAAGACTTGTTCTCATTTAACTGAGCCAGGTGGTTTGAGGTCCTCTGTCCCAGAAAAGCACCTTGCCCAGGTGCTGCACTGCCACAGTGTAATAAACACATTTCAGCTTACTTTGTTTTACTGTTAAAGCAGCAAACCTGTGCTCTCGGTCCCTTTGGAACATTCACCTCATGCATCTTTAATGCTCCCTAGTGAGAGTCTGTGTTCTCTTCTGATCCCTAGTTTGCATTGTTCTGATTTCTTTGGGATACCATTTCCAATTTCCCAGATCACTCAGAGTTACTGCAGTGCCCTAAGAAGACTATTACTGATTGATGACCCAGAGAGGAAGAAATAGCTACCTAACATGGAATTTTTCTAACTTTTTTGTATTTGAATTTTAGACAAATTTCCATTTTTAACTTCAAATTACTACTTTCCTTAAAAAAAAAACAGCAAAAAAGAATTAAAATATATTTAATTTGCACCACAAAAGCATTTTTCTCTTTTGCAAGTAATAGATTCAAATGATTTGAAATAATTTGAAATCTGTTAATTCATTTCAAATTGGCCATTCAAAAAAGAAAAGAAATGGCAAGATTTAAAATTCCTTACTGAATTAAATATCTTGCAGAATAGTTATTGAAGAATACGTTGTAGACTGCTATTTTGCTGGAAAGGCATATGAAAATAAGTGTCTTTTTTCTAATACTGGAGGATGACCATGAGAGGATAATGGGTTGCTGACTTATCAAAAATACTATGAGTACTCACTAGTGTGACTGAGTTGTTGCAGAGCTCAGTAACTCGCTTATGATGAAGGCATTTGCATTTATAGTTCCAGATTAAATAATGTATCTTCTAAAACTTGCTGTTCTTTCAGTTTTGCATGTTGCTGTTTTTTTTTTTTTCCTCACAAGAAAGGACTCATGTTATTTGGGCATCTTACCTGTTACATTTATGCATTTTGCTACATGAAAATCAGTGCTCATCTCCCCAAAGACCAGCTGGTTTAAAACACAGCTTCCCCTACTCCTGTATGAACTGATTGAAAAGCTACAAACATAACTAATTTTTAATTACATAAAATGCAAATTGGCTAGAAGAAAGTGGAACAGGAAGAAGCAGAACTTATATACAGCTCTTCTCCTGCCCACTTTCTTTTTGCAAATGACTGTTTCTCTAGCTGGCTTCAGCCATCTCAGCAATTTTGGGTTCCAGCACACAGGGTAGCCTGCCTCTCTGTTCCCAGCTCCTCCTTACTCCCATTTTGCACAAGCTGGGATTTTTCCCATGTGCCACCTGCCTTGTCACTGGAACATCTCTCAGTAGCTGTTCCAGGGGAGGAACATCACTCCCCTCCTCTAAATGTTCCTGTGTGGTATCTTCTCAAAGAAATGCCCTCTGTAACAGAGGACTCACATAGCTCACTACTGAGAAATGACTTCTGCCTGATAATGCAACTTGTAGCTTTCCTTAGCATTTCTTTTGCCTTTTTGGCTTAAGTGTAGATTGTTAATTCTCTTCTAATAGTTTGATTTTTCTTTATTTTTTCTTTAACTCATTCCTTTTTTATCCTTCAGTTTTCTTATATAGTCCATGGTAAATATGAAGATTTTGTTTCAATTTATTTAGTTCATGTTGTGTAATACATAGGGATCTTAGTTTTTTGCATTTTTTTCATTAAAGAATTTCAAAACAATTCTTTATGCTTTCTGATGCAATACGTAAAAGCAATTGAAACAAAGCTCATTTGCAGCTTTAGAATGACTGTAAGATATGAAGGTGGCTCAGAGCAGACTTTTTGTAAGGTCACTAATTCAAATCTAGGTTAGCTGGTCATTTCAGAGTTTGTGCCTTTGGAACATCTCTGAGCTCTAGAAGAAAGGTTTTCCTGATTCATATCACAGCATAGATTTTTCTTAACATGTTGTTGCCTATTTATGCTAGAATCTTGGAAATTCAAAGATTTAGGAATAAGTGTTTCCTCAATAACTGTTATTTCTCTATATATAATCTCATACATTTCAGAATTGTGATATTGCCTATTGAGACAAGCTCATGTTGTATCACCAAAAAGTGTTATTACCAAATGAAGTTAGGGTTTCCAAAATTTATGGTTGTTTTGAAGGCTGAAATCAATACAACTATCTGAACTTTGAGGTCTTGTTTATGAAGGAATATGCTGAGTATTCTATCTTTAAAAGAAGCTTTCAGCTCGCATCAAATTTGCCATTATCTGTAAAGCTTAGTGGTATTTAATTACATCTCCTAAATGAGAAGTTTCAAAAGGTCCAGCTGAGATGTGAAACTATTTGAATGATGATAACAGCGATATAGCTTGCATAGTGATCTTTGTTTCCCAGGGCATAGTAGGTCCAAATACAGATCACAAAAGGAGAAAATGCAATCTAGAAGAGCATTGGTAGCAAGGATAGAGAGGTCATGGGCTATGAAAGAAATCAAAATGAGCTTCTCTGTTACAATGTAGCAGAGAGGGACAGGCACGCTGAAAGCAACTGATACCAGGGTTTGAATAAGTATTTGAATTAACTGAAATTCAGCCTTTTGAAAGTGGGGTGGCATCCTGGAGGGGTGGCCTAAATTCCTGCTGCAGTCTAAGAGAACAAGTTACATCTGAATCATCATTTCCTCATCCTGAGAGAGGTGTCAAAGAGATAAGCATGATTTGCTTACTGGAGTTGCCTTCTGTCCTCTGTAGACTGTAGAGGGACCTTGGAGGCCTGTTTAGGCTTAGGGTCTAGCTTGTAAACAGCTAATATGAGATGAACTAGTATTTAAAGAAGGAAGCTGAAAAATCGAGAACACAGAGGAAATCAACAGAAAGAGTATGAGAGCTGAGGGTGATTTCAGATGGAAAGAGAGAGCTCAGTATGTTTTTTTTTATCTAAAAGATGATTTACATGAAATGTGATCAATGTGGATAAGTGTTTTCATGGGAAGAAGTTACCGAGTATCACAGAGCTCTTTAGTCTAACAGGGAGCTGCATAACAAGAACCTGGAAGACGAAACTAGAAACATGCCAGCTGAAAATAAAGTGTGAATCGTTAAGAATAAGGATGATTGAACTGTAAAATATGATCTTGGCAAGTGTTGAATTGTCTGTTCTGCAGGCTTAAAGTCAATATCAGGCACTAAAATGTTTAAAACATAATGAGTATTTTACTTGTAATATAAAATGCTAGGTGTAAGATATCTGGCTTATAATACTAGTAGATCAGATTAGGCTTTACGCACTTCCAGTTTAATGAGTAATCACATCCTCTTCTTTGTCATATTTCTGTTTGATAAAACACTTTACTGTGCTGCTTTTTGGATGCTGTGATTTATTCTGTGTTCAGTTGCTCTACTAAGTTCTCATGTAGGATTTCATTAAGATGGTGGGGTGTGGTGGATTTTTTTTTTTTCCTCCTACATAAGATATAGCTAGGAACTCACAAGAATGTGTTTACTGTTTGCTGACATACTTTCCTCATAGAAAGCTTCAATTTAAGATTTAATTTTAGGAATAATACCAGTAAACTTTTCAAACCCAGAATGACTTTGTCCTAGGCTTTGGAACTGTAAAACTTCAGTCTAAGAAAGATAAACAATCTCAGGCTAAGCACAAGTGTAACACAGGGGTTTTTATTCTATTTCAACCTGGATGCTGACTCAGATCCTGTGATAGTCAAAAGGGGTCTCCTGTATTTTGAGCTTGGATTTATCTGCTGGTCAAGTAAGTAAAGATTTCTTTTCTTTTTAGGAGCTTCCTGAGTGCCTGAACTACTAAACACTAAAAAAAATATACAAATTTGTCATCAAACTAAACACAACATTTGTGCTAGTGATATCTTTAGGATGACAGCAGCAAGGAAATCCCTGTGTCAAAGGACTGTTTCCCTTTAATTCCTCCCAAGGACTGCACATCAGAAATCTTCCTTAGATGAAAAGAACCTATTTCATTTATTAATCTGTTAATCCTCACTTTTTTGTTGATCCCATGCATTCTGTGTTAGGGGCAGAGATAGTTATCATACAGATCATCTTGCTTTGAGCCTGGTGGGCAGAGCTGTTCTGGCAGGATCATTTGTTCCAATGTGAAGGGCAACTAAGGGAATTTTTCTGTGCTTTCCTTGCCCCCACTTTCTGTCAGCATTTGCTCTTGCCACAGACACATATCTCATGTCTTTCGCTTGTGGCAGATACTGTATGTCTTCCTTGTCTGCAGCAGTCTGAGTGACAGACTTGTCAATTCTTACAAGGAAGTCCAGTAGTCAGTACCTTTTCCTAGTTCTGGTGTAAATCTTAGGCTTTCATTCTGCTGTCAGCAGATCATTCTGTTCTCCTTCAGAGCCTAGCAACAAGTCATCCTTATCACTATTTGGTTATGGTCCCTTACTGTTTCAGGCTTCCTGCTGCTCTTTTCCTTGTCACTTTGGAGTTCCCTTACTGCTGTCCTATACATCATGTCTCAGGTTCTATATCTCAGGTGTTCAATGTGAATTTGACACCTAAGGGGATAAAAACAGTCCTGCTTTCTCTGTAGTCTCAAATTTTAAAGGTAGAGGAGAAAAAACTGTTGAAATATACTTTTTTTGTTTTATCACTGACTGCTAGTGGGGTTTTTTTTTCGAGGTCAGTCCTTTGTCCATGTTAAAACTTGGTTCTTGGCCTGTGGAAGTGATCAAAACAATGAGATGAAACAATCAAAGCACTGACCTGGGAGACTCATCTCCTAGCTGCCAGCCCTACAGAGTAACAGGTAGTAAAATGCATTGGTCTAAAGTAAAAGATTAAGGAGCTGCTTCTTCCTCATCAAAGCATTAAGTTTGCATACTGTTGCTGCCTGAATCATTTATGAAGAGAACCACAGTCCCTTGGAGGATGTAGCTGAATGAGTAGCAGTTAATCTGCAAGATTGATACCATCTCCAACAGGGAAAATGGCAGAGAATCACATTGTGAGAATGTACATATTTTGTGAAATTATATCTCAAGACATATCCTTTTGGCATCTGCAATCCTGCACCAGTGTGTGCAGACTGTAATTGCAACCTCTCAGAATTCTGATATTTTCTAGGAGTTCTTTTCTACTATAATTTTCCCATACAGTAAAAGAAAGACTTAGGGTTGAAAGGCCAACCGCTGAAAAATCCATGAGCTGCAGAAGTAAAATTACAAGTCTAGGTCAAACCTTCTGGGTGTTCATGCTGTGCAGAGCTCTTTATTTAGGTGCTTTTTTTTCAACCTCAATATCTTGGACACTGTATTTTCCATGTATTGATAAAATGCACTCCTTTAAATGATCTGTTCTATTATTGAACAATGAGAGACCATAAGCCTGACCATCAGCAGCTTTCAGAAAGAACTCATGAACCCAGGTGGAATTTTGCCAGGGTAAGCAGGATTAGCACCCTGACTCTTCCCACTCTTATAGTATATGGACTTTACAGCCTCAGAGCTTCAACTAGAAAGGAGTCACAGCCAAAAGACAAAAGTAGGAGCCTGTACTTTTAAATATTCAAATACAATTTTGATGTAAGAGCCTGGCACAGCATGGAGATTTTGTCTCGTTGCCCTGCACTAGAAGACAGGCCTGGGAAAGTTTGCTCTGCTGTGTGGGAATTTGTCATGGTCCTTGTTGGTCTGCTTTTGCATTGCTGCTGCTCCTTCCTTGCCTGCCCAGCCTTAGTCAGACATAGAAGCAGGCAGAGCTGAACAGGCATCAGGTTCTTTTCTACATCAGCAAAAGTGGCTATAGGTGCAAGATTGTTAGGTCTGGCACTTGTGCAGAAGTGCCTCTGGAACCAACAACCTTCATCCTTACTGCAGGGATGGACTGACTCCTGACATTTTACCCCTGCAGCTGGTGGGAATGAAGAACTCTGGAGATCTCAAAGGTCCCCCAGTTTCCAGTGAGATTTACAACCTACTCAGCTGAGCTGATGAATTCTGACAAGGCTAACAGCACCTCTGAGGGTGGACATGCTGTCTTACACATCCTTGCCAAGTGTAGACTCTGTATATTGTGTATTGCACTTGGTTTCTGCAAGGAGCAAATGGAGTATAACAGCTGGCAGTTTATACCTTTTATGTAATTTTTTCTGTTGCAAAGAATGAGTTTTATTTTAGGGAACTGCTTTGACTAGCCAGCTATTTAGTCCACTTTCTAGTCAGAACATGGTGAAAAAATGGGAAATTGCCAGCCTAATGAACTATGGTCATGGAAAAGGTGATAATTTCCCTGGGTAGGCCTAGACTGCAATTTGTTTTGGTGTCATAGGCTCAAGCTTTTGTCCTATGAAAGGCTAAATTGGGAAAGCATCCAGTGTTCCAAGAACAGCTTCAGAACTTTAAAGAGTAAATCCTGAATATGTATCTCTTTTGGGTATGAATTATGTTATGCTGTGTGTAGTAGCACTTGAAAGACAGAATGTCAGTAAGTGATGGAAAGACATCTCAGATTGCCTCATGGAGAATCAAAGAATACCTGGAGCTGGAAGGGACCCACGAGCATCACTGAGTCCAGCTTGTGGCCCCACACAGCACTGCTCCCAAGAGTCACACCATGTGCCTGATGCCCAAATGCTCCTTGAACACTCTCAGGCTTAGTGCTCTGATCAGCTTCCTGGGGAGCCTGTTCCAGTGTCCAACCAGGCTCTGGGTAAAGTACCTTTTCCTAATATCCAGCCTAAGTCTCCCGTGAAACAGCTTCCTGCTGTTCACTTGGGGTTCTTGGGTTCTGTTTGCTTGGTAACTAGAGATAAGAAAAGAAAAAAATCCCCCCTCCTTCGCTTGCCTTTATGAGGAAGCTGTAGAAGGAATGAGATCTTAGATGTAACTTTAGGATGAAGAGACTACCTGTCTAGCTAAGGAGGAATTGCAATGGTCTGTATTGTAGAAGAAGAACTGTAGAACTGTATTGTTTTGGGGTTTTTTTTGCCATTCTGTTTCCAACTTTTTAATCCAGATCTTGATATTTTGCTTTGATAGAATATATTTGCAGTATTTTTCACTCTCAAGTGCCTCTGTTAAGGGTCAAGTCCAAATGAAGTTGACCAATTCTTTGTAAAAAACTTCTTCTAATATAACAAATCTAATCTAATTGGTGAATGCAGAGGGCCACAGTCAAACATGTTTGATCACTTCCTGGGACACTTTGAGAGGCTTTAAAACCTACATTGAAGAGGCTTTATAGAGATATTGTGGCCAGGTCATTGATTGTCTCAGGTCTTTTCTTACAGAGGGGAAGAATCTCAAGGCGGAGATATAACTTGGAGGTCCCTGAGTCATCATATAGACCTTGGGTCATTTGGACATTATTCAATGAAGAGAGAGGAGGAGGAGGGTTTTTTCCCCTTAAAGACTGCGGAAAGGACCTTCTGTGTAAGAGAAGATCTTAGCTTTGGGGTGAGAAGCACTAACTGTTATAATATATATGTGATTGTATTACAGAGTCTAATTTAACTTGTTCTTTTAAATGAATAAATGACTACATAAAAGTCTTTTGTTCACATGCACGGAGTGCAGCATGCTGGATATTCTCTAGCACTACTTTTGCCACTAAAGAGCATGGGGAATCAGTATAAAAGAGGTTAAACCACAGGCGTTGAGTTGTCTAGGCACAGTGACAAACATTCACCCACTGATGACCAGGAAATTTTTTACTATTTAGAAAAAACACTGATCAAATTTAAAGGTTAGAAATTCAAATATATTCCCATATAAACATGTAAAAAATTACAGTATATATTATTTACAGTGTAGAAACTCTTGTACAAATATATTTGGGTTCTCACTTTTCTCAAATGAGCTGTAGTTGTATAACTCTCTTTATGCTTCCTGGAGATGCACAGACTCTACACTATGCTTTTAGAAAATTAAAAATGCATTTTTTCTCCATCACTTCTGTCAACTGTGCCACATCCTACTGAAATTATATTTTCTTGACTGCTTTTCACAGTTTCTTCTACAGTTTTTTTTCATCTCACCATTTCAGATTCTTTCCAGAACAGTTGTCTCAGGAGAGACTCTCACCTCCATCTAAGAGCTATACACTGAGCTCCACACAATGGATGACTCTCTGGGAGCTAAATGAAGCTGTCTTTAGTGACTGTTTTCTAGCAGGTCAAAACATAAGCAAGAAGTGAACAGACCCTTCGGTGGCAGTTGAACATAGGCAGTTAAATCTTCAGTCATCAAAACACACAGGTACCTTTGGACAAGTCAAAACAAGCAAATATTTTTCCCATACCACCACAAAAACCTCTCTGCTCATTAGATGCTATGTCTTTCTTCCTGCTCTCATGAGTAACACTAACAGAAGCGGCCAGTGCTGGTGGAAATTGCATTAATATCCTTTTTCATACCATGAGATGTCAATACCAATATTGGTTTCAGGTAGCTGAGCTAAATTTTTGCTGTGGAAATCTGGTAAATGTACTACAGTTCAAATTAAAAAAAAACTTGGAGAAAATAATTAAATATTTTTCAGTGATGTAGTAGGACCTTCCTTTTCTGTGGGAGAAATGATCCCTTTTCTTTCCTTTTCTTGAAGATTTTAACACTACCTGCAGAGTATGAAACCAGAAAGGAATTATTCTGGGTATGAGACTTGTTTTACTTAAGAATGACACAGAGTAGTAATTTTCTTGCTGCCTGCAACTGACAAATGTGATTTTTATCCTCCAGCTGCAAACAGGCACAAGTACCTATTGTCATGGATTTGTGGACTTTATGTAAGGTGATGATGTTTCAAGTAAGTGCAGGTGCATGTTGCACAGGGAGCTGTGGCATGAGACCTCAGGAGAGCATGAAGAAATCTCTGCTATCGCAGCAGCATTTAATTTCTCCTTCTTGTAATTTATTTAAACTGCCTTGCTTTACTCCTCCTTTGAGGTAGTAATTGTGGATCTCTTACAATACTAGCTCTTGACTTTCCAAATTCAAGAAGATCACTAC
The DNA here is from genome assembly GCF_009819655.1 of Sylvia atricapilla. Lineage (NCBI taxonomy): Eukaryota > Metazoa > Chordata > Aves > Passeriformes > Sylviidae > Sylvia > Sylvia atricapilla. The sequence continues at coordinate 49,911,114 of NC_089142.1, forward strand.
TATTTTGATGTCAGTTAAATATTTGCATTGCCTGTGAATAGGGCAAGGTTAAGCTGGCAAATGAATGCTGTGTATGAAATTTAGGTATGAAAAGATTGTGTTTGTATGAGAAAGCTAAAATATACTGATTTCCCTAGATAAAACAATGAAGGATTTTAGGGCAGATTTTTGGAAGGCGTATATCTTTGCATTTCCCACTGCAAAAGTTTATTTTTCTGGCTTTCACCAAAGTAAATTTTTGCAAGAGGGTTTAACTTTTGTGTGTAGTATAAACTTTTTTTTAGGTCCACGTGTTTGGTTTTGTTCTTTAAAAAAAAAAAAAAAAAGATTAAAAAAAAATTGTTGTACTGTTGCCCTCTGTTGATTTACTAGATGTTTGGGAAAATACCATTTTCCCCTGCTTTGACATAGATTTTCTTTTTTTTGTTTGTTTTAATTAATAAATATGTAAACAATTTGCTACATTTCTGAAGAATGTTGATGGAAAATATGTTGATGAATCTAATTGACAGATGTACACATGTATAAACCTTGCTGCTGATACTGTTAGCTTTGTCAGAGAGTGCTATAATAATCCTTTTAAGCAACTTGTTGCATCAACAAATCCAAATTATTTGGATCTGATATTGCTTTAACTTCCCATCTCAAGATTACTACACAGCTGGCAAAGCAGTTTCCCTTTTTTGTCCTCAGAGGGAAGGGAAGCAGTGTCATCCACTCAGCTCTCAGATGGATTAATCTTAATACGTTCTCCAGTTTCTGTTGATTCCTCTATGATCTAGCTGATACTTTGAAATTTACTCTCTGCTATTCTGTTTCTTTTGGCAGCCTCCTTATCCGCAGCTTTTTGCCAGCTACTTGTAACCCTCTGGGAGGCCCTGTCTGCTGAAGCAACACCACCTCTCTGCCATCAGGTTTTCAGGTGAATAGGAAAGAGTTTTTGCAGTTGTTTAATTTTTCTTTTACTTTACAGTTGTCCCCATTACTCTGTTGCTCACTCTGGTATAGACTCAAAGGGAGCAATAAGGAACATAAAATGCTCACAGGAAATGAAGGCACTATAAGGTTTGACATCTCACCTTATTCACATCCATGTACTGGAGCTGCATCTTACTGCCTCTCTTGGCCACTGTCATGGGTCTCTGAAGTAAGAGAATGTAGTGGTTTGAATGTTTATCAGGAGAAAAACAAAGCAGGCCCAAATCTTAAAAGATATAAAGATAGATTTATTACCAAACACTAACAGAAGAGAATCAGAATCAGAATGAAACTTTCAAAACACTTCTCCCTCCTCAACAAACTGTTCACTTTCCTACTAACAACATAAAGAGACAAAACTTGAAACTCCAGGTCAGTACCACTTACAAAATACTCATTCATCAGTCCATTTAGAGAGAGAAGTGTCTTCTGGACTGTTATGATAACTTTCCACAACAAAGAACAGTCCACTTGTGGCTTTTAACTCTCACAGAAGCGACCGCCCGGGGAACTTCTGCAGCTGTGAAGCTCCCATACCACCCAGCCTTTCCTGCAGCTGCATACGGGCCATGGACTAATGCATGTGTCATTTTAAAAATGAACAGTTCAAATGCGAAGGATTTTCTTTATCTCATGCAACAGAGATCTCTCTTTACTTCTTCACTGGGACAGAAGGCTTCTTATCTCATCTCTCTCTCTCTCTGTTCAAACTTCTCAGTAGGATCACAGGATCACAGCTACTAATTCAGTAATCACTTAGTCCATTACAGATACCTTTGCTCAGAATTCACAAATCTGAGCAATCATTTCCCCAATTAATATTTTCCACAATTTAAAGGGATATTTAGCATATTACAGTCTGTTACCACAGCTCACAAAAGACTTTCAGCCTAAAATCAAGGCACCTTCTCATCTCTTCCATTTAAGGCGTAATTCTTCCTTCACTGACTTAGATATCTTCATATTGTCCCTCTACAGGTCCTCAGTCTGGCTTTTTCTCTCACTCAGAGAGGATTCAGTGTTTTGTGAGTTTCATCTGTGCAAGGAAGGAGCTAACGTCTCGCCCAGGTCTCTCTCTCCCAGGCTGTGGCTCACAGTGTTGGATTTCCAAGCCACGCTAATGGCGGGGGTGGAGAACTCAAGCTGAGAGATCAGAGTGGCCTCGCCTCCTGCCCACCCCTTGGTGACAGTCAGGGCAGGCCCAGCTCCCAGACATCGCCCTCGGCCTGGCCAGCAGCGGGGCAAGCTTTGAAGGCGGCTGGATGTTAGTAGCCGTGGCTTTCTCCTCCCCTCCAGCCGCTGCTGCGGGGCCTGTCCCGGCAGCCCGGCAGAGCAGCAGGGCCAGGCGCGGCCGCCACACGGCCGGTGCTACCCGCCGGCAAGCCGGGGGGAGAGAGAGCTCCCGGCTCCACTCACCGCGTGTGTGTGTGTTCACAAAGACACGCCCAGCTCCTTCAGTGGTCACACAGTGTGGCGGTGCATTTTTGTCTCTATCAGTTTTATGTATGTATTCATGACTTGTTTTTTATATTGTTATAGAGGAAATGGCTTGTTCCATGTACCCCCTATGTTCCTCCTCATTTAGTTTTACTCCCGTCACGGTTTTCTGTCTGTCATGTGTTACATAACCCCCTGGTCCTGTCCATTACTCCAAGGCCTCTCCCTGAGTCTGGAAGATTCTGGGGAGAGTGTCGAGCGATTGGGCAGGATCCAGGTTCCCCCTCCTATTTCTCACTGTGTGATTGCTGTGCTTGTCTATTGTGCTGTGAGCCCTTGTTGTACCCCATTGGTCCCTAGCTGAGCCCTCCCCTGTGTTCCACCCCCCTTTTAAAGGTTTCTGTACTGGGGTATTCCTGGTCTCTCTCCTGAGGAAGGTGCCCCGAGGTGAGGACTCCATGTCTGGAATGCCAATAAACTGGTTGTGGCTGTATGTCTTGAGAGTCCCTCCTTCTTTCTGCTGTCACCACGCTTCGCTCCTGAGCAATCAAGACCCACTGTATTGCCGTGGTGCCAGGGCTGCCCGAGCTTGGGAATACAGGCATTGCTGCAACAAAATATGTCAGTATCTAAAAATTGGCCTCTAATAAGTCCCTGTCCTTCTCCAAAGTTCTTTACAGGGACCTTCTCCAAAGGTCTTTACAGGGAGCTATTTGTTCTTAAACTAAAAACCAAGCTGAGTTAACCCATGATAAAGAAATACATAGAAAATAAACTCGCTTTTACTGAACAGCTTTAAAATTTGCTGCATGCTCTAATACTTTCCTCTCAAAGACATCTCTCTAATAGCATGAATATGCACAGTGTTAAGGTGAAGTAAACCAGTTGTGACATCACTTTCATCCTGGGAATCTCCCAGAGAATGCAGGTAATTGAAGCTCAGCCTTGCTTTACAAGTTGGATAAAGAAGCCAACCAAATGTGCCTGTACAGTTATAAATAATCCTCTGTTAAATTTGGTGTGCAATTTTACAACTGGATGCAGAAGACTATTATTTCTGGCTCCTGTATGTTCTGCCACTTATTATACAGCACTAAACAAAGATGGGTGTGGATTTGTTGACCTATTTATTGTGAATATAAACCTAGCTTATCTTTGTCTCTCTATCGTCTTTGCAGAATACTGGGGATGTCAAATAAAGCTAAAATTAATCACTACACATGAGTGTTATTCAGCATGATAAATTGTGGGTTTAATGCATCAACAGCCTAGTGATGCATCAAAGATTTTAGGAGCAATCTAGAGGAGAATAATGAAGAATTTTCTTGGATGATTTGCAAAATTCTTCCTAAGAGGAAAAAGCATAATAATAAAAAAAAAGTATGCTTGAAAATGAAAGCTATCCAATAGGCTGATTGGAGGTAACTTCTTGGAACTGAATATGAGATAATTGTGAGCATGGAATGAAGTTGTGAAGAGCCTGTAGAGAGGGAGTAAATACCTGATGAACAATGCAGTAGATGGCAGAGTTGTGAGAGTGATTCAGAGACGTGACAATTGGGATAAAAGATCATCAAGTGTGATTACTATCTAAGTACAGAGTAAAGGCTACAGGAAAAACCTGTACTATATTTTTTTGTGGGAGCTGTAGATGGAAGGGTTACTTCTTCATAGATAAATTATGGAGAGGGAAGCAGCAACATGTAACAATGATGGTGATATCAGTACCATAAGAAGTTTGCTTTGAAGACGATGCTCTGTTTATACCCAGCAGGCAGAGAACTTTATACTCATGGCTGTTGAGATAAAATGTAGTGATGAAGGTTTGCAGAAAAATTTTGATGGATTCTTTACAGCTGTGTTAAGTTTGATATGAAATAATTTATTAGACGACAGAATCATAGAATGGCTGGGATTGGAAGGGACCTGAGAAATCACCTAGTTCCAATCCCCCTGATGTGAGCAGGAACACCTTGTGCTAGACCAGGTTGCTCAGAGCTCCATCCAGCCTGCCCTTCAATACTTCCAACGATGGGGCACCCACATCTTCTATGAGCAACCTGTTCTAGTGCTTCGCCACCTTCACAGTAAGGAATCTCCTCCTAATCTGTAATCTAAACCTACTCTCTGTCAATTTAAAGCTATTGCCCTTTGTCCTGTCACTCCACGCTCTTGTGAATAGTCTCACTTCATCTTTCTCGTAGGGTCCCTTTAGGAGACCACAATTTGGTTACCCTCAAACCTTCTCTTTTTGAGAGGTAACAATCAGATAGACAAGATTATATTTAGAATTGCATAAGATAGGTCTACAGAATTAGGGTAGATCTTCAAACAGTCTTCAGGAAGATGATATTTAAATTTATATTTGTAGATAAAATAACTCATATTCTGAGGTAAAAGGGGATACGGGTGAGAACCCTCAGAACCTGGAAAAGACAGAGATGAGATCTTCTAATGGAAATAATGAATATATGGGACATAAAACTGCATAAATAAACGTCCTTGGGGGCCTCTGAAAAAAATTGTAAAGGAATATGACTTCGCATGAGATCAAAAATAAGTGGTTTTAGTTTATTCGAGAAATAGACTAATTTTTTGCAATTTATTTTGTGTTCATTCTGTGTAATCCAAAATAATACTTTCTTTGGATAAATTTTTGACAGTTCAAAAACTGCAATGTATTTACAAATGGGAGCAGTTCAGTGTGAAAACAGACTGTTTCATGGTGAAATTATTTTAGTAAATAATGTTGACTTTCCACATAATAACCAAAAAACCCTGGTGCAAAATAACAAATATTTTTCCTTGCTCTAATTAACGGCAAATCAAGCAAAATGGGGTCATATCAGGAGATCATACACTGAGGGTATGGCATCAGGAATGTAGTACTAGTACTATAAGTTCAATGGTTTCTTCTCTATCCAAATAGGCACATGTGTGAAAAGATTCACATGAGCATGAATTGTCAATGTACATATTGTTCCTTTGGTGCTGTGAAGATTACCACATTGAATGGTTAGAGATAGGAAAGGGTTTTTAATTTTTATTGACAGAAACAGAAAGTATTGATTACTTAAGAATGTTTTTTATTTGCAAGTGCCTGCCATTATATTCTGGTTGGAATTTCTATTTAAACTGGTGACTAACCAGCCCCCAAACTATCACCTGCTTCATGGCTCAAGCACTGATCTGCAATGTGTATAGCCTAAATTCAAATTCCTTCTCAAATTCCAAAAAAATGACAAGAGATGTAATGGTGGGTTGGAACCCCAATTTCGTGAATGGAATGTCTTCACTGTCAATCTTTCTGTGTTATTTTTGGGTATTAATTTCTAATTTCTATTCCAAAAAATATCTCTGTGGCAGCTTATTTTATTCTATTTTAATTTAAAAGCTGTTTCTGTCCAGCATGGCACATATTGCTCTGCAAGCTGCAGAGCAATTTGAGCTAAGTGTCCTTATTATTAATAGGATAGGATGTTTTATTTGCATGGTTCTATGCACTAAATATTACCTGCTTTACAATTTCACTGTAAAGGACATGTGGTGAGCAAGATGCTGAAAAGAGGGAATTTGGAAATATAACTAATTACTGCAACTGAAAATTTATCATCTTATATCATCAGTCTGTATGTGATGGAAGAAATCCAGCAATATGCAAATTACTTCATTATTTCCATTTTTTTTATTGAAAATAGCTTGTGAACTTTGATTTTATTGGTAGCATTCATGAAAGAATCTAAATGTTACGGTACAACAAGGCTCTATTTGCATTATATTCAATCAGTAACTGCTATGGTGATGCTGCCATCGAGCTTTTTACACGTGTTTCCACACACTTTGCAAAGAATGTGTTATTTCTCTGTTGCAGATGGAGGAACTCTGGGATAGAGAGGTTAAGAGACGCCTGAAATCTCAGAGTGAATCAGAAGCAGAGACTGAGAGGGAGTCTAGGTTTGATTATTTATTGTTTATCTTTTTATTCACTGGATCGTAGTCTTGCTCTTAAATTCCTAATTCCTTTGTAAGTAACTGATGATGTTGCTGTTTTGCTGGTTTGGACAGCTGGATGGCATGTGTTATTTGAGTGAAACTGCATTTTTCACACTCAGTAGTTAATAATGTAACATGTCTTACTGGGTGGGTGTTTAAAGTTTCTGTAACCAACAAAAGTGAGAAGAGAGCCAAGACAGCAACTAAATCCTTATACTGAGGCAATGAAAAATTCCAATTCTTAATAGCACTCCCTCAAATCCTATTTTAATTTAACTTTTATTGAAATATTTCAGAAGAAGAGATTAAAAAAACACAGGGGAAATAATTAATGGAAGCAAAATAAGTAGACATTCCCCCAGAAAGAAAGAGCATTTGAGACTATGCCTAGCTCTTGTATTCTGTTCTTCCCCTCTCTTGTGAAAATCCATTCAACACAATTTTTTTAACTGTTGAAAACTCGTGTTTACTTGTTTCAGCCTCATTCCCTGGTTGCAAAATAGTTTAAAAATCTTTAAAGTGAGTTAATTTCTTCTTGGCTAAAACATGAATGCTCAATCTCTGTTTAGTCATACTATAATTCCTCTGATTTACTGGCAATATGGGATATTGCTTGTGAATTGAAAAAGGTGTAGATCTGGTGAGAATCATATCTACCTGTAAAAGTGATGGATGGTCCCTCACAGCTTTTGGCCCTGGCAGAGCACCATTGGCCTGACCACACCAGGGCAGAACTCTCACTCAGCACTTTCAGTGCTGCTACATGTTGGAAAGCTGCAAGTTTAATAGCACTGACCATAACAGTCTTGGCTTTGGGTCCTCTGGGCCAGGCACTGAAAACAGGCACTGCTTGAGAACTACCAGAGCTCAACATGGATGCAAACAAGGGAGCTATCCTGTGAAGAGCCTGTGGGAAATCATATAGAAAGCCACCATCTTTGAGGAATGTGAATTTTTGCTATTTAAGGGACTATCGATAATGTAAAAAACCCCAAAACAACACAACAACACCAACACCCAAAACCAAACCCAAAAAACCCCAAAACCCCAGAAAACCCACTCCAAAACCACCACACCAAAGCAAACAACCCCCCCCCCCGAAAAACCCAAAACAAAACAAAACAAAAAAACCCAAAAAACAAAACAAAACAAACCCAAAAAAACCCAGTGAATTTTGAACAGTAAACTCAGTAGGAATCACACATCACTCTAGAGATTGTTTGGTTAACCGAAGCCTTAAAAGAAGCCTTAAAAACAAAACCCTGTTACCAAGGAAAAATTTATGTGGTAACTTACAATCTTTGATGAGAAATATGCTATCACTGTAATCTGTTTATGTATTGTCTTTCACAAGAAGTGCAGCAGGCCAAACACCTGGAACAGATTTTGTTTATAATACATGTTGTGACATCAACAAAAGATTTGGAAAGACACTGTATTCATACTCAGCCTCACAAAATGTTTCAAAATTGCTGCCTTTGCAGAGTTCCCAGAAAAACAGGAAATAAATGAATTTAAAATTGCATGAGAAGCAGAAAATAAATTTGAAAATAATGTTAGATGCAGAAAAATATAGAATGCCGCCTTAGACGCAGGAGCTGAAGGGGATCAGATTTTTCAGCCAAATTGTGAGATAGAGTGAAGACTGGAGAAAGTGATCCTTAGAAGAGGTGACCAGATAACATGAAAATTCATGGGCTTTTTTGAAAGTCAGATTTCTTTTCAATTTGTGTTCAGAATTTGTCTGTAATAAACACAAGTATTCTTACATAAATTATGCTAAAAGTGTGGCATGAAGTTAGGTACCAAATGCTATGCATTAGCATTCTTGGAGTTTACAGATTTGGAATATAAAGGTTCATTTACTTTTTTATTATCTTTTTTTTTTTCTTAATTTCCTTGAAGCCTGGAAGAGTCAGTAACCATGAAATTTACTCTTAAAACAGTTCCAAACAATATAATTACTACGTTTTTTTCCTATTTTGGGACAAATGGTGTGAATCAACAAAACACTGCAGAAATCAGCTTTCTACACAAGTTGCTAATAACATAAAAGTGGTTAATAAGGAAGAGAAGCTTCAAAAAGGACTTCTAGGGACACTAAACCCCAGCCCAATTACAGGTACTTTGAGAGCAGAACTTTGACCCAAAAGGTCAAATCCTAGAACATATACTGCCCCCATCTCACTCCACTAAATAACTCTCTTCTCAAACTTGAGGCTTGGCATAGGTAGCAAAATGCTCACTGTTTCAGAGAGATGTCAAAGGGAGACATCCAAGCTGTATTCAGATTACAAAGTCGTATTGTGGGAAGCTTTGATATGGAGAGATTTGGATGGCAAGATTTCCAGCTGTTTGCAGGAATCGGGTTGTACCCATTAATGCCAAATTAGCTCTCCCTTTTTGCAGAAAGAATGTCTTTTTTGTTATGTTTCCAAAGAAAGATTAACTTTGTAGGCAACCAGGGTCTGGACTTTTTAAACTATTTCCATTTCCCCATACCCTCTAGAGACTCCATTCCCCAAAAGAGAAAGCCTATCCATTCCTGAAATTTAGTAATGTGGCCTGATAATTTTTTCAGAAGTAACAGCCTCCAGAACTCCTGTTATGCTAATGTCCATCTTGCTGCATCACTGGAGTCTTGTTTTCATATTCCCACTTATCCTTTTAAATAAGATGAAACTACAGAACTGACATCTGCGTCTCCCTAAAAGCAAAGCAAAAGCCCAAACTCAGACAATGAAATGTTTTAAATATTACTGCTGAAGCCTCTGAAAGGAAATTTGCTTCATGGCTTGAAATAAACATGCAGGTGCTCAAATCCAGGCAGATCACTTTGTGGTTTCCCTCCTCCCATCTGTGAATATTTACAAAATCACTGACTCTCATTTTACTTTTCCAGATGATGATAGAACAAATTTACAAGCTACCTTTTTCACCTTCACCCCTCTCATACTTCACCCCTCTAAATACATGAGAAAAGATATTTTTATTGTACTTTTTTACTTTTCACTCATTTCCAAGCTGAAGTTAAAGATATACCATTCCACTGAATACTTATCTCCAGATATTTTATTTAAATTTATTTAAATCTTCCCTTCTAATTGGATATAAAAATAGCCCCTGGTTTCCTGAGGATTATCAGTGATTCACTGATGTTGGAACATGTTTTGACCAAATCAGCAGTGTAGCATTTTAAAATAAACACATGAAATCAAATAAAAGAATGGATTATTGACCAGCTACACATTCATCTTGCAAGGCTGAATCCAACAGTAACCATTCATCACTTCAATTTGAAGTGTTTAGCCATGATTTTTTAGATGATAGTACAAAGAAACCCTTCCAAGAGCTAAAACTGCATAGTTCCTCAGAAATGCAATTTGCTGCATTAATCTGTAAATTAACCTCAGGCTTAATCTGGAAATAATTGTCTAGGTTTTATAGTTTTTATCATGATTTCTTTTGAAGGCAGTAGGAATTGCTGCTCTCATAAGAGTGAAAAAAGTGTTATACACATTGAAATCTTATCTTAATTCTTGTATACTTCATGTGCAAATATCTACAAATATTCTCAGTTTCTATCTTGAAAAAGTGAAAGGATATAGAACAGAGGGGACGGTGTAATTTAATCCAATTTGATATTATTACCAAACAAATCCACTGAGATACATCTTGCACTAAATTAAAGTGTTTTCCCTCTCTGCTTCTACTGAAGGAGGCTTCCAAAGTTTGCTTTTTTTGTTGTTTAGAAATATTCTTCTCACCTCTGGTTGAAATTTATTTATGGTCACTTTATAACCCTTTGCTTTTCCATTGACATCGACTCTAAGTTTGAATAGTACCTTTTCCCTCCCTTCTGTTTATCTTTTGATCTATCAACAGAGAACTTTCAGATCCACTCTCAGACTTCTTTTCTCTGGGTGTATGCTCTGGCCTTCTTTTAGTCTTTACTGACATCAGCCATCCACTTCCTTGATCACCTTAGAAATCCTTCTCTGTATCTGTTCCAGACTGGATTAATTTTTATTGCCCCTGGGAGGTGAGGGTTGTGCACAGTATTCAGGGTAAGGTTTTACTGGGGCCTTGTAAAGGAGGATGATACTTACAAACATTTCTTTTGCTGCATTATCTCTGTATAGTTAATATCCTCTTTCAAAATATGAATTTTTGGACTGATGCTACTTTTCAAATATCTGAGCCAAAATACTCACATTACATGTGTGTGTGGTGGTTAAAGAGGCAGGAGGGGTTTCAGTCACCTTTAATAAAACCAACTTTTTAGTAATTTGCTTTCATGGGTATAAGAAAATATTTTCTACAAGAATTTATTCTGGACACGTGGAAAATTCTCTACGTGAAATTTAGATTCTGTTTTTTTGTTGTTACAGAGCACTATCCAAACCCAGGCTGGTGAGTTCTGGACTATTAGTTTTAGTTTAATATATGTCAGGAAAAGAAAGAAAGCAAAAACTCTTGAGTTCTCCAAATTACAGTGGCATCTGTTCAGTATAAAGAAGTAATGCATAAGTAAATGAATACTACCAACATATGGTGACAGCTCCTAGATCTGTTTTGGCATGGAAGTAAAGTAAGGGAGGTTCACAAAATGTTCAAGCTAATGGATAACTGTGGTTCAAACAAGCTCAGCAGGTAGTCACTTTCTGAGTTTTTTCATGACTTAATGAGGTTTGTGGAAGCCATTTTCCTCGTATGTAGGAATGAGGACCATCAGGTGAGGCTCCTGGTTGCTATCATGCTATTTCCTTTTTGCTCTTATGAAAAATGGTTTGTCTGTATAGGAAAGAGTGGCTCATGACCTACCTTTCTGGCAGGCTGCCCCCCTGCTGACCTGCAGGAAGCAGATAAAATATATATGGAAAGGGTTTAATTTATCTTCCTCTAAACCCAAGCACTCTGGGTTAGAGCTAAGGCTTTCTCTGCAAAGATGATTTCCTAGGCAGTTCAGCAGAACCCAGTCCCAGCAACCTTCAGGCCACGGAAGTAAAAATTAAAACCCAGCTTTTCCCAGCTGAATGAAATCCCTGCAAATCTCTGGGTCAGGAGAGTCTGAATAAGTACCCCATCTCTTAAAATGGGGCTATTACCTATATGCCAGATAGTGCCTTTCTCTTGGAGCTCTCCTAGCTCTCTGTTGATAGCATCTCTTTGAGTTATAATTTTAGCTCATAGTCTTCCAGGCATTGATTTATAACCTGATGCTGGAAAATGTCCTAGTACCTTTCCTGCTGCCTGGAGCCTTGCTGAACCTGATTTAAACAAATGCCTTGATCCCTTTTCGTGTTCTGTCTCTTTAGACATCTTCTTGGGTCTGTCTTTTCAGGGCATTTCCTGCTTCCTCCAGAAGGCACAAGCAGCGAGCAACTGCATATGTACCTGTGCTGTCACTCTTCCTGCTTCCATCAGCAGGCAGAAGCACAGGCACATCTGACCTGCTTGCCTCTTACTTCCTCTCTCCAAAGTGGAGCTGCAAGTTTGTAAATGATTAACTGACTTAGCTGTTTTTTCTGGATTGACTGATTTAACTGTTTTTTCTGGATTAACTGATTTAGCATGGCAGATCTGGTGAATGCTGAGTAGAAGCCAAAAATTCATTAGCATTCTTTCCTTTCTATCTTCAAAATAACTGGGCTCAGATCTGTAACAACTCCATAATTAGACGTCAAAGGTCCACTCCAAATCTTTTTTGAAGTTCTAAAGGCAATTTGGAGATTAAGCAAAGGTTTTCCAATTCTTATGGCAGTTCACCTTTAAACATCTACTGTCTACTTATCCCTGAATAATTGGTCATTTTAAATCATCTGCGGTATATTTAAGCTAACTGTGCTCAGGGTAGGTGCTTGTTTTGTGGAAGATTTATCAAGGTGGTCAAGTACTGATAATTTTTATAGGAAACTCTAGGACTTAGGCTGGCCCAGCTGTATTGCAGTGCTTGTTTGTTGAGGTTTTATTCTTTCAGATAAGGACAGGAATTTCTGAGAAATGAAAAGTTAAAAAGCCCCCAAAATTCAAAAAATCAAAATGCATCCTGATGGAGGAGAAAGGGAAGAGAATTCATGCTACCAAAATTCAGAAACTGAAATAAGGTGCTGGGATTAGGTTTGTGCGTAGGGCTCCCTGTGCAGTTCATGCAGAGTAGAGGTACTAGCCTGCCTCCTCTGAATGTAGTGGCACTGAGGATTAGACTCTGCAGCTCAACACCTAAAATTAAGATGGTTTCTTTGCACCTCTGTCCCTCTTACCATGCAGACATGCTTTATAGACAAAGGGAGTCTGCCTGGCAGAGAGTGACCACGAGGAAATGAAGATTTCAGCTGTAGATGGATCACAGTAGGAACAGAGGTGTTGTTTTAATGAAAACTGCAATATATTGTTTAGTAGGCCAGCCAACTTTTGGGTAAAGATGTAAAGTGTCAGCAAAGGATACCTGTTTATATATGGGCAAAAAATGCATTAATATTAAGATACACAACTATAAACTCCATACACTTTACGCAAACAAAACTTGAATAGCTTTTCTTGTCCTAATAATTTTCAGCTTAGTTTGTGCATTCATATACAGGGACTCTCTTGTTAAGTTCCTTCAGGTCACTCATGGTGCTCAGGGGTTGAAACATGCTCATGTTTTGAAGACAACCATAGGAATTATGTGGCCAGATCCCTTTCACTGCTTGAGATGTACGTAGGGCATCTTCTTCAAAGGCTTCAGTTCTCATTATAGCTGTTTGCACTTGAACAAGAGGTGTAGCAGATCACACCATAACGATGCTTGCACTCATTTCACTCTGATGCAGATGGCTAAGAGGAGGTGTGAGACAGCAGGGAAAAATCAGAGAAAGCAGGGTTGGAATCTTGTGACATGGCTGGTGAGGCACAAACATCCTTAGCTGCTTCTCTAAAAGGATTTTTATCTTCTGAAAGACCTTCAAGGTTCACTCTTCTCTTGTGTACTTACTGACAGGTTGTATATCACGTGAAGAATTGGTTGTGCACATCTGGAACCACTCTGAAACATTTACCTTGCTGTTTTTAAGATTATTGTAACTCATAATAGTTTACAAGGTGGGTTGAAATTTACTGCTGAGCTGGAAGTAGCTAGATGTATTTTTTTCTTAGGGGACAGTAGAATTTAAGGTTCTATTAACAAAGCTGAGTCAATGACAGAGCTGTACAATAGATGGAGGTACATAATTTATCCTAAAGGTCTAGTGAAACTTGTGTACAACCATTGCCACCCACAAAATATTTTATTTTACTTATATATTATATGATAAAGATGTCATGGGTTGTCACCTAAACACATGAAGACTAAAAAAATGTGGTATTTTGCAATTTTGTAGTTACTAAATCTAATATCTGATGTGTAACCAGGGTAGAGAGCTCCTCTAGAGAATTCACTGTTACAGCATGCTTTTCTAAAAATTATTCTTATTGTTCTCTCTTTGTATTGTACCTTTTCAAAGACTAGCTTCCCCTGCTGATTTTCTTGGTTTGTTCTGTGATTCCCACAGTGTATGAGGCACCTGTCTGGCTTAATTTAGTTGAAAAGAAAAGGAAGTGCAAATTAGTTAGATATATAAGGTGGCAGTTGTAAAAAGAGAAAGAAAATAAATGTTATTTATATTAATAGGCAGTTTACTCTTCCAGTGCAGCTATTTGTGCTTTCTGGTGTGGCTGCTGGCTGCTGCCAGCCCTCCCAGCAGTGATTCAGGACCTCATAGCCACTGATCAGGGGTGGACTGGAGATTTCTGCTGGCTGGCCCATCACAACAAAAGGATTATATTTGGCTAAAACCACTTTGAATGGGATAAAGGGAAGCTGACCAGTGCTTTTTGAATTAATCTGAATTCAGAAGCAAAGATGGGACATACCAGCATATTTTTTGCAAGGACTCAGTCAGAATTTTGCAGCAGTTGTAAGCTAAGGCAATGTTTGACCTACTATGTTGTCAAAGCTGTATTTTCCTCTAGTTCATAAACAAAGAAAATATTTCTTCTGAAATTCCTGAAACATGGTATCATTGTCTACTGTATGGATGTAGTTTGCTTTCTTGATCCTATTGACTGTTTTCTACTGTGTATAATATAATTAAAGATACAGTAAGATGGTAATCAGATTATTAAAAACTTGCTATGTTGATTTCAACTATGACTAAAAAGGAAGTTTTAAAATCTGAAGTTTATGAGAGGGGTAAAAAACACCCCAAAATTCCAGAAGAACCCCTAGAAACATCATCAACCTTAACAGTGACACCCTATTTACCTTTACTTGGGCAGCACTATCAAAATATAATGTCTTCTAGTGTTGTTTTGATAGGAAATTAGATTCTTTTAATAAGTAGAAATTGAGCTGCAAACAGAAGCTTTATAACTTTTGACAGATATTCAGCAAGAGAGATCCTTGGAAAACCTGCCAAATCCTGGTGGGCTACATCAAAAGCAGTGTGGCCAGCAGGTCGAGGGAAGTGATTCTTCCCCTCTGCTCCACTCATGAGACCCCACCTGGAGTGCTGCACCCAGCTCTGGGAGCTCCAGCATAAGAAGGATGTGGCCCTGTTGGAGAGTGTCCAGAGGAGGTCACAAATATGCTCAGAGGGTTGGAGCACCCCTCCTGCAGACAGGCTGAGAGAGTTGGGCTGTTCAGCTTGGAAAAGAGAAGGCCCCAGGGAGACCTCAGAGCAGCCTTCCTGCACCTAAAATGGGCCTACAAGAGAACATGGGAGGGAGTTTTGACAAGGGCATGTAGAGATAGGATAAGGGGAAATGGTTTCAAACTGAAAGAGGACAGGTTTAGATTAGATAAAGTAGAAAATTTTCCCTGTGAGGGTAGTGAGGCTGTGGAACTCACAGGGAATCAGTGGGTACCCTGGAAGTATTTGAGACCAGGTTACATGGGGCTTTGAGAAGCCTGGTTTAGTGGAAGGTATCGTGCCCATGGCAGGAGGGCTGAAGTTAGAGGATCTTCCAACCCAAGGTATTTTCTTCTCTCCTATTCTAAATCAAAATATGTGCTAGAACGGATCTTAATCTTAAGCTCAAGATCAATCCTATGATATCCCAAAACTTGCTTTCAAGAATTTGAAATGTGATTTGTAGGTCCTTTAAACCCAAAAACTAGTATTTCTTGAAAGAGGAATGTAGGGCATCTTATCTCTAGTGAATTAATTTTATAACACTTTTATCAGTTTTGTTATCGGTATGTTTTCCTTCTTTCTGCATTTATAAATTAAAACATAAGGAGGAGAAAAACATGGTTATGAAAGACACAGTTCATAGTTTGAGGATTTCTAGACAGCAATCAAGAATAGGTAAAAACAGCACCAGGGCATAGAAAGTAAACCTGTGAGGAATTTGTGTACAGCTTTTATTTATATGCTCAAAGATAATTAACACGCTTACCATAAAAAAAAGAAGGTAAATAAGTTGGATGTTGTTTTAAAAGCTATTGCATTTTCTAAATGAATCAATATTTTAAGTCCTCTCCTGACTTTTAGCTACTT
The DNA here is from genome assembly GCF_009819655.1 of Sylvia atricapilla. Taxonomy (NCBI): domain Eukaryota; kingdom Metazoa; phylum Chordata; class Aves; order Passeriformes; family Sylviidae; genus Sylvia; species Sylvia atricapilla. Next base: position 49,927,043 of record NC_089142.1, read on the forward strand.
AGCCTCTACCCATAAAACCCAAACTAACAATATCTTATAGTGTCTTGCCTGATCAGACAAAAATATCCACCCTGTCTTGATCTGGGGCAAAGAGCTTCAGGGATGTAAAGAAGTAGAGAAATATACCTTTAATTACACAGGCCTAGAAGCATGATGCTGTCATCATTTACAAAGTTATTTAAATATTGCTTGTGAAATATTCTACATAAAATGAAAAATGAACTCCCATATATCTGTTTAAAGTTGGTCTATGACGTTTTAAAAATACTTTCAGTCATCATGGAAGGTGTAAATGACACCTAATGCTGTTGCTATGACTCTTCAGCTATCTCACTATTTCCTCTGCATTGTCTACAGATAATGACTGTGCCGTAGTCTCGCAATCATTATTTCCATTCTTCTTTTTGTGATTTATCCGGTATGACTAAGGAACAAAGTCTGTTTAAGTATATTTTTATTATCCTAGTCTAAGCTGGCTTTATGATTATGAGTTTCCATGGTGCCTGGTGGAAATTCTTTGTTGCTCTCATTCAACAGCATTATTTTAAGTCATAAAATCCTATAATAACCAGGTGAAAATATTAGTCTGTAAACAGCACACAAATGTATCTATTTTCCCCTCTAGATTTTAATTTGACATTTTTTCCTTTAGAGGTTGATTCAGTGAAACAGAGCAAGATAGAGTAGATGGGAAAAAAACATGTTCAAAACTCTGGAGTGGCTGGTATAATATTGATTCACAGATTGCCTGTACCAGAAAAGATTCTATTTCCTTTGCATATTTCCTACAAGTTGGACTGAAGATGTACTTGACTGATATTTTAACATTCAATACACGCTAAAGTTGCTAAACTTGCACTTTATACTTCAAAGTTCTGTAATTTCCTCATCTTTATTATGAATGATTTATGGAACATTCTGTTAAAGTAAACATTGATAGCATCAGGTAGTCCCTTCAGAACAAATGAAAATAATAATGTTTCTGTCAAAAGTAGATGGAAATAATAATAAGACAATATCTGCACCAAGTGCAACCCAAATTTTGTTATTAATGCATAAATTTTATTTATGTCTACAATATATTGAAATACAAATACTGTACACAGTAGAAATGATAATGTATTAGAAGTTATGGACTTTTTGCTTACATTTCTATAAGTTAGTATGCATCAGCTGACATTTTTAATAAAACTTTTATGGGGAATCTGGAAAGGTGTTACCATGAAATAACTAAAGCCTCAGAAAGGATATAATCTGAGAATTACAGAGGTATTTATTATACCCCTCAGATAGCTGTGGGCATTCTAAAGTCTTCAAAGCAAATAAATTAATCATTCTTAGTGAACAGAATATTAAAATAAGAGAATGCTGAATTTAATTTTTTAGCTTACTCTAGAAGATGAAACTAGCCTCATATATAATTGTAGGCTATGCTTGGAGCTTATATAATTTGCACTTGATGCTGTTATGGGGATGAGAGAAAGAAAAGTTTCTCCATACACTGTGGAATTTACAAAACTAGATACTGAAATAATTGTGTGAGTCTGGAAAATACACTCCTGAAAGCCTGGTGTCTGGAAAATACACTCCTGAAAGCCTGGTACTCCTGCACCCCCAAACCACTTTCCAAGTACAGTACAGTAAATTAAAGCTTCTCTTTCTGAAATTGGTGAATATGGAACATTGCCTACTTTTCAAAGAAAAGAAAACTTTACATCTTTATATATGGGTATATTTAAATACACATATCTGTATCTGTCTGTACATGTGTGTCTGTTAGTTTTTTTAAAATTCTTAAACGCACTGGATAATATAATTCCCAGTTGCCATGGGACAGCCAAAGACCTTATTAACCCTGCATATTTTGTGACAATAAATATGCAATAGGTGACCAGGGAGAAGTAAGGTGTTATAAATGATTCAAGGGAGGTCAAGGCTCCTTAAAAGTACCAAAGTACCTCAGATTTTTAAACTCTCTTTTTTTTTTTTTTTTTTTTTTTTTTTTTTTTTTTTTTTAATGTAGCTAGTAGAAAGGGGCTGCTTCAGCATGGTGTTTTTTCATCTTTATATTTTTTGGGTTTTACTTCAAAAACACTATCTTAAAACATTTTAGAAATGGAGCTCCATGTTCAACCATCATTCTTTAAGTTCCTACAGATCTCACATATGTAAATATGAGTAGGATAAATACCCTTGCCTCCTCTTCATCAGTGACAGTTCGCTTGTATTTCTTTAGACTGACTCTGATCCTGGTTTACATAAATCTAAGTTCTTATCAGTGCTGATTTATATATTTCAGGCATTCAGTATTGAGTATAATAAAGGTTTGAATATAATCTAGTACTTGTAGAATAGCAATTTAGATTCCTTATTTTTCTCTTAGTTTCTGTATGGTAACAACAGATTTTTTTAAGGCTTAAGTTTTTATGGTTCACTTCTTAGGTTTCATATCAATTTCTAGCATGGTTTTTATAAGATACACCATTGTAATATAAATATTTTCCTATTTTCCCACCTTATTTTCACTAGCACTCTGCATGTATAGCTTTTTCCAGATATTCTCTATTGCCCACTGACAGGTAATGAAATACAATATACTAGGTCAGAGCTTTTGCCTCCGATCCAATTTTGGATCACCCCTTTGAAAAAATCTGTGGCAAGGGATTGTTGGTGGAATTTGGAAACCTCTGTGAGTCTGTGACAATTAAGTTACAGATGCTTGTCACAGTTGTTTATTTTTTCAAATTCAGCTTAATCAGCATAGACTTGATAATAACTGCAGTTTGTAACAGAGGGTTGAGGGCTTCTTGGCATGTCTAATGATAAAATAGACTACTGCAAAGTGTAAACTATGTATCAAGCCAAAAATTGAATGACCTTATTGTTGCATGCTGTGTCCCCTGATCTGCAGAGCACATAAAATAAAAAGCCTATCTTTGCCTTTTATTCAGAAGCCTTCTTGTAAAACCCTTCTGTTCCATTTCATCACCAGGTTAATTACTTATCTTTGTTGCTATGGTCCTTGGGTATATGAAGGAATCTTTTGACTATTATTGCATAACTTGAATTTCTGCCAAAGTAGATCCATTCTGAAACTAATATCTTCAGAAATACTTCTGTATAAAATTAATTAATACTTGAATATATCAGACCCGTGATAATATTTCATTAGAAAAAAAAATAACATAAATTTATACATCACATGAAAAATGCTGAGGAGCGCTATTAATTATTTAGTTCAGGCTACTTTAAGTGTGTTTGGGACCATGCAAAGGACTGAAATGAGGAACTGAACATTTCCAGATCAAGTACCTTAATTAGATGCTTAAAATAGTGCAAATACCTCTAATCAGATTCTAAAAAAAGAGACAATTTGCGGCTCACAAGCAAATTAGGAGTTAGCATCCTGCCATTACCAGACCTGGACATCTAAGTAAATATATATATCTGGGAATATAGCTTCACAATGAGCTATGTAATCCTTTAAAATCTGTCCTGCAGTTGTAATGCATTAGATAGCACACAACATGTACTCAAATATGGAAAAATGTGGGCCAGCTGAAGTGAAACTGGTGGGAGAAGAGTCAGAGATCATAGGAGCATGATTCTTGGGGAAAGGGAGACGTTATTTGACTTGAAGAGGATGCTAAAGGCACTGACAAAGGTCTATATGAGGACTAGTGCTGCAGCAGACCCCTTGTTAGAGGGTAGAAACAAGTCGAGACACAGACTTCTTGTTTATCACAGCATGAAAAGGGTCCTGGTGTATTCCTCTTTACAGCTCAGCCATCCTGACTTCTATTATTCACATACTGTGGCTGCAGGAAGCTCCTGCTATAGGTTTCCCTTACAGCCTCTGACTGCTGGTTATTTTCTGCCAAACTACAACTGCATGGATCAGTTTGCAGGCTTTGACTGCAGGCTTTTACCTGGCTAGACTGCAACTTTAGCTGTAGACCCAGACTGACCTCACAGCAGTAATTCACATTTCCCAGGTTCTTTCTTCTTCTTCATGATCCCCCTCTCACTAGCTAACCCACTCCCTTTTGTCACACTTATCTTTATTGGCTATAGCTGGGACTCATCAGGGGCAAGGCTGTAAGGTAATTAGGTAATTAAGACAGCTGTTACTTATCAGGGGCAAGGTCACTTGTATTCCCTTCTCCTACAGAACAGAATAAATTTGTTTCTGTATTCCTGATCCATTGCAATAGCAATGACTTTACATGGTAGCACTGGAAATTTTTTTTCTCCTAATGTAACAGATCTACATTGTATTTGTGGCTGTGTGGTCTTTATTAGTGCACATCTTTTATACTCAGTAAAAAGAGCAAAAATATGACAGGATTCCTACAAGTAGTTTTGGGAGGGAGCTACATGGATGACTTCTTGAGTGGTAGTCCAATCTTATGAGTCTGTGAAAGACACCCCTTTGTTTAAACAAAACTAAAAGTAATGAGCTATACTCAAGGACTCTGTGTGTGACAGAATGATTTTTCTTCAGTGTTTTTCTCTTTTTTTTTTTTTTGCTTTTAATTTATATAACTTTAGTTTGCTACTTCATTGCAGTTTTCCAGCAATGACTGGAAAATGACTCTCAGCTGAAAAGCAGAGAAAGCTGGAAAAAAGCACCTCTTTTATAGGGTGTTTACTTGAAACTCTGAGGCTAGTGGGACATCACAGGGGGCTGCTTTTGTGGTTTCATAAGTGGAGCACCATAGCTGCAATATTAAACTGTGGAAAGTCATCAGAAAAAGCTAAATTGCATGTGGGGGAAAATATGTAAGAGTCAGGAATACTAAGAAAGTGTTTCACTCTACAGCATCACCTTTGTTACAACATCAAGATGATCAAGCCCCATAACAGGTTGTTTTCTAGCCTGTGATCTTCTCACTAAGTACTTACGGTTCTCCAATTGCTAATTGGAATTTTGGGTTATTTCTGAATGTAAACAGCTTTAAAAAGATGTTGGTATGGTATAAAACACTAGTTCTTGACCATAAATGATTTGGAGGGAGTGTCTCTTCACCTTCTGTGAAGGGCTGGATTTTATCCCTTTTTCATGATCCTTAATATCTCTGTTAGTGGTTTATTCAAATTAAGTCTCAGTTCATATATGTTGTTCCAGTTATCCTTGTTACACATGTACTTAAACTGGTGATTATACAAACATAAATAGACATGGATCTTCTTGCTTGTCTTGCTTTGTAAATTCTGTTAGGAAAAAGAATGGCATTTTCAATGTAATCTGTCAAGAGGGACAAATATTTTTTTTTTTTTAATAACCTCTTTGTGGGTAGGAGGATGGGGAAAGTAACTCCCATGATTCAATTTTAAGCATTAAAGTATATTTCTAGATTCATGCATTAGTCTCTTGTTGCTTTCACTCCAGAAAACCTTGCTGTATGTGGAGCTGTCTATGCTTTTGAAAAAAACATTTAGGACTAGGTGATTTTTTTATATTTTTTAATGTAGGATATATTTTTTATTTCCACAGAGTTTGGTCTGCTGTAGCTAATCCAATCTCAAGCTATATTGCTGAGTGCTGAGGCTGAGTGCTGTTCAGGGGAAATAAAAGAAAAATTCAGCATTTTTAAATGCAGGGTAGAGATGAGACCATGACAAAAAAAATAACTCTCTTTCTGTATCTGACACTAAACAAGCAAAAAGAATGACACCTGCAGTAAGGAATTATCACTGTTTGCATTAAGAAAGCTGGCTACTCTTCTTGCTCTAGCAGTTTATATACCAATATAACTTTTTGGGTTATAGATGCAGAAATATTGATAATTATGTGAGAATTCAGGGAAAAGGTTGTTCTCTAAATTGGTTATTTATATGAGTGTAGGAATTGGCAGATTTTATTGAGCTGAGGTTTGTCTTGCATGTCCTGCTGTCAACAACAGCTAGCACAAATAGCTGGTTTGGAAAGCATCACAGCTCCTTGGAGTCAGGATAAGATAACTTGTAGTGCTGTTCATAACTGGCCTGTGTTTTTAGATGGATTGACTTAGCCTGGAAATCTTAAGCTTTATATAACTTGCAAAAGCAAAGGTATGTTCCAGTGTTTTTCATTACTTGAACTACTCCTGTTGCCTGTACTAATATTCAGGTGTTCCTTGACTCTTTCTAAACTCTTGTTTGTATGTTCTGCTGCAAATTATTTTCAAAATGTTACATTACATTAAAAAAGAAAAAAATTGAAGTAGCTTCATTTTTATTTTTGGGATCGCCTATGCTACTGTAAGAGGAGCTGCTAAACTTTCTTCCTTACAGTACTGATTTTAATAAATATTGCTGTTTTCTTGTTGGACTTTGCTTGTCCTGGAGACCTGCTCTTTTTAAATCACTCTTCATAAGATTGTGTCCATTTTGTATAATTCTTATTATCCTTCCTTGAATCCCACCAACTTCTCATTACCCAATTTGTAATAAGCTGCATGTTAATTCAGATGAAGTTATTTTTCTCATTTATAGGAAAAGTTTAACTTTTTCAAAGGTGTTTTTCCTAGTCCTTATACATATATAGTATCTTGTTTCCCTGATTTGACCATAGCTGCATGTGTTTGTTTAACATGGATGGAAAAAATCAATTAGTGGCTGTCTTTGAAATTGTCAACTGGATTAACCAATTAAATATAGGGATACACCTCTGGGTCACACAAGCTTAAAAGTCATGAGAATCCCGGGAAAATTCCTTTTCCCTCTGGCCTCAAAGGAGGTAAGAAGGCAGCGTGGCTCCTTCCTTGCAGGGTGTGCCGGGATGGGCCCATCCAGCCCGGGCTGGGCTTTTCATGGGAAGCCCACCTGGCCCAGCCACTCCTGAGCTGGGGGAAAGGATGAGAATATGCCCCCTGTCCCAGCTCAGATTGGGTTTCCAATGGCTGTAAAACACTCTGACTAAGCTGCGGGGGCCGAGCCCCCTCTCCTTCTCTGGTGACTCCCGAGCAGAGGAAGAAAAGCAAGGGAGGAAAGCCCAACCTGCTCGAGCCTGGATCAAGATCCCTTGGCAGGAGAGGCTGCCGCCTGGCAGAGATCATGTGGCCACCGCAGGCCCTGGGCAAGATATTAGCTCTTTTCCTTGCACAGATGAATCTTCCAAAGCCGTAATCCTTCTCTGAGTGAGAGGAAAGGGACAGAGTGAATGTAGAGAAGACACGAGAGTGAAAGTCAGTGAAGAGAGAAAGTCCTAAGTGGGACAAAGGAGTGAGGAGTTGCCTTGTTTGGCTGGACTTCTTTTGTGAAACCATGGAGAACGGACTAACTTTTCCTGGAACATATGAATGCTGTTTAGTGGGATGCAGAGCTCTAGTCAAAGTTGTGGATTGATATAACTGGGATTTCATTGAGAACTTTGAATAGAGGAAAATAGAGAGAAAGTGATGTGAAGCCCTTTGCTCCCAGGTAAAAGGGAGGCCTCTCTTCCTTGAGATGAAGATGATTTTTGGAAATAGAAGAAGAGAACTTTTGTTTTATACTAGAAGAGGCATCCTTAAACAATACCTTAAAATAAGCAGACATGACCCATATGCAGTGTTGGGAAAGCTGCTAATTGGAGGGACTTCACAAAAGCAGGTTCCTGGGCAGCTGTTTTTGTGAGAGTTAATACCCACAAGAGAACTGTTCTGTGTGTCAGTGGGGAAATTCCATGGAAGTTATAAGAGAGACTCCTCTCAGAAAGAACTGATGAAAGATTAATTTTAAATGGTGAAATGGACTGAAAATCACAGGTTTTGTCTCTTTATGTTGTTTGTGGGAAAGTGAAGAGTTTGTGCAGGAGTGTTTCTTGAGAGTTTTATTTTGATTCTCATTTTCTTAATTTAGTGTGTGTTAATAAATCTATCTTGTACCCTTTAAGATTTGAGCCTGCTTTGCTTTCCTCCTGATCCTATCTCACAGAGGTAAAAAGAGAGTCAACACTACATTGCACCTTTTTTTTTCATAGCGACATTCAAGTCCATTTTCTAAACTGATTCTGATCATTCAGAATCTTTGCCAGTTGTGTAAATGTGAGCAAACTTGGTTTTAAAAGCAATTTTTATTCTGAATAACCAAGTTAGACCTTGCACATTTTTAAAAAAATATCATTCCATAGGTCCTAAATTCTGGAATTATGGTTGTATAAATCTTGTGATAGTCTAGTGGATACATGACTCAGGTACACAATATTCTATTAATTTGTTTGTTTCTTTCTCCATTTTACAATTCAGAATTTAACTTCACAGGGAATGGTAGGAGGTATGCATTTCTGAAAATATCATTGCTTTTCTTAGGATCATGTTTCTCAGTATCTTGGAGCTGTACTAGAAACTGAGTTTCCATTCTAATAATCCCTCACTGATGCTGATGTGAGAAGATATGTTTTGGTAATTTAGAAAAATAAAGAAAGGTATCCAAGAAAAAAAAGATTTTTTGGTCCCCCTTGTGCAATGCGGGACACTCTAAACCACACAAAAACCTGTAACATTTAACCATTTTTAAATCTTCTGAAAAACTGTGTTTGCAGGACAGATCTGGATCTTGTCTGAGTTTTTTTTCATTCTGATTTAATCTAATTCCCTTATTACATAGGTGTAATTCAACCATGTGAAAAACAAGATGTAGCTCTCTGTGGAAAAATAGAATCACAGAATTGTTTAGGTTAGTTAGAAAAGACCTTTAAGATCATCAACTCTAACTGTAAACCCAGCGATGCCAAATGCACCACTAAACCATATCCCTGAGTTTCACATCTACATGTCTTCTAAATATCTCCATGCATAGTGACTCAACTCTTTCTCTGGGCAGACTCTTTTAATGCTTGTCAACCCTTTTGTTTGGTGAAGAAATTTTTCCTAACATCCAAATTAAACCTCTCCTGGTACAGCCTGAGGCCATTTCTTCTTGTCCCATCACTTGCTACATGGGAGAAGAGACCGAACCCCACCTGGCTACAGCGTCTTTTCAGGGAGTTGTACTGAGCAATAAGGTCACCTCTGGGCCTACTTTTTTCAGACTAAAAAAATCCCAACTCCCTGAGATACTCCTCATAAGATTAATGTTCCTGAAATTGATTGTAAGTGCCTACATTTTAATTTTAAACCCATGGAGACATTGGAGCATCATTAATAGTAGCAAGAAGTGGAGGACAATAATTTGTTATTTCATGTTTGTCTAATGTGCTCTTTTTTGGGATTTTTTCCAGGTTTGTCATTTTACTTTGTTCCCATAGCAATTGTATTATCAGCCTGGAAAAAATGCAATAGGCTGCAAAGATGACCTTCCCAAACTTTGTTATCTTTTTTTTTTGAAAGGAGTTAGAAATAGCACTTCAAGATCCTGGTATGCTAGTTTTTTTTAAATGCCTACCACCAAAGTAGCTACTTTAAAGAAATGATTCAACATCATTATTATTAGAAATTTCTAATAATGGAATGACTAATGTGATTCCTTTTTTTCATTTTATTTTTCTTCCCCTTAGTGTCCTTTTCTACATTTGTCTTCTTTAATATTCACTGTGGAGACCCAGTAATACCCATGAATGGAAGCAAGGCTGGAAAGCTTATGCTTGCTGAGAAAACATCAGCATGTTTGCCAAAGTGTATGATGGGCAATTATGTGGGTTCAGGGTAATTTTTTTCTTAAATATTCTATTTGTGTGTTCTTGTGGGTGTTTTGTTTTTTCTTTTTTGAGCAGAGGATATTTGTGCCTTAGAGCAATATTCATGAGGTTTTTTCTGGAAAGGCACAGAACCCAAACCCCATTATTCATTTATTTAAAGGATGTGAAAACTGAAGAGGTGACACTGTGGACTTAGTTTAAGACTATTTCATGCTTGCCCTGGACATTTATATCTATGCTTAGTTGTGCCCCAGCTGTGCTTCCTGCTGGGGGATGTGATCACACAGGAGTGTGGTCTAGAGTGACTGGAGATGTCCTGCTGTACAAGTGCTTTGTACTGTCCTGAGCCTGTGCAAGCTTTGATGTATTTGTGGGGTCTGCAGCTACTAGAAGTAGTAGTAGTTGCCATTTTTTATGAAATGGGCTGTAAAAATACAAAAGAGTTTTGCTGAATAGAGGATAGGATGCAGAATTCAGTTAGAAGCCTTCCAGCTGCCGAGGCATTGCTTCCTTTCTCCCCCTGCCCTCTCCTCCCTTCTCCCACAAGTCCATTCAGGAATGGTTCTGATTTATGTAAGTAATAAGGTCTACTAAAAATAAAGGAATAAAATAATAATAATAATTTAAAAAGAAGATGAAAAAGAAGGGAATGAACCCAGGGATGGGAAAACTTAATATAATACCAGAAGAAAAGAGGCAGGAGTAAAAAAGTCAATTGTGGCTTTAACTGTTAGAGAAGGGAGGGTCCTTTTCCAAATCTAGAAGAAGAAAAAGAAGCAAAGCTGCCAAAAGACTTTTTTTTTTTTAAATTTCAACTTCTCTGGGCAGTCTGTTTCAGTGTCTCACCACCTTTACAGGAAAGAAATCCTTCTGTATGCCTAATGGAATTTCTCCTCTTTCAGTTTGAACCTATTACACTTTGTCCTATCACTACAGTTCCTGACGAATGATTAATGTAATTTTTAGCAGTGAGATTTACATAAAATAAATTATCACTTTGGATTACTACTTAAGCATTTTCACATTTTCAAAATTCAAGTTAATTGTTAATTATTTGTATTCTATATTTAAACAGTTTCTTCTGCATGAGGTCCATGAATAACAGAAATTGTACATATCTTTTTATGAGCAAATTTGTCTTACACTAGAGATAAATGGATCTAAGGAGTTTAATTGCTTGAAATTATTCTTGAATTTGTTTTGAATTTAGTAAATATTTCCGTAAAGTGATACTCTCCTTTCTGCCTGGTAGATTAGGGGTTTGAATCCTCCTTGCAATTAAAATTTTTCAAACACAGTGTGACAGACTATGCATCACTGAAAAGGTAGGTGCATTTATGTTCGATTGGTGCTGTTTGGCTTCATGAAAGATATTTAAATACTCATGCAGCTAATGAGATATGCTGTAGTTGGACCACTTTATGAGCTTTTACAAGATGGTGCTTAGGATGCAGGCTGGAGCAGATACTGCCAAGGTGAATTCAAACTGAGCTACATCAGTTTGAATTCATCTTTGCAGTATCTGCTCCAGACTGCATCCTAAGCATCGTCTTGTAGAGCACTGATGTATGGGCAGCTCCCAGTACTGCCTGTTGACGGTGTTATGCTTCATGATGTACTTCATATTCATGGAGCAGGGACTAGGAATGGGAATGTACTGCATTGCTGCAGTCAATAGATTATAATGTAATTTCTTTCTGTACCTCAGTAAGTATGTAAGTACGTTGTACAAAGGTGGAACATACTCCGCAGAAGACATTGAAAATTTCTCCTCCTCTGTGCTTGGTGATGTGGAGTCAATAATTTCAGGGAAGGTAAAAAAAACAGACTGGGTTTTCAGCAGAACAAAGTAAGTGCCCAAATAAAGTGTTCTGTTGTGCATCACAGGCTCATGCCCACACCCTTCCCATTTCGGTTGCATTGTTTTTTTTATCTATCCCTCAGCCAGCAAATAGTCTGCTCCACATTTTTGCTGCCCACTTCCCATTTAGGATCTAAATTTAAAAAAATGAAGCATTTGCTAAGCTGCAATCTTGGCCAAGTACTTGCTACTGGTGGTATAATTGTTACAGTTATTTCTTATTGCTATTATTGTTTGGGGAAAAATTATAAATGACCTAAATCTTCAATGCACAGGTTTTCTACAAGTACATAAAGGTGTTTAGTAATGGGGGAGCTAATTTGAAAGGAAGTGGGAAGAGAGCTTAGGTGTAGTTAAGTAGCAAATAGAGGTCAGCTGAACTGGAGATTGTGAATAAAGTGAAAGGAAGGGAGAAAGCAAGGAATGGTTATTTACTTATGCAAATTGTCATCCTTCTATTTTATACAATACCTGAATCTGCTTATTGTTTCCTATGATAAAGAATAATATTGGCTTATTCCCTTCTGTTCTCCACCCCATCATATCTCTCTTGTCTTTGCTTTTTACCTATAAAGTTTTATATCCTCTTAGGCCTTCATATAATTATGTTTACCTCTTGTGAAATAGGTTTCTGTGGGCTTATTTGAAAAGCCAGTTCTTTCTGTAACTACAATTGCATAGCAGTAATCTCCTTTAGGTGGAATTTAGAGTATTCAAATACTCTTGTAATTTTAATAATCAACCTTTATAGCCAGATTATAGCAGAATTTCTACTAATACCTTTGTATTAGCTATAGAACTTGTTTCAGTTGGCTGTACTTTATCCCTGTAATTGCAACCTTATTTTTAATAACAACATTATTTTGTAGCTCTGTCCTTGTGATAGTCTTACTCTTCTCTTAAATTTCTGAAATATTAATTCCTGCTGTATGTCTGAAGCATTTGTGCAGCATGTAATGTTGTCATCCTTATCACTAAGGCATTACTAAAGTTTTGAATCCATTCATCCCATTGCTTTTATATATGGTTTACAAAATAAACATAGGTTCTGCTTCTGCTAGTTTGTTGGTATGTATGCTTGTGCATAGTCATTTAAAGTTATTTCCAGTAGCTGGTCATCAATAGCTGAATAATTGAAGCCTTTCCCTTAATTTTTGATGTTTTTTTAGTTTTGCCTGATTTGTAGGAAGTGGCTGAATACTCTCTTCTGACAGCGAGTCTGTCTTCTCACAATGTGCCAAATATCTAATACATATTTTGTTCATAAAGGTGTTTCTAGAGCATTTCACCTGCTGTAGAAACAAACAAACAAAAAAAGATAAGACCGTGCAAGTGGCCATGAAGGGTTCAAGAGTGAATTGGAGGAGCCTTAAAAAAATCATTATTCAATTTTTCAACAGAATTGGTATTTAATGTCTGTTGATTTTCAAATTTTTGTCACCTGGTCCAGTTGTGTCCACTCCCAGGACCTTTCCCACTCCCAGCCCCCTGATGGTGAGGGTGTGTTGAGAGACAGCACTGATGCTGTACCAGCCCTGCTCAGCAGTAGCCAGAGCACTGGTGTGTTAACAGCACCTTTCCAGATACCAATGTAAAGCACAGCACTGTGAGGATTTCTATGGAAAAATGAACTCCATCTTATGCAGACCCAAACCATAAATTTTTTAAACAGAGGGATCACCCCCCTCAAAGATCAATAGCATTAGGAGATGGAAGACAGAAAAACTCCAAAAAGAGAATAAGATAGAATTTATTTTCCATCAAAATGTTCTGTTCTAAATATCACCTTTACATTTTCATTTCCTTCAGTTTTGAAAAATAAAATTCAAGCTGCTTATTCCCTAAAATACACTCAACAATAAGGACTATACATGAATCAGAGCTTTGAGAATTTTAGCAATGCTGTTGAAAGGTCACCCTTGCCTCCTTGTTTTTAAAATGTTGCATCAGTTATTAGGATGGAGACAGTACTGATGTAACTGGACTGAGTCACCACATTTATTGTCCTTTTTTACTACAAAGTCTCTGAGATACTCAGGTGGTTGAAATTGTAAAACCTTACAGAGGATGCTGCAAAATGGTTCTCAATACGAGTGCTGATGAGGACAGGTGTGGGTTCAAATGCTTGGTTCAGGTCTCTGTTCTTTTCTTTTTGGACTTTAGTGTAAATAGGAATAAAAAAAAAAAAAAAAAGAAAAAAAAAAGAAAAAAACAGCTCCTGTACAACAGGTGGTTGTTTTTTTGCATACAGTAGTCAGTCCTTAAGTAATATAAAGTGGGATTTTTTTCCAGAAAAATCCTGCATTTGTTAAAATATTTCTACCTAATGCTACTGGATACCTTCAAGAGGATGTGACTCACCTAGCACGTTGTCAAGGAAGGGTTGCTGTGAGCTAGTCAGCAACAAATATAAACATGAGGCTTCTGAATTGACAGTTGTCAACAGGAGCAGTACAAAATATGTCAGACGCTCAGGTCTTTCATCTCCCTGGGGCATGCCCCACCATCAGGGTGCTGTTTCTCACTCTCAGTTTCATTGGCCATGGCAGATAAAGCAGCCACAGCAGCAGCTGGGGGAGATTTAGATTTCAAAGTGGGAAGAATGACAGGTGACTAGGGATAGCAGGGCAGTAATCAAACACATGGCAACAAGTGTGCTATGTACTTGAAGATGGAGCTGCATGGCAGCATCACTTTCAGACAAGCAAGTAGTTATCAAAGTTGCAGCAGTAGCAATCTTCACGCTTTCTCATGCAGAAGGACGTTTTCCCATCACTTAACTGCTGTTTTAACACACTTAAATGAGAAGTAAGATGTCAACCAGCAAGGGTCTGTCTATATAATAGATTTCAATTAGATCCCAGTATCAGGCTAAATCTGTAAGTATGTGAATGCTATAATTAGGATTTATAAAAGAAATATTTATTTTGTGGTTTTGCTTTCTTTGGGATATTTTGGCTCCATTTCGGCTCCCTTTCTTCCCCTGAATTTTATTAAGATCTACATATTCTGAGACTATGATACAGATAGCCACTCTGAAAAATCTGCAGTGTGTATATTGGTGATCTATGTTAACATGGTAAATCATTGGTTCTTACAACAGATTGCAATTTTTTGCAGTGGAAATTAAGAATTAAACAATGTCATTGCTCTTCTGAGAATAAGGCTGGGTTATCTATCAGTGCCAATTGCTGAATCAAGCCAACTAGCCAAGTGTTAGCAAATTATCCTTGGAAGTTATTTATACTATCACTTTGTCAAGTCTGACAGATAAGTCATTTATTTAGCCATGGGTATGTGATAGCAATTTCTATTTAATTTCTTTCCTGTGCAATGCAGACCTATTACAACCTAAATTCACTGATGATACTCTCTAAAATGTGCAATACTAGCACAGTCTCTTGATTAGATTCCACTGGCCTAAGGACAAAAAGAACGTATTGGTTTTCCCTATAGCATGTTTTGCTCCTTATTCATTTGCGGCTTTTGCTAGTCCAGCAACCTTTGGGACATTAAACACACCACCATCTTGGCATTTCTTATTTCAAACTCTGTAGATATAGAATGTTTTCCATTTCTAATTATTTCTTTGAATCATTTTTGGGGTGATTAAAGACATTTGTACCTCCCAAATATGTAGTCAGGTGAATATGCCATGCTTGAAAAAACAGCAAGAAATTGATGAAATGAATGTGGGGTTTGGTATGTAGTATTTCAATAATGGTATTTTTTGACATGTGCTGTCTAGCTCTGCAGATGATACTGCTCTAACATGGGTTGTTCAAGTACAATGTGTAGTAAGTACTGGAGCAGGTAATGGGGACTTCCTCCAAGGAAGTAACTCAGATAACAAAGACCACCTTACTAGATAGATATTTGGTGATTAGTTTCATTAGTATCTAAGTAAGGATGAGGGTATGCCTGAAGTAATTTTAAAAGCCACCAGCAAGACTTTTATTTTCAGTTTGAATGACTTTCAGGATCTGAACAATAAATGAGCTTTACTTGATTAATGTTTTCTAGAATAGTTTCATTGAAATTGATAGAACAATTGCTTTATATGCTGTATGTTAAAAAGTCTAAGAGAAAAAACTAAGCTGTTTTGCACCAGGGGCATTGTCTTTTGCTTAGCTTTTAGAAGCATTTCAGAGGCTTTTCCCTCCTAAAGTTATCTGTCTGTAAATGGATGCTTGGATAACTGAATTCATTATGATAAAAAAGGGTATTTGGTTCTGCTTGCTTAGCTATTATGAAATGAAAAATAAACACTCAGTATCTGTTCATTAAGAAAAGAAATCTCAGTAAAGTATAATCTTTCTTTTGTTTGCTGCCAAATATTTACTAGTTTCCTGTGGGATGCTTGCTTACGTTTTCTTATTTGTCAGCAAATGGACACTCAGATTTTAAGAGCCAGTCCCTCAAAGATATTAAGTATAGGCTTGCCATTTGTTTTCACAGGAAACTGAGAGTCTAAATAAATGTGAGGGTCTAGTACTCCATAACTGAGATGAGTACTGGGGATGAATTAAAGCAGGATGGGTGGGAGGGAAAAACGCTGACAGGGAAGCTTAAGGGTAGTGGTACTGATTGATTCCCTCCTGATTAAATGAGACAATTGATAATGTAGTCCTTTGCTACCAGGTTGATTCACCAATTCTTCCTCTTTAGATCCTGTTCTTACAGCAGGAAAAAGCTGAAAGGCAATTCTGCTTGCTGGCATTTGCATAACTCCAAAGAAATTCTGTCATCTGAACTTCCTTCTGTTGCCTGTAGAAGAGGTTATATACCTGCAGTTTTATGCAGACCTATGCACATGAGAAGCTTAGTGGAAAATTTTAGTTTCATTTTAACACTTTTTTGGTTCTGTGTATACTCTGATATTTTATTAAGCATAAGTTTTGTGGTCAAAGTAGGGAAGAGTGGTAGCAGAGGATAGAATTTTGTAAGTCTGTGGGGCTGTAAAATTCACCTGGTGATTCTCCTGGTCACTTATCTTGATGCTGTATTTCCAGAGAGTTGTATCTGAGCTGCAGAAACAGAGAGCTGTTAGCAGAACGACAGTGCAGGATTTATGCCAAAAGTAAACCCAGTCAGCTGATAACTGTGTTTTCTAAGACATACTTGTGTCACCAGATCATTTGTTGAAGTGGCAGAACAGAAGGAATAATAAGTATCCTCCAAAAGTATACACATAACCCCGTTTCAAATTCTCATGGGAAGAAATTTAAGCGTGACTCTAGATGGGAATCTCAGCTAAAATTTGTGCTTCATTTAGAAGAGGCTCTAGACAACGTGATAGACCCACCCCTTGCTACTTCTAATTGCCACTACTCTGATACAGGCAAAAGTGTTTGCTGATTAGATCTCTTAATTACAGGAACTCATTGTGAAAGCAGATTTTGCCTGAACTCCAGGATGGACACAGACACAGTGTACCTTATGCTGAACAGTGGTTGCTGAGAAGGGGCACTTTAGGCTCTATATTTTGTCCCAGGTTGTTTGGTGATTACGTTCCAGCGTAATTACTTGCCTCCCTTCCTTTCAGATGTAGAAACAGGCATCTGACTTATTTTGAAATGTAAGTTTCTGTTTCTTTGTCATATTTTTAATTCAGCAGTAACTGAGCAGAGCCTCAGTCACATGCCTCAGTGTCCCCTAATAGACTCCCACAAAGAATGCAATGCAATCATAGGAGTATCTAATTAAGCTCTCTGGCTAAAGTCTATTTCTATTGGATTCATAGTAGCGCTGCCTGCAGGACAGACTTTGTTGGGGAAGAACAAGCCATGCACTAGTATATGTGGAGGGAAATCATCTTGGAAGAAGAGGACCTAGGAGTCCAGGCTGGGACCTTAGGGATCTGTGTTTCCTGGCTTCAGAAGAGCTGACCTTTGTGGTCCATCATATTTTCTGTTCAGACTGCAAGTGTGACTCCATAAACCTCCCTGTTGCAGTTAATATCAAATGTGTCAAATAACTAATTTTGGTCATCAATGCAGCTACTGCCTAGAGATTGCAGCTGCTAAATTGTACTGAAGTATTAAATTTGCTTCAAGGTTTTGTAAGAAACATCTACTATTTTTATAGGGTTTTATATGGATTTATTACCAAGAAACAGGTCACAATTGATATTTTAATTTTTTGAAATTTGCCAAACTTCACAGAATATGCACAAGGATCATATTTTCTTTATTTTTAATATTTTTAAAAATGTTATTGATAAGTTAAGATTTAAATAAATACCCAGCTATATCAGCCAGTGGTAAAGTCCAAGATGCATAAATGTTTAGTTTCGTACTGGGTCAAAAATGCACCTTAAGATGTGCCAGAATTTTAGGAGGTTCTGATAAGTGAAATAAAACAATGAAGTTGTTTGTTTGTTTATGTGAAAAAGTGCTTATTTTTTAATTCAGTCTTTCTCTCTACTCTGTTGGGAGAATTCTCAAAACATTTTTCTCCTGGATATAAATACATGTTTTGATATTTTCAACAAGTGCTGGTTCACAATTCAGGTAAAACTCAACATGTGCCAATGTGCTGTTCTTTCCTACTGATTTTGCCAGGAATGAGAAATTTTTGTAGAAACCTACCAACAACTGGGCCAATTTTGAAATATTATCTTTCCATCCTAGCATTAGCTCAATGTTTTGCTCTTCCAGGGACTGCCAGCTGATGATTTGTCCAGTTTTCCTTGTTGATTTTTATTGCAGTATTCTTCCATTCTTCCATTGTTTAAAATTTTACATAAATATATAGCATACTGCTCAAAATTTTGACTCAAGGCTCATCAGACTTGCTGACAAAATAAAGTGATGGGGAAGCATGAAATTAATAGATTTGAATTTTTTTTTTGCTTGGAGGGAAAATGGTGGTCAAGTAAAAGAAAAATCTTTCGTATTCCTACTCCCTTTACACCAGGCCATTGCCACTTTACAGCACGCTGTTGCAAAGGATGGCTTCATACAGGGTAAGCTACATCCTGTGACTCTGTCTTACATTTCTGCTAGTTCAACATTTAGACAAGACAACACCTAGGCAAAGATTGTAGCAAAGCCTATTGTTTTCAGTACGAGGCAATTATCTATTTCACTTAGACCTAAAGCTGTTGGTGCTTGTCAGCAGTTGTTTCTTCAGGTGGCTTGTGATGGCAATGTAGGAGGAAAGGAGTAGGCTACCTAAGGATTGCTCCCTTAAACACAACAAACCTGCAAGCACATTGGACACTTTCAGGGAATATTGATACCTTCAGCTGAAAAGGGAGATGGTAGCATTAGTATTGGCAGCTGAAAATGTTCAAGAGCTGTCAAAATCATGACAATCCGTGAAACCATTACCTTTTTTTAATAATAATAAAAAAAATCTTTTATAAGTAAGAGCCTATAAAATTTACTTTATGAGCCTTTTCTGTGACTGTGGGAGCTAAAAATAATAGCTCCTTGAGCTAGGTTTTAAGTAAGACACATAAAATATTGAGACACTTTTATAAAGCTGAAGCAATCAGTTTGACAGACTTTGACAGGGACAACACCACCCTATTTTCATGGTTAGGAGAGCAGCCTGGGATCTGTTGCCCTTTAAATTGTGGTTTTACTGCCAGAGGGTATTGGGAAATACTGTTCTGGGTTAGAGTGTGAAGCTTCCCATTGAGACAGGCAGTGACCTGGCGTCTCCTATCATTCATGCCTTAAATGGAAATCTGTGTTGTAACATGATTTTTCTGTGTACAAGCCTGCTTGTTAATTCTTGTTTATGTTTAAACCCATGACTGCCATGAGAGTTTTTCTTCATCCATCCATGGTCAGTTTAGCCTACCAAAGCAGTCATGCAACTCGTCTCATTGAGGTTTTACAGTCAGAGGAGCTTTAGCAAACATTGCTCAATGGAAACAATGAGATAAATGTGAAACCTTCCCTACCACTGTTCTGTGAATCTTTAATAGGTGTAGCAATGTTGGTTTTACTTTAAGGAGAGTGGGCAAAAAACTTGAGATGTGGTGATTAAACAACCCGCTCTCCTCAAAACCATGCAGCTTTACCTTGGCCCCTCCTTCCCCTGGTTTAATTGCATTTTCTGTCTCCTGATTGCAGAAGCATTAATGACCCACAGAAAGTTTGATTCCCCTTTGCACCAGCTGCATGCTGTGCTAATATACACAGCAGACTTTGCTTCTCTCCATTACAGAGTGACAAGTACATAAGCCTTCACAAGGTCACACTTCCAGAAAGACAAGACAAATGAAGGACTGGAAATGCTAGAAAGTACATTCATTAGATCTGGACTGTATCACCAGTAGGAATAGGATGCAAAATCTGTTTTGGAAAAAGAGGGGCTGTCAGAGAAAGCAAGAGAATTACTAGCAAAGGGAAAGGGATGTCTAAGTCTGAGTTGGGGGGAGGAAGAGGCTGAAGATCTGTTGCAGTCATTACCCTTTTCTTCTTTGCAGTGAACTTGTATTTCTTGTTTTAATGTATTACTTTCAGTGCTTTCAGTGCTGCTGAAGGCTTACTGCTCTGCAGGTCTGGAAGGAGTTGTTCTTCAATGACCTCATGTACCCTCCTAGTGTCCTTACAGCAGATTGCTGTAGGCTGTATGTGCTTCCCAGAGGCTTTGACAGCTCTATGAAGCTTTAAAGAAAGTTAGAGTCACATGGCAAAGAAGCAATATTGCAAGATATTTTTTGGTGTGCAACTTGAGAGTTATGGCATGAAAATCAAGATGAAATATATGCAGGATCTGTGCAAAAGACTCAGAGGAACTTGAGATTGTCATAGGGAGTGAGAAGTTGGCATGAAAGATAAGGAGTGACAGCACTCTGGCAAGACCTGAAGGATGAAGATTAAGAACTGATCATGGAAAAATGATTAATAGCTGTAGAGGTAGATGACTTCACAGTTATATTTTCTTAATAAGAAAATGGAAAATTTGGTGGAAAAATTGAAGCAGAGAAGTGGGTGGCTTGACTAATATGCCAACACAATCTAGCTTCAGAAGCAAAATTATTTTCCTACCAAGAAGATACAGGAGATTAAATAGAGGTTTCAATTTGCAGATGTTTGGGTTTAAGTCAATGGCTTAAAATTATACTTGGAACATGAGAGTTTAGTCCAGTGCTTGGGATGTCTCCTCTCGTGAAAATTTGTAAGTGCTCAGAATTTGCCAGTTGAAATAGTTGGTCCCTTTCTGTTATTTTGTTTGGCTGGAAAGCAGAAAAAAGGTTGGGGCAGGGAAATGGATTTTTTAACACATATAGGGAAAATTCCACTTGCTCATCCACCCAAAAAAAGTAACTGTTTTGATAAGTTACAAATTTAATATTTTATTTTCCTCAGTTATAATAGGAAGCATAGTCAAAGAGCTTTTATACAGAATATTCATGATAATTTTATGCCAACTTAGTTCTTGTGCTTGGATACAGTTATTTTGCTGCCCTCAAAATAATTAGGGATTTTTTACATCCTCTTGGATAAGAGGTTAAGAAAGAAAATTTCTTAGAGCAGGAAATATAGATTTTTTTTTCTTATTTTATTTTTATTCTAAGTGAGAGGATTTCAGCATCTGTGTCTGAGGTAAGTAAAAAAAACCATGAAACTCTCTAGCCTGACAGTCATCTGATGACTTGTCTGTGAGTTAAAATCCACTCAATTCTCTAGAGTCTTTGATTAACAACCCCTGGTTATATTTTCACTTTTCTTTCTGATTTTAAGGCTTACAAAGTTATGTTGCTGTGAAGCTCATGGAAGAGTGTTTTGGCAAACAGGCTTCAAAACCTGCCTTTTTGGGCGCTAGAAGACATGAAACCTGTGCTGACAAGAGAGGTATCACTAGGGAACAAGTGTATAATGGTGCCAGTGTGTGTTACATGGTGTATTTTGTTAAAGCTGTTTCTGCATGCAATTACATATTATATTACTTTTCTCTGTGTAACCTTAGTTCTCTTACTGTCTTGGTTTTATAAGAAAGCTTGCAATCCTATAGCCAGATACTAGATTAAAGATCAAAGTTTTGATGTTAGCATGAGGGAATAGAGGTCCCTACTGCAGGTTGAAAGTGTATCTCTTTTGCTTTCTGCTAGACATAGGCAGAATCTGGGAGATTAATTTTTCTTTCCATAAAATAGTTTTTTTAAAAAAACACCGTGTAGAAAAGAATGGGGGTTTCTTTCATTTATTTCCAGTAATACCACAGTTAAGTTGGTTACAAGTAATTTTGTATCTGACAGAAAGTTTAAAACAAAATATATTGTCAAAATTTGTACTGCATTTTATGGTTTATCATGTAGGAATACGTAAATATTTACATTATTGTCATTATTGTGGCTGTTATTACTATTTATTATTAGTATAAGTACTACAAGGTTTTTTCCAGCCAAACTTGAACTGATTGGCCATGTGGTCAGATGATCTTCAGTGAAAAATCTTGAGAAGGAGGAGAACATTTTCATCAGGGAATAAAAAATGCAGGCAAAACATAATTTGACTTGGAAGAGTTTTAAACCTGCAATTTAAGGCAGTGGAAAAAAGTTTTGTAATTGTTGTTTCTGAATATGTAAGAAAGAAAACAGGTTTTTATTCAAGCTGTTTCCACCAATAAAATAGTGGTTTCTTCTGCAAACATGATTTTGAACCAATAAAGTCTGGGCCAGATTTCATAGTTCAGTAATAGACATAAAAGACAGAAAATATGCAAGGAGAGACAATAAAAATTGAACTAGTTAATCATGATTGTCACACAAACTTTTACAGTTTGTAAAAACAGTTACTTTTACTTTTTTACTTTAGAAAACAGTAACTTTTACTTTTGTTTCTGCAGTTATAGTAAGTTGCTTTTACATTGAAAAGGACAATGAAGAAAAATATATATTGCTCAATAGTATATGTCTGTTTACTAGAGATAATTGGCTGGAAAAAGTTGTGTGCAAAACATGAATAGAATATCAAGAGCTGATGTTCCATCTTTAAAAAAAGTAATTGACAAGAATATGGTTGTGTATCTCTGAGAAATATAACTGAACTGACCTTCTTCAGAGTTCTGTGATGCACAGCAACAATTCCTTGCTGTCCTCTCTTAGGCATTATGTAGTCTTATGTATTATATCAAGTCTCTAACATAATGCAAGTGAACAGATTTGAAGAATATAACATGATTTTATTTTAGTACCTTTCATTTCTCTATTGCATAAAAGCACTTTGGATAGCTCAGAACTAAACTCTGGTCGTTGAGTCAGTGTGTGCCTTGAAATGAAACATCATTTTGCACTCAGCAATAAATTGCAGGGAAACTTGAGTACAAGAATAGAATTAGAGACAGAGAATCAACTGGGAATTTAAACAGTTCTGTTCACTCCATCTTGTTTGGAGGTGTTTTTGCAAGAATGGCCCCATTTCCAGATGTGGTATAGACTTTACTGGGGTTCTGAAAGATTTCAAGGCATTTTTTCCATTTTCAGTTTTTTTAGCCCTTGAGTTCTGGGGAACTGACCAGCACTGAAAGTGTCAAGATATCTTGAGAGTGCTGCTCCTAGAGAAATTCCCAGCTGTGCTCAGAAGTGTTGGGAGTCTTGAAAGACAAGCAGTTCTTGTATTGAATCTACTCCCATTTGCAGATCACAGAGGTCTGAAACTCATTTATTCCAACCTAAGTCAGAAGTAATCATACTTTTCAGAATTCAGTAGATATGACTCAAAGTCAAATCAGTGTAAATGAGATGTAGACCCAGCCTTCAAAGGGCCGGATAATTTCTTGTAAAGATATTTTGAAATTCAGAGGGCTTATCTAAATGGAAAATAAATGTAAAACTTCTCCAAGTTTTCCTGTTAGGTAGAGATCTGTGTTTTGCATGAAAGAAAAAAAGCTAGAAGAAGTACAAATTTTATACACAACTATTTAAAAATAACTTTGGGAAATCACAATTCTCTTTTGATTTTTGTGG
Organism: Sylvia atricapilla; assembly: GCF_009819655.1. Classification (NCBI taxonomy): domain Eukaryota; kingdom Metazoa; phylum Chordata; class Aves; order Passeriformes; family Sylviidae; genus Sylvia; species Sylvia atricapilla. Next base: position 49,950,434 of record NC_089142.1, read on the forward strand.
TGTCATTTCCTCTTGGACAAGTATAAAATTTCTGAGTCAAATGAATCTAATTTGTTCCTGCTTATGTGAATAGATTTTGCAGTAATTTTCCAGAGGTAAATATGGACTGACTGCTGCTAGGAAATATCTTTTGTGTTTTCTTATTAGGAAGTCATCACAAAAAATACAGCAGCTACAGTGCATCTATGAATTTGTAGGTATAGTTACCCCTGCTAGAGGCAGTGGATGTTGAGTAGTTTAGACATTATGGATGCTGTGTATTTCACCTAATCTTAGCTGCTAGTCAAAACTCACTCAGTGAAAAGACTGACACTTTCACATGGTGGCTCATCTCAGCCTTTGTTCAGATGGGGCAGATCAGTTTAGGGTGTATCTGTCTTTCCAGCTGGTTGACAGAAGGAGCTCTCACACTTGCTTTGAAAAAAAGCAACAGAGCAACAAAGTTCCTTCTCAGGAAACTACCCATTCTTGCCCTCAAAACAGAGAAATAGATGCAAAGGAGACTCTTAGAGTCTCTATAATGCTACTGAATTTCCATTGGAGGGTCCTCAGCCCCATCAGAGCAGGTTTGTGCAGAACACTCTGTAAATTTATCCTGTAAAGGGGTATCTGATATTTTTAGGATGGGTACACCTGGAACCTGGAACCTGGAACATAACAAATGAAGTAACAGGCAATCTGGGAAACTTTAAGCTGTATTGCCTTTCAGTTTGACTTTTAATCTATATTTTTTCCCAGGTATTAAATAGACTTTTCTTGGAGTGTTCTTCCTTCCTGAGGGTAGTCTTCTGTACACCACTGTGGCTATTTGGGTTAGTAAGGAGATACTCAGTGTTAGCAGCAGTAGCATCCTTCTGGCCTTAGAGAACAAGCCACTGAAGATTGTATTTCTGGAAATGTTCTGTCACTAGCATAATAGACTCTAGTGGGTATTCATTTGATTACACAAGGTCACTTTAGAAAGGTATTTTCCTGTGCAGGTGAAGAATTACTCTTTTTGAGTTAATAGCATATAATATTTGTCACCAAAGGGATCTGAACACTATGGTCTATATGAAAAACTATTTTATCTAAATAGCTACCCTACTAGACCATCTCCATTAAGAAATTGTCGTGGTCTGTCGAAGACTACAACAAAGTAACACTATAGAAAATGTAAAAGATATATTAGGAAATTAAGAAAAAAAAAGGCAAATGCTATTCTTATGTCATATTATTATATTATTTACTTTCTGTGTATTTATTACCAAACAAGAGAACATATGCCTATAGATATATAAATATGGAACCTTATTTTCATCCAATAGAAAAAGTGACGAAAAAGGGAAAGACAAATTTTGCTTCAATCCATACTTCTTTCCAACTATTTACATCAAGAGTTTTGATCAGCCACCTTTCATGACCAACTTATCCTATTTCTCAATTGCAAAAATTATGTAGCAATTTCATTAAGATGCAAGAATGATCAAAACAACCTAGTTTTGCATTCTCCCCATTCAGGGTCAGGACTGTTTGAGGTGCCCTAGAGTACATCCTTCTGGGAATCTAATGCAGATATAGGTGTCACTTCAAATGGATGGACCTGTAGTTCTAGATTATCTGGGTGCTACTCAGAAAGCAGGCTAGGACACTGATTTGTTCAAGTGGTGTTGAACTGGTATGAATATTCCGTTGTTACCAACCAACATTGTTACCATTGCATCACCCTTTGATGATCTGAATATTTCTATCTTTCAGTCTAACATACTGATATAATCTTACCTATGCGAGCACTGAGGCTGAGCTATCACAAATTTATATATTCTTTTCTTTTCCCCCTATTTGTCATGGTCTTTTAGCTATTTTTAATTCAGATGATCTTATCACTAAGTCTGTGTGAATAAACTTTCAAGATATTGAAATAGATCAAGCTTTCACTTGCTTCAAATGATACTGTTTCTTATATGATTTTTCCAGTAACTGCTTTTGCACATCCTAAGGCATTCATGTTCATCTGCAAAAGCGATTGCCTGAGCCACTGCTCCCTATTTCTTTAACCTATCTAAATTTAATGAATCTTTTCAATGAAGTGTCACTACATGATTTCAGGATGGATAAAATTTTCCCTTGTGCCCTTTTGTAGGTAAGGATTGTAAATGGGTGCCTGAGTGCAGCAGTTGAAATGCTGAAAGAATGAGTAGTGCTCGTTGCCTGCTCACTGAACCCCATTTAGTTTGTCAGTGCTCCAAATCACTGCAACAAGTTCAGATACACTCTATTGCCGTTTAACAATTCCTCAGTCAATGATTATATTTCTAAATGCAGTTTAGACTTGCTGCATGTGGTCTTGTGTCCTACTTCTTCCAAGGTTTTTCTAAATGCCTCATCTGAATACTGAATTTGGTGGTTAGGTGGTTAGTCAGTTATTTAAAAAAAAAAAAAAAAAAAAAAAAAAAAAAAAAAAAAAAAAAAAAAGAGAGAGAGAAGAAAATGTTTGGTTTTTCCAAGGTTTTCTTGCTTTTAACTTTATTTCACTATTCTTTTTTTTATACTGTCAGCAGGTGGATCATGAGGATATGGCAAATTCTTCATAATGAATTCCAGTATCGGCATTTACACATTACTTCCCTGGCAAATGCTTAGAAATACTTAATGTGGGTAAATATGTCCTTTGTCCAGAATCTATTTTTTTTAAATACTTTTCGGGATTGCTCCATGTGCACTTAATTCTAAGTGCAATGAAGCAGCAATGATCTTCCAGCATTCTTATGGTAAGCACAAGGACTGATATGAACTTTCTATGCCAAAACTCTGACTTGCCAAAAGGCTATGTCTTGTAATGCCTTTCCTAGGGAAGTATATTCACAAGCTGTGTCTTAGGCCTAGTTGCTGTAATTCCTTCTGCAGAACATGGGTGCACTGTTATAAATGAGTAAAATTAATTCATTCAAATTACTACTGCTCTTGCTTCAGTTCTGTTTCTGTCATCTCTAATGGTGTCTCAATCCATGCAGGTGTCTTTCCCCCTTTGTTCAATTTCTTGAGCCTGGAGGAAGTGATCCTTGAATATCAACCAGGTCTCTTGGACCCCTCTTCCCACAGGATGGGTTTCCATGGGATTCTTCCAAGCAGATCCCTATAGAGGCTAAAGTCAGCTGTCCTGAAATCCATGGTTGAAATCTTACTTGCTGCCCAGCTTCCTCCTTGCCCATTGCTGAGCTCCACAATCTCATGATCACTGTGACCAAGGCAGCCTCTCAACCTTCACATCTCTGACAACCTTCACATCTCTGACAAGGCCTTCCCTGGTTGTCACTATGAGGTAACCAGCACACCATTCCTTGTGGGATCCTCCCCTACCTGTGACAAGAAGCCAACAGTGATTTACAGGAGCTTCCTGGGCTCTTTGTGATCTGCTGTGTTACTTCATTCACCTGAATGAATTCACCTGAATTCATCTGGTGTGCTGATCAAAAAAGAATATAAAGTCATAACAGTTAAGGTTGTTTGCTCAGGTTGGTTTCTGGTAATATTGAAGTGGAATATTGAAGTTTAATCATAATGCAAGAAGTAATGTAGAAAGTGTTGATATAAAGATGACAAAGTAGCTAAGAAAAAGCATATCTGAATTGATATGGCTGAGATGACTATGAATTTTGTGACAAGTTGAGAAGATATGGGTGAGAAAGAGGCTTCTTTAAAGCTATCTTTCAGGTAATGTCTGTTTGCAAGTGGAGACAATTTGCACAGACTTTTGCACTTTTAATATAAGAGAAAAACACTTAATTTAAGGAAATGAGAATTTACCATGCACAGCAGGTTTGTCATAGTGATGTTCAGTTTGTGCTGTACGTGTGGCCCAATGCCCATGGATCCCTCTGAGCTGTGTGAGGAAGAACAGTTATCCATACTCATCCCATCACTCTGGGAGATTTTGCTCATATAAATGAGCAAAACCAGACTTGACATCCAAGCTGGGCTGTGCTCCTCTTTTGCTTGTTCCTTTGCCTCTGTAAATGACTCTCTGCTTTGCATTGAATCTCTACACAAAATTTGAGTTTTATTGGAAGTCAGGTTTTTGCTAATTGCAGGTGGAAGACCACATTTTAGTTGTTGCACATGAAAATACGCTTGTTATGAGCAATTTAGGTTCACGTAAATAGCAACAAGCTGCTTGCCTTGGAGATTACATTGTTGCAGGTTCAGAGGTACATTCTGGTGCAACACTAAGGACTCGGGCAATTCTGCTTCTGCAAGCCTGACTTAATGGCAAAAAAGAAAACAATAACTTCTACCAAGCTGAGTTCTACCAGTGCTTTTAACTTTTCAATATTTGTAAACCCACGATTTTCTATAATTTAATAATAGTCAAGCAAGTTAATTGAATTTGATTTAATCAAAAGTGAAAGATGGCAAGCATGTGATTGATGAGAAGCCTCAAAAAAAGATGTTCCAGACTTGACTACCCGACAGACTAGAAATTAGAATTTTTCTGATCTCTTAATAACAGTTTACATTGCATTACATGTTTTCTGTATTAAAAATGGAAGCATTCTTTTTCCTCATTTATTTATCCCAGACTTACAGATAAAAAATTCCTCCTGGTCTTTATTTTACTTGACTGAAAACAGGTCAGTTTCCTCTAAACTCGCCTGATATGATGGGCTGGTCATTGCTTAGAGCATATGAATACTTATTCTTTACATCTGTTTTACATCTGATTTCCTTGTATCTAAATATGTGTTGTGAAAGCTGTATTTTAAATTGGGCATCACATGATATTCTCATTTGTCTAATTCAACTAGAAACTTGACTGAAGTACTTTTTAATTTCATTATTTATTGCTTCTCCTCTTTGCTGGTTAGTGGCCTTGTTATGATTAGCTAAGGTACCTGTGTTTCTCTCCTTCTTCTTCAGTTCTAGCTGATGCTAAAAATTCCTGTTATTTCTTCAATTCAGGATCTTTTATTTTACCATTAAATTTCTGTTTCTTTGTGTTTCATGGTCACCTGGTTCTTCCTAGGTGTTATTCAGTTTATCTCTTGAAAGGATTAACTTCATGTCTTTGTGTTACTCGTCATTCTCAATTAATTTTTTATTAAAGAAATGAATGATAACAGTGAAATAATCAAAACTCTAAAATATGGAGAAAAATTAGGCAGTGAGCAAATTTCTTGGAGGCTGTTTTCCAAGGCAATGTCACATAATGTTCCCTCAATACCTTTCAAATCCTTTTCCTCGATTCCCACTGTCTATTTTTCCTGTAGTCCTAACTCCCGTATCCCTGTAATTTCTGAAAACTGGAAAACTAATCTGCTCTGAAGCACAGTGGCTGAAGTTCTTTCTGGTTGATCTTTATGAAAAATACAGTACCTCTGATAGGAAATTGAGACTTATATTTGAGTTTTGTAACTTCAGCCTCCATTTCAATAAACAAGAATATTTTCTGAGAGAATATAACTCCTTTACTTGAGCTACTTTACAGTTATTTCTTTACTTGAGCTACAACAGCAACCAGATCTTCCATTTTTATTTAATACAAAAAAATTCAATTAGTTAGTAGCTCTTAATGTTTTCCCACTTTCATTCCATGAATAAACTCTGTCCTGAACTTGTCTTATTCTACTTCTGAAGTTTTCATGTTGAACAATTATTTTCCTTTCTGCTTAATGTTTTGTTAAATTATATATCTCAGCAGGCAGTTCCTGAGTTGAAGTAGTTACGTTCAGCAGTATTCTGGATAGTACAGAGCCTGTCAGTCAGAATAAAATCAATGTAACGCTCTGTGTTGCCATGCAAATTCTAAATCCACTTAGCTGGGTTTTCTCTTTTCTGGTCTTTAAAGACCAAACAAAATTTATTAAATGCATAATGTGTTACAGACACTTCAGCAGGCCAGTTCAGCTAGCACGTATACATTTAGAAGGCAATTCTGCTCTTTCTTGGATATAGAGATTATAGTTTAGCTTGAAGATGAAAGATTAATGTAACCTCCCAACTAGACGTTAGGCTTATATTTCATCATGTTGTGAAGATGATTTTACATTTCTTAGATGAGTTTGTTCCATGGTAATGGCAAACCATATATATTTATTTTGACTTATCTCTACACCTTGCAATAAAATCTGTTCCTTAAAAATAATGATATATTTCTTAATAACATCAATAACAAGGAAACAGAGCACTTGTAGTTTTCTTGTTTTAAGCCATATGGTATCTGGTTCATGGGTAGCTGCTCAACATAGGAGGGTCAGAAGAAGCCTCAGTTACCAGTGCTACACCTCTAGCACAGCCAGTTAAGACTCCTAAAGAAAGTTGGCACTGTCTTACATGTGTTGTCTTATCTCTTTTATCTTTTAGTGCTGAATGTTGAGCAAGAAAGATAGCAAAGCTCTGCTCTGCCTCCAACTGGAGGCAATAGAGCTGGCTGTCTTCAGAGGCAGAGGTTTGAAAGCAACTTAGCAGATGTGGTAGGGTTGGAGACAAATAACATACTCTGTGTTCTTAGCTGATCTTGGAATTACTGGACTAGATTTTTTTTGTTTTTATTCATAGTTCAAAACATACAAATAGATACAAAAAGCCCCGAATCTTAATTATTTTAGAGCTGGATCATTACTAGTAGTTGCAATTATTTCATTCTTGGGGTTAATGAAAAGCATATTGCTCAATAACATTAATATTTAATGTATTTTACATTGAAAATCATAATCACTGACTCATTTTTCTGTAAAAATGTTTGAGTCTTGTAAGCTGACAATGAGAATCACACCAAGCCTTATGATGTAAGCAAAAAAATAAAAAAAAATATGAGTAGGAGTCTGCTTCATAATTCGTCTTGATAGAAATCAGAGGCTGCTTCCATAATTTAGAGGTTAAATATTAGGTTTTTGTAAGGCACCATGAATCCTACAGGGCAGAAAAACCAATAATTACATAGTCAAATTTTTATACATCTGGTATGTTTAAATGATAAACAAAAAAATCTATTCTTTGGGGGCACTTAAATCTATCATAACCTTATAGGTTATTTCAAGTGTGCACGAGTCCTTATTTCATATAAAAATATTAATACTCTAAGAAATTAATAATTCAGAGATGTTAATTTTTTCTGATTATTTTTTTCTTTCTCTCTGCCTTCTCCTAGGAGATAGTTGTCTGAAGAGGAAAAAAGTAAAAATATTTCTTACATGGGCACATATTCTACTAGGTGTTTTTTAGGAGAGTGAGGGTCAAGAAAATTGGTTGTGAACACAGAGGATAAGGTTAGCAGGCCTTGTATTGGTTCTCAGGTCTTCTGAGAATGTTTTCAGAAGAATTGGACCAGGTACAACTGATGTTTTGTCCAACAAAGGACCTTAATTCACCTGGCAACAAGCAGTATTTTACTTGTCAATCATAGCGTTTTTTAAGAAAAATCAATTTTTTGGTTGGATGCTTTTTTACAGGAAGTCTAACCTGAAAGGTGATGCAAGATCTTGATCATCATGGAAATTTTTGCAGGGAGACCCGAAGGCAAAACCGAGTTTCAGACTTGACAGTAGTTTCTGGAGTTCTGCTTTATGTCCAAGACTATGCTATAATCTTTCTAAGCACATCCAGGAGACATAGGGTCAGATTATTTAAGGCAAATTATTACCAAGTGTCCTAGTCAAAATTAATTAATTCTCCCTGGATATTACTGTATCATGAAAATTTCCCATCAGTGAAGAAAAAGAATTCTCAAGTAACTTGTGTTAAGGGTGGACTAATCATGATTTGACTTCATCAAAAAAATGAGAACATGTCTATTTGCAAAAGGTGTTTTCCCTACCTCATTCTGTAATTCTAATTTTGGTCTGAATAATTTTCAAACAGTTGTTCTTCAACCATGAGCTCATCTCCATCAAAAAGTAGATTAATTTAGTGAGGGTAATATACCTGTAGGAGGTGAACGGCAAACAGAACTGTGTATCATTAGCAAACATATTCAAATTTGAGTCTGTAATGTGTAACCAGTTTTCTAAATAGTGGAATAATGAATAATCTTTCTGAATCTTTGTGTGTGAATTGTCTAAAATTTTAATTTCCTGATTTTTGTCATGAGGTATGTTTACTTAAGAATTAGGTGCCACCTAATTCTAACTAAGCAAACAGAGAGAATACATCCTTATTCAAGCAGCTACACACAAAATGGAAATGTATGGTTGCTCAAGTCAAAGTCAAAGGACCAGAATACTGTAAAAATATTAAGTACCTCCTCAGACGGCACAGTTCTGTCTCATGATGGAAACACTGAATGATGAGATCCCAACAATATAAGAATGAGCATTATCCTTCTATCTATGGGATAGTCATAGCATGGCTAATGTGTTTCTAGTTCAGGATGCAGTCAAAATTACTGATAATACGTACATGAGCTCTAAAGACACTTCTCTGAAACTACTGAGGAACAGAAAGGGTAGTAGCCAGCAATTCAGATGAATTTTGACATGGATTCATCAGTCAGAGATTAATTTCATCATACTTTCTGTTGAAAGTGGAAACAAAAAATTCTTCAGTGTGTGAGAAGCGTCCAGGAAAGAAGCTAAATGGCTGACATTTTCTGCAGCTTTCTTATATGCTATTTTTAGTATATTTTTGTTAAAAGTAAAATTACTTGGTTTGAAACTACTGAGTTATTTGCCAGAACTGATCTAATAGGCATCATTAAACCTTTCTTCTCAGTGTTTGGTAGAAGAACTGAACAGCACTAGGACTTTGAATCCCTTGGTAAGAGGAGTAGTTTAAGGAAATAGAGAATATGCAGAATCTAAATAAACAAGGGAGTTCCAAAGAGCTTTAATACTTTCCCTTTCTTGCCACAGTTAATTTGCCTGAGGCATCATTGTAAGAAAAATTATATTACTGCTACATTTATTGACTGTCTCATGGTACAAGTTTTTTTAGCATGCTTGCTTGAAATGTTGAAAGAGGGAAATGTTTTCATATTCTTCCATTCCTTAGAACTTTGATGTACTGGATGCTACCAGAAAGGGCATAATCAGCTATTTCAATGGACAGGGCACTCAGTGGAGAAAGGGTCCAAAACTTAGATGTAACTTTTCCTGCACAATTTTTCTCTGAGATTGCAACCAATACATAAGCCCATCTTGCTTTGGGAATAATTCTGAACAAAAAAGATGTGTTTCTGTAAACAAGAATTCTTAGTTTTGACAAGTTATGGTGAAAATTTTTGTTGAAATACTTTATTGAAAAAATCTCACCCAGGCTGCTGGCTACAGTGTACAGACTGAAGAGGTTTGCTGTACGAAGTGCAGGTTGAGGTCTGTTTTATTTAATAGTCCCTGGGACTGACTTTTTTACTAGGACTCTGACAAAATGAAGCTGAATGCTTGTGCATGGCCTCATCTGGGATATACATCATCAAGACTGGACACAAATCAGCTGAGCCAAGGGACAGAAGCTGATAAAGTACATTGGAGTTTTTAACTGTTAGAATAGAACTTATTCTATTCTTAGAGTAAGAATACAACAAAGCTATCCTAAACCAAGTCTACAATATTGCAAAATCCATATGCAATATGTGAATCTGATTAACATCCTGTATTTTGCTTTTAAAATACATGATATGAAAAAGACAATTCCCTAAGTTTCTACTTTACTTCTCAGTCTCCCCATCATGGGATAGACAATCATAAACTAAGAAACACCACTGCATGTAAAGAATTTGTGAATGTAACAGCAGGGATGACCAGCTTGGTGAGAATGGTTGTTTTACACAGATTCATAAACATTCAATAAACAACCAAGCAATTAGTTTCATTCTTTTGTATGCTTGTACATCTGAGTAGCCAATGTAGAAAATAACCGTGACTTGTGTGCTGTGTTGTGAAATCTTGTTTGAAAAAAATGCTTTTAAAGAATTCTTATTTCCAGAGGTATCCTCTACCATCAGAGCAGGGTGGAGTTTGAGCCTTCTCCTTAGACAGCTTTTCCATCATGTTGGTAGGATTTAATTTCTGATAAGAGAGGAAAAAACTGGGAAGAATCCTCAGATATGTATTAGGAGAAATCTTCAGATGTGTATTTGACAATATACATAGGAACAGTTTGGGTAGAAGAGAGAAATAGTTCATCAGCACAACGTGTTTTATCATGAACAGAAGCAGACAGACCTAGACATTTTTTTTGAGTTAATGGAAAGAAAAGCCCCTCAAAGCAAAACTAATAATAAAATTGTTAACAAGGAAAAATATATTAAAAGCCAGGTGTAATAATCTAAAAAATAATCAAAAAGAGAATAAAAGAAAGGTTTGCTAAACCAGAAAGCCTCTACTGAAAATTTTTTTGTGCTACAGTATTATTAAGAAAACATAAATACAGAATCTCATTTCATCTTTTGTCCCCACAACCATATAAGCAAATTGAGGAATAGGTAATTTTTCATGTGTTTTAGGAGACCTAAATTTGATACAAAAGAATCATTGGAGGAAAGAACTCAGACCAGATGTCCACAAACAAGCTTACAAACTAAAACTGAAGGATAATATAAAATAATAACAGAAAACCTTGATTCACTGTTGAGTGCTGGAGAATGAATATTCTCCAGAATCATGGGAAATATAACTCAAAATTACTTCTGACATGTTCCTGAGTGACTAACTGGTCTGGATATGTTCTTGTCTCAGATTCAAAGCACTAAAGTGGCCAAAAAATGAGGCTACACGCAGAAAGTGTGCCTTTTTGTAAAGCACACCTATTTGAAAGAACTTTTCATCATTCTGTTCATGCTTGCATCTGCAGCATAAAGCAGAGGTCCCTTGCTATTAGCTGGGCCAGTTCAGAGTTAAAAAGCATCCTTTAAAAAAAAAATCCTCCTGATCCCATTTTGCAAAATGGATAGAATGCACAATGCTATTGACCTCAGACTCCGATTAGCTTAATTCCATCACATTTATTCTTGCATTGTTCAAATTGTGTATAAAAGAAAAGGAAAAAAAAAAAAAAACAACAGATGAATGGCAGCTGTCGCTCATCCTAAGCCTGATAGATGACTTGAAACCCTTTTGTGGAATGAATAAAATATTTCCTTGCCAGGCAACAGAAATATGTTTATGTCCTTGTAAAATAAACCAGGTCATTTAGAAACATTATTAACAAACAAAGAATGTCAAGGATGGATTATTTGTGGTCTCACTAGACTTATATGAATATGAATGATGCTTGTTTCCTGAATGTGTTGACATGTCAAACGCAACAACAAACTTTCTAATCAGAACTACTAAACAAGTAGGTCTGAAAATGTACAAACCAAACCCAAATGTTATGAAAATCAGTGTGAAAACTCATAATCCTAAAAGAGATGCTCTGAGGGCTGTAGATGAGTCTCCTGATCTGGACAGCCTCATTTGTATCCATACAGTACTGCTGTCCTGAGTATGTAGGGCAAGCACTCTTTTCATAGACTGGATTCACATTAGCATTCTACAAAAAGCAGATTCAGCTGATGGAAGTTCAGCAGTAAAAGGCAAAGGGAAACTTGAAAAGATAGATCATTTCTGTGGGGACTCTATGGTGTGACAGTAACTAAGGGATTGTGTAAAGCTTTGGACACCAATTTCCAGCAGGTTTTGGTCTCTTCCTGGTTTGTAGACCATACACACCTTGTATGAATAACAGTCCTGGTAGAAGCTGTGTGTTGAAGATTTTCTTTGCTTTCCACATGCACAGTTTTGCAACTCAAATGCACAAAAAGATGCCAGTGGACACAGGCAAGCTGAAACGTAAAGTATGGCAGAACAGCCTCGGTCCTATTGCTCTTCTGTGGTGTTCCTGTTGTTTCCTTGTATCTTCTTGGGCCTGAGGGGCAGCTTGTTGATTTATGTTGATGGAAACTGGCATAAATCAGGGCTAGATGAGCATGGTGACAGGGCCTGTAGTGACAAGAGACAATGCTTTTAAACTGAAAAATGGTGTATTTAGATTGAACACAACTAAGAAAAATTTTATGGTATTGGAACACTGGAACAAGTCTCCTAGAGAAGTTGTGGATGCTCCTTCACTGGAAGAGGTCAAAGTGACATTGCACAAGGGCCTTGAGAAACCTGATCTGTTGAAAAATGTTGCTGCTCACGGCAGAGGTTTGCACTGGATTATCTTTAATGTTCTCTTCCCACAAACCATTCTATAATTTTATGATTCAAGGTAGACAGCAGTTGTCTGGTGAGATAAAGTTTGTTGGTTTCATTGACTATTGGTCAAATCTCCATCGACTGCAAAGGGCACTTGGGCTTATATAAGACTACATATACATATGTGTGTTATATATATATAACTTCTTTCTGAGTTGGATTCCATGTGATTGAATCTGGACTGGTGGAAATAACTGACTGCAAAAATGTCACTGTAAGCCTGATATGTCTGATAGATCATAAGGTGTGTCTGTGAAATGGGGCAGATACGTCCAGTGGGTTGTACTTTAGTGTGTTGTACCTTACCTCCAGTGTTCAGACCAATAAAAAATACAAGGGTTACCACTGCTCCAGTTTTGCTTCATACAGGAGAAAAGAGGGTGCAGAAATTCATTGTTATTATGGAAAACTCCTCTGTGCTGAAGGGGAATGTAGTGAGACTAATGCACTCTCCTAAGTGTAATCTCTTCTTTGCATTGACCTTGAGTCAGAGAGCATTTTTTACAGTTATGGAAACAAAATTTATCTGAAGGCTTTCCTGAAAAAAATAATTGTATTCCAGCAGCATGATACTGCCAGAGGCCTTCTTTAGTAACATCTGATTGGAACAAGTGTGTAAATCTGAAGAAATTTAATTCTTTTCAGCATAAACCCATCAAACACTGCATTGGCTTGAGCACCAGAGAAATCTCTCTTTTCTGCTTGCCTCAGGCCTTGATGTTGCTCTCTCTTCCCACAGCATACAACAGAGTGGGGTGTAACAAATGGCAGAGGAAGTCATATTTCAGTGTAATCTGAGAGAAGTCAATAAGATAAGATTTGTTATCAGTGTGCATTTATTAATGTTGTTTTTATTTTTCACTGCAAGAGTCTAGCTGAAGTGTAGATACAGAACTCCCATTACAACAGACAGTGGTTTGATGCATCTTGCGGCACCCAGTTTTTGATACGCAAGCTGATGTTATTTATAAAACAAGACCTTTAAAAGTGAGACATGAAGACATGTAAATAGATGAAATATTTCTTTTTCACATTTATTAGTGAAACTGCTCTTCCTATATGCATATCCTTGATCTCTCTCTTTCTTTTCCATTAGCGTTGATGGGTAAAATGGTAAAAGTTATGGTGGTGCATGGCTCATGAAATTTTTAGAAATAAGTTTTAAAAACTGAAATCAGGTCTTTAACTGTTAGACCAAAGAGAAAAGAATTCAATAGTGTTGTGGTGTGTTCCCAACTTTCCCCCTGAATCTCCAGTATAGTTGGTCTGACCCTACTATGCTCCATCCCCACTCCTGTCCACAAGTTAACCCTTCCAGGTTCCTCGATGTTGATCCCAAGTTGTCCCAACCCCTCACTTGTCAGTTAAAGTTAGTTCTTTACCCCTGTTCTGGAAGATTCTGTGTTCCTCGGTACCCAGTTGGCTCATCAGCTTTATACCCTCCCATTTGTATCCTTCCATTGGCTGCAGCCTTTTTTGCCACCCCTTGTGTTCCCCAACCCCTGTTTAAAACCCAGTGTACCTCCTGTGCCCAGTGCTCTCTCTCCCTGACCTGTTCAACCGGAGTAAACCTCCTGTTGGAACCTCATATTGAGAGCCTCCCTCTACTCTTTCACTCGGAGCCTTGTCACCTCCTTTGCCTGGTTGAGGCTGCACACCCCAGAGTTCTGCAGCAGACACTGCCTGTGTCCCTGCAGTTCCCCATGCTCGTTGTAGAGCTCCCACCCCACAGCTAGCCAGAGCTCTGGAAGCCAAAAAGGAAGCTTACAACAACTAAGCATTATTATCTTTGCAGGAAAATGGTGGTGAAAGATAATGAGAGGTGAAAATGCAGAGGATAATTTCTAATCCTTGTCACATGCTATTTAAACTCAAATTACCCTAAAGCAAAATTGTTCCTATGATTTCAAGAAGCAACCAGATCCAACTGTATGTAACAAAAAATGTGATGAACTCTCTTTGTCCATATGTGTGTGTGAGACAGAGAGTGCCTGCATTTAATTCAGATTTTTGCATTAGAATAACCCTACAAAGTACTTCAAAGGATGGGTTAAACTTTCCAGCATCACTTTGATACATCGATATCTTCATTTTGCACAAAGAAAAATGGAAAGACAATAAGTGAGAATCTGTCATCCAGAGTCTGCAGAAAACTGCAGCAAGCCATGAGAATGATTTCTTGTGCAGAGACTTTAATTTCCCAGACCTGTGGATTTTTAAAGCTAGACTTTTTCTTTCCTAGGTTTTCAAATGTTAATAAAATCTTTCTTTAATATGTTGTTCTGGAGAGGACTGTCAAAATGTATTTCAATGTCTTCTTAAAAATGTATTTATGCCAACAGAAATACGTAGTCCAAAAAGATACCAGAACTGGAGTCTGGGAAGGTGCCATAAGCACTGCAAGTTTGCTTATGCAGAGAAATGTTGTGTAGTAGGATCATGACAGGATAAAAATAATAGATTGAAATGTTTTTCTGTTCATGATGGGGGAAAAAATGAATAATTGTATGTAGATTTTGTCCAGTCAATCTGTCATACTCTGTTACAATAAGGAGCTTAAAAGGTACTACAAAACAAAGAACAAAAAGCTTCTCTTGTATTAATACAGCATTTTTTGTCTGCCCTTTAGTTTTGCTGTTTACTTTTAACTTTCTAAATTGATCTCTGAAATAGTGTTGTCCATTAAAATAAAAATGAGAAATTCCTTTTTGTTTTTGTTTAATTTTTAGATTAGTAATGATAGTAGAATTTTTTGAATGTGTCAGTGTCTCACAAGCTGTAGCAACTGAAAGCCAATGTTCATTATCAAATTAATTGTCAATTGTTTTTCATTAGGTCAGGTGTTGCCATCTGGTAAATCTTACTAGATGCTATAAAAAATTATTCATTTATCTTTAAAATTTGGTAATTTTTCCACGATCCTTAGTTTAAATAGTGCTAGTCAAGTCACTTTTACACACCTTATATTACATGGGAACTCTTTGAGTGGTATATAGCTTGAGTACAAAAATAAAATTGATTGTTTGGGTTGAGATAGGGAAAAAAATTCCTAATGCCTGCAGTTTAATTTTAAATATGTCAAAAATGAGCTATATATGTTTTATTATATATATCTAATGTATAATTACTTTCTATTATTTGCTATAATTTTCCTGAGATACCTGATGTGATATTTAGTTATATTTAGCTATTATTTTACAGTGTTCAAAATTTTGTAAGATTTTGTCCATCTCTGCTGATCTCTGTCTGCCTTGGTCCTCACAAAAGGGACTGGAAAACTAGGATTATTTTTATTCTCTGATGAAAAAACATTTTGGCCCTGCAACCTTAATTCCTTTTTGCATCTTTTCCCCTCTTTCCTTATCTCAGTAACTATGCCTAGTGATGAAGTATGAAGAGGTATTGATACAGTGAACATGAAATTTTGCTCATACTACTAGCAATCTATCTATGAAATAAAGTAAATTTATAATTTTGGATATTTGTCCTCAAAAATTATGACAAAATTTCAATGACTTTTGTTTTTTCTTAGAAATTTTACTTTTAAAATATTTTGAGTCTATGAAGGCTTTTACTGTCAAATGTTCCAGCATTACCCTACTTTTAAAAACAATTTATCAGTCTTAAAGCAGCAGTTTCAAAAAGAATTTTCTTTTTGATTTTCAAAATATGTGACCCACTGAAACCAATGATGTATGAATTGTAAACAAGTTGCAATCCAGAGGGAAGCAAAATCTGACAAAATCATGGAAAATTTTCTTAACTTTTGAAGGCATAAGGGGCACATCTGACACGAGATTGCAGGTTGTGTTTCTGCAAGTGTGTCTATGGCTGTATCTATGTAAGCTGATGGAGCAGAATTGTGGGAGGGGAACAGAAGGTCCTAACTGTTGGCATTGCAGATATGACATCCAACCTATGTGTAAGTCAAGAGCTTTTGCTTCTCACCTATGGATCTATTAGCAGGTAAGGCTTGTTGGGAGGTCCAGAGGCAATATTCTAGTTTCATCCAGAAGGCAACCAGTGTGAGAAGTTCAAGACCAATTTCAGTATGAAATGAAACATAGTGGAAGACAAAGAAGCTTACTTTGAAAGTGTCACCACAGTCTGAAATAAGAATGCACTCTAATAAGGATGCACTCTGCTTTGCTTCTCTTCAAGTGGTACCCAAGAACATGGTAAGCTCTGTGGTTGTGGTCCTTGCCATTTGCTCCTGCTGCAATGGAAGAGTTTGCAATGCAGTAGTGCTGCCTGGAAATAAAGAATTTAGTCTCTGATTTCTTGTCCCATTTCTCAAGATCATGGTCCATGTTAAAAGTGCATACTGAAGAATTCTGTTTTCCAAGTTCTGTTTACAGAACTGTAACAACAGAACTCTGCTGAGAAGCAAATGCATATATCATCTCCTACACATTGCCACTTTGTCCCTCTACTCCTTATTTCAGTGCTTCCTATCTTTTCACTATCTTTGTTTCCTCAGTATCTACGTACTCTTCATTTAATCACTTATTTTATTGTTTGTCTGTTTCTACTTAGTCCCCTACTGTTTCTTTCAAATGAATTCCTGTTGAGAACTGTAATATTCTCACTGCTTTTCCTGTAGTCCTATTCCTTATTACAGCTTTCTAAAGTATCATGTAGTATTCTTACTTAGTTTTGCTTGCATTTTACTAGACTGAAGATAAATTTAATAACTGGTAGTTACCAGAAACAGGCTTTTTTGACTTTGAGAATGAAAAGGACACTGAGCATTTTCTAAACCCTCTGGAACTTCTAAAATAATTGCCAGTTATTTAGTAAAGCCCTCAAATGAAAGACTGCTCCAGTCAAAGCAGTGACAAAAGGCATACTTTGAATTCTTAGGCATGAGTTTCCTGGCGTCCTGGGTTGTACTTCCTGAAGTTTCCACCTTAGCTAAGGTGCTTGCATGAATTATTTTTACCTGCCTTTAAAACCCTCTTCTGAAATGTTTCATTTTATATAGTTTGCATTGTGGGAACTTTTAATACATATCACATTCCTATAAATTAGTAACTGCTGGAGTTTAGATTAATGAACTCTCATTAGTTATTTCCATTGCATTTTGTTTCCTGTATAAATTTTGAGATGATTGCTAAAATAAATTACTTGTACAAGCTTTAAGTGCTTTTCTGTTTCCTGCTGTGGTTACAAGTGCCTCATTCAATTGTTTTGAAATGAATGCCTTAAGTGACTTTTCTCCTTTCAAGAATCCTCCTCAGTTGCAAACTTCACTGAAGTTAAACTTTGATTTACAGAATAATTTCTGTACAATAGGATTTACTGCAGGAAGTTTTTTTCTGAAGAAATTATTTCTCATTAAGTAGCTGCTTTGGTTACATGGTCCTGGAACAAATTGCACATGCAACTTCTAATACCCTTATGGAATTAAAGGTGCCAGCTCTACAAAATGACATAAAAAAATCTTTTGATCATTTACTTTTGGGATAAAGTGTGGACTAGTGCAGTGCTACCTCCTCTGTAATAAGAAGAGTAATTTTGCTCTATCAAATAGAGGGCTATATTGAAAAAGAATTGTTGTCATTCTACAGTAAAAAAAAAAAAATCCTGCCATTTCAGACTGTATTGTAGATCACAAGAAACAATGCAGAATAAAGAAGATCATATTGAGAACTTTTCCTCTCTGGACTCATCATATTTACACAACATGTTGCCAAATGCAGCATATTGGATTTTCAAGTATGTATATTTTAAATATTTATGGATAGTGAATAATTCCTTTTAGTAAGAGATAAAAATGATTTCTGATCCCTTAGCACACTGCAGCTATAAAACCATTATTCAAATTAATTAGATATTCCAGCTGTTAAATGAAAAACTCTGCAATGGCTTTTTACAGCTTATTGAAATATTTCTGATGTAGATGATCGATTGTGACAGGTTTATTTGAGTCATGGCAGATGAAAAATCTGAAAGTAAATTTCTATTTCTATTATCATAAGTCTTACCTCTGGAGACTCTGAAAGGAAATATTCAAGGTCAGGTTGGAGAGGGCCGTGAGCAACCTGATCTTTTTTAAGACGTCCCTGCTCAATGCAGGGAGTCTGGATTAGGTGACCTTTATTGGTCCCTTCCAACCCAAACTGTTCTATGACACTGTGAACAGGACTTTGCTGCTCAGTGTTTTCTAAACGAATGCAGTTATGAGAATGCTTGAATAGCTGTCTTTCATAAAGTGATAACACATTATTCTTTTCACATAGTTTTCAGATTTCCCTTTGCTATTTTAATAAAATGGTTGCATATTGTGCCAGGAATTTGATTCCTTTCTGAATCATCATTTAATCTCTAATTTATGTTGACGTCATGATTTAGGTGACTTTCTGGCATGAAAAGGAATTCAAGAAGAAGAGATTCTGACATTGCTACAGTATAATTAAGAAAAAGCTGGTAATACTGAGTGGGTCTACAACTGATTTTCATTAAAAAAAAAAAAAAAACAAAAACAAAACCAAACAAACAAAAAAACCCTTTTCCTGACTTTTGATATTTTGTGTATGAGCAGTTAAATGTGATGACAAAACCAATATGATGATCAGCACCAGTGGAATAGCAGGAAGAAAAAAAGGCCAGTTAATCTTTTATATTCAATTCCTCTGTAATTTTCTTAGGCATGCCTCCACATTAATGGAGGCACAAAACATCCTTATTTTGTTTTGGATTGGTTTGTTTTGTTGTTTTTGATCTTCTTTATATTGGTTAGACTGAGTTTAACCCAAATTTATTTTTCACTAAGCACTGCTGTATTCACTTCAAAATAATTTTGCTATTCCATCAGGGTGTTTTTTGGAGCCCATTTCTTCACATTTATCATTGTGAGATGTCCTGTGAGGGACTCCATTGATTTTATGTACACATAAGAGGATAACCTGTCTTCTTTTAACTTGTCTTAAAACTTGTATTTGGGATGGCTACTTTAGCAAAAGAAGAAAGAAGAAAAAGAGAGAGTGGTTATATAGAAATGGGAAAATGCAGGGATTTTGTGGCCAAGAAAACTCCCCAGTGACTGATTGTTTCACTAAAACTATTTTTCTATAGCTTTTGTTTTTTTCATCATGGTTATTTTATATCATTTATTAATACCACAATAAAGCATCATCCCATTAAGAATTCAAATTCAAACCTTCAGGTCTAGTAACAAGTAATTAGCTCTTGTGACAATGGAAACTAAAATTACAGGCAGCATAAATTACTTTAAACTCAACTAGCCTATTTTTTTAAGTTTGCACCAGTATTAAAATTTCTTATTACTATTGAAATTATTTTAATGTGACATATTGAATTATAATTAATATAATTAGAAATAATAAAATATTATTCAAAGACTGTTTATTCAATAGAACTTGTTCCCATAGAAACAAGGAGCAAAAGATTCAATTTATTCAGGTTTCATGGCAAATAAATATTCTTCTTCTCTGAATATTTAATGCTCTCACATCTATGTTTACAAGAATATCAAGAAAAAATCAATAGACTACTGAATATAGAATACTTCCTTCGCTCTGTACATGAAGTTTTAGTTGCATTTATTGTAAAAAACAAAACAAAATAAACCCTGAGTAAATCTGTACTCGAAGAAGAGCCGCAGATGTTTTCTTGGTATTGATCTCCACAATAATGATTTTTAAGCACTGAAGAAGTGCATATGGGGATTTTGTGTGATGGCCAAGGGAAAAATAAACCAAACCACCAAAAAAAAAAGCAAAACAAAACATGGAAGAAATAGAGGCTAAAGAGCTGCATCAAGACTGCCAGCAGTCAGCACAGCTTTCATCTTATGCAAGTACTGTCGACTTGTGTTTGCAAAACCTCATGATTTATTTAGAATTTTAATTAAAGCAAAGGAGTGATTGGAACTGCATCCTAGCAGTACCTAGCATCTGCCGACCGTGGCTAATGATTTTTACAACCTCATCTGCAAACACTCCATTAAAGAAGCTAACCATGACGTGTGACACAACTGAACCAAATGAGTGAGGGAAAAAAAATTTGCCTGCAGCTATCACTAGTAAAAGAGACAGAATAAGATTAAAAAAAAAAAAAAAAAGACACTGTACAATGTGTTGTAGCTTCAGGGCTCAATCTCAAGTCCTTGGAAAGAAGGATCATACTCATGAGAATGTGAAGTATTTTGGCCTCTGGATGCTCTCTTGACAGCTTTTTCAGAATTTGCATTATTTTTCTGTATTCCTAAGGAAAGAAAAAAAAAACCACTTCAATTTTAAAAGTAAAAGTCCCCTAAATTTTTCTTCAGTCATACATGTAATTGGTCTTGCTTTTTGTAGGTCTTTAAAAAATAATGTTTTGCACTTGGTTGGAAATTCACTGTGCAAAGTGATGCCTTAAGAGAACCTGGAACAGAGGCTCGACAGTGTTAAAGGAAAAAACTAGGTATTTATCAAAAAGGCCTTCAAAGGATACACTTTGGGCAGTACAAGAGCCCAGCTATGGCTCTGCCCAAGATGGAGTTTTCACACTTTTATAAGTTTTGGTCCATTTACATACTGGGGTTAATTGTCCAATTATAGCTCCAGGTTATGAAGTCCTATCTCTCAGTTTGCTCTCCTTAATTTACTGTTGTTTATACTTTTTGAGCCTGAAGTTATAACAGTGTTCTCAGGTTGGAAAAGGATTGTTTTGTCTAACTACCCTGTGAAGAGAGCTGACTTACATTTTATATGAAGTGCAGAGTTATATACCAATGCAGTACAGAATCTGGAAAATACGAGAGCTAAAACTTAAGGTGTCAAGGAACAACATGAAGTATAGGAGCTTCTGGGTACAGGGGTATATTATGGTCAGAAATGGTTATGGATGAGGAATACAGAGGGAAAATGTGTCTAAAACTTCCCTGGTCAATGGCTGAAGCTTTTCTTCTGTGATTAAGTACTCTATCCTCATCTTCTTGATTTCAAATAAATTAAATATTGCAGAAAACTGGATCTAATCAAGATTCTCCACAGAGTACCCCTGTTGGGATTTAGCCTGACAACCAGCAAATTCTAATGTTTTCCTTGGGAAAAAAGCCAAACATGAAGTAACCACTAAGAATTACAGTATTCCCTAAGCTATTTCAGATATTTTGTGTTCCACTTACATAGATGCTGGAGATGGAAAAGAACTATTAATGGTTTAAGCCCTTTCTCTGCCATTGCAGGGCACTTTACTGCATTGTAATACAGTAACACTGCCACCATAGTAATAGAGTGCATTTTTTCTCTGGATATCTGCTGGAGGAGTCTTGAATCTCTAGGTCTGGCTCCACTCCAGACAAATCTGTGCATAGAGAGAAGCACCACATGTGAGTGTACAGGCACACCAAAATCACAGTAAATGTCTCCAATGACCACTGAGCTCTTTCTGAGAGTCTATCAGGTGGAAAACAAAGAAAAAATTCCCAAAGGTCAGCTATTGCATATGTGAGAATTTAAGAAGACTCAACTCGAAAAAGTTGACTAGAAAAATAGGGATCTTCACACAGAACATTCTAAGAGGAAGATTCTTGTGGCAACTAAATCATTGTAAAGTTTGAGATGCATTTTGTGTGGTGTATCACCAGTTTAAAAATATCCCCTTGTTACATTAAGTTATTCTATAGCTTGGTGTATTTAATTAATGTATTTGATGGCTTGTGGGTTATAAGAGATTGTGCAAAGAGTATTGATAGAAAGAAAAGAACCATGCAGAGTTTTCCATCCTCTGTTCCTTTCCAGCAGTAGGAAAGTTTCTGATCACTGAAAAGGACCCTACAGAAAAACAGCTTGCTTTCTTTTGGAAAATTAACAGTCACCTTAGGGAATTTCTGGCAGATTTGGGTCTTATTCCAATCCAAAGAACAGGACAACAGTGGGGTTTTTTTATTGTTCTGGAAGGAAATATGCCTGTATAACATATGTTCTTGCAGGTCATACAATCCCTTCACACCAGGCATCTTTGAATTTGCTTGCAACTGGGTTTCACTCCATTGTTTGGCTGGCAGGCTTCAGCTGCTTTTTGTAATACTGAAGGCACATATCAGTACTTTTATAGCTGAAATGAAAATCCTTAAGCTTTTTTTTTTTTTTTTTTTTTTTTTTTTTTTTTTTTTAATTGAAAACCATGGTCTATGCATTAAACTTCACCTAAATACTGTAATTAAGCATATTTTTTCATGTCCCACATCTTCTCAGTATGTTACCTTTAAATCATACGGGTATCATGGAATTAATTTTGTGGAAACTAGTGGGATTTCAGAAATGTCCTCTAAGGAGATGCTTCATACAATGCTGTACCCAGAAGCATTCAGAAAAATTCAGCTGAACTTGTAGGAGATCTAAAAAAGGCTTAAAAATATTCTGTATGGATTTACAGAAAAGCCACTGGACTTATGTTGTAACACTACTGAAGAATTTCAGACAGAAAGTGGAAAAAGCAGTTTGGGCTCAGTTCAGAACAATCTGTATCTGCTCATATTTCCCACCCTGCAATTTGCTAATGTTTCAGTTGGGAATCTGACTTGAAACAAATTCGGACTACATACTTTAGTCTTAGTCACTGAAGTGGAAGAAGCAGTCAGAGGTTCAAGTGCATAGGAAGGCTCAAGCCAAAAGTCTCAGATTTCCGTGTTTTAAATTAGTCATTTTACTTCATAATTAGAAGCTGAGGATATTTGATCTGAGTTCTAAGTGTCTGCACTCAACACAAAATTGAATGTGGATTACAGATACCCCTAGTTACACTGAATTTATAACTGCAGCAGCTTTGAAAAGGGCAACTGTCAAAACATGTATTTCAGTATTTAACTTTCGACAGTTAAATGTAATTTTTGTGGTTCACTGGTTTCGTTTTGGGGAGTGTGATATGAACCACATCCCCATCAGAAGATGTGCAGCATTCAAAGCCTTTCTTACCTGCCTGCATTCTGCACAACCTGATCAATCTCAGTTCTAGTGTTTTGGGTAGCCTTGCGAAAAGAGTGCAGACAGAGAGAACATGCCTGATTCCTTTCAATTTGCTGCTTTACCTTTGTTTGATTTGTTTTCAAGGCATGAATTGATGTGCTAGAAACGATTCATTTTTCATATTCTTAGATAAATTGAAGGGAGTGAAGTATCTTTCTTGGTTGTAAGAACATATTTGAAATTGAATTATTGTGAGACAATGGAAATTTGTTTTCAGAGCAATTTTTCAAACTATCACATCACTCTTTAAACTTAGAAGTACCGGTGTCTTATTGGCTCTAATTAGATAGACAGATATATAACCTCATATTTATGGATTTCAGTATCTATATAACTCAAGCTCCACGTTGAAAGTCCACACCAGATTCTTTTACATGTATTCTGTTTTGTAAGTGAAGATATTATCTATTCTTCTTGAAAAAATGAGTTTACTGACAAAGCAATTCTCAAACTGTATGTCTAAAGAGGTGCCTCTTGCTGTTCTCTGAAGAACTAGAAGACAATAATGTCAGGCCCTTGTCAACTTTTGATTACCTATCTTAGAATATTGTAGAATATGCAAAATGTTTCCCCAATGCTAATGTCCTGGATAAAATATGTAATTGCCAGCCAGGTGACAGAAAATGGTAGTACAAAAAAAACCCCCAAAAGCCAAAAAAACCAAACCAACCCACCAAAAAAGGAGGATAGTTCTAGTAAATATGAATTAAAGGCAGGCTAAAATCAGCCATCCTATGGGAAAGGTAATCAGTGATTTTTGTGAAATTTTATTTTGGTTTTTATTTTTAAAAATGAAATGTAAATCCACGGAAAATCAGGTTTGCGCTTGACCTTTTAATGAGTAGATAGTCCCTTGCCTTTAGCTAGAGACCAAAGAACCAAACACCCATGTCTCTACCCTGGCATGTGGAGAGACTGTTTGGTCATTGCAGTACAGTCAGTAGGCCCAGTTTTACTGGGCTCATCAGACCAAACATGGCAAGGCCGTGTGTGAGTTAGCACAAAACATCATTCTGGAAAAATTAATTCACTGCACAACCATAGCAGTAGTTCTGGCACAAGTGACTTTTCTTTTGCCCTGTATACATTTGGGAATTCAAATCTATATCCTGTCAACCTTCTGTTATTCACAGGTGAATTATTTGGCATGAGGATTAAATGTACTCAATGTCTCAGCAAGTAGGAACTTTCATTAGCTGTAGTGTGGTGTTATTACCTCGCTCCCTACCACAGGTCTTCATGTGGTTGATTGGAAGTTGGGCTCATTATTTCAAGTCCAAATGTAGAGTAGTATGTTTACCAAAAAACCAGAAGGTTTAAGTTTATGCTTTTATCTATTTATTTATTTATCTATCTCCATACATGCCCTCTGCTACCTCACTGTTCCCTTATATAAAGATAACCCAGAGAATCCATTTGGATTTTTGCATTTCTCATAACAATTTGCATTACTTGACAGATACATAAGTAGTGGGCAGCTCCCAAGGCCTTTTCAAGTAATTTTGAAACTGTGCTCTGGTGGGCTTCTTCTGGAGTTCTAAAATTTTTTCTGCTATTGATCCTGCTGATGTGACTACTACAGGTGAACAGGTGAATCTGATGAATTATCTTGGTGAGAGGGAAGTTTTATTGGTGTTGAGGTTGCCCGCAGTGTTTTTTCACGAGCTGGTGGATTACCTTTTTTTTTATTTTTTTTTTTTTTTTTTTTTTTGTTAACTGCTACCATATATTTCAGGGGAGGCAGTACAGAACTGTAGAAAGTTGATTTGTCCTTAACAGCCTTTTTTTTTTTTTTTTTTTGCTTAGAACCATCCTTCTATCCTCATCTCTAAAGTGGCAGTATGTTCTAAACCTTATAAAGCAAAATGTGAAGGTATTAGACTAGTAAGAAAATACTATGTTCAGTTTTATGTTTGTCACTGCAAGAAAGACATTGAGGTGCTGCAATGTGTCCAGAGAAGGGCAACAGATCTGGTGAAGGGTCTAGAGACTAAGTCATATAAAGAGCAGCTGGGGGTTGTTTAGCCTTGAGAAGAGGATCAGGGGAGACCTTATAACTCCCTACAACTGCCTGAAAGAGGTTATGGCCAGGTGGGGACTCTCCTCTTTTCCCAGGCAACCAGTGACAGGACAAGAGGACAAAGTATCAGAGAAATCATACAAAAAAGCAAACATAAAACTGAACACGGTATTTTTTTCAGACAGCAGGAAGAAATTCTTCATGGGAAGTGTTGTTAAGCACTAAAATGAACTGATCAAGGAAGAGATAGGGTAACCATCCCTGACAGTGTTCAAGAAACAACTGGAGGTGGCCCTTAGTGCTTTGGCCTAGTTTACAGGATAGCAAAGACTGAACTCAATGATCTTAGAGGTCTTTTCAAATCCAAATGATTCTTCGATTCTGTAATTATTGTATTCATAAATTGTTTTAAGAGGGATGATAAAATCCACACTAAGTGGCACTATGTCCCAGATACTCTAGATAAGTACAGAAACCCTGGAGCAAATCTAAACTAAGAGATTTATAATTAGCTGATTCTTTTATACTACTTCCTATCTTTATTGGAGATCCCACACTAGGCTACCCTAAGCAATATAGAACTACTTTGGGGTTGGTCTTACATTTATTTTGTAGTATACAAACATGCATGGTAAATTATCCCAGGATTTCAAAGACTCATGTGTGGTTATGACCCAATGTTGCCCAGTCACACCAAACACTGTCATGCACAATCTGAGCAAGTGATTCTCCATTTTTGCAGCTGAAAGGGGTTTTGTTCAGATTTCTTTCCTGAAAATTTCTGCTTCTATTTGCTATTATCTTTAAAAGGCCACCTACTGTAAGAAACTTCCCATTGGATCCATATTTTCCACATATAATTTGTTTGAAAATTTCAAGTCCTAGGATTAATTATTTTTAAATTTTTGTAATCCACCATGTTGCATCTTGTACTCTGTTTCTTCCATGACCACATTCTGCTTGTAGGCACATTAAAAAAAAAAACCCTCTTTCTCTCTTTTAAATATGATTAGCTATTCTTTATTTTTAGAAAGCATCCAAAGGAGGACAATGAAGATGGTGAAAGGCCTTGAGGGGAAGCCATATGAGGAGCAGTTGAGGTCACTTGGTCTATTCTGCCTGGAGAGGAGGAGACTGAGTGGGGACCCCATCACAGCTACAACTTCCTCATGAGGGGAAACACAGGGACAGTCACTGACATCTTCTCTGTGATGCCAGTGACAGGACCAAGGGAATGGCCTGAAGCTGCGTCACGGGAGGTTTACGTTGGACATCAGGGAAAGGTTTTTCACCCAGAGGGTGGTTGGGCACTGGAACAGGCTCCGCTGGGAAATGGCCACAGCACCAAGGCTGAGTTCAAGAAGCATTTAAACAGCACTCTCAGGAACATGGTGTGACTCTTGGGGGGTCTTGTGCAGGGCCAGGAGTTGGACTCAATGATCCTTGTGGATCCCTTCCAACTCAGCTTAATCTGTGATTCTGTGATTTAAATGAATGTATTTGGTTTATAGGCCATATTATATTAAACACTGTGTTATATTATATTATATTATATTATATTATATTATATTATATTATATTAAACAGTGTCTTACCACTAATTGTCATTGATGGAGACATTCAAGCTATATTAAATCTTTCTCCAGGCTTTTTTAGGCAAGATGTATAAAGCATTGTAACTGATTCAGAACAGTTGGGGTATTTCTTGGCTTTGGCTGATGGCTGAATTTGTATCATTTTATACTGGTATCACCTTATACTGGTCTGGATCTTTAAAACATTCTCTGCTGATGCCTGGGGCTTTCAGTTTCTCTAGCAAGTTTGTCAACAAGATGGCTTGACTCCTGATGGTTAGGGAGTTGAAACTAGCAAAGGGCTAATAATATACATTGATCAATGATGTAGGGGTAAACAAAAAACAAAAACAAAAAAACCCAAAACAACAACAAAAAAACCCCCAAAAAACAAAACAAAAAAAACCCAGGTGAAATATAATTTCTAGTGTCCTATGCTTGGCAGAAGCATGAATAAATCTTTGTCACTCTGCTTTCCTTGCAGCCCTCCAATGACTGCATTGCTGCTATTCACTCCCTGTAACCTCCCCCCTTTCATTCTAGTGTGGGTTCTCACCTGCACTTTTCTGCAAATGGAACATGGCAGAAGTGTGAGGAAACTAAGGAGATCAAGACAGAAATAGAAATCTGAACTAGAATAAGAATAATACTGGAATGTTCCTCCTTTTTTATATCTCTTCTGAGTGATGTTCTTAAAATCTCTGGAAGACATAAAAAAGGCACAAGTCAGCTTTAAAAACCCCAATGGGTCTTGTGTGTTAGAAAAGGGCAAGGTGCTTAATCCATTAAGTATTGGTAGATGCAGTGTGTTCTCAGGTGAGGAGAAACAGATACTGAGGCCCAAACTGTGCATCTCCTCCTCCTGTCATGTGAATAGATTATCTATTTCCTTGATTCGCTGACACAGAATAGAATAAAATGACAGTGTCAGCGTGGAGGGTATTTACTCCAATTTGAATCTAATCCTTTTGGTAATGTATGTGTTCAATAATCTCTCTAAATGTCTGAAACACAGTTTAATGAATACTCACGTGCTTGAACATAAATGATTACAAAGATTCCATATTACTCTAGGCAATTAATTTATACTTATTTAAGATTTATTTTTTCATAGCCAGTGGGGATATAGCTCTCCTTGGTTGTGACCAGATGTTTAAACATGAAGACTGTAATTTCAGCTTTTATTGCATATATATATGCCTCAGTAGTAATGGATTTGACTCTTTTTAGCAGGCATCTCAAAGCCTACAATTTGCTGGTCAGCTTAAGGAAAAAAAGTGCTCTGCAAATGAGTAAAAACCAGTCTGCATCTCTTATCAGTGAATTCTCTGAGCCAGCTGCGTAACTAATAGAATCAGCTGCTGCTCTTTTCACCTGTGGGGAGCACATTCTCTCTTAATAAAATAACTGCAATCCCACAGTCTGATGTAGTTTGGGAAGAAGTGAATTTTGGACTCACTGAAGCACAAGCCTTTCAAGCAGCATTTTTGGTTAGGAGTGAATGAATCCAGCATTAGAGCTGGTAATGGAGAGGAGAGGTGCCAGGAATCTCTTTGCAGCTCTGTCATTGATTTCCAGCAGGAGCACAGATGCTTTAAAGTACTTGAATCTCATTCTTCTTTTTTTCAGTATCCACCTCCAGCAAGGTCTGTTTAATAAACATTTTTCTTAATGCCCTTGCCCCTAGTTTTCTGTGCTTGTGAATTTGAGGTGCCTAAAGATACAGTTTCCAGGGCTGCTTCTTCTTTCCCTGCCAAAACTTAATACTAGTTAAAAAACAACATATGATCTTAAGTACTTACAACAAATCTGTTATCCAGATTTAGCCATCATGTGTTTTTTTTTTTTAATCCATGAAGGATTCTGCATAATTTCTTGGACTTTTTAAAATATCACTGTAGCTGCAAAAGCTTTGTCACAGTTTTGGAACCTCAAATATCATATTAAGATGGCAGTTTGTACATATTTTGATGGGAAAGGAAGGTCATGCATATTTGACATTTCAGAACCACTGTCAGATATGTTTAGAAAAGTAGGGCCTTGAAGATAGGACTTAAAGCCCAAAGTACATGCCTCGTTCACAGACCACTGGGTAGAGATTTTCCTCGTCATTTCTTGACCCAGGATTTTACTCCTCTAAGTTTCCATGAAAAATCTGATTTTGACTTATAATTATGTGGGTTTTTTTTTTTTTTTTTTTTTTTTTTTTTTTTTTTTTTTTTGTGTGTGTGTGTGTGTGTGTGTGTTGTGAGGGGGTGTTTTGTTTTGTTTTTGGTGGGTTTTTTTGCTGACTTTTTTTTTGGTTGGTTTTGGGGTTTTTTTGGGGGGGTGTGTTTTTTGTTTTGTGTTTGTTTTTTTTTTTTAAGAAAGTCTTGCAGTTCACATTTAGTAATTTCCCAGGACTTGGTTAGCTTAATTAA
The DNA here is from genome assembly GCF_009819655.1 of Sylvia atricapilla. NCBI lineage: Eukaryota > Metazoa > Chordata > Aves > Passeriformes > Sylviidae > Sylvia > Sylvia atricapilla. The sequence goes on from NC_089142.1 coordinate 49,979,579, forward strand.
AACTTACTAATGCAAAAATGTGTCTTCAGTTGAAACATTAAATTCAATACCCTTTGTGCTTCCCTTCTGGTAGCTGAGATCTGTTCTTCTTGAAGCATGTCTGTTTGGGGAACAATCTGATAAGTTACTGGGGCAATGCCTGCAATACAGACACTGCAGCTAGGTTCCCTACGCACACCTGTATTACCACAGATAGAAGATAAGTAAAAAAAAAATTCTAATTGTTCCCAATCCTGTATCTTTTTTTCCTGGGTAAGGTGAAATATATAAGAAAGTAATATACAACCTGAAATACTTATAGCTGTAAGACGACAGAGTCAAAACTACTGGTTTTACACAGCTATTATAGCCTCTTACAAATTTCTAGTCTCTCTGAATGTGTCTCATATTATTCTAGTTCTCAGCTATCTACATGAAAAATCACATTTTATTGAAACCGTGTTTCATTGGGGCCATCCTGTAATTTAAAAGACCAGCTGAGAAAATCCTTGACGGGCTGAGGACGGAATGTTAATGCTTCCTTCAAGGAAGACAGACACAGAAGTGATTTGGGGAGTCAGCAATTCTAGGAAACCCCTTTGGTTCCTGGCAGCCCAAGCCCCGCATTAGTGCTGTGCTCTGCTTGGACCAGGCTACCTTGATGAACAGATATTAAGCTCTGGCAGCTCAGACTCCCACACTGCAGACATAGGCATGGAAATGCCATTTTTAAATACCAGTATATCTGTTGAAACCCATTTTCTTCTAACCCTCTGAAGAATATTTTTATACATTTTCAAGCTGCAAGCAGGTGTTTCACAATTCCCTAACCTGATGGTACACATGGAAACAGGCCATTTTGGTCAGCTTGTAATAATTCTTTTTCAATCTCATTCAAAGCTCTCCTTCAGGAGCTAGAGTTCATGCCTGGGAATGGACAGCCTTGCTAGACAGTGTTTTGTGCTGGCTTTTGTTTTGTGGGTAGGAAGTACTGAGTGGTAGTGTTTTGTTTTGTGGGTAGGTAGTACTGAGTGCCTTGTTTTGACTCAGATTTAAGCCGGTTCTGAAGTTTGTTCCACTAGTTTGTTAGGATAGTTGAGTTTACCAAACTCTTCACAGGTTTTATTCAGCCACAAAGTGTCACGAAGGGCTGAGTGCTTCCTGCAGCTCTGGTTTTCTAAACACAAAAGCAGAAAGTTTAGTGCCCAGTCATCTGCTAAATTCTTATTTGAGCTGTCTGTGTAAAAGCTGACCCTGTAAGCAGCCAGAGTGGATGAAGCTGTCTGCCTTTGCCTGGGAAAGGCTGTGGTATTATCCACTTGTGGTGCAGGCTCTGCCATACCCCCAGCGTCGGTCCCCCAGATGGGTCCAGCCTCAGCCTGCTCACACGGCCAGCAGCAGCATTACGGAGCATGGGGTGATAAAAACAGGGCAGGAGACTTCTCCTTTTCAACACCTTTATTGGATCAGCTTGGGGTGGGGGCCGGATGGGTTGCACTCACACCACTACTACTCCCAAAAGTGACTCAGAGAAGAAGACAGAAAAAAAAAATGAACAGTTCTGTCTACTGGAGTGCAATTCAAACACAGCCATGACTCCCATCCTCACAGAAACACCCAGAATCCCAGTTGGCCTGAAAGTCCAGGGATGTCTCTCTGGGTCATGGCATGGCGAGAAGGGTAAAACTGGGGAATGATGCCCCTCTGTCCTGACTGTAATATATCCTCTTTGGTTTTACATTTCAAGTGTTGACACATTGTTTGTCAGGGTTTTTCTGTCAGGATGGTGTTGTGCTGGTGGCTAATTTGCATTAACTTCCTGTTGCCATCTTGGGGAGCAGCAGGGCTCGACTGGATGGAAAGGGAAACATTTACAGAGGGTTACTGGGAACACTGAACTGTTAACATAGAACACTGAACTGACAACCTGGAACACAACCGCATGGAGTACTAAACAGCTACCATATCTCCAATCACTTCTTTGGTAAGGCTCATTTATCTCAGGGGCAAGGGAAATCCTGAATTGGGAGAGGTGGTGTGGCTCTCTTTGATATTTTTGCTCCTTTATGGGGGTGTGACACGTTCCCCCGGGCCCTGCGTGTCCCAGGCACTGTCCCAGGCAGATCAGTGTAATGAGTGTGGGATAGGCCTAGCTTACAGCTCTGACATTTGGTTATTATAAAAGCATAACATAAAACACAACCGAAGACAGAGCAGAGGCTAGGACCTAAAAAGCTCTAAAAGAAAAGTGAAAGAAAAAGGCCCCTCTAAAAAAAAAAAGAAAGTAAAAGTCTCTCTCTCTGGGTAGGACAGTGGGTTTTAAGGGACTGCTTTGGAGACAGAGTTCAGGGTAAGGATTCAATAGGGAGAGAGGAATAACTGAGGATTACAGTACTGAAAACAATAAAGAAACATAGAGGGAGAGGAACAATCTAAACAACTAATAAGGCATCGAAAATTGGGAGATGGATAGGGAACAGTCTGGAAGAAAAGGCAGGGTTAGGGAAGGATTGACAGCTACCTAGGTGAATGCAATCAAGGCGGTACTAACATTATAGGGAAAAGGGGGCAAGGTACAATTTAGGACTAAATTATTAATATAGGGGACAGCAAAACAACCTATTTAACATGGAAACATACTGCAACAGGAGAGTCCCCTTGGCCCTTGGGAGGCATCTCAGCCGGTGTGGGACCGCAGAGACTGAGTGGATGGGAGGTAAAGCCTGCAGGGAGTCTCCCAGGAAGCTGCTCTTTCCACACTGAATTGTGCAAAATGTTGTGGTATCAGCAGCAAGCTCTGTCTCTCTTTTGAAGCAAATCTCTGTCAGATTAACTGCTACAAAAGAAATAGCTATGTTAGAAATAATAGGTGAAGCAGGTAGATAAATCATATTGTGTCCTTTAAGGGGTAATATCTTATGTTTATAGTACCTTTCCATAAGATCAGAAGGCCCCTGTAAGTGAACAAAACTGGAAAGCTATTTTGAAAACCTGAAGCAACCCCAGGTAAAATGAGCATTAGAAGCAGCAAGTCATCCAGGTCCCTGCACAGCAGGCAGTGTTATCTTCTGCATGCACAGCACGCTGAGCTGCTCAGAGTGATGAGCAGAACTAAACCTGTCGCCTCCCAATTGCTGTTTAGTTAACTAGCCACAGCCACTTGGTTCTCATGCAAGGCTGGGAATGGGGATAGCTGTTACTTACTGGAACTGCTTTCCACTGGCCTCTGGAACAGCTTCCTTCCTACTCAGCCCTTGCAGAAGTGCAGTCCAGTCTGCCAGCCCTGGGGCTCTTCAGGACCCATCTGGAAATGAGCCATAGCTTCTCACTGCAAGAAACTTTCACCTGCCCTGGTCTTTCTGCTGCCAGAAGCAGCAGGATACTCTGATGTGACCCTGTTGATGTAGCTTATCTACATGGTTGGTAGGGAAGGCCATTACTAGGGTTTAAAGACTTAATTTGTCTTAAAAGACTGACTTTTGTGTGCCCAGTCCTGTTCTGAAGTTTTTCTGACTGAGTAGGTCAAAGGCTGAGTGTTGTATACAGGTTGAAGGGGTGGGATTTTAGGAGAAACCATCCTCCCCTTCACCAGCTCCCAAATCTTTCTGCCCAAGGTGAACAAAGGTGCCTGAAGACCAAGTGAGTTCCAAAGGTTTTCTCAGCACTTGCAAAAACTGTTTTGTTCAAAGAAAAATACAAGCCAAATGAGACCTGGGGCAAGAGTGGGAGAACAAAACAAAACCAACCAGAGATCAGGTCATGCTCCCCTCCACTTTGTATCTTGCTGGCTGAGGAAATGCATTTGGGTTGGCTTTAATCTCCTTGAGATTGCTGTTCCCTCCTTATGGGCAGCTGGGGATCTGGGCTGTGAAAGAAAACTTAGCAGCTTTGTGCTCTGTGTGTGGAAATGTCTTCTTCTGACCTAGACTTTATCAAAGAAGCAAAGCAATAATAGCCACGAAAGAGCTGTTGGAGTTGCTCTGCTCAGTAATGAGGAGATGCAGTGGTGCTGGATGCAATTGCTAAGGCCAATTAAAGTAGCTGAGAATGGGAGAAGTCAGCCATGTCATTTTCCCCTCCTCTACGGCATTAACTACTCTACAGGTCACAAATATAATGGTTTACTAGAGATCCCTAGGCATGCACAGATATAAACACTCAAGAAAATATGTAAAACAAAGGACCTGAACTCTCAAAATATATTTTGTATTGAGCAGCTTTTCTCTCAGAGTGTAAGTCATGCTCTTTACAGTATCTCAATGATCTCCGACATACTTGATTAAACATTAATAAATTAACTCTGTTAGCTTTATTTTACTTTTTTCTTTCCTTTAGGGCAACTAGTAGCTAGAACATAAAAGCATTATATATGTTTGAAAGTGATTTTGGACCTGTTGTACAGATGAGGATTGATGGTTTTTTTTTTTTGACTTGAATCTTTGAATATGTGACTACCTTTGTTTTAAGATAGAAGAGACAATTTTCCATTTATTTATTTATTTTTAATGGGGCTGTGGCATATTCTGCTAGGGAGGACTGCTTGCTGTTGAGCCAAAACTCAGGCAAAACAAATAAATTAAACGGATTCAGCTTGTTAAAAAGAAGTATTTTCGTTACGAGACACAGAATTAAGAAGCTAGTGAAACCAACAATTAAATCAGTATCTTTGATATATAACCAAAGGTTGTGAGCCTTAGCAGTAAATGTGTCCTATTTGAAAATATCATCATTTAGGATTAATTTATTTTAGTTTTTGTATTCTACCTGATATTTCAAGAAGACTTGTCCTGGAAGACTGTCCTGTACCCTACTTAAAATAGAAACACCTCACATATCTTTTGGAACATTCTGATCATTAAGATATTGAAACTGATGAACTCATATTACCTCTGCTTTTATTCTTACCCCTTTGGTAGAAAATAAGGAAATAAAAGTGACTTAATGAACGGACCCAAAGGAAGGAGCTTTTGTGAAAGGAACAAAAGAGAAAAAATGCTGAGGTGAGGAGGAATGAGCAGGTAAAATCTGAAGGTGGCCATTAAAACTGAGGCATGGAGTGAGAGCAGATATTAACACAGAAAGTATTTGCATGCTAGGTCTACTCTCAGTTACATGTGCAAAAGATACAGATGCTGAGCACGTCTGAAAGCCTTTAAATATGTGTATTTTCAGATGCTGAACTGATCTCTGTGATCAGCCCATGACAATAGAACTGAATGAAAACCCAGTTGCAAGTCTTCTTAAACTCAATAGAAAAGAATCTGCATTTAACCACAGTGGCTTGGTATCACAATAATTTAGAAGTGGTCAGCAGCTTATTCACACCATGAAAATCATCAAACCATTGGCAGGGCTGGAACTTGCTTGTAGATAAAAGATATTCTGCTTTATAAAGTAGAATACCAAAGATTGCTGAGATAATTGAAAATGATGAATTAGTTTTATTTGACATTCAGAAGCTTCAGCTGGCTTGTAAAATTAAATAGCTGTGAACTTACGTGGTAGTTTCTTTTCTCTAAATCTTCGGCAATTAAACATCACATTTAATGACCTTATGCTATATCTAATGTATACAATTTGGTTATCCTTTAGCATTGCTGGTAACAATATTCATAAATGGACATTTACATAACGTATTTGCTACAAATACCTAGACATTTTTTTAGGCAATCCAGGTTTGTTTCAGTGACTGTTTGTATCAATAGACTAGATAGGTACTTGTAACTTGTAAAGAAATTATTCCTTTGAGTGGTTTTAGATTTACATCACTTTAGCTGCAGTCTGATGGCTTTTCTTTATATTTTATAACAGATGAGAAGTTATAACTCAGGAGTGATGGCTTCATTGAACTATTTCATTTATCAACTGCTCAATTCATGTTTGCCACTTCCTGGCCTTGATATCATCAGTTGCCAAAATCTGTCAGACAAAAAGACATCCTCTCCTCTGTGACAGATGGTTCTCCTGAACAAAGATCTTTCTGCCTATAAAATACTGTCACTTTTCTTTTTCTCACAGACTTATTTTAGGTAGCCACAGCAACACCAATACAGTGTTGTTCCACCAGGCTGGGCCAGCAGGTGAGAATATGTATTTGTGTCACTCTTTTGTGAGGGGCCTGAAGATAAAAGCTCAGTCCAGACATGGTATTGTCACATAATTGGGGTTTGTATCATGATGTCCAGCTCTACTTAGGCTATACTAGTTCAGATTCCATGTCATGCTGGTGCTCTTGTGGTGCTTCATGGTCTGCTCTGTTCCATTGGGTGCAGCAGCAGTCAAGCCTGTTCTTCTGTACTCTGAACTGCTGCAGAAATTAAAACTGGGCAAAGTTTTTTGCCTTTCTCGTTTTTCTGGGTCTTGTTTAATCACCTGTGAATCCTTTGGGGCATTTTCATGTGAGACACACCAAGAATGTTCTCAAAGACATGAAGATCCTTGGCATTTTCTGGAGGGAAAACACAAACTCATTGCTGCCACTAAAAGAATATCAGTGAAAGCTTAAATTATAATGGACATGTGAAGGTTTGCACAGATGGAGAGGAAGATGGTTAAACTTTCATTATTGTTCACTTTGTGTCAAAAGGGACTACTTTCTTCTAAATATATTTCTTTAAAGCAAGGAGCTTTTCACCTTCTCTAGAATCCTTTTAGAATTTTTACTTTTAAGGGAGAAATTGACAAAGTACATTTTCTTCTCACAAGGCATATAAAAACCATTGCAGGGCAGTACTATGCTAAAGCAGAGCTGTCATAGTACTGTCATGTACTGTTCTGATGCATCCAGCTAGTTCAGCAGAGCTTATTGCATCCAGATTTTGCTGGGAAAAGGGGTTAACATTATGCAGTATTGTATCCTATAGCCATCAGATTCATGCAAATTTAGTAATCATGTTATGTGAAGCTTCCTGTTTCCCTGGGCAGCCAGAATGTATAAATTAAATCTTTATCCACATCCAAACATTGTTTTAAATGATACTGAGCATCACAAAAATCTAACAACCGACTTAAATAATGAACCATGAAATAAAAGAAGAAAGTTTGCTGGGACCATCTTAGACTACTGTATATTTGTTCCATTATGCTTCCATATTTCCTTAAACCTTTTTAATTTTTTTTCTTTATCCCTACTACTTTTATGCGTAACACTGGAAAGGAAAAAATTCCCTTTATGTCAGATCTCTGAAAGAACAAGAAATAATTGATAATAAGCTTTTTGTCTACTTATTTTGTCTTCTAACAAACCTGTCCTGCTTGCGTTGTTGCAACGCACCAAATCTAAAATTCAGTTCTTCACATGGAGACTGTATACATGATATCCCTCACACATCTGCTTTATTGAAAGGGAAGTGGTGCTTAATATTACTTATTAGTAGATTAAGTACAAGTTGAGCTACAAATATCTAGTTTGAACGCATCTGGATTACTGTACAGAATGTAGGACAGGCACTAGAAAGGACATAGAAGAAATAACATAAAGTGAAGGAAAGAGATAGGTAAAAACACGGGAAGACTGAAGAGACAAAATTTATATATTTAAAAGAATACAAGGGACACAAGAACTGTAAAGTACCTTCAAAGTAACACCTCTAAATGAAGTCACTGGAATTGAACACAAACCAATGCACTTAAGAAAGAATTTCAAAGCAGACAATAATGAATAAAATCCTGTTGTTGCATGAATTCCTAAAGGAATTACTCAAAACCAGAGCCATCCACAAGTGGTGTAATGCTGGGGGAAAGATTAATTAATGTAATTGATATTTAACTATTATTTATTTACAAATAAATAAAACCGCAGACTTTACTAGAACAATTATTTTATATTAAATAATAATTGATTACTAGCACATAGCAATTGAAAAGTAATTACCATGGTCTTGGTATACAGAGCCAGTCTCAGCAGATGGCTTTTTAATATTTTTGTTATTAACTGGTATAGAAAAATCTCTTATTGAATAAAAATGAAATTGATATTCAAGGACTATCACTTAATCATTTACTTTCATTATTTCCAATAGGATTCTTTTAGAACCCTACCTGTTTTTTTCCTCCCTTTTTCTCATCTCTATGCCAGAGGATACTAATAATGATGAAGTGAGAGTAGAAAGTCATAAAAATCATTTAATTATTTGGCAGGTAGTAAAATATTTTCTCCTTCCTAAACTGCACAGAATGTGCTTGTGATTAGAGAACAAATTTAATAAAACAGAGCATATTGATTGCTAAAGGGGGGATTATTTTTCCCAAACTAATGGTGCTAAGCACTGTAGGAGGCTGTACAAAGTAAAGATACTTGTTCAGACGGCTGTCATCTGCAAGACTGATCCAGATGTAGGAGATAGCATAGCCGTGAAAAATACGATGATATTATCACAGATAATGCCTGCAGAGAAATTCTGATGGATTGCAACTGTTGTAGATGTTACTGTAATTCAGGTATTTATAAAAGTACATGGGTATTTGGTCAGCTTTATAGTTTCACAGCATTTTGCCTCTGAGGATCTCCAAGCACTGTCTCAGTGGCAAATATTTAAACTACGCAACTTATTTGTGAACCTATCTGATGTAAAAACTAGACAGAAAATGACTGTCATACTTTGTGAAATTTCAGAACCCACTTGTGTTTATTTGCAGGTGAGTGTTACAATTCTGCAACAAAATACAATTTTGAAAGAATTAAACAAGTGTTAAAACATCAAAAACGTGAACACTTCCTCCATAAAGTAGAAATTATAAATATAATATATGTATATTGTCATAACAACATTAATATTACAGATGTTATGGCATTTCCACTATATCTAGGCAAAATACTTCAGCGTTTTCCATGTTACTGCATGTAGAAATTATTTGTTTTGACAGCTCTCCCCCAAAATATAGTCAAATTGGACACATACTTTTGAAAGGTTTTCATTTCCAAGTAATTGTAGATTTTCTGACAGGTCTGTCTGTCCCACCAGCTATTTTGCCCAGCTTAGAGCTGCTTTCTATTTTAACTGAGGCCCAAAGGACATACTTTCTAGATCACACAGGAGTTGGTGACTTGCCTTGCATTAGAGCTGCCAGCTTGCAAGGTTTATTCTCATTCTGAGAGAAGGAATTTGGATGTGTTCATCTTTGACAGCTGTGTTAGCCTGCCACATGCATAAAGAACAAATGTCAGCATTCAGTACTGTTCAAAACATGAAGATATGCCTGGCCATACCCTTTCAGAAACTGGGAAGAGGCTTGAGGTTCTCTGAACTTCCTTCTGATTTCCCAGCACAGGAAGGACATCAGCCTGTTGCAGCAAGGCCAGAGGAGACCTGCCAAGCTGATTACAAGGATGCAGCACCTCTGCTATGAGGAAAGGCTGAAAGAACTGGGTTTGTTCAGCCTGGATAAGAGATGGCTTTGGTGTAACCTAATTGTGGCCTTCCAGTACCTGAAGGGAGCCTACAAGAAAGATGGATGAGGCTATTTACAACAGCACATACTGACAGAACAAGGGGGAATGGCTTCAAACTGAGAGTAGGTTTAGATTAGATATTAGGAAGAAATTCTTCCCTGTGATGATGGCAAGGCACTGGACTAGGTTGTCTCAGAGAAGTGATGGTGAGATTTTTGTTAAGATGGAGAAAAAAAAGTCATATGACCTTGAAAAGTCACAAATATGAAAAAGTGCTTGTTGTTTCTCTGCTGTGCTCTGTTGAGCCAGTACAAACAGCCTTAGGCATTTCAACCACAGAGAATTGTCCCTGTGTGCTTTCCCATGCAAATGGAAGGTACGAACACGTTGCAAAGTGTCAGCTGTTCTAAAATGTCCAGTACTGCATCAGTTTTATAAGACAATGTGAAAGGGGAGGGTATCAGAGCAATAACTTTGAACATTAGATCATTGAATTCTAACACAGAATCACAGAATGGTTCCAATTCCCCTGCCATGAACAGGGACACCTTCCACTGAACAAGCCCCATCCAGCCTGGCCTTGAACACTTCCAGGGATGGAGTATCCACAACTTGTCTGGGGAACTTGTTCCAGGCTCTCACCACCCCCACAGAAAAGAATTTCTTTCTAATAGCTAACCTAAATCTACCCTCTTTCAGGGTAAAGCCAAAAACTATCCTAGGCTGAATGAAAAGAAGTGTGGCCAGCTGGTCTCTCTCTCTACTTGTGAGACAAAACCTGGGGTGTTGTGTCCAGCTCTGGGGCCCCCAGCACAAGAAAGACATGGACCTGTTGGAACGAATACAGAGGACAACCACAAAGATGATCACAGAGCTGGAACACCTTCCCTGTGAAGGCAGGCAGAGAGAGTTGGGCTTGCTCACCCTGAAGAGGAGAAGGCTGCAGGAAGACCTTATGTGTTTCAGTATTCAGAGAGAGCTTACAAGAATGAGGTGTACAAACCTGTTAGCAGGGTCTAACAATAATGCTAAAGCAACAGTTAATGTTTTTTAACTGGAAGAGTATATATATATTCATACTAGATATAAGGAAGATATTTTTGAAAATGAGGATTGGAAAACACTGACACAGGGTTTCCATCTATGGAAACATTCAATGCCAGTCTCGTCTGGCTTCTGAGCAACCTGATTTAGTTGAAGATGATCCTGCTCATTGCAGTGAGGGCTGGGTCAGGTGAACCTTAAAGGGCCCTTTCCACCCAAACCTTTCTATAATTCTATGATTCTATGAACCCCCATGAATATCCCTCTTGTTGTTTTGACTTAGTTGGTGCTTATGCTATGTAGTTGCTCTTTATCCTGCAGTCTGTCACATACATGGGATTTATCTACTGGTGAATGTCATAGTTGCATGAACTATTGGAATACCTCCACAACATGCAACTTTTCTATAGTGACAAGTAAGAGGAACTGGTGTCATTGCCAAATCCCTGTCCAGACAGCAGAAGTTGGCATTCCTTTGTTGTTTCATGTTGCATTATGAGTCAGCTGTGCTTTGCTAGCAATTTCCTATCTGCTATCCAGCATAAATGGAGAAATTTATGTTCTCGCAGAAAGAGAATTATACACATATTTTCCGTGCAGCTGAACGGGCAGGTAATGCTTATGAGCACCAAATAAGTGGAGTTTTTTTTACATAAGAGTCAAACTTGAGTACTTTGTGGTAGGCACTGCATAAGCCCCATGCACCATTCTGCTACAGATAATTGTTTTCAGTAAAGATCTGATTCCATCATGTGTTTTGTGGGGACAAAGAAGCAAGCAGTCTCTATTCTGGCTGTTATAATTCATAAATGTTTGCTGATGGGTAGTGCTAAAAAGAGAGTGACTCTGTATAGGATTGCAGAGGGAAGTATTCACACTGAAATTCCCTCTGCCTGGAAAGTTCAGTCCTGCAGCAGTAGTAAAAACTCTAGTCTGCACAGTCTCACCACTCAGCCTTTTGTCCTCAGTGGGCACAAATAAAATCTATGCTCAAGCCAAAATCTGTAGGAATATAGTCAACCTGCCTTTGATCACACCCTGAGGAACATGGAGTAAGTTTAATAGCATAGTATACAGAAGTGAAGAATTAATATCAGCATGGGTTCCGCAGAGGAATAGAGAGAGAGGCCTTTGAAAATTCTGTGGCAACAGCATGACCATATTAAATCATATGCAACTATCTCTCAACATCTTAATCCTCTGAAGTTTAAGAATTCCATCTACAGATTCATATGCAAAATTAAGAACAAGTGATAGAAATCACCCCTCCAATCATAAATCATGAGTATTTAATCATGAATAAAGAGAACACTCAATCAATCTCTCATTGTGCACAGGAAGCTTTATGAGATAGTGCAGTTAGTAAAAGAATAATCCTTCTAACGTGTGAGGAAATCCAGGTACTCTTTTGATAGAGAAGGATAGTCATTTTTGGCTCATTTTTATATGGTCTTTTTATTGCAACAGCAACATTAAGACCTACAGGAAACTGACAAATGTACAAAGTTAATATTTGTCCAAAGTTGTTCCTGAAATTGCAGTTGCATAATTCAGATGTTGGTATACGTGGGTTTTATTGCCAGCTTCTCACTGTGAGGTGAATGTAAATTGAGGTTCTCAAGTGCATCATAAAATGAAATACTGGTAGTCTGTATCTCTTCTCAGTAATCTGTAATTCTGAGGTTTAGTTTCACTTGATTGTACTTACATTCCAAAATTTCACTTTTAATATTCAACTGGTTTGTTAAATTCTACTTACAAACTTAGAGTTATAGAAAAAAAATTGAAAATAATCAGTTGATTTTGTACATCATCTAGTCCAGCTTCCTGCTCAAACAAAGGCTAGTTTCAAGGTTTAGATAAGGTTGTTCAAGGCTTTGTCTATCTGAACTTTTAAAATCTGCAGGAATGGAAACCTCTTCATAGACTCAATCATGTTCCTTGAGAAAGTTTTTCTTAACAAGACTGATTTTAACTTTCACTTGTGTTATTTTCCTGGGCACCTCTGAGATGAGTGTCTTCATCTTCTCTTAGTGTCCCTCTATATTGTAGGAAAGAGGAAAGAGCAATTATCCTTTTCTAGAGTTTCCTCTTCTCTGTCAGCTTCCCCTCATACATTATTGTCTCTCTCCCTTGAGTACTTCAGCATCCTCATCTTCATTTTCTCATGCTCCTGTCATAGGTCTTACCAATGCATAAAAATGCTGATCCTGAATACTTACAACTTGCAAAAAATCATCTTTTGATGTCAAATAAGCTTCTTTTAAGTTACTTTTTTTTTTCTACTTTTGTATTCTGATATTTTGTATGAGATGCCTTCCTTCTCTGCTCTGTTATTGCATGAGGAGCTGAACACAGAAAACCTATGATCTATAATGTACAGCATACTGGAGAGAGAGCTAAACTACTGTTTTGCACCTAAAGAAATTACCTTATTTAATTCCTTGAAATATTTGTGAACAACTCTGATCTTTAGAATACCTAAGGACTGAGTCAACGTTATATCAATCTTAGAGTAGTTCTCATGTTCTTTACTAAGTTGAATAATCCCATTTCAGTTACATGTCTCTGCTTCTTATGATTTTTTTTTTTGAACAGCTGGATTGGACCAAAAGTGCTCAAAGGTACTCCTGTCTTACAATATCAAGCAAGGAGTTTTACTTTTTGTCCCCAGTGAGAACCTCATGTAGCATTTTCATTGCATGGGATACATAGTTTATTTATTGTTATCCAGAAAATATTTTTAGAACTATTCTGAACCTTTCTTTTTTTTCTCTTTTCCTCCTCAAATATTTTTCTTCTGTTTCCTTCTGAATTCCTGCTGGATTCTGTGAAATTAATATAACCAAGGGTTCGTATCCTCAGGAAAAGGAGACCACTGTGAACAGTTTATCAGTCTGCTAGTTGCTCTCACTAATCTCAAAGAAACTGGCACTGCAGATTGAGAGCTGCAGTCCCTTGACATCATAAATGTGTCCTGTCTTTCAGTGCGATATGTGAAATACAGAACAAAATGCAGAAGAGAAACCTTGCCGATCTAGCTGAGACACCTTTACTTGAGAAATCTGTTTGATTTCTCACATGACAAGGAGTGAAAAATATTTTTTTATACATCCATGTTAATTTTTTCCTACTAGATGCAAAAGGAAGGATTTTTCCCTCCAGCTGCAAGTAAGAGTGAAGATGTCTGCTTTACCAGCTGTTCTACTTAAACAATTGTGCAAGTAATGAGCTCTTCCTTTAACCTTTATTTCAGGGCACAGAAATTATTTATATATAAACTATGATGATGATATTTTAGCTCTCTTTTTATGGTCTTCTGATTACTCCTTTACGATTAGAAAGAAAGTAATCTCAGATTCTTCCTTATCTATTTTATGTGTCAGCCTTTCAGCGACTGCTCTTTTCTTGAGGGACAGCAATGGCTGGGTGAGCTTTCATCCTATAACAGACACTTTTCTCACTGGTTCTATTATAAATGTTGTCATTTCCCATTTATTATTTTGGTTTCACACATTCAGTTCATACACTCCTCTATAGGGATAAGGTTACAATCATAAACAGTCTGCTTTTGCCTGCAAAACAGGGAATACACGGCTGTGTGAACTCTGTGTTTCAGGCCGAATAGGCTGAATATTATTAAGCACTACAAGACTGAGGGATTACTCCTTTCAAGTTGCAACAGCACTTATAGGGTCTTTAAATAAATCTATTTGGCTAAAATTTACCCATGTCATCTGCACTTTGCAGATCTTTGCATGGTTATGTAAAGTAGCAGTTGTCTCCCTTTTGTTTCTAAATGACACCCTCCTCTCCCAGTGTTTTGGTTTCTCTGAAATGTGCATATACTTTGTCCATGGTTCATACTCTGTATTTACTCAGGATAGTGCAATTTCTTCTGGGTGGCACACTTTTTTTGACCATGCCCTAACTTAACTCTGAGTTGGCTTTTTTTGACACACTTTTAGTCATAACTTAGCCTCTGTTAGTGACTTATTTGCCACAAACAATACCACAATTTGCTTTTCAGTCTTTTATTATTTATGGGAATTATTTTTTTTTTCTTCTTAAAAAAAAAAAAAAAAAAAACCAAACAAACTTTCATTTTTATGTGGGCTCAGCAAATGACTGCATTTGATGGGTGTAGATTAGTAAAAGTTTAAATCACCATAGAATGGTCATTCACATGAAGTAAATAAACCAGACATCTATGACCCTGATACTACCCTGTGAACTGCTGATCAATTCCACTTTTCTTGCAGATATTCTCTGACATTTCAGCTAGATGTTTTAACAATGTTTAAACAAACTCCATTCACCTACTTGTTGCTGAACACGGAATGCTCCATCTGAATTCAGTGCTGGCTGACTAGTTGACCAGCACTGATGAAACCCATCTATTCTGATTGTGATTGCCATATCCCATCATCATGGGATATCCAAATTGCAAAATTCCCAGGCATCCAAGGTATGTGTTTTTAGAAGGAAAGGAGAGTTTTCTGTCCATTCACTGATGTCACTAATAGTGTTAGTCAGCTTTTCTTACTTGTGCAAAGCTGTCATTACAGTGACAGTAATAATAGGTGCAGTACTACCTCCTCCAGCCATTAAGTTCTTCCACCACTTTACCTGAATATTGTAAAACAGTCTTAGAGGGAAAGAGTCTGACCCTTGGAAAGCAACATGCATGAAAAAGCAAAATATTTGCAATCACAGCTGGCTTGCAGGTCCAGAAAGATAATTCTGTCCTGCAAGATGTACAATACACACCAGGAAAATGTTCAATAAGCACACAATTTCCTGGCAAATAAATGGTATTCAATCCTCTCTGTGAGCTTGATAAATGTTTTATTTGCGTGGCAAGGTGTGAGAGGGGCAGGAGCTGACACATCAGCATGAACATAAAACATTTGTCAGACATCCCCAGAGATTCTGAGTAGTGCTGTTCAGTAAAGGAGCATTCTAGACCACGTTATCAGTATTATTAATTCCATAATCCAAACTGGACTTATGATGCTTCTGTTTATATAATTCTAAATGATTTTTTTACTGGTGTATGTGAACCTTAATTTTATTTACTGCTCTTTCATGTGTTTAAAGCTTGTGTTTGTTTGTCCACCTGGTGCTCTGTTATTACTCTTGCAAATTAGGTTAGTGTTATCAAGAGAGTAGTTTACTCTTCCCACATGCTTTTTGTCCTTGCAAGACATTTCTAGAAATAAAATTTTCTGAAGTGGCTTAGAATGTGCCTGAAAAAGCAGCTTTCAGTGGAACAGAATGTGTCTACAGGCTGTAGTCACAATCTGGTAATTTTTGGATCATGTGGGTTATAACAGAAAACATAAAATGCGCAAATAAAGTCACTGCTAAATTTCATTTTTCTTTTTAAACTTTCTTTTTACTAAGTTTTAGTGACAGTAATTGTGTTTTTCAAAGTTGCTCTGTCTTGTTTCAAACAACACTTCTTATAACCTGTGATGTACATCTGTCAACATCTATGTCTACATATACACACAATCTGAGTAATTTGTCACTCTCCACTTTAAAGAGTAGATTAATATGTCAGGTCAAAAAGATACATGCAGCGTTAACCTTAGATATTTGGAATACACTGCACTTCTTAAATGGTTAGAAAAGCTCAGAGTACTTGGGTTTTGCAGACCATGTCACAAGCTTTCATGAGTAGATCCATCTGGGACAAATTAGAACCAAAAGAATTTCCTGCAAAACTTATATTTTTACTAGACTTCTTAAAATAAAGTTATATTATTCTATGAGTGTTGTTCCTCTTTCTCTGGGCAACATGTAAAACAGAGTGAGTTGCTGCCACAAGCATTGCAATGTGTGGAAGTGCACCAAGGTCCTTCAGCTAACTTCTCTGAGGAAATGTATTTTGGAATATCTCTGTTTTGGGCTCGTCGCATCCTACTCTTACATATTCAAGAGATTTATCTTGCATTAATCTGATTGTTCAGGTGCAGGTATTGAGGAGGCAGACCATAGAGCTATGTTGATTTCCATGCAGCATGGAAGGTCTGGTTCAAGTTATGGAAAGGCTTCTCCAGCCAGGCCGGACAAAAGGACATTAGTGAAGACTTGTGAAGTCCTGTATCTCCAGGTTTGTAGGGAAGGGGTAGGGTGGGTGGGAGAGAAATGTTGTCTTGCCAGAGAAGAAAACCAGTGTGAAGGGGGTAGCTGCTGAGTGCCCTTGCTGCTGAGTGTTGTGACAGTCAGGAAAAGTGATATTGCACTGCTGAGGGCCAGCACAGATGGCAGTGGCTTTTTATACAGTTTTCAGCAGCAGAGAAAAGCAGAAGGGAGGGAATTAGCGATGGTAGCTAATATGCAACTGGTAATTCAATGAACTGACTCTTGGGACTGTTTTAGATTTCCGTAGTGTAGTTAATGCTGTTTTAATTGAAGATATCCATATGAAAGGCTAGATTTGGGTCATAAGGATTTGTGTAGGTTTTTTCTGTTTCTAGGGTGGAATGGGTAACTAAATTAAGACTGTATTTATCTGTCACTTACATAAAATACTATAAAATATCACAGGACAGTTCCTGTTAAAAACAGGTTATTTTTTTGTGCTGCAAAGGTACACTGATTAGAGCCCTTTTATTTTTTGTATAACATCACACTACTGTGCAGCCTTAGGACAAATTGTCATTTTGGTGGTAGTTCCAGACACATACAATTTTTTTACCAATGGTTTACCTGTCTTTGGCCTGCTTGAGTTGGTTTTGGTAGAAAGACCAGAAAAATATAGTTGCAACTTTCGTAAAAACATCATTTGGGCAAGTTGCATAGCTGTGAATCTAGTCAGTTTATTATATATGCTTCCACCTATGCACAGATCAAGAGACTGACCAAATAAATGTGATCTTGTTTGTTCTAAGGGATGCATTTGCAAGGATAGGTTTCAAAAATCTTGATGACAAATATTCATAAATGCATAGTGCTTTGTCCTTCTTTGAAAATGCCAGAGTGCTAAGATACTGCTGTCTGAGAAGATATGTATCCCATTCTTGGATGTAGTAACAATTGAAATCTTAGTACCATGCTGAGATTCTGTGATTATGATTAACCAAACCCCATTTGTGTCTTTTTGTGTTTGCATTACAATACTGCCTGTGATTATTTAATCATGTGCTGTATTATTGGCATAAATCCTTGTCTAGTGGTAGTATAGTACAGACCTTTTTTGGAGATGAACCAAAGATTACGGTTAAAAAGCTTGATGATTCCCTTTTCTACCTAATTTGCTGCTGACACGAAAAAGGAGTGGACAAGTAAACCTTTGAATATGAACTTGGCAATACTATTTGTTTCCCATGTTGTTTCGGGAGATAAGCAGATGAATTTTGGATATTATTATCATTATTATCATAATCATCAGGCAAAAAGAAAAACAAACAAGAAAAGGTAGTTCATGTCATCTTACTAAATGTATTTAATTTTTTCTTCCCCATATAGAAGAATTTCAAAAGAAGAATCAAGGGTTAAAATGCTTGTACTTGAAGGCTGCTTTACTTTCATGTAATGCAGTACACACTAATATTCTGTGTAGGTGCATTCTGTTTAATCTTCTTTTATGATCTTCTCTCTTAATCCCTTCCTACTCTCTTCACTCTAAGACTGCATTTTCTGCCAGATTTTCTACTCTCTGAAGGATGACCCAGACCCCATAAGAAAATGGAATAAAGAAAAAGGATTTTTTTTAATGGACAAAATATTAGATTGTCAAGGACTCTGTTCTTGTTGCTTCTATATTATTTCTATGTAATGGTAGGCCAGTTACCTAAAGTTTTCAAAGATGATTGCTAATTCTAAACTCTTCATCTTTTAGTTACCCAGCAAGCCACACCTGCTCTCTGACACTTAGTAGCTCTGACCAGTTTTCTCCGTTATTGGGAGTTCTCCTTTATATGTACAGAGTCACCTAAAATTCTAATTGCTTCATTAAGTCTGTCTCAAGCCTTCTCTAACTAAGCATCCTCAGTTCATGAAATCTTTGAAACTTTCAATTTTAAACATTGAATCTCAGTAAAAAGCAAAGAGAGTCTATGTATCCTGTTCTGTGGGAAGAGAAATATATTTTAGAGGAATACTGTGGAAATTAATGGTGGGAAAGAATGGCCATCCAAGTCATCAAAATTCTATATCTAAATCATAAGACCCCAAAACATTTCCCAGCTTCAGGTCTGGCAAAAAAAAAAAAAAAAAAAAAAATCTATAAACTTTCATTGAGAGGAAAACCATGCATTTGTCCTCAGAGCAGATGCCCAGTTTGGTTAATCAAAAAGCCAGCCACAGGGCATAGGCATAAGGAAATGAATATTTGAAACCTCTGATGGGCTTTGCAGCCTTATCCTGGACTCTTAGAAGGAGGTGTGAGTGCAAGTGTTATTTCACGAAAGAGTGCTAGAAAGGTTTGTTTTTGTGCAAAAGAGTGAAAGCTACTCCAAGCATATCTGGGAGGACCCTTGAGGACTTAAAACATAATGACTTCAGTTCCTGGCTGGGAATCCAAAGGGACTGAGATGTGTGAGGAGTGTTGCCACTCCTGCCTCACCACGATGGGGTCACCTCCACTACGGAATGCCCAAGGCCTATGGAGCTGCTTGGTGGCACCAAGACTGCTCATAAAACCTCACTGTATCAGTCAGGGTATTTGCTGACCACTTGTGTGACATCAGTGCCTACATCCTACATTAGTGAGGGGATTTATTTCAACTACAGGTGACAAAATGCTGAAAGCAATAATGGAGGTCAGGCTGTAGTCATTCATGCTCATTATTCTGTATGTGAGAAATAGGCATGTTCTTCAAGTGTAAGGTCCAGCTAGCCTGTTTTTGATGCTTACATTACTGCTACTATGTTGACCTGAACAAGGGCAAATGTGTATTTTCTTACCTTGTTTTAATATTCAAATTGAAGATTACTCTTTGAGATTGTTGGAGGAAAGACCAGAAAGAAATCACTACTGTTCTGAACTTGCAGGGTGGACAGAAAGCAGTGAATGGAGCTATAAGATAAATAAATGAGGAAGGGGGAAACTGGACTGGTATTTATTTAACAAGAGCCATCTGACTCTTCTCTTTCTGTAGTTCTATCTGTAGCAAAATAAAGCGGTTTGGATGCCTGCACTTACTACTATCTATATTTTTCTCTATAAGATGTTCAGCTACGTGTCATTTGATCCTTGCTATCTCTTTTCAAGGACAATATTTATTTGAATAAATGTGTAAAGACATAATTTCTGACATTTTATGGGCATCAAATCAAAATAAAAAGTAGTAGCTCAGAAAGTTGTTAAATTCAACACAAACTGAAACTTCAGATTTTCATCAATAAACAGTGAATTGCCACAGAAAGTTTTTTATTAAGACTGTATATTGATAGCTTCTCTCCAAGACCAGCACAGACAAACAAAATTGACCATATTACTTCAAAAAGAAATTACTTTGATCTTTATTCCCATTGCTAAATCCATGTTAGTAAATTGACTCTAAATGTCAGAAATGTGCTGCTGGTTCTGAGATGTGATGCTTGTTTCATACATTGATATGTGGACATACAGATATATACCTATATGAAGTTAAGAAGTAATGCTGCTGCATCACTTGTAGATGTGCTAGTGTCTTACAGATAGAATTTTGAATCTCAAGTATAAATAAAGTGGTTGTTTCTGGAGGCCTTCTTGCTTGTGAGATGGAGCAATCAAAAGGGTAGAGAGGAAAGAAAGAGTAAAGATTATGTATAGAGGATTCCTCGTTTACAATCTAATATCTTGTTCTTTCATGTGTTCTCCTCTCCAGACTTTTTTAACCATTAACCACTAGCTGCAACCGATATGTAACAAGTGTCTAGACAGTGCATAGTTATGGAGACTACAGTATTTGGATATTCTGAAGGTGCTGTTTTCATTTCTGCATTCTGAGCTCAGTGACAGATGTCAGGTGTCTAAACAGTCAAGGCTCATATTTCGTGTGCTCTCCCTCTTTCAAGTGTCAGCCACTCTTACTAATCGTTGTTTTGATGTGAGAACCCTTTGAGCCTAGTATGATGTATTCAAGGAAAAAGAAAAGCAGTGCTCTGATTCTGATATTTTGTTTCTCTTTTGATTTCTAAATTTTGTCACTCAAAATCCTCAGGGAGGAGCACAAATAAGAGCTGTTTGAATCTTTCTGTTTTAAAGTCCACATGCACAAATGTTAGAACTTATTGAATAGCTAAGAAGATATTTTTGTGATATTGCATGAAATGCCACTAGTACCATTCTTCTGGTGTCTTTTCTTAAATTTGAGTAACAGCAACATGTTGTACTTAATGAATCATCACATGTTAATTTTGCCTTGATCAATAATAATTAAGCACCTGATTCAACCTGCTGGATCAGTGTTGGGGGCAAAGATACTTGCAGCCTCAGTGGTGGTGTAAGTGCCTGTGGTATATATAAAAGCAAGTGATCTTGTGAAAACTTATGGAGTTATGGCCTCTAGATCATCTAAGCAGTTTTTTGGGTGTTATAACAGAAAGTCCTTATTTCTTCTGAAACATGCTACAGATGCCAAAGTACTATTTTGGATCTTACTGCACGATTAGAGAAGATTGCTAAAACCAAATCAAGTTAGAGTGCCATTTGAAGGCCAGAAAATCTTACTATCATCTTGCAAACATTTTTCATGAAGCTTGGAATATGGTACTTACTGGAGCTTATAACATTTGTGTGAGCAACGTATTTAGTTTTTAATGAAGATACCAGGTGATATCCAGTCTGGAATATTAGTAAAATATTCTAAAAGGCAGCATCCTTATAGCAGATGATCTTTTATTTTTAGTCTGTATTTTTCTCAATTTATCTTCTTTCATGATATCTTATGTTATCTTTTGCTTCCCCCTTAGCATAAGCATTTTAATTTGTAAAAGCATGTGTTAATATGTGCAAACTGTTACCAGGTTGGACCTTAAGTTTATAAATAAGCCAAAGAATTTTCATTAACTTCTCATGGTAAAAACTAAAATGATCCATTTTGTTAATTTTTAAATTCTCCCAGGCATTCCAGCAAGAAGATGAGCTGACGTAGTCTTTAGCTGTGGCAGGAGAGGTTTAGGAAGAAGTTCTTCACAGAAAGGGTGATTGAGAACTGCCCAGGGAGCTGGTGGAGTCACTGTCCCTGGAGACGTTTAAGGAAAGACTGATCTAGTTGACAAGGTGTCAACTAGGTCATAGGTTGGACTTGATGATCTCAAAGGTGTTTTTCCAACTAAATGATTCTGTGATTCTATGAGTTGTAATCTTTTTTGATGGGAGTTACTGTTTTATACTGATGTGCTCAATATAATGGTCTGAGGTTTACTTTGTTGGAAATCTAGGACAGACATCTTACAAAAGTGTACTATTAAATTTCTTACATGATTTTTCTTGGAAGAGTTAGTTTCAAAATCTTCAAAATTTTCTGTCTTTTTGTTACTAGTAGTAGACATCCTAAGAGTAACTATTTAAATGTACCTACTTGCACATGTTCCGCTCTGTGGAAAAAAGCCCCTAAATTTCTGGATCAGGGAATAAATCTTCCCTTAAGAAAAAGAAAAAAAAAAAAAAAAAAAAAAAAAAAAAAAAAAAAAAAAAAGCCAAATGATGTGGCAAAAAATATGATAAATTCAGAAATGTCAGCTGTTTAGAAGCAAGAGAGGTGGACTGCTGTTTAAAAGTGTTACTCAGGATTGTATGGTAAATTAAATGTAGGCATATTGAATCCCAAGAGAGACGGACGACTCTGATTGAATGCTAAGCCTTAATCCACTCATATCAGTCTGACCTTGATCAAGATTTTTGAGGTGGGGAAAAGCAACAGAGGAAAGGAAAAAAAAGAGATTTTACAGGATAATGCAATGGGTAAAGAATAAAAAGGCTGTACTTGTCAGTGCTGCATTCTGTAGTATGCTCACGTTCTTCTGGACTCTGAATCCTTTGCTGCAAAAAAATATGAAACACAGTAAACCTCTGCATTTAGCCATCTCATTTTCATGCAATGTAAGTTTGAAGCAAGCAAAACAAATGGATCTTAGCAGTCATAGACTTTTAGCGTAGTCTTCATGCTGAAAGCTCCCCTTGCCTTAAAGAGGAAAAATGTCTTAGAAAGAAGAAAGATTTTTCCTTTAAGAGAGACTTTAACTGAGCAATAGATATTAGAAAAGTCAGCTGCAAGAACTCAATATCATGAATCTAATGTTCTGTTTCCTGTAAATTCAGGCATGTGTCATTCATTTTGTATTAAGGTTAATTCATACATGGAACTTCTGAGAAATAATTATCTTTCCATTTGTTCAGACAGGTCAGCTCCATGGCCATTAGCTCACAGCAATCATTTGCAATCTGAAGTAAGTTTTTATCACCATTCCAGACCATTTTTGTATTGACCTTTAAGGCAATAAAATAATTAAGCACACTAGTGTTGTTCTGTAACTTTGAATTCACTACATTAGCAAGCCCACTGTATTACAAGGCCAGCAACGCATCTATTAAGTCTGATCATGCTCTTTTGGAATCAATAGTGAAAATCATAATAGTCTCCACTGACTGTGCTCAGACACTGGAAATTACTTTTATTTGCAGAATCACAAAATTGCAGAGGTTGAAAGGGACCTGTGGAGGTCATCTATCCCACTGTCCCTGTTCAGATCACAAGATGCCCAGAGTCATGTTCATTTGGGTTTTCACTGTCTCCAAGGATGGAGAATTCACTACATCCCTGGATAACCCATTCTATTGCTCAACCATGCTCACAATCAAAAAGTTTTTCTTGTGCTTAGATGTAATTTTCTACCTTTTGACTTGTGCTCATTGCCTTTTAGCAGATGAAAACTTGGACATGAGCTAGCAATGTACACCCACATCTCAAAATTTCAACTGTATCCTGAGCTACAACAAAGGAATGCCCAGAAGGTTGAGGAAGGAGATTCTGCCTCACTACTCCACTTTTGTGAGATCCCACCTGGGGGGCTTCATCTTCATTCCAGCTTTGGGATCCCCAGCACAGGAAAGACATGGACCTGCTGGAGTGGGTCCAGAGAACAATCACAAAAATCCTCAGAGGGATGGAACACCTTCCTATGTAAAAAGGTTGAGAAATCTGGAGATGTTTAGATTAGATATAAAGAAAAAAAAGAAACTTACTATGAGAGTGGTAGAGTGGTAGAACAACATAACAGGTTTTCCAGAAAAGTTGTAGTTGACTTTTTCCTGTACACACTCATGATTGGACAGGACTCTGAGGAACCTGATCTAGTTGGAGTGGTTCCTATTCATTGCCCGAGGGTTGGAGTGGATTATGGACCCTTCATGGGTCCCTTTCATGGGTCTTTCCAGCCCGAACTGTTCTATGATATACTAGGATACTATTATTAATTCTATTATTCTCTTCTACTGGTCACCACTGAGGAAAGTCTGACTGTCTTCTATATACCCACCCATCTTGCATTTGTACACATGGATAAGGTGCCCTGAAACTTTCCCTTCTCCAGGCTGAGCAGTTCCATCTCTTAACCTCTTCCCATATGAGACGTCTCTTAAACATCCTTCTGGCCCAATGCTGGGCTCACTCACTCTCACCAGTATGTTTCTGTCTTTTTTACTGGGGAGCCCAGAACTCAGTCAGTGCCTCACTAGTATTGAATAGAGGAGAAGGGGCTTGGACAGGAACTTACAGCAGTCTCTTGTGATTGCCTTGTTAACCTTCAGTACTCCAGGGTCTTTTCTGCCATAACCAACAATCAATTTTGGCAACTGTTTTTGAGAAGAGTCATTTGGAAGTAGGAAAATATAAGATGCTACAAATATACTGTTAACAACACATTTTCTCCAGTTCAAAAATATAAAATACTCTATTTCCATGTAAGTACAAATTGCTTCATATTTGTTTCAGAACTTGTGTCTACCTATTCAGTTTCATGCATATATTTCCAACCTGTAATTAAGTTTGATAGAATTTTTATTGGAAGAAATTATACAACCAAGAGCATGCTTTCATAAATAAAAGACAAGATATGTAATTGGTTTAAAACTATGTAGATATAAACCATTGCCTGTCAAATGCAGACAATATAGATTGCTGCTTGTTAAGAGAGGGAGGGAATGCCTTTGTGGCTCCCCTACCTGATTAAGTTTCATAACATAATCAGGAAAGCTCTTCCACTGGAAATAAAAGTTACTTTTTGATCTTAATTACATGTCAATACTAAATGACATAAATTAATTGCTAACAATCCGTAATGACTTTTAACAGAAATCCTAACCCCTTGTAATTTGCTAAAAAGTCAATTTGATTCCTTAATTTAATTTTAACTCATCTCTTTGATATAGAGCTAGTAATTGCATTGCATAGGACTTGATGTTTTTTCTAAAATAAAATTCTTTTTAATTTCCCCAAATATTTTCCCCCCCCCACCCCGTAAAAATATAAAAGATTTCTTTGGTGTCCTTGGCAGACAGCTGTGGTAATTGACACTGGCTTTTGCTTTACTAGCACAGAAAACAATGGGTTCACTTCAGTGGGCATTCAAAATTCATCACATATGAAATTGCTCTGGGGACCCTTTTGATCAGTATGTTGTGATACCAGGAAGCCTTGAAGCAGGTGTAAGATTCTTGTTGGTAATGTGTGCATGTGGTTGACTGTGTTTTCTGGCAAGCTTTTTATCACTGCAATATTTTCTATCACCTCTGTTAGAGGACAGCCCTGTGTGTTGAGGCTACATAATAAGTTGCTGAAGAAGAGAAGTAAAAACAATGAAAAAGAGGAAGGGCAGCTATAAAAAGTATCAATCTAATGTACTCCAGACTTGTCTACCGTAAATTAGAATGCTGGCTTTGGACAGACAAATATGTTCTCAAAATTTTCTTAGGCTGTGGACTGAAAACTTTCTAAATTGATAAACGCAAGGAAGAAAATCCCATAAGCCTTCCTCTGTTAACATCTGTCCACCTGTGTGAAGAAGAGGGAGAACCATTTCAAAGGAGCTGGTGCAAAAAGGTTGCTATGATTTTAGGATGAAAGGTCCATTTTGTTCTAGGTATTCTGAATATTATAAATGCTTTTACTTAAAAATAGATAGACTTGAGTTTTGTAGCTCATTCAGCTCAGTTGGCTAGAGCATGATACTAATGCCAGAGTCATGGGTTTGATTCGATTCCCATGAAGAAAATTCACTTAAGAACTAGACCAAATGATCCTTGTGTATCCCTTGCAGCTCCAGATATTCTTTGATCCGGTGATTTATTAGCCAGACTCTTCACACATTTCTCTATTTTTATCAGGCTCTGATTTATTTTCAAATCAAGTGAGACCTGACTTCTGGTTGTACTGCAGTGAAATCCTTATTTCCTTTATTTGGCACAGTCAATAAAACCTTTCTAATATTTAAAATCACTCAGAATTCCCAAGGACATACCTAAGCATGGAGTATGTTTGAGGGATAACTAAATTTTAAAACCCACTCCAAGTTCTGCAAGTTCATATAATTTTTTAAAATTATTTTCTCTGGTAAAATACCAATTGTTATGTACTTGAACTCTCATTTTAGTAGCCACTGTTTTATTTTTCAAAACACTGCTTCATAGATTCTCTTATTAATTCCCTACATTAGTAATCTATTGAGATTTTACAATCACAGGCTGTGTTCAGGCTGTGCATGAACTCAGTATACAATGCACAGCTTGTGTTTTATTGTACATGCGAACAAGACTCTGGAGAGCCTGAAAGGCTTTAGGTGCAGAAGTGAAACTTTTTTTAAAAATTTATTTTGTAGGATCAGTGCTTTCAAATTAATCAGTAGAAGAGCTCTGTCTTTGAAGTCATGGAATACATCTGGGTTGGACCATCAGTCTGAGATAGGAGAAAAAAAAGATGGTAGGAGTATTTTTTCCTGTTTGATAGAATTTATCATGTTTTTCCCTACAAAGTCAAATGGAAATAAACTTATCTTTTTAAATGTAATTTTCTTATTTTTAAAAAAAATTCTGATAAAGTTTAATTCACAATAGAATATTTTATTGTATGGTAAAAATTACAAATTTTTACAAGAATATTTGAGGATTTAACAGGCTTTAACAGTTAATTAATTTAACTGGATTTAACAGTTAATTAACTTAACAATGATTTATTTAAATACTTGCAAAAAGGCATTGGGTTTTTGTGGAATGCTAAATGAAGACCCTCTCCAAAAATTGTTTTAATATTTTGAAGAGTGTAGATATCTCTAAAGAATGTACATACTTAAAGCAGCCAGAAGAACTGATAGTGTATATATAGGGTTAAAATTAAAATGATTTATGCAGCTTCAAAGCTGGGGAATAGAACCTCAGCTTCACTGCAACCAGGATGTTACTTTCATGCTATTGTTTTAACCAAATCAAGTATAACTTTGCCTGGGTAATCAGGGGGAAGGGAGGATTAGGATGGTTTGTACTTAGGCCTATGTATCTTAAAAATAACGCTATTCTCTACTGGGTCGGGTGAAACTGTACCTAATCATCATATGATAGATTATATAATTGTAATGACTGTTGGTATCTGAACGTGATTATTACCTTAAACCAGAATGAAAAGAATCACAAGGGAAGATATTTACCAAAATTCATGCTTGAGTGTATACAATAAAACAATGGGAGCCTTAATGATTAACATAGATTTGTATAACGAAAGAGTATAAGACTGTATACTTTTTGAACCCTCGTTGGAACTGGATTTGGGTCTGTACCCCGACTCCCAGAGCTCTTCAATAAAGCACTGCATATAATCATTTCCGTGATTATGCGTTTTCTACACTAACATTACTAAGGGAGGTAGTAAGAATACTTCACCTCTTCAGAGGACAAAAGCTTTGGAGAACAAGAAAGCACTCAAAAGATAAAAAGGCCAAGTCTCAAGTAGATTCAACATGTTAGGGAAATGACAACCTGAAGAAATTATGCTGGAAGAGAAGGAAGAAAGAAGTTTCTGCTGATGTATTTTGTCTAATGAAGGTGAAAGAAGTCAGAAGACAAGGAAATGTGTGTGCGTCTCTTTCTTGAATCACGTCCTAGTGTGTCCTTGAGGGTGAGTTTCTAAGTGACTTTAACAACCAAATGTAAAATTAGTATAGGAACTGATGATAAATGTAGTCTAACTGGGTCAGAAAAAAATCAAGGTTAGGTAATATACATTAACTTGTTAAAAACAGTTTTGGAGGAAAGCTTGACTCTGCAAAAGTTTTCAAGAAAATAATTAAACTACGAATATTGATTGCAAGGGTTCAACCAGGATTGCTGGTAAATGATTCAAAGTGTCTCAGTGAACACTTCCTCCCGCTCCCTCTGAACCATAGAGTGAATGCCATCCCACCCCAAACTTGTGGGTATCTAAGTGGTGTAGCAGGTTGCGGATCATTTCCCTTTGGATTATTGGGGCTTCATTCTGATTCACATCCCATCTTCCAACCCCGGGGCCTGAGTTCCCAAAGAACTACTGGTCTCACTATTAAACATTGGGCCAATGAAGGCATTAAGTATCTCTGCTTTTTCATTATCCTTTGTAACTCTGTTTCTCCATGAAGCCAACAAAGCACCTAGAACCTCCTTAGCCTTCCTTTTATTGCTAATGTGTTTATAAAAATGGTTTCATTTCTTTTGCAGCAGTAACCAGATTAAATTCAAATCAGTCTTAGATCTTTCTCTTTTTTTTCCTCCATAGCTTCCCAACATCCTAAATTGCCTGCCACTCCTTCCAAAGACCATAACTGTCCTTTTTTCCTCTGAGATCCAGTCAAATCTTTCTGTTCAGCCCAGCCAGTTTTCTTCCCTGATGCCTTGTCTTTTGCCACATGAGGACAGATGCCTCCGCCTCTTCAAGATTTCTTTCTTGAAGAACATCCAGCATTCCTGGATACCTTAGGAGTCCTTAGAATTTAGTCTTTAGCAGATAGTCCTGCTTTGCATGGGTGATGGAAGGGGCAATCAGTCCAGCCACTGGTTTTAGCAACTTCTGACTATGTACATTTTCAATATGAAAAATTGTAAGATTTCAACATGTAGGACTGAGCACAGATCAGATTCTGAAGCCTCTGTGTGGGCCACACATTTGACTGAGAGGAAGGTGAAGCAAAAGCTTTGCTGAAATCCTTCCCAGGACTCTACAATCCATGGACATAAAACGGGAATGTCTTCCTCTGAGAGTATTTGAACTACTGAATAATTGGAGAGTAACGGGAAATATCACCAATTGCTACTTTTAACAAACCGACTTTGAACACATGCCTCTCAGTCTTGAAAGGACTGGGTGAAACTAAAATTTGCAAAATTTTGAGAGGCTAGGATGGACAGACAGCTGGGTAGCTAAAAAAAGTTCCCTTGGAAAGAAATGGTACAGTTAAATCAGGTTTATGTGATTTGAATTAATTTAGATTAATTTTTTTTTTGTAAATAAACTTAGTGTTAGTACATGCCTTGCTTGTACTGGGCAGAATTCTTTTCAGATTAACAAGCTACTGTTTTTCTCGCTTGTGGTCCTTCATTTCACCCCAGGTTTCTCTACATTTATGAAGTGCCAAGTTAGCTAATTTTATTTAACAATTTGAATTGACTCTTTCCTCTTGACATTATTCATGCACTTCAATTCCTAAAGAGGAAAATAATAGCAACTGCAGGACTTGAAAGGTGATTGCTTACAGGTGGTATTGTATGATGACCTTTTTGAAGAATAATATAGTAAGTCTATTATAGTGAAACAATGAAGTGTGTGGGCCTAAAACTCAGGAGAAATAAGTGTTGCCTTTGTTACAGTCATTCAGGGCTCCTAAGAAACAATTAGCAAGCAAGCAACAGATCCAAATAGAGAGAAAGCAGCAGCTACTAAGATAGCACAAATTTCTACCTTTATTTTGGAAGTGGAAGAATTCCTACAGTGATTCACTGCCTCTCCTAAACAGTTAGGGGTTTTTCTGGCAAACACTTTGCAGGAGATTGAGACTCTTTAAATGGAGGGTTTTCATACATAACTTACACAACAGCTGGGAAGAAAGACAGAAAGTAGATGAAAGCACTTAAGGACAGCCTGATAGAAAGTTGTCATAGGTGAGGAGGACTGAACCTCAATCTGTGGGGGACCTAGATGCTGGAGTTTGTTTAAGGACTGAAGAGAGATTTTACTATGCTACTTTCCAGTTCCCTTCTCTTTCCTGAGACCACTTATTTTTTGGCACCAGCTTGTCTTTCTTGGTCCCCAAGTCTCCCATTTTTCCAGTCTAAATACCTTATTTATGTGAGAACAACACATGATCATTCTTCTAATTGGTGATTCTGCCTCATGTTTTGTTATTGGATGGAGGATTCAGGATATGTCACTTGGTTCAGTCTGAGTATCATCAAAATTTGCAACTAGGCAAGTGAGCTGCATCTACCAAGTAGCAATCTTCTGCTTGAAACCTGAAGAGTTTCAAAAATTTAGTTTCAGACATACACCCAAATTGGTACTGCCAGTTAGCATTCTAAATTCAAGTTTTGAATTATATTTTTTCACATAAAAATGAATATTTGGGAAGTTTGTTTTCTAGTTGTACCTTAAAGAACCTTGAATATTGCTATTACCTATCCCTGGTGGGGATTTTCATCTCTAGGCTCTACCTGGATGATTGGAAAGCTGAAAATGTCATTGAGTATCTCATGCTTGTTGGATACAAAATAGGAACAAATGCACAAAACCTTGAATCCCAAACTAGAATTTTGACTTTTTTTTCTTTAGTCTATGCAGAGATCTCTGAGAGATGATCTGTTTTTCTAAAACAAATTCTGAAAAATGAAAGCACTAAATATTGCAGCAAAATATAGAAAGTAAACATCCATCAGTTTGGATGACTTGGAAGGCATGCCAGTGCTTCTTTCTCTGCTGTTAGTGGGTGCACTCAGATCGAAGTGAAGAGAGCTAAGTGTGGATGGATGGTCAGCAAATGCAAGATGCACAAAGACTGAGTGCGCTGAAGGGATACTGCATTTTGTTATGTTCTGATCGAGATGGACTGCCTGGGTATGTTATGGGCATGAGAAGAAATTGCAAAATGATCCTATGGATTAGATTGCGATCAGCTGTTCTCATTGACTGACAATAAACCTCTCACATGACCAAAAAATAACAAGAATAGGTTCCAGTTAGAAGTTGGATAGTTTTTATGCAATTGGTAGGCAATGCATGATTATGGAAGGGCCTTGGCTCAGTAATTGCTTCTACCTTGTCTAGACACTCTCTGAATACTATTACTATTTCAGATTCACTTTACAGAAATGTCCAGA
The DNA here is from genome assembly GCF_009819655.1 of Sylvia atricapilla. Classification (NCBI taxonomy): domain Eukaryota; kingdom Metazoa; phylum Chordata; class Aves; order Passeriformes; family Sylviidae; genus Sylvia; species Sylvia atricapilla. The sequence goes on from NC_089142.1 coordinate 50,010,319, forward strand.
AACAATGACCGGGAAAGTATAAATAAGCAGTGTGTTCCAGGGAGCTTGAAATATAAAAGAAAGAGGCAACTCTTGAGTAAAATGAGAGAGTAGAGAAGAAATATGGGTGATAATGAGGATGAGCTCCTGCAGTGATAGTAGAGAGCTGTGTGCATTAGTTCAGATGCACATACGTACTTATGAAATAACTCACTATTGGACTCTTTGCAACTACAGTGAGGTGAAATTGATGCAAGGTCAAAATTGAGTACTGTTGTTTCAGGTGCGATACATAGATCAGTGAGCCAGTCCTCTAAACTGTGCAGAGGGAACACATTTGGGATGTGACAGAGGATTTTGCAAATTCTGAGAGACATTTCCAAATCTCAGTGATCTACTGCTTAGTCTCTTGGGTCACTGACAGTTTATGGCTTCCTGGGTGTTCACTGTTGACATTCCACACTGAAATTTATCTTTTTAATGTATTTAAATATTTTCTATTGTTGGGAAAAGAAAAAAAGAGACGATTAATTTTGCACAGGTTTTTTATTCATCTGGTAGAAAAAAGCCAGATAAATGTAGCCTGACGAGAGTGTCAGCTAAACTAAGAATGTACAGAAATATTTTCACATCTCATTTCCTTAACAGCTGAGATGTAAAATTAATTTAGAAACAAAATCAAATTAAAATGTAGGCTTTTTTCTGTATTAAAAAAGTAAAAATGTAATGACATTGCTGATAAAAAATAGGTTTCATAGCCTAGGCTGTAACACCAATCAACCTTCCTGGCTAGATATGTGTGGTATTCATCTTAGCCTATCTTATTATATTATTTTAAGATGGATTGTAATGTAACTAGTAACAGGTCTGTTTTCTATTTGCCATGAAGAAGTTTATAAGGAACATAATTGCGTTGAGTGATTTACTTACAGTTTGATTTCTTTTGTACTAGGAACTATGACACAAAGTCTCACAGCTAGATGAGCAAATACTCAACATTTGGGAAAAAACTTTAAAAACTCTTATCAAAAAAACTGGGTTTTAACTATGCAGAGATGAGGTTCCTGTTAAGGCACAGGTTTTTGTCTCTTGATTTAAAATATGTTTTGCACTGAATCATAGATTGCTAAACAGTAGCATATGTGCCACAGGTGGTGTGTTAATCCCCCTGAAGTGATCAGACACACAGATGGGGGCTGCCTGCACCACCAGTGTTATCTGTGCTTACATTGTTCATGTTCAAGGGCATGTAGTTCTATTTCTGCTACATCCCTCTTTGTCATGGATCTCTGCATCCCATGATAAGGCCCAATCTAGGTTTTAAAGAGTATTATAAATTACTTTAATGTAAACTGTAGTGGAATTACAGTCAAATTTTTCATACTACATTTGTTTTCTCTAAGAAATAGTTGATGACAGACTGTAACTTTACTTCTCCTTTCAGATCATCAGCCTCTGCTCTTCTCCTAGATTACTTTCTTCTCTCAGATATTCAAAAGGTCTCTTGCTTGCTCTCCTCTTCTAAGGTCTCTGCCTTCTCTCTCTGCAATACCACCAACTCCTGAACTTAGAAAAATCATAACTTGTACAGACGGATGTCTCACTTTCAACTCCATACAGAGATGTTAATTAAACTGGAGAACAGGTAAGTTTCAAAATAAATTATTTATATGAAATCCTTTAAATATATATACAAGTTTATCAGCTAAGGAAGCTTTGGAAGAGTTCGTGAAAAATCCACAAAACCCAGGAGACATATGAAGAAATAATACTGATTACATTTGGAAATAAAATATCCAAATTTGATATAAAATCAGAAATTGCTCATAGGAATTTCAAGTATGCAAGTATTCAAGCATTGTAGTCCTATTGCATGACGGAACTTCTGTCACCTTTTCATAGGGAGACACTATTTCTCTTCAGCATGGGAGCCCAAAGCAGGCCACAGACTGAGAAGTCAAACAGATTAGGCAAGTATTTGGATCTTTCCAGAACTGAATTTTCTGGATCCAGCCCATTGCATCTACTGGAGTTGGTGTGACCCAATGCAGCTTTTGCATAGCTGGTCTCAGAAACTGGAAGACAGGAAGGTTGTGCTGCCCTCTGGGACAAAAATCTCAATTTAACACTAAACCTAAAGAAAATGGGAAATGCAAAGCTGGAACTGGCTGGAAGCAAGAAGAGAAAGCTATTAAAATCAATTATCTGGTTGCAGTTTGTGACTCATTAAATCTCCTAGGTCTTTGCTGGAAGGCAACATGATACACCAAGGGATATATCATTCTGTACCTTTCCTGCTTTTTAGATGCTTTCCCTAAATATTTTCTATTTGTCATTGCCATAGACAAGCTATTGGACTGGCTCAATCCAATGGTTACATTTACCAAGTTTAAAAACAGCAACAAAAAACCAATCCAGAACAGCTCTTTGTGTCCAGCTGCTATGATATGGCTTATGACCATACCATAAATGCTCTTCCCCTCCTAAAGAGGATGGCCTTATTCAGACAGCCTGTTGGAAGTGGCCCATACAAACCCTTGATGCATGTCCAGGGTTTGTTTGAGAAGTTTTTAGCTGAAACACAGTTTCTGTTAATAGTTTAATTTTTAGGCACTCCTCAGGCAGGAGACAGTGTGCCCCTTTATTGTGATACTACAGAGGCAGCCAATGGGTCACTATAACTGGAGGGGGGATAGGGCGCAGGGGAAGCTCCTCTCCTTCTCTGTTGGCTCTTAAAGCTCTCAAGTTGTCTGTTTATATCTTTTTGACAAGGCTTGAAAATCATCCAAAAGCATTCTTACCAGTGTGTTAGATGGGAAATACCCCAAGAGCCTTCCACCTTCGCATCACGAAGTTTGGGATATTTGTTGCAGTATTGGACTGTCTTTACCAGGGAACAAATCTGCTTTGAGCAATCAGACTAGACAAGCACATGGCACAGAGCAAAGAGTGACAGTCAACATCTTCATGATGTGTTGATACATTACAGTACCCTCTTGGACTGCTGTTTGAATGCTGGCATATGCAGGGCAGTTCACCTTACCTCGCTGTCACTTTCATCTGTCAGTGTCACGTTTTCCTTCTAGTCTTTTTCTGCAAGATGTATGATCCTTTTCATTTCCATTTCCTTTCAGTACTTTTGAATGAAATACATGACTTCTCATTTTGCAGGAGAAGTTGGTTAAATCTCTAAAGACAGGGTGTGTTGGCAATCCAAGTTTACTTAAAGTTAGTAGGAAAATATTGAGTATGTTGCATGGAATTAGAAAAAGAATTTATTCTACATAAGGATTAACATGACCAGGTGTCTCGTAACCTTTCCAAGAGAGATTGAAATCTCCATGTATTAGATGGGATTTCCAGAGAAATGCAATTTCTGTTCCTAACTGATCTATTTCAGTAAAGATCAAGGAATGATTCAAAAGTCACTCACGCCAGGTGCAGCCTTAAAAATAATTCACATTGGTATACAAAATCATCAGTATACTCAATCCTGTTGACCTTTAAAATGTCTATAGACATTAATTTCGAGTACCTGTAAAGGTGAAGTCTAAATAAAAATATAAATTGGTCCTACACATATTCCATCATGCAGGAGTTGTGAGTCTTACATAAACCCCGACTCATTAGTTTTTCATGTTTTCAGCTCTTTGACTGATTAATTATTTAGTTTTCAGCTTTTGCAAGTGCCTGATTATCTAGCGAAAAGTAATGAAGGGAATCTGGACTGAATCATTCTTTAGAGGAGGGTGTCAAGTTAACCTTCCCTTGAAAAGCCATGCAATGAAATTAGGCAAAGCTGAACCATAACTAAATTGCCAATCAGAAGAAATCTCTGAAGATACTTTAACAACTAGTGAAACTTTGTCTGAGAATGGATGATTCTCAGAATTGAAATCAGTTAACTACAGAATAGCAAACAAGAAGTTTTTCAGCTTAGACTGAAAATAAGTTTTTCTTTTTTTCAGCTAATATATATAAGCTGGAAATGCACTTGTTTCTTGGTATTTTGGTTCTTGTTGCCTGAATTTTGTACATTAAAATAAAAATGTCTAACTTGCACCTTTCATTAATGTATGTTCAATAATGAATATATGATCTCCTAGTTTTTATCCTGTTTCCACATGACATCATATTTTGTCACATAAATTGCATTCACCATGTCTTTTTTGTCATTGGATTGACTTTAAGCTGAATAATAGGTCTGAAATGTCTATTTTCAATCTCAATATCAGATTTTCTCAATTTTCTCTGACTAGTTAAATTTTCATTAATGTAAATCAGAAACTACTTTCTCAAAGTAAAATAAAAACTCTTTTTTTTTTTTTTATGCCACAGGAATACACACTCTGTTTGGAATTGGCTTGTCTGGTGGCAAAGGGGAAACATGTATTTAGAGGTCTCAAGTTCTAAAAGTGAGAAGTACCTTTAAGATGTGCAAGCACTGTGTAAAACACATCACGACTCCCAGAGTTTTAGAATGCAATCTTGTGCCACTAATTTTCCCCTTTACACTTGTATAGCATATCTTTTCCTGTGCTAAATGGTATTAAAGGAAAATTCTGTCAAAGCTTGTATATTCATCTCTAGCCTGTTTGAAGTGAGAGTGCATGGCTTCAGGGGCATGAATACAAGTTGTGGAAAATCTTTAGAGAATTCATTTAAAGAATAATTAGACCATCTTTGATAAATACATAGTTTATGGCACCATATGATAATTTAAAATACTGTTGTATTTTTGTCCAGTGAGACAAAATTATTTTCCCATATCTTTTTGTTCTAAATGTGTTTTGTTTTGCTTTCTCAGAGCTAGCTTAATTTTTGTTTAGATTTGTTCACAGCCAGTACTGTTGTGATAGTCTATATAACTGTCAATTTTTTGAATGCTGAACTGGGTAGTCACTTAGGTGTTTATTCTGACAGCTGAAGAGCCTTATCTCATCTCTCTGCTGTACTGTGTAATTGATAGTAATGTGTTTTCCAGAAAATTAAGGAATTTTTTAGTACCTACATCATAATTTCAAAATTTTTACTCCTGAGTTATCTGTAAATAGATGTATCCATGACTGAAATACATACAAGAGAGTTTTGTGGAATTTTAAAAATAAATGTATGCAGCTCCAAAGGTAGACACAGAAATTCTAGGAGACAGTCATCTCACCAACTATAGTTGTCCGCAATTTAGGTATTTAAACTAGTAATCTTGCTTTTCTCTGTAGTGAATAAGAGGTAATAGAATTTCTTAAAAACACAGTTCAACTAGACGGTTTCTGACACTTTTTACTTCCGAATAAACTGCTCTTTGGAAGTGTATATGTTCCAATAATAAGTGTGGAGTTTATTTGCTAACTTTTCGACTAACTACTATTATCTTTTGTTTGGTAAGTGCCACAGCCCGTATATTGCCATTGCTTTTCTTCACTGCTCTGTTTTGTATCACATAATGTTCTTCAGTGTATAATTTTTTCAATTTTTAATTTGATAGAATACTTCAGAAAAAAATAGTCTCAAAAGGTTTCATTTTGACAATAATTACACTGTTCAATCAAGCAAGATTTTTCTTATGTGATTTATTAATGGAGATGTTAAATTCCAATCATTTCTTCAAAATTATTTTAAATGATCACCCTGAAAGACTTTAATGAATGCACAGTAAATATGTAATAGCTATACAGATTTATTCTAGGTAAGGTTTTTGATATCATTAGTTATTCATTAAAATTCTCCTGAACTTTGAATCTTTCACACAGTGTTGAATTTTTTTTCCAATTTCAAGAAAAGCTCAGGCAAATTAAAAGCGATTAAATGTATGACACCCATTTATGTGTCCCTCCTCCCTTTGTTTCTCCATAATGATAACTTGTAATGTGTACAATTGCCAAATAATTAGGGTGCTATAGAAAACAATGCTAAAAGTGTTAAAAGAACATCTAAGGATTAATATATATATATATACATATACATATATACATATATATATATATTCTCTCCAGGTTGTAACTGAACTGGAAAACCTGTACACATCTGATGCAAATGGACTCAGACCCCATGCATCTCAGAAAGATTAATTATTTAAGGGCTCAGTACTCAGTGGTGTGTTGAATGAGGCATTTGCCATGAGGAAAAGTCTTTTAGGATCTTGCAACAGAAAATTATTTTGGGTGGGTGGCTCTTGCCTTGGGAGTATAGAGTCCATTCTCACCAGTAACCTACCTGTAAGATTTTAGTAAGACCTTTCTGAGTCTTTTCCATCCTATTCTACATACACGGATATTCCTGTTGACAGTGAGCTCAACACCACAGGATATGTTGCTCCTTGGTAATAATCCCTCATAGAGATTTACTTGGCTCTTCCCAAAGCTGCCAAAGCATGGGCTGAACATGAAAGATGCCCCATAAGGAAGAATGAGAGAGTCACAACTCCCTGAGTGTCCTGCAACTTCGTTCATAAGGTGAATTGTAAGAATTAATTGTTCAGTGGAATAATTTATTGGGGTTTTTTTCTGGGATAAAGCAGGATGAAGCACTGTTTCTCAACAGCTGAAAAGCATCAGAGCTGGCACATATGTGTGTGCATCAGCAATGACTTTCTTGGAGTAATCCCAGAATTTTGTAATTGTTCCCTTTTTCTGTTTGTTTTTGGTTTTGCTTTTTTGTTTTTGTTTTATGTCTGGAAATCTTTATTTATATATTCAGGACAGGTTACTTAAGCATTATTTTGTGTTCAGATACAGCATGATTTCTATAAAAAGTTCAGTACTATCTGGATCTTGTAACAGGACTATATTAATCCTTGATGTTTTCTACGGATAGTATGTATTTTTTGATTCAAGTGAGCAACCAAATTTCACACCTTTGGGAAACAAAATCAGAGAGATTGTTCTCTGATAGATATTTGACATAGTCTTGGAGGATCAGGCTCAGCAAACTGGGTAACACATAAAACAAACAAAAGAAAGTTGGCTGAGGAGTGCAGGTTGCTAAGAATGATGACAATGAAGAAGACAAAACCAGAATATCATTAAGGAAGATTTTTTTAGTTTATGAGAGGAAGAAGAGAAAGAGATATCTCAAATTCAAAGTGAACTGAAATCAGGAAAAGTATCCAAATTAGTTGAGTATTACTGGAAAACAGAAGAGCTGTACTTTCAATCTGAAGTATATGAATGAGGGCAGTAACTTGATTGGATTGTTCATTTAGGATCAGGGAGAGCTACAGTCATTGCATTGCACTGTTTTGTGCTCTGCATGATGTTGGACTTTTGCAATTTCTCGGAGCCTGTTCTAAACAGAGTAATAGAACTTGTTAAACTCTTCAGTGTAAAACAAGTAAGCTGTTCATCTTCCAGGATAATTAGGATTTGCTGCATGTTGCAGATAACGGTGATTCCAATAGGTTAACTATTTTCTGTCTGGAAATGTCCCAGGTAGAGGAAGATATTTTATCAGGCTTTTCTGAAAGACAACATCTATATTTTCCTGAAGCATGTTGGAATTGTGTATCATAATAAAAAAAATACCACTACGCTCACTTTAATATAATAATGATAGAGATGTTCCTGACACCATAGAAAACCCCACATTTGTGTGTGCTTGTGTGTTTGTGTGTGTGTGCACTTCTGTGTTTGATGTTGTAAAAATATTGGATAGTTTTCTTATGGATTGCTAAAGCAAGGAACAGTATTTAAAACTGGATCAGTAAATTCTTGCAGAGGCCACGTACTGATTCTGAAGAAATTATGCAAGAGGCAAAATAAGCTACTAGTGATTGTACAATTTCTGATGGCCAGAAAGAGCACATGTGGAAAATGCTTCTGTAATTTAAATACAGCATGTTGTTTACTGCTTGAAAATATCTGAGGATGTCATCTAAGATTATAACCCATATTTCTGATCTTTAGTTTTTCAGAATAAATTCAGGATTAAAGACTCTATCCCGCTCCAGTTTAAGCCAAAGGTGAAAGAACAATGCAGTTGGAAATAAACCCCTCTCTTAATAGTTCTTAGTAGGATACGGAAATGTGTTCCAAAGATATGTAACAGGGCAAAAATATTCCTGAAACTCCATACAGCATAACCTATGCTGTGCAAAAGCTCCAGTAGCCTGGTTTCTAAAATATATGTTACAATTTAGATTTGATTTGCTAGATCAAATTACTAGATTCAGTAAAAACACTGGATAGGTCAAAACACAGAGAAAAGAATAACAGCAACAGTAATAAAGCCTCCTAGGGCTTTATGTCTAGATCAGAGAGTTTGAATATAAACTTACATATAAAGCAATATTGCAAGGAGAAAAGTAATAAGAATATGCTGGGAGGAAGTATTAAGTGAATTAATGAAAGAACCTTTTGACTGAGTAACAATTACTCAGTTAGAAGGAACAACTTTCAAATGCCAAATGAAGGTAATGTGACTAATAACAAAAAAGAAAATGATCACACTTCTTATCAGCCTAAAGGCAATGTAAATGTAAGAGTGCACTGGCTGCTGTGACAATATTGTAAACTGTTTATCTTGGCTTGCAGTAAGAAGCCAGGCACAGAGGAATTTTATGCACAAACTCTGCAGTGAAATGGAAAAAGAAGAACAGTAGCTTTGAGGTTTATACAATGTTCCTTTTACTAATCAAGTTCCTTGTTCAGTATTTGAAGAATAGAAATATTTCATTGAATCTCTTCCAATGCCAGGAGGCAGATGGCAAATCTAGAGGTGTTAATGAAGAAAAGCACATGACAATTCTCTCTTCTGATGCACACATCTGGCCACAACATTGTTGTATAGACTCTCCCAAAGTCTAAAATCATCCATCATGAAATTACAGAAAAAAAAATTAGGAAAGGGAAATGGAATATAAATACCTGACTGAGAATGGTATTTAGTTCTGTGTATGCAGCTCTTTCATTGAAAAAGCATTATTTTCCTCCTTGCTTCAGGGTTGACAGTGGTGACTGCCATTTTGAGAGCCAGGTGCAAACTTCTACAGCTGAGTAAAATCTTTCTTGGTAGTTTTATTTCATTCTTTCACTATCTCTTTCCTGAATAAAAACCTCTCTTTGAGGCCTGTGCAAGATAAGTTGTATGGAACATGGGAATGAAATTTAACCTTATTTCAAAAGGAATTTAATTTCAGCAAAGATTGAATTTTTTCAGTAAAGATATGTCATAGACAGAAGAGCAGGTACCAAATATTCTGTTATAATGAAAAATTAAAGGAGAGCCTGATTTCTTGCTTTAATATAGTTCTAACATGTGGGCTGGTGGATGAAATTTAGCTTTCCTGTTCTTAATTAAATTATTGCATATTTTAAGGCTGACGTAAATGTCTTTAATATATTTTTGAGCTGTTTCCTCTCTGCTGCCCCGATGGTCTTGAATCTTACCCAAAATTTTTGTAGAGTTAAAGATCTATGCTTTGTTCTGAACACAGAGATGATAATCAGTATAGCCAAGAGAAAAACACCAATGAATAATTTATTTCTTCACTAGCATGGAGGTTTTTTAGTGTAATTTCCAGATCACTGTCTCAAACCTTGCCAGACTGAATTTTTTTCTTCAAACAAAGCTGTCATTGCACCAAACACTTTCAATATACAACATGAAATTACCTTTGGACTCAATCATTTTCTGTTGGAACTATGTTTTATCCAGTTTTTTGAAAAGTGCAGATGCTGGTAGTTAGGAACACTACTAAATTGTTTCATTCATGAGCTATAGGGATGAATGAAAATAGGTCAAATTTCCTCTCTAACAGTACTAGCTTCTCTCACTGTTTGTAAACCACAGAGTAACCTAACCTTTTAAAAAAGACCCTTATCACTCACCATATCTACACTACTTCTGCACTCAGATACCAGCTTTGGAGCTCAGTTTTCTCTTCCATTTCCTCTTTGCAGCAATAAGTAACTCAACAGACCTGTGCAAGTGATTTGACTCTGTCAATGCCGTTTTTCCAAATGGCGACACCGTTTCATTTCCACAAACATCTGTCAGACTGTGTTGTATGTCACCCTAATAGGGGTAATTTCCATTCCCAGCCTGTTTTTATGTACTCTACAGGTGATTCACAAATGCACATGGGTTTCCCCCTCTTCTGTACATCAAATCTACTGCAAATGTTTAGGCCATTGGTGCAGCACATTTTCAGGATGTCCAACACATCCAGGAAATCCAAGACCTGCTTTGCCCTCTTTGCATCTGACTTCTGTCTGCTGCCTCCATCCTACAAGCATAGCAATGAGGAGATGTGTCATGCATATTGCACACTGAGTGCTTCATCCATGATCATGCCTGGGCATTGTAGTGCAGAGTTTTCAAATTCCACCTGGAAAATATTTCTTGTCAGGAAAAAAGACAAGCCCAGAAAAACCAACATGTCTGGCAGCCTCAGCTACATCAGGACTTGCCCTTTTCTATGTTGAAAATAGGGACAGAATGCACTGTGCACAGCTTCCAGTGTGAGACAGTGTTTAGTGGGCGTGAATAAGCCTTACTGACATCTGTGTTTGAGTCCAAGGAAGCTTGAATTATTCAGCTTGTGCAGTGTAATTAGTGTCATACACATGAGTTAAACGTGGCACACACTGTGAGGGACAGTCCCTAGCCACCAGCTGAAGCTGTTGTGAATTAGTAATGCTGACTCACGAGCTTGGTAATTGGGGCTTGTTGGTTGGCTAGTTAGAGAAGATTCATTAATTACTCATATACGGATCCTGTAGAACTGAGTACGGCATGGGACATAAAATTGTTCTTTGACACCTTTCTGGGGAATAGTTTCATATGTCTGCTATGCAATAAGAATTAGTTTAACTAAATTAGTAATTTTGTCCTGTGGTTTTTGTTATTTCTGGTTCCTAACCTTATGAACACCACAAATACTCTGAAACTAGAATTTTCATGGCTGTTAATACCTTGATATTATGATGTTTCCATAACAACCACTTTCTATATGTAAAAACAATGCCCCTGCTGTGGTTTAGGAATGGAATTCTTCAATTTCAAATCTCCCACTTGAAACTGCTCCAGAGCGTGTGCCACTTGCTCACTCCTCCTCTACCTCCCCTGCAGTGGCTTGGAGAGGAGAAATGGAGGCACAAAAGGTTAAGATTATGAGATAAGAATAATTTACTGGAAATAAAAGCCTGATGAGAAAATGAACAGTAACAGTGATACTACTAATGGCAGGGGATACAAGAGAAGAAACATTATTTCTCACCCTGGAAAACCCCTGACAGTACCTGATGGCTCCCTCCACCACCCTATCCTGACCTGGAAGGAAGCCCTTCCCCTGTCCTCAGAAAATGTGAGGTGGTATAGAACATCCTTTGAGTCCTGACATGCCCCCTCCTGCTAATTGCAAAAAATAACTATCCTATCGGAAAAAAAAAAAAAAAAAAGGCTCATATTTATATAATCATTTCAACGTATGTACTAAGCCCAAAACACTCAGCTCTGTCAGAAGTGATTTTTATCTCAAATTGTTTGTGATAAATCGTTATTTTACTGCAACCCTGTAGTTATACAGTAGGCTGCCTGTCTGTACTCTCATGCTCTATTAAAACAAGCTGGAACTGATCCAGATGTTTTTCAGTAAGGTTGTCTTGATAAGTCTCTAGGAATTTGGAACAGTCGTGGAGGCTTGATTCATCAGTAGTGTTCATGATAGACAAGACAGAGTTGAATAAGGAAGGTCAAATATCCTAAAGTGACTGATATTTGAATTCCAGAATGGCCACTGCACAGCTGTAATACAGGCCTAGCACAAAGGCAGCTCCTGGGACAAGGTGCAGAAGCTCCAGACAAAGCCTTTTCCATCTTTTTCTACCAGCTTGAAGGTTTACACATCAGTGTGATCTGAGGTTGCACCACCGTGCCACACCAGAGCTGTCCCTGGAAGCAGGCAACCAGTGCCCTAGTGGAGGCATGGAAGGAGAAGCTGCAGAGCTCTAGGGTTGAACAGAGACAGAAAACCTCTCTGAGATGTCCTGCTCAGCAAACAACTTCCTGCAGTATCTTCTGGTTTCTTGTCATGGTTCACTGACTTTGGGAGTGTCATGTCTGTAGCACACGCCTTTCCCTTGCTCTTTGATCCAAACAGGGTACATTTTTAAACCTTGTATATCTGAAATGGAATGTCTAATACTGTGGATTTTAACTCAGTCCTTGTAGACAATATTTTGTCCTGGACATCCTCTGACATTGCTTGGAGACGCAGGAAACTGCTGCTGTCATGGTCAGGGTTAACAGGAGGCAAACATATTGTTGTATGTGGTGTCTCATGAATACCTATGGGCCAACGGTTTATTGTTATTTAACACCTATGCAAATTCAGTTTATTTTCCCAGAGTTAAAGGCAATGTGGAGTGTATGTGGAGCTATTGCTTTAAGAAAAGTTTATTATGACTCTGGATTTCTGTCATACAGGTTTTAACTATTTTCCTACTTTGTATTAAGAAAAGAAAAAGGCTTTAATAGGATAAAATAAATCGATAGGAAAGCACTCAGCTAAGTATGTTTTTCAGGCTTTCATCTTGTTGGTGGTGGTGAAAAAACAAATTGGAGAAAGCATCTTTAAATTATATCAGTGTGATTGATTGCCAGGAAATGTATACACTGGCCAGGGTTCTATAATTTACTGTGCAAGACAATGCATATAATTGTCTTCCATGAAAATGTGTGAATTATGTAGTTACGTGGTCATTTTCAGATTAGGAATCAAGAGGAAAATGCCTCTGACAGTGCAGTTTTGTTTCCATCACTTTTACTTTTCTGCTCTTTGTTGATGGCTTGTCCTGACTTTTGAAGCATAAAATCTGACTCCTAGCATTCTCAGTGTGTGAGGAAAATATGATTCTGTAGTCTCTGTAAAGCTAAGGTGACACATTCATGTAGATGATGTTTCACTCTGATTAAGATAAAAAAAAAATACATGTATCTGATATCTGGGGAACTGTATGCCTTCCCACAGAATCATACAATGGCCTGACTTGGAAGGGACCTTAAAAACCAACCAATTCCAACCACTCTGCCATGAACAGGGATGCCATCCACTAGACCAGGTTGCTCAAAGCCCCTTCAAACCTGGCCTTGAACACTGTCGGGGATGGGGTATCCACAACTTCTCTGAGCAACCTATTCCTGTCCCTCACTACAGGAAACAATTTCTTAACACCTAATCAAAATTTCTCTTTTAGTTTGAAAGTGTTTCTCTTTGACTTATCACTATCTGCTCATGTAAAATATCTCTCTTCCTCTTTTTTTATAAGACTTCTTTAGGCACTGGAAGGCTGCAATGAAGTGTACCTATACCATTCTTTTCTCCAGGCTGACCATCTCCAGTGTTTTTGAAATAAAATTGTCTTTGTGGGAGAGGTGCTCCAGCCCTCTGATCATGTTGGTGAGCCTCCTCTGGACCTGCTTCTGTGGATCCACATCTTTCTTGTGCTGAGGAGTTAAGAGCTGGATGCAGTTACTCCACGTGGGGCCTCATGAGGGCAGAGCAGAGGGGCAGAATCACCTCCTCTGACCTGCTGGCTACTCCTCTTTTGATGCAGCCCAGGATCCAGTTAGCTGCCTTGGCTGCAAGCACACACTTTCTGGTCATGTCCAACTTTTATTCATGAGAACCTACAAGTCTTTCTGCTCAAGGCTGCTTGATAGGTGTTCTTCTCCCAGTCAATATTTGAGTCTGGGATTGTCCTGTCCCAGGTGCAGCTCCTTGGCCTTGTACTTCTTCAACTTCTTGAGGTTCTTTTGGGCTTACTTCTCATTTTTCCAGGTCCCCCTGGGTGGCATCCAATCCTTCAAGTGTGTCAGCTTCACTGTTCAGCTTCATGTCATCTGCCAACTTGCTGAGTGTGCACTCAATCTCACTGTCCATGTCATTGATGAAGATATTGAAGAGCACCAGTCCCAAGAAAGATTTCTCACCAGCATCCAGCTGGGCACTGACCACAACTCTCTGGCAGATTCTGACAGTGTATGACATTTCTTGTCCACTGAATAGTCCACCCTTCAAATCCATATCTCTCCAACTGGAAGTAAGGATGCTGTGTGAGACTGTGTTGAAGCTCTATAAGGTGTTTGTATTCTTATAAGACAAACACAAAAAACTGGATTTTTGTTTGTTTCATTGTAGTGAGTTTGTTTTGGTTTAATTTTTTGCTTTGCTTTGTTTTCTCTCCCACAAATGAATTCTCCTTGTTTGACTGTCACATAGATTGAGTTTTGTTGTTTCCTGAGACCAACTGAGTAACTACCAGAGAGCAATCTGACAAATTCAAATAGAAGACATTCAGTGTGAACATTCTAGTGTTTCCTTAAACAGGAGAAAGTGGACATTAGGTTTGGAAAGAAGGACAGAGTGATAGAACATGAGGATAATTTTCCACTGTGCATGATAACCAGCCACATGTTAGCTTTTAAAGGAAATCGAATGATGTTAAGCTGAAAGAGAGCTTAAAAGAGTGCTTCATTCTTTCAGCAGTTGAGTGTTGGGAGTGAAGATGTTGAGATTCAGGAAAAACTTCTGGCTTAAAACAGATGGAAGGACAAATTGTGGTTACTGCATTAGTCAACAGTTTATTTTTACAATTATCAATACCATAATACTACAACTGTCCTCTATTATATAGGACAGGTATGGTGCAGTTCCTTCACTTAGAAAAGTCCACTTTCTATAACAGAAAGGAAACTAAATGGCAAAGAGCAACTTGAGGGGGCAATGCAAGCAGGTGATAATGTCAGCAATGATTCACTGGTACACCACAGACCCATGTCAAACATGTATGGAGAAACCCCACTGAAGAGGCCTGTTGGGGTGTCCAGCTCTTGGCAGCTTGTGCCACTGGTCATTGTCTCCTCCTGACTCAGGCAGTTTCCCTGCAGCATCTAACAGAGAGATATCTGAGAATTTCCCCAACAGTGTTCTTCCTCTCAAGTTATACACAGCAGCAAATGCTAGAATATAATTTAAGCATAACTCTGCCAAACTGCTTTGTATTTAGTACCTCAAAATGGCAAAACCAGAGCAAACCCTTTTAAAGAATGTTTCAGTTTTATAAAAAAAAAACCTGAAGTCTTTATTTCCTTTTGCCTCCTGCAAAGAGTGTGAATGTTTCAATGCTTGCACTTGAATTAGTCCTGAAATATGCTCCCTGCATATGCCACTCCAAGTATTATGCCAAGTGCAGTAAAATATTATAACTCATTTGTCACCCATTATACAGTGAGTTGGTTGTTACAGCAAACCATTATAGGCTTCTCTACATATGTTCAAGAGGACAGTAAACAAGGCAGAGTGGGGATCTAAATCCCATTCCTCTTGAGATCCTTCCAGTCTGCACTTCCAGTTAAAAACAATCTTACAGTAGGTGCCAATGAAAGGTGCAAGACCTTTATAATGGTCAAGTTGTATAAAATATATTTGTGTAACAGAAAAGCTAGGCTGAGATCACCATCAGTGACACTTAAAAGTTCAGTGAAGTTAAAGGCAGATAGTGGAGAGCTGCTGCCGTGGCTTCAGTGATGTGATGTGATCTTTAGATTATGAGTGTAACTCAAAGCTTGATGCCTTTTTCCACACTCCCTCCTCTCTGTGCAGGGCTTTCTGTCACCTGCCACTGAATGTGATGTTATGGTTTAGAAATCCTGTTTGAATCGCTGAAAGTTAGCCAAAACATAATGAACTGCCCAGCCTCACAGACACTATTTGTACCCACAGTGCAAGCTGTACAGCAAGTATGATCTAGTAAGACTTCTCAATGAATCACCAACCCCACAACAAGCTTCTATCTATGTAAATTGTTTATAGCAATAAACAGAATCCAGTGGAGGAATCCATTTCTACTCCTCGTGCTGACTGTGTACTTAGTCAGCATCTATTATGAAGTCTGGCTGTGCTTTGGGGAATAGTCCTGGTGAGGTTGATTGCTGCTGTATCCCTGGATGACTTCAGATAAATCATACAGCTCCATCTGCTCCTCAGTGAAATAGCACTCTGGAAAGCTTACATTTCTTGTATGTGCCTGAATACCTGTGATCATCTGAGCCACAAGAAATGATATTTAAAGTCCCCTGAAGCAATAACTGAATGTTGCAGGAATAAACTGCTCTCAGCAGAATAGCTCTCAGCATGTCTATACCATCAGTTAAGTACATGTTCTCAAGACAGATTTCCTCACAACTGCACATTATAAATCCCCCAACTTCCACTTATTATTGCTCATCCGAGGCAAGGCTTGGTGTTTTCTGCACATGGGGCCCATAATTATAGGTGTAGGTTTCCACTGCAGTGTCCTGGATAGAATGAGGTGGTGTGGGGAAATCTCTTACAGCTCAGCTTTCCCAAGTCAAGCAGAGATGCTTTGGTTCAAGGCTCCAGCCAGCAGAGTAGACTGAACACATCCCCATCTTCTCTTCTGTCAAGTGGAGACAGAGTCCAGGGTGTCCAGCAACCTCAGCCTAGCTGCTGCAAACTTGGTGCTAGCAAGAGGAAAATGGAAGATATTTGGAAAATGGCAGGAAAATATTTAAGTGGGGGAACAAAAGAAATTCAACATTGTGAATGTTCTGTATTTCAGTCTTGTGCAGAAGTGCAGTTGTGCACAGCTTTAAGGCTTCACCACATGCCTCATTCCAAAGTTTGAGATTCTGGGACATGTTTTAAATGCTGAGTATTTATTACTGCTTTTCCATGTATTATCTGCAACTGTTTAAAAGGAACAACTAAGAAAATAAGTTGTTAGGCTGTGACCCAGAATTTTGAAGTAGCAGGCAGCGGATAACTGCCACCTCCCTGTGTGTTCCCACTCCTGTGGAGATCTAGACAGAGAAAGCGATCTGACTTGAAGAAAAAAGTCTAAAAATCCATGGGATTATTTCCAGCTTTATCAACTCCTTGGTCTGTTTCACAGCAAAGCCTCTCAGGCAGCTGTGCCTGAGGAGATAGTGTGCTGTGACAGGAGTCACTGGTCCTGAAGGCTTTGTTTTATGAAATAGGTCTCAAGTCTGTCTACAGTTTGAGCAAAGATGAACTCTAAAATGATTAGTGGATGAAGTCCCACTTCATAGGGAGCAGAGTATCAAAAGGAGGGACTGTGAGTGAGGGATTTATTTGTTTAATTTGTAACTCTTGTTTGATTAGCTGTTATTTCGTTAATATAATTGTTATTTGATTATCTGTGAAGTTTTGGTCAATTAGTGATCAATTTTACATTTGTAACTGATTCCTATCAATAGTCAGTCCTGTTTCCAGCTTCACTTCCAACTTCACTAGTAAAGTGCAATTTTGCCATCTGTTTAGAATATTTAGTTGCAATTGCTAAGATGTTCTTATAATTTAATTTCGTAATGATACCAAAAGTTTATAATTACATCCCATTTTGAGTTGTGGTGTAGATTTTGAGTTAGAATGGTAATTTTAAAACTGAATAATGACAACTCATATTTAAAATGAAGAGAAAATAAAATAAAACAAATATAAATACAAATTACACAGTTGGGATTTCATGCACCCTCAGCAAGTTTGCTGATGACACCGAGCTGTGTGGTGCAGTTAACACACTGCAGGGAAGGGATGTCATCCTCAGGGACTTTGACAGGCTCAAGTGGCTCCATATGAACCTCATAAAGTTGAACAAGTCAAGAGGAAGGTCCTGCACTTGGGCCAGGACAATGCCAAGTACAAATATTATTACAATGCCAAGTACTGCCAGATTAGAACAGCCCTGAGGACGAGGGCTTGGGGGTACTGGTGAATGAAAAGCACTGAGTGACTTGGTGTAGTCACAGCCCAGAAAGCCAAACATGTCCTGGGCTGGATCAAAAGCAGCAAAGCCAGCAGAGCAAGGGAAGGTATTCTCTCTCTGAAACCCCACCATGAGTACTGCATCCAGCCTGGTGTTCCCTAGCACAGGAAGGGCACAGGCTTGTTAGAGTGAGTTTAGAGAAGAGACACCAAGAAAATCAGAAGGCTGGATCAACTCTCCTTTGGAGACAGTCTGAGAAGGCTGGGAATGCTCAGCCTGCAGAAGAGAAGGCTCTGGGAAGACCTTATAGCAACCTTTCAGTAGCTAAAGGAGGCCTGAGAGACAGCTGGAGAAGGACATTTGAGAAGGATATGCAGTGATAGGGGAAGGGGAACTAACTTTAAACTGAAAGGGAGTACATTTAGATTAGATTTAGGAAAAAAATCCCACACTGTGGGAGTGGGGAGGGATTAGAACAAGTTGCCGAGAGAAGTTGTGGATGTCCCATCCCTGGAAGTGTTCAAGGCCAAGTTGGATGGGGATTTCAACACCTTGATCTAGTGTGTGGCATCCCTGCCCACGACAGAGGAGTCCTTTTCAACTCAAATCATTCTATCATTCTATGTTTCTACAAAAAGAAAAGGCAGTGGCTGCTGATTTGCAGG
The DNA here is from genome assembly GCF_009819655.1 of Sylvia atricapilla. Classification (NCBI taxonomy): domain Eukaryota; kingdom Metazoa; phylum Chordata; class Aves; order Passeriformes; family Sylviidae; genus Sylvia; species Sylvia atricapilla. The sequence goes on from NC_089142.1 coordinate 50,028,710, forward strand.
CCTGATTACTGCTGAAGACTTTGAGTTTTTTCCTGTCAGGGGTCATCGGACTGATACCTGAATGTAGTTCAGTTCAGCTAAGACTAAACAGCCTAGAGAGCTCATCCTCCACCCTCCTGGGCTGCAGCACAAGGAGAATTGCTGATGAGCAACAGAGACCTTTTTGTGCCTGTGATGGATGCTGTGTTTTGTCCTCAGCCACTGGTCTGAAGAGCAGTGGCAAGTGGTTGCTTTTGCAGAAGCAACTACCAAAAATCAGCCAGCAGATAGAAGTTCTAACCTGTGCTGAACCTCTTTTTTTGGTCAGTTGTGCTTTGTGTCTGAACTGTCTCATCTGATGCTTTAATCCCACCTTGCTCCACTTTTTCAAAGACAGTAGAAGTGAGCTGTCTTTCTCTTTTTCCTTCCTTCTTTCCTTGTTTCTTTCTCTTTTGCCTTTTTCCTAAGTCACAGAGTTTCAGCAGGGGTTCTTCAGGCACTTCACTGTGTGAAACTTTAACAGTGGTTGGTAGTGGAGACTTTTGTAAAAGAAGCCGAGCGAAAAGCTTTTATTTTCATTCACGGCTCCAAAGAAAGCATGCAAAGGATTTAAAGAGGCCTCAGAACAGATGAATTTCTAGGTCACTCTCAGGTGCCTTGGACCATCTGTGTTCATGTACACCAAAAGGCCTCAGAAGCACTTGCATTGTATTCTTCTTATGTTGCAGGGCAATAGTTGGTCATCTGTTGAACCAGAAAGCCGAGGGCTTTTATTATATCTGTGATATAATAATATATACTATTCTAATACCTATAATGTAATATATAATAATTAATATGTCATATCTGTAATATAATAATTCTGATATAATAATACAGAAACTTAGGCACTGAGGCAGTACCCTTACCTTTCTGCACTGGATGGCCTGCATTTTACTGAACAAGGAAACTATTCAGGAGCAGAAAAGGTCTGCTCAATACAGTTTTTAATCTCCCTGTATATTCTGATTTCATTCCTTAGATATAATTTTTGCTATGAACTACTTGAAGAAGGAGAACTGTAATGTATGCATTTTCTCACGTTTTCTGGTTCAGACATGTGCTACAAGTGGAGGCAATGAGGGATGTTTAATACAGCAATACGACATGATGGGTTGGTAGTGTATCCTTCGGGCATACCATATGTTGAAGTTTCCCTACAGCTTCCTAAATGATGGATTTTTTTTTTTATAACTCCTTCTGCAAATGCTTACCTGAACAGGAAACTGTTTACAGAAGAACAGGAGGGCAATAAGAGAAAATTTGGTCAAGTATGTATTTGTGTGTGTGTGTGTGTCTGTTTCTTCATTAAGGAATATTCTTGCAGAAGTGTGTGTGGTTTTGTTTTATTTATTTGTAAAATTCCCAAATTAAATTTTTCAAGTGAAAAAATCAAGCTAAAAATGGCTGATGATATATAGCAGGCAGCAGAAGGAAATGGAAAGTAAAAAGTGCACTAAGGATATAATAAGTATAATAAATACTTGGCTGCACATTTTGAGCCCAAGGCCTAAGCTATTTGCATTAGTACATATTCTTGAGTTCAGCTTAATTAAGTTTGCATAAGCAATAAACTGTTGTATAGATCTTTTTACTTCTGTAATGCTTTGCAGAAGATATGAAAATAATTTTCGATTGTTTGGTTATTCAACTAAATGGTTTTGCAACAATTACCTGGTCTTTTATAAAGTTTATTTCCATTTAAGAAGTTAGAATACTCCACAATTTAGCTTCTGTAAATTACTAAAACAGGAAAAGCATATTGTAGGGAAGACTTGTAGTCTTCCCTTTAGCTCTTCAAATAGTTTTCTAATATACTTTAATGATTCTTTGTTATATAACATTGAGAGTGTGTCACAGGTTTTGTTCTGGCAGGCTTCCTGATTTTCCTTGTATTCAAATGGATCCTGATCCACTAACATCGATGCAATTCAAGCATTTTTATAATGAAGTTTGGAATTCTCACAATTTTAAATTTACACCTTATGCTGGTTCCTAATCTTCTGGGTCATGTTCCCACTATTCTTGGTAACAGTATTCCCATCCAAGTCCATCTGTGTCCTCGTTGTTTTCAACCATGCTGTACACCTGGCTCTGTGCAAAGACTGAGGCTAATCAGAGCGTGAGTTGTGTTTGGGAGTGAACAGTACAAAAATACTTCTAAGCCCTGCCATTCTTTCAGGGCATTTGTCTTAGTAAGGAAAGGTCCCAGTAGCTCTTTCATACTGAAGGTTCTCTCCTCAGCAGAATCAGCTGCCTATTGCCTAAAAGCTCTTATTATTACTTGTCAAGACCCTAATTCTCACCTCATCTTACATTATTTGCACATGACAGGCCTTATTCTTCATTCTTCTGTAGCCCTTTTTTTTTGCCATATAAATGTGCTATTAAGTCAGCCTATTTCCCCAGCTGAAAGCGCTCATGGCATGAGGCTCTGATTTATGTCTGTGTCAGAGAGACTCTGGAAATCTTAGAACTTGGCCAGGCAGAGGGGACTTAGAGACCCACATTCTCCCTATCTTTTCCTTTCCTGTGGTGAGCAGTATTCTGTCTGGACAAGGAATGTTATTCGTGGTTAGGATGCTATTCAGAGGAGGAAAGACACACTAAGTAATGTATTTTTTAGAGCTTTTATGTTTGTTTTTCTACTTGATTTAGGCCTCAGATTTACTGATACAGCACCAACTCTCCTTTTTTTTGTATCTCTTGATACAAGTTTTCCACACACAACATTGTTAGGTCTTAAATTTCCTGATGTGTTTATTTCCATAACAGGATAACTTGAACTGACATTATGTCACTCTGATATTGATTCACAATAACAGTGTCACAAAAATTGTCATTATTCTGGCATTGCAATATCGTCTTTTAAACTTTCCAGGTAATTTTGAGGTTGTTTTTCTTTCAAAGGAAATTAAAACTCACAGGAATGTTTCTGAGCATATTTCCCTTCCATGTGTCTTCCATATTGGTTGTTTCGAAGCATGGATCTGTAAAGAATACACACAACCCAGAAACCCACACAAAAATGTTCTGGAGGGCTCATGTCCAATGGGGTTTTCCTTTCTTTCTTCTTCAATTTTATCCAAAGCCTTCTTGATTCACATATACATTAGCCAAAGTGCTCACAATTAGAGTTTTAAGGTTTATATTAACATAAAATTTAGGATGTGCAGCTGAATTAAAGTACAGTACAGATAAAACAGGGAGGCAGAAGGTCCAGAGATGCTTTGCATTATTAGCTTCTTTCATTAAATTGGCTTTGTCTCCTGCTACTCCCCAATGCTATTAACATGAAATTTTAACCATGAGTTACGTGTACAGACCAGAGCAATAACTTGTCGCAAATGTTAGAATGTTTTACATAATCACATCTGCCCTTCTTTCCAGCAAAATAATTTTATCCCTAGGAGTATGGAATGTGCCAAACAATGCAGAATCATAACATTTTCAACTTCTGTTATGGATGTAGCCACTAAAGTGAAGGTGGCATGGCCTCAAGGAAAAAAAGTGAGCCCCAGACACGCATTCTTCAACTGATGAGTCACAGCTCCTTTGAGAGGGTCTGAAGAGCTACCAGAGACACTGTGAAACACTGAAAGTTTTATTACGAATCTAAAGCAAAGAACATTTTATTCTCTGTCCCTCTGCACACTGTTAGCTTTCACAGGCTAGAGTTCTCTGTCAGCTTCCTGATTTGGTGATATAAATTTTTTTAACTTTGTCTATGATGTAATTTCACCTATATTTTTACAAAAAATGTGAAGTGTTTGGCTAGAGTATGAGATAAGGAGATTTGGTCTCCTTATTCACTAAGGGGAATTTAGTTACTTTGAGTGCTTTTTCCACCAATCCATAAGGTACAAATAAGGTCATGATTGTTCCCAAGTTGTTGCCTCATGAAAACCTCTACAATGCCAATATCTGCAAGATTAGAAAGTAGAGTCCATGGGTAGTGGCTCACAACGTGTCCCAAAGCATTCTTCCTGTTGATCTGAAGCATTCTTTCTTTGGGGATAGGGACACATTACTTCAAGTGTCATAACTTCAACAAGGAGGAGTGAGAAAGACCTCCTCCAAGTTATCCTGTATTCTGATGGAGTCAAGGAAGGGGCCAATGCTCAGACTCTCTCTGTGACCCTATTGCTTCCTCCAGAATTTTGATGTGACATTATTTTTCAAAGAATTTGAAAATAATAGATTTTTTTTCTCAGCAAGTTCAATATTTATTGACAAGTATTAATGAAACAAAAATGAAGGAAACTTTATTTTATTATAGCTGTTAAGTATAAGATAGACAAACACTAAGCCACTTGGTTTCCACTCTGATGAGACTCCACTTGGAGTACTGAATCCAGCTCTGGAGTACTCAGCACAAGAAAAACATGGGCCTGTTGGAAAGAGTCCAGGAGAGGGTCACCAAGATGATTAGAGGGATGGAACACCTTTCATCTGAGGAAAGGCTGAGAGAATTGCATTTGATCAGCCTGCAAAAGAGGCATCTTAGGGCTGACCTAACTGCAGCCTTTTGGTACCTGAAGGGAGCCTACAGGAAAGAGGAAGAGGGACTTTTTACAAGAGCATGTAGTGACAGGAAAAAAGGGAATGGATTCAAGCTAAAAAAAGAGTAAATTCAGATTAGATATTAGGAGGAAGTAATTTGCTATGAGGTTGGTGAGGCACTGGAACAGATTGACCAGAAATGCTTTTGATGCCCCATACCTGGAAGTGTTCAGGATCTGAGCAACCTGGTCTGGTAGGAGGTGTCCTTGCCCATGGATGAGCTTAAAGACTCTTTATAATACAGATCATTCTATGGTTATAAAAGTGTTTTATGAGATGTAGCATTTTGAGTGTTAAGTCTGGCAAATAATCTGAAACAGTCCAAACTGTTGCAGTGACCTTGCCAACTGATTGAAATGCTTTGGCGTGCTCAGAGAGCCCCATTTGTTTCAAGCAATTGAATGTTTATCAGTGTGGCAAGAAAGAAAGACAACTTACTTTTGCTTCTTTTGAGCAAGGGAGGAGGAGGTAGGACTTAAGTTGGTCATAAATATGTGGTTACTTTCCCTTAATACAGAAATCAAAAAAGTCTATATAGCAGATGGGAAAGAATGAATCTAATTCTAATTAATAAAGAGCTCATTTAAATGCCACTGATTTTTCTGAATTTCAATAGCTCAAAACCTTATCAAATGCCTTTAAATATGATAATGTCACATTGTGTCAGACTGGAGGCTCTGGGAACTGGATTCAAGATTCTGAGTGTCAGAATTCAGTACTGTGGAAACTCATGTATGAGCTGAAATTGGGTTGAGTTAAAGCAGCCAAGAGCAATTCCAGAAAAAGGGAAAGTTTGGTTTGATGTGTGCTGCTAGTTCTTTCTAAATTTTCAGCATTTAGGGTTATTGATGCTGTTTTACACCACAACAACACAGACTCCAAGATTCAGAAGGCTGAAAATTACTCCTTTATTTTTGGGATGTGTTTCCCTCTTATACTCTTCTACACAGACCAGTTTGATTGGTGAAACAAAGACAAATCTCTTCAATCACATTGGTCAGACCAGAGGGACATCAAGAAGAAGTCCCTCCTAGGAATAGGAAGGAATAACAAAGCTGCAGTTACAAAAACATCTCTTCTGTTTAAAGAAAATTCCCTGGGAAAAGATTTCAGAAAACCAAAACACCTCAGGCACGGAACCAGGGCAACAGGTTATGCTATGTCTAATGACCCAGAGCAATGCACTAGGTTATCAGAGTTACTGAGGAAGACCAGCTGTAGTGGCCGTGGCTTAGGCTAACTGTAACTTTTCCAGATCTGACTGTCTGACCCAAAATAAGAAGGGTGACAAAAATGCTTGAAGAAGGCAGCCCATCTCCAGCTAAACACTTCAAATTATTTTGTGAAGGAAACTGTATCGTAGGAAGCATAAGCTTAACCACTGAAATTGTTCAGAGCAAAGGCATTGGAGAAAATACTTTACGTGAAAGATGTAAAGATGGATTATTCCTTTCTAAGCTCTCAGGCATCTAAACTATTGCTTAAGGAATACTCAAAAATTACCTAGTCTGACATTTCATCACTTATGCTTTATTTACTTAGACTGCTAAAATATTCACTGATACATCTCTTCTTCCATTTCCAAGACTTTTAAAAAGTTAGGCTTTTTATAAATAAAAAAAAAAAAGAGTCTCATTTCTGATGCCTTGGTGTAGGTGCTGAGTACTGGATAAAGAGATCAAGCTGAAATCCATCTTGTTCTAGTGTAGCCTGTTATTCTTCAGCTAGAAATAGATTCTGTTTATTATAAGCAAACTACCATATTATAAAGATATGTTGTTATTATTATTATTATTGCTCTTGCAAGCTGTTGCTCAGTGAAGTGCCAGACTGGGTGTTTTAGCAACCCAAGCTGTCATCAAGCTTAGAAAAGCCAAGGATATTCAGACGCACATGGCTTCTATCTTGACACGTGGATGTGAGGTCGCTGACAGCCACATTCCTGTAAAGTGCTGGGATGTGCTAATTGATAGCAGCCAGAAGCAGCCCAATTTCTGTAAGCAGGGAAATGAGAACAAGCTGTCATTACAAGTATTGAAATGTTTACACTGCTGGATAACTTTAATGGCTAAAGCAACTCACTTTCTCTGTGGTTTGGAGGTGCATATTTATATCTGCAGCTTGTAATTACAGCTTGTTCTTGCTGTAAACATAACACCCCTCTCTCTCCAGAGCTGAGCTGTCACAGGAAGTTTCGCAAGTGAAACAAAGATTGCAAGTAACATATTGGTAATTGAATGGGTTTATCACTTAAATATTAGAGGAGATACAGTGGAGTGCTACAGATGGAAGGTTTGTGGATTAAAGGGTATTTTCAAAACTAAAGTTTGATATGTCTGCAGCAGCTTATCAAAATGAGTATTATGGTGAGGGACAATGTTTTAAAGGGATCAAAATACTAGTAGCTACTAAAGGAGAAAAGGATAAACATTAAATCAAAATTATATTATGCTGATTTATTACTAGCAGCAGCTCAATTTCTCCTGTGTAATGTAGTACAAAGCAGCTGCAGCTGCTGGTTACTAGTTTATGCTGGCCAGGGAACATCTAACAACCTCTAATTGCAGCAATGGCTTAACTCCCATGTGATGGGTGAAAAATGAACTAAGTTCTTCCTGAGAATTATGTCTGATTCTCTCTTCCTTACTCCCTAGGAGAGGAGCTGCTACCATCAGTCAAGTGTGGTAGCTTTTCCTCTCTTGGGGACAAGGAGTTTTACAAAGGCAATGAAACTCAGAAAAGGTCAGGCTTGCAGGGAGCTTGAGAAAATCTGACTTGAAATCAAGAGGCTCTTTCAGTGGGCAAGTCAGAGCACCTGTGTTACAGAGCCTGCTCTCAAATGCACTTCTGAGAGCATGTTTTCCTTCTAAAGGGACTGCTTGGAATATTTGCATTCCTGGGTTAAAGAAAGCCTTTTTAAATAGTCCCACCTCATACTGGATTCATTACTGTGACACCTTGATTAATGTTTTTGTTTATTCTCTTTGAGTCTTAATAAAAAAATAGATTTATTCTAAGAACGCAAATTTACCTCTTTTGCAGGCAGAGAAATTATTTTGTCTTTGAAAGCACAACACTGATAACAAATGGCTCAGTAGGCTGGAAAGGAACAGGTCTCTGGGCTTCATTGCTTCAGCAAGCTGCCTTGCACTTTGGGTGAGGAGCTGATGCAGAAATTACAGAACTACTCTGACACTTTTTCACCCTCATGATGGAGTAAGCAGCCTTGGCTCGTGGCTCATTAGTCAAAGGCTGCATGCTCTGTTACTGATCCCCTGTGTGCTGTGTTGCATCTTACGTGTGAGAGGCTGTAGTCGTATTGTGTACTTATTTCCCAGAGTGATACTGTACTCTGTGTGGGAAAACATGTAAACCAACAAGTTCAGTGGTAGCTGGGCTCCCAAATAAGCAGAGAGTATTAAGATCTTCAAAATTCTCTCTGCAAGTTAAATACATTCCTTAAAATTAGAGAGGAAACAGCAAAAAATATTAGGTAATCAGTTGGATTTTTTGGTGGGGGGGTTGAGTTTGATTGGTTGGTTGAGGTTTTTTCTGTGGTGTGGTATTGTTTTTGTTTGCTTGTTTGTTTGTTTAGGGTTTTTTTCAGTTTTTTGCAATTTTGGGCACCAGATTTTCAGGAAACCTTACTGTAATGCTAGAAAATAATGTCTCAGTCAAAGCATTAAGAATATAGTTTTCTCTTAGTTCTTTTCCTTACTTGCCATTGGTATAAGATCCTTTGATGTGGACAGAAAATTAAAACACATTTATTTAGCCAGCGTATCTGAAACCAAGAAAGGGAAGAACATTTTCCATAAGCATACAGCACCTAAATCTGTGAAATCTTCATTGCAGATCACAGATTCTAAAAAAATAAAGTTAAAGTAGCAATGTGTCTTCTTGAATAGTTAAAACAACCCAGGGGAAAAAATGCTGTCTTCCAAAAGAGAAGTAGTGAACTTAGTAGTTGACAGTAATTGACAGTAGTCAACCTAGAATATCAAACATTTGTAAATAAAAGCTATGTTTTTAAATACAGCATTGTGAGAAAAGTATTCTGGGTTCCACATCTCTTTGAACAATTAAGCAAATATTTGGATTTTGTTTGATAATTTTTTATCTTTCTATAAACCCATGATTTTAGAAGGTCTTTGGGAAAAGTTTAACTTGAAGCTGATGAAAAGTTGTGTCGTCTTCACTGTGTGACAGCCTGCTTCAATATGAAGTGAATTCTTACATAGCTTCTGAAATTGAGGGCTTGGAGCACTGGGATGTAAAAACTGAGGATGGCTCTGCCGGAGAGATTGGGGTGGTTGACAGCGGAGTAGTTGATGATTTGGAGGAGACATTTTCTTACTTGCTTTAAAGATTACAACTGCTTTCACCACAGTTGCTTGTGAAGGATTGTTAAGTGACTTACTGGTATCATATGGGATGAAGTAGGATGAAACTCTATTCTTCAATGTCTTCTTTCCTCCTTTTAGGCAGATTTCAGGAGTATAGATAATTTTTTTCCCCAAAACATCATTCTAGTGAGGATAGGGCTGTTCAGTGGTTAGGTTTTCAGTTCTCTTCAAAGAGAAAAGAAGCCATTTGGGGATTAGTGTGGGATCTAACTTTGGGGTCAGAAAAATCTGGTCAAATTTGAGCTAAACACTTTGACTGTCCACATAGTGAAGAGAGAGAGAGAAGCAGGCTTTGAAAGCAGGATAAGTTTAAACTAAGTCTTGGTTTGTTTTTTTTTTTTTTTTTTTTTTTTTTTTTTTTTTTTTTTGTTTTTGTTTTTTTTTTTTTTTTTTTTTTTGTTTTTGTGGAGGTGTGGGAAACCAGATTGGGCTTCATGTGGATAGAAGTTAAATTAGATGAATCTCACCCTTAGGAAATATGTGATGTTTTTATTTTTAATCTATTGATAAAAAAAGTGTATAAATCCCTATCTTCCACTTATAATGGATGATGCAACAACTTGGTTCACAGAGAAGAGCAAAGCAGAGATATAAATTAGCTGTCCGAGGATCAACTCAGATTAACTGAGATTGTGATGATGGGTCGGGAAAGTAGCCAGAGGAGAAAAAACTAATCTTAGCTCCTCTGTAGGAAAAATGTATCCACCATTAATTAAGAGTACCCGCAGCTAAAATGTGATTGTAAACTGCCAGGTGCTGTTTGACAACTATGTCAGAGCAGAAACCCACACAGCCTTGAATTATTGGTGTTTGGCTAAAGAGCTGTGACCTTCTTTGTGGTCACAGATACAGATATTGGCAGTGTCATCCAAGTCCTAACCTCTTAAATATTAAATTAATCCTAAACATTTGACATTTATAGAGGGATGCTAAAGGGGATTCTGGCAGTTTGATTATGAGGAGACAAACTTGATGGGAACATAGGTTTGTGCAGGGTTCCTGCAGATCCCAGAGTGAATGGAAATAATTGTTGAGGAGCAGCCTAGCTCTTGTTCTTTGCCATTATTGCTGTAGTTGATATTTCTTTACATCATTGACTGAGACAGTATCAATATTCAGGAATTTGGTACCTCTGATATGACATCGCCAAAATTTGGTGATGGTCTTACCTTGATGAAAAAGTCTTTTCAACACTCTTGCGTATCAAAAGGTGACAAAGCAGACTGGTAATTCTTTTCTGGAGCAAGTCAGCTTCCTCAATAATCTATTTTGGCACTATCTAAATTTAATTATTTTTAGATCATTATTAGTTATATAAGGGTGATTCTTACATAAAGGAGTGTATGTTAAATTCTATAATTGAGTGTATCTGTTGTTCTAAATACATATGGAGGTTTTTTCTTTTAAATGACACTTCAAATCTGAATTTAAAATTAGATAATGTTTATTCTAAGTCTAAGCAGAGTGCATAAGCTGTGTTCCTTGTTGTAGATAGGAGCCATTCTCAGACAAAAAGTGAACACTTCTGTCTACCCTCAACTGTTGCAATCAGATCTCTGGCAAAAATTCTACATCTCTGTAGGAGACACAAACTTCTGCTGCCACAGTTTCACAGATGCCATGCTGACTTTTGTTGTACAGATCTCACAAAAGTCAAAAAATTCTCTTGAATGGTGATCAATGAGTACTCCCTGGCAAGCAGTAGCTGCTGCACGATCTGTGCATTTACAGGTAGGATGAAACCAGGATGTTTACCATAGGAAATCACTGTGGTGACAGACAGGAATTTTGCCAGCAAAACACTAATGCATAATGGTAACAGTTGACATTGGGTGGTTGCTTTAGAAGAGTAGCAGTTTTCACGTGAATATGGTAGAGAACAGCAAAGTACAGTCTTACCACTATGTCATTATCTTTTACTCTCAGGAAATGAAAGCAGTTCAGATGTAGCAGGTTAGCAGTTCCCTCCTCTCTTCTGTCTCCTATCCTTTTTCAGAATACCATTGAAACTAAAAAATGTTTGAAAAAAATGAAGGGTGAAGATGGAAAGGGCCACTGCATAATGGTGTTTGGAACATTGTGCTTTACCTCATTAAAGGAAGCCCAGTAGAGACCAGGAACAGTATGGGGCTTCATTAGCTCTGGGAATATCGGTACTGGGCTGTGGGGGGTTTTGTTAGGTTATTTTCAAAAGATCTTTCTTTAGGTCCTCAGCTATTAAGCACCCTCAAATTTAAACAGCTGGTAATGTGAAAAGTTTGGCAACACCATCTGAATTGTATATGAAGCATTGCCTCTGGTTAGGAACAGTAAAATGTTAATTTAGTCTTTCATAGAACATATTAGCATGATAGCTCACAAAACACTTCTGGTATGCTAATTCTGAAATGAAAAAAAAATGTGTTCTGATTAATGCCCAAACCAATATAAAAACTACTGCCTGCCTGAAATGACAAAGCTGATCAAAGCTGCCAAAATTGTGTGACAAATATATTAAGAGTGGTAGAGGCTATTTGGTTTTTTTCTTCCTGTCTGAAACAGTGTGAAATTTAATTATAAATGGAACCTATTTAAACGTGTAAGTCTGCACAGTTAAACCTGTGTGTTCTGTCCTTATCTTTATCCACAAAGTATCTAATTTTGCTGTCATAGACTTTGCAGCTAATATTCCTATGGAGTTTTCACAAGTGTTAACCTCCTCTGAACTGACATTAAGGACTTTCTTAATAATTTTGCTAGTCATTACTTCAGTAAACATTGCTTTATTTTGTTTGATACTACTTTATGGTATATATGGTTCACAGGGTGTGCAAGGTATGTGAAGAAGATCCCCACAGAACATGTGTAAGGCATCCCATTTTGGCATGCTCCCTGTTTTGTTTACAGTACATTTTTTCTTTGTATTAGTCTAGCTTAAGTAGCAGAATCATGCTATTTAAACATGTTAAGTATGGCTTCCATGCTACCTAATGGCTTCCAGATGCATGTGGAAAATTGATATTTGCCTTGAAAAACCTTTGTGTCTGACAGCAGCATTAGAGGAAGAACAGTGATGTGCACAAGAAAATATGTGGTACAAATTAAAGTACTATAAGAAGATGAAATACTTTAAATTTAATTTCTTAGTATTAGAGACCAGTGTAAGCTTTTTCAGATGTTGCTAAGACTGTAGAGTGCACAAGATTAAGCCTAGGTTGCACAATATGTTATATAGGCTTGTAGAGTGATATTCACAGACATGGAATGCTTAAGGCCTGGTACAGAGAAAATTCTGCTTTAAGCCAGCACTTGAGAACACATTTGTTCCAGCAGTGTCTGTGGGTCTTGAATAAGCAACAGTGGCAGTGCATGAGCTCTCCTCAAGAACCCCTTGGGGTATTGCATTAACCAGCATAATAATGATTGTACAAAAGCCCTAATCCTCCCATTCACAGTTTCCAAAAAATTATGACATCACATCATTACCATGCTACCATCATTTCTTGTAATTTACTTGGAAGAATGTGTGATAAATCTTATTAATGATGTGCTAACACACATCTGCATGTAATTAATTCTGTGCTTTATAATTATGGTATAGAATATAAAAATATAACACTATAAAGTACAGTAATATAATTACATTTCAGCTTATTCAAGCACCAAGTCAGCAAAAATTCTGTCATTGATATCAGTGATGAAGTGCAAGGTAAATGAGAATATTTTTGTATTCTTATGGTGTGGTGCTATCAGGAGGGAGAATGGTTTAAATTAATCTGCAGGTCAGACCAGCAATTAAAACACAGGTGTCTACCCTCATCTGCTGTAAAGAGGGGAGGGGTCTCTCTAACAGAATGCGCATTTATGAAGTCATAAAAATAAAGCTGATCAGTGCACAGTAGGCACTCCTTTCAGGGACGGATTTGGATGTTGGGGGTGAGAGTGCCCACACAATGGTCTTGTGAGTGATTGATTACTAATATTAAGTATATTAAGTAGTCAAATTACTCAACCAGGAAACATTTATCTTCTTTGATTTGGTACTTATGCCTGAAATGAAAGGTGTGTTTGGGCCCTTTTTCCCTTTTTTTTTTTTATTTTTTTATTCAGCTAAAAAAATCTTGCATATATATAATGTAACTTACTTCCTCAGAAGAAGCAGAAGCAAGGATTCAACAGTAGGTTCTTTTGAAAATGTTACCCATACTCCTGAAGGAATTTCTGGGACTATGGATGCCATAGCAAACAAGAGTAGTCTCAACATTTGAGATAATTTTCAAGCACATATTCTTGCTTTGATTCTTGGGGCTACAAAAGCAGATCTATCTTTCTAGTAAAAGGAAGGAGTCCTTCTCTTCGGCCCATGGGCAGGACATGGATGAAGAAGGTTACTTTGAAAAAAACCCTATCCCTTGATAACTACTGCTATCTGATGCCAGAGGCAGAGAGAGATGTCTCATATAGGTTATGAATCCTTTCTTTTCTATATTTTACCCTTTTTGCATCATGCCTAGTGATTTACAGATAGAGAACCATAGAATGTTGTGGGTTGGAAGGGACCTTAATGACCATTTACTTCCAACACCCCACTGCAGACATACGCACACACTGGTCAGGGCACCTTCTGCTAGACCAGGTTGTTTAAAATGTCATCCAGCCTCTCAGCCTTTACCCATAGGAGAGTTGGTTTGTCCCTCTAATCATCTTCATGTCCCTCTTAACTTGCTCCAACAGGTCCATGTGCCTTCTTTGCTGGGGACCCTAAGGCTGGATGCAGTACCTCAAGTAGGAGGTTGCCCCAACTCAGGTGTAACACCTTCCACTTGGCCTTGTTAACTCTCATAAGGTTTCCATGAACCCTCTTCATGAGCTTGTCCAGACCTCTCTGGATGGTATCCTGTCATTCAGGTGTATCAACTGCACCATTCAGTTTGGCATAATCTACAAATTTGCTGAGGATATTCTTAATATTTTTGTCTTTCTCATTGAGGCAGACATTGAATAGCATTAATCCCAAAACAGACCCCTGAGGGTCTTGTCAGGACTCTAAACAATTCACCACTCGCCTCTGGATGTGACCATCCAACCAGTTCCTCATCCAAACATTCCACCCATCAAATCCTTCTGCTTCCAATTTAGAAAAAAGAATGTACTACAGGACTGTGTTAAAGACATTTCATAAATTCAGATGGGAGACAACTGCAGCCTTTCCTTTGTCTACTGATGTAGTCACTCTATCAGGCAAGGCATGTTGATCACACAATGCTTGTCCTTGATAAAGCCATGAAAGCTGTCCCAAATCACCTCCTTGTCCTCCATTTAGCACAGCTTCTAGGAGGATCTATTCCATGATTTTTTTGGGCATAGAGGGGAGGATGATTGGTCAGTATTTCCCAGGGTCCACCTTTCTACCCTTTTTAAAGATGGGTACTATATTTTCTTTTTTCCAATAATCTGGGACTTCTGCTGATTGCTATGACATCAAATTCGATGGAGAATAATTTGGCAATGACATCTGTCAATTCCCTCAGGACTCTGGCATCCTGACATCCTCTGACATCTCACCAGGTCACATGGACCACTGTATGATGTGATTCCTCAAGTGGTCATGAACCAGTTCTTGACCCACAAGTAGGAAGCACTTTGCTCCCCCAATCCCTTTCTTGCATTCCACTCACTTGAGTGGTATGGAAACAGATGTTGCCCTTGAAAACTGAGGCAAAAGTATTGTTGAATAGCTCATCCAGTTTCTCATCCATTGTTTGCCTTTTGCCATCCTTTTTTATTGAGAGGGGGCAGGGGAAAGGGGCAACAGATGCCTTCTTTGCCCTTCTTCTTTTGTCTGGCATACCTGCCCCTCTTGTTATCCTTTTTGCATTCTTTCCCAAATTCAGCATTGGATACACCTTGTCCTTTGTCACTTCACCCCTACATAATTGAGCTGTGTTCCTAAACCCTTCCCTTGCTTCTACTGCCTGTGTGCTCACTTCTTGCCCTTTAATTTGACTAGCAGGTCTGTACACAGCCTTGCTGAACTCCTGCCTTTCTTGCCCAATTTCTTGTGTTGCGGAAGATGAAGGGCATGAGCAGAAAAATGAGAAACCAAGAAGCAAGTGACAAAATATGCAGAGAAGTGAACAGAACTTAGGTTCTAGGAAGACAATATAAAGAATTGAGAGAAAAGGGAGAAATAAATAGAGAATCAAGGAAGGGAGAAGGAAATTATGCATAAGTCTAAAGGGAAGGGGTTAAGGAAATGAAGGAAAAATAAGGTAACAAAAAGGAAAAAAGTACAACACAGAATTTAAAAAATCATACCAAAATTTGTCACTTTCTTAGATCTGGGGGAGGGATAAATAGTTCTGTGGAGTAATATGGGGGAGAGATGAAACAGTAAGGGAAGAACATAACAAAAGAAGTGAGAGCTTAAGTAGAAACTGTGAAACTGTTTCTTTTGTAGAACAAAATTGCCAAGAGAGGCAAATAATTATATCTTTCAGTACCTTCAGTCATAGATTAAAAACACTTCACTTTTCTTTTAAAGATATGACACTCTTTTCTGCATTCAAAAGTATACCAAAGTGATAAACTAATATTCTAATTCTTCCTGACATGATTTTAGTGCTTAAACCCCCCCAACCAAACAGTTACTAACACTCCTAATTTCTTCCTTTTCTTCTTCTTTTCTTATTTTCTTTAGTTTGCAGTAATTATATGAAAAAATGGTGTTCAAAAAAAAGCCTCCTGGCCAAGTTGTCTCAGCCTTGACAATGGAAATCTTCTTTTAGGTGTGGGATGTAGAATGTTGAATTTATTTCTTTATTTAGCATCTCTCTTGGATTGTCAGTGTGGATTCCACTAGCAAAAGCTGTAGCAGCATCAAAAATGTCTTTCCTCTTCATCTCAGCCTCAACTTTCTCCTGTATATAATTTTTTTCAGTGTATGAAATCGAGCTATTGAATCTGTGTCAAGTAAGGCTTCTTCCCTTACCCTAATCACAGAGAAGTACTCTATTCAGAATATAGAGGGACAGTCAGTGCTGTGGCATTGCTGGGACAGGAAACCATGGCCCCAGGGGTCCAAAATGGGATCCTGGCCCACAGACAGGGGGATGGAAGAACAAGGGGGTTGGGCAGGGACAGCCAGGCCTGGATGTGCCTGGGTCTGGGACTTGGCTGATGATTTGCTCGAGTTTTACTGAAATTAGACAGATTTTCATAATGCAAATAAAGACAAGCAGTGATAATATCCCCTTTTTTAAATTTCTCTGATGCCCAATTTAAATTCCTTTCTGTGTCATGTGGTTTCTAGAAAGCCATCTACATTCTTAGATACAGAATATGCTATATAGAAGCCAGAAAGAGATATTTTACTTTTCTTCACACTGTTTAATAGGATGCAAATTATATTTTTATTAATTCGAAGGTTTGTGGTTTTTTTTTCCCCTTTAAATTGATTTATTGGCTTGTTTTGGTTTTTTTTTGTTTTTTTGTGTCTATAGCCAAAAAAGCATTTATTAACTGCAAAATGGATGAATATAAAGTGAATTAGTCTGATTTAAGTAACCTGTGTTAAATGGCACCAATAAATTCAAGGAAATCCATAGTTTTACTTGCACACTTTGTACAAATTTTAGCCAATTTAGCAGCCTCTAATTACTGCTGCTATTGTTAGGGGTGATCCTTGAAGCTGTAGCTTACTCTAAATTCCAAGACTGGAAGCACCACCTAGAACTGTCTGATATGTGTACCTACTTCATTAGATTGTTTTATCACTTTTTTACTGATCTAAGATATAAATAGGCCCACCAAACAACATATCCATAGTAAAATATAATAAATTAGAGCATTCTTGCCCATAGAATCCAAATCTGCCACTGTGGTTGGGTTATCATCTGCATTTGTTTTGTTCTTAAAGCATAAATTCAGTGGCCAATCTCAACTATTTTCTTAATGAAGACACATCTAAGAAATTTAAGCCTAAATTTAAAACTTGATTCCTTTATTCATCCATCAAAAATGGATGCTTATTAATTGATATAAGTGAAATTTGCAATAAATATTCTAGAATATTTAACTATCCCTGTAATCTTGAATATGTTTCTCTTAGCAGCAGAATTCATTACTTTTTCAGGAATTAGTTGTAGATGTATAGTAATTAATTGCCATAATCCTAAATTTCAAACTTCTACTAATGTTTGAGATTGTGTCTTTCATTTTTAAAAAATGTTCTAACTTTACACATCACTGTGTAGATTAGATAGATCTAGGATAGAAAATAGATCCACTTTACACTGATTAATTTCAGGTGTCTCATCAGGTATCTTTCAATGAAGATTAAGCCCAAAGGAACACCTTCCCATCAACTGATCTTCAAATAAGTGGTGGAATAATTTAGGTTAGGAGAATTCTGCTCCTCTGCACAAGAAATCATCCTCTTTGGTCCTACTCCCTGCACCAAATAGGGAGGAAGCACTTCCTATGCAGGCACAGCTATGGTACTCAGAAACTGAATTCTGATTCTGGAGACTGTTGCTGTATCAGTGAATTTGAAGAATGGCCACCTCTTTGTGTTCACTTAAACACAGATGAAACCCTATTATTATTATTATTGCTAATGATGATGATGATGATGATGATGATGATAATAATAATAATAATAATAATAATAATAATAATAATAATTTCCCTGGGTCCTTTTTACTGGATGATGCTTCTTTCACCATTCTACTAGGATTTTTATAGACTTGAGTTCTTCTTCTAGCAGCTGGACAAAATGAGGACAACAAGTCTTTGGGGGACACATTTTGCCAGACACCTTTTTTGTTAAAGTCTTAGTAGCTACAAAGTTTGCATGTCTTTTTAAGTGGAAAAGTGTAATAAGGTGGCTCATGTTTTGTAAAGCATGGTCTCTATTCATAGAGTATGGACTCCTCTCCAGCTAAGGTTTTCACGTCCCCTGCTTTCTTCATGTGGCAAAGCCTATTGTGAATGTTTGGCCTGAAAAGAAGGCACCAGAAAGGCCTATTAAACTCTTTTAAATGGGTTACTTCCTACAGAGATAAATGGATAGATAAAGAGCACTAGAAAGTTAATGATGTATAGTATGTATGATACTTGTTCCTAGTTCTCTGGATACTCATTGTAGACTTGCTTCTGTCCTGGGCAAGAGAAGCAGTAGGCTGCTGTGTGACTTGTCCTGTAAGGGATAGGAATCTAGGAATGGTTGGTGGGATGTATTGAGATGAATGAAAAAATTATTACAAGCTAATGACACTCTGAGATCAGCTCAGTTGTTCAGTGCTAATTATGCCAAGGTTGTGATTTTGATCCTCGTATAGACCTTTCACTTCAAGGTTGACCTTGACTATCTGTGAGTCCCTTCCAAATCAGGATAACTGTGATCTGTGGTATCTGTTTTTCACAAGGACGATATTTTATTTTTTTTTTTTTTTGGACAGGAGAATTCTACAGATGAACCAATAGATCCACTTAGCAGAAAGATATGAGGTCACAGACTTGTGTGCAAAAACCAAACCCATAACAACAAACCAGCAATCTTCTGAATAATTTTGTGGAAATGGTCTGTCTGACTTTTTCCACGTGATAGTCATGAAATTCTACTTCTCTTTTCAAATGCTCAAGAAGGATAAAACTGATGCAGTCTTTGTTGGGATTTATATTTGGATTGATTGAGGGTGAGCAATTCCAGACTGGGCCCTTTGGCCTGCAGAGCCTGTGAGCCCCTGAGCTCACAGGGCCTGCAGGCCACAGTGATGCAGTTAGGAATTCATAGTTGTGGCGCAGTAGAAAAACTCACAGCTTATATTAAGGTGTTCTGGGAAGTAATGGGTTTCTAAATGTAGAATTGTAGTTCTAACACTTTAGCCACCTTAAGACTTAGATAAATAAGGGTTGTTCGCTTTCTTTGTATATCCTGTAACTTTAAACTATGTGGTGAACCTATATAACTCACTGCAGGATGATAATAAAAGGGGACTCTGATGTGAAAGTCATATCGGTTTAGGTGTGTCATCTGTTCTGTCTGATCTCCTAATAGTCAGGGACCCTTACTACAAGTTTTCATTTTACAAAGTTGTCTTGTCAACATCTTAAAAAACAATAAATGTTTCACCTCTGAAGTTGCCTTCTATAATTATTTATCTGCTTTCTTTGCAGCTGTTATATCTCTTTAAGACTGCAAAAATGGTATTGCAAAAATGGCTTGACTGGGCTTCTAATGAATTGCATTATGATGAGACTGAAGAAAGTAATGACACAAGCCTAGCTCCAGACTAAGAATAGTTATGTATCAGCTCTGTTCAGCATCTGATAGGGCACAAATGCTGAAGTAAACTTAGTTGGTATTCTGGACAATTTAAAATAATTGTTTAGGTAGAAGTCCAAAGCTTGTCTTTTTTTTTTGTCTGTGTCCTCTCCATAAAAACTCACATGAAAGAGGAACTATGTAACAAAATCTCTAGTTGCAAAAGTTGCCTTCATAATACCTGTGTGAAAAAAAGTTTTTCAAGACATGTTACAAAATCTCTCTTCTCTGCCTAAAAGCTGCTGACAGATTAAAGAAGGAAAGTTTCTAGCTGGAGATGTATTTTATAGTAAGCAGATACTTTTGTTCTTTTATCTGTTTTCTTAAGGAGTGAAAAGGGAGGAAGACAAAGGAGAAAGTACTGGATTGTAGCAGATATGAAAGTAACGGCAGACAATGCCATTATACTAACTATAATGGTTATCACCTATAATAACTAAATGAGACACAATCGAAAATATAATGGTTGTGCATTAATTCTAGTGGAATTCCAGTGAAAAACTTTGATGCAGTATCAGTGGGTCATAGGCATTCAGCACAGGAACCAAAATCAACTAAATTGAGAAAGTAACATAACTCTGTTGCAGTACTTACCTCAGATTGATGTGCTTCAGTCCACTGGCACACACGTTGAGCTGTGTCCTGGCCACAGCATTTCACCTCATAGTACCAGTCCTTATAATATACACTTCTGCATGAAAAAGAAAATTAAATCATGGCTCTGATGACAAGAAAGAGTTAAATGGCTAATAATGTAGCTGACATACTACATTTAGTTTAGTTGCCTAAACTTCATTTCAAGCATCTGCTCCCTGGCATTCACTCAGTTCCTAAAACTATTATGTTGATAGCTGCTTGTCAAAGCACAATGGGAGGAAGTATAAAACACAGTTAAAAATATAAAACAAGAAAAATTATGAATAAACAGATCATATATAAACCCAGAAGATCAAGATATTCCCTGTCAGTGAGCTGGAGAAGATTAGGGAAATAGAAATAGTTCTAATTTTTCTCTAGAGCTGTAAATTAATTGTGGATATATATATATTTATTAAGTAGATTTTTTCCACTTTATTTTTGACACTTTAGTCCTATCCTCTCATCAGTTATTATTTTAAAGATAAATATTCATTATTGAAGTGTAATGGCACCATAAAAATGTGTGTTCTTCTTTACAAAAAATATATTTTTGGGCCAGTTACTCTCATACATATAAAATAACTGTCTGATTGTCAGTTTGGATCCTCTTTCTCTGAAACAGTCGCATATTTGAGATTAATTATAGATTAAAACCAATATTACCCTGCAGTTCTTACTGTTGACTTTTTTGAAGTGACTGTCTGAAGTAATAGATGAATTAATGGAATGATCTTATCTGTCTTCCCAATACATTCTTTCAATTCAGTGTCACCCTTTGTTTTCTTTTTTTCTTCTTCCCAGTAAACGAAGGCCTTATAGAACAGAGAAGGACTGTACTGCCTGTGGGATTGCTAAAGGGTGGGACAAAGGAAACATGTTTTGCTGAATCAGTGCAGAAATGTTCTTAATATTTTTCCATCAGAAAATGGAGGAATCATGCAGTTGCAAATTTTTAGGGAATTTAGGGGATGAAGAAACAGATTATGCTACTGTGTTTGAGCATCCCAACTGATGCTTGCTATCGGGAAACAGATTTTGGCAGATATTGATGAAACTGTGAATTGCTGGTATGAAGCTTTTCTGAAAACATATATTCTGTTATTATTCTGTTGTTTAAACATTAATTTTGCTTGGAAAGCAAAATTATGCCTATTCTGAACTCTAGATTAGACCCTCAACTTGTTTCCTAGCCCCACAACTTTAGACAATGGTTTATCTTTCCTTTATTTGGAATAACCTTTTGTATATAATCCCTTTCCTAGTCTTCTCTCCTTTTATTTTCTTTGAACTTTCCCACACAGATCTTGTTTTCCAAGATTCTTACTCTTGCGTTTTACTTTTTAATTCAATTATTCTAGATATGACCTTTTATTAGTAGCTTTTGTGGTGTTGAATGAAATGATGTAATTCCTTCCCTTTTGTGGTGTACACAAAAGCCATTCTAAAGAATGTCTTTTAAAATGTCATTTGCTTTATTTTCAGTACCACTTTTTTTTTTTTTTTTTTTTAATGTGTGTATTCCACTGTCAGAATTTTTTCTGCACGGCAGTTTTTGAGATAGCTGTTGCCCAACATAAATTTTTATATAAGATTTTTTTCTACTCAGATTAGTTCTTTACTCTTGTAATTATGGAACATTGTATTTATAATTTCCTAAATTTATAAGCATAATTTGAATTTCTATCCCACTTCCAAAGTCTTTATTTTCTAGTTTGGTGCCATGCCCGGTTTAAAGATATGTACCTTCCTGTTCCATTGTTTATGTTATTGTCATAAATAGTAATTGGATAATAAATATCAAATAGGTGAGACCACTGTGTGAGCTAAAACGCTCTCTTTACTTTGAGACTAAAGTCAGTAACTAAACTCAGTTTTTCAAGTTATTTTTGTTTCTGTTCTTTCTCTTTTTCTATGGTTATTACTGCTCAAACTACTATCAAACTAGTATTAGTTTGATAACAAACATGAGTATTACTAAAGTCAAAAGAAATTGCATCTACATTTTCCTGTGTCTTCTAGGAAACTTGTCCTATTAAGGGGTAACAAGAACATTTTGAATAAAACCTGGCAATGACTAACAAATGTTGGCAATTCATTATTACTTGATTATTCTTGAGGTTCTCCCAAATTGATTAATAACATGGTTCCTATTATTTTTACAGGCATCGATATTACATATTCTGTTTGGCTTATACCTCCTTTAAGCTTTCTTCTCCCTTCTCCCTCCCTTTTCCCCTAATGGATACTTATTTTTGCCTTTTTCAGTCCTCTGAGTCTTTACAAGTCATCCAAGAAAACTGCCTAAATCAGTTGTCTAAATGATTCTCATCAGGGAATAACTTGAAAAATCTAGGTTATTTTCATATAATTGCTCTGGTCTTTTTATTGTAATATTGCTTCTTTTCCTCCTCCTTGTTATTAATATTAAACATGCTAAATGTGAACTAAACTGTCTTTATAGAATAAAGCAAGCAAACTGCAGCAAAACCACTCTGGCTTTCTCTGTCCTCTGCAATAGCTCCCCTTCTTCATTTAACTAGCAAGACCTTCTTTCTCTCATTCTGTTATTACATCTAATGCATTTCAGAGCATTTCCTGATTGCCTTTTATGTTTTATTCCAGCTGTATATCATTTTGTGCTGTAAGCTTTTGTGACTATCCCTCCATCATATGCTATTCTTCTACATTGTTTTTTTGGCAATGAGTCCTTGTTTCAATTGTGCACAACTTCTTTCCTTCTTCCTCCCTCCACTTCAACCACTGAAGAGCTTCCGCTGGAATTGGTGTCTTACCATATCCATCAGCCATTTTCTGTAATAGCATAGGTTATCTTCAGACTTTGCAGTCTTATTATAATCAACTACTCTATGGCACTAAAAAAATCTACACAATCTATTATTAAAAAAAATTATTACATGAAATAAAGCAAATCATTCCCCATGCCATATCAAAAATTATTTTAAATTATTGTTCATAATTGTATAAAAAACATCTATTAAAACTATCTAAGTATTATAGACACATCAGCCTAGATTCCATAAATTAAAGTAGTGCCTCTACCATCAAAAAACAGTGGATATTAATTCTCATGAATGAAAGTAGCCTTGCTCATTGCTCAAGCTCTGCAGTGTGAGTTCTCTGTGTAATGAAAAGGGTGAAAAAATAGTTAAAAGAATAAAGACATGAACATTACAAACAGTCTTTCAAATCATCTTTAACTAAGGTTGTGAGACAGGGCATTGAGTCAGGTGGTCTTGTGGAGCTATTTAACTTATGTTTTCCTCTGAGAAGCTTTGAAATCTCGAAGGGTTGTATATGATTAAGCAGATCCTTCACCCTTCACTGGTGAGAAAATCCTTTTTTTGAGTTTCATAGGAAATATTGCAACCCAAGAGCAAATAGGTGTTAAACAAAGAAGCAACTGAGATTTTACAACACAAATTCAATGCTTAAATGTGGAAAGTTTTGTATTTGTGTGGTTAAAGTAAACAGACAAAATTAGAAATGCCTTCAGTCTTGATGGAAAGAAACATCTATAATAAGTGAACAAATCCCAAGTCTTTTCTACCATTTAAAGGAAGATAAAGCAGATTCTAGTTCCAGATTCTACTTCCAGATCAGAAAAGGTACACTCAATCATATGTGTCTTAATTTATAAGTGTAATGATGTCATGCTCGATCAGAAAAATTGGTATTTTCATTACTTGATACTTGAGGGTGTAAAGGGAAAGTGTGTGGAAAGCTTAGTTGGCTGATATTTGTTGAGTGTAGCATTAAAAATGATAGGAAATTTTACATATTTAACTCCGTGTATACACACCTTATGCATCTGTTCTCAACTTTGAGTTCAGTAAGCAACTTCTGGCTCCTATCATTCAAATACAGATGACCTCCCATAATGGCATAAGTCCCTTGTGTCCCTTGTGTGGGAGGGGCATTGCTGCTACTAGCAGCTATGTAGGAAAAATACTGAAATATGGCTAGATGTATAGGATGGCTCATTTCCTTCCAAAGGAGGACACAGTCACTGAAATGGTTTATGGACTCAAGACATAAACAAACATTAGTGGGTTTTGAATAATTTTTTTTGCTTCTTGGCTTATCAGTTGCCAACCAAGATTCAGATGAGAGCAATGAATTACAGAAATTCCACCCTAATTTTCTAAATATCTTTTTTAAAAGTCACAGGCTGCATGTTGGTCTAAAAATGAGTTACCTACCTCAGTCCACAGTTCACAACCATAGCTCCTGAATAAATACAGCAATTAGTGATCCTTATTCACGCACTGAACAAGCTAAGAAAAAGATGAATGGACAAGACTGTTAGACAACAGGAAAGAGTTTCAGTCTGACTGTAATGCAGAGGCCTGATTAAAATTTGGGGCTGTCTTCTGGTGCTGCTTCTCCTGAGCACAACTGGATGCCCTGTCACATAAGGCTACCAGAGGTTTAATTTTCTACACTGGAAAATCGTCATGCTTTTGCTGATAACTCAGTTTGAATAGCTATAAACTCTCAGCTGTTTCAGAAGCCCAGGGGCACCACTCCACTCTCTGTAGCTGGTCAGTGATTGCCTTCATCACCTGGCAATTCTCATTTTATATTGCAGCAGACTGCCTCTCATTTTCCTGGCTCAGTGGTCAACCTCTGCAATATTTGTTGTAGCTCTGCCAAAGAGAAGAAACAAGACTTCTTTTTAGACCTGACAGAGCAATTACACCAAGACTGCAGCATAGCCCTTTTCAGCAGAGACTGGTAAACAAGGAAGATCAGAGCACGGATGTTACAAGGGGCTTTACTGGAATTTAAAAGCTGCAAAAATGGAAATTTTCAGTAAAAGAATCGTCTGCTTGAAATATGAAAATATAACTGGCAACTGTCACCCCATGATGCACTGTAGATACATTTTACAAAGAATCAGCTGTTCAACATTGATGTGGAGCAGTCTGGTACACATCTGGTGCATCTTTTGTGACATAAGATGATATGCCCATAGCACACCAACCAAAGGTGTTCATAACTTTGTCATATTGGATGATGTCTGTTTTGATATTTAGGCTACTGAAAAAGTAGGCTTTTTTTCACCTACTCCCTCTTTTCAGAATTGATTGATGAACATTTTCAACTAGGAAGAAAAAGACACAACAAATACTTTTCGTTTGTTTTGTTTTTAATGATAAGTCAGTTTTAGCAACAGTCGCTCTCCAAGCAACAATACAAAATAAAGTAGTGCTCAAATGCTTAGAGATGTAACCAGAAGAGGGCATGACCATGGCTGAAGAGTAGCTACACCCAGAATAGAAGTTTTTGGACCCTTACCCCACCCAACCATCTTTTTTATACTAAGTATTGTAAGGATGCATGACAAGAATTGTGTTCCCACACACAGAATGAAACAGACAATGACAGGTAGGGGAATCCCAATAACGCAGAAACAGGAGTCCCTGACCCGGCCCCCCAGGGCATTCCAGGAGGACATCAGCTTCATAAGTGGAAGTGACTCCAACCACTGTAGATCTCTGGGATATCTACTGGTAGATTGACTAAATCAACTATCTCCATTGTGTGCATTTTTAATGGGAAAGAAAATAGAGAAAGTAGCAAAAGTGTCAGAGATTTGCTAAATACTCAGCTTATAGGTAAGTAATAGGAAAAAAAGGCATCTAAATGCATCCATAAAATACAAAATGACCCTTGAAATTTACAGTTCTGGTCAACTTGAGGCAAAAATGTGTTGTTAATGTCATATATTTTTAACATCTGTTTTATTAGTATTGAGATGAAATTACTATATTTTAAAAGGAATTTAAAAAATGGTTTATTTTCTTAGGAAAAAAATCTTAAATGAAAATGTTCAGATGTATGTTAATTTAGAAAAAATAAAATAATATTTTGTGTTCCCAAATTGCTTGAAGTTCTTATTTTTAGACTCATTATTGTTCACATCAAATTATTTTCTTTGGTTGGTTTGTTTGGTTTGATTTTCAGTTTGGATTTTTCTACTAAGTTTCAGCCATCTAAAAATTTACTTGTGCTTGTGAATGACTTCAAAATTGACAAGTCCCAAAGATAATATTTTAAATCAGAGGGATCATTTTTCATACAGAAGAAAACAGGACTACCTGGGCTTCCAATTCCCCAGAACAATTTTTACTGTGCAAGGGAAAGAGCCATAAGGCGGCAAAGAGAAAAGCGTGAAGGAGTTGTGCTCCACTGCCCTGGTACAATAAGTCAAAGAAAGGATTAAATTTTTGTTTTTATTTCAGATAACTTCATCATTTTTTGTCAGCCTTTAGCAGTTAAAAGCACTAGAGACTAATGCCTTGGTTGGATCCACAATCAAAGACATCCAGCCTAACATTTTCTGAGCAATAGGAATTGTTACTATTACAGTCGATTTTATTGTCCTGTGGTAAATTTATCATTCTTCTCATTGCTCACACAGGGATTTGCTGATCCCTGTTTGAAGCAAAGGCTGGTGTTTGATGATGTGGGAGAAGTGCTATGCTCTTATATTTCTCTGTTTTTTTCCTCTTTTCATGAATTCTGTCCTCTCGAGAAACCAACTCTCACCATGCCCCGAGGCCTGACTTATGCTGGCATGTGTGTCTAAGAAAATATCTTGAGCAGGAGTATTTCTTGTTCCTAGAAAATGTTCAGCTTTACTGTGAAGTGATACAAAGACAGCTCATGTTTGCAGAGGAAGGTAGTGTCTGGTTGGGCATCTAAAAGTCTGGTATAAGGTTCTCCACTCCTGCCTCCTGGAACTGCTGCACTTTTTAGTGACATTGAAAGGAGCTGGGAGAAAATTCATGATACTCTCATACCTCCATGATAAGACATTTGTCATAACAAAGATGTTATTCTGTGTAAGCAAATTGTGCCATTTAATTAGGATTTCATCAAATGACAGAACATAAGCCAATGAAATTTGCTGGGATGTATTCTTATTTCATCACGATAGAAAGTGTGTGGTTTACTTGCAGATGGGTTGGTTTAAAAGTACAGCTTTTGAATCATGCCTTTCATTTTTGTAGATCTTAAATAGCTAGAACATTTCAGTATCCCAAGGAGCTGGATACATGATATGAGGGAGTCTGTCTTTTAGCTGTTTAAGTGGTAGCTAGTTGCATTCAGACTTGTCATTTTTGTCATTTTAAGAACTTTTAAGTACTGCACTGAGTATAAGGGATTTTTTGTTGTTGTTGTTTTTGTTTTGTTTTGTTTTGTTTGTTTGTTTGTTTCTTTTTGTCTAAAATACCATTGAGGAAAATGCTACTGGTCTACTTTTCTTATGAGTCTAATGAATACCAACATTTGTTCACTATTTTCTTACTCTGAACAAGTTGAGGAACTGCTGTTGAACATCAGACAATTAGTCAGCAGAAGGCTGAAATTCCAATAAGAGTTGGTTCAGAGGTGGGAGGCAAAGACCAAACTTGAGATACAGCAGCAGAAGAGCACCAGCAGCAGCATAGATGCCAGTGTTCCATGATGATGATGGAGATGAGGGTACACCATGGATTCAGGTGTTAAGAGGTGGAAAGAACTGGTTGTAATTTCAAGAATTACACTGACATAACTGGACCAAGATTTGCCAGCATCTCCCTGGCTCAGCTGAGAGATCTTCCTCAGTCCAAATGTTATTTACTGTGGTGAGTACCATGAAAATCTATAATATTCAGATTAAAAATTCAGACCTTTTGCCTAAGGTTTTTGGTAGTATTGATGATTTATAGGTATTTTTGTTTTAACAGCACTCCTCAAAAATCTGTTGTTTGGGGTTTGGAGGGTTCTGCACATCTTATTTAGCAAAGCAGGGGGCCCTCACATGATAAAAGAGAAGTAGTGATGCTTGCCCGTTCTTCCCAAACACTGAGTGAAGAAAGTTGAACTTTTGAAATAACTGAAGGAATACTACAAGTCAAACAAAAGCCTCAAAACCTTCACTGGTTACGTTCAGATAATCTAAAAACCGTGTTAGAGGAACGAAGTACTTTCAGAGGAATTTCTTTCTCTTGAGGTCAGGGACAGAAGTTTTCAACTGCCCATGCAATTCCCAACCTCACACCAGACACTCTGTGGCTCTGTCTATTATCCTGAATAATGAATAAAAACAGAGACTCAAGGTATTTTTGAATTAAATCATTTCCACTATGGCAAGTGTTAGCTGAAGCAATGTTTACAAAGTAAAAGGCAGCTTTGTCCTAGATCAGAGAAAAGCCTAGACAAAAAAGTGACTTCTGAAGGTGTCTCATACAAAGGGATTGCAAACCAGTTTAGATAGGGTTTAAATTATTCACAGGGCAAAACCTTGTCTGTCTTTGGATAGGACTGCACTAGCCACTCCTGTTGGCAAGCTCAAAGGTAAAAAAAAAATCTAGAAAAATAAAATAATTTCAAAGCTCATATTTTATAGATGCTGTTTTGGAATTAGATCACACAGAATTAAGATACTGGATGCTTCTTCCTCTCATGAGCTGTTTAGTAAGGTGGGTGCCTCCACATCACAACATACTCTAGGACCTGTAGCAATTAAACATATTGACTGTGGGTTTCCTAACAAAATAATTTGTCCTAAACTCAAGTCTGTTTACAAATAAATATTGGCAGGATATCTATTGCATGTGAATTTTTTGTTTTCATCCAGCACATGATACCACTGTATTTATTTCAGCCAGCTTAGAGAAAATAGAACCTGTCTCAGGACCAAGATGAAACCTAAAAAAATAGCCCCATACTGTTAGGAGCTGAGGACAAGCTGTAGCTTCCCTGGATTCAGAGCTCTTTTCATGTTGAACCATAGCAAAAGTCACAGTTTAAATCTATTTATGGAATTGGCCTCTTGAGATTTCTCTCCTTGGTAAATAATGTGAGCTCTAGTTAAGAGAAGTAATGCAGATCCTGCTGCAGCTCTGGATAGCACTACTGGTCTAATAGCCACTACAAGAACACAAGGTAGCTAAGTCTCAGCCCTAGCAGGAAATCCAAGGAAAATTTTGTTCCACATCAGCAGGCAGTGACAGATTGTCCCTTCCTCTTTCTACCTATTGGGAACAAATGGTTCAGAAATCACTAAAATTGTTATGAGAGTAAGTGTTGCAATTTCAACAGTGATCTACTGCATCACTGTTTATTGTTTTGATTTAGTGAAAAGCAAGCCTATCCAAAAGTCAAAAAATGTATGTGAACTGAAACACAGTCAAAATCAGTGGCTTAATATAAAAGCCTTATGAAAGAACTGAAAATAAGGTTTTGCTCACCACCCAACATAACACTCATTCTCGTTTCCCAGAAGAGCCTTGTAGAAAAGGTGTCCTTTTTAGCATGACCTAGGAGGTCAACTAATTCTATCTCCATAGAAGGATGGGAAAAGCAAGTTCTGGAGTTCAGAACCTTTTGGCAGAACACTCTGTCTCATCCCCTTATAATTATATCAAGGCTCTGTTAATACCTCAGGCAATTTCCACTGCCATGCTCTTCACCTGAAAAACAATATCTGTGATAAAGGGAAACTCCCAGAAAGCATGAAATAAGTGTTTATGGGTACAAGCAAAATATATTCTTTTTTCTATGGCTAATATTGGTTTAGCACCCTGCTATTGCTTGCTATGAAAAACTATGGTTATTAATTAAATATTACTAACACAAAACTTTTGTGCTTGGAAAGTGTATGGTTATCCCAAAACAGAGATTTTGTTTATTCTTTATATTATGGTAGCACCTAGAGGCCAGATCTCCACTGTGCAATGCACTGCACAAATATACACAAGGGGCTGGCTCTTGCTTTGAGGAATATATTGTAAATGTAAGCAGTGAGTAATGCAGTGAAGTGCAGTACAAGAACAAACAACGTGTGGTCAATATGAAATAAGTGATGCCAATGACTCATCTGTTGCACTGTAGTTGGGTTTTGTAAAGCCCTACATCAGAGAAGACTTCCCAGGATTTATTCAGAAGAAGCCTTTGGATTCTAGACAGGTTTTGTGAGGAATTAGATTGAGCACATGGGGTGTTGGATGCATACATTACCATCCCCCATACTAGCTTCACTTTTTAAATATTTTGATAGGATTTTCATTATCTTTTCAATGGGTGACTAATAGTCTATGAATTAAAAATGGGCCTGAAGGTGGTATTCCCTTATACAAACAATTCAACATAGGATTTACACATGTCCTGAAGGATGAGAACTTTGGGTTTTCAAGTTTTTCTTTTCCATGTTACCTAACATGTCTGAAGAAAAATTACTGAGTGTTGAATAGCCCTAGAACTACATTGTTCCTGTCCTCTCCCTTCATGTACTGGGTTGGTGACAGAAAAAGTCAAGAACTATTATGGTTTCAAAAGATGCCATGAACTCATGGAGAACATTACTGCTGGTATCTGTTTGAAGTTCACAGCAAATGCTCTCCTATTCTCAGCTGGAGGATGTTATCGAACCTGACAGTGACTTAAGATATGGGGTCAGGTTTGGGGGCTGAGTGTTAGTATTGGATTTGGTTCAAGTAATGAGCCAGTTGTAGAGGAAGTTTATTAATGTCAGTGACTATATTTTTCTATTTTATAAAACAGCTGTGAGACCCTGCCTGGAAGAGGGTGACATTTGGCAGGTGAGCTAGCGCAGCCTAAGAAAATCAAAAAAGTTGCAAGTTTTGTGATATTTATCACATGCCATCATTTTGCTCTGGCAGTAAGTCTTCCATAGAGCATTATTCTTTTCATTATCAATGGCACTGGACAGCTTTCTAATGTCTTCCCTGAACAATTTCCAAAACTATCTGGCTGCCTGGGAAATACTCAGTGATACACAAAGCTCACATATGCCAGCTGTTGACCCATCTGTGGTGCCTGGCATGAGATGGAAACTGCAGCCCACAGTTTGGGAAGACAGATCCATGTCCAGCAGCCCTGAAATAGGACTGGCTTGTCATGTATCCCCTGTAAGTCCCACCTCACTTTGCTTGTTGCAATGAAATGAGTAAAGAGCAGAAGGGTTAGGAACTCAATTTTACAATGGAAACACAAAGTCACACACACAAAAGAGATGACAGAGAGCTTTGCAGTGTGTGTTCAGCTGCTTTTTTGTCCAAAATACTGTCTAATGTCATTCATCTCTTTTAACTCATCCCTTATCTCTTTTAAACTATATTTTTCTATTTCTAAACTGTTATATTTTCACTACAGATAGCTGGAGAAACCTTCCTCCTAAATCCTCACAAATTGATTTTAATAGTGGAGTCACTATGAAACAGGCTATCACAAATCTTGAGAAATCTTGAGCTGGTCCTGGTAGCCATTGGCAGAGGTATCTTTCTAGACTCACTACTTTAGAACTAGCCTTACCTCAGCAGCATGTTTTTCTGATTGTTTGTTTTGAAACATTTTTTCTGTGTGTAAAGTCAGAAAAAACTGTCACATGAAGAGACGAGATGATGTAATTACTTTAATTTGATGAGAGTATGAATAATACAAGCCATATTTTTATCACAGATATTTGAGGGTTATTAATTGTACAAGTGTTTCTGGTATCAAACCTGATGGCGTCTGGAGAAGACCAATATAACAGTATATACTGCATTTCAGGCAGCAAAACAGTGGTACACAGTGAAGACAGCTGGAGACAGAATTTTCTTCAATGGCATATTATTGTTAGTGGAAAGTTAAAGTTTTCTTCTCCCATCAGGTTTCCTCTGAATACAAAAACAGTATCCGCAGACATTTGACAACAAAGGCTCTGTATCTGCTGTTTTTTCCATTTCTCTGCTGTTTCACAGCATTCATTTTCCTTCCAGCATTACCAAGCAGAAGCAGTGAGGAGGAGAGCAAGACTATCCTATCCACCCCTGGAGAAAGCAGAAGTCTCCTTCACCATCATGCTTTTCTGTATTCACTCCAGACGTGAGTTCATGATGCTTGGAGATTAACACCCATGCTAGCTCAAAGACTGAATGCTATTCTCCAGGTAGATTCATGGATGCAAATGGATGCCTTTTCATACTGTATTGCATGGTGCAAAGCCTTTATGTTTAGCCTGGCAAAATTGCTTCAGAGATACTGGAGATCTAAGAGTGAAGCTTTTTGATTTCTTGTTCTGGGGCCCCTTCAATCTCATGCACTGTCAAACAGATTTCATTGTCCAAATCTCACTTTGTTTTCAAACATTAGTTTATGTGTCATGTTGTGTGTTCATTTAGGGCACCTCCTTCAAAAGCTGCAAAATAGCTTTTACTATTGGGGACCAGGAATAAAATCTCTGCTTTGAAGACAATAGCTCTGATTTCTTCTTCCTGTTATGGTGCTGGGGAAGCAGTGGGGAATCAGCCTCAGGATATGTCATTTCATGGTGCTTTTTTGTTCTCCTAGGCTTGAGAATCAAAGGACCAGGGAGAGAATAGAGTGACCTGGCTCATTTGTGAATAGAGCAGCACAGTGTATCACCAAGCTATCACTGAAGCAACTAAGAGAGGTTTAATCAAATGTGATTTGTTCAGAAGCTCACTTGCCTAGTGCTGGCATCTTCCTAATATTCCTGTGAGTACAGTTCAAATCCTGATTGCAAAGAAAGCAGTGTATTATTTGCACTGGATGATAACTTACATACCAAAATACACTTTTATCATCTAAGTGAACCTATTTTTAGTGACTAGACAAACCAAAATGGTAAATTTTCCTAAATTGATATAACCATTTTAAAATTAAGTATCTATTTGATAGTTCTCATTCTTTACTATCACTCTTATAACCTGCAAGCTTTTCTCAGTAAAAATGTCTGCAGCCACCAGTCTTTAACCATTTAATTATTATTATTATGTATTGTTCTATCAATAATCTCTAAAATTTTGTTTTGTTTTCTATTTCGTAAATGCAGGGCAGGAGCTGTTTCCTGGTACACAAAGGTCCAAGCTAATACTCCTCCCAAACACAGCCATTCAATATTTAAAACATGTTTTGCTGTTGTTAAATCAAAACTGCTTTGGTTTGGACGTGTTCATAAATGTGGAGCATTGTGCAAATATGACGGTCCTGGGAAAAACTCTTGAGTTATTCACTGGAAAAAGTGCAATAATTTTCATCCCTAAGGTGAATAAACCCAGGTGGTCAGGACATTGACAAAACACATGGACTTCTCATTCCCCCATAGAGAGGAGACACAGAGGCACAGCAAGCTCCTCTGTGCCAGGCTCTCTGAGGTTTTGCTGTTCATTGAGACTTCAGATTGTAGCTTAATATTTATCATGACACAGCAAGTAAATAAATACCTTGGCACAAAGCCTGGAGCCTGTCAGCACTGCCCCCGCTGCAACCTCCTGTTCAAAATACAGAGGTCTATCATCTTTCACATAAAGCCTGTTCAGAGGAAATGACCTAGGATATGTTTAATTTCCTTCTTCCACTTCTTAATGATGTCACCTAGATAAACCCCAAATCCAGAGACCTTTACTGAGAGTATTAGGACAAAGTAGCTCTGAGGGCTGTTACTTGTCAAAGTCATTTAATTTATAATGAAGTGCTTCATAGTTGGTCTGTGCAAAATCAGCTTAAGCAAAAGGCTTCTATCTGTGTTATTTCCCCTAAATGCTAGAGTATGGAACTGTTACAGCAGCTGTTCAATGGAACATTTCACAACCATGAGGATTTTCACTCTAGATAGGAGCCCCAGTTCTGAGTCTTTTTATCCCTTCAGTGCTGTACATATTCCCAAGCATTCTTGCTGAAAAGTAAAAAGCTGTCAAAAATGTACTGGGAATAGGAAAGTAGTTTTAATCATTAGTTTTTCTCCAGCAATAATTACTGTGTTTGAGTATTATAGTGGTGGAATTGGGTACGTTTCTAATGAGGGGGAGTACATGGCAAACCAGGACAGAGGTGAAACTAAAAACATTGTGTATTATATATTGAAATCAGAGAGCAGAAAAAAATAGTGGTATCCAAGGAAAGATATGATACTGATGAGAGTTACCAAATCAAGTGTGACCTTGTTGGAGAAAAACCAATACATAAACAATTAAATTTGTGTAATTAAATTTGTAGTCATATCCTGGAAAAGTAATACATACTGTTGAAAATCTATGGTTCTGGAGGTCCTTCCCTCTTGACACCTTGCGTTTAGCTACTTTGAGAAGAGGCTTTCAGGACACACACATTTTGCACAGCCTCAATTTGCTGTAGATGATGAGACCCCCAGGGTTCACACCAGTGACCATCTGCCTCTCAGTCTGTATGGTGAATCTCCTTGGGATGTGAAACATATATTAAGGAATATTAAGGAATCTGACAAGGAAGACGAAAAGCAATAGTACATGAATAAAAAGGTGTCCTTGGACTGTCCTTCTGGACCTAAATCTCAGAGTCTGTGAATAACTCTGCTGGGAAAAAAGAAAAAAAATAAATAAAAAAGCTCTCTGGCACCCTGTTTCTGGAAAGTATTTATTTTTTTACAAGACAAAATAGGGGTTTTTCTCCTTTCATTTGGAATGTTACCCTTTCAAAATCAACAGGAAACACAATGTAACCCAGTATGCCAATTCTATTTCACCTCTGATGGCTATTTATAATTGCTACTCAAATAGGAAATCTGCTTCTGACCTTTGGTGCTGGAATATACTTGAAATTCACGCCTCACTGTGCTGTCAGCTCCTTTTCATGCATGAATTTATATGTGGGATAATAAATACGAGTTCAGGAGCAAAATCTCTAGCAATGAAATCCAGGTTGTGATTTGGCTGTGAGGCATGCTTGAAAAAAGGTTGTATAGAAACTGAAGGAGAATGATTTATCACTTAGAGCAGCTTTGAATATGACATCACTGTTTGTAACTGACATTAGCAAGAAATTTTAATGTCAGAGTCATGCATATGACAGTATCACTAAAGTTTAAGTAACTCAGAGATGCATATTTAATTAGTGCTCTGTACTGAAACTTGTTTTGCCTGAATCTGTGATATAACAGTTTATTTTAATATTATCACTTTTGTTATTACAATACATTTCATTTCAGTCTGTGTGCATTAAAACAAACCAGTGGCCTATATATTCTAAACAGTACAATACTAGGAAATCAACTCAGTTATCTCAGGCAACATGTTTTTACTTGACATCTCCAAAATAATATACCAAAAGAGTATATCAAAGAGAAATTATTTATACAGATGATGCTTGGCAGACACTGTGAGATAATGGGAGGTGTTAAATCCTTTTGTCCTCACAGCTAAGGCTAGGGCTATTCCTCAGAGTCTTAGGCAATGGATATGTAAGGATTCTAAAGAGAATAGGAACAGGAATTTCTGCTGAGACCCACCCTAAGAAGTAGTTGCTGCTTTTTTAGGCTAAAAATAGATTCAGAGAAGATATCCAATTAAAATAAGGCAATAAAATAATCATTGGTTGGTAACATAGTGTTATGCTCCCAGATTTTGAGAAACAGAGGAGAAGGTTATTTAATAATGAAAATTGTATGTGAATGGGCAAGGGTGAGGAAAGAATGTCTTTGTCTTACCTGGAAGCTGCCAGTGAAATCGCTGCAGGAATCTGTCCATTGTGACAGAACAATACTTGGGCATTTACAGCATCTCTAGAGCTTTAGACACATAAGGACAAAATTATCCATGGTTCTGGTCTGAATGTAAAACTGC
This sequence comes from Sylvia atricapilla, assembly GCF_009819655.1. Lineage (NCBI taxonomy): Eukaryota > Metazoa > Chordata > Aves > Passeriformes > Sylviidae > Sylvia > Sylvia atricapilla. The sequence continues at coordinate 50,064,277 of NC_089142.1, forward strand.
AGGGGTAGGGATGTTATTATTTTCGCTTTTCCCTGTTTTCCTCATGCCAGATTCAAATGAAAGCCAGTATGATCTTTCAGAGTCAAATCATGTTTTAAAAACTGGGCAGACTGTCAGTCCCTTTTATAAACTCACATGAACTTTTGTAAAAATGCTTAAGTAGAACCTAACACCAGTTACATTTAAAATTACTGCTGTGATAAAGAGTTATTTTGAAACACATTTTCCTGTAACAACTTGATAATTACTTCCTGTAACAACTTTCAGCAACAGCTGACACAGCTGTAATGCAAATAAAAGAATCAATGCCTTTTAGAAGAATATGTAAGAGTCCACATATTGTTTGCTGTAAGGATGATGGTGACTGAATTGTTCCTGCAACTTTAACACACAAAGAATACTGAGGATTTGAGTTAAGAGAAAAACCTGTAATTTGGAAACAGTTTTTGCTTGATTTGGTTTAGTATAATGTCAAAATCACTATTTTTCACTCTAGAGTATTTGTATTTTACTTATTTGGCATTGGAAAAGGAAACCTCAAAATGATTTTTTTTTTCTCTAAACATTTTCTTATTTGGATCCAAATGGCAGCTGTCTTTGCATTGAGTTCAGTAGGCTTTGGATTAAGTTCTGATTTCTCTAGGGCTATAGCAGCTGGCTGGGCTGGTTTGTGGCTTGTACTAGTTTTTGCCTGGTTCTCAGCTGAGTTGCAGTCAGACAGTGGTGCAGACACACAGGCTGATACAGGTGGCAGGGCAGGGCCATGGGGAATAGTGGTGTTGCCAACAACTGAAAGCCTGAACTCTTGTATCTAGGGAAGGGTGTGAGGACCAAAATAAGGCAGAAATTATCTGGTAATTTGAGAAATACAAGATCTTTTTGTTTTATCTTGAGAGCAAATCCAGAGTGTTTCTGGTTGCATCAGCCCAGACTCTTCTATTATGCCACCTATTTTACTTTCAGTTCCTCAGGAGAGTAATGGTCTAATTGAAGTGCCCTCACAATTCCATTGACTTATTCCACTCTGCATAAAGCACTGACATTCTTATGGAAAGTGGCTGAAATTAATATCAATGACCCCACAAACTGGTAGCGAGGACACCTGTGAAAGAGACACTGTCTCAGATTTGCTCATGGCTGATTGTGAGCAGGTAATGTAAAAAAGACCCCAAACCCCTAGGAAAGGTCCACAGTTATGTATTCCTAGGGTCATATGAGCAGGACTTCCTTGATCTCACTTACTGGAGCTATTTGATTTTGAATAAAATATTTTAAATATTCATAAGCTCAGAGAGTCCCTGGGAATGGTGTTTCATCCTGGCAGGTAGAGTACATTCTTGAGAGGTGGAATATCTGTGTGCAATGAATTTTTAATAATTTTATGTGTGGTTGAAGAGACACAGAAAGAGAGTTTGAGAAGCCATGGTCATTTGGCCCTAGAGTGCCAGCAGTCAGGTCAATGTGATAGCTTTTTCCAGGGAGGTAGCAACTATACTGACCCTTGTCCTGGCTACTGTGCATGATCTGCTGGCTAATTAAATAAAACAAGCTGACAAATTTCTTCCCTTGTTATCCTGAGAGAATCAGCAGAAAGTGTTGTACATATGGTGAATTAGAATCAACCATTTCAACTAATTTTTTCTGTTATTTATTAAACTCTTTCATTTACAAAAGAAAAAAAAAAAAGTACTGAAGCATGGAAAAACATTAATAAATGAGCCTAAGCCCCCCCCCCCCCCTTGTGGATTAATAAAACTATATTCGCAATATTTTTCACTTGACCCATAAGTTTTTACCAAAAGAGTAAAACACACATCCATTATATGAGAGTGAAAAAAAACATATGTTTTATATTTCAGTTCTTGTTTTGAGATCTTGACAGAAAATACTTGAAGGTCAAGGATGTGTGGCTAAAAATGAAAAAAAGATATTAATTCTAAATTGGAATGTATTTTTTGAGTGTTGTAGGACCATGTTGATTCTTTTTTATGATCTCTTATCCTTCATATCCTCTGGCTGAAAACAATTATATCTGATACAATTTTTCATTCCTTTCTTGTGGCTTGTTTTATCCATTCTCTTACAAGTTTAACTACCCTATTCTTATTTGCCTTTTCCCAGTCTTTTATTATCTGGAGCACATGATTTGTCCTCTTTCCTTAATTCCTCAGCTGCCTTCATCCAGATCCTGTGACCTGAATCCTGTATTCTGAAAAGGAGACACTGGTTTTGAACAGGATCTTATAATTTCATCATGAGTTTTTGCCATTTCTGTGTATATTCCACTACTTAACTTTTGTAACAAATGTATATTGAGCCAAGTTTTTTACCGAGAAGACTGTAAGGGTGCTTCTTTGTGGATTGAAGAAGGAAATATAGGCTCATCTGTTGTTTCCATTTAGTATTAGTATTTTTTTACATACCTGAATATATTTGTGTATCTCTACAAGAAAAAGTATTTACAAAATCCAGCATCAGAGGCTGTAGAAATACTATTGTGCAAGGCCCTAATAATGCTTGAAATTTTTTTTTACTAATTTACAACCAACAGGCTTGTGATGACTGATGAGAAAATAGCATAAATAAGGAGGGAGAAGTAGGTTAAATGTCAGTGCACTTATCTGTTTATAAGTACCAAGACATTTGCATAAGAGTGTTTTTATATTATGTCTGTCCCTCTGTCTGCTTAGCAGTACATATTTGCCAAGTCACTTGTCTGAGGAGACTGCCAACTGGCAAGGTAGAAACAATAGTTTATAAAGCATTTGTACTAAAATCATAGTTCAAGGAGAATTCAGTCCTGATGTGAGTCTCAAGAGACTATAATAACGCAACTAAGAGTAATGTGGCAGCCAAGGAGGAGCAAGATTTCTGTAATGTAGCCCATGAAATAATATTGAGATGAAACTGGACAAAAGCTATTTAAGCCTGACTGCTGATGTACTTTCTAATGGTGACATCTATCAGAGTGATATAGTCTCTAGAGGGAAGCAGCAGAAACTCCAGCAGTGAATCATTTAAAAATTAGTCTGCTAAACCACTTGAAAATGTAGTAAATTGAAGAGGTCTGTGTTGGCAGAGGACAGCTGAAAAAACCAAACCCTGTTTTCAGTACTGTGAGTCTGGGACAGCTACAGCACTCTTGCCTTTTACTTGTCCAATATATCTAACCAAACTAGCTCATTTTGTAACACCTGGGAGAAGGAGCAATGTACTGTATTAACTACTTCCACTTATGAGCTGCATATATGTAATGAAATTTATGGCAGTTCCTTTCCTCGTAGTAGAGGAATTTCTTCTTATAGTATTTTCCATCAAAACAAATAATTCAATCAGATCCAGATGCCAGTATAAAATGTGAAAAGGTACAATTCTTCAAAATGGTCAAAGTCAAGGTGATATACTTTAATGTCTGTAAACCGTATTTTTCCAAAATTGTGTTTGGAATACCCTGTATAGTGGAAACTATTTTCAACTTCATTTTCTAGCAACAGCAAGTAAGCTACAAAAAGACAAAAAAAAATCCTCAAATTAATTTTCACACTGTGTTAAGTTTTCTATTCCTTTGTACTGGAGCAGAATTTTCATTTTATTCAAAATGGATTATTCTCCTAATAAAATGGAAATTTAAATTATAGTCAATGGTTTAGGGATTTTGCAAATGGCTAATCACCTCTAATTACTATAGAAAGAAGTAGAATTATGGATATAGTGTTTGTGTTGTTGCCAATGAAGCATTATCAAAACTCTCAACCATAAGTATGATCCATTCTGACATCAGCTTAAGTATAAGCTCTTGCCATCTGTACCATGAAAAGATGGTGGTAGGTTTTTAATTATGGGTTCACTTGCAGGACAAATCATGAAAGGTAAATTGCAACAGTCTTCACCTTTGCTTAAAGACAGAACCATTGCAATCATTGATTCTCTTATTTCTTTTATTTTTTCCTACTGCAGCTATATTCAACTGAAGAAGGTATAACTACTGTAGAGGATTAACCCTAAGAATCTCCAACCCTGCGTACAGGTTGAAGAAATTTCTGTTCATTGAATTTAGCTAGGACTTTATTTTCCAAGGTCTACAGAGAGAGATGATCTCCTGCCTCTTCAATGAGTATTCACTGTCCAGGATACCCGTTCCCAAAGATCTCATTGATGTTGGGCAAACCACAGACGCAGACATTGGACTAATCTCTTCCTTAAGAGGTTTTGCAGTCTACTTGAAAGTTCATGTGGAGATATAATGAAAAAGTGGACATGATCAAAAAGGAGTAATGGGTAAACTACAACACTATGGCTTATCTTGCCTGTGCAGAGCTGGATAAGTCTGATGTACTTTAACTTGTTAAGTAGGTTCAATGAAAGGCTCCAAACCTGCTGCCTCTGTGCTTTAGCTCTTCACATCTTTACACGCTGCCTTTAAGCTTGCCTTTACCTCTATCATTCCCTTTGCTTTAAATAGCTTATTTTTACATTTTTCTCAAGAGACAAATCTTTTGGCATCTCTCCAGGGCACAGGATGCTGCAGAGAAGGCAAACGGTTCATGGCAGAACTGCAGAGAGGATAGCTGTCTTTTTATGGGGCTGATGAGAATCAACTATTTCCCCACAGAGGCTGAAAGAATGATGTCTGAAGCTTGACCATTGCCCAGGCTATACACTAGTTCACAAAATCTGAGGTCTCAACTCAGCTCAAAGACAGCAGGGCTCCAATGTCAAAGCTGAGGGAAGAGGTGAAAAGCCTTTTTGTTCTCGAGGTTCTTTGGTGAGGTCTTCACCAGATATTGATGTTGGTGCTGTACTGAAAAAAGCTGGAGTTAGAGCAGTATGTCTTGCCCAGAAAAGAGCCCAGTGGCTGGGTATCACAAATGAGCATTTTAAGGGAGCTTAAGGAATCAATGGCAAAGATAAACAGATTTAACATAAAAACAACAGTGTCACAGAGTTCATTGCAAGGTTCACTCTTCTACTTACTGGATGGTTAAAACACACTGAGGAAAAACAACAAATAAAAAACTGGAGTCAATCAATTGAAAATGAAGTAAGCAAAAAAATATCTGCATGGAGGTGAGGGGGCCAGGGGGAGTGTGTGTGGGGTGAAGAGGGGGATGGTGGTGGTGGTGGATGAGTGGTTGAACGTGCGTGTGAGACAAAAGGACAGAAAGGGTAAGGATAAGAAGGAATACAGCCTAAAGGTCCAACAGCCCTTAATTCGACATCATTTAATTAACAGTACTGAAATGTAACAGCACCTTAAACTTAAAGGCCTTTAACTTAACAGCTTACGACTTTGGTTAAACAGTTTAGCAAAGGATTCATACAGGATTTACTACACCATTATAGTGTCTTACTTACAGGCCTAACTTACAAATCTTGAGTACAGCATTTCTCCAACATTTGCCCTATCATATGCACACTTGCATGCTCCTGGGCATAAAGAATCGGTACAAGGTACATGTGAAAAATTACCCGTGAAGGTAGTGAAACATTCACTTTGGAAGAATTTTGGCTTGGAAACATTTCCTTTGTGGTTTAAGGGTCTAGTGTCAAGGAATGGGGCTACCAGCCCAGGACCCAACATTGTCAGCCGTCCTCTGAGTCCAGCAAACCTAAGAGTTTGCTGGCTCTGAGAGGCCTCACTCAGAGGGAGGGTGCTGGTCACAGCCCACTGTGGTCCAGGAGAGGTCAAAGGGTCTCATTTTGGACCACTGTTTATAGGGCAGCAATTCTGTAAGCTTTAGTCATAGCAGTGTTTCCTCTTAGATGCACTTTGTGTTAGACACTTTATTTGTGAGAATTATGACAAAAAACCCCCCCCAAAATCCAAAAAAATACCAAACAAACAACCCCCCCCCAAAAAAAACCACAAAAAATCCACCCCCACAAAAAAACCCCCACATTTGCAAGGCTATTCATTTAAAAGATAAAAGCAGAAGATCATTATACAGTGTAAGTTCCCGGGAGCAGACTGTGGTTTTAATAGGCTTAAGACCCCAGGTGTTTTTTGCTAACGCTGTGGCTTGACAAGCAATTCTCAGATCATGGTGCAGCCTGGAGGCAGGGGAGGATGCTCCACCACATTGGGCTGTATGGAGGGACCTTACTCTGCTTTTGCTACATTTTCTGGTTATACTCTTGAGCCATTGCTCATATTCTGCAAAGATCTTACAATTTGCTGGATTGGAATCACAGCATTATGACATCTTTGTGTACAATCAACACACAAATGTACCTTATGTTACCTTGTTTCCTAAAGCACGTATTCCCCAAAACAAGGAGAAGACTGGTGTGCCACATTGCTTAACTAAAAAAGGTTTATGATGATCAAGACTTAGTGGGCCTTTTGGTACAGTTTTCAAAGGTCTCTCCACTTGAAACAGCTCCTGGGCAATCAAAAATACTACAGGACTGCATGTAGTAAGGTCTCTGTTATTATTTGTTCTTTGAAGGAAAAAATAGGGAATAAAATCTTAGGAATAGAAAAAGAAAAATATTTAGAGCAAAACATGTTTTAGGAAACAGTGGGTTTGTGGACAAGGCAGATTTGCAGAAACTGGAAACTGAGTACGTTGAGTAAATACTTCATTCAGAGAGACACAAGATTCCTGTAACAAATCTTCCCTTTGCCACAATAGAAAAGAAGGGAACCCTGGATCATTTTGAAATATTTTTGCAGAAAAACACATTAGACCTAATGATTGCACGCAAGGTGATGAAAGACACTTCATTTATCTGGGAAAAAATGCTTTTTAATGACTCCATTTTTTTCATTTTTTAAAAACAGTAAAGTTATCATGTTATAATCTCCCAGAGATGCTCCCAGGTGAGCTGTTGAATGGTAATTTCAGCACACCTAGGGCTTCATACTCTAATATAACCCGTTGTGCCTTACAGCTTAATCACTGTGTGGCATTTAGAAATCATTCATTGTGGCTGGCAAAAATGTCTTGCAATAACACCATTACTGCAACTTACATTTTTATAGCAATTTTCACTTCTTAGGCAAACACACTGAAGTGGTCTACAAAATATTTTAAGTACATAACAGGCATTGAATCACTGAGCATTATGAATCCCTTATGACCTAGACGCATCCCTTATATAATAAAAGTATATCACTTTTTCATAAGAAGTTATCATAGTTACAAAACCTGCATATATTTTTAATTTAGATAAAGCTTTCTTTTCCAAGAGATCATACTGAGTCATGGATTCAGATAACAACGTTTAGAATACAAGAGAATTCCTGATATCCACTTGGAGGCTGGCAGTCGGATAGCAATCAAAGGTTTTTTAAAAAATCCATAACACGAGCTGTGGTAAAAAGGGCTTCTAGCAGACTGCTAAGCTTAACTGGGGCTTACTAAACTCAGGAGTGTACAACACACACAATTCAGCATTTAATATTCTTATTGCTCAAGGAACAGGCTGTCAGCCACATTGGGGAAGAATTCAGCTATTGATATGTCACAGTGGAATATCAAAACGTCCTTTCACTGGTGTGAAATATTCAGTGTGCTAAGATTTTTTGCATCATTTATAAAGCTGTACACGTTCTGCGTACCACAAAGAGTTTACTATTGTTCCCATTCCTCTGTGGCAATTGCACTAGATTTATTCACTGTCAGATGGCCCCTTCTAAACTGGCTGCCTTCTCCATGGATTCTTGGATTTCATTTCCCCACATGGCTGAGAGAGCATGCAGGGCATGGTGACAGACAACAGGCTGGTTCCTGGGCTTTGAGGTGCCGCAAACTGTTCTCAATTAAACCAAAAATATCACAGAATCAGTGACTGCAAGCCTCAGAGATCACCCAATACAAAATATGACTTAAAGTTGCCACCTTTATCTCTGCAATATTGCCTTGATAGGTTCTGAATCAAGTCACCACTTAAATAAATTTTGCTCAGGGTATGTTTTAAACTTTTAGGAAAAACCAGAATAACCTTCAAAATCAAAGCTTTCCACGTGTACTCTGAGCATGATAGAGAAAACCAGTGATATGACAAACGAATAGAATTATATTATGGTAAATATGAGGAGGCTGCAGTAAGGGTAGTGAGACAGATGATATTACTGATCAGCTCACTCAAGGCAGAGGTGTACGCAGTACATTTTTATATGTGATAGCACATACCTGGACTTGTCTGAAGTCAAACTGATTTTAAAATTAACACTGCTCGCTGTTCACCTACAGCAAAATAAAATCTGTCCCAGACCTTGGGCTGATGTCATCCTTGCAGTCCTCAGCTAGTTTTTCCACTCTTGTGCCACTGCTTCCCTTTTAAATATTTTTCTTTATTAGAAGGAAACAAGGAGAGATTTATAAGCAGAAGAAGAAAGAAGGCAAGAATGCTTGCCCTCATGGGTCTCAGGCAGAAGCCATGGGCTTTTAGTGGCAATGAGTGATCTAACTTTGGGGTTGTTTTGTATCTTGAACGCTCAGATGGAGCCTCTGTACTTTACAGGGGAGGCTGGAGGCAGCCCAGGAAGGGAGTGTCTACTTAATACTTATTTTAATTTCATATGTCACCTAATTGTGATTAAAATCGAACAGTTATTGCACATTACTCTCTGTATGAAAATCAACATCCTTCATTATTATGGTCATTAACATAATTTTTTTAGAATTTTTGATATTTAAGTATTTATCAAGCGCTATCTTGTATTTGGAGTATAATTTCTTCTTTTAGGCCTGTGAATGTGTCCAGAAGCTTCAGTTCTGAGCACAAGATTTCTGAAAAGAGCACTGAAGTCTACATGACTCCTCAAAAATATTTGGTTTAATTGCTGCCATTGCCTCATCACCTATAAGCAGAAAGCTCAGTTAAAGAGGGATTATGACCAAGTTGCCCAAAACAGAGATGTAGGCCAGGGATTTGCAATGAAAATGTAGCTAAAAGTCATATCACTGGACATCAATTTTTCAGTGTCTTAGAAGTTTTGAAATAACAGGCTTTAGTTAATTAGTTGTTGAGTATTTTGAGGATTTTTAAATGTTTTAGCAATCACCAATAGCAAATTCAATGCAAGAATGAGAAAGAAGAAGGAATGGATTAACTCTTTAATCATAATTTCATTAATGTGGTACTTTTAAAGAACAAAAGGGAAAACTTAAAAAATATAAAGCTAGACTTCCCTGTAAATTAAGATATAGAAGTGTGTTGTACTTCACAATACAGTAACTTTGGCTAATTCCTACAAAGCTGTTTTGGCCAAAGATCTTGTGAATGCTTTTGCGTGAAACCAGATGACTTTTCAAAGGAGAAAAGCCCTAGGTGAGAGCCTATTGCAGCACTGCTGCAATGCACTTCCTAAAAGCCTTCTGGGCATTGTCCAGAAGAAATAGAAGAACAAGGCTGGATCCAAAGCTGTGCAGTTACCTTAAGGACCATTTAGACACCTGTGTGCCAGAAACCCCTTGCATACCCAATAGATAATTAAATAGTGAAGTTGTCTCAATTTTGGGTTGTTGGTTGGTTTACTGGAAGGCTGCCACTGTGTACATAAACACACATTAGAGAAGCTTCAGCCTTTTGTATTCCTGTACAGTTTTTTATCTTTCCCTCCAAAGTGTCCAAACTGAAAGTCAAACACCAAGAGTGAGTACTGCACCAGGATCTGTACTGAATATAACAGCACTGGGTATTTGCCTAACAGACTGGTAAAAAAAGGGAGAGAGGCAGGCCACTTATATGCTGCTTCTCTCTACATCTCTCACCTTTCAGAAGAAAGCGGTGAGTAGGAAGGCTACAGGTATTTTGCATGCAGAGAATAGCTGTAAAAGCTGTTTCACTTTACATCAGCTGTCTGGGATTCATTGCATCAAAAAAGAGGAACTGTGACCTCCTACTCTATACAGGACCCTCATGATTTGCTTAAACAAAAAACATATAACACATGAGGCCTGAGCCATTTGGGGGGGTGATCATAGTCAGAGTGGAAATTCACATACCATCAATGAAATCTAAATGGAGCTCGACACAACAAATATTTACTCACGTAAACCCATGGGATGACTCATGAGATTAAGCATCTGTCATGAGCCTTAAATATGTCACACATCCAATCTGAATGTGGTTGTGAATATATAATGATGCAAAAATATAAACACACAAATATGCCATCTTCTGTGTAGCTGTCAGTGACTGATAGAATCACCTGCTTATCCAAAATGAGTTCTTAATTAAAATAAGAGAGTCTTCTTAATGCTCAATTTTTTTTTTTTTTTTTTTTTTGCTTTTTTCTGGATGGCTGGAAAATAATTAGAACTCTAATTAAGCAATTTCACCTGATATAGTTATCTGAACATTAACTCATCAGCAGTGCAGTGAGGGATTTTGTGTACTCAGGGAAATCTCCTCATATTCCTTCAAATCCCTTGAGTTTTGTACCTATCAATTTTATGTGACCTCCATAGGCTTTTGACCAGGGATTGCACAGACATTTTGCTTTATTTCTCTGGTGTGCATCAGTACAAGACCTAAATGGATTTCATTTTCTTATGGATGTCTAGAATTTTGGGGTTTTTTTGTTTTTGTTTATTTGTCATTTCATATGTAATAAAGGCCTAAAGTATCTGTGTCATATGTAATAAAGGCCTAAAGTATCTGTGATAGCAAGGGACAGGATTTGATGAGTCAGATGAGCCCTGCCCAGGTCTTCGATTTACACTTTTCTTGGTACTGCCACTGCACATGATCTTCTATGAAATAGGCCATTTCACTGTATTTTATAATTGTGTGTTTTTTCTACATTAGCTGCACAATAAAGGCCTCACACAAATCTGCCTTCTAGCCATATTCGTTTCTTAGGATGTTGCTCAGGACAAACATTCAGCATTACTCTGGCAGGTGAAGTTATACCCAGCTGGTTGTGTACTAGTGAGATAAACCACAGACCTGCACCACAGTGTCCTTTTAACTTTAAAATGTACACATGAAAAATGCTCTGCCTCCTGCTAAAAAAAGAAAATGAATACCTAGGCACTTGGGATTTTTTTCTATTTAAATGCAGATTACAGCTTTCCTACAATCATTTGGAACCATTAATCCTTTTAGGAGATTTATCTTCCTAGGGCAGAGGAAGATGGACAAGGTTGCTGTTTCAACATGGTTTTTTGTTCTGTGAAAACCTTTCAAGTTTAGAAACTGGTGAATCTGGCACAGTTTTATTAAAAGAAAAAGAAAAGCACCTTAATACTGTTACGTCTAGCAGTGGAAAAGATTAATTATTTCCAAGGTGTGCCTCTGCACTGAATAATATTTGGAACCTTTACAAACTTAGCCTAGGAAACACTCAGGCTTCTCTAGTAACTCACAGTTGCTGTAACATCAGTAATTACTGAGTAGTCGACAAGTAAAGAGAGATTTAAGGAAATTCCCCATTTACTGTTCACAAGCTTAAGGCTACCTGCAGGCTGCTGTAAACCAGCCATCCTAACAGATTAATTTGAGTTAAGTGGAGTTGTGCCTGTTTCCAGTTATGCTCAAAGGATTAGTGAAGCCAACATTTAAACCTCCTCTCTGTTGATATCTATTTGGAGCCAGTTTAAATGGGAGCAGGTCTTTCTGATAGTCCCCAATGACTCTTGAACTTGAGCAGTGGGATGTGAAGTGAAACATTTTTTTTGCTGCCATGCCCTTGCATTAATTAACTAAGATATGGTACATCTGACAGTCAACTTAGTTTAGGGTTTTCTCTAATCCAAAAAATTCATTTACAGTCTAGTCTTTTAACACCAAAATAACTGCTGCTGGACCCTTATCTTTTCTTTTATTTCAATGATCCAGTTCATAAAAATTTATGATGTAGCTTCAGGATAGCAAGTTTCTGACAGAATCCTGTTCTATTTCTGGATAGAAATGTCTTTTCTCAGGGAACTTTTTTTTTTTTTTTTTTTTTTTTTTTTTTTTTTTTTTTAGGGGATGCTCTGCACTTTTTGCATTAAACTACTAAATTGAATATATACAGGGTGTCCAAGGCAGGCTGAAAGCCAGCCAATCCCAGGAGGCTAGAAAATCTCACTGAAATCCATATGATCTTACTCCTTTCCCAAGGATCTTCACTTTCTTCAGACAAAGCTGATGATTTTTATGTTCTGTACAAAGGAAGCAGTTTGACTTGAGGTATTCTGATGAGGCAATGGGATAGCTCAACAGAGGTACTAAACACTACCTTGAGGCCATTATAAACTCATATGCTTTTTCTTTCCTTCAAGTTTGTGTGCTGTACTGTTCAGCATAACAGATGTAAGAATTCTCTTCTGCAATTTAACCAGTAGTAAATGCAACTGGAAAAGTATGTAGTGTGAGGAAGAATATAAAATACTGTTGGCTCTTAATGATTCTTTTGCCCTTTTCTCCCACCATATAATATTAAACTAATACATTTAGTTGAGTCAGGCAACTGAAACACTGGAATTGAAAAGTGATGCTTTGCCGTGAGCAGATTAGAAAGCAAGGACATCTTTTGAAAGACTTTATTTAAAAAGAACCAGAAAATTATATTGAGCTGTGGATCCTTTACCTCAGTTTACATAGGAAAGGCAATTATCACTTAAGAGGTTCCTTCTCTTGTAACACCATGAGGGCTGGCACATGACCTTAGCTGTGGCCAGCTTGGACCACAGTATTTATCCAATCTGACCTTTTGCATAAACCAAGTTGGAATGCACTTTTATTTCTGAGATTTCTTGGACAAGTTCTCCCTTTCCAACTGGAGATGTTAGCTGGTTTGGAATGGCATTTCTGACCATCTGGTTTTCATCACAGATCACAAAACTTACATGTAGCTGCTGCACACCTACATGTCTGGGGCTTGAACCCAGCGTGCTCATAAGGGTGAACAGCAGCTTGTTCAGAAGCCAACAAAATGTGCACAATCTTTTACAGGACAAGCAGTTGTGACTTATGGTGCATGTTCCACTGAGGAGACCTTCTGACATATGGTATTTATGCTTTACCACTATTTATTATCTAGCTAGATGATCTTCAATGTCCCTTCCAACACAAAGCATTCCGTGATTCTGTAATTTTAGACTTTTGATTGGTTACATCAATGGTGGGATAATAACAACCAAGGCATGTTGTTAATGAACATTTTTGCCTACCTTTTCCTCCACTTCAAAGAAGAAAAAGGTGCAGCTGGGTACGTGTAATATTATGATATTCTTTCCAGCTGCCTAATGATATGGAAACTGTTGATACTAGTTCTAGTTAACAGCTGTTGAAATGTAACCCTTAGCAACATAAAGAAGAACATAAAAACAGTTTTCCTAAATGAAAGACCTGACAAGTGAGTGGAACACTTGATAAATAACAAGCACCAAACTCTTTCCTTTTATGAGATGGAGGTTTCTCATTTCCTGCTTCTTGCAATTTCTTACAATAATACTTGGTGCTTATCCTATGCTTTTGTTCTCTAAAGCACTGTATAAACATTAACTAATTAATCCTTCAAACACCTCATGAATAAGGTGAGAAAGCAATATTTCCATATGCATTCTGCACTGTAGGGAAATATTAGAACAGATTTTAAAAGGAGCCCTTTGCTCATTTATGTGTGTTAACCTCTGTGTTACATATGTCCAAACAACAGGGTTTCTTTTAGGGGCACAAAGTAGAGCAGTAACATTCTTCAGTATTTATTTGATTTTTCTTTTCATTAAATGACTGAAAATAAAGTACATATTTCCCTTCTGCAACTTGAATTGATCTCTCTCCCTGTGTTTTATGCCTCACTTATCTCTGAGGTAAAACAGCACATGAATGTTTGATACGATTTTGGACAGGGCCTTGTATCTCCTACTTCTAAGATTTAATTCCTGCTTTCCCATCCTCAGACTTCCTGTGATATTTGTGTTTGTGCTAGTCCTGCTCATTTTTCTTCTGTGTCAAGACACAAGTTGTGTTATAAAATTAGACCCTAAGCACTGTGATACTTGGAATTGCATTGAGACTTTGGTACTAAGTTCATTTGTTCTGACCTTATAATGTCTTGGGATCTACCTGTCTATCTGTATCTTCTATCTATGTGCAACTCTAGTAGATAAATTTGAGCCCACTGTTCTTTTATTTTGCACTTGCTGGTTAAAGTACAGTTGTCCCTTCCTGCTCAGAGTATGTCCAGGGGGGACAACAGCCTTACAGGCTGTGAACAAGCTTTTGGGGAGCAGTTACTGCCTGCAGCAACACTGCTTGACAGAAATTCATATTTCATAATTTGCTTGAAGTCAACACTGCATCCAATACTCCATATTACGCTAGATCCTGTTTCCCTGTTTGAATTTTCCTTATATTTTTCCACATACTTCTTTCCTGAATTCCTGATGTCAAAGATCTCCTTGTTCCCTGTGATATGTTAGATGAGTGTCAGAAGAGGGTAATGAGAATTTCACTGTAGCTGCTGTGCACCCTATCCCTGAAAAATTACATATAATTGGGATTTTACCCTGTAACCTTTTTACTCCTTAATTTACCAATCCATCACATCAGAGTTTCTGGGACTAATGAAAATTAGGAAAGTTTATTTTCAGTGAAATAACTAAATAAATGCTACTGAAGTCTATTTAAATTAATGCTCACAAAAATTTAATGTTCACTGTAACATTACTGCTACATCAGGTATCGCACCTAACATTAAATCATCTTTGACATGCACAGTCACTCTGTCACCTAGAATAATTTATTAGACTGAAAACTGAATAATAATGATGCAAGTAAATGGTTTTCTACATACTTGGTATGTGTAGACTTATTTTGAGTTGATTTTTTTCTTCATCACCAACACACTCCTGCTTGTCCTGGGCCTCTGTTTCAGCATATATCATGTGTCTTGATAGCCTCCAGGCTATTCATTAGAGGCCAGAGTAAAATATTACTTTGTTGTGGTTTGATTATTGGATTTTTTTTCTTTATTTTTGCATTCTTAAGCCACTGTTATATACTGTGTGAAACATACTGCTCTCTGTTGTCTTTAATCAGAATTCCTTTCAAGTTTGTGACACTCCCCTTAGCTTGATAGTAGTGCCTCTGAGTCTGAGCCTCTAACCTTCCTGTGTTAACAGACTAATTGTTTCCTCTCTTCTAAAATGTGGCTCCATCTACAGTTTATCCAACAATTTCTCTTTCTATCAGACTTTATTGCATTCTTATCATGGAGAATGTGTTTGCAGCTATTAATGTTCTTCTGAGCTTATTTTTGACCTTTAAGCAGTAGATGTTTAATTGAAATCGTAAGGTGTTAGGACAATTTGCCGCTGTCCTGTGTTAGTACTGGCAAGTCTTGCTTTTGTTTTCTTTAAGGCAGCCACATTGACTCAAAGGAACAGACAGGGCAGTTTTTATACCAGTCTGCTCAGTTTTATTTGCTTCCTTCTTTTTCATGTCAGGACGTTTACTTTTTTTAAAATTATTATCATTATTTTAATTTTGATGCTAAAAGAAGAATGTACAATGCACTGCTTGAAGGACACCTGGTGTCTACAGAGTTATAATTTTTCTGCCCCAGCTCCTCAGGACCTGGGACAATTTAAAGTGACCTCATCTCATTTTCCACACTCTTGCCTTGTACATAGCTGCCTTAAATCATCATTTATATTACACAGAGTGATCAAGACACTGGAATAACTTCAACACAGGAAAAAAACCTTTTATGAAGACATAGCTATAAATTTTATCAAATATAAGAGAAATTTTTAGAAATTATCTTGGGCTGCCTAGAACACAAATTTCAGAATAACTAAAAATCCTGTGGCAACACAATGACTTATCTGCTGGCACCCAGACTGGGAGAAGTGCTGCTTCATTTGCATCCATGGGGCCTGTCAACTCAGCTTTTGTGGGAGCATTGTCTATAGCTCTGTGAGGAAATCCTATATACCATAATTCTTGCCTGTGTGTTAGCAAAACTCAGAAACTACAAAATAATGTTCTTCCTTTTATTCTACTCCATGTTCCCTGTTTTCTAGAATTGCCTAAGTCCGTGCTCTGTCAGAGAAATACCACATTGCATACTATTTCATTCATCTTGAACACTCCGGTTTTATGATCCTTCTGCCATAGGTTCTTGGATTTTTATCTACTTTTAGAGATCCACTTCTGTTTGGAAGATCAGAGTCTGCACAGAAACTTTTAACTTGCATCATACAGCAAGATGAAATCTTGTCCTTCATGTAGTGTTATTCTTAGTTATTTTATTATAAAATAAATTAGCAACTGGGCTTTCAGAAGATGTAAGGTGGACTTTCCAGATTCAGATCAGTAAAAAGCTCCCATTTTTTCACTTTGCCTTAGCCTCATCTGATAAAAGTCAGATGCATGTGAAATATATTTATAGAATGGGGACTAATACTACCACAGTTTGTTTCAAGCCTTTAGGTAAATTAGAGTCTATGGAGCTAGGAAACAATGAAAACTACCGATGTTTTACATTTACTACTCCTTATTACATGCAGAGGAAATGTCCTTTAAGGTGTGGTGTTTTTCTTTTCCCACATTTCTAAAGGGATTCAGCTACTCTGACAGAGCTTTCAGCACGTCTGTCCTTTCATTCAGAGTATTTTAGTACATTTTTCTTTTGCTCTTTATCCATATGGGTAATCGCTCTGATCTATTGTTTTTCTCTGAGCTTTTAAATTTATTGTTTCAGTTTCTACTGCCTTTGAATTATGAAACAAAAGCTGCTTAAATGTGCAATTTCCTTTCAGCATCAACAGCAGTCAAGAGACCAAATAGATTCAACAGTCTCCCCAAGTACATCAGCTTAAAACCACCTTAGTCTCTTGTCAAGGGATGGCTAAATCGTCAGAGAAGTGGAAGGTTTGAAGGCTGTGAGCTTTGGTGGAAGTAGGGGAGAACAGGGAACAAACCTAAAGGCAGAGGGAAATTAGGTCTGTTTTGTCTCTTCTGTCATCCACGAATCCAAACTTTCACTTTCAGCACATGGCAGTTTTTCCTAATCTTCTGCTTCTTTTAAGTCAGTTCTTTCACAAGTAAAAGCCTTTTATGCAAACTCATTAACTACCCCTCCCCACACCCATCTATATGTTATATATAATTCATGAAAGAAAGCATAAGGATTTATGAGTAACACATTTTGCCAAAGAATTAACCCCTCCAAAGCAAAACAGATAAAGATGGATATAATATACAAATGTCAAGTGCCTTAAAAATGTGTGATTTTTCATGAATGTAATGGAATTTTACAAATATAAACAAGGAAGCTGTTAAACTTCAGATAAAACTGCAAAACATTCAGAGGGGTATTAGTCATATCTGGAAAAGAAGTTTTATTCTTTAAGGAAGAAATAATTGGGCTGCAGTATAAGATTTCTCTGAAAACTATCCACTTGGAAATGTGTGCCTTTCCCCGCTGTTAGTGAAAGTGCTGTGACAGGTTTGTCAGTCACTCAAGCTGAGGTGCTGCAAAAGCAGCACAGCACTTCTATTTCAAGTGAGTCTGTCGAAGTACTTCTATAACAAACCAGCCTCCACTTCTCCTCCAGTACAAACAGCAATCTTCACCATTTCAATCACATCAGACTCTGGTGGAGGGAGAAAATTTCAGCACTATTGTACGCAAAGCATACAAATTTTTTCCAGTTTCTTTTCTTTTACCATCCAACAAACATAGCAAAAAACTGTGACAATAAGAAAAGATTTATTTAAAAAGTTATATTTTCTAAGAAATTAAGAAATCATAGCAACAAGGCAAAAGCATCCATTCTAATGGATGGTTGGAAAGTTTTCAAGGACAATTAAAGAAATTATGGGCTGCAGAACTCAGGTATAGGAGTAGCTGATCTGAGGGGCTGTATTTTTAATGGACTTTTCTGGTAAGCTGTCAAGACAGTTTTCCCCCATGAATTTTCAATAATTTTGCTGACTCTCTCCATTTTACTTGCTGTTTATTCAATTATAGCAGTTACCAGAATCTGTTCCTATTTCTCTGAGACCAGTAATTCCCAAACTGCTCACCAAACACTGACAGCTACAAGGCTGTAATAAGCAAGATCCAATCTTAATTCAACAGTGTAGGTTTTTTAGGCCCTTTCACATGTGATATTTTGACCACAGTTGGAAATGTTCAGTCTTTAAGTGGAGCAAACTTACAAGAAACATTTTCTATTTTACCAAGAGATAGAAGGAGTTAGTGCTAGACAGTAACAGCAATTTCAATGTCAAGAAGGGAGACAGTTACATCACTACTATATTGACTATTAACAGAGGTGAAGCTGGTAAAATAGATTCTCACAGACTGCATCTGGACTGAGCTGCTGCATTCTGCAATGCATCCTGCCTCCTGGCCACCTGAACATCATGCTGGCCACATCAGGCCCCTGCAGGCATGAATGCCTGGTGAAATAGAGTGACTCTGCCAGCTGGGCCATGGGGGAAGGCTCAGATCCATAATCTATGTGCTCGGCTTCTGAAGAGAATTTGTGCTTTAGGGGCAAGTCATGAATCTCAGAGTCAACTGAGAACTCCCTTGGTACTGTGATTTAGAGTGGGATTTTGATGGGGATTGGCTCTAGTGGCTGGAGCAGTTTTAGATGACGGAAGAGCTGAGTCAAAAACAAGAAGCTGAGCAATAAAACAATTAATTTCATACTCTTACCTTTTCCAGACGCATCACTTCTGAACAGTATTAGCAGAATTTAGCCAGCTGTGTTATACAATTTCTTTACTAAAATAGAATTCCCTTTCTTATCTAGCACATTGTTTTGCTGTGTAACATATGGGTTTAGGGTGTGGCAAATTTCAGGGCAAATAACCAGCCTCAGTGAAGGCAGAGAGAAGGAAATATTTCTGTAACTTTCCTGGCCTCAGAAGCACATTCTGAAATGATCAGATTATATAATTCTCTATTTTGGTCATGGAGCTAAAATTTCTGGGTGCAAGTGGTATATATAGTCACTGTTTTGGGGGAAGGGGGAAATTCCAAGGAGAATTTATTTGTCAGGTCTTCCTGTGCGACTGGACAGAATGGGTTCACAAACTGGCAGATCATGGAGCTGGGATCTGTGGCTTGACTCTGGAGCTCTGTAGTGGTTTCTTCAGCCCACTGCCATTTCCCCAGCCAGTCATCTGGCCCTGTTCAGTCATGCTGTTTTCTCTCCTCTAAGTTCCTCTTCCTATTCTCATTTTCTTTGCCTGCACTGTCTCAACCTGAACTCTTCACGCATGTCATAGCAATCCCACTTGCCCACCCATGTCCAACGGTCCTTTCTCAACTCTTTTGATGTCCAGTTTGCAGGCTCTTGGATCCTAGTCCTAGTCTATCTCCAGCCTTTTTTATATTTGTCTCAGACCAGCTCCATTCTCCCTCCTGGGCTTTTTCAGCAGTCTCATTTCCTCTCTGGTCCCATCCTTTTGCATCCTGGCATGTCTCACACAGTTCTTCTCCCTGTTGCTTCTCCAGTTCCTATTCATTTGTCCCGAATTGCTTAAGGTCTAGCAACAATCTTCTCCAAGTTTTTTAACCATTTGTCTAAGCCAGACATGTAAGTCTCTGTGCTTTTTTTTATAGCTCCCAGTCAGCTTTTTTGCTTGCTCAGTAAAGTCCTGTTTGTCTTGTTCCATCTCAGCTTTGGGGCACCATTCTCTCACAACATTTCAGCTGAAAAATCTGTAGATATAGCAAAGGACTTAAGAATATAAAGCACTGATAAATTTGAACAGGGTATGGTGTTAGCCTACATACAACATAGACTGCAATCTCACTAGAGTAACACCCTTGTCTGTTTTGCTGCATATCCATAAAGTGCAGTGGAAGCCATTAGAAGCATTTATTTTTATTTTACTGTCTACCAATAGCCTGAGTAACTGTCCATTAGAACAGATCTCTCGTACTTTGAAGGAAATTGAAAGCACGTCACGTAATAGAAAATGGTAGTTGAAACAATAAGCCAGATGCTAAGGTGGTGTAAATCAGTGTGAGTGTAAGGAAGCAATTTCAGTTCGTACTAGCTGCAGATCTCCTCTTTTGAATATATATTTGCTAGTAGGAGAAATGCTAATAGAAAAATTGTTAAACTGAGACTAAAAATCTGCCTCATTATAATAGCAACTTGATCAATCTTGTTTCTCTCTTGAGCCTAATTTGAATGCAAAAACAGTAGGTTTGTTATTATCTAAGTAAACTTTCTAATTAAAAAAACAATCAAAGTTTTATAACACAAGCATAAAATGTAAAGAGCTCAGTGCAACTGTGCTGATTAGAAACTGAAGTTGTGTCTCCTAATAAAAAATATAGATTTACTTTTTATTCCTCTTGATATATAATTTTAGGGGGGTTGTCTTTTTATTTCGTTTTGATTTTAATTTTTCCTTCTTTGTTTGTTTGTTGGGTTTTTTTCACTATAAAATTGTCTGAACTGATGTAGTACCAAGCCAAAGACATTTCCACTCCTTTAGAGCCTTTAGTTTGCCCTTGGATATTCTGATTTTATTTTTTCCTTCTCTCTCATAAGACTATTCCTGTTTATTTTTCATAGTCCTCAGGATTATTGAATAATGGTAGGTAATTTACCTCTTTCCATTTATGGACAATAGTTTATTTAAACTAGTTTCAAAAGAAAAAAATTTCTTTATTAATTTTTTTTTCTTTTTAAGCTTCATGTGTGTAAATTTATTTTATGGTGTTATAAGCACTTTAGTTTTTTATTTCCAACTCCTGATAGCAATCTTCTTAAGTGTAACTCCTGGAAGTAAGTTTTGCTTTGGGATTTACTTTAAGTGGTTGATGTATGCCAGGGATGGCTGACTAACACCAGTGCTTTGGCACACTTGATAGAGATAGCCACACATCTTGGTGGTCCATAGGGTAGCCAACTATGTAGTTTTAATGCTTAACAACTTCTATATATTTGGCTTACACAAAAGAAAGCACGGATCAATGAGTAGTGTTTAGGGACCTCTTTGCTAACACTGAGTTCTGGTCTACACAGGTAGAACTGGTAAGAATGCGTCTAAAGGACTTAGGAAAAAATTCCTTTTGATTAAATGAATGTTTTCATAGAGGTATTTTATTTTAGATTTTCCTCAAGAAAAATCTCCTTTTACCCTTCATTGATCACAGATGCTAATATGAAAAATAAAGTTACAGAACCCTGTGGGTTTTTATCTTTACTGTTTTTAGTGACAAGTTAAAACTTTTTCAAGTATCAATGTGTTCCAAAAATCTTCAAAGTTAAACTTTAATGAAAATACCTGCAGCAAATCAACTATCACTTTTCTGTATTCCCCCCAATAAAATCCATACCCCAAACGTTTTATCCGTGATACTGAGCCTGAGCCACAAACATGACTGGTACTGTAGAACTCCTGATTACAGTTGCAAATCATATCCTCTTCTACAAAGATGTGAGGGGTTTTTTTTTGGCTTTAGCCCTTCCTTAGTAATTTCCGAAAGGCTTTTTTCAGTCATCTAAACCTACCCAGCTGCTTTATCATAGCTGGCAGTGGCACTCTACTTAAGATGTAATAAGCTATAGTGTAATTAAACAGCAAATGTCCACAAGTAAAGTAATTTTCTCTATTCTATCTGCTGATATTTCCCAGCTTGAATGTGCTTAAATTATTTGTTTCCTCGTTTGCTTATTTCAGTTCCAAAAGACTACAAAAAATTCAAATCCTCTATGCAAGTAGGCTCTATAGAAAAAAAGTATATACAGGAAAGACAGTCCCAAATGTACAATTAGACAAGAAGGGTCAGGAAGTACGTGATATAAAAACGAGTGAATGAAGAATCAAACATGAGTGTGCTGGCAGCACTGACTTTTAGTTTTTCCAGTGATTGGCACAGTCAACTTTGAAATGCTAGCTAAATTATGTAAATGAGTGAATCCTTTAGGCACTAAAGGTCTGAATCTTTTAGACTATTCACCAAGTCTGGGACAAAGTCTGGATCCAGCTGCCCATATACCTCCTCTGAGAAGGAGTTTAGAACACAAAGTGGCACATACTTATGCTCAGATTGAACAGGAGGGTCTCCCTGACAATTCTGTCTGGCCTTGTCCACTATGCAGTAAATAATCGACTTTACCTGGCCATTAAAACTTGCTAAACCACCAGTGCATTTACTGTTGAACTTTGTAATATCAGTAAAGTTTACTGTTGTTTCTTTCTTATGAGTGAAGTGCACAGCCCCATCTAAAATAAAAGGTGATACTGGAATGTAGACAAATAGGACACTACAGTGGTATTGCACAGCTGCTACCTACCAAATGTCTAATATAGCAGAAGCAGGGAAAAACCATGGAATACTTCTAGTTGTCTTGTTTCAAAGAATAATGAAACAATACTGCTTCTAGGTGTTATTACAGTGTCTGTAAGTGGCTCAAATATTTTTGCATCTCTCCTTTTTATCTCGGTGGCCCTTACTGTTTCTATGATATGCAGGAGAAAGTCACCAGAGGATAAATCTAGAGTTTAACTATATTTATTTGGCATATTTTCCACATACTATGAGAGGCTAAATCCATATTTACAGGAGTAATGGCGTCCCAAGAAAGAAGGAGCATTCTGTTAACTGCTGCCTTGCCAGCACTCCTTGTTTCACAGTTCACTGTAGGTAATAAGTGTTTACACAAATTAGAGCTGATTTAAGTGCAACAAAGTCTTAAAAAAAAAAAAAAAAAATTTAAATGCAAACACAGGGATTTGTAGTGCATCAGATGACTGATGAAAAATTAAGCTGTATACAAAATTAACCTCAAGGCATTCCATAATCTTATTTGACAGCACTATATGGTTTTCTTTTAGATATTTTTCTTCCTAACTTGTACTTGTTTTCTAATGAGTCCTCTGCCTGACAAGAAGGTCTTAAAAATTAATTAGTTCACTGAACACCATGTCCATACACAGTCAGAGAAAGGCTTTATACCTTTTTTTTTTACTGCCCACTCTGCTCCATAGGTTTGCTAGCCAGGCAGTGTTTTAAGATGGGGATGTTCTATGGCTGCCTGTACAGTAACTGCTCTGCATGTATGTCCATGTTCATGGCTCAACATGACACTGTGGGAACTTCTTCATTTTTGCATTTTCTCTCCATTGTTTATCCAATGCTTTTGAAGCTAGTCTAAGATGAATTGCAACATCAGGGAGGCTGGTCTAGGGGCAATCCCATCCAAAAAAACTCACATATTTTTCAGTTTTCCTAGCAAAGGTTAGAGTTTCAGCTGTTGGAGAAAATCTGTTTTAAAATATGTATGAAGGACAGGGAGAATCCGTTTGTTACCACTGCCTGTACCTCTGGAGAGCAAAGGTATTCAGTGTAGCAGTTGGACCTGGGTTCTTCCAAGGTTGTGTCCAGTCTGTATTTTGATATTGTTCCTTGTGTCCCTCGTTCTTTTCCTTCCCTAGAAAAAGGTCTTCTTTGTTGCTTCCTTTTTTTTTTTTTTATTTTCCTGCCCTGCCAGTCTTTTTTCTAAATTCATAAGTGCTTCCCAGAATTCATTTTCTTTGTCCAGCAAGGAGCTTCATCATATCCACTAGAGAAAATCAGCTCTTCCCTTTCCCTTTTATATCCTGTGCTCTTCGAAATTGCCTCTGTCTAGGTTGTCTTGTCAGTAAATGAGATTCAATATGAATAAACCACTCTTTGTTACAAGGGCAGCTTTTTACCAGTTCCTCCACTGCCAGCCTATTTGGACAGATGGTTTTGGGGTCTACAACACTACCTGAATATAAATGTGTCTTCCTCATCCTTTAGAAGCATGCTTGTAACTTACGTGCTTCGAAAAGTTTAGGTATATCCATCCACACTTAATGTGGGATATGATGTTCAGCCTTGCTCCATGGTCTCTTTTTGTTTAGCAGAGCAGACATATTCCTCATGTCTGACATGAAAATTTACTTAATTCTACATCAAGCCTAACACAATACTATCTGATTGCTAGAGGTCTCTCCACACTCCTAAAATAAGAATTATTATTAAATTGTTATCATGTTTACTAATGAAGATGTTGATTACAGTAATAAATACTCTTCTCCCTTAAGAGCTTTCCTTGTATTATTCGGAAAAACTGTGTTGCTTATCTCAAGGCTCCCTGATTCCTCTTAGGTTCATTGGATGAATTGCTGTTATTTTTTCCTGTATTTATGAACATTTCTGCTATTTCTACAAATCTTTCCTACTTCATATGTGGATTCCAAAAATCCAGTTAGGAAATTTCAGGATGGAGAGAAGACACATAAATGTTTTTTTTGTTGGACACAGCATGACAGTGTGCAGATTTTGTTTCAAGATTTATTTTAAATATGTTCTAACTGTATGCTGTGAAGATGATGTTGTGAGATAGAATAAGGCCTTTTAAGTAGATTATGAAGTTGTAGAAAGTATTTTCAAAGCAAGGTTCGTATTTTTTCTTGCCATAAATAAAATTACAGGAATATGTTGTCAAGCATAAAAAAGTTTGCTGTATTGGAGTTCTGATTTTTTGATTTAAAATGCCTGTTCTGCAAATATGCAACAGGGATCACTAAAAGTTCCAAATAAGTCAGCGCCTTCCTGGAATATGCAGTATGAAAAACCAATCATTTTTCTCCCCCTTGCCCTCCAAAAAAAGGAAAATTTAAATTTTATGGCCATAAAGCAGTGTCTCTGATGTAGTATTTAAGACCTGAAATTATTGGCTTGAAGGGTTTGGCAAGAAGTTAGACTTGTAAGATCCTTGCCCCAAATAACAGTACTTTGAGAAATATGTATCCTTCTCAGCTATACTCAGGGGAGCTCATGAGTTCTGGGCTGGAAACTTTCCTGCTAAACTTACCGCTATTGAAGGATTGCAATTCCATATTAACCAATACAGGTTTCTCAATTACTCTTAAAATGGGTCCTATTGCTCCACTGAGGCAATAGCTAGTTTTCAGAAATTTATAAAGTTCTATAGACAGAATTTCTGGAGGAGTCACATTATGTAGGAATAATAACCTGATAAGAATTCTGCCTGCTTCTTTCTTCCCTGAATCCCTCATGAGGTCTCTGTGGATCACTGCCACTCCTGTGCACTTGTAATCTTACTTCTGCAATTTTAAAACCTTTTAAAAAGTGCCTGTATTTTGTATTGGTAAATAAATAATGACTACATATGATTTTTCTTCTTTAAAAATTGAACGTTCTTTGGGCTCTTGTTATTACCTCTGTGTAGTACTAAATGTCAGGTCAGTGAGACTGTTTTCATCTCTACAAAATTACTCCCAGATCTGTTATTAAAGGGGAAGAGTTGGCAATAAATATTGTATAAAAATTTTAGTAATAGTAATAATCTAGCAATTGTAGCAGCATTTCAGTTTTTATTTGCATGTGTTGGGAGCCAGTGGGTGATTTTTGGAAAAAAACATTGTTAAATAGAGCATCACTTGGTTAAAGGTTAAAGTGGATGTGATTAATTGCTGGTTAAACTTGTGGAAGAACACATGCAGCTTGTGGTGTCCACATAGAACAGACCTGAGATACAACCTTAAAAACCTGAGTAAATCCTGATAACTAAGAATTTTTGATATTAGTCAATAAGCTCCCAGCAGCTGTCACAAGTTCCCTTTGCATAGTGCCAGAATGACCTGGGGCAAGGGATGATTATCCCTTAGCCCTCCTCAGGTCGAGCTGAGGTGCTGAGAACCAACGGGAAAAACGTCCAGAAGAAACTGGGAGATTGGTGACATCATCTACTGCTGAAGTGTCCTCAGTCAGGGCTGGACATTAATCCTGTTTCCTATGTTCATGGAGCTGTGGTATTTCTTAGGCATGCATTTACAAGCTATGCATTTGCCAATGCTTATAGCCAGCAGACATCATAAATCTCAAATATCTTTTTTTCCCTTGGGGAAAAAGTACAAAAAGGTGATATAGCTAATTTACAGGCATCTGAGTAAAAACTCTATGAGTATATGCTTGAATTTAAATTTTGGGTTGTAGACAGGAAGATGGAAGGTATAGGGTAGACAGATGTACAGCAAAATTGTATTAATGCATGACTGATTCTCTGATCCTGGGGATCAATGAATACCAGTAACCATCCAGCACATGCTGCTGTCCTATAAGGCCCTTGGAAATACCAAGAAAAAAGCATCATAATCCATAAAAAGACAAAAGTAAGTAATATTTAAATAAATTAATTCCCTATCTTTTCATGGCAGGTAACAAGGGTGGTGTTTCATCTTTGCTGAAGGTAAAATTGTATTCCTGGCACATTGTCTGTATATCCTGGGAGGATAGACAGACACAGGCAAAAGTATATAATATATATGAAGAATTTGAAATAATTTTTGGCATTCTTCCTAGATTAATAATTACATGGCCATTTTGAAAACACACATTTTCAATGGCAGAGCCAGCATAAAGAATCAAAATTATTGAGAAAGCTGTTGGTTCAGTAACTTCTAAACAAGAAAGGATTGTAGAATACAAAAAGAAATACGTAAACAAAAAAGAAAATTGGAAAAATTCTAAAATCTAATTTCTTGACATAAAGATATCTGTTGTTATGTTTGAGATTATGGATTGAGTCCTGCCATTTGCTATGCACCCTGTCCCTGTCCTTAAGATTAAAGCTGTGATTATTTCTGTTATGCACAAAAATAAAATACTTTTTCACACCATGCCAGAGGGTTAACATTGTAACTAAAGCACCCATCTCCATGCTTCCGTAAGAACTGAATGCATATCTGATTTGTTTTATAAGATCATTGCCATCAAGAACTTATTTTTCTTGTTCACATGACTGGTGATATAATACCAATTTAATTATGAGCAAATATGCAGTGCAGTGTATCCTCTTTTCCCCACTGGTACATGAATTACAACAGGCTTCACAGGTGCTCTCCTCTGAACCTCTATGATTCATACATGGTGCTGTAACCATGACTCCCAACATCAAGTTCGAAAGCAGTAATTTAGAATTACTGACTCTCTGCAGCAGTCAGACCTGCAAGTGTCTACATTCTAATTATCAGGGGCTGATCTTTGACTTGCTCATTTATTAAAGATGTAGGACTATAAAAGGGAACCAGTGAAGAAAATGCACGGTATCCTGGTGTACTGTCTTAACCACAAAGCTGCAATCCTGACTTCCCTTAACCATTACTCCCATCTGACAATTTGTTAATATTCAGAGACCAGCTTGCATTTCCTCCTGCTGACTGGATAGAAATTGCTCCAGGGATTGGTTTTCATTTGCATTTTCCTAATAATGCTACCATTAGCCTTGATAGCTTTGTTGAGGAGGTTGCAGAAAATAATAACAATATTCATCTGGGATCTTGTGGTTTCTTGTTGGGCTTATTTTGAATTAAGATTTTTTTGCTGTTTAGGAGAATTAATTGAAATACTGCCTTAGCCTGTATTTGGAAGGCAAGGTTTGCTCTCCTACTGGAAATGCTCAGTGTTGCTCCTGCTATCTTTGCCCAGTCACTAATATCTTAGCATCTTTAAATTATCCTCCCTTTGGTTTAGATTTGAAAATTACAGTGCTTGAAAAAGATACAATGCAAATGTTCTATTACATCAACTTATTAATTAGCTAATGATTAGTAAATTAATTAATAATTTGACATGGAGTGTTCCGTTACAGGTTGGACTTGATGAGCCTAGAGGTCTTTTCCAACCTAATTGATTATGTGATTCTGTGTGATTCCATGATCCTGTAGTTGTCCTTATCTGGTTTTGCTCAACCAAAGCCTTGGAATAGAGAGGTAGAAACAGTAAACACCAAATACTGGAAAAGTGTAAGGTTCAGTAAAGGTGAATGATCTCTCACTTTAGGATGATTGAAGCAATTATCAATATTTGTGAACAAAGCAAAGTTGCTCTAAGATGTGTAACTGTGTTATGAGCACTAGCTACAGATTCCTGTATGAAGCCACACAATCAAAACTAAATACTTTAATTAAGTGATGGCTACACAAAGACTGAAATAGATCTCTTAGAAGTATGATTAGAGAAACTGTTCAAACAACTACAAGGCAGGAATAAGAAGGAAGAAAAATGGTGGTGAATTTTTTTCTGCTTTCTATGGCAATATTGGCATGGAAAGGATGAAAATATGCATTGAAAAAGGAATAAAGAAATAATACATAGGAGAAAGGTGGCAAAACAATTAAGGCACTAAGGTTTTTCTGTCCAAGGAGACTGCTTGTAGAGGTTGAGAAAACCTTGCCACTAGGGAGTGTAAGACAGAAGACAGAGTTAGGCCATATCATTCAACTCTACCTGATGTTCCTCATGAGACAGGTGCTGCCATTTTAGAAGAAGCAGAGTACACAAAATAAAGTAGATTTGCACATGGACAGAAAGGAAAAGGGATAATGACCCCCCAAAAGTAAATATGACAGAAGTCTGTTTGAGAAGCTCCAAAAATGCTGCTGAATGACTTAATTCAGACCTTAGGGCAGGTGCTGACAAACCACTTCATTTTTTTATGCTTTGAGTCTTCTGTAAAATGATCCTGCTTCATCTGTTGCTCTATCTTGCTCTTAAAAGGAAATCATAACTGTTTAAGAAAGGACTTGCCCTGGTTCATTATGTTTTTTTGCATACAGAGTTCTTGAACTGTGGCTTTAGTCCATCTGAGAGTGGGGTCTGTCTTTCACTGGAGCCCATATGCTCTCTCCCTAAATGCACACAGTACACAGCCTATCATAAAGCAGTCTGGTATCTCTGAAGGAAGTGATGATAATAATAGAGATAGGGCTGATAATTATAGTAATAGTCAATGATTTACTGATAGATCTCTAGGTTAGACATAATTGGTTCTGAAAGTGAATGAGACCTGTATTTACCCAGTAAACACATGGTTTTAATGCAGTTGCTGGAACAAGCTACTTGTACCAGAGGAATGATGAGCATTTTAGGATTTAAATTACTAGTTTCTTCCAGCTCACAACACAGAGGGCACATTTAGCTGGACAAGGCTGCACAGTTTCTGCCTTTGCTCTGCTGGTTTCAGGAATGAGCATATTGGACTTAATTTTCCAAACTTGTCAGCCCAACTCTCACAAGCATTACATTCAATTAGGAGGAACACCAAAACCAATTTTAAACAAATGACAAAAGGAGGAATCTACAATGAATAAAGTTCATTACTTTCTTGTAATGGCCATCCCACTTTCTCAGCTGCTGGGATTATCTCAAGAGAATAACAGCAACTATACCTTTCTCAGCTTATCTCAAGTCTCCACAGTGAGTCTTAATTTCCGAAGTATGTGTGCATTTTAAAATAGCTTTCCTTGTAAATCCAAATGATTTAGGAATGGCCTCTTAATGGCTTGTTTTTATGTCCAGTATTAACTTAAGTGTGACTCATTTACTCAACCTTCTGCTGCATGCAGCAGAGGAATCAAATACTTGTTATGATTGTAATTTTGGCCCATGCAAGTGCCAGGTTATTCAGTGTGTCTCATGTAATTTTGACTCCCCTAGCTTACACAAGTTTTTACGCCTGCTATGTGCCAGTTTTGTCAATTTAACTGAGGATTTTCATTTGTCCCTGACTTCACCAGTGCATCTCAACATAAATATTATAATTAAGGTTTGGGTTTATAACATCTATGCTCAGATGTATAAAAGTGATTTGAGCATGTACAGTTAAAAAATTTCTTTGGAAAGTAACTCACCCTGGAAGGATATTTGGGGCAGGGGTGTCCTACTAGCCAGTTGGGTCCCTTGTGAAGTTAAAGATAAATATCAAGCCTTTTCTTTTTAATGTTAAATTATTTAGCATCTGTCTCTGGACTTGTACCTATATTTTCTGCTGTGCAGTTAAAGTACTTTTTTATTATTTCCTGCCACAGCTGATCTCATATCCTCTTCATCTATGTGTTATCAGTGCTTCACATCTTCTAGCAGGTGCTGAAATTTGTTCTCTAAATGTTAATAGAAGCAGCAGAAGAATTTTGAATGTTCACTAGTGTCCTCAGAAAACCAGCAGTTGAAAGAACCCAACAAAAAGCTCATGCCAGAAACTATTTGATCATAAACCTCTCAAGCAGAAAATTGGCAATCACTGCAGAAACAATTCCTCAGGAAAGTATTCAACTTTCAAATAACCCTGAAACACAACTCGATATCATTTGATTTCCAGTGAGCAAATCTAGCAGTCCAACCCTCCTCCAGAAACCAGTGCAAGGTAAAGACTGACTGCTGTTCCCACAGTCCCTGGAAATTTCATCCTTTAGGAAGAGAAGATACAAAAGTTCCTTTTTATTATAATGGCTGTAATTTCCTACATGTTGTGTCTCACACAAAAGTGACAAATCCCCAGAAATTCTTGGCTGATTCGTATAAAAGCATCAACATTTTTGGAAATCCCTGTATAAGTATACAGTAAGTAAAACGTGTCTGTGAAATTAATAAATTCATGTTCTCCCTTACATGCTCCCCAGGTGTGTGTGTGTGAGGTGGGAAACAGCAGAAATGGTTGTATATGTGTGAGTACACTGGACGTGAAGTGCAAAATAGATGTGCCATTAGCTGGCACAGACATGCAGCAGAAGATGAAAGAGAGAAATGGTTTGGAACCAGCCTCCTACAATTACACTCCTGGCTGAAATAAGCTCGGGGTGAAGCAGGCAGCATTGTAGAAGCCCACAGATTGTTAATTGTTTCAGATCTCCTTGGTGC
Organism: Sylvia atricapilla; assembly: GCF_009819655.1. Classification (NCBI taxonomy): domain Eukaryota; kingdom Metazoa; phylum Chordata; class Aves; order Passeriformes; family Sylviidae; genus Sylvia; species Sylvia atricapilla. The sequence goes on from NC_089142.1 coordinate 50,094,899, forward strand.
TATGTACAAGGAAACAGAAATAGAGATGTTTTCTTTCACTCTGGTAAGTCTTCATCCACAAATACAAAAGGGCATGTTGCACTATGAAGCAATTAAAGTTATTTAATTAATTAAATAACTTTAATTAATTGAAGTTATTTAGTTATTTCTTTCTGCACAGATACCTCAGTGTCAATGGGAAGCATAGACAAGGAGAATGAACTGTGAGCATATAATTAAGTTGAGATTCTCTTTTTGCTTTGTTGAAAATACCTTTGCAAAGATGAAAATACAAGAATCAGAAGTTTTTTGTTTCTGAACATAAGGAAAGAATGTGGAGAGGGGTTATGCAGGTACAGTATGCCCAAGTTTTATACAGGGAAAATGCCAACAGTAAGACAGCATTAATACACTTAAATGTAAGATGATGGTATGAACAAAAAAAGCAGTATATAACTTTTATGAAGTCCAGTGTATACAGCTTTTGTTCAATCACCTCATCTCCTTCAATTTTATTTCTCTCTTTTCACCTCATAAATACCTATTTTTGAAAAAGTGGAATTTGGGAATAAATTAGGTGGTAGACTGTGATCACTAATTTTATGCATGCCTAAGTCATATGTCTGACTTGCTATAAGATAATATTTTAAAAAGTCTTAGTTTGCCTTTTGGAATGATAATAACTAACAAAGGCATGAATAAAAATAAAAATCAATTTTAGTCTCTCGCAATTTTTTTAAGGCATTGACTCCTGATTTTGACCAAGCAGGAAAAGTGGGAAAGACTGAACAGTATTCAGCCATGTTGAGTAAGATCAACGCCCAAATATGCAAATATATCTCTTCTGTAGAAGAAATATAGTCAATCTAGTTGCCTCGAGTCCTGTCCTTTGTGCAAATGAAATTCAGCACGGCTGATTTTTCAGGATGTATGTGGATATGTGCCTGTGCATTAGATGTCAGCAATTAAACCCTCAAAGGTATGTGTGTGTACATATTTGTATGGGAAAGAAATGAAGTGTGGCAACTGCTGGTGGCAAGACTTTCACATGTATACGTCTCTGCCTCAGGTAATAACAGTAGCAGAAATGAAAAAGAATCATTGAGGAGTGAGGTGAAGCATTTTAATTTCAGAATGCATAATATGCAGCCATGAGTAGTTATCAAGGAAATAACAAAGGGATTATACACCTTTTGAATCTCTGAAAACCAGACCATAATATAAAAGTTTTAGTAAGTGCTATTTCTCATCTAGTGCACACCACAGCAGAAGGTTACTGTAAACTTTCAAGCTTCCAGCTTCCTAAAGCAAAAAACCTGAGATGTTGCATGTAAGTAGGTTTATAATCTGGTACTACTGAAATGATGCACTGATAATAGTATACAGTTTACAGACTGAAAAAACAGTGTGAGCTTTCAAACATTTTAGTAATTTTTAAAATTACAGGGAAAGTTAATAGTATTTGTGTCTACTGGGATATAAGAAGGTAGGAGTTTATGATACATTTCTGCCTAATCCAAGGTCTGAACTACTCATAAACCAACCTGCCACCAAAAATATTTTTTTTTTCACTCTTGGTGGGAAAGCACCAATTTGCTATAGAATTTTTAGCATCTTTTATATCTATCATCTAAAACACATTCTTAGTTTTATCAGTATTTAACAAAAAATATGTGTCTAGTGAAACCAAGACAGAAAGACCAGGAAACATTTTATTTCTTTCCTCGTCTCTCAGTCTAACTTAATATTAATTAATAATGTACAGAACAGTTAAGCATATTTTCAATGTCTCTTTTCCAAACTATTCGTGCTTTTGGTAAGTTATCTACTCTCTTCCAAGCTATTTGTGCTTTTTGTGAGTTGTCTAGTGGTCACTGTGGTATTATTTTAAGTTTTCAGAATTGCGGTTATTGTTATTACATTACTTTCACAATAGGTATTGTAAGAGAGGGGGAGGCACTCCAACAGATCTTGGAGACAAGCTTCCCTTGATTCTTCTTTCATCATGAGCTTTAAACCCGTAACTATCAAACAAACATTTACAAAAAGATAATGAAATTGCATCAGATTATCACAAAATTGAGATTTTTGCTTAGGCATTGACACATTCTTTATAATGAAAAGTCCAGAAATTTACTTCATGTAGCTGCAGGATGTAAGGAACTCATTTTTCGAGTGACCTGAAACATTTATTTGTGACAATATCTGAGGCAGATATGTGAGACGGTTTAGATGAATTGCACTTGGACAGTGCAATTTTCCCCCACTGATTATAACATCAGCTGAAGATGCTTAGTTTAGATTCAGAGACCTAATTTCTTGCAAGTTATAAAAGATGAATCCTGGCATCTGCTGGTGTTGCCAGTGGAGACTTTTTTGTACCATTCCTTTTAACTACCCCACATAAAATTGCTTCACAGAAGACCTCCTTTTCTCTCATATTTTATTAGGTGAGTTGACAGTGTGTGAATATTAATTTCTATTAAAATCAAGGAACTTTGCAATGCTGAGAATGGTAATATCTGTGACTCCAAAGACAGTGTCTGAAAATCAGCAATGGTTATTTCATTAAAAGTCTTATAACTCAGCTATTTTCTGATTTTTCATCACTTAATAGAGGATTAAAAAAAAAAATGTTTAGGTTACTCCCTTCTGGCATGGCACATTACTCATGCTGGCCCTGGACGACTTGGCAGCACCCCTTTGATGCTCAGTCACATATGCTGTTCACCATTCTTACAGGTGGTTTCACAGGTCTCAGGTCAGGTCTGTTCTTTGTTGACTTTGCTTTGTTCACTTTGCTCAGTGAACATGAGCTTTACTGTCCACGAGAACATTTTCTTAAACTGTCACTGCATTCAGTGGAAGGGCTGTCACTCTGATTTTCTTTCCTGAAGTATCAACCTTTTATAGCTGCCCTGGCTTGGAGACATTAATTTCCTAGATGTGATCTTGCAATCCTAACAACTAAATTTTCTTTCACTGTAAAATCAAGCAGAACTTGCTAAAACATTGCTGCTGGTTTCTTTTTTATTATTTCTTTAAATTCTTGTGGGGTTCATGAAATATCATGTTGTATCTCTGTTTCTGGCCTCAGATTAGAATTCTGATTGTGTCCCCTAATATGACATTGGTTCAAAGCACTGAACGTGCTGAGGTTCATTCTTGTTCCCTGTTTTTGACTATGGCTCAAGATTTAGTTTACATTGACAGACAGGAAGGTCAAGTACTGTATTTGCATAATCATTATTTCAGGGAAACCAAGAATAGAGTCGATATTGGATCCACCGAGCCACCTTCCACCACATCCAAATCATGCTACATGAACAATGCCATCATCAATGACAAAAGAAGAGAACGATAACATTATCCTAATTAAACCAAAAGTCACTCTGAGTTTCTGGACCAAACCCTAAATAAATTTAACCTTTTTCATATTACTTTTTATGTTCACATACATCATAAAATATTTTTTCCATATAATCCTGTAAAAAAACCTGCAGCAGTACGTAATGGTGAACCTTGCTCAAAGAGGAGCTGGTAGCCTGTGCTTTGCATCTGAGAACTTGACAGTGAAGACAAAGCAGCATGAAGTGACACTGGATTGCTCTGTGCCCCTCTAGTGGTTGTGTGTCTCATGGCTGCCCTGTTTCTCATAAACATTTAGTTACATTACCCACAACATATGGAATATATGAAACAGAGCCTGTTTACGCAGTTTATTTTTGCACTCTAGCCCTGACATATACCTCTTTTAAAACTCTAATGCTTTTTTCAAAATTATTTCCTTAGTAGAAGTAGTAGAAAGAGGACTGTCTACAGCAAAGATGCAGGAATTTGAGCAGAGATACTATTGCAATGCAGTTCTCAGGGATGCTCAATGTTTTCCAGTCACAGTTTCCACAGTATGAATGCAGCCTTTTTGCTGTCCAGTGCTCCTCACAGTTTACATGGGGTGTGCAACACATTTGTATTATATGTAATGCATTTTTCCAAGTTCAGTAATTAAGAAATATTTTCGCTCTTGATTTTCCTTTATTGTTCAGCCTTAGGAGGAGTAGCCATTTCATGGATTTCCCTTGAAATGTGTCACTGGAAAGTGGACAAACCAAGACATCTGTTTGGAGAGATGGTTTACACACCCAAGAGAGTACTGTTATGTTTATTTTTTTCCCAAGTTCTTGCTTTTATACTTTTTTCTGTCTGTCCATATGAAATCCACTAATGCATTGTTTGAGATGGTAAAACTATTCCTGCTTGTCTTTGGTCTGTTCTGAAGACACAGTGGACCTATTTTCAGCATGTTGTGCTTTCATCAAAATCAGAGAATAATTCAGTTAGTTTTGAATGCTGTCAGCAAACATTTGGAGAGGATTGGTTTACTCCCAAGCATCTGTTTTGTGGAAAAGTCAGGTGAAAGTGCACTGGCTTTTTTTTTTTTTTTTTTTTTTTTTTTTTTGAGAAATTTCTTCTGGAGTGGTTTTTTTTTTTTACTGGTGTTATGCTGCTGTGAGGGAACAGGTAACTTGTTCAGGCAGGCAAATGATTGAGATCTGTCCTGAAATCTTTAGCAAAGCAGAATATGTTGAAGAGTGTGAATAGAAGTAATTTAAAAGTGTTAGTTTACAGAAAGCTGTTGTTTAATTTGTGGTCTTTGAAGGCAGTCAGAATGAATGGCCACATGACACCTGATACGGTAGGGCAGACTGAGTACAAGGAGCCAGAAAGATGAGTGAAAGGCATCCACTAGAGCCTCCTGCCAAAATGTTTAGGGAGAATAACAAGTAGGTGTTATGTGGAATTTGCAGCAATGAAGCAGCAATGAATTTGAAAGACAAGGAAGGAAAATAAGTTAATTGTGGATGACACCTGATACTTAAAAAACTTTCTCTTTTTTTACTGATTTTAAGGTTGATGTTAAGAAACAAATTACAAATATGTCTAGTTCCTCAGGTACATAGTTTGCTGTACAATATTCTTGAAGAAAATCAGCATTCTGACTGCTGCTACAAAGCAGATAAGTACTTATCTGTAGTTTTTAATCTGGAGTGCCAAGCAGCAAAGGATGTTGTGCACTGGAGTAAAATTCTCTCATTTTCTTGCAGTACCTTGGAAATAGGCATATCCATTTGAGTAAAGCAAGACTGACTATCTTTTTAAAAGACACAGGGACATTAGTAGAACACAAAGATGTATGAAGATAACAAGACACCCATATTTAGTATGCTTTTCCCAGATTCTGTATAAACAACATAAAAATTCAACATTCTAACTCTGTCTTGGAACTTTCACATCTCTCTGATGTTCCTGTACAAACTCATGTGAAAGATTAATATTGAAATATTATGTTTAATACTGGAATACTTAGGAACGTAATAACATCTTGCTCTTCTGAGGTATGGTATCTTTTACATCAGGACACTACTGTGTACATGTGGGAGTAGCATTTCAAAAATGGTATTTCAAGGATCTGTGGGCAAGCTACAGCTGTGCTAAAAGCCATTTTGCTCAGTTTGGTATAGGTGGCTTCTGTACTCTCTGCTTGCAGGGACTCTAACATCTAGTGTCAGATTTACCAGAAATCTTGCTTGTTTGCTTCCTTCCTCTGTCTGGTTAAGAGTCTGAAAGTCCCATTCTGCATCCCATCCCTCCCTTGCCCCTGGTCTGCCTGCAGCTCCACCCTCATGCTCCTTGCTTCTATCTCCATAAATGGGTGACAGTCACTGACAAACTCTCTTAGGAAGAGGATCTGAATACTCATAATCTGTTGTAATCTGCCTTTGTTGCAGAGCCACAGTCAGGTCTGAACTCAGCACCACTACAAACAAGCAAATTTTCTTCTACACATAGTGACAGGGGAATTGCTGCTCCCACAAGTGACAGATGTCATTTAGGCTGCCAAGGGTAGCCAGAGCGACCACTTAGGACTTCGTGCAGCTCTCCAGCACATGGTATTCTTGCAAACATGGAAGGATAAAAAATGTCCCTTTCTTCTGGTTTCAGATGTGTTTCCTTGTCTCTGTTCATAGATTAAATGAAGTTCTTTGATTCTGATGAAGAGCTCTAGGGACAAAAGAACAAGACTTCTTCAAAGCCACATAGCATCATTTGTAACATTTACCTGGGGGACAGGAAATGAAGGGAAAATGAACCACTGTTTACCAGGTGTCACTATGATTCCACTTTTCCCACTGGTCAGTGCAATGCAAGTACCACCTCTTTCCAGATATTCTTCTATAATAACAAGCATCATTTCAATTCCTTCACAAATATAATTTAAAAATCCATTTTTATCTGTGTTATATAATTACTCTTTCAGAGAAAGCAACAGCAGACAGATCTGTTAAGAAAACCTCCTGGTTCCACCTCATGCTGAGAGTAAACTCCGAAATAAACAAATCCCAAATTGAATTAGTGCTTCTTTCCCACTAGTTCTTTTTAAAGTGTTTTTTTTTTTTTTTTTTTTATCAGTGCTCTTCATTCTTTGGAGCCCAGACAATCACACTCAGAGTGGCTGAGGCCAAGAGGACTTTTTTCAGCTAGTACTCTACAGAGATGAGCTTTTGGGTTTGTGAGCATAAGGGAGGGTGAACTACATCATTTTCTCTGAGCTTTCACCTCTTCTGAGAAATTATGGGTATGTGGGGGTGCTGATACAATGGTTACTTCCTGAAAATTTTCCAAGGCAATAGAGCATAATGAAGTAATTTGCATATACTGAGCCACTCATCAACAAAGTGAAAGAAAAGTCCATGATATTCATGAATATTTTGGTGAGCTGGGCTTTTTCAACAAGCATTCACTAAATTAGAGTGATTGCATTTGACACTTAAACACCAAATTTAATTTTGCTTTTGGATTAGGGTTTTTCATCTCATATCTCCTTGAAAATTAACTAGTCTTAAAAAAAATTCAGAACATGTAAAGTTGAGAACTTAGGTCACTGAAGTTCTCTGATATGCTATTTAGATTTTTGAACCAGTCATATTTTGTACTATCTCTGTATAACATGAAAACAGTACCTATGTTCAGCTCATTCATGAAGAGGGTTTTCACCTATTCTTCTGTTACTACAATCAAACAGTATATAAAAATTAAATTATTATTGTTTAAGGCTCAGTTAGGAATGCTCACAATGTACTGAAGCTTGCAATAGTGGCTTTATGCTTCTCTGAAGCACATGTAATAATGCACTGAGAATAAAAGATAAGGAAAGGTAAAAGCCAAAAAGCTTAAAAATAAAATCATATTAAAAATTAAGGTATTGATAAATACATAGATTTAATTCTATATTTAAACCTGTTGACTGTTAGTTCCATTTAACAGGAGCATGCATTTTAAAAGAAAAATTTTCCTAATACAGAGAAACAGCTCCATCCAAACTATGCGTATTTATCTAGCATGAAATCGTGTTGCGGGTAAGAAGATCAATAATTAGTTTGTGTTCATTCCCTGCTTCATTTCAGATCTTATTTAAAAAGGCAAACTATCAATATTGGTTTATTTGTCTAATACATCTCATGAATTGCTACTACCTAATGCCTATGTGATAGAATATCTTATTCAGAAAGATTTTGGTAAATGGTAAAGCTTTACATGTAAAATCAACAGACAATATAATATATGCCTTTATAAGGCAAAAATTACTTTCCTAGAATCATAAAGCTATAGAATGGCTTGAGTTAGAAGGGACCTTAAAGATCATCTTGTTCCAACCCTCCCTGCCATGGGGCACCTTTCACTAGACAGGTTTCTCAGAGCCCCATCCATCCTGACCTTAAAAACTCCCAGAGATGGGGAATCCAGAACTTCTCAGGGCAATCTGTTCCAGTACCTCGCCATGATCACAGTAAAGAATTTCTTCCTAATATCTAATGTAAACCTACTCTCAGTTTGAAACTCTTTGTTCAATCCCTATCACTGTATGATCTTGTAAAAAGTTTTTTTCCATCTTTCTTGTAGGCTCCCTTCAAGCACTAGAAGGCTGCAACTGGGTAACACCAAGTCTTCTTCAGGCTGAACAATCCCAATTCTCTCAGCCTTACGTCACAGGAGAAGTGCTTCAGTCTTCTAATCATCTTCATGGCCCTCCTCTGGACTCTCTCCAGTCAATGTCCTTCCTAAACCTGAACTTTCTCTCTTAAACTTTATTGAAAGTTTGGTGCCAGAATTTGTCTTATCTGCTGGATAGAGAACACCCAAGGCTTCATTTTTTTGGTGTTATGGTGGCAATATTTACCCTAGAAAGTGTTTGTCGCTTGTGGTCAAAGCATAATTTTATTTGAAAGGGTATCTTTCAAGAAAAGTGTGTGAATAAAATAAGACAATAATAACCTAATAGAAGGTTATAATAACAATACAATTACATGTTAATACTGGATTAGCAACAATTCCAAGTGATTAGGTAATTTTAATTGGTTTAAATAAATAACAGAAACTAAAAAACTAGTTCTCTGATTTTAACTGAGATCAGAAAAAATAACAGTGTTAAAAATGAAGAATTTACTGGGTCAGCACTACTTCAAAATTTTATCTAGCTTTATTTTTAACTGTAGAAAAAAATGTGTCTTAAGGTTTTACCAATTCATATTTTATCCATTTTTGCACTTTTTCTATACGTTTTTTCTGTCATTAATGGAGATTTGTTAATCTTGTAAAACTGGATTGGCTTGCTTTGTTTTTCTGTGTACTTCTGACCTACCTTTGGGCACAAAAGATATTTATGATAGATTTGTTTAACTTTTTGATCTGTTAAAATTGTAATGCTCCTGGAGTTTATGAACAATGTAATAACAGTTTATATCCTCAAGAAAATACCACATCTATTGTGGTTTCTTTCAAGGGTAATGACACTTTCTATTATCTCTGTCAAAGTGCTACTGTGAATTATCTGAATGAATGTAGCCCTTTTCTTTCCTGTTCGTAAGCAGTTCCAGATTTTTATAGAAACAATCATTACTTGCAAGCATTTGCCAAACGGCAAACACATTTTATGTTATGGATTACTTACTATTTTTTTCTGTCTGAATTCTCTGTGAAGTGACTGGTCACCACCGACACTACTTCTTTTCCTTTCTTGCATGGAAATGTCTTTTAAAAGCCGGTGGCTTATCAATAATGGGGGAAAAAAATCCATCCGTGCCAAATCATCTATTGCATATGCAAATATACTTGTTTCTGCATATGAAAAGAGGCTGGGTGAACAGTAGCAGAAACAAAGCTCCTTTAATACAACAATAACAATAAATCCTGGACTAAAAAGCTTTTCATATTCACATGGATTTTTGCAAGAATATTAACTTCTTGGAATATCAATGCCTGGACAGACAAGGGGTTCAAGGCATGCCTCCTTTTTACATTACTCCTTTGGCATAAGGTAACTTGTAGAATTACATTAATCTGCTCTTGCAAGTCTTTCTATTGACCTTATCACTTGAGCCACCTTAACCTCCTTATTCATTCTCCAAATATATGTTATAATTAAGAGTAAGTTTGTGACTTTTAAAAGCTTTTGGGAAACCACAGATGTTTTGGATCAAAGTGTTTTCTTCTGAATAGAGGAACAGCTGTGCAAGCAGGGATGAAGAGCTGAGTGTAGGAAGAAGGCTGATATAGCAAGACTCCTGTCAGCCAGAATGGTTGTGTTCATTCTGTGCATGTTGAAGTTTCAGTGGTAAGAACAACATATTGCCCTGATAAAAATCCAGCAAAATCTGAAATAAAATGTGCATTAATGTGCTGGTTCTGAACACTAGATGACAATGCCATGTATCCAACTCAGACAACAAACTTCCCCCCCCTTCCCCCATCCCCAGATTTTCTGCAGCACTAAAAAAACAACTAGGAAATAATATTCAAAGAAATTATAACGTTATTTCTTATGACCCAAAAATGAATATTCTAGTAGATTCCTTACATGCAAAATTATTTTTTCCTTTTTTGGTGCAGTTACATGAAAATGCTCTTGGGACTGGACAAATTAACAAAACTGGTTAGAAAAACTGTTGGCTTTTGAAATCTAATTTAAGTTCCATAGTCTCTTACATTACTCCTTGTTCTTTGTCTCTGATGCATCTATGACTCCAACTGGAATATGCAGCAGCCTGACTCAAGGGGAAAAATGAGGAAGCATTTTGACATGAGTATGTTTATGACTAAGTCATGCAGAGCCTAACTGAAAGAGGATCAATGACGTTCTGGGGAAATTAGGAAAATAAACCATTTCTCAGAAGTGAAAAGTTCTTTACCTTTTTCAAGGAAGTTCAAGGAAAAACATTTTGGGGGTCCAATTATTTGGGTGTTCACTATTAAGTTAGTCCACAAGATCTTCATATAAGGGAGAAAAGGAAAAAGGCAGCTGAACAGAGACTCTCTATTGGGCACAGTAAAGGGAGGAAGGCAAAGTTGACTCAAATTTAGCACTGCCAGGATTAACTACATTCCAAGCTCACCAAAAGACAGCTTGCAATGTACCTTTATAAAAAAAAAACCCTTTTATTTATTTTAATTACTTGAAAACTTTCTTAAGTAGTGCATATTGCCTAAAAGGATTTGATTTGATGGAATGTGAGATTTTTAAAGGAAGAATTTAATGAAATTAGGAATAGATTAAAAAATTTAGGAATAAAATTGATGTTTGAACCACCATATCTATGTCAGAATAAATATGTTTTAGGCTGTTCTTACAGAAGTGTACGACCAAACACTAAAGTAATTTCAGAGTAAACAAGTTTAATCTTTGGTACAGCTCCTTAAAAAGTAGGTTTCTTCTAAAATCCAAGGTTATTCTGTCTTTATACACACTCCTTCTGCACTACTGATACTTGTGTGAATATTAAATCTCCTATGGTTTGTGATCTCTAGGGGGATTATTTTACTCAGATGAGAAAGGCTTGGGCTTTATGATAATCAGTGCTCTTCTTTACTCAGGCTGGTGTGAATACATGTAGAACAGGGAAAAGACTGATCTGCTATGAATATTTATCAAAACACTCCTTGCAGCTGGAAGAGCCAACAAAAGAAAACAGCGCCGTACCATTATCCTGCCAAATATACTTCTCATATATTTGTCCCATGTTGAAAAAGCCATTTTAGAAATACCTGGAAAGACACAAAGAGACAGCTTGTGCAATATATTCTCTCTTCTAAAATCCATCAGCTGCCTAATCTTATCTATAATGGGCCAGGGTCTCCTTTGAAACAATCTGATTGCTTTAAAATCACTTTGGTGCAAAGCATTTACTTGCCTGTATTGGGTGTGTAATGACATGGCTACTGAAGGCATGGCACATCTTGTCCACGTGTGAATGCACTGCTTCAGCCTCCCTGTGACAACCACCGTGGCTAGAAGCACGCCTGAAAGATGAAAAAATCTTGAGCACTGCAGCTGAGTTTCTTGTTTCTTGACAAGGAAGCTAAAATATATTTTGAGCTATGATACAATTCATGTTATTGTGAGGGAACTTCGTAACTCTAAAGCAGCAGGTTGGCTGTTGCAATTTGTGTGGGGTTTTCTAAGCATCACTGCTGGACTCGCATGTCCTGAGCCAGTCCAAGACTGAGAAAACATAAAGGTAAAGGTGACGTACAGTTACTTAAGTGCCCCTTCCTGAGTATGTTGTGAGCTGTTTTCTGACCACAGGTTGCACCCCTGCAGTGAAGTAGTAGGAAAAAAAAGTAAGAAAAGAAAAAAAAGATAAACTGTTTTTAAAAAAATACAACACACATTCATCTTGTGTATAGTTAATCACTTTAAGTTCTGGAACTCACCTGAGAGATAGGAGTGTGGAATTTCCTGTGCTCAGCTATGCAAACTGTCCATCTGCTCTGACAGATGCAGAAAACAGTGGATTCTGAGCCTTTATCTGTGTGGCAAGGCCATCAGTGTATACTTTAGAAGAGAATTTTTCTTTCCTAGACCCCAGGCTGACAAATTCCGAGTAATTTGAACCGCTAAATGCAGAGGGGCCTCAATAGGATTAAATTTACATTTCAAATTCAAAAATTGAAATTTTCTATTTGGCAGGTCAGTCTTTTTAAGGCTCTTGAGTGTAGGTCCTCAGACCTGGAATATTCAAGAAAACACTATGGACTTGAGTCTTGTGCTAAGAAGGCAAATAATATGATCAGTAAAGCAATAAACAAATCAGGTATTTTTCTGTGGTTACACATTTGTAAGCTACTAATATAATGATAACCTATTCATTGACTGCAGAAAACAGAGCACCATGAAATATTTTCTCTAGTACAGAGGGTTAATTGCATGAGTTACTACTGTCGAGATGCATTAATAGGTACATACACAAAATTTTATACTCTTTTCGTTTTTTTACTGCTGTGTAGAGAACAGAAGACATTACTTGTACTCAGAGGCTAAAAAAGGCAGGTATTTCGTAAACAAGAAAGGCATAATTACAGCTCAAACTATCGTCCTCGATTTGTGTGGGGGTCACACAAACAGAGGCTATTCTTAATTTGTGTGAGGACCCCAGGTAGAGTCAGCCTAATTGATTCAGTCTGAAAAAAAATATTTGAAGTTGTGTTAGCAGGGTTAGGTTTTTTCTACTTACAGCTCACACTGGGGAAATTTTGTCACTGAGCATGAGGCAGAAAACGTTATCCTCTCTCTCCCTCTGCGCTCAATATCCGTGCTCTTTAGTTTATGGTAATGTTGTATACTGAAATTCCTGTCATAAGCTGCCAAACAACAATTTATTCTCTGCCCTCCCACAAGGGGATTGCTAAAAATAACCAGAATCACACAGTAGATAATGGGTCAAGGGTGCTAGGATGCTCAGTCTGTGCCACTTCTCCATGGAGGGTCAAGCAGTAGTGCTGCTCGTACCACTTCATGTGCAAATCCTCTGCTTTTCATTTGCATTGCTGAGATGGCAAAGCCAGTCTTTCTTAGAATTTTGTCATTCTGCAAAATATGTCCTTTTCTTCTGAGAAGAAAAGCTCCTACTCTTACTCTAGCAAGAGACTTGAATAATAACAAGGCTCAGTAAACTCCTTCACCTTGTTTTCTATTTGTAAAACTTAAAGCCTTTACACCAACTGTGCCAAGTGCCCTGCACAAAAGCTTAAAAGGGAAGAAATGGTACTTTATAAGAAACAACTAAATTTAACAGTCTAACTGGACAGGACTGGGCAATGGGGAGGGTTACTGTTATGCTTGCCTATTCTGTGATACAAAGGGACTTATTTAATTAATCAAGGCAGTGTCAGAAATCTGTGGAAGAATTGGAAACTTAGCTTGGCTCATTTGGGATCCGTACTGTAATGATAAGGTCATGCATTCAAGGGGACGAATACTAAAAATTTCCTTTGGTACTATTTCCTCTCCAGTTATTTCTCCAAGCAATTTTGTCCATCTCTTCCCACCGAAAACTCTCATATTACAAAGTTTATTGGTCTTTTATTGCTCCTGGGTCCACTCTGGATCTTTTCTTTTGATACATGGGATTGCTTATTTTTAGATTACAGGATTACTTAGAGCACATTGTCATTTTGTGTCACTGACTGAAGAGATTAGTAGCATACAGGTTATGGAATACATCAGATATACAATAATCTAGTAGAATATTTGCTAGACAATATAGAAACGATTTTTCTACTTTCTCCAAGAAAAGGATGAAAGCTAAATAACTTGCCCTAATTCATGTATTATTTACAGCATATGTAATAACTAATTTACAATTCCTGTGTATCCAACCACCACTAATGGTACTTAATTTATCTTCCTCGGAGGTCTAAGTGGTCTGTTAAAGGATTTGCACACTTGTGAGCATATTTGGATCTCTCCAGTAATAGATCCATTTGTTTTATATGCAGTAACACTCTTTACATCAGGAATTCTGGCCAAAGTGATGTTCAGATGTGTCAAATCTGACAGCTTCTTTGCTTTCCAGAGTAACACATTCCTTTAGTGGGACAGTCCTAAAAAAATTCTAGTGGCTCAAATGTCTTGAGTTTGTGCAGCTAGGTTTTTGGTTGTGGGGATGTTAGATGGGTGGTTTCTCTGAGAAGTTTTGAGAAGCTTCTTCCACGTCCAGCAGTGCCAATTCCAGCTGGCTTCAGATGGATGTGCCACTGGCCAAGGCTGAGCACATCAGAATTCGTGGTGATGGCCCTGGGGTAACAGACTTAAAAAGGAAGAAAAAAGTAACTGTGCAGTTGTAACTGGGATCAGAGGAGAGAAGAGTGGGAATGTGTAGGTGGAACAGCCCCACAGACCCCAGGGTCTGTTCAGAAGGAGCAGCAGGAGGTGCTCCAGGTGCTCAAGCTGAGTTTTTCCTGCAGCCTGGGGTGCAGATCATGGTGAGTCAGGCTGTGTCTCTGCAGCCCATGGAGGACCACAGAGATGCAGGGATGCACCTGTAGTCCATGGAAGACCCCAGACTGGAGTAGGTGGATGCCTGAGAGGAGGCTGTGACCACATGGGAGGCCTGTGCTGGGGCAGGCTCCTGACAGAGACCTGCAGATCTCTGGAAAGAGGAGCCCACATTTGAGCCAGTTTCCTGATAGGACTTGTGACCCATGGGGGACCCTCACTGGAGCTGTCTGTCCTTGAAGGACCATGGAAAAGTGCCCCATGTTGGAGCAGTTTGTGGAGAACCATTACTTGTGTGATGGACTCATGTTGGAGAAGTTCATGGAGAACTATCCCCCCAGGAGGGACTATGCTATAATGGGGGAAAGACTCTTGTCCCTGAGCACAGTAGCAGAAACATGTCATGAACTGACCATAATCACCATTCCCTGTCTCCCTGTGCCACTGAAGGGGAGGAAGTAGAGCTGGGAAGGAGAGACAAGGTGGGGGAAAAGTGGTTTTAAGGTGTTATTTTACTTCTCATTATCCTGCTCTGTTTTTCTTGTTAATAAATCAATTAGTATCTCTAATTCATGTCTGTTTGCCTGTGACAGCACTTGGTGAGTGATCTCTCCTGGTCCTTATCTCAACTCATGAACTTTCAATTGTACTTTCTTTACCCTGTCCACTCATGGAGGGAAGTGATAGAGCAGCTTTAGTGGAAGTCTGGCACTCAGCCAGGGTCTACCCCCCCACATCCAGTTAGCCTGTTCTTGCTTTAGAAATACAACAGCTGTCTGCTTTGAAAGGAGAACTGTGACAGTAAGAAAGACAATACTGAAAGGGAAGAGCCAATTTCCAAATACCTTCTGTATTTTCTCCTTCCACCTTTGAGAATACCCATCAAAAGCTCTCTTGGGGCTTCTCAGAAAGGACAACTGCCTGGGTGAATTGTAAGTGAATTGACTTAACTTACCATGCTGCTGCTGAAATCCTGTCTGAGGCTGTTAATTTATTCAAAGATAAACAAAATGCTCTTATTTCTTTACATGCAGTTTTGACAGATGGCTCTTAGCATTCAGCCCAGGTGTAAAGAGACAGAGATGAATGGATCTGTTCTTTTAAATTCACACACATACTTGTGACTTTCATCTCTACCTGAAAAGCTCCTCAGGCTGTCTATCTTTTTCTTGTTCCATGTAATAGACAGATTTTCTTCTCTCCCAATGCTTACTTGATTGTGCCTTTTAACAGGAGGGAATATTCAATTTGCTGAGAATGAATCATATATATCATTAATATCTGATTTAATAGTAAAATAATATTTAATTATGAATGTACATGAGTTCTTGGCTCAGTGGAAAGCTTTAAGAAAAGAAGAGAAAAAAATACTTATCCTGCACATCCTGTATGTAAAAAGAGGTTGTCTCATTTCCCATTCAAAAAGTAATGATTTGATAAGTTACGTGAATTTGAACACTGAAAGCAGAGAGCAGGATTGAAATTATGGTGTCTTTTTTAATACAGGACTTCCCTTATCCTATAAAGCATCTTGACTGACTTCCTTGCTTAAGTCTGCAGATAATGTGCAGTATAGAACATGGGAGAAGTTTCATGTCATGCTCATGTTCTGCAAACATTTTTAAGCCACAGGGAGAGCTGTATTCCTCAGCACCTTATCTGTTTCACATTGTTGAAATCAAAGAAGGCAACAGAAGTAGCAGAGATATCTGTTACTTTACTCTTAAATTATGCTTTAGAGTGTACAGAATCTGGAAGTTTAAAGCATGTGTTGCCATTAAGGAGGGCTGCAGAAATAGAAGAACAAACAGGGCACACAAGATCTTTGAAATTAAAGCAATAATGTGCATGAGGCACCTAAAAACACACACACACAAAAAATCAACCCAGGTCTTCTGCAGTTAAGGTCCTATGATGAATTCACCAGTACTCCACACCTGTTAGCTTTAGAATGTTATTTAACTTTGAGTTATAGGGCAAACCATATTAAGTTAATGTCACGATGCCCTTGATCATTATCAGCATCACAGAACATTTTAGTCAGGAGTTCTGGACATGAACTTCCCCAGGTTTCAAAACAGAAAACATATTGGCTTGTAGAAGCTATTTTGCTGCCTGTCTGGTTTGAGGTATTTTCTATTATGTACTATTGCTATCTTTGCTGAAGGGTTTAAAGTATTTATTTTCTTCCTCAGCTTCTAAACTCATGTTTTGGCCAGTGGAAGCTGAAAACCTGTCTGTGTCTCAGACCTGGAGATGGTGTTTGAGACCAGTCCACTTGTCCCTTTTACTAATTTAGTTTAAATGTGAATGTGTTACAGAACTGAACTCAATCACCATCACTAGAGTGGTGTGTGATACAATATAATTTCTCTCCTGTGCTTGCTAATTCAACAAAAATTGGAGGATTTCCTTCAGGATTTTGCAACAGTGCCAAATGCACTGGCATGGGATTTTCTGGACTCTTGTGCCTGCACAAGCTGCTGCCATTGTAACAATGCAGATGACAACACAGCCCTTGTCTCAATAAGCCACAGTAAGTTTGTTAAGATTATCTGAGGTCAGTTAACCCAAACGACACTAAGTGGAGATGCAGGCTGTGCTGCTTGGGATATTTTCTCCTCTCCCTATTTGCCCAGCACATCTGGCAGAAACCAATATCAATCTCAATCCTACTTCCAGGGAGGGTAATAAACAAGAGAGTTCACTGTCTCAAGCTGCCCTTGGCTAAGGTCTAAGGCAGGAAAGAGGGTGAATTGATTGTGTGTGAATGAAATCAGTCCATGCAGAAAGAAATCTCTGTATGCATTTTAACCTCTCTGTCCCCAAATTATGTTTGAACTGCATTTACAAGAATTTCTGATGACATTTTTAAATCATACTGTATCACTAGAATTTGGAATAAGTTGGAATTTTTTTCCTTTCAGGGTAAAGTATTTAGTGAATATTTCTACTTGTTCTGCCAGGATGTCATAATTTGTTAATAAAAAGCACAGATAACAATTTCAAGTCTTCACACCTAAGGTGGAGTTTGCTTTTTTAGTTTGAATTGTCCAGACTGAGTGAGAAGTTCAAAGGAAACAGCTCCCAGAGGTGAAAATAAAACCTTTGAAATAACCACCGATTTTGCTATCTGGGATGGAGAAAAGATCTTACAGCCTCCGCTCCAGATATGCACTTCATGTGCACCTTCCTGTGCACTACATTTCTGCCTGCAGGAAGATGGGTAGAGTCAGAGGCAAACAGCATCTGACAGAGGAGGATGAAAAAGACGATCTCAAAAGTTGCTGCTTGGTGTGAGGCTGCTTTAATGTTACAATTTGCTTAAGAAATGCCAAGTTCTTTGATATGTAGTAGGCCTGGTGTTAAAGACAAAATATAGTAAGAGGCAGTGTTCTGTTTAGAATTCCATCTATGGGGTTTTGATTCTCTGCCTCGTATGTTCTGTCAGCCTATCAGCCTAATCAGCCTATCTATAAGAATAGTGAGTTCATCTCTACTTTGGTGCAAATATAAAACTCAGAAGTGAGTGATCATTCTTAACTTTGATAAAACCTGTTAAAAAGCACTGAAATATTGCCTAGCGTAAACAGAGAGAACACTCAAATGTGCTTTCTCAAATTAATGTTTGGAAAAAGGCAACATTATCCTTGCAAATATCTTGCCTGGAATTGCTTCATTCTGGAAACTTTGCAAACATTTTCCCTCACAGGTTTTCTTTCTGTCCCCTATACTTGCCTATTGCATGGAAGTCAGAGTTCAAGTGTGCACTCCCTGCTTTGAAATATTCTTCTGTGCTGAGATGCAAAGGCAAACAGAAAAAAGTTTTGATACTCTATGAACTGGTCCAGTTATGGCTGGAGTTATCTGACGCCTTACTGAAGAGTCTGTATTATTAATGAAGTAGCTGGAAACCTTTCTGTGGAGGGGAGGAGGATGATAGGAGAGATTCTGATTATGCTTCCACCCTCTCTTTTTCAAGGCATTTCCTGGGGATGACATTTCATAAGGTTGCACTGCCTGTGAAAAATATTTCAGCTAGATGGAGAGTGCAGCGAAACATTTCCCTTCTGTGTGTTGCAAATGTGCCTCAGAGGGACATGTTAGATCAAACACAGGGACATCCTGCTATGCAAATCTGTCCATGAAATTTCCAGATGAGAGCTGGCTCCTATCCTACCAGCTCAGAGCGTGGGCAAAATAATATTTTGTCTGATTCCAAACCACAATGTAGGCATACCCATTCTCCTGAATTTGCGCTTACGGTCTTTGGCACAGGAAGGTGGTTTCAAGCCTGCCTGCAAACTGTGAAAGGCAGAAGCTGAATGTACTGTGAGTGGCCTTTTCAAAGCTCCTCCACATCTCAATTGACTTCTTAACACTGGTGGTTTCAGCTTCTGGGCTGCGAGGTAGGGGCAGGATGCCAGCTAACAAAAATTATAGGATAGACATTGAAAAGGTTAAATTAGTCCTGTGTCTTCCTAACTATCTTTAATAAATGTTGATAGGCAAAATAATTTTGATTTCTTGTACTGCTGCTGCAGACAGCTGGAAAAAGAAGAATCGTTTAATGAATAGGCACAATAGTAATAAGAGTTGAAAATGGTACATATATTTAAATTTTTTTCCTTATAATTTGAAGACTGTATTCTTGTGGTCCTCCTGGCATGATATACCTGAGCTGTAAAGCTGAATTTGCATAGATTTTGATCTTACAAAAGGTTTCTACTTTATGAGTCTGGGATAATTTGATGCTCCAGTGGTTTTGACTTATAAATGGTATTTGCAAATCTTTTTCATTCTTTTGGAGCTGAATTTTATGGAGAAATAATAAGTAGATGACATTTTTGTAAGTGGAAAGAATTGGCCTATCTCTGCTGGCTAGAGAACATTTTCCTCTGGAGTAGAAGGTAGTCCCTGGTATGCTCTTCCTCTGAACTAAGCTGTCTTCTTTTTTCAAACAGAAAAGTAAATACACCTTTAGGCTGAAGAATAAAATATTGTGGCATATCCAAGACAAAGTAGTTTCCCCCAGAAAAACTGGAATTTTTTCCTATCATGCCTAACTGAGTCATCACATATTTAACTACTCTTGGCAAATATTTGAGGTGATTTAGTTACCTCTTAAGGTTCTGATCATCTATAGAGAGAAGCTAGATTAAATACATAATGGTAAAGTCTCCTCTAAGAAAACAACTTTCAGCATCAAAGCTATGCATATTATCATAGAGTGGAGCTAGAGATGAAAAACTCCTTCCAATACACTGACATTTAAAAAGCAGACATAATACTCAGTATGATTTTCAATTTCTGGGCTGCAACAAACACTACAATCTGGGAGGATTTATTTGCAAAATGCTCGTAAGAAATTTGTAAGAAGATCTTTACTAGAGTTAGTGAAGGTCTGCAGCAGCATAAGGCACTTTTGCACTGGTTACCTATGGTAGCAAACAGGACAGCTACTGTGCAGCTGCAGTAACAAGCACAGATAGGCAAGGAGCAAGTAAAGAGGGTAGAAGGCTCACAGTGTACCAACCAAGACAACTGAACTAGGAGGGAGATTGATCCAACCACTAAAATTACTGTTTTACTTTTACTGTGAATTACTTTTGATAGTTTTTCTAAAGGTAAATTTAATAATTCTAATTTTAATAATTTGATAATACAACAAAAGAGGAACTAAAAGGTGACTTCAGCTAATTTTACTGTTTAAGAGTGGACCTAGGAAGAGCTTTATGAGACCCTAGGTACAGATCTGGGACCAATATCAGACATCTAAATTTTAAAAGCTGGCCTGTGTAATACAGAAAGACTAGTCTTGGTTTAATAGAGCATTTGTTAGAACCCAGATGGACACAATGATGAATTTGGCAGAAGAAATGATGAAGGCACCCAAGAATTGAATACAAACCTGGTTAACCAACATCTGGCAAAACTGGGTATTTCTGTATTACAACTCAGTTCTAGTTTGAGAGTGTTATTGTGGTTTCACTCCAGCCATCAACCAAATCTGATGCATCTGCTCACCCACTGGAGAACTCATGGGTTAGATAAAGACAGTTTATTAGGGAAAGCAAAAGCCATGCACACAAGTAAAGAAAACAAGGAATTAATTCATTGCTTCCTACAGGCAAGCAGGTGTTCAGCCATCCCAAGGAGAGCAGGATTCCATCAAATTTAATGGTTACTTTAAAGAATAACATCACTCCAAACATTACCACCTTCCTATTTCTTCCCCCTACTTTATATACTGAGAGTGATGTAATATGGTCTGGAATATCTCTGTGGTCACTTTGGGTCATCTGTCTTGGCTGTGTTTGCTTCCAGCCTCTCATGTACCTCCAACTTCCCTCGCCTGTGTGGCAGTACAAAAAGCAGAAAAGGCCTTGGCCCTGTGCAAACCCTGCCCAACAATAAAAACATCTCTACATTATTAGCTCTGTGATCACCACGAATCTTAACACAGCCCCATACCAGGCACTGGAAAGAAAATTAACTCTCCATCAGCCAAAACCAGCACAGAGTGGTTTCAGCAACAAAAGAGTACTGACAGCAGAGTGCTTGAGAGCTTACAGCTTGAGAGGCCACTTTACTTCTTTCTGTAACTGCAGCATCAGTGCTAATAGGAAGATGGATTTCAGGACATACCTGTCTTGTGTAAAAGTCAGTGACTGGGAAGCTGCAATTCAGCTTCAACTCACTGAAGATTTCTTCTTGCAACCCTGTGTTAATGAAAGGGAAATAGTTAGTGTCCAAATTTTCTAAGAATATTAAAAAGGGTGTCACTACAGAGGTGTAGAAATTAGGCAAGGGTGATGATTCTGCATAAGAAAAGCTACATCATGTTTTATTTTATTATTCTGAATGAAAGATACTTGTTACATAGAGCCTGTTAACAATGACCCATTCTGTCTGAAAAGGCTATGGTACTGCAGTCTGGACTTTGGTGCATGGTTCCAGGCATTGAGAAATGCATCATCTTATAAGTTTGAAATGAAAATAAATGCTATACTTATGACAAAGAAATCAGGGAAAGTATTTTCTTACTTTCTAAAGAGGCTGCACCTGGGCTGGGGGTGCTAAGGCTGGCTGGAGCTGTATTTGACTGGCTGCTCAAGACAGACAACTTACAGATGATGTAATTTTACTGCGGTGAAAACTTGTGAGAAGCAGGGCTGGAAGAACAGAAAGTCCTTCTTTCCCCTCTTCCCCTGTTCTAACCAAGAGTGCTTAGGAGCATCTGACAGACTGAAGTGTGACTCAGGAATCCTAGCTTAGTTGGTGCTTGCAGCACAAAGCCATGAAAAGCCAGATACTTGAAAATGCTAGACACAGAGACTCAGCAGATTTTAAACTGCTGTTATTGAACATGGACTAATGGGCAGCTTTTAAGTAACTCAGATATTTGTAAGGGAGGAACAGTACATTCAGTTTTGATAAGGGAGTGAGGGAAATGGGACTAAACGTGGTTTAGTTAAATGTTTTGAATGCTGCAGATATGAACACGGCTTAAATGATATTTCAAAAATCTTTTCTATGTTGTTTTCTATGTTGTTGATTGTGTCAGATTCTCAGACCAGCGATAAGAACTGCAACCAGGTCAATTCAAGTAGAGAATTGTTTGCTTCATTTACTAAAACTATGAAAACCGCTCTGGCTCAAAAATGAGTCTCATTTTTTTCCTGTTTGAAGCTCTGTATCTGAACTGAGATTCACATAACATGGAAACAGAAATAGAACAATGAGGAATAAAATATCCTTAGCCATGTTTATTTTTCCTTATATCATATCTTGTATGTTCCTCCAATGCATACAGTTTAAACTGCTTACCTTCATGCAGTGAGGATAGGTTGTAAATAACAATTAAAGAAGCAATTTTTAAGAGAACCTAGCCAGTCATGTGCATTTTACTTCCTATTACAAAGAAGATCATTTTGTTGTGACTATACTAATAATCACAACATCCAAAAGCCCGTAAATTACTTTCCCTCACCTATGTGGGACACACATGTTTATCTGTTCTGGCTCCTAATTATCTGGAAGCACAAAATTGGTATCAGGGTGTCACACATCTCTGCTAAGAGAAGCCATCAGTGCTGCCAGAGCTGAAGAATTCTTAATGTAAAGAACAAATACATTAAATTGCAAGTGCTTCTTTCCCTAGATGGAATAAAAGCGTTTCATGTAACCCACAGCGGTGTTTATAAATGAATAAGAACTGAGTGTCTGTGTAGTGTTGAAGAGATCTCTGAGGTTAACAGGGATGAGGGCAGGAATTTTAATCATTTAATGGTTCTCCTTTGTTAATAGTGGTGGTCACCGCCTTTATTTTAGATAAATAATTTAAAATGTGGTAGTCTGATGCTAAAGCAAGTACTCATTTTTAATTGAAATGTTGCTTTTAACAGTCACAGAATATTCTGTGCCTAAAGTTATAATTCAGTCTTTTTTGCCCAAGAAATTCTTCACTTGAACCTGCAACAGCTTCTTTCAGATATACAAAAACTCCATCTCCAAGCCTTACTTGACTTTATAAGTTATGTACCTTCTTCTTTAATATTCTGTGGATGTTCAAAACCACCAAAATTATATGAAAATAAAAGCCGCATTTTATCTAATCCCTAATGGATCCAAAAGATGCCTCAATACACTAAAAAGGTACTTTGAAAAAAGTAAACCAAGGATTGCATAAAAATTTGCTTAGGTTTGGAAATAATCTACAGCAGACCAAGAGGAACTCTTGAGACAGAGACACAGAACTTCAGATGGCAAAGGAAACCAAGGATAAAGGTAAAAATCAGCAAATTAAGAATAGAGGAGAAATAAGCTGTATATTCTTTGAATCCTCAGGTAGAAGAGTCAGTGTCCAGGATATTACATGTGCAACTATGGGGAAAAACAGTGGAGGAGCATTGCCTTCCACTTTTCTCCTAAACGTCATTTAGCTTTCAAGTTAGGAGTATTTGTCATGCTGTGCTTTGTTTCGGATAGGTGATGGGCAAATCTGTACTGAGGTGTATTGGTGTTCAAAGCTCATCACTCCAACATCCCCTTTTCCCTCAGTGTTTTGTCTTCTATTGCACCTTCCAGTGAGCTCCACTGGACCTGCAGTTCTTTGTCATATGTGACTGCAGGAGTATCGTGGTAGTAGTGATCACCAAAATTCATGTGTGTTTAGACATGCCAACTTGTCCTTTTGTACTGATTACAGGACCTGTTCATTCATCTCTTGTGAGATATAAGCTGTCTGCTTGAAGGCGTGGTTTAAAAGTAAAATGTCTCATAGGTCTTTGAGGAGGTGGGAAATTAGGCTGAATTAAAGCTTTTTATTGTTCTCCTCCTGCCTTTCTGTTGACTACAAACACTGTGCCCTTTTAAGAGTTAGGACAAAACTCTTTGGTCTTGGGAAGGGCAGCCACTAAGGCAGCCTTTCCAACTCCCTCCTCCCGAAGGAAGGGCGTATGAATGTTACGGGAGTGCATGGTACAGTGGAAAGCACAAAAGCACTTGAAATAATCAATGCGGGAAAATTCCTTAAAATCCTTGGGGGCTCAGTGTTCCTTGTGCAGATAAGACAGTTGTATTAAGATGTCTGAGTGGACCTGGATGCAGATAAAGACCATAGCTTCGATTAGCAAAGAATGACTGAGATGTTTATTGTCAGCAAGAAGCTCATCCTGGCAATGTGACAGCATATGAACACCAAATGACACACTAAGATCCAACAGCTGTGCAGGTTCCAAATCTTGTTTCATTTGTTGACCAAAATGACACAGAGATCACATTAGATTGGATGTTGCCTTCCACTCTCACACTGCAAGTTGTAAACAAGATCCATCCCATCTGTATGCTCATGTTATATCATGTTATAGCCTCTGACCATCCTCTGCTTAAGAACTTTTTCTTCCTTACTCACCCTTGGACTGGGCTCTGAATATTTCACTACTCTCCATTTCCATTTGAGATTATTGAAGTTGATGGATATTTCACAGTAAATAGTTCCTTTCAGGCTTACGTTATTTAGCATTTCAGCAAAATCTTTACACAAGCTGAGAAATGCTTCAGAAGGCTCACAATGAATATCAAAAATGATTTCTTTTCACTCATGAATGTTGCTTCAATGAATGTTGTAGTAAATTTTGCTTTGTAATACATGCTAATGGCACATTTGCAACACGAGGTGGGTGCTTTCAGCCTTTTAGCGAATGAAGCATCTACAACCATACAGGAAATTATAGGCCACATTTGCTAGATGGGTGCATGCTTGTTTTTGATAAACACTCTTAGCTTTCCTTTTTTAACAGGCTGGCATTTGCCATGTGTACAAAAGACTTGAATACTCCAGTCAGGAAGATCAAAACATTCTGTGGGACTGTTCCTTGGCAACGGGATGAAATGTCCTACACGTGTGGCATGCTGCTGTGAGGCATTCCACCCTGTGCAGAGTGGCCACTGTAATTGGGGGTGGTTGTGAAAAGACCTGCACAGTCAGAGTGGTGTAATCTTTCCTGCATGTAGTTTAGAGATTGATCCCAGAGACAGGATCTACCTGGAGTGGGGGGAAACAAGGCCTAAGCCTTTGCTTTGGATTCAGCAGGAGAAATGCTTGAACTCTAATCTCATACTCCCCAAGTGTTTCATTATATGGGATTTCTTGAATTTTCTACTCAAGCTTAAGGCATCAAGGATATTTTGACATTTTCCCTTTTTTTTGGTTTAATTGTGGTATATAACTTCTTGTCAAAAGTCTTTTTGAAGGGAAAAAAAAGGAAAGGTTGTTTTCTGTTTCTTTTCCCAGAGGCCATTAGTCTTGTATGTTTTTGTTCTGGACTTGCCTTCTAGTTCTCTGCAGATATATCTCCCCATCTTTCCTCTGCTTCCTGGCTAGAGGGAACAAGCAAGGTGGATCCCACACGGTAGTAAAACTGAGCCCAAATGAAGTATTTTTTGTATCAGTTTTATTTGTGTAGGGTTGTTTTTTTTTCTTTCTTTCTCTTGCCTCTCTTCCACATGGTCCTGATACATCCATAAATTGGCCCAAACTCTATCAGCAGTGCTCTTTTCTGGCTCTGTGGGTTACTGTTTCATGCTAATGACTTGGTGGAGCTTGGCTGCCAGACCAGGTGGTTTGTAGCTGCCCTGCTGCCAGCGCTGCCAGCACTGCTGCCTACAAGTGCACTCCCAGCACACCCTCTCCATGCCCTGCTGTGCAGGAAAATGTGTAGCTCTGCCTTTGGAGTGGCAGAATTAGAAACTGAGTGGACTGAAGTAGGAAATGTTTGCATACAGCTCCAGCAATCAATGATTCTATTCAGTCAATTTTATTGCCTTGACACCCTTATAAATACAAGCAGGGTTTCCAACCTTCTGTTTCTGCTCTGTTAGCAAGCAACAGTTTGAGAGGGCTGGATCTGTGCTTGTAACATCAATTCAGTAGTATTTTCTAGTATATGGGCAGAAATCACAAAAATTTGGGTTAATATACTGAACATACAGATAAAGAGATTGCTCTGGTGCTCCTATAACAGAAATCTAAATTTTCCTCTAAGCTTATGAATGGCTGTGAGAGAGCGTTGTGGCTCGCTGCTTCCATTGTCACTGCTTAGAATACAGTGCAAGGGGGGAAAGGAAAAACTGATATAAATCTATTGATCTTGTGTTCAAATATCCTTGCCTTGTTCATATCCCCAAGGGGGTATAGGGAAATGTATGATTTTAAAAATGCATTAATATAGCAAGTGGTGAATACGAGTCCCAGTGCTTAATTCATCAGTTTTCTCCCTTTGCTTAACCATTCCCTGATGACAGCATTGGGTGCTCAGGACAAGCAGGCACCTGAAAAGTGTACCAGATTAGAAAAGTCAGACTTCTAATCTCCAGGAGTCTGAAACAGAAAACAATGCAGGATAACTTCTCTTTCAGCTCTACAGAGGTGTGGAAGCATATGTTTCTCTTTGTAGCTACATGCAAGATTTGTTTTTATGCATTCAAAGCTATTCTTGGTAATATTCTGACACTTCAACTTCCACACAGATCAGGTTATCCAGCTTCTCCAAGAGTATTCATGCACTTTGGTATATACTTAACTTTAAATGAGGCAAAGATAACAGAATCAGGCATTACTCACAGTATCCTGTTTTGACTTCTTTTCCATCTTCTTACATTTATCTCTTTCAAAAGCTTGTGAAAATGTCAGACAGACAGGTCCTTCTCGCAGCAGGCAACCTCTCAGACTTCGAACAGAATTCTTAACCCAGTTCTTGTTTTTCTAAATATGGCCTATTTCAGGGCTCGTTTCACAGCAAGGTGTGCTGAAAACAGAGCTCTTCCTTTTTTGTTCGTTGGTGGCTGCACTTGATTTCATGTTCCTTCAGACTCTTTTGTGCTATCCTGATTACTCCGTTTTGCTCTCAGAAGTTCTCCTATATTTTCCCCCTCTCTAGCTCCAGATGCTTTGACAAGATAGGATCAGAGTTACTCAAGTGGATCATGGGACAGATAGTGCAAAAAGAAGAGCTGCAAAGCCTGGGGTTTGACCTCGTATCTTCTGAATCTGTCACACCCCCCTCACCCTGCCTGTACCATTTGTAACCCATGGAAACTGAGTGTTTGGGAGTCACAATGAAGAATCTCTGTTCTGTATTTGCCAAGCACTCCTGGGTGTTATAAGGTCCAGCAGGTGCTGGTAGGTGCATAGGACATATGCTCTTATGGAACAAGTAAATCCCAGTATTAGGGACTCCAACATGCTGAATGCAGTGATACCTGCACTGAAATATTAAAGGGAGGAGCATGTTTGCCACTTTAGCCACCTATGTAGCTCTACAAAAATGGAAGAATAAGTAAATAAAATAACTTCTCACCCTTAGAGTCTCCTATATAGCCCAGGTTTAATGCACACACAGAGTCAGTAGGAAACTGTGATTTCCATGCTTTCCATGGAAAAAAACCCTAGAAAGTCTCCACAGCCAAACTTGATATGTAAAACAGCTGTAATGTCATCTAGCTTCAGGGAGGTTTCTAAAACCATGAGTGGCATGCTTGGGCCAGACAGCAGGCTCAGTGCAAAAAGTCTTTGATTCTGCTCACTCACATGCTGCAGCTCCTGGCGTAGGGTGTTTCCAATTCAAGGGTAGTAATTTCTATTTAATAGTCCTTAACTTCTCGACATCTAATTACATTTTGACTCTATTTAGAATTCTGCTCTCCACAGCCTCCTGCAACACACGGTTCTATAACCTAAGTAAGTTCAGTTTTACACCTGTAGTTATAGAATCACAGAATGTTTTGAGTTGCAAGGGTCCTTAAAGATCACCTTGTTCCAACACCCTGCCATGGACAGTTTGATAATTTAATTTGATATCTCTTTGTTCTGACATTATGAGGATCTGACTAATATTTCTTCTCCATCTACTCATTGTTCTATAATACATCTACTTCATTCCCACCTGTGATTCTTTCTTTAGCACCTTAAAAATCCTAATTAATTTAATCTCTCATCATGCCATACTTTTGATCAGATTTTTCACTTTTTTTCTCTATTTACGTTGCATCTCTTTTGAAACAGGAGACCAGAGCATGTATAGGAATGAAGACCCAGGAATGTCCTTAATAAATACAGTAACATTTAATAGTTATTTTGCCATCTCTTTCTCTCTAGTAATTTCAATATTCCATTTAATCTTTGGCATCACAAATACAAAAAGGATATTTTCAGACAACTATCTTCAGTGTTTCTAAAATCTCTTCCTCAGTAATGACAGGTGATTTCAAGCCTACCATCATATTCAGATAGTTAAGTCTGCTTATTCCTCATTCAGGTTCCTTCGTCTTTACCCACACTGAGTGTGATTTTACCCATATTGTTTCAAACATAATTTCATCACTGTTGTTAAATATCACAAGATCCTCTGAAATCCACTTTCTCCATAAAACGGCTTTACTCCTTTAAACTATATTAATTTATTTCTTAATTTAGTGAATTACCAAAAGTGCAGATCCTTTTAAAAGCTTACTTGCCTTTTAAATTTTTAACCTACAAGAGGCAACTGAAGGCTGCTGAAAAGCCAGTTTTGTAAACAGAGTTGCTGCTCAAAAGCAGGTAAAACACCATCATACTTTCAAATCCATTCTTTTAAAATTTTGTCTTTTCAAAACATCAGGTGTCTTCTGAGCACACGTAAGGATAAAATCTGCCCGTTACTGTATAAATCTAATTTTGATGCTGTTTTCTAAATTTTAAATACCACTGGGAATGAAACTGGTGCCCAGCTTGATACTGGTTAAGCCAGTTCTATTAGACAGTATGTAGTACTGCAGTACTAATGGTACATCCCTGGTCACCCAGCAAAGTTTTGTCCTGAAACCTGAAGATTTTGGGTCTTCATTAGGAGTGTAAGCAGTCTTGCATGGACAGCTAAGCTACTGAATTTGTCAGAGCAGATATTTTTATTTTGAAAATAGCAGCGGAGAAAGATTGATGTGGCAAATGAATAATGTGCTCTTATAACATCTGGTTTTGCTTTTCCTACCAGATAAAATACTGGATTTAGCCCCAGTTTTGAGTTTAGCTGTTACTCTTTATTTTCCCTCTAAAACTGAAAACATCCACATCCAAAGACACATACAAAGAAAAATTTTAAAAGTATATACTTTCATGTAAATAAAATAACAATAAAATGCATTTGCATTGGCTTTCTTTTTTAAATTTTAAATTTATTTTTTATTTTATTTTTTTTTAAATAATATTTCTGTAATTCAGATTCAGTCATTGAATAATTGAGCTTGGAAGAAACTTTCATAAGAATGAAGGAAGATTGCTCTTCCCATTCTCTATTTTCAATGACTGGGGAAAAAATCACTCATTGAAGGTTAATGCTCCTCCCAGTTTTGAACATATCCAAATGCTCAAAGACTGAGAAAAAAACCATCCTGTGTTCCTTAGAGAACGCACTACACTGTGAATGCATTTTTCCTGCTACAATAAGAGAAGACTAAATTTAGGTGCCACATCCAGTCAAGAAATTTTGTTGAGTGTCTAAAACCATATTTTTCTAAAGAGTTCAAATGGGGAAAGAAGCATCTGTTTCTTATATGCTACATATCTGCTTCTTTACCTCAATTCCAGATATTTAAAATTCAGATGCTTGTTCCTATCCTATTCCTTGCTCCTTTTTGTTTAAGAGAACAGAAACACAAATCTGATCAGCCACATTCCACTAACACATCACGGAATTGCAAACATTATGTATCAACTGATAACTAAAGAATTTGCCAACACTATATAGAGCATTAACTTTCAAAGAAAAAAATCTGTGGATCAACACGTTCATAAGAACTATCCTGATTGTTTACTCAAGGGTTTTAGTTCCCTTACAATGTAAACAGGACTGAAAAGACGATCCTAGAAATATAACATGATTTTAGCATAAAGCGGAACCAGCCTATTTGTAAGCAGGGTAGTTAAAGACTGAAATGTCTCTTCTGCTTTCAAATAGATAAAAAATGTAGTGAGAAATGTCTTCAGAACCTTTTTGCTGCTTCAGGAAAATCTTGTTTCTGCATAAAGCCGAAGTGATTTTCTTGAGCATGAAGAAAATAATATTCTGCTTTTTTTTGCTGTTATGTATCAGTTCTAATTACTGTTCCCACATTGTAAACTAAAAATCTTATTCAAAGTGTAGTCAATGTGTGACATCTTACTAAACTTTGAAACTAAACTAATGAGGCAACTCCAGAAAAATATTCCACTTAGTGTACTAATATTTCAAAGAAAATTCTTTTAAAAACAGTACTTACAAATATACTCCTTCCTCTTACTGATTGCTTTAGAATAAAAAATTAACACCTTTTGTAAATGTGTTATTAAATTAAAATTTAAACCTTCAGTTTCATCTGCAAGGGAATCTTAATTAAGGGGAAAGTTAAGCAAATTTAGAGGGAACATTTATAATTTCCTGATTTTTACACTGTCTCGCTTTCTTCATTCCTCTTCTCAGCCTGAGATTTCTTGAAGAAAATGAGGCTGTGTGCACATCTTCCATTTACAAGCATGTCATTAAGTGAGGATTAAACTTTAAACCTTCTGGCAGCCCACTGAAATGACTAGCCTTAGATGAAAAAAACACCCAGAATTTCTCATCAAACATTTGATCCTATACAATCTGATGCCAGATACTGTTCTCATGAGGAAAAAAATTCAGGTGTATTCCAAGAGCACAATCATTTACTCACTCCCGGTGGCAACTGAGCAGTGATGGTCAGGATGTGCACAGCACAGGACATGGCTCTGCTGGCTGCTGCCCAGGAAGCTCATTCATGAGTACACAGCACATAGTCACATTTTGAAGGGAATGTCACCACTGTCAAACTCTGCCTTCTGCTACAAACAATACAACCACATTCGTGCCCCAGGTCTGACATTTTTATTTCATTGCAAAAATGATGTCTGGCTGCAGAGCCTGGCTTTGAAAAGAAAGGAAGTGAGCAGTTTTCAGTTTAACATCCCTCCTGCATGTAGGGTGTACTCCAGCTCATGTGATTTTGTTATCTGCAGTGTAGAAATTACCTCAGAGTTGGTGACCCTAGGCTCCCTTTAGATATGATGAAGGGCTACAGACACTTTTCAGTTGTCATTCATCCACTCTATTTTAGCCACCACCTACAGTGACAAATGAATTATGGCCCTGATCTACCTATTTTTCTCATTTGGCAGTAAAGGGAGCCTGGAGTAAAAAGCTCAGATGTAGATTTCTTATGCATGTATCCCACTCTGCAGTGTCCTAATTGAACCACCTAAGGTTTTCTTCTGCAAAGAGAACTGGCTAAAATTTTTTGTGACAATGATGTCCACCTAATTTCACAAATCTGTTTTTGTTAAAGGAAGTAACTTTTTTATTGTTTGAGATTGAAAGTAAGCCTCTTGAGGTATTTTTATACACTTATTGCAGTCTAAAGGATGTGGTTGTATACATAAGCAAAGAAGCTTTTTCAAGAAAAACTTAAGTTAGCTCTCTTGTACTTTTTTTTTTTTTTTTTTACTAATTAAGGAAGAGTTTAAGCACAGTCATTCAATCAAAATTCAGAGTTGTCCCCAAAGTCTTCATGTTTAGCATCTATATTCTGACTAACTCTGAGAATACATTTCAAAACTTAGTGAAATGTGCAAGCTTCCTTTTGGCTACATTTTCTTGTTCTCAGTTTAAAGGTTAGCTGGAAGACTTGGAAGAATAATTTAGTCATTCCACGAAAGGAAAAAAAGTGAATGTGATTGGAATGGGTCCAGGATGTTTAAGAGATTATTTGATTAGAAGAGACATCTCTCCTGAGTGTTAATTGAGGTTTATAAGTTTCATGGACAAAGCAATAATCAAACATATGTCCAGAAACAACAACTAGCCCCTCTGCATTTGTCAGTGTGAGCTCTGTACAGTTTTAGGGTTTTTCCCATTAGATGTGTTCTAGGGGAAGCTTTGAGAACAGCAGTGTCAGGAGTATGGAGCCTAGAAACTCACAGAGTACCAAGTCTGACTGACTCAAGCTTTCAGTGGATCCTCATGAGCCCATGCAGACTGGGAACAGAGCAACCCCTTTATACATCTAATAAGAATTAAAATGGAAAACTCTGCTAGGCATTTTCCATTCAGTACCTATCAGAGAAAATAATCCATGCCATCCCAATTTTGTGAGTGTACTTTAGTACATTACATTTACAGTAATGTAAATCTGTAATTTATGTTACAAATTTTGTTTGTAATATAACAAAAATTATTTTAAGCCCTCAGTTTTAACTAAAGATCCTTTGGGGTGCTTTCCACTGGCATGCAGGGTGTGAACCACTTCCTACAATTGTGTGTGAATTTCACTCAGCAAATCACCACTACCGGGGCTCAGTGCTATGGATCTCAATATCTATACTCACATCTTCCAGCACAAAAAATTGAGGATTCTGCTTGTAAATTTCTCCTAGGTGCAAAGCCCTCAGTTCATTTGGGCTGTGAGATGAAAACATTCTCCTGACCTTTCTGTTTCTCTGGGATTGCTGGAGGTGTAATTTGACAATCCTGTTTGCTTCTCCGCAAGCTGCAACATTTAAATCTGTCTAGCTAGGGAGAGCTGGAAGGAGGTGAGTTGTTTCCATCACGAATTGCAACAGGTTGAAGAGACTAATAGTACTTTTTCTACCTCCCTTCTCAGGTAACAGCAGAAACAGCTGATCTGGTTTTCTTAAATTTCACCAAATGCTTTCTCTGTGTGTCCCTCTGCTCTTCTTTGCCCCTATGCTCTTCTTTGCCTGTACCTACTTTGCCTAAATTGAGGAGTTCTCCATACCTTAGTGGTGATGACTTAGTCACAAAAACAGCAGCTCACTAACAGCTGTCACAGCATCCACTACCAATGACCACTTGGTCACCCCAAAGTCTATAGTGTTGCCAAGCTCTTCACACTGACTGTGCTCAAGTCCTTTCTCCAGAGGCAAGTGAGGACTTTTACTGTCTCCATCAGTCTTTGGGAGAAAAATTCTTCTTGACCAGAGATCTGGTATGTAGTTTAGCACTTTGTGCAGGCAAGCCATGTGACTTCTTTAATAATCTGTCTTCACTATCTTTGTGGGTGAATGCTCCATGCTGACAAATTTTATAGCATATGATTGGGTAGATGGAAAAGCCTGTCATTTGTCTGCTAGTTTTTTGTTTTTTTTTTTTTTTTTTTAATTGAATGACATTTGAGCAGGTTGATGAGCCCGAAAGAAAAGACCATGCAGGTATTTTATAACAGGTATCTGTCATCTTCATGACAGGCAGATGCTAATTTATACTCCTTTTTTTGCATATGATATGTCAACATTTTTCATGAATGTCATAATCAATATCCAGTATTTCATTTTCTGCAACAGCTTTTTTGCTTGATATCCTTCAGTAAGAGTCATTTAGACACAAGATGCATGGGGTTTCTTCCTTCAGAAGCCAAGTCAGGGCTACATCGTTTTTTTTCCAGAAGACTGAAATAAAATAGGAAAAGCCAAGATAGAAAAGGAAAAAAAGAGTGGAAAAATTAACAGATTAGAAGTGTCTTAGAAGAATCTGGTGACTTTCATAAGTAGTATGGTTAACTAAAACTATTAACTGTGTGTTTTGTTCTTTGGTAGGCATAAATGAAACAATTATGAAACAAATTTTTTGTTGTGCGTTTTTTTGTTTGATTTTTTTTTTGGGGGGGTTGTTGTGGGTTTTTTGTTGTTTTCTTTTTTTTTTTTTGTTTTTTTTTGGTTGTTTTGGTAAAGAGTCACAAAAGAAAGCTGAGATGTTCAGTAATATTATGCATACATTTCAGATATTTTAATCAAGAAAATAGTGAGAAAGCTGATGTTCTGGCCAACAGCTGAAGATGTATTTCAAAACCTCTGAAACTTTCAGTTAAAAAAATATAGTCTTTTATAGAAGGATGAAATAGAATTTTGTATTTTAAGGACTTTTGGAGATCTTGAGAGGGATTTTTGATGTTTGGATTTAACTGTATCTGGTTTTAATATACTTTGGATCTTCTTTGGGTGGCTGATACCTTTCACTCTACTGATATGAAGTGCCAGCATTAAACTTGTAGTTTGAGAGTAGATTTATTTGTTAATGTCTCAAAGAGGTATGTAACTCGTGATTTCCACCAGTGGAAATCTCCAGGCTAATTCTGAAATTACCCCAGTCCCTTTCACTGTTAGAAATGGAGGTAGCAGCTCCATCTCATGGTCTGAGGATTTAGGGAGGGGGCTTGGAGATGTAGGCACGCCTCTAAAAGTGCTGTAAGGAATTTGTGTCCACATAGTTGATGTTCTGCATGTAAAGGAAAGAAGATACAATTGGAGATCCACTACAACTGAGGAAGAAAGATCCAAGGCTGGGTCCCAATAATCTGTCATTTTACTGCTGATAGCTATCTTTGGTGAAGAAGGGAAAGAGGATTAAAAAAACCCCAAACAACAACAACAACAACAACAACAAAAACAAACAAACAAACAAACAAAAAACCAAAAAAACCCCAAAACAAAACAAAAAAAACCCAAAAATGGAAATTGAAGGAGATTATTGAGGTGCTCCCCTGAGAATGGAAATGCAAAGGGCCAAGTGCAATCTAAAACATCTGGCAAAGGGGAAAGAGTTGGCTTTCAACATGGCAGCTGAAGCAGTCGTATGCAGTGTCTCAAAGTAAAAACTGCAGAAGTCAGTGGGAAAGCCGAGATTGTTAATATTGGTAAAAAGGAGAGGAGACCTGGAATGTATCCTTAACAGGTATCTGTTCTGTGGCTCCTCAGGATATTGAACTCCCCTCCAGAAGTTTTTTGATGTGCAAATTCTATAACTGCATGAGTTGCAACCAGGGCAAGTGATGAGCTAGCATGATACATTTTCCATCAAGATCTTTTGACGTTAAAAGCAACCCCAGAAGGTTTAGAGCATTGTTTTGTGAAGCTACATTGACTTAAGGAGCTAATGGAAATCTTCCCTTGATGGCTATTTGGAGTTGGTGCAGCTGGAAGAAAAATTAACAGTAAAAGGGATTAAATTTATTTTGTCATTAAGTTTTATGTTGTCAGATGATTTCCAAATTCTGAACTAGACTTTGTGATTATAAAATGTGAAATGCGTATATTTGAGTCATAAACTAATCAGTAAGGGCTTCTTTTTAATCTCTGTTCCAGAAATTTCCCTCATAGCTACATCTACCTTTACCAGAATACATACCAGCAAAATCTGTTGTTCTTTAAGTGTTGAAAAATGCTGAGGTTTTCAGTTAAAATGCAGATTTGAATTTGCAGATCTTTATTAGCCCGACATTCAAATCCCTGTTTAACACAATTTCCAAGAGACTAAGGAACCTACTTTTCATAGGTAATTGTTTCAAATGGTTTTTCATATTGCATTTGGTGCTTTTCTTGGACACGTGAGCAACATTTTTATTGGCTCAAGCAGAGAACAGCTGGCTGATCCACAAAAAGCAAAGCCATGAATGAATTATTCTGCTCATCCTAAACATATAAAATAAACTTATCTACTGTGGCAAACAACTGAGGAATTTTGTTTATTTTGCACATTTTAGAAAAGCTATTTTATAGAGTAAAAATAAAAGACTTTCAGGAAAGTTTTATTGGTATTACCTCTATCTGCTCTTTTCACCTGGCAGAGTCTTTGCTTGCTAAGAGCTGTAGTCATTTAGGTGAAGTATATGCATCTATTAGTCTCTTTCACCTGGCTGAGCTTTGGCTCACTAAAAGCCACAGTAATTTAGATAAAGCAAATTCTGATGCATTTGAAAAGGAAGTACAACTTTAAGAGTACTGCCTGCTGTGGATCATGGTCCTGGGTGACATGCTCTCTCTAGTCACTGAAGAGCACGACCCTGACACCTATCTCTACAACTCCTTTACACTGTAAGGTGGTTACACCAAAAGTAATCTAATTTCTTTTTTGTGAGTCAAGCATAGATAACAGCAAACTAACTCTCAATATTATGTACTCTATTGCTGTGGAAAAATGAGAAATCTACTTTGTGGATGATTTTTACCTCTCTGACTATGTTGTCCTGGCAATTTTCTTTCCAGCAATACCAAGTGATTTCTTTCTCCTCTAGAAGGCCATCATACACTTACTGTAATTGAGCTAAATTATTCCTTTGTAATTCCTTTCCTCCTTCCTGTTAACACTGAGCTGGGATTTTGTTGGCATTCCATCTGCTTGAGAAACTGCTGGCAGAAAAGAATGTGGCCAAATATTTGCTGCTTTTTCTCCTGCTCCTGTCAGAACAGCTGCTGGTGATGACACACCTACCATGTGGCATTTGTTCATGGGAGATTTACTCCTGGGGAGTTCAGGTCTGTCTGGACATAGGGCAGGAGTGGGTTCTGCACGCACATGAGTAATCTCTCTCTTACATGGCAGATAGTGTATAGGCAAGGAAGTCCTTGGAAGAGCTGATGTTGTGCTTCTCAATTCTCACGGGATTTATGGTCTGTGGAAATTCTGGGCATACAAAGGTGACAGCAAAGGGTCCCTAATGCAAATCTGGGAACCCAGCACTGCACAGCCTTGCAAGTTTCCTTGAACTCCCAATGAGACTTGGATAGAAGACACTGGATAGGGATTGAGATTCTTGTCTTGCAAGGAAGGATTTCTTTAAAATTTGGCATCTTGATACCACAGGCATACTTTGTATGCTTAATGACCTTGAGGCACTAGCTTAGACAGACGTTTATGTCTTGGGGCTGGTGTGCATTTGGCTTGTTTTCTGCCTCTGTGCAGAAGCCAAAAGCCATCTCATTTAATTGTCACAGTCTTCGTCTTGCTACATTCTGCCAAAACACAGTTTAAGAGCCAACATGGCAAATCAGATGGCAATTGCACACAAATCAGCACACAAGGTAATGTGTGAAGTAATGTGTAAAAATCCCTCTAAGTAAGAATACAGGTTCTGTGATGCACACAAAATTCAGTGCTGTAAAAAAATGGGCTTGCAAAAACTTTTCTATCAAATCAGGGCAAGGTCCATAAGCTGGTTGAACAGCTCATTGTGTTTCCATGACATGACCACTCCATGCTGCTTGCTTTCTCCCTGGTAAGGCATAAAGATGTCCATTCATTGGGTCTGCTGTTCCTAAAGAGCCTTGTATCTCTGTGGGATAAGAAGACCAATTCCTCGCAGCTGTTAGGAAAATCCCCAAGACCAGTCTACTTAACCTGTTGTTTAAATTACCATAGCACATTGAAGAGATCAGCTGAGCCAGTGGAACTAATCCCTGCTTGCTGCCATGTTTCCTCTGTCCCAGGGTTACTGAGCTCTTCTGTTGTTTTCTAGCTGCAGTGTGTTTACACTGGAGGAGCCAGTAAAAAAAAAGATTTAAAAAAATTCTATTGGATTTACTGTGTTAATTAACAAAGACAATAAATAAGCAAGAATTTTGGGTTACACCAGACTAATGAGAGCTTTGATAGGTATCTTTTTACCCACATTACTTGTTCTCAAAATATCTGAACTGTCAGCCCTTCCCACAAGGTGAAGCAGCATAAATTTTACTTCTAATTTTGATTATGTTTATAAGCTTTGACTATTGGCATGGGAACTGCTAATTTTCTCTAATTTCCTAAAAGTAAATTCCACTTGCCCTCTTGTTAGTCTGTAAATTGTTTGGAGTTAAAATTAGTGCTGTTCAGAAGACGGTATTTAAGTTTTTACTGTTCCACCTTCACAAAGTCTTCAAAAACCTTGTGCATTATTTTAAGAAGCAACGAGACAAAATAAATTGTAATAACAACCAACTGGAGGAGAATATGATAAATCAGACTTTTTATAAGTATTGCTATGCTTTCTGAAGGAGAGCCAAGCTGCAATGATTGCATGTTTAGTCAATTTGTTCTTGCAAGAATCTGAGATCAAAGTATATTCTCTCCCACAGACAGTCACATCCTACAGATAATTTTGTCCTTTAGTAGAGAGAAAAAGCACTGTATTTTTTAAACATTAGCTAAGTATCTCAGAAAAAATCTGACTACTCTCTAAATTTTCCTGATTTAAGATGACAGAGTAATTTTCTCATCTGTAGTTCAATTTGATTAGTTTGATTACCTGCTTTGAATATCCATTGTTTGATGACTTGTACAAATTCATCATGCCTCTTACTTATGACCTTGCTTTCTGCTATTCTGCTATGAGGAACAAAAAAAAAAAAAAAAAAAAAAAACACCAAAGAAGAAAAGAAGACAAGAAGACTCATTCTAAAACCTATGTGGTGGCT
Organism: Sylvia atricapilla; assembly: GCF_009819655.1. Classification (NCBI taxonomy): domain Eukaryota; kingdom Metazoa; phylum Chordata; class Aves; order Passeriformes; family Sylviidae; genus Sylvia; species Sylvia atricapilla. The sequence goes on from NC_089142.1 coordinate 50,132,989, forward strand.
TGATTAATGCAATTTTTGTATTTGGTCATCTTTTAAAAGAAATCCTTATTTATTTTAATTTGTTTGATATTTACTTGGCAAATTACAAAGGTGCTAGCAATCTCCTACAAACCATTTGCATGATGCTTGTCTCTATTTCCTAAAATAGTACCACACTTTTCATAGGTTGTCTCAATGACACAGAAGCATCCTTCTGGTTCAATGTTTCAATTGTGTAGCAATTCTTTAACAAATTACAAAGAAATGTGTCTTGCCTGTTTTCCCTCATTTCCTGGGAAATCTTCCGAGTAAGATTTAGGGTTCCAGTTCTTCAGTATATTTTGCCATTCCAGGTTGGGCCTACTGCAGGTCTCTGAAGAAGGACATCCTAGGAATATGGTGGACATTGCCTTAACCTTTGTGTCCTCTCTGTTCCGCAGTTCAGCTTTAGCCACTTTCATTTCTGAATCTTCATTATTTATTCCATTCAGAGTCAAAGGACCATTTGTCCTAACCTAGGTTTTCCTTTCCAAAAGCATGCTTCCTACTCCCAACATAAGCTTTTTTGTCTAAGCAATTTTCAAATTCCTGAAACATAATTTTTCCAAACAAAATAATCAACTGTAAGAAATAAAATAAGCATTTTCTTTGTAAAGTGGTGGTATACGAATAGCTGTGGCAGCCCATCCTTTGTTTGCAAAAACACTGTTGTAGGGTAATAAATTATAGCAAAAGTACAACAAAACCTTGTAATGACCTCCACTCTCTTGTTTTTTATTGTCAAAATTTGCAAGTTAATAAACATACGGCATACATTTTGTTAGTGGAGAGATGCATATTAGGCTTTCAGCTCTCTCTTTCCTCCCCCCTCTGAAGACTGTGAAAAGCTTAAAGCTGTCACAGTGAAGTAGATTCTTGTAAAGAAGGATTTAGCTCAGAAGTACTTAAAGGTTAATGAATTTTACCCAGAGTCTGAGTAATCTTTTGGACTAGCACTGGCTAGTGTGTTCTTGGCTCAGTAACTTGTGGAATGGTTAGATTAACTGAATGCCTACATTACAGCTACCTAAATACTCTCTTTATTCCTCCCAGCTTTCTCTCTTAAATTTCCATCAAAACAATCTAGTTATATGCAGAAAATATGTATTAAAATAACCTTTGCATTTTATATTTTGTAACTAAAGCATACTGAAGTTAATGTGAATCTTTCCATTTACTTCAGGGCACTTTGCATCTAACACTAGAGATTTTTTTTTTTTCCAATTGTCTTGTACGTTGTCATTTGTTCTGCTGAAATGATAGCCTGGCTGGGAAATTGTAAGTCAGGAAGCTTTGCAAAAGAAAAAAGCAAATATACCCAAACCCTATCAATGATCACACTGGAACTTTGTCATAATGGGACTCATCAAAACAGTATTTCTCAGACTCTACATAGCCTACCTTTTGAGATATTTCAGGCAAAGTTCTGATTCCTTTCGTAAATTTCACACTGTTAGATCTTCCAGAAAACAGAAAATCTGTTCCATGAAAAATGATACCTATCAGAAGTGTTATATAGTTTTCCTGGTATTTACTCTAAAATTAGCCAGTGCAGCAGTCTTCCCTTTTCATGGTCATTTCCAGCTGATAAAGTATTTTTTTTCTAGCAGAAGATCTTGCCTTAAGTCCTGAAAGATAGCCTTTTATTTTGGCCACCGCATTTTGTTATTTGCAATGCTACAGCCTGGATTCGTCATTTCTTCCCATCCAACAAGAAAATCTTTTTCCTCAATTGGACCTGTTAACCTCCAGTCACAGAAATACCTTCCTACTTTTTGTCCCAACCCATAAAAATAGAAAACGTATTAATTTCCATCAGCTATACCCAAGGAACTCTGTGAGTTACCTCTCTCGTTTCTATGGCCTCAATGACAAAGAGAAGCTTCCTCCCATCCCTCAGTTTACTACCTGCTTTACAACCATTGTGCAAATCCCACTGCACTTAATTGAATAATTTCTCAAATACACCCATGGCTAAATTGCTTAATAAAATCCAATTTATGAATTCTTTCCAAATTTCATCTAGTCCCAAAAAGATTGTTATTACTGATATCAGGCTGATCTGGCATGCTCTAACTTATGTGAACATATATACATTATATGCTGAGAAAATCTCAGAGAATGGAGCGGCAGAGAGAGCCTGTCTCCTGTAAACCTTTGTGTCCAAAGTAATTGCCCTCATTCTGGTTGATACAGGATTTGTGAAGGGATTGTTATCCATGGAAAGCAATCGCAAAATTCATCTGGTACAGAACCAAATTATTTTTAAGGGATAAATTTTGTCTTTTTTCTCATGAATATGGAAGATTGCTGTGTGGCACAACTGTGTTCTTATTGACCAAAGCAGGAATCATGTTTATTTTGCTAAATAAAAAAAGGAATAGTAGATCAGACATGTTGAAGTTCAGCAGTTTCTGGAAGAAACCTGTGCAAAAAAATGGGAAGTGGGCCCTCTCGTCTCAGCCACAATAACAACCTTTAGCTTACTCCAGTTCTGCTTTTTTCTATTTAGTGCAATATTTCCAGTATCCAGACTGGTTTGGGCGCAAGTAAAAATGATTTTCAAGTTATTTTACGTTTCTTTGTGTCCCACAGTTCATTCACAGCCATCAGTATTTAATATCCACATACAGAAAAGAGTCTTGAGTGTTAAAATCAACTTTTTGTTCATTGCTAGGTTACTGAACATAAACATTACGTGACTTTCCACATTAACAATTCAGTACATCACATAAAGAAAAACTGCTAGCAATCCTTTCTTAAGGAACAGAAGAACTACAAACTTCCTTATACAATTGTTTGAAATTTTCTAATAAAAGTATTTAAAAAGTATTAACTGCTGCGCAACACAAAAGAAAAGAGGGACATGGAGTCACCTCTACCTCATTTCACACCTGATCTGTTAAATTGATCATAATTTCTCAATAAAAGATGGTAAAAAATGTTATTTGATGCCTTTAAATTCTAAACCTTTTGCTTATCAACTGCCTCTGCAGGCATTTTCAACAATTTGGCCCACAAGCTAAAGATTCTCATATTTCTAGTTGGAAACACAGACATTCAAAAAGCATGTATTTTCAACAAGCTTTTAGATGTTTAACATGTGTTAAATGCTTACTGGAAGGTTGGAAAAAGGGAAAATCTCTGTCAATCACACCTTTAAAGAAAAGTATTTGTGTACACTCTGATGAAAAAATTACTTATAAAAGTACAAATTACTTACAAAAGCATATATAATAATGCATAATCCAGAGATAAAATTTATCAGTGTTGTTTCCAAAAAGGGAATATAAAGATAAGTACTTTGGATGAGCAACAGTCAAATAAATCTCCTTTCAAATGGGTGAGTAGAACTTTTTGCACTGTTGCCAGTTACATGCTCTAAACTTCCCAGCAAAAGAGATGATGGTAACATTTTGGTTCAGAATAGTGTACATCTGAGTCACTCCCAGATGCTTCTCTCCATTGTGCATGCCAGATAAGTCTTGACTCCTGTATTTTCTCAGAAAAAAACCTACCAAATTCAGGGCTGTCCTCTGTTTCCAACTTCACAGCTCACACAGGCATTTTTTGTGGCATGGACACAGTTTTTACTTTACATTGACAAAGACTTACTGAGCAAGGTCAATAAACACAGAAGACCTACACTATGAAGAAATGTCCTTAAGCAGTGATGTCTTTGTATATGTTGCCTTACTTTGAGCTTCTACCTGTCACTACAATAATACCTCTTTGTCAAGGACAGGTAAGAACAGACAAGAAAAGAATCAATTGAAATCCCTGATGTTTGTCCACTACCATCTGCTTTTTGTTACATGATGAACAAGAAAAACATACAATTTTAAATGAAATTTTACTAGAACTTTTATACTTTTAAAAATTAAGCCTTTTTTTCTCATCTTTTCATGTTTCCTTTACATAATTTCTATTGTTTAAATCCCTTTTCCACACCTTCTCTCTCTCGAGCCTTCTTCACCTTCTCTAGCCCCCTCCATTTCCTTTTAAGTGACAATGCTAAAGAGGTTCAAGCTTTACTAGTTCAAGAAAAATACCAACTCTGGCATTTTCCTTGCTTTATGCTGTCAAAATATTCCCCTGAAGTCTCCATCCAGTTTTAAAGGAATGGTATAGTCTGTCACACATCTTTTACTCTAATTTGTCATTTCTTCTAGTTTTCATCCACTTCTCCTAGTGTCAGTACTTTAATAATTCCCTGTGTACTTTACTGGCCTCTTCACCAGAAATTATATATATGTGTATTTTTCCTGCATTCAGTCTAGATATGCCTCTCCCACATGACCCAACATAAGATTTATCCTTGGAATCCAGCTGGGAAAAAGTGTCTTGACTGTGCCTGTCCTCCCATTTGGCACAATTAGTTTTACTGGATAGGCACACATCAGTCACAGGGTGGGATATCAAGGAAGAAGGCTGTGGGATTAATATATTATTATAGCAGGCCAGGTTCTCCCTCTGTGGCACTGTTCAAGACAAATCATGTGGAAAGGAACACATGTCATCAGTGCAGCAGTGTTGAGGAGCTAAAGACATCGACTTGATCGTGGCATGTTCATCGCAATGACAACTGAATCTAGTAATGACTATAAGGAATCGGTTTTTTACTGATGAATGGAATATATTTATGTTTATGCTGTAAAAGAAAAGGTAAACAGACATGAAAAAGAAAGGGAGTGTGAGAGGTATAAAATGAGGGGAGAATTCAGCCAGATTAGAAGAGTTGGAAGGCAGGAAGTTATTTAAATCTGGAAGGGTGGCAAACGATAATGAACTAAAAGTGGGGGAATGAAAGGCAAGGGAAAGGGGTGGAGTGAGAATATATCAGAGTTTTGATTGTCTTTTCTTTTTGTTATACTTCATTACAGAGTCAGTGAGATCCTGTGAAAAGGTGAGAAAAGCTTGATTTGAAAGTCAAATCTGTCATTTAGTTTGCTACTCATGTAAGAACCAATTTAGAACAGAATGACTAAAAAGTACTTCTTAAAACCAATGGAGGCCATGATTTGGGCTGTGATGTGATTGGGTAACTAAAAGATATTATGGACAACTCATGGTTAGTGCTAATTGGGTTAAATAAAATTTCCTGCTTTTACATGATTTTCTGAGGTGATGCTGAATATGATGTACAGAAAACTGGAACTTTTATTTCCAAAAGGCCATCCTGCAGTGAGGTATTAGGTAACCACCATCTAAATGAGAGCATATACTAGAAGCAGCCTCTTTCACTTAATGATCTTAACAGAGGATATACCAATTTTTTAGATGTCATAATTTCTTAGAATGTTTCTTCTTCATTAAACTCACTTCACTTTCTCATTTTCTTAAGTGAAAGATGAATTTAGTATTTCACTTTAATTAGGCACTGGAATGATGTCATATTTCATTAGTTCAGCTTCCCACAGAAATGAGATTGCACACACAGTGTTTTAAACACTTACTAATATTCTATGATATGTTTGAAACTTTTTTGTTAAAATTGGGGTACAAGCACTCAGCTTTGATTATAATATTTTCAGAAAGGGGAGATTAAACCATGAGCTTTGGTTACTGCATACTGCCCTACTAAGAAGAATAAAAGTTCTTTGCAAACAGGGCAAAAACTCCATCCAGCTCAATCATCCCTTTAACTAGGAATGTTTTTGGCTGTTTCATTATTTCATGATACTCATTCCTTGGAGTCAAGTAGAGGATCTGAGACCTATTTTTGACTTCCATATATTCTTTATTTAAAAAATATAAGTTGTTATTTTCAGGTGAGTGGTAACTGGTGAAAAAGCAGGCAAACTGAATTCTTCATAGGATGAGGAATGTGAGAGTGAAATTTGGACAAAGCAGAGGTTCTTTGTTTGTCTCTTGCCTTGCTAGTGCCAGAAGGACATGTTTAGGATATCAGGCACTCATATGATATAAGCTGGACTGCTTAAGAGAATAAGGTGGAAATTTTCTGATTTTTTTCATATTGTTATTACTTTGCAGAGGGCTGCATAGGAGGGAGTGTGCTCATTTGAGTAATTTTGCTTATTGTTTCCTTTGCTGTATAAAACTCATGTTAAAAACCTTTTGATTTCAACTGGGGTGGAGCTAATTTTCTTCCTAACAGCTGGTACAGTGTGCTAGTTTTAATTTAGGATGAGAATAATGCTGATAACACACCAACATTGTAGCTGTTGCAAAGTGGCACTTTTACCTTATGACAAGGACTTTTCAGCTTCCCAAGCTCTGCCAGTGAGCAGGTGCACAAGAAGCTGGAAGGGAACACAGCCAGGACATCTGACCTGAACTGAGCAAAAGGATGTTCCATAGCATAGAAAATCATACTCAGTATGTAAAATAGGTCAGCAAGGGCCTATTGCTGCTCAGAGATGGGCTGGGCATCAGTAAGTGGTGAGCAACTTGAACATGCATCACTTCTTTTGCTTAGGTTTTATTCCTCTTTATTTTTCCTTTTCATGGCTATACTACTACTGCTACTAGTAGTAGTAGTATTGCTACCACTACCGCTGTGTTTTGGTTTGTTTTTCTTTTTTATTTTTTCTTATCTCAGTCCACAGGTTTTGCATTTTTCCAATTCCACTCCCCATTTTACTGTCTGAGGCTGGGAGGACTGTGATCAAGTGATCTATGAAACTTAGTTGCTAGCTGAGTTTAAATCATTATAATTTTGTATTCAGACATTAACTTTTATGGCCAGAAATCCCATAAAACCAGCTGTCTCTTGTAGTCTAAGCTTGCACTTAGAAGTGAAAAATGCTTGGCTTCTTTCACCTTGTTTACCCTCTACATCTGTAGATGTTTTGGATCAAGTACACTGCTGAAAAATAAATAATACTTGCTTTGCTCAAGCTGTTGTTCTCTCTCCAGGCATATCAGCCCTCTTTTTGAAAAAAATAATAAGTGACAAGACAGCACTGCCAAACTGAAAAAGGTTATGGAGGTTACTAGTGTCAGGTCTGCTATTCACCTCCAGAAAGTGTTTAGGGTGGTACTGGTTGTTATGCTGGAAAAGTTTCAGAAAGTTGCTGCTAGGCCTTCATGTTCCTGCCCATAACTAGTTGTTCACCACCAGAGAAAAATGGGGAACTTTCACACGCCTTGCTCCAAGAGATCCTTTTGTAGAGCTCCATTATCCTTATGTCCAAGGGGCTGCAAATAAAAAAGTGCCCTTTGTTGTTTTTTACTTACAAAAATAATCCAGTGTGAAGTTAAATCTTTGGAAAAATAACTGGGGATATGATCTAGTTGCTACAGAAACCTCTCTGGAATTAAATGAAAAGCAAGCAGAGGGAGCACTGACGAATGCTAATTTACAGAAGAATATTAAGTTTCATTGATTTGTGGCAATTGATACCATCTCTCTCTTTTATTTATTAGGAAAATGTTTGAAAAGAGGTATCTCTCACTTTGCCCCCAGGACAAAAATACACACACAATCATCACTTTGCAGTTATAGTGCATTAGTCATATTAGCCTGGCTAATAAAAGAAGGGTTATTGTACTGAGCCTTATCTGCAACAGACATAAGGAGTGTGGTCACTCTCTGCAATAATGTCACTCAGTGTTGCAGTCCCTCAGAAGCCATAAAACAATGTGCAGTGTTTTAACCTTGACTGACTGCCAGGTAGTCAACCCCAGATAGTCTCTCACTCGCCCTCCTCAACTGGACAGGTACAGAAAACAAGATGAAAGGCTCATGGGTAAACCCAAGGACAGAAAGATTGCTTGCCAAAGACCATCACAGACAAAAGAGACTTGCCTTGAGATTATTAAGAGTAGGACAATGACAAACAAAAACAAAACTAGAAGCACCTCCCCCTCTTTATCCCCTTCTTTCCAGGCACATCACTCCTGATTCTTTTTCCATCTCTCTCCACCAGCAGGTCAGAAGGACTGGAAGTGATGTGGTCAGTCCATAACACTTCTTCACCAGTCCTTCCTTTATCACATTGACATGCTAGTCAAATGAGGGGTCCCTCCCATGGGGTACAAACTGATCCAGCATGGGCTCCTTCCACTGGCTGAAGTTCTTCAGGAGCTACTCCAATGTGAGTCCTTCCCGTGGGGTACTATGCCTCATGAGAAAACTTCTCCAGCATGAGCACCTTAGGGGCCACAGTTCCTGCCAGGAGCTGAATCAAGCATAGGCTCTCCATGGTCTGCAACTTCTTTCAGGGTACATCCACCTGTTCTATGCAGGGTTCTCCATTCACTGAACTGTAGGTATCTCCTTCAACCTGGTTCTCTAGTGGGTGCAGGAGAACAAGGCAAGCCATCGTGGTCTTCTGCAAGAGCTGCAGGGGAATCTCTGCTCTGGCATTTCCCCTCTCTCCTTATTCACTGACCTTGATGTCCATAGAGTTTTTTCTCTCATGTATTTTCAACTATGTTACAGTCTCAATGCGGTGATCTTTAGCCCTTTCTTAAACACATTATCACAGAGGTGCCACCTGATGGGCTCATATTTGGCCAGTGGCAGGTCCAGTTTGGAGCCAGCTGGAACTGTCTGTGGTGGGGACAGCTCCTGATCCCTTCTCACAGAGGCCACTCCTGCAGCAACACCCTCACAGTCAACACTTTGACATGCACGCCATATACAAAATGTTGAGTTGTTAGCATCCTTCTGCAACATGAGTTGTCTAGCTTAGATGCTTTTTCTAAGGATGACCTTATAAGGCATAGAAACCAGATTCAACTCCTTTATAACTGGCTGTTTCTGCTGAACCCCTAAAAGGCTGAAACAGAGAAAAAGTGGGATGTTTATCCCACACTCTGGCTTATGAAGCTGATGAGTACAGCTTGGTTGCCTAACAAAAAAGGAAGTCTGTTAAATCTTTCTACAAATGTTCTGCAGCGAGCCAAACCCTGGGAGTTGAAAGCCTCTTATCTCAGTGAACAAGACACTTAAGCCCAACTGAATCAGCTTTCTCTCCAATCAGTCTTTGTCATTATCACCAGTTCTTATAAAGATCTATGATTTTTCCTCTTATGTGGTGACTTTTTCTGCTTTGTGTCTAACACAGATTATTCATTTCTTGTCTGCTGTGGTTTCCATCTGTCAGTAGATGGTGGAACATGAAAGTAGGCAGGGTGAGGATCAAAATGCATTATCAAGTGGAAGGGACCAGAGGAGAAGAAGGATAGTGAGTACATGTATCCTTTGCAAAAATATATACAAAATCAAAAATTATGGTCTATCGCCCTCTGATATAACAGTTATCTCTTTAAACCAGATTTAATGATGAATCTTCATGGACAGGGGTCTGTGTATTTTTCCTTAAGAGAAACAACATCTTGTAATCTGTTAGGTCCTCTGTTATTATGAATGTGAGGGAGGATAGAATACAGAATCACAGAATCATTGAAGCTGGAAAGGACCTTTGAGATCATCAAGTCCGACCTACAACTGAACAAAACCATGTCAACTAGACCATGGCAGTAAGGGCCACATCCAGTCTTTCCTTAAATACCTCCAGCAATGGTGACTCCACCACCTCCCTGGGCAGCCCATTTCCATGTCTAATCTGCTTTCTGTGAGGAGATTCCTCCTGATATCCAACCTAAGCCTTCCCTGGTGCAGCTTGAGACTGTATCCTACTGTCCTGTCACTGGTTACCCAGGAGAAGAGGCTGACCCCTTCCTAGCTACAACCTATTTTCAGGCAGTTGTAAAGAGCAATAAGGTCCCCCTGAGCTTTCTTTTCGTCAGGCTAGACAACCTCAGCTTCTTCAGCTGCTCCTCAAAATACTTGTGCTCCAGACTGTTGCCTCAAGTTTGCCTGTTTTTCACTTTTTGCATTTTGTTCTCACGCAACTTCAAGTAAACTATGTATATTATTAGAATTGTTTACATTCTTCCTCTCTAGGAGGGAAATGATAATTGATGGTGATGGTCACCAACGAGGTCGAAGAAGTGGCTACCTGTGTAGCCAATCTTAGCCTATCTATAAATTTCTATATATATAAAGTCAGAAAAATAAAGTAAAAACTTTCCTGCTTGACCTCCTACTGGCCTACGTCATCCTTTCGTGCTCCTAACAGCAGCCGCAAGTGTGACCCTCTGTCACACCGGACCCTTCACCAGTTCCATTGACCTTTTCTGGTCATGCTCCAGCACTTCAATGTCATTACTGAACTGAGGGGCCCAGAACTGGACACAGAACTTGAGGTGTAGCCTCACAAATGCTGACCACAGGGTAAATGCCCCTTCCTTATTCTTATTTGTCACACCATTGCTGATGCAGCCCAGGATGTCATTTGCCTTCTTGGCCACCTGAGCACCCTGCACACCTCTGGCACATACTGATTGCCTTAAATGCTTGTTGAAAACAATATAGATCCAATGCAAGGTAAGAGTTCTCTGAAAAACCTGGTCTAGTGAAAGGTATCCCTGTCCATAGAAGGGGAGAATGGAACTAGATGATCTTTAAGGCCCTTTCCAACCCATCCATTCTTATGATTCTATGGTTCCATTATTAGTGCAGCCTTTTACTGCACATGACATACATAACTGCAGAGTAGACTACATCCCACTGGTTATAGCCAGTGGGTTTAATTCATCACAGTTTAATGAATAGATCATAGTATGTCCTTCTACCTAGGCACTGTCTAAAAAGAGAACTGGAGCTACTGCTGACCTTAAACATTGCAAGATGTTTTTGTTGTTGTTGCAATTTATGCTGTTTTGTTCTTGTTTGGATGGAAAAATATATATAGACTGTTTCTAAATTGGAAAGAGAAGAAATTTACTGTGAAGTCCAGTGCAATTCATTGTTACATCTGTAGGTGTTCAGTGAAGTGCTGGGTTTTGCTGTGTAACTCCTACTTGCAGTAGGAGTTATGCTTAGTAGGACACAAAAACCTGGTGATGTCTGTTTTCTTGGTCTGACTGCCATTTGTTAGGAACAGCAAGTGGGTCAGGAGTTAGGGACTTTAGAAAGTGAAATCTTGCTTTTGATTCTTCCTTCTGCTCTCTGTGCTTAGAAATCTGTTGACATTGTACAATTCCTAGCAGCTGGTGGGGCTTTTTTACTCTAAATTTGCATTACACAGTATGTGACGTTCTTCGTGAGTATAGTATCTCCCACCTTCTGGGGATAGAAGGCCTGCATAGTTGGGGGATTTTTAGACACATGTGACAAAATGCAGTTTTTATTACTTAAGAACCTCATGAAAATGCAGCTAATTGGCAATTGACTGCTTCTTTCCATATTAATTATTAAACTTCAGGAAATTATGAATAAGAGCATGGAGATTTGTTTCTCTGTAAGTAATAGAATGTGTGCACAACACTAAAAATCACAGTAAAATATTTCCCTAATAATGTCAAGAAATAGTCATGGGCATTCTGCCTTCAGGATGCAATTAAGAATTTTTTTTTCCAGAGGTGATATCTGCTAAAACTGCTTTTCAAAACAAGTTAATCAGAGTGGGTAGGAATTAATTTTTCACCTCACCTTCAGATGCCTAGGGACATTTTTCACTGAGTGCAAAAAAGAAAATGTACTGAGGCTTCTCTACAAAAAGCTAATATGAAAATTAAAAAATTGTTGTGTCCATTTGAAGGGTATAAAGGGTTTAAGAAGCTGCTTGCATGTGAGGAAGGGACTTACCTTCCCCAAGATTGTGTCCTGATTTAAAACAAACAAACAAAAAATATTTTTTAAAGACCTCAGCAGCAGAGAAGATATTTGGAAATATTTGTGAGGAGGAGGAAGGTCAGAGCCAGTATGTGTCTAGTGTCACCAGGGAACAAGGGTCATACATAATATAAGAGCTAAATAATGTTACATGATATGCATTAACTGTGGGTACTTGGGACTGGAGTTTAGAAAATATTGGACTTCTAAAGACCACAGTATTTGCTATTTGGTGCATTTTCCTCTTCTTTCTTGTCTTGCTGTGAGATATTGGTAAGTCCAAGGTTACCACTTCCTATTCATGGAGTTGTATGTATTCACAGTCATTTGGGAGCTGAAGGGTAAACAGGGAAAGGATTTATTTATCCACTAAGCTGGGTGCACTTTTAGATATTCAAGGAGAAAATTGGTATTTTCATATGCCTGAACTGTATGTATAAAAGGAGATGAAATCATAAGCAAAGCAAAGAATAATTTCCAGAAAGGTACTGGAAATGCTCTGTAGTTTTGTGATTAAATATCTGATGGAGAGATTAGTATTAGATCAGTAGCTGTTTCACATGACTGAGCATGGGGAGTAAGGCCACACCTGTGTTTCATACATTTTAAGACATTTATTTGTCTCTCACTTACTTGGAAAGACAGAAATTAAAAAAAAAAAAAAAAGTTTGATTGTCTCCTGTCCAGTAGTAACATAAAAATAGTGATGTTTTAAGAAATTTCTGTACAGTTACAAATGAACCTAAAAAGAGTCCTGTTATTGAAGGATTAACTTCTAAGTGATATTGTCCGGCTACTACTGCCCACTTAGAGATATCACAGGATGTGTGAATCCAATCCAGATAAATAAGTAAACTTATAATAAATGTTTAATTGCAGTTGAAAACAAATGTTCTTTTAAAAAATCAGTTTTCTTCCACCAGCAACTGCTCTGCTCTTTACTGGGTAGTGTCTACACCTGCCTTTTCTCCATTCCCCTTGAACTTTTTAAAGTACAACTTGCTTAGATGAGCAGGCTCTAGAAAGCCGTTATTCAGTGCATGGTCTGAGGAATGTAGCAAAATATGTCAAAGTAGAACTCTGCACTATGCACTAAATCAGCCAACAATACCATCCACACAGTCTGCTCAAGAGACCTCAGATCTGAGCTTTGGAAGGCCATGATCATGAGCTTTGGAAGTAATTGAAGATGAAAGCAAGAATATATTTGACTCAGGAATTCATTAGTGTTATCTAGGCAGGTTGTAGATAGGACAGGTCCTGAAAATTTGGTCCTGTATGTCGTCAGCACTGGAGAGCTTCAAGGGAAAAGAGGAATCACCTTGTGTCAGAGAGGAAGCCATCCTAAGCTCCTGCCTACAGATTGCACATCACAGAATTTGTACCCAGAATTACGCTATCTACATAATAAAAATTCCAGCTCATTGATGTGGATCTGTGGAGTCCAGCTGACAGACATAGTCATTCATTAGGTTTTACTCTAGTCAAGTCCTTGGTTATTTGTGGCACTCCTGATGTGTACTTTAGCTTAATTTTACCCAGAAGATACCTACTGCATGCAAAGACTGCTCTGAAGTGAGCCAAGTGGGTAAAATGGGAATGGTTGGGAGTGTCACTTGAAAAGCACACTTCTAATTCAAAATAAACTGCTAATGTACATGCACACAATAGAGATATTTAGTGCATGGATCATGGTCTTACTGTACTAAAAGCTTCTTCTGAACTTATCTTTCCTTTTCAATGCAGACATACCAGAATATGGCCTGACAACTGACACCATCAGTCAGAATATTTAAATATCAATTATCACATTAAGTGAGCTTTTCAACAGAAAGTCAAGGAATCTCTTTCCTGGAGAACTGAAGTTTTAATCAGGTTAAAACTCAATAACTATAAAAAGGTTCTTCAGTGTGATTTTTTTTAAGTTTGTACACTTTAAGGTCAGAAAGAGACAACTTCCTCTGTAACATGGGCCTTAGATTTCACAGAGGGATCCTTGCACAGAGCCTCTTAAATACGGTTCATGCTGAAAATGTTCTTATTTCCAGAACCCCAAGGGAAAGGCAAGATATTACTCTCAGAGGGACTCTACACCTGCCATTGATTACTCTTGCTACCAAATGTACATCTTGCCTGCAAGGTCCAAAGTTTCTATTCTCAACAGGAACATGGAGATTAGTAAAATTCAATTATTCCTGGGGCAATTTTTTGATATAATTAAGGGAGGGACTTTGATGAAAATTATTTTGCCCACATTTTTATTTTCATTACACATACTAGTATGCATACAAACAACTGTTTGTTTTATTAAATGCTAGGTTGAATTTCCTTGAATTTTGAAATGAGATTCCAGGACAGATGAGCACTACCTCACTAAGTATTTTTATCAAATATACACGTAAAACAGGTAGCAAGAAAGTCACTTCAAGGACTATCTCTCCACCTGATGGATGGTGAAGTTTCCAAGCTGTTAATATCGAATACATTGCTAAAGAGTTCAGAAGCAGAAATGCCTGGAAAATTTATTTCTTTTATGGTGAAAGACTAATGGCAATGTTATGTTAGCTTCAATTCAAGGGTCTTTTTCACCATTCTACGGGTTGCGCAAGGACCTTTCTGAGCAGTTTCAGAAGGTACTGGAGTGAGTCCTAGAAAATCGTTTTGCAGGTAAATATAGGGACACTATGGCCATTGTATCTTCCAGCAATTGTTGCAAAATAAAATTAAATATACATACCCTGCAGACAGAGGCAGAACACAGCCAGTATTTCTCCTGAAATATCCATATTAGGAAACCTACAGAGCCTTCAGATGATGGTTAGATATAAAATAACATTGAAATCACCCTTTTAGCTATGGATCACATTGACTGTTCCTGGATAGGCATGAATAAACTTCCTGAACAAAGGAGTAATTTTAATTATTGTCCAGAGATCTCAAGGATATTAATTTCTTTTTTAACTTGCAGCTCTTTCATGTCTAAACACCTCATGCAGTCAGGTTGATTTGAATGCACAAAATCCAGCAGTCTAGATGCACAAATGCCCACATTACTGAAAATATTTGGCCTGACTATCTATTTTAGGAAAATCTCCACAATATCTAATTGCTGGTTTTACCTCTTTTCCCTCTCATCTTCTAGTTGCAAATGATTTGTTCAGTGGTGCTTTGCATATTTTATTTCACGCTTGCAGTATCTCATATTTATGTTAATATATATCTGCATAAACAATTTAGTAGTACAGGAAAAATATACAGCATAAAGATTTGCTTCCAGTTAGACTTCTTAAAATCTTTTGGTACAATATGTTCTGCATTTCTATCTAGACATAGGAAAAGGTTTACTTGAAATGTTGTTTGGTCGTCACTCAGTTGACCATCCTTTCAGCTTGACATCGACAGAGTGCTTTCTCACACTACCATTGCTGAAAACAGAAGTTTTTGACTCAGATTTGATTTGTTAGTATGGGTCTAAACTGGATATCATTTCAGGTCTTTAAAATTTCACCCTGAAAAGAGTCAAATTGTGGTCCTCATAAGTGCATTTCATGGCAGGCATGCCATAAAAATAGAAATTAATAAAGCAGAAATTACAAAAAAATTTGGTGATTTATTTTTTATCTTTTTAATTTTTTTCCTGATTGGATTTTTTTTTTCTTTATTTTGACTGTTATCTTTAAGGCTGTGGATTTATCAGGTGGATAGATAGACTTTATGTAACTACCAGGAATGGCAATTATATAGGCATTTGCATTGAAGACTTCCCCTGTGGACCTGCTTTTATAGCAGCAGCTGATCTGAGCAGATGGAAATTAGAAGCCAGAGGGATACACTGAAAATCACACCGTGAGAAAACTCTGAAAAAGATGTAACCTGTCTGTTGGACTGTAAAATTGACCAGGGATGGCATGTGGCAGTCTGTCCTCAGTTGCCTAATTTATTCAGTCTGACTGACAATGCCATTAGATTGAGTAGATTTCCTTCATAAGTGGGTACTATTATAACAATTTTGGAGATGGTAAGTAGCATAGAAAAAGGAAGCATTCTAGCAACAACAAAAGCTTCTGTGCTTCCTCTAGTTCCAAGGTAATGAGATCATATGGCAGCATATACATGTATTTCTATCATTTAAAGAGTGTTCACGGGTGGTTACACTGCTTTTGAGGGTGTGTGTATCATTATATATACTGAAAGTCAAAGAAGTAACTTTTTTAGTTAATGCTTTTTTAATATTGTATCTGATGTGGTCGCTGTAGTCCTTCAGTCCTGTGCACAAAAAGAGTCCTGTGCTTATACACAGAGTATGCTGTCACTATGCTTGATCTTTCAAAACATTGGAGAATTCACAAAGTTCTGCAAGTTCCATTTTTATGGTACGTGCAGCTTATATTATGCAAATGAAGCTGTATTTTTCAAATACACTAATCATAAAGTTTTTCCAGTTGAGCTCAGGGTTAAAAAATTAGCTAATCTCTTTCTTTGATGAACACTCCAAGATGCTCTTCAAGAGTAATTTATAGGTGAAAGACAAAGAAACTGGTGCTCACATAAGCAGGAGCAGCATGGAGTGTTTTTCTTTCTTGTTGTGAAAGATAAGGATAGTCAGTCATTGCCAGCAGTGGTTCAGCTTGGTAGCTGTTTGTAGGAGCTGGGAGGAAGTATCAAGTCAATATGCAATATCTGCATACTGAAAAGTGCATTGTACACTTACTCATAAATTTATGCCTCCAAGAACTTTTTGACAGCTCTAGAAAGGTGTTGATTAATTTTGATTAAATAAGTCAAAACTAGATTTCAAAAAGAAATAAGTATCTTGCATTCTGTGGTGCTTTTGTTTGATAAGAATATTTTGATTTGTCAACAATTTGTCCTAAGATTCGACCTAAACCTTCTCTCTTTCAATTTGAACCCATTCCCCTTTATCCTGTTGCTATATGCTCTTGTCTCATAGTCTTGCCTCATCCTGTCCCTTTGTTCCTTTTCTGCACTGTGTATGATTTAACTATTTTTTGTATTTCCTTTTTCTTTCAGTTTCCTTAATTTCAAATTTCAGGTACTAGAGAAATGATGTCACCAGTGATATGATGTGATCTCCCCCCCTTATATCTCTGTGAAAGTTCATTCCAAATTACTATGAGATAATTTATAAGTGAATTTAATTTAAGACATTTCTACTACTATGATCTGTCCCATTTCCACATCTGTCTAAGGTCAGGTTGTTCATTGATGTCTGACAAAGTCTGTGGCTCAAATATTTATTTACTATACATTTCTTGACCGCTGCAGTGAAAATACTGTATTCACATTTACTTTTGAGATTAATAGCTCCGTTTTTCCTTCTATACTAGAGAATGTGGTGTTATTTAGTTTTCTAATATGACAAGTGCCCATCTAAATGAGCAAGATGTTTCTAATGGATACTTTAACAAAATCAATATATTAAAAAAAAAAAAAAAAGGAACTGCAAAACCACATCACTTCAGGTCTGTTTGCTTCACAAGGCATTTTGACTTTAACTCACATAATTAATTCTCAGTCTCCCATGAGGCTGAGAATGAAGTGGGTGACTCAGAGCATGTCAATGAGATAACTGAAACTTTAATCTAGACTTCACCTACTTGATTATTACCATTAACAGTTATGTCATTGTTACTTAGTGGTTACCTTTTGCTAATGGGTTAAGCTAGCTTTATAAATCAGATTCTGATTTCTATAAACACCTGTTCAAAACAGTTTTCTTCTTCAATCCTGACAGTGATGCTCATGCTGTGTCAGAGAGATTGGAGGGAACCTGTGGAAGCACCGTAAGGATGTTTTAGTTCAGTAACTGTGTGTATCAAGAGCACTGAAGATGCACATGACAGCTATTTTTGTGATGAAGACTGGACAGAGCTGTAGAGGACACCTGCGAGGACTTACCTACACAGAAACCTTACCATTGCAACTGGTGTAGGAGTTGGTACTAATCGAAATTCCATGAGCAGGAATTATATGCCTAATTTCAGGCTGAACAGAGCTGTAACATCAGTGCTATTAGTATTCCCCATGCTAAGAGAAATTAATTACTTTTTTATTCTTAAATCAAAATAATCTCAGCTCATATACTGACAGAGCTGTACAATTGTCTCCATGGGAGCTTTCCCAGTGCTGAAAGTGTTTCAGGTAGCTGATGAATACTAGTGAGATGTTCCAGTTTTCTGGAAATTAGTTATTCTTTGTTCAGATTCTCTCATAATCTGTTCAAATACGAACAAATCTTCCAGAGAAGTAAAAATACTAAAATATTTAAGACAAAAGGAACTGTGTTCATGTGTGAAAATCTTTCCTTTCCTCTTTTTTTAAGGAATGCTATTAATGAGAAATATGAGCCTTTGTCATAAAGGGTCATGAAAAATCCCCAGGAAACTATCATTAAATTCTGCAGTTTGTAAGGGGAGGCACTGTGCATTTAAACGTGCTTGAAGTTGAACTTTGTGTATTACTACTTTCTACTTTGGGAACATTTTATTGGACTGTGCCACTTGCACTGCCAGGCAATTGCTCTTTTACTCCACTGATGGCAATCATGGCTAGTAAAAGATTAAAAGGCAGCCTAATCTTCACACTCCTGCCAGTGGCAATCAACAGAGAAAGTCCCGAATGGTGATGCAGGGTGTATGAGCTGAATAGGGAATGGTGTGCACTTTTCAGGGCTAAGAGTGGCAAGCAGAGGAAAAAGGCACTCCACTTTGTGATATCAAACTGTGAGCTACTGAAGAGTGCAGTGGTTCTGGGGTGCTGCTCCTGCTGGCTGCTGGTGGAGTTGCTGAGGCTGCCCAAGCAGGAGCTGTCTCTGCCTCCAGGCAGCTGCCAACCTGCAGGGGCTGTGGAGGGGCAGCCTGGAGCACGGGAGGGCAGAGGAGCTGCAGCAACCACAGAGAGGAAATTTCTACCTGACCAGATTTGAAAGCACACTGAGGTCAAGGGGTTTACTGCACCCTTTGCATTTGTCTGAACGTGTTGTTGTCCTCCCAGTGAGTTGCTGAGCCCTGTGCTGCCATGCTCTGTGTGCTGAGCTGGCACATCTCCTGTCTCAGTCCCCATGTGTGCACTTTTAAAGTGACTGTGGTGCACTCCCAGCTCTCGTACCTCACTGCCTAGCCGTGGCTGTGTCCTTTGGCAGGGCTACCTCAGCCCTGGGCAGGTGCCCAGCTGTTTTTATTGCTGAAAGGGACGATGGAGTATCCAGGGTAAGAGCACAAGATGGCTTTGCTAAGTGCAGTGAAGGCTCTAGACTAATTCTGCAGGAAGTAACAAAAAGTAAATGTTTCCATCTGATTTACTGCCATAGTATGTTAGTAACACATTTGCTTGCAACCCCTGGCTCTATAAACTTTTATCAACCCTGAAGCCATGTAGACCTTGCAATGTATTTGTCCACTTAGCAGCAGCAGTTGATATAGGTGTTTTCTTCCAGCATGGGAGCAAAGGTTATTGATGATCTTTCTGTGACATTCTCATATTAATCCCTGTAGGAGACATGAAAGTTGGCTTTAAAACATCAGTATAATTCAAAGTGTATTTCCAGGACAGAAGAAGTACCAGTGCTGCCAAGGAAATGGTGGGTGTATGCAGCAGAATATACCTTCTGTACAAGGTAGCAAAACCCAGAAGGCTAAAATAAAATAAAAATAAATATCAAATCCCCATTATCCACTAAACTTGCCTTGTTAGACAGTGTTTGTACTATTTCATTGTTTTTCATGAAAGTGTCTTATCTTGTACTCTTTATTGTGCAAGAGTGCCTTTTGAAGTAAATTAGTTCAGGCACTCTCTGTCTCTCCACCCCATGAAAAAAAGTATTTACTGATGTGCATGACCTTGTCAGAATTTATGGTGCTGGCACAGGCATCTGGGCTGTAACCATAATTCTTTTCAGAGAAGGCAGAAGAGTACAAGTGTTTGGGGTGACAGATAGAGCCATGGTGACTTTTCCTTCAGGAATAAGCAGCAGCAGCATTGTCTCCTTTATCAATGCAAACACTTTTGTTTTAGGTTAAAGATGATGTCATTTAGAGTTGTCTACTGCCAGTGCTTTGTTCCTTGAATTATTGCTATACGTACATGACAGTATCTTAACCCATTGTTAACATGTGATCTTATTCTTCTCTTCAACAGCTGCCTGTGTTAAGAATAACAAACATTTCTTCTGAGGATTAAAGCTTGCTGGAAGCCTTACAACAGTTTCTTTTTCTATGAAACATGTTGGTTTGTCAGAAAGCAATATGTTCTGTAGCAATGTTCTTTTTTGTACCTGAGAGTTTCCTTCTGGGTTCTCAGTTGATCTAAGAAAACATGGTAAGAGCTGTTCTTGAAGCCATATTCTATTTATGCTGTATAGAGTTTCAAAGTCTTCTTCTGCCCTCTGTTTTTCTACAAAGGACTCAGATCTTCAAAAGATGGGGTAGCCAAGTAATTACTTTAAGTTTCATAAAAAAAAATAAAGAAAATAAATTAAGTTTTGATTCCTCAAAATTATAATAGATTTTCTCAATTGTATTACTGCAGGAATAATAATTTCCACCAAAAAGCTGATTTATTAACCAAAATAGAAATCTGTGTGTGATGAACATGTCAAATTTTTACCAGTTGCAGCACGGCAACTGTTTCCTCTGCATTCTCAAGTAACACTTCTCTATGGAGATCTTCCTTCAGGACCCAGATTTTGAGACTGAGTTTAAGACCCAGGTTCACCATTACTCTGCTTTTGAAGTAATATGGAAGGCATATAGCCTGTTCCCTCAAGAACCATCTGTTTTATAGCAATGCATTTTCCTAGATGCTATGGTGGGTTGGAGTGTTTCTGACAGTGCCAGTGAAGGAATGGAAGCACATGATGGTCTAGACAGATCCAAAATCTTCTGTGATAATATCACATTGCCTTCACTCCACATGCAGCCTATTTCCAGTCTTAAACACATTAGTTGTCCCATCCCTTCCCAATCCAGCAGAGCAGTTAAGCATATGCTTAAGTCAAATTACTGCCAGTCTGATTTAAGTAGCACTAAAACCAAGCACATTCTTAAATGCTTATATGGCTGTGGAGGGATTGAGACATTTGCTTAATGTTCAGCGCATGCTTGTAGGCTTTGCTGGATGGGAACTCTAAAAATGGAAAGGGGCTAAAGCTATTTTATTTCGTTGTACTAGTGTTCCTTCAAATATGCTGATGGCTGTTAGAATGGGATGGCTTAGTTCAGACTGAGTTTAATGGGATTTTCTCAAACCTATCAACTTTTTCAAGTTAATAAATATTTAAAGACAGGAAATTCCATTGCTGGGGTGAATTTTGGAGGGTGTGGTAAACCATAGTGACTGCAGATGAAACAATAGAACAAAGTAGTTAATTTCAAAACAGTATGATTTTTAAGAACGTTTTATCTTGGACAGTCAGCAGGGTCTGAATAATATGATATAAAGGGACAACACAAGAAATTCACTTATACCTTCAGCAGTAAATGAAGACTATGTTTTTCATCAAGAAAGTTTGAAATAAATAAACTTCAGTCCTGTTTTGACTGGGAAAGTTCAATAATACGTTAATCAGTCATTTCCACATAAGTTTTCATAATGTAGAATCACAGAACCAAAGAATGGTTTGGTTTGGTTTTGAATGGACCCTAAAGATCCCCTAATTCCAACCTCCCTGGACATCTTTCACTAGAACAAGTTCCTCAGAGTCCCATCCAACTTGGCCTTTAACACTTCCAGAGTGGAGTGACAGCTTCTCTGGGCAACCTGTTCCTGTACTTCACCACCCTCAAAGTAAAAAAACTTTTTACTTTTTCCCAGCATCTAATCTAAACCTGATCTTTCAGACCTGGGCACACACACACAAAACTGTAGTGTTTGTATTGATAAATATATGACATGTATGATATTTGTATTATCTAATAAAAAACTATATTATTCACTTTGGACCCTCTAAGAGTATCTTCTCAAAATGTATTCAAGCATTGTTACCTAAAAAGTTAAACTTTAAATACTTTTCATCATTACCTAAAAAGTTCTATTTCAAATACTTCATTTTTTACAAAAAGCTCTATCTTCAGCTATTGTGGTTCTCCTAGAATGTCCTGTTTTTCCTTGAGGCTTTATCTCAGGATTATAGTTAAGCTTAGTAAATAGGATAAACAAAATGAATTCCCAAACCTTGACTTTATAGCAATGTATTTCTTGTAAATGATAAAAAGACAACTGAATAAATTCAGCTTCAGAGAAGTGGGAGTCTGACAGATTTAAACAAACTTAGTGAGTGCAATTGGCATGCTGAGTGCTAGAGACCTCATCCAGAGGGAAAAAAAAAAAAAAAATCTGGGCTAAGGAGACTGTTACGTATTTCAGCAGGGAGAAATGCAAAGTGAGAGGAGCATTGCCACTTACCAGTGCTGCTTGGGAACCTGTTGATGACCACTCTAGTGCAAAGGACCAGGATGGAGAATTGGTGCCAAATGCAAAACGAAGCAGCAGGGAGCATTTCTGTGAGCAAAACAGGCTTAGTGTTATTTATTATCTAGAAAAAACTCCAACTATGTACATGCAGTCATTTGTAAACATCTCTTCTTAAGCACCTGACTGAGTTCCACACAACACTGAGCATGAGAAATTAACACTATGGTTCAGAATATTAAACATTAATAAGTAGGAGTTAATAAAGCAAGTTGATATGTCACAAAAATTCACACAGCATTTTTAGGCAATGGAGATATTTGATTATTGTATGTAGATCTGATGCTACTCAACATCGATGGTATAGAAGAATCATGAAACCAAAATGAATTTTTAAGATGGCACTGGCATTCCTACATTGGCAAATGGACAGTGTGGAAGGGTCATATAGTCCTCTTGATCACTTGCTAGTCTTAGTCCTTTTCCATATTAGAATTCTTGCTGCAGTTTATATACCTAGAAAAAAGATATTCATTTCACATCTTAAAAGGTTAGTGTTTTGTCTCAGTATCAGTGACTTTAAAAAGAAGAATAGCCTAAAAATAGGTAAAGCAAAAGCATGAATCTTGAATAGGTTACTAGGGAAACACAAGTAAGATACAAATTACTATATCAAAATAGAAGTGGGAGTCCAAGTTGATTTAATTCAATATGAGACATTATGAAGTTATTAGAAGTTTTTTATAAAATGTAGGGGTCCAGAGTTTTCAAAGGGAAAGTAAATACTACAGATAGAGAATTTATTAAAGAATTGGAGAACACTTCCATGAAATAATTAAATACTTAAATAAACTTAAACTTTAAACTTAAATACTTCCTCCTCATCTTTTGATTGCTGTTGTTAAGTGCCAAAATGAAGACAGATATGAATACAATAAAAA
The DNA here is from genome assembly GCF_009819655.1 of Sylvia atricapilla. Classification (NCBI taxonomy): domain Eukaryota; kingdom Metazoa; phylum Chordata; class Aves; order Passeriformes; family Sylviidae; genus Sylvia; species Sylvia atricapilla. The sequence continues at coordinate 50,156,026 of NC_089142.1, forward strand.
GGTGTTTTTGAGCAGCATCTCTACCTAGGAATTGCCCTGCTGATGTAAAAATTCTATTGCTGTGGGAAGATGATAGAAGATTGACAACGCTGTTTGCAAACACAGCCAAGTGACATGAAGCTGAGGTATGGAAAACTCCATATATCATTTAATTGGTCTTTAGCTTTGTGTGTTGGAAAAATACAATATCTATGAACATCTTAATACTTCCTGCAGCTGTGATTAAATAATAGTGATAGAGACACTCTGCAAAATATGCTTAAGATTCCTGCCCTGCTGTGGGAAAGATCAAAGCATAGTAGTAGCCTGTTCTTGAGTAAATCCCAGATACAGAGGCAAAACCAGCAGGCTGAGTGATCCTCCAGCATGGACTGAGATCCACAGTGTCTGCATTCCCTCTTATGTGCCTCTGTCCAGGTGCTGCATTGGGGATTCCTCAATGACAAGGTAACAAAAATAAAATTACCTTTCCCTTTGTGGTTTTTGTGGCTGTTCCTGCAGCCTGCCTGTGCAAGCTCACACAATTGCCTCTCCAAAATGTGTTTTTTCTATGCTCTGAATATAATAGAGAAAGTGCTTTACAGTGTTCAGCTCTGCTAGATTCTCCTCTCTAGCTATTTTCTCATCAGGAAAGGGTTCTTTAGGCTAGGGGAGAAAAAATAAAAGCAATGAAACTGGAGCCAGACAAATTCAAAAGGTTGAAAAAGCTCCCATTTTTAACAGGTAGATGGACTACATCAATGGTAAAAGCAAAAAAGAAAAGTCAAGAGACATCATAGGGAGCCATTTCTCGTTTCTCTGTTCAAGACTGGGTGTATGTCAAAACTATGCTTTAGTCAATGGCATCTAATTCTTTATTAAGCACCAGTAAGTGAGCTACAGAAGGGCGACTTGGTGGAAATAATTTATGACATGCACAGATTCAGAATAAATTATTTTATATAATAATATTTCATTTATAATAATATTTTATTTTTAATATGGTCATTATTTTATAGTCAGAGTGAGCATTGAACAGTATAAATCTATTATTTTAGCTGCCATTTTCTGCCTGGTAATATCCCACCATGTCTCTGCAACTGAGATAACTTTCAGTGTTCAACTGATCAATCAGCAAATAGTGTTCCTCAAGCATTCTTATAAACAGTAGAAAGACCTCATACTTATGTTTTTCATCACAGCACTCCAAATTTTTACCAAACAGAAATTATCAACATTTGTGTACACTAATAATAATCTAAAAACTAACCATATAAAATCCTCTTCTTATCAAGAAGCTGAAATATGTTTTCCCCATAATTATAATATCTTTTCAGTAGCAATAAGAATGAAAAATAAAGAAATAAAAAAAAATAGTCTCAATTAAAAAAAAAAAAAACAAAAAAACCAACAAAAAACCTAATACCATATTGTGCTGTAGCACTTAAAAGTCCTGTTTTAAGTACCTTTTCCAGCTTTTGCATTTCCAATTGCACCAAACTTTTTATTTTTTCACCATTTTTTCCTTAAGTACATGGGCTGACATTTCCTTGGGGGATTGATGGCCTTGATGTCTTCAGTACCAAAATGGCTCTAACTTAGCTTAGAGAGAATCCTTGTCAATTCTTTGTGATCTCGCCCTTTCTTTTAATCCTTCAGATTTCAAAAGACTTGATTAGCTCACACTTGTCATATCCACACATCAATCTGACTGATTTATTTTCTGGTAACAGACAAGTATGTTTTTAGACCAAACATTCTTAACATGTAATAATTAAAATTTCCATTGACCTGTAAAAAAAAAAATTTGCAAAAGAAATACATAAAATAATTTTTGCAAAGAAAGGTTTTTAAGTTCTAAGAAGAATTACAAATGAAAATTCCACGAGGCTAATCTCTTATGTGTGGTGCCTTGGAGTTTATACTGGAATCATACTCAACAGAGACAGAAACTAAAATGGAAGTCACATTTTGTGACTTAATATATAAGGAAATGTCTTCAGTAATTTCTTTTGTATTGTCAAGTTTTACAGAAATCCTTCAAAGCTATATTTCAACGATTCTAGTCTGGGCTATGGACATTTACAATGGAAAGCATTTTGACTCTTTTTGTTTGGAAATACTGAAAATTCATTTGGGATCATAAAAATACCTTAAATGATAGAAAATCATTTATTTTAGTTGCTATTTAAGACTGTGTGAAATATGTACTATGTGGTAGCAATGAATTTTTCAGTGATTGACTGTTTGAAGTCATATTTGGAGACATTCTAAATTTGCACATTTGAACCTATAATTCCTTCATGAATAAAATTACCTCCTGAATAGTGCTTTGGCAACACGATAAATCACTTATCACTAATTGTATTGAGGTACAATATCTCTTTGTTAATCAAACATTCATGCCGAAAGATTTTTTTTTTTATACTGCTGCTTCTCTAAAAATATGTCTAAGTCGTCTGTGTTCTTTATATTCTCTCTTCCATATAGGTGGATTTTTTATTCTCTCTTCAGTTTATTTTTTTTATTTTTATTCTCTCTTCAGTTTATTTTTCCTGAGCTGAGATATTTGGTGTAGAAAAACTCAGATGTCTATGGATATATGTTATCATATTCCCGTAGTCACAGTAAAAGATTAGATATTATTTTCTTAGTGATGATTTGGAAAGGTCAAAATTTTAGATGTGGAGTAAAATACTTCCATTACAACTGGAGTTGTTTGAGTGAATGACTAATACAAAGTCTTGGAATGTGATATGGAATATGAGATATAATTTTGCTGTCTTTGTTTATTTACTCCCACTGGGGCCTAAGAGTGCTTTTTGGTTTGAATGGTTTCATTACACCAATTTGAGACCTATCCAGCTTCTTCTGTGGAAGTAAACAGTACTCTCTTCTGCACCTTCAGAAATAAATTTATAGAACCATAGAATCATAGAATGAATTGAGTTGAAAAGAATTTTAAAGATCACATAGTTCCACCCCCCTGCTATAGTCAGGGACACCTTTTACTAGATCAAATCGCTCAGAGCCCCATCCAACCCTCCCTTGAGCACTTCTTGGGCTGGATCACCTGCAACTTCTCTGGGCAACCTGTTCCAGTGATTCACCACTCTCACAGGAAAGAAACATCTTAGTATCTAATCTAAAATTTTCAGTTTAAAGATATTCCCACTTATTCTATCACTCCATGCCCTCAAAAAAAGTCCCTCTCCAGCTCTCTTGTAGGCCCCCTTTAGGTGCTAGAAGGTGCTCTAAGGCTCTCCCTGTAGTCTTCTCCAGGCTGAATAAACCTCATTTTCTCAGACTGTCTGCATCTTCTTTGTGGTCTTCTCTGAACTTTCTCCAACATGTCCATCCTCCTTGTGTTGAGGACCAGAGCTGGACAGAGCAAGAGCAGAGTAGAGGGGAAAAATCACCTCCCTTGCCCTGCTGGCCATGCTGTTTTGATGCAGCCCAGGATACAGTTGGCTTTCTGGGTTGTGAGTGAGTGCACATTGATTGTCATGTTGAGCTTCTCATCCACCAACAGCCCCAAGTCCTTCTCCTCAGGGCTGCTCACAATCTGTTTTCTACCCAGTCTGCGCTTGTGCAGCTACATTTTTTAATCAGCAACATGAGTAATCGAAATTTTAGGCCTGGCTGAAACACTCACTCATCACTAAATATGAGCATTAACAGGCTTTTAACACAGAGGCATATTTTTTGAGTTCTCAGCAAACAGGCCGGGTTTCCTTCAGTATTTGCCTCTAGCAGGTTTACCTGTTTGTTTCATAAACTTAAATAAGGTTAACTGAGATTATTGTGTGGTCACACCCTGCTTTGAAATTGGTTTTAAGTCTGGGACTATAATTACTGATTTGCAGTGTTTGCCTATTTAATAAAGAAATAAGTGTGAAAAGCAACCATCCTTTTCCTATTTTCGGTCTGGAAAACTGTTCTTTTGCTCACTAGGAAGCCTCTTCTTCACACTCCTGCAGCTTTGAAGCTTTGAAACCACTTAATGTCCAGCAGATTAGATTGTTTGCACATCCTAATACCTCCCACAGCTAGGAAATTTGGTCTTTCCATTAATGTGCTATTTAATATTTTTTCTGCACAAACTTCCATTCCATGAGTGGTTGTTGTCCCAGCACAGACATGGCAGAGGCTGTCATCTTCAATGACACTGTTTGAACCTGGAGTTTAAAGAGTTTTTCTAATAAGAGGCGTAAGCTATAAAACATCCTTTAGCTTTTTGCACTCTTTGCAGTGTGAGGCCTGAGCTCTGTATGCTGCTGAGGGCTTGTGCATGTTTTGTTTTGAGCAGCTGGAACTACTCAGAATGCACTGAATTAAAGACATACACAATTCTTTTCAGGATCCCACCCCTGAGAGGACTCCTGACATCTTATAACCTTCTAGCTTGATTACTCTCCACCCTGCAGAAGCCATGGGATATGCACACTTTTCTAAGCATTCCACACAGACATTTCCTATTGATGCTTGCTCCTTGGCTTTTTGAATGAAATAGGCTGTTGAGTTCAGACAGGGAGAGAGATTTCAGTGTTGACATGGTTGGAAAGCCTTGAGACTTGCCATCTGCTACTCTGGTAGCTTTGAAATAATAATAGAAGTTTTTAGGAGTGGAAAGATATTAACTTATAATGGCAAGCTGATATCAGAGGTGGTAGACTCTACCAGACACAGAAAAGCTGTAATGAAGGGGTTATTTGACTCTATTACAAAGGCAGAATATTTTAATGTATTATTGGCATCAAGGTTTCAAAGCACGTTCTGAGATCCTGAGGACATGGATCTGTTTTGCTGTGCTAAAACAGGCAAGCTGAAATTTCATTAGGACATAAAGGTGCTGTGTCGAGTGAAACTAAAGACCACCTAGCTCACTGATTCCAACAGTGGCCTGGTGTGCATGTCCATTTCAGAAGCTGAGCATCTCCTTTTGACTCTTTTGTTGATATGGTTGGTGGTTTTCTCATAATCTAGGTTAATAACCTTAATTAGAGGTAATAGACAGAAGTTGTCAAAGACAGAATTTATGTTGTAAGTCTAAGAGAATAGGCAGTGGCAGGATCAGAAGAGCAAAAGGAAAAGTTTAGGAACACAAGGTAGGGGGAAAGAAAACAAAAGTAAAAAATAGCGAAAGTCATTGTTCTTACTCATTTTTCCCACTCACTCAAGATCCCATTGGTCTTTTTTTCTCAGCTCAGCTTGGCAGAGCTCTTTCTCCATTGTCATAGAACTCAGGATCCCAGGCCTTTGGCTTCTCCCATTTTCCAAACTATTTCTTTTGTAAGATTTTTTTTTTTTGTGGAAAATCACTAATTTATTTGTAGACACATACAGACACAGAGAGAATCATTAAGAGTGGAGGGAAAAGCATCTAGTAGATCTGGACAGAATTGTTTAACTATGACTCTGTAACCCTTTACAGAGAAAACTGAATCTAGAGTCTCAACATTTTTTTTTACAAATTGTTAAAATTCTGATAAAGCAATTAGTGATCTCTTTAGTGGCAGATTCTCATAATTTAAAAATAGTTCAAAAGAAAAATGTTGTCAGCAATTGAATCCTTTTCCATTTTTTAATCATTTAATTTTCAAATGGCTAGAGGGTTGCTATAGATCTAAAGATCCCATTCCTGAAAATGACTCATATATGAGTAAATATAACTCTACAAGATATTAGTTCTGAGTTTTTTAATTTTAAAAAAAGGAAGAAATTACTTCCAAAAGTAAGTGTTATTCTCATTAAATCACAATCTTAAAACTTAGGATATGTTAGCATTCTGACTATAGCCTATGCACATCTAATTAATTCTCCTGACATTAATTATAGAATCATAGGATTTATTAATATTTTCTACACAGGAAAAACACCATATTTGTATCAGATAAATAAGTTTCAGGGATAGTTCTGGCTAGGCCAACAAGCATCTGTTAAGAGAAACACACCCCATCTCACACACCCCATTGATGTTCTGAGGTTTTATTTTTTTCAGTATGTAGAAAGAATAAAAATGTTCTAAAGACATTACCGGAGGAAAAACCCTAAAGAAATTAATCATGTTGTCCCTGACTCAGGATTTAAAAATGGTGTGTACAAAGATGTACAAAGTCCCTCACTGAAAAATGTTGATAAACCGAAATAATGAATCTCTGTTAACGAAGTGAATGTTGCATCACACATGTTAAATGATGTAGCAATTACAGATTGTTTAATGATGCAGAAATACAAGGGAGTATAGGCAATTCTGCTCAGGCAGATTTAATTTTATCATTTCTTAATATCTGAGCACTTGGTTTTGCAACCTTAAAATCTGTTTCACTCCTATGCCTTTTTACTTTTTTCACTTAATGTGCATGTAAAAAGAACCTTTATCATATAGACCTGTGTCATGATTCAAAATTAATGAGAATTTGTGATACAGTTTATAACATTATTAGAAATAACAGGTGGTTAGCATCAGAAATAAAAGATGGCCTAGAAAAGTCATTACACAAAGCAGGTCAATGTTTTAACAAATAACATACATATTGTTCATCAGATAAAATGTGTCTCCAGAGGCAAATTAATAAATGTCCTGATGAACATACAATGTCTTTCCCAGCCTTTCTCCGTATTGCCTTCTGACATTTCGCAGTAGGAAAGTAAGAACTGAGATTTAGTTTGGTCTTTCAGCAGACTTCAGCTACTTCTCATGCATCACTATTCCTTGTGGCAGCACTGACTTGATGGAACTCACCTTTAAAAAAAAAAAAAAAAGCCTGTTCCAAAGTGTGTTTTCTGATGACCTCATTTTTGAAAAAATTTATTTCTTTATAGCTCTCAAAATCCTGTGTTTTTTTTCTCCACAAAGGTGGAAATTTCAGCTACCAAACTGCAGTATCCCTTTGAGTGCAGCATGATCCACCTGCCAGTCAATCAATATAATGATATGTCACTGTAACCTAGCAGTTGATACAGCCTTGATGGAACATCCACAGGCAAACAGCATGCATTTCTCTTAATGCTAAAGGTCTGAATGCAACACAGAGAAGCATTTGAAATTACAGCATTTTCCACCTGCTAGGAAAAGCTGGATGGGTGGAGAGGCAGGCTAGGCACCATTGCAGATGTCTGCTCTGCTAAGAGGCACCCTTCTCTCCCAGTCTTTGAGAACAATGTGTCTCGACTCAAATTAAAATGAGTATTTCTCTGCTGTAAGCAGGCTGTCCTTCATTTTAATTACAGACTCTAACAAGGCAAGCTTGTTGATGCAAAACAGAAGAAAAAAAATGATGCGGCAGAAAAATTTCAATATCTTAATGGGGACCCCTGCAGCTTCAGTTCAAGACATTTGTACAGCAAAACCTGAGTCACGAGCTCAGGATCATGTCCTGGCACCATCGTAAAGTTCAAATATAACTGATGGATCAGAAAAGCTATGTTTCCCTACTGCTGTTTCCTTTTCACTCTGCTTAACATAACTTTATCCCAGGGATGTGACCTGAATATGTCCTTCACAATGCCTCCTTGCAAAATATGTAGGAAATGCCTACTTGTGAATATGTAGGGTAGAATGGAGGTTCTTTAGGCCAAGGGAAGTGAATTTATTAGAGTTACGTTATAGCACCAGCAACTGACTTAGAGAGGAGTAGAGAGGTCTGATCTGGGAGATAGGAAATAGATTAAAAAAAAAAAATTACTGATTCCTTAGGAATTGTTTGCTACTGTTGTCAGACAATACATCTTCCCTGTGTATTATATATACATGCTAACACACAATATTTAAAACACTTTAAAAAAAGTACTTTTGCTGATTATTTCCTGAAATACATGTCTGGTTTAAATTACCCCACATGGATGATGGGTAGAATCTTCCATTAATTATAGCAATATTTAATTTTCAGTTTTATGGAGGTCTGTATTTAGCTCCCCTGCTTCTCTCTGGTGCAACCTCATCAGAAGTCCTGCATCCAGCTCTGGCATCTACAGTTGCAAGAAACACATGAATCTGCTGGAGTGATCAGAAGGCAGGAACGCCTCTTGTATGACAACAGGCTGAAAAAGTTGGGGGTTTTCAGCCTGGAGAAGAGAAAGCTCTGGGGAGATTTTAGGGCAGCTTTCAGTAGTTAAGGGAGCTTATTAAAATGATGGGGATAAGCATCTTATCAGGACCTGTTGTGACTGGACAAGGGACCATGGTATTAAGCTACAAGAGCGCATATATAAGGGATATAATCAGACATTTTCAGCTGGTTGCTACTGCTTCTTCCCAACAGGTTAACATATCTGATAAATGGTTCTCTTGTTCTCCTTACAGAGCTTTGGGTGTAATTTAAATGCCTACTTCCAGTCTATAGACTGTGTTTGCCTATGAGCCTACAGAAGGGTGTATTTGAAGACAGAGAGAGAAAAATAATATTTATACAGAATATATATATAGACATATCCAAATGGACAGTGCAATGGATTTGACTTTTGCTCTTTTTGGATTGTGGAGGTTTTATTATAACCAAGATAAAGGACCAACTGGCTCAGAAAGTCTACATCTCATCTCAGAGTCTTCTTAGAAAGTTTTCTCCCTGTGTGGAGAAAACAAATTGCAAAACTATGTGTCAGGGAATGAGTGCCTTCATGTGGCACCACAGTAAGAAATGCAGTATACCTGATAAAGGCTACAGGGTAGTACTCGTATAGACAGGGAAACAAAAAATCAGCTTCACAGGAAAATGAAAGGACCAGTCCCCTAGAAAGAGCTAAAGGGCTTTTGCAGAAGGTTGTAAAAATCCTGAAACCTAATGTTTGGAAAGCACAGAGTTTTCCAAAGCACTCTGAATGTCAAAGTTCTCCTGTTCTGTGTTGTAGTTGTTTGTAGCAATTAAAACTAACAATAATATATCACAAAAACTTGTGGAACAATATTTATTGCTGTTCTACATAGTTATATTTCCAGAAGGCCAATCCTGGTACGTCTTGCTGCTGTAAAAATGCAACTGTCGTTTTATTATCCCTGTTACAGAACATCCTTCATTATTTATAGAGATTGTGTTTGCAAAGACAAATGACTTCTGCTCCTTCCAGCAGCAATAACAAAGTGATAACACTTTTCGTTAACAACCAATTTCTTCCCTACCCCCTGAGCCTGCTGTATGCTCATCTAATCTTGGGGTTTCATAGACAGTTTGACAGGCTGCACCATTGTATTTATTAGCTGCCATAGGTTAAGGATGGTTTACTGTCCACTTCCATTTTGCACTCTAATTACAGTAGTAATAAAGTATTTCTTGAAATGAATTCAGTTATGTGTTTAGGGTGTAATTTTTTAAGCATATACATAAATACTCATGTTAGTATATGGACTATTTTAGTAGAATATATCATCTTCTGAGAGATCACAATGATCATGCTTTGAAAACCGGTGATATGGGGCTAATCCTTAAACTGTTGTCTTTATCAGACAAACATTCAGAGGAGTTCTTTGATGTATATTACACAATGAGTATTCATAATATAAAGCATTATTTCTTAATGACTTTGCATAACTTAGACATTAATGCTATGAAGCTAATTTTCAAGCTCTAAAGTACTCATTCGCTGATAATGTTTCCTACTTATGAGCCTCATGGAGGAGCTTCTGCACAGTATTCCAATAATCTCTATAAAAACGACGGCAAAATTTATCAGTCTAGCGTGGAAACAGACAGAAAAATCATGCAAAGAATCCAAGGATATACTGAGCAGAAATAACAGGGAGAAACACATTTCCTTTCTGGGGAAAAAGCTGAAAGAAAGAATTTTAAACAAACAGGGACCTGGAGGTTGTCTAAGGTTTACTTCATCTTGTGTCTTTAAAATAAAATGCCCATTTCTATATCAGGAGCCTAGCTTATGCTTTGAGCCACTGCTAAGTGCATGAAGGATTGCATTATTCAGTGATGGCAAAGTAAATATTAATTTGCACAAAGGCTGTATTTTAGGCAAGGCATCAGTAGAGCAGAACAAGTTGAATTTTACAGTCATTAGAAAACATAGCAAGTCTACAGTGATGAAATGTGAATTTTTCAGTGGACTTCAGAAAAAAGCTCATGAACAATATACAACAAAGCGAGTCTTGACATCCATGCTGGACAGTAAATCTAATGAATGGGAATTGGATCATAAGGCTGGATTTGACTTTAGCTTTGTTATGACTTTGCTGTGTACATGATAGGGAAGAGAATGGGAATAATGAGCTTTTATCCTGTTTTCATCTTTGATTGCAGAACTCAGAATAAATGACTGCATCTCCAGTTATATTCTGTTGTATCAGTATAAAATTATTGTCAGTTTAGACATGAAGATAATGACTGTAAATCGAATAACTATTTTTTCCTTGTCAATGACTAACTGTTGTGTTTGATAGAATCTGCTTGGAAATCAGTTCTTCTCTTTTCCTGTTTAGGTGTGATGGATACACACAACTCTCATTTAAATGCTGTTCCAGCAATATAAATGGACTGAACAGAGACATTGATTTGTTCTATATTTTGCTTTAGAATTTTCAAACCTGCATAATCCAAAATAGAGTCCACATAACTGCTAAAGAATGAGCTGCAGTTAAGCAACAATGCTTCATTTCAGATGTTCTGAGCTAAGGTTTGTACAGCATCTTATCAAACTGGTAAGATTATTTTACAGAAGTCTACGTTTTCAGTAATGTTGAAGGTAGTGATAAATAAAAACCAATATGTTTATGTTGCTAAGTCATTGGTCTGATCCTAAAACCAGAAAAGTACATTAATACTGTACAGTCCTAAGCATATAAGGTAAGACTTATCAGACTGAGAAAAGAGTTCTGCTGTTGTTATTCAGGTGCTACTCTCTCTTTACGGCATTTTACTAAGGACTGTGAGTGTATCAGATTGAGACAGAGGTTGTACAAGGTCCCTCAAGTACATGGTACTGGGAGATGTGTGTGTCTCACTGCATCTTTCCTCATCATAGAGTGCTACTGCTACATGTCAGAGATCAAAGCAAAGCCAAGTTGAAATAGTTCAGCAACCCTTACATTTCCCATTTTCAAGAGTTTAAGGATATACTCATCTACTCCAGGGCAAAAAGCTGCCTTTGAGAAATCTCCATGTTGTTTTTTTCCTCTTGCTTATGTATTAAGAGCTTCTGTAGGTGGACAATGTAAGTACCCGAGGTTCCACAATTGTGACAAGCAAGTAATAGCATATAAATAGGTGTTAACACAATAAATGTTGGAAGTATTGAACCAGGTCAGAGTGGTTTTACAAGATCTCAGAGCTTGTCTAAAAATAATGAATTATTTTACCCATGAGGTATTTGACTTAAAATGAGAGAAAAAAGGAAATTATGATTCATTGTAGAAGAAACATTCTTTTTGACAATGGAGAGCCTACAAGACATGCTGTGTGTTTCTTATAAGTTATGGTGAAAAGGCATAATTTTATGATTCTCAGCCTTGAATTTAGCTTGTATTTTAAGAATCTAACCATTTACTTCTAAACAAATGGGGAAAGAAAACCAAACCAGATTAAAAAAAAACCCAAACAAAACAACAGAAAAAAACAACCAACAAAATCCAACCAACCAAGAACCACAACCCCCCAAAAAAACAAAAACCCCCAAACAAACAAAAAATCCCACCAAAACTGTTAGAGATTTACAGTGAAAGAAGGTAGAGTAAACCCTCAAGAACATTCTTTTGTCAAATTTCTAAACAATAAAATAAAAAGGATTTTTTAGAAATTAAGATGTTAGAATAATGCACTGAGGCTTTAAAAACGCCAAGGAGACAATTCAACTACTGAAGCCTTGGAAACCATTGAACAAATCTGTCAACCTTATTCCAAGAAGAAACAGGGGATTCCTTTTAAATTTGAATAGAATCCTTCAGGGTTTAATTGCAAGTTATCTCACCTAGAATACAATGAAAGTTTATTTTGAGAATGTTCCTAGTATTGAGTCATTTGGACTATTCACTTAAGATGTCGTGGAACATTGCACAGTAATTTCCAACATTTAAAAATTATGACCTGCAGCTATTTTAAAACTGGTTTTGTTAAGATCTTATTTTCCTTTTTATACTTGACATAACTGGAGGCAAAAATGTAATTGAATTCTATGTATCTTTGTGGGGGAAAGTGGGTGTGTGTGACTAGGGGGTTAAATAAAGGTTATGCTGTACCAGCTTCATTCCTGCAAGAAATTGTGGGTTTTTCTAATGAGTGCTCAGCATGGTCTAGTGAGAATTTTTGATTCCTAACCACTTACACTGCACTTTGTGGCCAAAACAAACCTTGCAGACTGGAGCGTAGAAAAGATAATTGCTGGAAAACTCCACAATATATAATAGAAAGAAAAGCAGCTCCCTATTTCCCAGCTGCTCATCTGTACCAGTTATAACAAACTAAAGCCCTGCCTTTCTCCAATATTCCAAAACAATTTGTGAATCTCAATTTAACAGAAATATACAGGGTAAGGTTTTACAACTATCTCTACTTTGTATTTTCAGTGCTCCATATAACACTTCTGTGTGTCACAACTATAGTACAGTTAGCATGAAAACAGCTTTCATCATGTAGAATTTAACATCTCCATTTGGGGCTGATGTAGGTTTTTCTCATTACAAACTTAACTTTATTTTCTCCTTCTTTACCCTATAATTTCTTGTTTAGACAGTTTGAAAATGAACACTTAACATGCTATTGACCGCACTTAGGACTGCTAGGGTGAAGTTTTATTCTCTGGAAAGTCAACCATTAGGATTTACAGGAACTACAGTCATGATTTTTTATATTCTTTTGACTCAGTTCTACCTAAAAATTTTAGGGCTGCTTTGGTATGAGCAGAGATCATGACTGCCCATCAGATTTGTTTTCACTTGTCAAAATATCTCTTCTCAGACAAACTAATTAAACTCCAATTTAAACACCCTGTGTCATTCCCCTATTCCTCAAAACAAGTTTCTCAGACAGTCAGTTTAGTCCTGACAAATTTCACTATATCCATGGGAGATCACAAATGGGAACTGTTCTTGTACTTCCCAAGGTGGTTTTTGTCTTCTACATTTGTCCCTGGAATGCAAGAGCAAGTTTTATTTAAAAGAGAGGACCTGAATGTCAGGAATTGCCTACTTTGTGTTGGGAAACATCTTGAGTCTTTGATCTGGAAACTATCTTGGTTATTTGTGTCAATTGCTGCCTTCATCCTCCAATAATCCATTGCTCTGCATTTAGGATTGATTATTCAAGGAACAGAGATACTATCCTATGAAAACGAGAGAAAATTTAACCTCTAATGTGTAAAATCAACAACACTTGGATAATAATCTAATATCTTCATAGAAATGATAAATCAGTTTTAGGAATATAGATGACTGAGTAAAACAAATATTTTCTTCTTTTTAGCACATAGATACCTTGAAAACAAAATAACCTTGTATCTAATATGCCATTTATAGTGACACATTTAAAAGTTTTAGTAGTTTGTAGGATGTCAGCAAGAATTTGAGATTATTGCATTTTCTCCTCATGTTTCATGTTTCTCTCTCACACTTTCTGCACAGAGACAGGCCTAACTTCTTGAACCCCTTCCAAATACTCCTCTTTCTGTTGTCTGTTCTTTGGCATCTATCAGATCATAGTCCTAAACAATTGTCATTCTTGGAGACACCTCTAACCACATATTACATAAAGCTATAGGATTCCTAAAGCATTATCCTCTACAAGCTGTGGAAAGAAAAAGAAAGAAATTCTATGTAAAATGTTTCCTGCTCACTGATGCTTTTGTCCATCTGACTTTCAGAGCAGGAAGGTAAGCAGCAAGAGCTGATTCTGCAGTCTGTTTATTTGTATTAATTTTTTTATATCTTTTTGTTATCCTTCTTATCCATAGCATATTGCCTTAAAGGATCATTTCAGTACATATTCAGAAGTTGCACTTCTGATTTACAATGGGGACAATGAATATGGCTCTTTCTTTATATAAGCTAAGTAATCTGCTGTAAAAAAAAGATAAATAATTAAGTTAATAACTAATTAAATAAATATTTTTTTAAAAATCATAGTTTGTGCAAAAAGATGGGTTTTTTGCAAAGTACACTTTCTGTGTGGAAAAGGCTGCCTTTTTCCCCTACCCCTCATCTATACTGGATAGCTTATTAACATGCAAGGCACAGATTTTTGTAATAGAAGAACATGTAACTGTTTATCATTTTGATATACCACATGAAAGGAAAATCAGCTGTAATCTAACGATCCACTATCACAGACTGAGTTGAAATATGTCATGCCTCATTTAAACATTTTGATTTCTGTGTTAAAGAATTAAAAGGCCTCTTGTCTCTTTATTTTTAACAACAAGCCATGCTTTAGTAAAATATAATATTACCTGTCAATATACAAGCACTTAGAAGATAGGGTTTAACAATTCTTCTGCCAATTTATTATGTATTTTTCATTTAATATATAAACATACAAATGTTCTAATTTCAAGGTTCCAGGCATGATAAAAAGGTAAGCATATAGACAAATTTCTTCCCTGCCCTGCCCTCTCATTTGAAGGCTTATCACCAGCATTTCTTTGAAGGACTGTAACTAGTTTAATATCTGAAGGTTAGACAACAAACAATAGACCCTTTAATCTCATCAGCCAAGTCCTAAACCAATATTATCATAATTTTGCTCTTATATTTGTAGATTTTCATTAGCTTGGATATGTACCAGACAAACTTCAAAACAGTCACTAAATGTTTGTTCATTTAGTTTGTTCATTATTCTTCAAATTCTCATGTCTATTTTGATAAAATGCATGGATATTGTAATTTTAATAAGGTCAAAATGGAGTCTTCATTAACATAACACTACCCATCTGATCTAACACACAGGCATCTTTTTCACTGGATTTTAGAGTGGGTTTTTTAAGTACCAAACGCAAAACACCTCTTCCTCCATTAAGCAGTGAGCAGTAATTGAATATGTGTTTTGTTTTTTTTAAGTGATTCTGCTATAAAAACAAAGACTCGTGTGGGAAAACCTGTTAAAGTCACCTTGCCTTAGATTGTATAATGCACTTAACTAACTTGGAATTAAAAATAAAAACAAGAGTGTGAGGCTTAGACTTCAGTTGTTTTTTTGATTTGGAAGAGAGTGCTGAATGGCTCTGTAGTGACTGTGTCATTACTCTCAGGACAAAATTTGCTCAATGAACTGATTAGCAAGAGAAAATAGCAGAGGTGGAAAGGTGCAGAGCAGGGATGAGGGAGACTACTTTTGCAGCCTTGCTCTTATGTAAGTGAAATATTTCAGTGTTGTTGCCAGTTTAGTTCTTATGGAACAGAAAACACCATAAGTTCTACTCACTCTGTAATACCTTCTGTGCTATTTTTGGTGTTTTGTATTGGTTTGGTATTTTTTAAAGTTTCCTTTTTAAAACACCTCAAATAAAATATGATTATCATTATTATTATTTTAGAAGAATGAGCTCACACTTCTGCTGACACTGTGCTTTGATCCATGGATCCTCCACTGATGGATGAGATACCTCTCAATTTTCCTCAAAACTACATGTCTTCTAGATGGTCAGAGAATTGGTAGAAATCCCCATACAAAGATTTAACAAAACAATGCTTTTAGGTTCTTTGCCTGATACATTCATAGATCAGTCTTCTTGTTAATGTGAACTGCTCTTAGTCTTTGAATACATATTTGTGAAGGCCAGTAGTTAACATAACCTTACATAGTTATTTTAAAGTTATCAACCAGTTATTTATTCCTTGGTTCAATGTCATCTACATTCTGTCTCTGGACCTCTTTGGTTTTTTCCAGGTCAAAGATATTTCAAAATTGACAATATGTTAAGGCAAACAAAAAAGATTCGCAGTTGTAAGCCTTGTCTCAACCCATATCCTCCTGTGCAGTCCCCTCATTCACTTGCCTTCCCCTTCTTTTCCAAGTCTATTTCTAACTGAAGAGTGCTTTTCTAATTTCCAGTGTACACAAATTTGGTGTTCATTTATTACCTTTTTTACATATTACTATGAAAATGTAAATAATTCTTCTTCCGCCTGTGGTGGTGCATGTTTTGGATTTTACTTTGCTTGTTTTGTTATATGAGTTACCTCTAGAAAGTTTAATGTAAAATGGTTTGTTCTTTGTACCCACCTCCTGTTCCTTTCCCTTGGTTCATTCTCAAGTTGTTTGTCAGATATTTGTTAAGTGTCAATCATTAGTTACATAACCTTCTGGTCCTGTCAGTCACTCTGGGGCCTCTCCCTGCGTCCAGAAAATTCCAAGAGAGGTGTCGAGTGATTGAGCAGAACCAAGGGGGTCCCCTCCCATTTGGTTATGATTTGATGTTGCACTTGTATGTCATGCGAAGAGTCACTCCTTACTTTTCTGTTATTGGTTTGTCGCTGTACCCCATCCCTGAGACCCACCCCCCTTTATAAGTTGCTCCTCTCACATCATCAGGGTCTCTTCTGACACAGAGCCCTGGGGTGAGGATCCTCCTGATCCAATAAACTCTGCAGCCCTGTGTTCAAAGAGTCCTGCCTTTTATCTCCTGCCTTCTCCACATCCCTGCTTTTGGTCAGCCAAGAACCCCCAGTGTCGTCGTGGTGCCAGGGCTGGCCGAGCCGGGTGACACAGGCACTGTGAAATCCACCCCAATATTTCTATGTAAATACATGCATTTCATGTCTGTTTCCACATTTCGTTTTTGTTTTGCTGGGCTGAATAAAACAATTTCATCTCACCAGCCAATCTCATCCCACCATGCAGAAAGCAATATTGCTTTCTGAATCTCTTCAGACTTGAGTTCAATTTTCTTGAGCATGAGTGACCAGAACATGTCTCAGGAATAATTTTTCACATCTGGGCTAGTCTCTGAAGAATCAGGACTTCAATCATATTTATTTGTTATTATATATGTATAAGAATATGTAGAATAAAACCTAAATATGGACTCTATGTTTTATACTTCAAAACTAGCACTTTGCATAGACATGTGGGAACCAGTGACTATCATGAGGAAGCAGTACTGTCTAATTTTAGTAGCATCTGTCTGAAATAGTAAAGGTGCTGATCTTTTCCGGCTGAGAGTAGCACTGAATGAGCTAATGAGCAATAGGTAAAAGGAAAATTCTGATGCAGGCTCATCACTTCCTGATGCAAAAAATCTGCTTTTATCCCCACAAGACAGGCTTTGTAATGTCAGTAGTTACTCTTACACTGTAATCCCAAAAAGAGGGCCTGTAAGAGATGACTTTGAAATGAGATCCTTTGCTCCATTGTTGTGAGCTACTGTGATACCTGCCCTGACTATAAAATACTTTGCAAAGCCTTAGAACTTTAAAAACTTGCCTTCTTAATGTTAATAGGAACTGTTTTGACACAATGAAGAAACTCTCCCACTAAGCACATCAGGAAATGGAAAATATGAGAAATACTTCCATATGGGAAAACAATCCTTTAATGCTGGTAAAGTCCAGGCTCTGAAATTGCTTTGATTCATGTGACTGTCACACAGATGAGTTTCCTGGGGCAGAGAGTGTGTGGGGGAAAGTGTTAATCCAGCATGCTCTCCATTTTTCCAGTAATCATTCATGGCTGATTTTGTCACATTCCTGTATTTCTAGTAATGATGCTTTTCTAAGCCTAAGGTTGGTATATGCCTAATGTTTCACAAGTTGCTCAGAAATATAATGCTTGAGAATGATATTTTGTACAAAGAACCATCCAAATAACAAAATCCACTCACTTTAATTATTAGATCAAGTTGTAAATGTTTTAGTTATTTCCACCCTTGGAAGGAATGTGCCTATAGCTAGAATCTTCTCAAAAGGGTGTGGGAAAAACATTAAGTAGGAGTTTGATCTTGCTTGTTCACCATCTTCCCCTTCCCTCCTCTCTAAAGATGAGAAAAAAGAGTATCTGGAATCTTGATTTGGTCAACCTTGAAATGGTCATAGTTGGACTAGATTACCGTGTAAGTCCTTTCCAACTGAAGTACTCTATTCTATTCTATTCTGCTCTCTCATTTGACACAAGGAATATTCTATTCTGCTCTGTCACTTGACACAAGGAAAGGGTGACTGAAGAACCCACAGCTAAGCCCCTCACTCTGGCTCGTGCCAAGAGTGGCTGCCCCCAAACCACCAGTGGTGCAAATGTCACTGCAGAGCAGGGCTGCTCGTACTCTCTACAGCCCTTGATAGTGCAGCATTGAGGACCAGAACAAATAACAGGGAAGGGTCCTTTGTCTACTTCTCAAGCTATTTTTCTTTAAGAGGGGATCAAGGATGAAGAACCAAACCCAGCACTTCGCACAGTCTTTTAAATGGGGAAGGTACAAGAGGCAGGCACAATTGTTCAACCAATAGGGATTGCACAAGGGAGGAGCTAGAGGAGGGACTTACAGAACTAAATCAATGAGGGAAAGCAAGGGGAGGATACAGCTTGAGAGAACCAATAGAGTGTCGAGGAACATGGAAACTTCTAGACCTGAAGGTGGGATCGGCTATGGGTTGACATTAGGAGGCAGGGTCAGGGAGAAGTTTAGGCAGGGGACTGGGACAACAAGGACTGACAGGGAACTTTCTAGAACAAAGGGCAGGGATTAGGGAGGATTGACATTCAAGTAGGTGGGACAAAAGGCAGTTTGGGGAGTGATAGAAAATTTGGAGAGGGAGGAGAAACTTGGAACAAACCAACAGGCTGGGGAAAGAGGAACAGACCATTTAAAAGGTTACATTAAAGAAAATCACACTACCACAGTTCTTTATCTATTTTATTCTATTCTAACTCATACACTTGAGGCACATGCCTTAGGAAGTATGAGATTCCCTCCACAATGCTACTGTCTCATAATCCCAAGATTACAAAAGGGCAGGTAGACAACTACATTAGGCTGGATATTTCAGCTTTACACACCTCACATCATGATAAATAAATTCCATGTTATATACTTGGACTGAGCACTGTGTATTTTTAGTTCTGATTTTCAACTACTTTTTTTTTTTTTCTAGTTGCAAGAACAGGAAACATAAAAATGAAGGAAGTGGAAAATTTGTTTGAAGAAATTCTGTATTAGATCCTTTGTCTGGAATTTTAAACAAAGAGAGCTAGGAACTTCATGCTTTTTGTTATAGTAAGTTTAGCCCTTTGTTCAGACTTTGGGGACTTAGGGAAAAATGTTTTAAAAATTTTGCCCTAAACATAAGGAAACCAATTGTGAATAATTACTTACTGCATAATTACTTAGAGTAAAAAATATTATAACATGTCTGAGACAAAACAACAACCAAAGAACATCATCATCAGTTGCCTTCTGAGCTCTCATTACACTACATAAAGCATTCTTAATTATGCAAAATCTGTACTAAGAATCCCTCAAGAAAAATTTGCTGGCAGAAACAAGTTGTTTGTGCTTTATATCTCCCTTTCTTAGGTAAAAGAGTTATTTATTTTAATTTAGAATTAATTACTTTGCTTATGTTCTGAGTCCAGCTTCTCTTCAGAGAAATGTGTTTATAAACAAAAAACATCTTTCTGATTCTGCCTCTGTCACCTGATTATTAGGTCTGCTTAGCCCAAAACAATAAAGGGTAGAAATAACATTACAGTGTTTTTTATTTTATAATATATTTTAAAAATAAGGAAATTTGAAAATTAGGCCTCAGTTGGTGGGAAAATCATGGCTCCCTAAACAAGAGGCTGTGTCAGAAACCTGACCTCCTGAATTCTAACCTACTCAGTCACTGGTTATAAACCACCAGGACTGGAGATTGTCTTAGTTCAAGAGGTGGAAACCATTTCCACCATTTGAGAGTTGGAAAGTCTAAAATGAGTTACCTCTCCTTAGTTTCAACCAACTCCTTTCCAAAAATAACGAGCAAATACATGTAAACATGAGTGAAAAAATAAGAGTTCACTAACAAGCGAAAGAGCAACAGGAAATAAACCCAGAAAATAATCACTAGATACAAAATTGCTAAATCTCACCAACCCCACAGGAAAAAGAGACCCAAAATGGCTTAGCAACCCCTTCCACAGTCAAGACAGTGTTTCACAGCCAAGAAGATGGCTTGAAAGACGAAGTGAGGATGGTGTCAGCCTTCCCTATCCCGTGCTTCCTTATCTCTCTAGCAGCTGGAGCTCCATTGAGAAAGGCATGCTCTGGATCAAGAGCTAGAATTCATGGAGGTCCTTGTGGCAGGAGATGGCACAAAGCAGATGGCTGAGTACCTCAGACACCAAGTTTTTCACATTACGTCCAGGAGATGTGGTGGGTTGTTCTCCTCAGGGGTTAGGCTTGGGACCAGAGCTGTTTACCATCTTTGCTGGTGACATGGATGGTGGGATTTCTTGCACCCTCAGAAATTTTGCTGACAGCACCAAGCTCTGTGGCACAGTCAACTCACTGGAGGGATGGCATGTTCATCCAGAGGGACTCTGGCAAGCTTGAGGGGTGGGACTGTGCAAACCTCATGAAGTTCAACAAGGCCAAGTGCAAGGTCCTGCACCTGGGTCAGGACAATCCCAAGCAGAAGTATAGGCTGGGCAGAGAGTGGACTGAGACCAACTTTGTGGAGAAAAACTTAGGAGTATTGGTCGAGAAGAAGCTCAATGTGGCCTAGGCTGCACCAAAAATGGCATGGCCAGCAGAGCAAGGCCTCTGCTCCACTCTCATGAGACCCCACCTGGGCT
Source organism: Sylvia atricapilla (assembly GCF_009819655.1). Lineage (NCBI taxonomy): Eukaryota > Metazoa > Chordata > Aves > Passeriformes > Sylviidae > Sylvia > Sylvia atricapilla. The sequence continues at coordinate 50,176,704 of NC_089142.1, forward strand.
GCTGTGTCCAGCTCTGGGACCCCCGACATAGGAAGGACATTAACCTGGTGGAAGAAGTCCAGAGGAGGGCCATGAAGATGACCAGAGGGTGGGAGAATTTCTGCCATGACGACAGGCTGAGAGAATTTGAGTTATTCAGCCTGGAGAAGAGAAGGCTCTGAGAGGGCCTATGGAGGGATGTAGAGGGACTTTTTAGAAGTGGAGGGGTGACAGGACTAAGTGGAATACCTTCAGACTTCAATTAGGAAGAAATTGTTTCATATGAGGCTGGCAGGACATTGGAACAAGTTGCCCGGAGACATTGTGAATACCCCATCCCTGGAAGTGTTCAAGGAGAGGTTGTATAGGACCCTGAGCAGCCAGTTGTAGTGGAAGGTGCTCCTGTCCATGGCAGGGAGGTTGTAACTAAATGATCTCTAAGATACCTTCTAACCCAAACAATTCTATGCTTTTAAGATTCTATGACAGACCACCAAGATCAGTCCACTGTGGGTAAAGAAAAAACAAAAAGCCTGTCATTTATAGTTTTGCTAGTTGTATTCTCTTAACTTCTGGCACCTGACTTATATGCATTATATATCTAACAAAGATTTTGGTTTATTTTTCTCACCTTCTCTCCCCTTCATTACACATGTTATCATCTCCCTAACTTTTCCCTTATTTGCAGGTCTTTTTAGTTCTTCTCTCTCTGAGCTCTCCTATCCTCTTCCTGCTAGTTCCTATTTAACCCATAATAATATTCATGCATTTGAGCCCCCCTTTTCCATTAATTCCATTCATTCGGCATGCAAAACTTTCTTCCTCTCAAGATCCTCCTTATTGGGCCTTTTAAAACACACCTTACAACCATGGGAGCACCATCTTCACTTTTTTATTTTTTGAAATTAATATTCCTGGAAATGTTGTAGCAAGCTGACTTAGACAAATCAAAAAATTTTAATGGTGGAGCATTCTCCTTAACTTAGATTATCTAGTTATCACTTTGGGATGTCATTTGCACTTCTAGGATATTGTTCATGAAGCCGATCTTAGGAAACTACCTGCTAAAAAATTCAGCCTACATTCATCAACTCTGACAAAAAAAAATAACCCCGTATTCTGCTTAGAATTGCTTCAGGAAAATCTGATCCTCAGAGAAAACATGGGCAATTTTCAAAGTGTTGCAAATTGGATTTCCAAAAGCAAGATAAATGAAGTGGTAAAAAACCCAAGAACATAAAGACAAATATCCTTTTTCTTCCTTACAGTATTTCTATAAAATCATAGGCTTCACCACAAATAAAGTATTTGGTGTGTATTTCTCTTTCATATGAAGTTTGCTATTGTTGTACAAGTATTGTCATATCTCTACTTTGTCTCCAGAACTGAGTGATTTTGTTAGACTCTATTTAAATAGTTGTCCTAAGAAGATGCTGTAGTAAATTTACATCTAATTTCTCCCAGCATTCAGGAAATATAACTTTCCAAGGAAGATATGGTAAAAAAAATCCCCCAGCTAATTTTTAAGGATATTTCTTCATTTAGCTTTAAGTTTGCTGATTTAGCAAGTGTTTATTTCTTTAAAACATGCTAAAAGAAATAAAAACTTCTCATCATTCCCTAAACATCTGAGATAGTATTTAAGTAGCTAATTTCTCTTCAGTAAACTTTTTTATTCCATCACTATTCTTTCAACACTTTACTGCAATATATGCCCGAGAGACAAAAACTCATCAGGCATTTCTTCACTGCAAACACGATGTTCATTGTGGTAGTGAAAAATCTATGGAACTAATGAAAATCCTATCTACTCTCTTTCTGTTTGGCTATTTTAATATCTTATTCAGCATGAATGAAAACTTGACTTTTCTTCTTGCAGGACTTTTTTTTTTTTTTTTTTTTTTTTTTTTTGACAAGAGGTCATCTGACTGACTTCCCATCCTCTGTCATCACACTGAGTAGAAATTATTATAATTGAGCTGTCTTTGGCAAATGTTAACTAGCCTGCTTTGGTGATACAACACACAAGAGATCCAGTAGTCTAACTATCCAGAAGATCTTTGTGACTTCTCATGAACTTTAGAAATACAAACAATTTTCCTAATGTCTAGTCTCCTTGTTTTCACATAAAATGAAGTTATGTTTTCCCTTCCATTTTCATACAGCAAGTCATAACTGCTCTCTCCAGGACTTTTTTTTTTCCATACAGAAAGTTTTCATGCAAATAAGGCAATAAAGGTGTGGAATCATTTCGCCATGAAATGAAAGGCAAGGCTTTATTCTAGAAGGATTACAGCTGATAAAACCAAACAAATAATTTAGTTCATGGAAAATGTTTTATAAAACCCGTGGAAAAGGATGTATCTCCTAGACATTTATGTATTATATATTATACATTATACATTTTATATTATATATTTAATATGTTTATTCATCTAGGATGAGGCAACATACATGTAGGCTGGGGAATGAGAGACTAGAAGGCAGTGACATTGAGAGGGAGCTGGGGGTCCTGGTCACTGGCAAGTTGAACATGAGTCAGCAGTGCCCTGGCAGCCAGGAGGACCAACCCCATCCTGGGGGGCATCAGGCACAGCATGGCCAGCTGGGCAAGAGAGAGGATTGTCCCCTCTGCTCTGCACTGGGGCAGCCTCAACTCGAGTGCTGTGTGTCACAATATAGACATTGAGCCATAAGGAGGGCAACAAAGATAGTGAGGGGTCTGGTACGAGGAGGGGGACAGAAGTCACTTGGTCTGTTCAGTCTGGAGAAGAGGAGAAGGAAGGCCTCATTGTAGTCTACAACTTGTTTGTGAGGGAAAGAGGAAGCGCAGGGACTGATTTATTCCCTGTGGTGACAGTGACGGGATGTAAGGGAATGTCCTGAAGCTGCATCAGGGAAGATTTAGGTTGGATATAAGGAAAAGTTTCTTCACCCAGAAGGTGGTTGGGCACTGGGACAAGCTCCCTAGGGAAACGATCACAGTACAAAACCTGACAGAGTTGAAGAAAGCGTTTGGAGAATGCTCTCAGGCACATAGTGTGACTGTTGGGGATGGTGCTGTGCACGACTGGGAATTGGAGTCAATGATCCATCCTTGAGACTCCCTTCAAACTCAGTTTATTCCATGATTCTGTGATCATTAGATATTCTCTTAGCACCCAGCATGATAGCTAGAGTATGACATTTACCTGCTGCTTTAGTATTAAACAAGGGTAAGTATTTGTACATTTTTTTAGGACAAATATTCTGCATTTCATTTTTAAGGTGTTCTAAAATAGAGGAATACTTACTTACCTGCTGCCACTGCTAACACTTGCAGGTTGTGTTTCCAATACATAACAGGCTGCCAGCCATCCACATAAATGGAATTTCAAGTAAACAAATCACCTCGAAACAAGGTGTCAGTGTTGGCCCAGGAGTTGCAGCCTGTGTTGCGAGAATGGAGTCCATTCCTGTAGACACACCAGTTCTGTGATGTAAGGGAGCAGACATAAAACTTAACCAATCTGCTCCTTGCTGCCTGAGCACAAAAGTGTGACATTCTCTGAGCCATTGCTCTGCCCTAGGTCGAGCCCACTGGGAAGAAGTTCATGGACACTATAACACTTCATTCTCACAGTGCTTTTGTGCAGCCATGCTATATAGCCATTTGCCTTTCAGGATCAGAAAAGGTCTCCTATCCACCAGACTCCAGTGAGACCCCCCAAATCCACACCTAAACTGGATATTATGGAATATTATTGAAATAATATATTCCATATGGAATATGGAATATGGAATATATTATTTCAATATATTGAAGCCTTAAACTTCAATATATTCTAAGAATTTGGTTTTGAACATCATCTCTCCTTGTCCCCAGAATCAGGTTGTAAATTGTACTAAAATCTTGTTACACCTCATAGAGCTTTCTCTTAGTCACATATGACAGTCTACTGCAATATGTATGTATAAAAAGTAACCTGCACAAAATTGTGACTTTATGTTTTGTCCACAAAAGAACTGATTTTTTGCCTCTATTTCTCTACTTACAAGATCTGAAGTTGTGAATGTTGTTTTACAAATTGAAATATCCAGGACCACGAAGCACTTGAACTTTATTCATGTGTCCTACTTTCATTTCAGTATATCATAGTCAAGTTAAGAATCACCAAGGTTGAACCAATCCTTTCTGTAGGTAACTGTGTTTTTTTTAAATATTTGCTGCTTGGAAAGTTAAAGTCCCACTTGAAATTCAGGAAATAAATAGAAGTATTTTTAGAAGGCAGGGTTATTCTGGGGAAGAAATTAATATTACATTTAGATGATGGTGTTCATATGTTTCAGCTCTCAGAAATAATATTTTTATGGTTTCTTCTACGGTTTCCCATTTCCCATACCTATCTCTTATGTCAGGATGCTTTTTTTTTAGTGTTTGAGTTGCAATCTATTGTTCAGCTCTGTAAATTTCTGGAGGTATATCCAAATAATGTGATTTCTAATGCAAAAGAGCATGTGATGGAATTGCCCCTGCCTACATTATTTCTTCATAGTGGTGCTGCCTTAATGCTGCACAGATTCTTAGACTTCATATACCATTAATTTCAACTTACTTTCTTAATCAAAATTCTAAGAGGCAGAAGGCCTTAAAGAGAAAATGATCCCTGCAAAGCAGAAGAAATGTTGCTACACTTTCCCTTACCCTCAGGCATGTAGGCACTACAGCTTTTTTTTATTTCTTGAAACATTCATCTAATGTAAAAAATGTGAGTCCTTATTTTCCCCCAAATACATTTTAGAAGAGAGCAATGAATAATCAGGTTTTAGGGGGTTTGCTTTAAAAAATTTAATGGGTGATGAGCTGCTGTCCTCAGATATCGGCTCTGATCAAGCCGTGTATACTATACACAGGAGGGTGAATTGACATAATTCTTAGAACAGCATTTTTCAGCAAATTGTCCTGTCAAATAGGGAAATTTTATTCAAGCCTGCAAATGCGATAAGCCTGACCCTCCAGCTCTGCTTTGAAAGGTCATTTTGATTAGTATAGGCAAAATAGGAAAGTGCCTGGAGTCTTTTGGCTTTTAATAGCCAAATGGCCTGATTTTTCTGAAGTGTAAACCATGTACAAGTTCTGCTGAACTCCATGAGAGCAGCCGGCATCACACACTCCTGACAATCAGACCAGGCATTTCTTCACTTCATTCTCTCTTCTCCTTTCCCTCCCAGCTGTTTTCTTGCTGAGAAAATGTAACGGCCTTTTGGACAAAGAACCTGCATTCACGATCCAATAAATATAATGATTTTAATTTCAAGGTTATATACTGAGAGAAACTGTGAAAGTTTCCTTTCAAGTAATCAGAACTGAGTTATATTTCAGACAGCGTACCAAGTGGAAAAGAGGCCCCTTACAACATCAACCACAGCCAACTGGCAATGGGGCCAAAACTACTTAGCAGCACAGAGTACTGTGTTGTTAAATTCATTATGAATTATCCATAAAGTATCCACATTCACATTTGGCCTATGAAACTAAGGTTCTCAGCTCTGTTCTAAAATTATGCAGCAATGTCTTCAAATTACCTTTCTCAGGAAATGAAAATTTCACTGTTCTAATATCCGGCCAAGTTGTTGCTCAAGAAGGATGAGAGGATGGAAACAAGGGCTTAGAAAGAAGGAGAAAAAACTGTGTTTGTCTTAAATGCAAACGTTTTTTAAACAAAATAAATTTAAAATTAACTATTATTATTTTAGATACAAAAGAAAATCATAAACTTGGATAAATTATACTCAACCAGAACTTTTTAGTCACACAAAAATAGTGATTTAATTAGTCTAGAACTTAATTAATAAGTAATTAATTTAATTAGTTAAAGCATTGTATGCCATTTCTATAGAAATACTTGCATATTTACTCATACCTAAGAGTAGAAAATCTACCCATGTAAATTTTACATATATTTTTCTATTCTACACATACAAGCATTGCTATCCAAGGATGACCAGATCTGCACTATGGTCCATATTTTTCTAACATCATCCATTGAAATAATTTTATCAATATAAAATTGTATGTAGTCATAGCAGAGACTTTAAAGTATGAGCTCAAAAACATTTCTTGCCATTTTAAAAAGCTACTCAGTTTCTCTGTGCAATGGATTTATGACTTGCATCTATTAGTTTGATTCTTTCATCCACCTCTCTTTTCCCTTTATATTAATTTCATATTTCAGATGCACTCTGTAAGAATCTGTAAACTCTTTTAAAATTATTTAGAAACAAATGATTGAATAAGAAGACAATGTCACAGAAAAAAAAAATGGACATATATAGATATTTTAGGCATGTGACTAACCCAGAGCAAAAGGAGATCAGTCTTGTTTACATTTCTTCCAAAGAATAACAGGAATGAAGGACAGCAGTGGCAGAGGAGGACAGCCAAGAAAAACACACTGCATTGGGAGCTTTGATTATAGATTTTACTCAGGTTCACTGATGATGCTTTCAGAGATGCTTGCATTTTATCAAGACTTTTAAATCACCTACAGAATGGAATAGGAGAAAAATTACATCACAGCTTTGGCATGAGGTGGTGTACAAGGGAATTGCTCAGAGAAAGGCTACCACAGGAGTTTTTCACTTCTGTGGGAAGAGGGGGGGTTACCATGTCTTGATAGGAAGACCTTTCAGTGCTGACAAGTATCAGTGTAAGAAGAGTAGTTAGGAAGTTGGATGAGATGATAAATAATGTAAAGGACAATGTACTATTATTTACTACAACAACTCTAAAAAATCTCAATAAACTGGGTCTTTACTTAAAATGTCAGAGTAATCTAGAAAATCTATAATCTGTCAAAGGTGCACAGTGTGTCTATGATTTTCTATTGAAAAGAAACACTTTCAGATCAGGCTTGAGAGAAGATAAAAATGGAGAGATGTAGAGAGGAGGCACATGAGAACCAATAAAAACCTATTTAGTTGAATAGAAATGGAAACATTCAGTATATTATTGAACATGCATTGTTGCAAAAAATTAAAGATAATCTTATGGATTTAAGGATTACAAGATACAGTTTATTTTATAATGGAAAGTGAAAAAGAAAAAAAAAACAAGCCAGTGAATATTTTCTATCCCTTAAAGGGTAATCTACCAAAAGGTTGTATAATAATGACACATTAGAGGTTTAAGATATCTTCTCACAGTTTCTTTGTGTACTACAAGAATGAGGGAGAGACGGAGAAGAAAACAAGAGCTTTTATTCCTAGGGAAAAATAAATTATTGACATCTTGAGAAAGTTAACCATTCCAATCTCTGCTTAAGTAGGGTCAGCTGCAGCAGGTTGCCTAGGACAGTGTACTGCCTTTGAATATGTCCACAGATGGAGATCCCATGACTTTTCTGGCCAATCTGTTCTGCTATTTGACCATCCTCATAGTAAAATAAGGTTTTCTTGTGTTAGATGCAATTAACAATGCTGATAATCAAGAATCTGAATTAAGACAAATTCTTCTTGTGGGATCAGGTTTAATGTCCAAAGGGAACAGTATAATTGAGAGCACCCATGGTATTCTATCCAGAGATCCTGATTTTTTGTAGATTCAGATTATTCATAACAAGAACACAAAGGCAAAACAATTTTGTAGGATGAAGGAAAAGAGAATAAACTCATGTTTGTGTATTGTCTTCTTCCAAGAAGACTATTTGCTCATCTTAAGTTGGTGGAATTCCTTTATCATTTTTGTGCCCCTTTGAAGACAGCACTGCTGTCCTGTGTGTTAAGGGAATTCTGTCTCCAGTTCCTCTGAGATGCATGTTTTAGAGAACGTGTTACTAGTAATTGAAATGGTTCAGACAGTTTAGGAAGTAAGACCAAAAGGGCCTGCTTACATTAGGTCAGATCAAGTCCATCATATAAGACAAGGAACAGGAAAGACCAGACAGACCAAAGAGTTTGGGGCATCAGACAACCTTGCAGTATTTTGCAGAGAATTAATTAGGTACATTTTGCTGTATGAGGCAGGGGAAATCAGACATAGCGCAAATCCATTTGGGAGCCTTGTCAATCTCCTCAGAGAGAAAATTTCTCTGTACATAAAATCCAGCAATCATCATGGCTTTGTGACCAAGACACATCAGCCAACCTGAGTGGGTTTTCTATACTATGTAATTTCACAGTTTTGATAGTCATGAGGAATATGACAAATCATACAGGAAAAGATATTAAACATAGTAAACATATGACAAGAAAAATCCTTCTCTGAGTCCCCTGACAGACTGAGGAGATGCTAGAAGGAAATTTGATATGTTGACAACTCATAGACATAAGACTACCTTATATCTTTGTAATTGTGTCCCTGGAAGGCTGGAGCTGATAATACTGTGTAACTGAAATCATGGGAGCCCAGACCATTTTCACATATTCTTTTCCCTCCTGTTCGAGTTTCAGAGGTTGAAGATGTATCTGCCTGGCTCTAATGTTCACACAGTGTATGCTTTGGGCCTTGTTTGATCTGTCTTGGGAGTTTAAACCCTAAGCTAGCTTGGCTACATAAGTGTACATATGTACTGGAGCTGTACAAGGGTAGGAGAAGGAAAAGATGGAGGAATGCATACAGATTATCCATTGCTGCACAAAGGACATGTGCTGTTTCTAACACAAAGTTTGTACTGTTTCTAAAATAGTCTTCACATGATTAGGTAGCATAGATTTTTTTTTTTTTTTTTTTTTTTACCTATTTGTCTGGTTTGGTTTTCCATTTACTTTTACAGTTTGATAACATGTCAAGCTTGATATGTCAAGAGCGTGAGTTCTAAAGAAATGCACATAAGGGTATGTATTTAAAAGCAATTATATCGGAGTCGCGGGATAGCCAGCCTCATGCTATCATGGTCAGCTGGTCTCCATTTATTGTTCTAAAGTCATCATACTTATACAGACAGTAATTAGCTCATACATATGCACAAAGCGAACATTCTTATTGGTGCCTACATCCTTACCTAAGTACTACATACATGTCTCTTAGTAACAACCACAAATTCCTTATCATGTCCTTCAGTTCCCTTATCTTGCAGCTACAACTTATCACATAAGCAGGATGTACATCCTGTTGTTGCATTCCGACCTTGATGTCTAAATTCCAACCAACTGCATAGCATCGTGGCCTTTTCTATGCAGCCACTCTGTAGCAAGACTCTCCACACAATTAAGCACAGATAAAGAAGCAACCAAGTCCTTCATAGGACTTTCAAATGTTACTAGCTACTAACTCCTCATGAAAGCCTCCCTTAGGTGGTATTTTTACTTTCAGATATTCAAAAATGGTGTCCAGCTTTAAATAAGGTTGCAGTATAAAAAAAGTCTGATTCATAAGTGGCTTTAACAGAATCCTGCATGTATTTGACATGAAGATAATTGCTTAGTTTTAGGAGATATCCTGCTGGGGCTGCTTAGCTTAACGTATTCCTAAAACAGTATCTATGACAATGGGAAAAGCTCAGATGGAGAGTTGTTCAGTCTATTTATTATGTTGCCACCAAGAACTGTTTTTTACTGTCTCCAGGGATAGCAGAATTAGACTTAACCAATATACATTAGTTTAAAATTCAGGTTTTTCATGAGCATTCGGTAATTTCCCATCAAATTGAAAGGTATTAGAAATATAATCTGAGAGCTGCTGATGGATTCACATTTTACTGAATTAGAGAAGTAGTATGTTTTATCTGAATGTTTTGTAGGCAACTTCTCAATTTTTCAACAGAACCATAAAAAAAAAAAAAAAAAAAAAAAAAAAAAAAGACAAGTTCTTCCAAGTAAATGAAAGGAAGGAAGACAAAAACCTATTGAAGATACATGTTTTTTTCCAAAAAAGCTTGAGAGGGAATTTGGGCTTTCTTGGCCTTTAATATAATTCGGCTGTAGAGAAAACTGCAGAAAAAAAAAATGAAAGCACCATACCTGCCCCAAATAATCCAACTGAAATTTAAGCACAATTCCCAGTGAAGCATTAGTGTGTGTTTGAAATAATATCTTGCATAGTCCAAATCATGCCTTCTGTTCATAAACTCTGAAGCTCTGAGTTACACAATGGCATTTTGCAAACAAATATTTTGTATCCCAGTGACCATCCACCTCTGCACCTAAAAATATTAAGGAAATCATATGATCTGTATAACATGAAAATCTGCTCAGAAGCACAAGGAAAGTAGCCATTTGGACTCAAGGACTGATATTCAGAGATCCTGGTTATGATACCATTGTATCTTCCTTTGCACTAGCAATGGAGCTACTTCCATTTTCTCTCCTAGGTGGGGCAAAACACTCTCCCAGCTAACACAAATTAGGATGCTTGCTGAGTTACTGTTGGCAAGGCACTTTTCAGACCCTCTGGTACAAAGTCTGTTCTAAATGCTGTGTTTCATCAATATACAGATTATAAAGCATATTTGTCAGATGGTGCCAGGTTTTGATCTATGGTCTAAAAGTAATCAGATTGCAGAATATTTTGCAGGGACAAGACTTCAAGAGAAATTACTCTTGATGGAGCACCTTAGACAAGCAAGCCATTTTTACATATTAATTTACATGCTGAAGCATAATATAAATGTTAAAATCCTAGATGACTTTGGAGCAGGAGAAAAATGTTCCCTTGTACTCACTCCTGATCCAAACTTATGTATAGCCTCAGTACTTACTCTTTTTTCAGATCTCTGGTATTTCTTGAGCTTCCATCACAGTCTCTAAATAAAAATTCTAGGGCACAGAGAGTAAATCATGTGTTGGCTTAAGGCACTTTTCTTCTCAGCTTAAAACTGCCAAAATTAGCCAATTACAAATTAATCGAAGTAACAATAGATGTTACACCTTCAACTTTATGAATGCTCTTTCAAAAATACTCTACTTTTAAATGGGAAAAACCACACCCCACATCTATGTAAGCCCCCCAAGAAATTAATTGGACTGTAGAGGGAATGACTGGTTCTGCAGTTTGGTTGAAACAACATTGTAATTGCCTGTGGATTGAAAGGATAAAGGTCTATAGGAACACATCTGCTGGAGATAAAACATCCTTAAAGAACTGTGCTTTAAATATCTGAGGGTATTTTGGATGAAAGATTTAATGGCCATTATCACACTAATACAGTCACATCAGAAGGGGAAAACAGACATAATTTCCCTAATTATATCTGCCAAAAAAGCTGAAAAAATTATACTTGCATTACTGAAGTAAGAGAATATAAGTGTATCTATGAGCAGCTGGTTAAAACTTTGGGATGGCAAATTATGCATAGACACTTAAATGAGTTTTTACATGTCATGCTGTGATGAAGGGAATGTCTTCCAGCTGGGATGTAGTCAGAATAGCTGGTAAACTTTATCACGGTATTATGATGTAAAATTTATCATTGTATCACTGCAACAATAATTTGAAAACATGACTATTTCTTTTTTTAATACCCAGCTTTCTCTGTTGGGCTCTGTGGGCTAAAAGCATAAGTGCTGAATATTATAAATATTCCTTGAAATCCAGCCTTTTATTTCTCTATTATGCTACTTCATTATCTTACTTTACTCCTAACAATATTGCTTTAAAAATTAGGCATAGAGAGTTCAAGCTCGTTGACATTATACAGATACCAATTGGTATTTATTCTTAACTTAGGTTCTTTGTTTTAAATGTTTCAGGCTTACTAAAGAAAAAATTTAATTCAGAGCAAATTTAAATATTAATCAAATGTGAATTCGAAGTTTACTGAAGAACTGCTACAATCTACCCTATCTCTCCCTTTCATTCCTCTTAGCTTTCACTTTTATGACTTACACAATTTTCTTTATTTTCTGACCACCTGCTGACTCAGCTACTGACATACTTTTAATTTAAATGAGATCTTTCATTGGCATTAGTGGGAGGCAGAGGTGCAAAGAGACTTCCTTGAACCAGGATGAATACAGAACAAGACAGAGACAGGATTAGCAATTATGAGTACCTGATTATATAGGTTAGATAAGTGCTTAGCTCATTCAGATTCAGCAATTCTTTCTTTAACTGCTTTGACCTGTATGTCTATTGTAATTACCTGGTGATTTCTACAAGGAATGAGTAAGCTTATCCAATAAAATGAAAAAAAAATCAGACACTTGGAGGACACAGAGACAAAAATACCTATAGAAATACGTATAACACACACACATACACACACATCTTTTTTTTCTTGTTATATATATATATATATGTATGTATGTATGTACCCATAGTTTTTGTATTCTTACTCCTCCTTGGACTTCTTCTTGTAATCACTGTAAGAAACAAGATATTGGCCAAACTGAACTACTGGTCTGCAACTCCATGGCTATGCTTTGGTTCATAAGTTTTTTTAAAAAACTCAGGCACAATTTACCCTATTTCATGGCAGTGGTTCCCATATTATGTTCCATTCTATGTGCCCATAGAAATTATTTTCACCTACTTACCAGGTTAATGATAATGGGATATAGGATTCTCTGACTCTATTTGTTAAAAGATGTTCCAAGTTCTGCATCTGTTAGTTCATTTGGGACACGATTACTCACAGTTTCCATTATTTCAAGTCATGCTTTCCTTGTGTTTTCCTTATTGATATATTTAATTATTAATTCTTCATTATTTTGTTTTCACTAACTTCATTTATCAGGGCCTTATTAGCTCTTAAATTTGTAAATATTTTTTATCAAATCCTTCATCAGAACTAGCCACTCTCATAATTTTTAAAAGATATTACCAGAAAGAATCCCTTTTCTTTTTTTTTTAATTCCCATTAAATTCTGTGACAAGTCTACTGTCAGACTTGTTATGATTACTTTAAAAATAACTGGTTTACTATTATACAATATAACAAGGAAGACTCAATGTGTATAATTTCAGATCTTTGATTTTTACATCCTTGGTTTTGAAAAGTTTCCATAAACAAGCATCATACCAACAGATGAGGAGGCTTTTGAGATCAATTACTAACTGTGTTAAAGAGTGTTAAAGAGTTTAATTGTCAATCTGATATAATGCCAACCACAGAGAATGATAATGTATGAATCAATAAGCAAAAATTTCCTCCTGGTTATATAGACAGCTGTCTCAATTTTGGGTTTGATCTGTCATTGCTTGTCAACATTTTAAAAAAGTCAAATAGTAAGTAGTAAAAATGAAAGAAAAATCGTCATTTTTCTTGAATATCAGAATGTATACACACTTCAATAACTACCTTGAAAATAAATTGTAAGTTGCAAAACCTGCCGCGAACCTCAGCAGATGAAACTTGGTGCCTTTATTCATAAATCTATCAACTTCCAACTGAGTCAGCATTGCACTAGCATGCAAGTCATTCTCATCTTTCTAAAATTAGTTCCCTGGTGAAGAAAACATGAGTTCATGGGAGGTACCTGATTAAATAGGGTTGCATTTTCACATCTGCCCTGGATTTTGGAGGGGCTTTTTCTGTTGTCAGTAAATAAGCAAACTTCTGACTATTTATTTCTTACTGGTAAAAAATGTGCAATCCATGGAACTTATCATGTTATGCCCCAGGACACAAATTAGTGCCATGATGAATATGAAGACACTTTAAAACACCAGAGCTATCTCTTACTTTGTGTCTTGGCTGACTGAATAAATCAGGTGAGTTTTAATATACTGTGTGTGTTTTGTGTACTTCAGTTTGATTGCATATTTTCATAAGATTTCACTGTTGCAATAATAAAATGTTCCCACTGAAAATGCAGTTGGTTTTCTAAAGCTGTTGGAAAACAGCATTGAGGCATGATATTCCTAGTCAATGGCAGTTGATTGGTTCAGCTGTCTTTATGAGAAGCATTCATTCATAAGTAAAACAGCTGGACACTCCAGAAGCTGATCTGCACCTGTACTGTCTTCAATATGCCCTGTTGGTAAATTCATTTCATTTTACAACCTAGAGGAAAACTAAACCTGAAACCAAAATGGAATTGAGGTACTTGATCTTGCAAGGACTGCCCAGAGAGGATTCAGGTCCTTTCTACTACCATCATCTTGGCATAATAAAATTACTGATAAGATAAAAATGAATCATGTAAAATGTTGGCAAAGCCATCAGCTAATCTTGTCCCCTCCTAGAATTTTTCTCACTCTTCCCTGGAAGTGTGTTCTCTTCAGCTTCTATGACAGATTGGGGAAAGGAGCTGCGCCTAATCATGACCGAGAACTTCCTTATTTAATTAGTTTTGAAATCCCAAATGGACTAGCACTTTCCCTGAGATTTCACTAGGAAAGTTTTGTACAGCCTTTAGTGGCTATATTCATGGGGAGCAGTGGAGGCGTTGGAAGGGAGGAAGGAGGGATTTAATGGTCCCAACCTGTTAGTGTGCAAAAGATTGCATGATTATCCATTTACAGCAGCCAAAATGGAAACAGCTGTCCTAGAACAATTTAGAACTTTATCCTCCACTTAACTGTGTAAATAAATAAAAATCCATTTCCAAAGCAAATTATTCTGGATACCAGCTAAAGGTATTTAACTAGTTATTTACATTTGTACTAAGGCTTTTGAAGCATTCACATTCATTCATTCATATGTTTTATCTTAAAATAATTGCATGAGATTTGATGTATACAAAAGCTATGGGACCTATACAGGGCAGGAAGTCATCTCCAGCACAACTGGGTGCAACTACCTAAATGCAGCTCAGCAATCAGCTTCCCTTGTTGCTGCTTTTCTAAGAGTCTGGATAAGAGACTGCCTGTGGTTGATGCCATGGTGCTTTGTAATGTGTCTCTGTCTGAGTATCTTTAAAGACATTGCAAAAAATATTATTTGGAATGCCTTGAGCTAGTACAGCCTGTCTACAGACTGAAACAACAGCTGTCTCATGTATTTTAAAAGTGCTGTCTCTACTGGTTTCCTCCCAGCATGAAAAGAAAATTACAAACATTAAAAGCCTTTTGGTACACACAGATTTTGTACTTTTTTTTGCCTGCAGTGCAATGCATTATGCTTTGAATTTAATCCCAGAGGTTCTGCTGTCTAAAGCAACAATGTGCATTTGGAGGGAAGCAGTTTTCTGAAGATGCAGAATGGATTGACACAGTGACCCATGTCTTTTCTGAGAGTGTCACAGGGCTTTTGAAACCAGCATGGACAATCCAAATATTTTAGGAGTAAGAATTGTGCAACAGCTTTCTTTTCTTAAAAACCATGTGCTGCCCAAATGCCTCAGCAGCACTTCTGTGGCAAGATGGGTGAATTCTCTTATCCCAAGCTATTAAAGAACAGCTGCTTCAAGAAAAGATTTGAAGAACTCCCCAATTTTCCATTCTGTCTTCTGCTCTCCACAGAGTGTAAAGGCAAAGAGGATTTATTTGAAGCTGTGCTATATCTTTAGACTACTTGAAAAGCCACGGGAATTCTGTATAGGGACTCCATTTCCATATGAACTAATTATTTTGTCCAACTGACTGACTTCTCTCTCCAGATGCTTTTTCATTAGTTCTAATTAATATAGTCCCTCAGTTCTCTATGTTTTATTTCCAGTACCTTCCCTTCATCGTGTTCCATGAGGTATTTTTTTCAATTTGAAAGGTCTTCATCTCCTAGGGGTATCCCATGTAATTTAAAAAGGCTTGAGCTTGCTTATCAACACTTTCCTCGGTAAGGTGTTTATACAGTCATCTTCCTGTACACAATTTTCCATGAATTCTTTAAAATTAATTATTATAATACACTTAAAATTAAATTTAAAATAATTTTAGTTTTTAATATTTCTTTATAAATTAATTTGTTTAAATGATTTATTATCTCTAATTATGTTTATTTATTAAATAGAAATGAAATCAGGTAACAGGTTAAAAATTTGTTAAGGAGAACAAGTAGGCAGAATGAAGCGCACATGCACAGAAAATTTTGAGTCATTGGTCATGAAGAATTTATACAGAAATGGATGAATTCATGGAGAATTCATACAGAAAATATTGTCTTCCAGAAAAAGGGGTGGGGTGACTTTTTTAATGTTGAAATAATCTACTTGAAAGAGGTAATAATAATAAACTCTTGAAAAAATTAAATTATGATCAAATATCATTTAGTGATTTTCCTGCTTTGAATTATTTGGTACTTTATGGTGACAGGCAGTTCACTCATGTCTTTTCAGAATGAGGTTAGGGCCATTCCTGAATTTTTTTAATGCTGCTTTGCTGTACTGGGTTACTCAGACACTCAAGGTCTATTTCTACCTGGTATATTTCATCGCATTGCAGAGTGATAATATAAAAGCAAACAAAAACCCCTCATCCTTGTTTTATAATGCAGCACAAAAATAATATGAAGTATGGTTTAGCTCAGGTAGATGATATTAATTATGGTGTCCCTTAAAAGCCTAGGGGGTTTAAATCACTGCAATAGTGCACACTATAATGGCTTATGATGTTGTGTGAGAAATGATCAGTGCTTCTCCTGTCTAATGCAGAAGAAAAATTTCCACACTGGTGATGTGCTATGAACATAGTGAGACCATAATTTCTTACATTCATTGTGGGCATTCAGCTTAATTCTTAGCCAGAATATAATGAGCACAAAGCACACAGAATTGGTGAAAAGGACATTGGAAGGTTTTCTAGTGGGATTTATTTATTTTCTCAGCTCTTGTCTAATCCTCCTTTTGACTAGAAGGTACTTTGCAAGTTCATAATTATTCTAAAATGTATAGTTAAATGTTAATTAAGAAAAGAGAATGACTTGAACTTTTAAACCAGTTCAATGATAAGGAGCCTTCAGCTAACATATACTTGTTTCCTCATTCTAGGCCAGCCTGAGATTGCAGTATCTCCCCCCATAAGAATATTTTTCCCATATTTTCATGAAAACTAACTTTTATATGTTGTTCAATAAATTGATTATGATTTTGTATTTCAGTGAATTGACACTACTAGTCATTACACTAGTTTGTTCAGCTATAATAAAGAGAAGCATCTTGAGGTCTTCATCAATTACCACAGGACAACTGGACCATAGCTGAGCTGTGATCACTGTTGCAGTGCCAAATCCATTCTCTTTGGCCCAGATAAATCAATCAATCAATAAATAAGTACAGACACATACATACATACATACATACATGCATGCAGACATAACTACATAAATAAATAAACTTAAGACTAAACAATTCAGTCATGTTAAAAAAAGAAATTCCTATCTGATTCAAGAAACCCTTTGACACTAGCTTGTAGAATGAACTGATTTTACTGCAGGTTGAACATTTCATGATCACAAACTACAGAACTGTCACTAAAAAATACGCATGGGCTGGACATAAAAACAATAAGGATTAAGCAATAGTAGGAGAGAGGAGGTACAGATTTGCCCTCCACTGCCATATCACACAACCCCTACCATGCTGTGTCAGATGATGTGAAAATTATGTTCTTTGGTGAGGTCAATAAAAGCCTTATAAACATTCTGGTTGAATAAGACTTTTCTAGAGTACACAGCAGAGCTGCACTAAAGAATCTTTCAAAGATATTTGCAGAGTATATCTAAATGATGTAGCTTCAATCTTCCAAATAGGAGGCAGAAAAACTATTAGCAGTATTTATTTACTCCTGAATGTTTTTTGAATAAATGAGATTGCCAGAAGTGTACTGTGAACTGCTCATTAATTCTTGCTGAGTTTCCTCATAGTTGCAGAAGTTCAGCTTTTTTGAGAGAAAACTGTATTTCCCTGTAATATGAAGAACTTCAAATTATGTACTTTGATGTTTTTCAAAATATGAAGTGTTACCAAATATTCAATATGAGATGTGACTGGAAAAAGAGGGTAGTATGCAATTATACTGTGCCATGTATTTTCCTGAAATAAATAGCAGCTGGCCACTTATCCTATTATCTGGTCTTATTTTCAGCAAAAAAATTACTTCATGATATATTTACCACTATCTAAGAAGGCCAAGGTTCTCTTATTCTCTGACAAACCACCACTGAAGCTGAGACTACAAATCAGAATCTGTTTTTCTAAGAAATAATAATATAATGAGGAAAGAAAATGACCTTAGGTTTGATTGAAATCTTATAGGCTTAAGGGAAATGTTGCTATAAGTAATTCTAAAACTATAGAAAATCAATGTTTGGATCATTAAACCTGGACCAAAAATAAATTACTCAATTCCATGCCCAAAGGAAGAAGAGCAATGGTGTCTCTTATGTGAGCATTTATGCTCTGCTATTGCCATATAATGAGCTATAGGAATTTTGGGAAATGAGGCTGTGTCTTGTCAATCATCAAAAGTCAGTGATGGGTAGTGAAGGGTGGTTTTCTTAGGAAGTTAATCGAGTTTACAATCCTATTAATACTTGTTAATTGATATTGTTTTCAGGATTACTGATCAATCAGTGCTGTATCTGTATTGCAGCCACAGTACTGCCTTTTCTGGGCGGAATTTTATTTTCATATTCTAGAGAAGATAAAAAATATGTTTGCTTTTGTATATAAATATGCATGAGAACCATGATAAAGAACTAAAACTTCAGAAGAGAGGTGCAATACAGTGAAGGACAAACCTGTGCAAGTTTACCTGACTTTTTGCCTGACCATATTGCATTTCAGTCTTGTCTTGAAATCTGTGTTTCTATTATTAGTTATTTCCAAATATTTCTACTAAAACTTCCATAAAACAGCTTTACTGTTTGAAGCACTGAGCTTTCACTCCACATGCTTTGGCTTTGAACACTGAATCTAACACTGCATCTGTCTGACAGTGACTGTGAAACTAGCAACATAACTGCTGATCATTATTGATCTGGTGTACATGACTAAAAAGCTAAGATATCTTTGCTATTTTTACACACTGCTGGAGTTTACCATATTTTTACCATGCTTCATCAAATTTATTTTGGAAATTTCTGATTCAAATTGTCTTCAAACAACTTCAAATGTTTGGTTGTTTGTTTGGGTTTTTTTTTAATTTCTCCCCCCCAAAATGCCCATCTGTATGATTGGTCATGACATAATATGATGCTAGTAAGGTTACTCACTATCCAGTCAAGAGCATCACTATATCTATGGATGAAGCATCCATATCTATGGATGCTTCATATCTACTCCACCTACTCAGAATTCTTTCTTCCTCTTCCATGCTATTAGATGATTTGTGAAACATAAGGAAATTAGTAATGTACACATAGCCAAAAATAAAAACAGTAACTCAGGCCATTAGATTTAGAGGGAGGGGAAAGACAGGAACAAGCCACAGGTTAATGACCTAAATTATATATGCACAGTCTATACCTTGCAAAGCTTTAAAGCTCCTAACTTTAAAATACAACTTTTATGCATTGTGACTGTATCCTTTTTAGGAGTCTTAACAGAATTTTCTCTGATTTGTAGACAGAATTTGTTTCCCTGTGGAAGACTGCTCTGCTTGTCAGAAGGGAATCTGGTCTCTTGGAGTGTGGATGGAACTTCAGTTTCTTAACTTAACTGAATGAAGTAAAAGTCATTTGCACCATAGATCTTCTACAGTTCCTGTTCAAAGGGAGTCATGCTGGACTCACCCTTCAGACTATCCACAGGTGATACACATCAAAAACTTCACTAGTATTACCAGTACACAATGAAAATCTTACTATTACTGCTAGTACACCAATAGCCAGTTTTTAACAAAATTTCATATGCTAGAAGAGTACATTCTTCTACCAGGTTATCTCCAGATGTTACTGAAACCACTTATGGAAGGGAAATCAGTAAGGGTAAAATAAGGGCAAAAAAAAATCTCTATCTTATGTGTAAATTCAACCTTCATATCATAATTTGTTTGAACTTACGTAAAACTTGGCAAGGAACCAGGCTTGTTTCAATTACTGATAATTTCTTTCTCTGCTTATTAGATTTTTGTATTTACAATAATTTCTTATTCTTCTAATGTAATGCCATTTCTTGACAGACCACCCAACATCAATCCATTTTCTCTGCTAAGAAAATTATGCCAGTCTAGTCCTCTTTAATGAAGGAGCCATATATCACAATTTTTTTAAATCCTGATAAGCAACTAGATTTGATAATCCTATAGTTCTTAACATACACTGCTATAAGAAATTAAGCAGATTTTTTTAAAGCTACTACCTTTTTTTTAATAATCTTTTGAATTTCCATATTTTTTTCCAAGCATCTGAACAATATTGCTTTAAATACTATGTACATAATTTGAGTGGACACAATAAATTCAGATAACCTGCCCCTTGACAAGTTCTCTAGCAATATTTATAATTGAGAAGTACAATTCAATTAGTAATCCAAAGAGGTTTTGCAGTCCCTATGATTGGAGATATTCACTATTTAATTAGATAATGCCCCCTGTCTAGCATTGAATTTAGTCCTTTTCTGAACTGATGCTTGGGAAAGATTATCATTTGAGCTGCCGCCCAATATGAACTATTCTATGGAACACTAATTTTCTAACCTTGTTATATGGGGACATTTTAGTCAAACTGCATATCCAGATGAAACTTCTGTTGTTCAGACAGTTTTCAAATAAGGAATTCAGCATCCAGCTCATCTATTCAGAATACATCCGGTTTTTATGAAAGCACTCCAGTCATAAGGATATATTCTTCGTATCTATAGATGACTTCTAATTTTATCTTTCTGAGTATATGACCTTTCAAATTAAAAATGCATAAAGACACAGAATCTACTTTGAAGATTTTAATCTGAACCCTCTAAAATTTATTGTATGTTATTTACCCAGCATATTTCTGGGTGTCAGGTTAATTTCTGACTTCTATCAGTTCAGTACAACTCGGACAAAACTTTAGTGCTCCTCAATTACTTCTCCAAACATAAAGGAATGCATATTTTTGTTTGTTCTTTGTGGCTCTTGAAAACATACTTTTTTGACATGAGTATAAAATGATGATCATAATTTAATTTCTGTCTTAAGCAATGACTTCATCACCAATTTAACTTCCGTCTTGAAGAGAATAACTATATGTTTCAATGAACTAAAATAAAAATAGTACTTGCTATAACAGTACATTAATTTACTTAAAATATTTGCACACCCTTTTTGTTAGAATTTTCTGAAAATATTCTAATAAAAATGAATATTAAGCAAACATTGAGGATTATTTGTGGCAAGTGGTTTTAAATCGTGAGTACAAGTATTCACATTACAAACCTGATTCTCCATATTTATGTTTGGCATTTAGGGATATTAAGCAATTTCTTCAGATAAACTCTTTAACAGATTCAAAAAATAGTATCATGAATAACACATTGAAGTCCCTTAGTGTATAATTGTGACTAATCTTTGAGAAAAAAATTGCGATTTCATAGAATACAAGCAAAAAGTGAAAGATATGAAAATAATATTAAAGAGAACAGGTTTATTAATCATTGTCTGGTTTAGATAACATTTGGGTAAATGTCCATTGAAATTACTGAGAGCTTTCCATGAAAAATGCTTGGAAACTTCCTGTAGAATGTTGCTTAGAAGCCATAAATGAGAATAAAAGTGTTAAGGAAAGAAAATAGAGACAGAATTTCTTGCTAAGGGTTGAGAAGCAGAGTCTTGGGATAGAAACCTCTAATAATCATCCAGCAAAGAAATGTGGTGAAGAAAAGTCTTATTTTTATGCACATCACTGAAAAAAAGTTTGCATTCTTTTAATTTTCAATTGTCAATGAATAGGTTAAAAATGATCCTTGAATTCTGAGGACAAGGTTCAATTTAGATTGAGAGATGGCCATCATTATATTCTCTACTAATTTGGCAAAAGGCTGTTGGATAAGCTAAGGGAAACAAAAGCATTTTCTCTTGAAAGAAAGTCACCCACTAGGGTAACTTTGTGATGCTGAATTATAACATCATTAATCTGTTTAGCCCAGAAATAAGTTCTGCACCTTTAAAACTAGATTTGAGAATGAAGAGAGGGGGAAGTAGTGGCTCACAGTTTGTGTGTGTAGAAGTTCTATTCTCACTTCCCAGGAATTCCTTTTCGGTTGGTGCATGTTGTCTCCAGCATGGACAGCGGGAGAGAGTTCTCCTTTGCTTTTTTAGTTAGTTTTTTTAGCTAGCTGAGGCAGTGAAGTTCCCCAGACTGTGGCTTTTCTTTTTCTTGGAACTGATCAGCCTGCTCTGGAGTGAAAACTAGGAGCTCACACCTCTGGCCCACCGGGGCTGGGACGTGGCATTTTCCAGCGCCAGAGGGACTGATAAGAGACTGAAAGAGCTGAGCTACACCCCACGAAAAAGGACTCTCTCTATTTCTGAATTTGCCATCTCTTCAGAACAGTGAGAGGTTTTATTGTTTAATATTATTCATTTTCTCATGTTTGTGAGTGCTTTGCTTGTTAAAAAAAACAGTTTTTTCCACTTTTCTCCAAGGAGATTATTCTCTCAAACCAGTTGGGGGAGAGACTGCTTAAAGTGGTCTTTAGAGGAGACCACTTCAGAAGTTTCCTCCCGAAATTTGCCCTAAACCAGGACACCACCCTAAGATCTACTTCAAGAGTAGACAACACAGAGCTGCCAGACTTTTACGAGCCTCAGCCTCGGGACATGTCAGATCCATGGACCACACTCAGTGTCTTGAGTGAATATTTGAATCTTGCTCTTTGTTGCTTCGAAAATAATACCCTAAGAACCCTGAGGGCATCTGTACATAGAGACACAAGAAAAAAATGTACCAAAAGAAGGAATTCTGTAACTGCTCCTATTCCAAAATGATAGAAGAAATATGAAGTTGAAGAGAAAAACAGATTTACACCTCATATCTTTGAACATAACTACTTATTCTCTTGCCTTGTCTTTTTCCTCTTCTGTTTGGCCCTTCCTTTTTCCCTCCTGTTCCCTTTTCCCTGCTGTAATGAAGGTTTTTATTTTATCCTCTAAGCAGAGAAAGTATTTTTACATTTCAAACATGCTTATCTTCTGTGCAGCAAGGATAAAGCAGGGTTTGAATTTGGGGGGTGTTCTCTTTTTGGTTGTTTTCCAGTGCTAAAATTCAATTAATCTTTTTTGGTCTCATAGCTCTTTTTCTGTGTCCCCTTTTACTGGCAGAGTTTGACTTTTCAGAACATTTGTTTTAATCTCATTGCAAAATATCAAATTGATAGGGTAGCACTTATTTGCCTGTGCTGATGAACACTGAAGTTAGCCTTGAACCTTTTCCGTAACTGTCCACAGTCTCTAATATTTCATTAAGCAATGAAAGGCCACAGTAGCAATTTTAATAGACACATCAGCTATTTTAATGAACTTTTTAAGTCCTTAACCTTCCCCTAAAATTTAAATCTCAAGCTCTACCATATCATTTTCTTCATCTGATAAAGGTAAATTAGATTTTTCTTTAAGTAACAAAGCCTTTTAAAAAAATTCTCTTATATTAAATTTTTATATCTTTCAGGATCATGAATACTTTTCTATCTGCCTATATCCCACTCTTTTGAGAGGAAGACCAATTGGAAAAGATAACCATATTTTAGTTTCAATATGGTTTCTTGCCAAGTTGATTCTACTTGCTGACACATTTGATTTTTTTGTCAAGCTCCTTTTGACACTTTATTGAGGCAAGCTCGACTTTAAGGCAAGAAGTGCAGCCAGGATTTACTGAAGAATACAAGCCTGTGTGACAGGTGTTTTTAACACCCTGTCTCCCATGCTCAGTTGACATATCTGTGATGTACCCAAATTCTTCAGGCCTGTATTTTGTTATCATCATTAGAATTAGGAAGAAAAAAAAAAAAAAACAACAACAAAAAAAAAAAAAAAAAAAAAAAAAAAAACAACAAAACAAAAACAACAACAACAAAAAACAAAACAAAACAAACAAACAAACAAAAAAACCCAAAAAAACACTGAAAGAGACCTTTTTCTAGTGCAAAGGTGTATAAGACAATGTGGGATGGAAAAATTAGCCTAGTAAATAGATAACCATTAATAGGTATAATACCCATAAAATCATAACGTCAAAGGTTTTGTAGATACATGTGTAACCGGGGAGTTAAAACCATAAATTAAATGAGTCTACATGTATCTTGGAATGTAGTTTTTTCTTTTATCTCAATGTTATACTGTTTATCACGAACATTGCTGAGATCAATTTTTATAGGAAGCAATACCTGTCAAAATAGGAACAGTAATGCACTTAAGACATTTTCAAGCACTAAATTCATTAATCATTGTGTTTTGGAAATCTTGGAACATGCATTACTCCTCATGTCCATATTCTTTCTTTTTCATTTTGATTTGTTATTGCCAGATCAGGTTGACTGCTTGATGTCCTTGCTGTCCCTGGAACTGAACTGATGTGAATCAGAACATATCAATAATGGAGAATTTATGTCCCATCAGAAAAACTCAGAAATGTTACCAACTCCAAGTGATGATTATTTCTATGGATTTAACATACAATTTCGTTCATATATTTTCATAAAAAATGCTTTCAGGCCTTTTATCCATCTGCAGAAGTAAAAATGTATTGTAAGAGATGAAAAAAAAGTGAATTATTGTAGATGTCTCCATAAGGTTTAAGAATAGAACTAATTTGTTTTACATCAGAGAATGCAATTATTAAGATTTTAACATAAGAAGTCTTTAAGAAAGGTCTAGGTTTTGGGTTTGGTGGGGGTTTTTTTGTGTTTTGGTTTGTTAGGGGCCTTTTTGAGGGGCAGGGGAAGAATTTAGGGATCTACTAAACATATATTTAATTGGATTTATATTTTACTTGAGGAGTTGTAGCATATTTAAATTGAACAGCATTATCATCATATAAGGTAGGGACCAAAAGGGCAAAGTTTATTACAATTTGCTTTTTTTTCCTTAAAAGCAAACTCAGATGAGGAAGTCTATCAGAAGATAAAATGAGATATCATGGAAATCTGCAAACATTTTGAATTAAACTAGCACAAGTGAGTTATAAGATAGTCTGTTTCCATCCCAGGCTCAGATCAGACTCAGCATATTGTTTCTAATACCAAATTTCTATCTTCTCAAGTACTAAAAAACCCAACAAACCAACCAACCCCCCCAAAAAAACCCCAAAAAACTATATCATCTATATCTGTATATATATATCTATATCTGTATCTATCTATATCTGTATCCCCCAAAACAGCAACAACAAAGACCCACACAGAAACTCTCCCCAAAACCCCAGGAGCATTAGGACTGGGAGTATTACATTTATGCTTAACTTACATGGTATTTTTTATTTTAGGTTTCACCAATCTCGGGAGATCTCAGCTTAATATGAAGAGCCTGTATTGATATTGTTTGGCAGGAAAACCAGGAGAGATAATCCGTGACTTAAAAAATGTGCACTCTGGAAAATTGAAGAAGATAAAGTATGCAAGAGAAGGAATCCTCTTTGGTATGTGATGGATCTTGGAAGATGACACTTAAAGCACAAATCCTTGGAAAAAAAGTCTGTTTTTATCTTGTTCCTGTGTAAACTTTGGCTGAGTTCAGATGCAGATTTTGTTTAACCACACAGGACCTACTGGAGGATCACTAGTTTTCCCTGAGTACGCAGTTTGGTAGTAGCACGCTTGTACTTAAAGTCAAGTCCAATACATACAGTAGTGATGTAAACACACAACTATTGCTAAACTTCCCATCACTCTTGTGAATGGTAGCTCACTTATGTATGTCGACTCCTGGAAAATACCACAACCCCTCTCCCCAAAATTTTTTTGATACACATTTCCTCTACATTTAAGTTTTGCCTTGAATATAAGGATCTATATTATCCTAAGTACAGAAAAGTTTGCAAAATACACCAGGATTCAGGCATAAATTGATGGTGGATATGATTAAGGCACCCAATAGCTAGAGAGACTGGATTTAACACAGTTGTTTTCCTTCAGTGCCCCTAGCATTCGTAATTTTCCAGCAGCTTTCTGTTCTGCTTTCTAGCTTTTGAGGAGGATTTTTTAAGGTAAATAATTTTCCCCCTGAACTGCACAAAGAGACAGTCCTTCTTTACATGATCGATTCTCAATGCCTGGATACAGAGGAAGGCAAGCTTCCTGCACTTGCAGACAGGAACACTTACACAGCATCTACACAGCACACCAGGTTTGCAATTGCAGGATATTTTTGTGCAGCAAATAGTGAATTAGGCATAAGAATTATCTTAATATTACATCCTATTAGTACTACTGCTTTGGAGAGATTAAAAAAAGAAGTGAGGTAGCAGGAGAACAATACTTTCCTCTGGAGAACCCTGACAGCTGATACAGTGTCATCTTCACAGCTGCTTCAAATCAAGTGCTCTGTAAGGTTTTAACTGTCAAGTAAATGCTCACATTGCTACAGGGAAAGAAAAATAATAATTCATTTATTTATCAGTTAATAATAATATTTCATAAATAACAATTCATTTAAATAAAATTCATCTGTCAGAGCTGTAGATGGAAGTGTTATATTCATTATCAGAGAACCTCATAGAAAAGAACTGATTTGTTAAGAAATGGACTTTATTTATTCACAACTTGTTGATATAAAACTTTTTTTCTCTTTGTGAAAAAACAAGTCTCTAAAAATTAGGAAGGTTTCAAATTCAGAGAAGCAAAGAAATAATCTGTTAATACAGATAATATGTCAAATTGTTGACCTATGAGACTTCATAGGTTTTAAAGGAAATTTTATGTGAAGAAATATCTGTGGATTTCTAGAACAAGGCTATTTGCTGAATGTAGGTACCAATACAGAATGAATATGTATAGTACACCTTGGAATTTCACTGGATAGACTTCAGGGAAGGAGTTTATATATGGCTGTTAATACTTAACCATGCTTAAAAACACCTCCCTGCTCAAGGTGCCTGCCAGCATTTGCTATATTTGCATTTATCACCAGCATCAGAAAATATAACTAAATACTTTATAATGGCATTATAGATTGCTGAACATGATTTGATATGTCCTTTGATGACTCTCAGTCAATATCAGTCTAAGCAGTTGATTATTCAGGTGTTATAATTTTAAAGAGAAAATAATCTTTTTCACTTTTCAATGCCATGTCTGACACTAGTATAATATAAGGCTCAGTTTTATTAAACAAACAAATAATAAACCCCATTCTGATGGGTTCTTTCCTTTTTTTTTTTTTTTTTCCTATACTATTTTCAGCCTAAATCCCTTTTCTCCTTACATACTAAGAAATTCAGGCCTTTACTAGCACTGCTTAGCAGTACACGGCAGCTGATCCATGGGCCTGGGTTTTGAATACACAACAGGACTGTGCCTAAACAGTTAAAGGATTTGATCTGAAACTTTTATAGTTGTCCTGGACACTTCTTTTAAACTCAGTGAAGCAGTCAAAAAGATAAAAAGAGCTAACTGGAAGTTTAGTGTTAAAGCTCTAATTACAAATGCAGCATTTTTCATATACCATAACTTACTCCAGCTGCATTCCCTACAGGTTACCACATGATTCACAGATAAAAGTTTTAATGCAGATTTGATCAATTTTAGTTTGTTGCTTGGAGGAAAAGCTGTCAAACTCACATTAAACTAGGTTCTTCTTTATTCTAAAGTACAAAAATGTAACACTTCAAATAATATGAGTATCAGGCAAAGTGAACTATACTATAATAGGGAGTGATGTAAGTTAAGAACCCCAGAGTACAGGTAATTGTGATGATAAAAAATAAAAAATACAGATGAAGCTTGTCTTTTAGAAAAGCATTCATTTAAGTAGGCAGTAAAAAAGACCCCACAGCAGCAAAAATCAAAACAATTCATTTTCTTAGCAAATTCCTAAAAGTTTTACATGCTAGAGTTCTGAAAATTGCTCTGTAGTGCTTTGGTGGTTCTCCACCTAAAATTTCATTGTGATTTTTTTAAGCAATTTCAAACTTTTTTGTTACAATTTGTCACACTGTTGCAGAGCCCAAGGAAGGTGAGGGTGAAGAAAAGAATAACTTAGATAAGGGAATGATAAAACAATCTGACAGCAATGTAAATATTAAAGAGAAATGGGACACTGGGGATTTCAGTTGTTCCCCTTTTGAGACAAATTCTGTTCCACATTTTAGTCTGCTTTACTGGTGCTTTCTTGGATATTATAATTTATATATATTTAAAAAGTAAAATACCAAAGTCCAACTGGTAGCCAGTGGCTAGTGGTGATTTTCAGGGGTCGGTCCTGCTTTATGGCTGTGTTAATGACATGGGTGATGGGACAGATGGTCAGAATATTTGAGGATGTCACCGATTGCAGGACAAGGCTCCTATTCAGAAGGAGCTGGTCAAGCTGTAAAAAATGGAGTGAATTAAACCTCAGAAAATTTAGCGAGGAAAAGTTCTGCACCTGGGATCCAATGATGCAAAACAGTCCAATTAGAGAGTGATTTAACAACAAGGGACCAGCATTCTTGACTGACAAAAATTACACATGATTAGCAATGCAGTCTTCCATCTGGGAAAAAAAATCATCTTATAGTGGTCTACAATCACCTGATGAAAGACACATAGACTGTGATTCTCACAAGGATGCGAAGTGGAAGGGCAAGAGGCAATGGTTGCAAACTGAAATATGGGAAACTGACTTGATAGAAGGGAAAAAACATTGTGGCCATATTGAAACATTGGAACAGGTTGCCCACAGAAGTTACAAAATTTTCTGTCCTGAAGACTTTTAAAAGTCAGCTGGGAACTGCCTTGAATAATCTCATCTGTAGACATGCTCTGAGTGAAGCGGTTTCACAAGACAACAAGAGAACCTTCCCATGGATTCATGATTGATCTTAATTGACCCCCTACACTGACAGGACATAGAGATCTGCAAGATAGTGTAAGGCTTGGGGGATTTATTTTTAATGTATTGCTGTTAACAGAAATATCAGTGAATGATTCATTAGGTGGCTCAGCTGCTGAGGTGAACAGCTTCCCTGTTGGCATAACCTGCAGAGCAGCTCAAGTGTTGCTCTCCTCTGTGCTTTTGGTTGCAGGGAACAATGAGGGAAGAAACAGAAAGATCCAGCAGATTGATGACTTGGCTCCAAGCCTTGTGTCACCAATGGAATTCTGGAGTGTTTGATCATTAATTACTCTACAGATCTGATGGTGACAGGGAACACCTCTTTCAAATGTTGGAAAAGGATCTTGGAGCAGGAGTCATCAGGGCTCATGGAAAGAACTCTAAACTCTATTGAGGGGTCAAAGGGGTAATACCAGGCTCTCTAGGGATAAGATTGATTTGCAGCATGACAATATTTTAGGGATTGTGTGAAAGCAAGGTCCTTCAGTTTGTGTCAGTTCAGGTAAGGGATGAAGATCTAAGGGAACAACAAAGACATGAGAGCTATTGATCTGTTAGAAACTGCAGAAACATCTAAGAACAGTCACATAGGAATCAGGACTTCCTCTCCCAAAACCGTGGCAGGTCCAGCAGCCCTACTGAAGTATGTTTACACCAGTGCATGCAGGATGAGCAACAGACAGGAGGAGCTGGAAGCCATTGTGTCCGTGGGGGAACGTTGCCATCATGGAAAGCTGGTGGGATGACCTGCACAACTGAAGTGCTGCAATGGATGAATATAAACTCTTCAGAAGGATAGGCAAGGAAGGGGGGGCAAGGGTTAGCCCCATATGTCAGGAGATATTTTGGCTGTGTAGAGATTAACAGAGCTAATGGCAGAGTTAAATATTTATGGGTAGGAATCAGGGGGAAGACCAACAAGACAGGTGAGAGTCTGTTATGGACCATTCAACCAGGATGAAGTGGGAGATGAAATCTTCCATAATAGCTGTGAGAAATCTGAAAATCATGAATTCTTGTTTTC
Organism: Sylvia atricapilla; assembly: GCF_009819655.1. NCBI lineage: Eukaryota > Metazoa > Chordata > Aves > Passeriformes > Sylviidae > Sylvia > Sylvia atricapilla. The sequence goes on from NC_089142.1 coordinate 50,206,448, forward strand.
ATGGAGGACTTCAACTTGCCAGAGAGCTGCTGATAATAGATTACAGTAAAGAGAAAACAGTTTAGGAGGTTTGGCTGAAACTCAGGAAGAAAAGGAGAGCTAATGACCTTTGGAAGATGCCATGAAGTTATGCAGGGAGAAAATTAGTATAAAAAAATCCCAAATAAAACTTAATCTGACTAGAGATAGTTGAAAGACAATGAAAAGCCTTTCCATAAAAATGTTAGTAAAAAAAGGAGAGCTAAGCTTCCTCTTCCCTTACTGGGTGCAGAAGGAAACACAGCAACAAAAAATGAGGAAAAGATCTAATTAATGACTTCTTTCCTCTGTCAGCTCTAATAAATCTATCCTTGGCAACTGAGAAGTGGAACAGATTATTTTATTGAATAGTAAAATTTCCCTACAATCACCACACTAAGAAGAGAGGGAGAGTTCAGGGTCACCAAGCTGACTTTTTTTTCTTCTCTTTCCTTTTTTTTCTTTTTTTTTTTTTTTCTTTTTTTTTTTTTTTTTCCTCCCAGGAACAAACTCATATAATCTCTATCAGAAATGTAAGCTGTTCGAAGATATGTTAATGATAACCTTTTCAAACTTGACTTCTTCCTAACCTGTCTCATAGTTTGACTTCATCCTTCTTCAGTGTTTTTCCGTGCAAAGGCTGAGATACTGCTGTATATATTTCTGAGTAAATATACCCTTCAACACTTTGTTTTGTATTATTAAATACTACTCATTAAATATGTTTCAGTTATGATCAAAGCTAAATTTCAAATTGTGCTCTGCATATTCATTTATTGAGGCAGTTCATGAGCAGGAAATTTCTTCCTTGCAATGCTTATTCTGTTTTAAATTTTTTAAAAAATCCTGATTTTTCTTTTAAATTAATCAGAAATTACAAGTAACAATCTTACAGAGGTACTGTTCTTATGACAGTGGTGTTTGGAGTGATTGTATCAGACATTTAAGTCAATGATTGAATAGTTTCAAGCTGATTTTGAGAAGAACTGGTAAAATAATCTAAAACTTCCTTTTGTTTTAACAGGTTAGAGAAGAGTACAGAAACAGTCACAAATCTTTTATTTCTCCAGTGATCTTTATGAATTATGAGTACCTTGGGTCTAGGAATGTGGAGGCAGTTAATAAAGGATGTGAGCCCAAAAAGTGAGACAGTGAGCCTTTATAGACAGGAAAATAAAACCACTGCAGAGTTCATTTTCAGCACAGGCTTTCCCCCTCACATTCGACATTTCATCCCACTGAGACCAAAAACAATTTGACTGCTTCGGTAGGCAATGAAAAGATGTCAAAATCATCAAATGTCCAGAAGGTGTTAAAAACTTCTAGTGACATTTTCTGTTCTAGATCCAGGGAATTTTCTTCACCAAGTATTAGAAAAGATGGCTTTGAGTGCTGTAACAGCTGAAGAGCACTTGGCTGGCCTGAATGGTAAAAGAAGCAGTGCAAAATATTCTCTTCACTCTACTGAACAAAGAATAGGTCCTCAAAAGTGAATTGCCTAAAAACGCTACTCAGCTAATTCAGATCACATTTTCTTTCCTGGAAAATAACTGCTGAAGGTCCTCATTTGCTGTCTATTTGCATCAACATTTAAAAGCATAACCAGCGAGGGCATAATACTATACATTATGCTGTATAGTACCTGTATTTTGCAGATTTCTACTAAGCTACCTGAGAAACCCTGGGATCAATCAGTACTCTCTAACTCACGTGCTACAGGTTGCCTGTAAATTAATTTGTTTTAGGTAGAACACAGACTTTTTTTTTTAATTGTCCATTTTAGACTGAAAAACAGCCAGTTCAAAGGAAATTCAAAAGGCCTTGGTTAAGTGATGCTTGATCTGATTACTCTCTCTGCTAGAAATATGTATCCTATTATTTGATATAATAATTTTAGACTGATTTTTTTTTTCCATTTTAGGCAGTGGTTAGATTTTAGGCATTTGTCAATCTGACTAAATAGCCCTTATACATTCCCTGTTTTTCATGCAGCTACCAATATAACCCTTGGTCCTCTTTTTTATCAAGCTTAACAACTCTGAATAATAATTCTTGAAGAGAAATATTATTGTGTTAATTTCACAAAATTTAAGTAATTCCCTATATCTTCTCTGTATTCTTCAATTTATCAACATGGTTTTGGGACTGTGGACACCATAAAAAGTGCATTACTAGGCAATTCATCTGATCTTGCTACCAAGAGCAAAGGGAATATGAACGTTCTGATCAAATTTATTGTATTTATGCAGCAGAGAAATGCATTGTTTCTTTTGAAATGGGATCTAATATTCATTATGCACCTTTAATACCCTTCAAGATTTTTCAATTTTTTACAATCTTTGTGGCATCTACAAACAAGATTAATTAGAACATTTTGTTTTCTCCCAAATGGTGACAAAAAATGTTGCACAGAATACAGCCAAGAACTCAGCCTTGCAGAACCCAGGAGGATGGTCACTCTCTAAGAAGCTTTCCCTTTCTACTCACATTTTGAAGCCTATCAGTCAATCAAGTTTTAATCTAGTTTATATCTACAGTGCTCATTTGCTGTTCATTGAACCTCACATTTAATAACCTGTATCCACAGAAGAACTCAGAAATTACTTCAGCAATGAACACTTCTATAAATCTTGCATTCTTAAGCTGCTTTTCAGGTTAAGAGAAACCTCCTAGAAAATTTTGGGATAACTTGAAAAATAACTACTAGTTTTGAAAACTGTTATTAAACCAGTATATTAAGGAAAAAAAGAAACCAAATTGGTTTTTCAAGGTCTATTTTCTAGAGAAGTATGATGAACACTGGTGTTCCCATTATTAATACCATTTTGTACTACGGCAACTGTAATATTCCTTTTAACTCCTAGCAAACAATAGCCAAACAATTACCAAAAAAAAAGTCTCAGAATTTACCACATTTTCCTAATATTCATGGAAATTCAACAGAGTTGATTGAAGAACATCACAAAAACTTAAAAATTCTAGGCCTAAACTATATAGAACTTCTGATGAACTTTTTGTCCAATAAGATGTTGCTTCCTGGAAAGCATTGCATTTTGAAAGCATTACTATATTATGAAAAGATTTTCTTGTTTACCAAAACCTGTATTATTTATTGGAAAAAAATGCCCTTTGGACAATATCTGTTGTTTATTTTTATTAGTTCTACCACTTTAACCTGTAAAAGCCCAGAGCACTCACACCTGAAGTCATGGCCTGAACCTCTGGAGGGCAGGTGAGGTTCCTGATGCTGATGATGCCTGTTCAGAGTGAGTTTGAGAAAGCAAAACCAAGCATTTGCCTCCAACAATGCAGTTCTGTTCTCTTCTTGCTGCAGGCAGATTAGTACACCTCTAAACCCCCTGTTTAGAGCTGATTTTCCTGCAGTGATATCATCATGGTCCTGTCATCAGCAGTGGAGCTTTTCCTAGAGACTCCCTGAGGCCCCCATAGAAGGTCATGTTCCCACTCACACTTCAGAGGTCACTGAGTTTGACTTTATGTGCTGGTGCAGTTACACCAGTGCAGAAGTGGAAAGCTATCTGTGGGAAGGGCATATGTAGAGGATATCAGAGTGGTCTGTTCTATTAGACTGAGATGATCTTATTGGGATAGTCCTCAGGAGTACACTAAAGGCACTGGAGCTGATTCCCAGTTATAATTAGCAGCCTGGAATCCATCTGTCTGTGCTCATCTTTATCCACTGCACTTGGCTCACCTGTATTTACCTTTTTTAGTCCAGTGTTCTTGTTCGATTGCTGACAATTGCCATTTCACATCCATTTTCAATGGTGAGGGACTGGATTTTCCAGAAGCAGTTTCAGTCAGAACAAGGATTTTGTACCCTTATTAGCTGTATGCCATTGATAGATGTAAATTTATCCCTAAGGGACTAAGATGAGACACACTATCTATTTCTGAGCTTCACAATGATTGACTGCAGCTCCAATTAGACCAAAGCATACAGATGTATTTAGTGTACAGTCTTCAAGGGCAGCCTGAAATATCTTGCACTCTTAATTCTATTGAGTATATGGTTTATGGTTTAATTTCTTTAATGCAGTACTATCCTTCTGTCACAGAAAGGCAAATATTTTTCAGAATGACTTTATGTAGTTGTTAAATCTACCTCAGACATTTCATTTTGAAGTGACCTTGTTTATGCTGGGTGGGAAAAAAACCCATTTATTATGTGTTTGTTAAGCTGAAGCTGCGTGTTCAGCATAATAGGAGTCTGGACCTCTGCCTCCAAGGATTAATATAGTTTTGATTTGAAGCCAGTGAAAATCTTAAAATGCTTTTGGTATTATATTATTAAATTCAGCATAAAATTTGGCCTATTGAAAAAAGGAGTCTCATTTCACAAAAAACATACACATTGCTCTCCTATTCGTATTTTGGTAAATTAAATATTGTAGAAATCAACTTAGAATTTGGAAGGAATGCCTGCATGAAATAAATATGCAACAAAATTATTGTATTTAATTTAAAAAAAGAGAGTGATTAAATACTTTAAGGGCATTGCTGAGTTGTTTGAGCATCAGATAGGAATTTGATTAATGCTTTTGAAATAACTTTACATAAGGTACACAATTGAGGACACACACATCTTAGGCTTTTATATTTTATTTTTATTGATGTAACTGAGTCTTTTCTATTGAATTTCTGCTTATGACTTACTGGGCATATTTTCTGGTGATCCAGTGTCACTGGTGTGGTCACTATGGCAGTTTGATTTTAGCAAGTTTCAAACAGGCATCACCAGTCTGAAGGTGAACTCTAAGGATTATGATTTAGAGTTATCAGATTTACTCTGTATTATACCATGAAAGAAAAAGAAGACATTGTCTCAAACTATTAAATTAAGATGGAGTTTTCAGAAACACCAAGTAGAGTTTGGCATCTGTGCATGGGGGTTTAATTTTGCCTGGTTTAATCAAAAGGTCACTTTGCAAAGTTTAAATCTGAATTCATAGTCTTATTTCAGACTCAGGAGTTTTGAAAAAAAAATATATTGCAGGTTAAAATATTCTTTCAGTTCTCAAACAGTTTTACAGTCCCAGGATATTTTGGGGGGCACAAATATGAAAGGTTTTCATTTTATCAAAGGCGAAACTACAGTTTTTCAGGAATATTTGCTTCCTGAGTTGAAAGAAAGGAAGGAGAATGACTTCTGCCAAGTGAAAGGCAGGCATCAACATAAGTTACATAGGTTCACATCCTGGGATTTAAGAGAAGGAAACAATTAGGTATAAAACAACATAAATTAACTGCAAGCTTTTTCTTAAATTGGACTTTTCCTCCCAGCTATGTTTTCAGAAACCTATATATAATAAGGCATTAATTTTTCTTGTTGTTAAAGAGTCAGTGTCAATATTCAAAACCATTATGATCTGTATTTATGACCTCATAAAGACAAACTCACTACATATTAGTACTGTTCCTGATTGTATTTTTTTAAAGATTAACGTATGGAGCAATGATTCCTACTGAGTGCACACACTGTAGTTAGATGTTGTTGTTAACTTTCCCACTGATAAAAGACCAAAGAGAATTTCTGATCAATGCCTTGCAGCCTTCTTTTAGCTGTCTGCTGGTACCTGGCTTCTGGCATTTATCAGTTTTTCAAACAGCCTTTATTGCTTACCCATCTGACCACCTTGCCTGACTGATTTAGGAGAGCTAATGATGTCTGTCAGAGCTTACAGGTCTGTATTTCTGAGAAACAGAAAAGATTGTTTTTTGAAGGAACACATTGCTGAGCTAGTTTGTAAATTATTTTATTATCTCCTTCCTGAGCCACCCAGTCATTAAATGATATTGTATGCTCCATTTTTTTCTGTAATGGCCTTTCTGCTGTTTTGGGCTCTAGACTCTAGAACCTCGTAAACAATATTCTTTCCATAGTGTTGATAAACATGCCAGCTAGCTCATTATGACACATCAATCAATCCCTGATGCTTATACTTAAACTTTTCTGTTCCTGGTACCAGGAGTTATTTACAAAGCTAGTCGTCACTGACTTCTTTTTCCTAGCTGTGTTGTCTAACACATCCATACCAACAAGATATGGATGTACACAGACTGAGGCAAAATGGTTGTACTAAAGGACATTTGCACCCTCTGGAGCATTAGGCTTCAAGAGACGACTTCCAGGCAATACATGAAATATTCATTTGTACTTGAGTTGTCATTTTTCTGTGTCCCTTTATATATTGCCGTGCTGAAGCACTGAGTGTACTGCTCTGTATTTTATCTCTTTATATTTTATCTAATATAATCACTATATTTTGAGTTAAAATATTATCATCTCTAGCCCTTTCCTTTGATCAGTTGATTTGTGGACATTAGAAACTCATTAAATATTCACGTCCCATGCTGATGGGTGTACTCTACACAATCAAACATCCAGTTTATTGGAAATGTGTATAAGGTGCAACATAAAACATATTTAGATAGCAATTGAGTGTAAATATTTCATAGCAGAAAACAAGTGCCAAGTCTCACTGCTTGCATCCAAAGAACTGACTGCATTTGTCAAATTAATGTCTCTTTAACAGAACATAAACAATTTAAAAATAAAATCAACTTAATGTAGTCCGCCCACATAACTCTCAGTTTACATATCTATGCAAATTTACCCTGTTATTAAGTCAGATTACTGACTTCACAGACAACAAAATGAATATATGTAGGAACTTGGCATATAATAATAATAGATTTCAAATAATCTCTAAGGCTAACAAAGGTAAAGTTGTATTTTTGGTTGTTTTTTCTTCTGAAATATGAAAACCAAAATATTTTCTAAGGATGTCCCACAAAGGACACAGAAAAATTTGTATTCCAATCAAATTATAATTACTTTAAACAAATATCTTTTTATATGACATTGAGAGAATATTTTTACTTGTGAAATAAGGGCATTACAAAAATATATTATTACATTCTTACATATCAGAGCAATCTAAAGTCATACCGCAATTCTCAGCGTGTTTTTTTGGAAAAGATACATGATTTCAGTTAATGCATTTTACTATAAGTGTGCTTATAATTGCTTCTGAAGGAATTAAACAAGTAGCTAATAAAATATAATTCAAACTATAAACATTTTATAGTTATATTTTAATTTAGATAGTTCATGAGGGACAACCACTGTATTAGCAATTTAGTCAGTAAAAATATGTAAGGGATTTAGTTATATATGCTTTATAGAGAGGGAGTAAACATTAATAATTATATTATCATTGTTGAATATCCAACTATTCTTCCACATTTCTCATTCCCTAGCTCTTAATGCAAAAAAAATATTTAAATGCTACATCCTTTTCCCTACGATGTATGCTCAATATATTTCTATATTAATAATAATTTTAACCTTCAAAACTCATGCCTCTGAATCACCTTTGGTATCTTCTTTTTTGCTGGTTTTTTTCGGTGTCCTGAATGCTGGGAATATGAATTGTGAGGGAGACCATGCTGATAACCTAACATTCTGAGAAATGTCTAAACTGAAGTCATCAGTGGTATGAATACTACACACAGGAAATCAGACTTCTCTTTATCACCTCAAGCAAATGCAAAATATTTCCTAAATACAGATGAGAAATATCTCTCTGGCTTTAATTTGCACCTGTCAAACTGAAAAAACCTTTAGGTTAGAATTTTCCAAGAATGCATGCATGTTTTAGCTCAAGATTTTTAAGCTAATGTATGCTTCTGCTTCAGGATTTGTATACTCAAACCCTGCTAGGTTGGAGGAATTCCCTCTATATGGATATGATGGGTTGTATCTCAAGGTGTTAGTGCAAGCTATTGCTTTTGTGCAAAAAAGGGTCAAGTCTGAGAATTTTTCAGAATTGATACTGTTCCTTTACATTTCAATCTGATATTAAATGACTGGGTTTTTCTACAGCACTGGGGTTCTCTATTATTTTGTTTATAACAAGGATATTTCTACTGCTGCATAAACTTTTTATCTCATGGGTCATTGCAAATACAGTATAGTTTCAGCATCCATGAACACGATACAATTTTACAATAAAAATTTGTAAATTAAAATTCCTATACATCTGAAAATCCTGCTATTCTAAGCAGGAGCTTTTAGGAATTTAATTTCATATTAGCTACATTTCTTTGGAAAACAAATTTTCAAAAGCTTCTTTGGCCATAAATAAAACAAGAGTCTGGTCTGATTTTTGTTTTGATTTGTTTTGGTTTTTGCCCTGGTTTATGCCCACCTAAATTTTTCATACACAAAATCAATACATGAGCAAATCTTGAAAATACTGGCCAGCGTATATTACAGAACACTGAACATTCCTATGGCAATGGGACACAACTTAAACCAGACATTTTCTTTTCCCAACTTTTTTCAAATCTAGTGTAATTCAAAAAAGGACAAAACCTGCACATCTAAGAAATACATCAGAGATTTTGCATCCATTTCTTAAATCTCTTCAGAGTCAAAGTATCTCCAGGAACAGCTTAAGCCTGACTTACAGTGGCTGCTGCACATCTCTCTGTGCGAGAGAGCAGCAGTGATAAATCACTTCTTGTAAAGAAAGTCACGCTCAGACAATGAACACAGTGAGAGTCCAAACAGTGGTCAAAAGGCAGCATGGCTCAGAATCATACTGCTCAGCATTTCCAGGCTGTGTTGAGCAGTTAGAAACGGTAATGAGAGGCACAGAGAGTGCCAAAGGCTCTCTTTACTCACCCACCACAGAATAATAAGCTACTGGTGACTTGGAACTACATAGTCCAATCATGAAATACTTAAAGATTAGATCTTGGTAGTACTATAAAAGGACTGTACCCCATTAAAAAAGAAAAAATAGTCAGCAATGAACAGGACAAAAATGATATCACTGAATCCAGCTTGACTTTGTAAAATATGATCACCACTGTTCAATTTCTGAAGCTAGCTACCCTGGCCATTTTATCTGCTTTATTCAGAAGACTAGAATAGCCCTAATATTTTTAATAAAATAAGCTGAAATTGAAAAAGCATAATAATTACATTAGATAAGTTAATAAGTCAGTTAGATACTGATTTATGGTTCTTTGCAAGAAATACATCTAAGCTGTGCTCTAGTATGTCCAAAGAGCTGTGAAGACTGCAAACCATTTCAAGAAATAGACACAAAGAGGTTATTTCCTTTGGCTAGAATTTTCTGTCACTGCTACTATTGATTTCAGGCTACTTGTGATAACAAGGATGCACATATGGCTGAGGCTCTGGGAGGAACTTTCATCTTTTCTGCACCAGGCAGATTAATAGAAGTGTGCATCACACTTCAAGTGAAGAAAGTCATCCACAAGGTACCCTGACTTGCAGAGTTATTATAGCTTTAAGAATGAATGAAGAAAATTTAGAAGATATTCATGTCACTGACAGCTGAACCTAGCCATGGAGCTTCACTGGTATGTATTCCCTGATCCTTTTTGAAATCAATGGAAAGTTGTTCACCTCTTTGAGAGGGTCACCTTAGGGATCTCCTACATTAGACCTCTCCTTTAAATTTCCTTCTTCAATGAACATACATCCCTGCACTGACTAATCAAAATGCCCAGAAGAGTAATGGGCTGATTTAGGCTCCTGAAGATATTTGCCATGACCATTTTGGGTAGAAGAGATCTGACCTGGGCTATGTTTCACCACAAGTGTTTTTCAGCCACTTCACAAAAGGAGACCTTTTAGGCTTACTATGTATGTAACAGTGTAGCACCACTAAAAGTTTATCATATGTCAAGGGTATGGCTTTACATGTTAAAAATTCAAATACTTTATCAGAAATACCTTTGACAGATATGTAAACTTTCTCTAATGAAAGATATTAAATACTGAAAGACTTCCCATTTAAATTTAAATTTAAATTTAAATTTAAATTTAAATGTTTCTCAATAGACCTTATGGTAAAAATTGTCCTATTAATGTACATTGTTATATCAATGTCATGGTTGTTATCAATGACAGACAAAAATCATTTTTGTTGTTGTACTTGTACTTTTTTTGTAGTAACTCGTCTTGCTACTCTTCATTGTGTCCCTCTAATAAAGATTTTATGGCTGTTAAAACATTTCACAAAAATTCAGAGTCAGTATCAGGCGATTCCCAATATATTTTCTTTCCATTTCATTATTCCAACAGAAAAATGGAACAAAATTTATTTTCTCTCAAGGCCTTCTGAAAATTCAAAAGCAAAAATTATCCTTCTCTGATTTTGCTTCATACACTGTCAGTTTGATAGCGAACAATTTGAAGGACTAAAGTGTTTGTGGTACACCACTAGGACTAATGGCTTCAGAGTCCCTTCACTTATCAGTGTGAATCACCTCTTAGGAAGACACATCAGTTTTAAAGCAAGGTAAGCAAACAGGAAAATAAATTTATCTTACCAGCAAAAGATGCAAACTTTTCCTTTGTGAGAAATGTAGTGTCAAGGAGAAACCCAAACATCTGGGAATTCTGGCTAGAACATAAAGTTGTTAGGAAGTACAAGGTCAACATAACACTATTTTTCCATTTTCTATAGGTGAGATTTTTTTGTTCAGACTGTTCTGAGATAGCTAAGAGATGCCTCTTTGTTTTTCATTCTTGATTTGGTTTTGTTTATATATAAAATATATAAAATATAGTTCTCACTATAAAATATAGTTCTCTTCTGCATTCACAGTATCCCTTATATTCATGAATGAATGTCTGTTAGAAAGATCTTGAGATGCTGATCTGGCTTAGTGATAGGATTTCCTTTGAAAATCTTAATTCTTGACTTATAACACAGAAGAGCTTTCATATTGAAAGCAGACTGGTTATTACAGGTTTTGATATTTTAAAATGTACATTTAGTATTGTTTTAATAACTGAAACTCATTGCTTTTTAAATATCTTCTAACTTATTCAACACCAGTTTGTTTAATACTGTGTGGAAACAACCCTTTTTTCTTAGAGTTCTGCATATTTTCCCTTAGGAAAAAAAAATTAGTCCTGTTACTTGTGCTTTCTTACTCATACTATAAATAAAACATGGATTCTCATTATATAAAGCAAAAGAGGCAAGTTTTCATTAATTATAGGATTTTGGTGAATGTGAATCAATTTTAGGTTATTTTATAAAAAGACAAAATACACAGGGAAATTCAAGGAATTATAAAAAGAACTCTGTTATTGTAGAATAAGTGTTATTTTTATTAAATGTTTCAATCTTACTAAGTTTATGAACTACATAATTCAAAAATATTCCCTAGAAACTCATAACTGAGACAGTACCTGCTTTGTGAGGCTTCAATTAAAGCAGCAATTTGGTATGTGTTCTAGAAGACAGACAGTTCCTGACCTAGTGAACTCCAGTCCAGATGTGTGTCCCTTTTCATGCCTCAACATGGGGTTTTATTAATTTTTTGCAATTTTAATTTCCCATTTTCTACACAAAAAGAAACTTTTACTTGGTTTTCAAATTGCTTCATGATTTTTAAAGATAATTCAAAATTTCATAATACAGCCTCTAAGCACCTTTCTTTTTCTCCAGAAAGATGACCACAAGGCATTTAGAAATAAACTGTCATGTCATCATGACAATCTGATTTCCAAGCTGAAGATTTGACTTTAATGCTCAGTTCTTCCCAGAGTCTTATTTGATTCATGTCATTGAAACTTTGTCAGAGAATTGTATTTGCTTTGATGCAAAATTCATGTCCTGCTGAGGAGAACTGAGGAACCCAATTCTGAGATTCAGAGGCTACATATGAGACAATGTAAGATATTTCTTAGTTGTAACACAGTATTTAAGCACTCACAGTTAAGGTAATAAGACTGTATGAAGAGGAGATTTACTGTGGTTAAGCAAACACATTTCACCCGTAAGTTAATTAAATGCTAGTGTTTAAAAGTAAGATTTGCAAGTGAATGTGAAAATAGTGTCAGTGCTTAGTGCAACCTTTTTAGACAGTTTGTTCCACTCATTAGCCAAAGAGACATGAATGAATTGGTCAGCTGGTAGCTAGAGCTGGACCATCTCTAACCAGTACTACCAGATTCAGTGGTAACTGCCTCACTTTCTGTAAATTGAGATACCTGTAGTGGAACTGTTAAATCTCAGTCAAGCTTTTGCTTTACACACACTTAGTAAGCAGGAGCATTGGTGATTATATACTAACATACATTTCTTGGGGGTTTTCCCCGTTACTTACAACTTTACATGGGTAGCTCAATAAACTGAGAGAAAAGTCTAAACAGATACATAATAATGAACCAATATAGGGGAAAAACAATTCATAAAAGGACATTTTCTTTTTTGTTTTCATAGCAGCAAAATCATTCTTATCTATCTTGACCACTCTTAAATCTTTGACAGAATCCCATACAACATCGTTGTCTCTAAATAGAGATATGGGTTTGATGGACAGACTGTTAGACGAATAAGGAATTGCCTGAATGGCAACATCCAAAGCATAACAGTGAGTCACTCAATGTCCAAATAAAGATCAGTAACAAGGGATGTCCCTCAGGGTTCTGTACTGGGACCAGTATCTTTATTAATGACATGGACTTGTGGATTGAGAAGCAAATCCGAAGATAACATCAAGCTGAGCAGTGCAGTTGAGGATGCCATGCAGTGGGACCTTGACACGCTTGAGGAGGCGGACAACATACACAACATGAAATTCAACAAGGCCTAGTGCAAGGTCACCTTAATGCTACATTAAAAGATCATAAAACTGGTTTACTGTATTTGTAACCCAATCCACCAATTCTCTTTATGAGACAAAAGCTACCTAAAAAATTATTTAGACTTAACATATAATGAACTTTAGGTGACTAAGTAAATCAATTGACAATTTTAAAAAAAACCCACAATGGATAGGCATATTCATAGGCCAGTTCATAGGCCTTGAATGTACCATAGAGGCTTTTCAGAGAGAGTTGCCTGCTTCAAAAGATACACATATGGATAGATGTAAATTGCATATGCTGTACATACATATGTAGTATGGTATGAAAACCATACCACTTAAAGAAGAATCACTGAGTTTATACATGCAAGACTGAAGCAGGAAAGCTTGTACCCTATTATAGCTGTGGTAAAAAATTTCAGGCAAGAGATAATTTCAAAGATAACTTAAACATAAATATTCATGTACACTAACAGGAATATTTGAGTGTAGATAAGTAAATATGTACACTTAATTTGTATAGTTCATCACCATCTGATACTACTCAGGAAAAATTCCATAACTAGCTGTCAAGGCGTGACTCTGGCAGATATTCAGACACTTATTATACTTTGGAAACTTAACTGAGAAATGTATTTTCTCTTATTGTTGAAACATAAATAATCAGGATTGACAAATCGTGGTTTTATTCTACTCTGCAGAGATTATATGTATCTACCTAGATTTTGATTGCACTTGAAGTCTGACTTGGGACTGTTCTAAGATGGTGATATTTCATATCTGGAGGGTAGATAGTGTCCAGAAGAAGGAGTATGATCCTTTCTGTATTTTCTCCACCTGCTGCTTCAGGTAGTCTAGATCAAGGAATAGATACTGGGTCACCCCACACACCAGTGCTACATTCCTGGAAAATAGGTATTTGTCACTCAAAAGTTTCAACAGCTACCACTTAAGATTTTTTAGACAAATTTTATATTAGAAAGCCATGGATTGAATTTGTCACAGAAGTATTGCTTGGTAGAGAGGCAGCCTTCTCTTTCCTCCTCTCCTTCTTGTGCAGAGATGTATTGTTTCTTGCCTGGAAAATAGCTGGTGTTCAGAACACAGGGTAAAGAGAGACAAGGCAATTGTTGGAAGGGGAATAAGGTTTTGAATGTCCTGAAGGTAAGACAGGAATTGAACAGGGCACTTCCACCCTGTGTCTGACTACTTTAATGATAACAGCAGCACCATTTCAGGACTGACTCCATCTGCCTTCGTACATGACTCTTCTTTTGTGTCAGGGTGCTGCAGATAATGTCTTACAACTTGATGTGTTTGCCTGTGCTCAGCTATTGAAGCTGGCTGCCCAGACAAATCTCATGCTGACAGGCAAATGCCTCGGGAGTTTTAAGTGGGTCAGGGAGAAGGTGACTGCAAATGACTGTGTTTTCTAGGTAGATTTTTTTTTTTTTTTGCACTTAGTCACCATAATTTCATCAAAATTTTATTTTAAGCATGAATGAAGGTGCCCTGAATCTCACTTCTCATTTGTCTTAAGGTATGTCCTTGTGTTTTTCCATATACCTGGCTATTCACTTGGGCTTGTCATCTCAGCTCCTGCTTATGTGTAGTCTGGTTGCAAATAAATCAAGGCACAAAATTCTTATGTTGGCAATGACACAGATTTTGTTTTTCTTTTTTTTTTTTTGGACAACTTAATCTTAAATAAAGTTAAGGTGACATTTTATTGCTAATCATGGGATGACTCACATAGTTCAACTAATAATATTTTATCAAATTTGTGGGTTTTTTTAGTTCAGGAACTATACTCTTGCTCTGAGATAAATACAGTTAGGCTCTAGGAACTACCACAGGCAAGGAATGATTGCCTCATTTTGATAAAAAGACACAAATTAGGTTTTGTTTTCAAACACCATATAATTTGCCAAAAGAGAGAAGATCAGCTCGTTCCTACCCTTTGTCTCTCTTCTCTCCACACGCAAACAAAAGATAAACAAAATGACTCTCACACAATGATGAATGGAAGGCTGCTAATCGTGGTGCCCGACCTTTGAGAGTAAGATCCGTGCTGGCTGTGCTGAGTGAGCCCAGGGCATGGGGCTGCTCTTTGCTGGTGGCATCAGCCCCCACAGAGCCAGCTGGGTTACAGTTCTGGGGCTGGCATGTGGGGAAAAGGCAGTGGAAAGAAAGAAAGAAAGAAAGGAAAAAAAAAAAAAAAAAAAAAAAAAAAAAAAAAAAAAAAAAAAAAGGGGGGCCTGAACAAGTTACAAGTTTCCCCTGATATGGGGAGACAAGTTGTGGGGAGACGGAGGTGGTGCTGAAGGCAATCTTGCCCTTTATATGTTGTAGCTGTGTTAGTTATCCAAGAGTGGGAACAGCCTTGCCCTCCCAGCTACGGGTGTGATAGTGAGATAGCTGGAAAGGGTCAGTTGGAGTCTGCTGGCTGTGCTGTGAGAAGGGAAGTACAGGAGGTGGTGCAAGAGACAGAAAGGAGTGAGCCAGAACTGCAGAAGGAAGGTGAGAAAGAGCCAGCGCTGTGTAGAACTGCCCTTGGGGCTGCAACAGAGAAAAGGTACAAAGGACTTTTAGAAAATAAGGACTGATGCTTGAAGCCTTCTGATGTTTTACTGAAGCACTGAGTATCATGGCTGTCTTGTCAACCACACCGTGACACTAAGAAAGGAGGATAACTGCATCATGATGGATTACAGCTGATGCACCTTTTTCCATCCCCTCCAGGGTGCTCTTGTTCAGGCTGGGGCCAAGCACTGCCAATTGCTCATCGCCTCTACAGGCTCCCCTTAAAAAACAGTCTCCTGAACATCACTTGCTGGTCTTGAGCTGGGTCTCTGTTTGCCGAGGCCACTTCGGCTGCCTTGCTCCAGTGGTTGCTGCACTACCATGGAAACTGTAGCAAAGCCTTAAACTGTCCCACTCTGACAGGGAAATTGTTTGCATTTTGGAGTCCATCTGTCCCTACTGAGTTGTCTGCTGTCTTTCTTCCTCTGATCCTAACTACCGCTGTGCTTTTGATCTGTGAGGAGGGGAAGCTGGGAGTTAATTGCCAACTATGGGCATAAACAGTTCACTTCTGTAAAAGCAAGTGGTGTTATGTGCTCAACCTGGAATATTATATCTGGGTAGAAACTATTTCTCTAAAAATAGTCTTACAGTCCTGTGCTGGCTATTAATAAAATACATACCTGATCCAGATATTTGACTGCAAGATCTGTGCTTAATTCAGCTGTGTCTTTCTTTCAGTGGGTTAGACATATACCAGAGGTTTGAGGCTTCAGGAATACAAAAAGAGAGAGATAAAAAAAAAATTCTTCATACAGTAGTCTTCAAGAGTTCCTGGAGTAGAAGTGGGAAAATCTCAAAAGAGATTAAATACACACAGCCAGAAGGAGCTGTGAGAGTTGTCTGCTTTCTAAAAAAGTATTAACCGTAAAGTTAATGTGACGACTTCTGCAGCATGCTGATTTTTACATTGCTGCTACAGGAAGGATGAGCTCAGAAAATAGCTAAATGCAATGAGAGTCAGGCTGAAGAGAAATACATCCTCACTGAGTACTCTGTAAGGCCTGGTAATGCTCCAGTACCATCATCCTTTGGTGTTCACCACCATGACTCTCTCTCTCAGGTTTGAGCACACTGCAAGCAGGAGGGATAGGGAAAACCAGGAGATAAAGGGAGACAGGCTAAAAGCCAGAAGTGCCCACTGTTGCTCCCAGGGAGTGAATTTCTGCAAACATGTTGAGTAACTTCTCTTGCAGGATCTATCAAATCCTAGGTGTTCCTAGAGGGACCATAGTGCATCAATAGGAAACCCATGAGTCGTTCCATTTTACTAGCTGTAAGTTACTAGGATATTATAGTCTTCATATTTATTAATTTTCCTGTTGAAAACTTGTAAATCTAATTAATATTATTTATTTCTTAATACAGTGCCAGAAACATGGTTAGAGATAGTGGGGGAAAAGCGAATTGTAATTGTTTGAAAATTTGCCATTAAACTATTTGATTTCAATTTCAGCTATTCAGTGAGTACAAGACAGGTTTCCTGCAATAAATCATCTTTTGTGGCAGGAGTGTGGTTTCTTTTGCTGGTCCTTGTTTAGGCCCCTAATTCCAGAGTCCTGTTCTGTGCAGTCAAGCGGTGCACAGAACACGCCTCCAAGCTCCAGCTTCAGCAGCCTCCAAGCTGTGGACTTCAGGACTGTGACACTACTATTGGCAGCTCTGCATGCTTTCATGAAGAGTTTTAAATCTGGGGAGTATTTTTTTTCAACCTGAATTTAAATGAAATAATAATTCTGTACATTTTGAGCAGTGAGCAAAGCTATCTTTCCCATTCCACATCTAACTGCTAACTCTTTTTCTATGTTTCTCATAGGTTTCTTTTTCTTTTTAATTATTTTTAATATGTTTTCTTCTTTTCATAGCTGTAATGTTTAGGTCTTCTCCTCAGTGAGAATCTCTCACAGGCTCTGATTTTTCCTCTCTGTAGGCAGTACCAGGAAGAGTCCAATTAAAATCTTTTTAAGTCCTCTGAGGAACATTCCTTGCCTTCAGTGATTAAGACTGCCTCTTTAAATTTGCCCACTTAATACAATCCAAGTTTTGATGATATGAGCTTTGTTCCCAAGTTTTTAAAAGATTTCTTAGTCTTTCTTTTTATAGCTACTAATGTGATTGTGAGAAATATTCCAGTGTCTCAGAACTGCCTGTTGAGCCAGCTTCTTTTCTCTTTGAAAGTGAAGCAGTTAATCCTACCAGTAAAAGAAGGTTAAAAGTTATATTGAAGTCTAAAAAGCAATGTGGGGCCCAGGCACAATTACTTATTGGTAATTTCTAGCTATTGAACATGTAACTTTCTTTTCTGTTTACAGGAGCATTGTATCCTCTTTGCACAAGCATTTTAGTAAAACAGAATTTCCATGAAAACACAGTATATATTCCGTGAAAAAATAGATAATAAATATTTTAGAACATTTGGCAGTTATCATACTGAGCATCATTAATACAAGTAAATCATCCTTCAGAAAATACTCTGTAATCTGCCAGTGTAGGAGATTAAGTAAGTGGCAAAGAGAAACTGAGGAAGCAGTTGCAGCTCATGTCATTCAGGAGACAGAAAGTATATTCTCAGTTTTCCCATAAAGATAGGCTACAACAGGGTAGAAGACTAAAACTGCCTGGGCATCAAGGGCCAAGACAGCTGCATGTTCATGCAGTCAGACCTGGGCTAGGTGGTGATTACTACTGAGTCTTACTATAAGATGATCTCGACTATTTCTAATGCTAAAGGAATGGAAAGTTTCTTTGTTGGAGGAGACTGACATTGATGAAGAGGTTCAATGGGCACAAAAGCTGTGGCTTAGTTGTGATGGAGATGATAACTATTGTGTTCCAGTCACTCAGCTTCTAACAGCACAATGTCTTTGTCAAGACTGGAATTTTATGATGGACTTGCCTATGGAAATAGAACTGTGGATTAACTTTTCTTCTGTGTTATTAATTTTATTTTAAATATTCAAAAAAGCATATAGTGACAGAAACTGCAAATTATGTATGTGGACTAAAAACTGCTAATAAGGTGGACAAAAACCTACTAAATAGTAATGAAGGGCTTACTCTTATATTGCCACTTAATTCAAGTACATCTATATCAACATGCAGTATAGAGATGTTACTTGAAGGAAACTTTGTGGTTTTTTCTCTGATAAAAGTAACAACTACTTAGACTTGCTAAATGGACAGACAATTGCATGCAAAGAATATTATCTTGAGCACAATAATGTTCACATATTTGGATATACTTTGGGTTTTCCTGATACTTATGGCTTTAAATGCTGACTATTCTTCATGAAAATTTGATATTAATCACAGGTAACTTATATGTAGTTCACATATTAATTAGATTTCATATGAATTCAAGTGACAAAATTTTTGGTTTGGACAATATTCCTATTGTCATATGTTGATTGATTGGATGACTTAGATGTAAATGAATTGTATCTCATACACAACTAAAATAAGTGTTGTTTAGCCACCAATATGGGAATTAATACTGAAAATTATTGCACCTGAGAAGGAAAGATGCAAGTGAGTCTGAAGTGAACATAAGGACTCAGAAATAAAGATCTTGGATAGCAGGGTAAAGGTAGTACACGGAAAGGAAAAATGGAAGAAGATTCCTTTCTTATGCAGGCTTCATCTTTACACTGTGAATATTCTCTCATTTTGATTTAAAGCTATTCTAAGATTTTTACAAACCCTTGGTGCTGAGTGTGCAAATGCACAATACTGAATCTATTAAGAAAACCAAATTCTATACACAGCAAATCAGCATGCACTGCCCACGTGGTGTTGGTATTCATAAGTCTCAAATATTTGATTTCACACCTGCAAGCACCAGCAATTGTTCCCAGTGCTGCCTTTCAAACCAGGTTTTGTGTAGCCAGTATATAAGATGGCAGAATTTCAAATAAAAGAGATTACATTCTGCATCCTCTTGTTCCTCCTTAAAAAATGTTGATACAGTGCTTTGATGACTAGAACCTTCCAGGAGGAGGGGATGGGGGACTAATGAATAGAAAATCCCTTTTCCTTTGAGAGCTGCAATGTCGTGTGGAGAGATAGAATTTGGGGTTTTTTGGGGAATGGAATGGAAAATACAGACTATTCAGTGGTATAAGATATTTACTGTAGTTCTCTTTAAATTAATGAATATTCAAAACTAGACACAACTGTTGGTGGAGAGGTGCTTTGGAGGCAGCTGTGTTTTCCTCTGTCTGAAGCTGGACAAGCCCTCTGCAAGACTGAAAACTTATGGGATGGGAAAAATATGAGGGTGCTGTCCTTCTGTAAGTCAGCCACAGAATGAGGCCAGCAGTGGAAGCTGCTGTGGGCAGATACCTGTGATCCATCACTCTCTTAAGGGGAAAAAAAGAGATTTGGCTGCTGACTAGGACAGCGCTGAGCAGATGATCTTTAGTACAACTGTACGAGGGGTATATGTGTAAAATCTGCTCAGTGTACAAGTGATATCCTCTAGCCATAAGATGAAAAGCACATTTCTGTATTTAAATCATTTAGCAGGTTCATCCCAAACAGTTCCACATGCATCACTTTTGTATCCATGTCAACAGAGACACACTTTTGTGAAACATGATCTTCTCTCTCAGTCCTGCCTCTGACTTGAAGTCTGTGTTCACAATGTTCAAGGTGTGCTGATGATGGAATTGAAATCTCATCTTTGTTTGCAAGAATTTCCATTCAAAATACAAGAAGACCTCAGCATGTGTGTTTCTGTGGTGATCTTTACCCTAACAATTACAGAACTGAAATAAATGGTTTGGACAGAGATTCATAATTTCTATAAATGTCATTGCAAAGGCCTGAAGGTTACAATAGATCATACTTCTTAGACATCTATCTGGATTACAGTCCAGAGGTTGAAATAAATCCACTGGTGCTTATCACTGCTCTGGAACTTCACTGCACTGCACAGTGTCTACAGCATATAACTGCAACTCATGGGCAGGGAAAAATAGGAAAGGAAGAAAATTAAGAGTTAAATTACATTTGCAGGAGAACTTGTGAGACACAGAAAACAATGAGGCAAATATTGTAGCCTCACTGTTTAGAATACATATTGCTCAGTATTCTTCAGGTAAATATTTTCTTTATAGGACAAATCAAAGTATAGTCCTAAGGAATGAGTATGTCAGAGACTGTTGCCTACTTATAAGGGTGTCTAAACGAGAGGATAACCTTTCCCAGATATCTGTATAGAAGCACAATCCTGTTTATGGAGAAGTAGGAATGATGAACATGATTTTTTTTCTGCAGTGTTGTATAGGTTGAAATCTTGAACTGACTGTTCTGACCAGATGAGGCATCATGTCACAGTTCAGAAATCTTGGCTTAGGTTCAATAAACACCTTGTAGCTGAACCTTCTCATCTGCCCTTGCTTGTCAGGTTTCTCTCTGACAAAAAGCAAAGAGCTGTCACCAGCTGTGGGCTGGCCAACTGCTCCCATTCAGAAACTGCGTTGAAATGCCATAAGAGCTGTCACTGGGGTCTTCCTAGGCTCTGTTCCAAGTAAAAGCTTTTATGTCTTCTTCCATCAGTACACATTATGGTAGGAAAATCAGGTTATATTCTCTCTCTCTCTTGTGGAGATGAAGGGAAGGACAGTTTAGTTGCTCTGACTGTAAGCCAGATGGCTCAAACGACACATAAAACATGAGAGTATAAAAATTACCTCTTCAATGGCAATTTTTAATATTTAGAAAAGTAAGAATTTTTTTACTTTATTAACTTTTTTCCTCTGTAAACTATCAATTACAGACTATTTGTTCCTATTTTCTTAATGTTATCTCAGTAGAGATGGAAATCATTTTTCTCACTATCAGATTTACTGTAATACATCCATAACATATTGCAAATACTTTACAAGTATTATAGAGCAAGTAGATAGCTATTGTGGATCCCTATTTGTTTTGTAGTGGGTACTTTGGACCTCTCAACCCAAGCATGTCTACAGGCAAGAAGAAACAAGTTCCCTAGGAACAAATCTCTTCAGTATTTCCACATTGTACCTATTGTATATGGCTCCAATAGTTAAAAGAGGAACATAGTACAGAGAGAACAAAAATTTTATTTTAAAATATTGCACTTCTAAATTGGTTGGGATTGCTCAAAGACAGTATTGAGATTGATTTTAGACCGCAGAAGAAGCTTGTTATGCAATGGCATATTTTGAGGCTGAAGGGGAACTGAAGTTCCATATGTTCTGATCTATTATTCTCCCTAAAACATACATAATACCTATTCAATGTGTCTTAATCCTTGTGGGCTCTATGTCACCTTCGTCATCAGAGTCAATTTATATAGCATTTTTCAGTTTAAAAAAAGTAGAGCTTATTCCTTGCTTGGTTAAGAATAGAATCAAAAACAAGGAAAGGATTGAATTATTTGTATATGATAGAAAGTAACTTAGTTGCATTTGGACATTACTTTCCTCAGAATTTCTGAATCCTTTCTGAAGGGGAGAGCTTGAGAAGTAAAGGGGTATTTTACTTCAAAGTTGGACAAGTAGTCTTTGTGCTTGGCTTGAGTACAAGAGAATTTTTGGTAAGGTATTAGCAGAAGACATTTTTGTCAAGATACTCTTTTACTTCTTAGACTCCATTAGTTCTGTTCTAGCAGTGAGCTGGGGGAGCAGAAATCACTCCCTCACTCTTTCTTTTTTGTCTTCCTCCTGCCCATTTAAATCCTCAGTTGTCATTTGAAGTACATATCATAATAGAAATTTAACCGTTCTTGGCCAGTCTGCTACACAGCAATGCCAGCTTATAGCTGCACATATATGCGGGTTTTAAACTGAATTATTCTAGAAAACAAGAAATACTAGAATTAAGTGCTATACAAATAGTATGTGAAAAATAAATGCTTATTTCTGTCAGGATTCTCTACCACTTCCACAAACAAGGTAGGAAGAAGAGTCCATGAAAGTTGAACAGAGATAAGGAAAGTGAGAGATGGGGGAGTGACATCCATGTAAGAAGGGAATAGTAAAGAAAAGATTAAAAATTCCTTAATTTAAAGAAGTAAGTGGAATGTGCAACACAACAACAACAACAAAAAACCCACCAAAATAATAATATCAAAAACTGCCCAAACTAAAAAATCCCACAGACAATCTCATTTTCTTCCACAAGTAAAGATTTGTGGGGGGAAAAGGGTCAAAAAGATTACTTTTTGCATCCTTTTATAACAAAATAGCATGGAAACATTCACTGAGACTGAAAGGCATTTTGTTTAAAAGGAGCTACTTTACATCAGTACATATTTAAACCATAAAACTCACTGTAAAACATCATTACAGATACATTTTATGGAGCTGTGCATATTGTTATCTGTATAAAATATTTTTTTTAAGAGCCTCTCTTTTCAAAAAAAAGATCAGTGATCATGCTTTGGGACACAAATCAAGCCCTAATGAATGGGACTTAGAAGCTCTCCCCTTGTACTAGTTGTGTCAGATAATTTCATTCTTTGGTTTCTGCATTTTCTACTGTTCCCAGTATTGTTATACCAGTGCATTTTGGTCAGAATTCCATTAATTTTTCTGATGGACACACTTCATTTTAACAATGCAAGACATGTCTAGGCAGAGCATGGGAAGTTTACCTATGGAGTTGTAAATACTACTGAATATTTGATGAGATCAAGGATTGAAATGAGCTTGCTATCTTATACTGAAGACCTCAAAACTGTGTTGAATGGGAAAATAGCACAATAACGATTGAATGTCATTTATTATTTGCAATTTTCCAGATTGTTTCTCTGTGCAGAAACAAAACAAAATCAAACCCTAATCAAAACCTGATGCAGAGACTAGAAGCAATCATTTTTCCATTGCGCCCAACAGACTAGCTAAAGAAAACAAATCTTGATTTCTGAATTAATCATGACCCTCAGCATTTGGTTCAGAGTGCACAGTGAAATGACACATGCTGTGATATCAAAGAAGAAAAATGATTGCTGTATGAGCACCAGTGCAACACTGTGTGATCACAAGGATGCTGCTTCTTAACCTACATCATTCTTTTAGAATAAACATACCACGTTACCACCATTTGTGATAGGCCCAGCCTTGGCCAGTAACAGGTCTATCTTGGAGCTGTCTGGCATTGGCTCCGATGGACATGGAGGAAGCTTCACACAGAAACCAGCCTTGTAGCCACCCCACTACCAAAACCTGGTCATGCAGACCTAATACAAATTTGAAACATCTTTTAATAATATATGTCCCAAGAAAAATTGCATGTACTGATTGCAGCAGTGAAACTGAGGCTGACACACATAAAAAGCTTTTCATGTTGTTTTTTATCTTTTGTCACTTAATGAAGAAGATAGAAGCTTTAATCACAAACTGATTTAGAGATTTGTCCCAAACCAACATATGTCCCAAACCAACCTAACCTCGTAATTATACTGTCTCTTGCCACAGAATGATCACCAGAGCTTGTTTAAATGTGGACAATAGCTCTAAGTACCATATCTTGGAGTTCCTCTCCCATATACCAGTAATGTGAACAAGACAAAAACTAATGCCTCCAAAGAGGAGCTGTGTCTTTACAGGAAAAATTCAAGGACATAAAGAAACAATTTAGGTATTTAGGAAGTAGGATGATACTAAAATATATGAAGATAACATATATTATAGTCAGTAAAAATGGCAATGGAGATTGAAGATATAAGAATGTAATTATCAGACTGGTAATTTAGCCAGTGTACAAACTGAGTTGATGCTCTTCTTTCATCAAAATATAATGATATTTTTAATATTTGAAGGACTTCCTATCTCTTATGTTAAGTGTCATGTGTGGTGTTGAAGTGTTTACTTTGCAACAGTTCTTTCTTGAAACCTGTATTTTCTTCCCATCTCCTTGATGTTACAAGCTGGCAGAGTGAAAACTTAGAGGGCAGGAATTTGGTGTCTGATTTTTTTTTTTTTTTTACCAGTAAAGTGCTATCCTTCTTGAGTTTCAGTAGGTGTTTACATTTGCCCAGGAGATTTCCTGGAGAAATATATTAATATAACCTCTGTAGATGCTTTCAAAGACCAAACAGATGTTTTTGTTTATCTAGGGTTTCTCACATTTTAAGGTTGATGAAACTGCATTAACTACAGTTAAGAAGTTTAGCATGTATAAGATTCCACTTATTTGGGTAGTCTTTCCAATTGTGAACAAGAAAACTTTGTGGCACATATTAACTGAGGTCCAGCTCTATACCTCTTGAACAGGTATTCTTCCTTTTTGGTACGTCCTAATAGGTTCATCAACACTCAGTGCATATTATGAAATATCTTTCTATGTTTTCTGTGCTGTCTCTATACACATAATGAAGAACAAAATTATAACAACTCATAATGGGCTTGTACCCATAATGGAGGTGAGCAGAGAGGAGAGGAATTTTCTGTATGTCTTTCTAACTTTCTTGCAAGAAAGAAAAAGATTTTATTATGGACCCTTCAAGCACAGTGGTATTTCCTCTGATACATAAACATCAGTATAGCCTAACTGAAATGGATTGTCTCTAATTTCTTACCCAAAGGCTTGAGAAAGAAAATAAAATTTAAACCCCCCCAAAACCCCCCAAAACCAAAACAAGGAACAAATAACAAAAAAAAAAAAAAAAAAAAAAAAAAAAAAAAAAAAAAAAAAAAACCAAACAAAAAAAAAAAAAAAAAACAAAAAAAAAAAACAAAAACAAAAACAAAAAAAAAAAAAAAAAAAAAAACAAAAAAAACCCACAACAACAAAAAAAACCAAACAAAAACCCAAAAACCTAATATAGAACATCAATTCTACACATGGGTTTTAGCTTCATCTGGGCTTTAAAGTTCCTGCCCTGAGGAACTTTAGGTCACCAGATCAATGCAAGCCATTTGGAGTGACTGAATGTGTCAGACACCTGGGGTGAGTTGAGCTCTGCTGCTTCTTGCAGCCTCTCTGTCTTGAAGGAATCCCATGTCTCAGGGAGCTGTGAGGGTTGTGACATGCATGCAATGTGATTCAGCATGCAAGTATTGTGCTGTGAGCTAGGCAGATTTGATATTACTCCCATTTGAATGGATGCAATTGGAGATGTCTGTAGTTATGAAAACTAGCCTTCTTACATTTTAACTTTTTTTTGGTTCTTTTAATTTTTTTTAATACTTGCATCTTCTCCTCAACTCTTTTTTCTTGATCATGTTCTGCCCTATAAGAGAGGAGGATCTTCCTTCTCTTCATCTGCCAAGCTCCTGCCACCTCTACTTGCAGATATCCTTTCAGACTCAGTCATTTTCATCTTTAAAAAAAACTTAGTTGTCCAAGTGGCTGCTCTGCTTTTGCTCTGCAGAACTCACTGTTTTCAGAGGCTGAGTGATGTGTCATCATACATTCATGAGACTGGATTTGAATGAAAATCAGAACTTGGTGGGTACCTGAATACTCAGTGAAAAATCATACCAACGGTGGGTTATATCTGAGGAAAAAAAAAGGCACCCAAACAAAATCTCCAAACAGTTTGGTAGGGTGGCTATTGGTATGAGCATGCTTACTTCTGACAATTAGTATTATGTCTTGATTAAAGAACCAGCAACTGCCAGGGGGAAAGTATCAGTGGGTATGTATTAAAGTTCATGAACTTCAGCATGCTTTCACCAGCTGTCCTTTGAGCTATTTATTTCAGATTAGATGGCACTAGTAAAGGTCAAAAATATTTGATAATCAACTTCAGCAATTAAAATCTTTGTTTTGATCTTGAGGAAGAAAGAAAAATCCTTTCTTATTCTCCCTTGCTCACAGCAGCACGGCACCTTAAATTCCAGAATGGTTTGTGTACTGGTTTCCCATCTTATATGCTACTCAGCTGGGTACAAAACCTTTTTCTTTGATTCAGTGAAATGTAGAAATAAGCCTGACAACCGACACTGCACATTTACAGAACCAATGCTCCTCTCCTGTTGTGCTGCTTTCAGCACTCTCCCCACAGCACTCTTCTCTTTGTTCTATGCCAGTACCTTGTAGTCTTTCTGCATTTCCAATTCTAAACCCATTTTGGTCCTCAGCTGGAAGGACCTTGTGAAATCTTAACCTGTGAGGACAGAAGTTGGGAATTTAGATGTAAACTCTCTGGACTAAATTCAGATTATAGAATGTAAATTAAATCTAAATAAATATAAGGGGGTTTTGTTTGCTAGGGTTTTTTTTTCTTAAACTGTACAAACTAATATAATTTTAGATTTGCTTTTTATTTAATGAAAAAAGTTTGTTTGCATAATTCTACAGTAATTTATAGATGCCAGCTATGTAGTATGTCACCTTAACAATGAAAGAGATGTTGTTTAGTATATTTAGGGATTGTTTGCCAACCTCCAAAACAAACCACCATCCCTCACACTCCCTCCAAGTGACCTCAGTGACCTCAGGAACATACAGAGCTGACAAAGAAATGCTGTAGTGATGCACAATTTTGGTGATAGAGCATAATGTGTAAATAAATAGTAATTACTATAAAGGTACCTACATATTTCCTGTAGTATAACATCCCTTTTCTCTTGGTTACCTCTTCTTTCTTACAAGGTAGCAAGGAAGTGTTGAGTGATTGCTGGCAGTAGTGATGTTGTCATGCCTCAGTTAACCTTATTTCTTGCCCTTTTTTAATTTAGAACTTAATAAACTGAAAACCCACCAGGAATATTTATTCTGAAGCTTGTGACCTCCAATATGTGGAATATGCTCCTTATCTCAAAGGACAAAGACTTTTTAACAATCATTTTCCATGATTTAAACTCAACTCTGTAGCCTTCCTTCATTTCACTGCTTAAAAAAAAAAAAAAAAAAAAAAAAAAAAGCTGCTTACATTCAGCATGAAGCACTTTTTATTAAATTTTTATACATACCTAGGTATCTTCAAAAGGCCTGCTGGCATTCAGTCCTAGTTCTCCTCCAGGCTATATTGGGTAGCTTAGGTCTAAAGTGGACTAGTTTGAAATGGTAGTTTTTTACCATGCAGGCTTTACACTTTTGCTGTAAGTATTTCAGACACAAACCTAATAAAATATTTTAGTGAACATCTGTTTGGAATTCTGCCAGTCTGGCAGCACAGTACATTACGATGCAAATACAGCTGCTAGTTTGTCTCCACATTCATGCTAGAATAGGTGATATAGAACCAGGTTTAATTGCTGAATGTAATTGACAGCTCTTTCCTGAACCTGAAGATGGAATTAATTGTCTCTCATTGTTACTTTTTGCTGTCTAAGCATATCCCTAGGATTGCAAATAGGTAAAAGAAACTGTGCTGTTGTGCACGTGCTTTTCTTCCCTCATTCAGCTCCTGTCTAACTATGTGTTTCTGCTTCTGGTCCTTGAGATATGGAACATTCTTGGGATGATAAACAGGTTTCCCCCAACCTGTACTTCTCTTGAGTGTGTCTTGTGCTCTACTGATATAAAGTGTGTTAAGTATCTGTGGGAGGGAAGGCAGCTTTATTTTTCTCTTGGAACCAGTTCATTGACTTGCCTCTAAGAAGCAGGCCAGGAGGAATACTGAGAAGAGCAGAAACGCAACAAACTTGACATACTGCTGAGCAGTAACTATTAACTGGGAATATGGTGAGATACTTTAGCATTTCCTGTTAGGAGAAGACTTTTGAAATTACAGTTTTTATCTGCATCATTATGTCTAACAGCCATAGGTAGATTTATTTTTTTTTTCTAATTCAATACTTCAATTGCTTCTTAACCCTTTTTAATATTTTCTACCTCAACAATATCTTGTATTTGCTGTCTAATCTGCCTACCATTGTGGTTTTCACTTCAGAATTAAAAGCCATGGCTAGAGAGACAATATTTAATTATTAGTCTCAAAATAATTTGTTATGCAAACACAGGCTTTTTAGTGTCCCAACATTTAATGATGTCAGTGGACAGCATTGCTCTTTATGAAGTTATAGCAATCTCCTCTCTCCATTTTGACCAGTGTGCTATTTCAGGTTATGCTTACAAGTACCTTTCCATTTGTAGCTAAACATGCCAAGTTTTTTCTGCATTTGCAAGGTAATGAGTCTCTAGTGGTCACTAAAAATGACCATAATTAATATTTACTATTTGCCTAAGCAAGAAGATTTTAACTTCATAACCATTCATTATAAACATATGAGAATCTACTCTCTTAAAGTCTTAAAGGTAAAACAGATGGGATGCTGCTTTGTAAATTAATCTTTATATTCAGTCTTCCTACCAGTTAATGTGTCATATTGAAAAGAATTTTAGAACTAGATGGGAAAACAGAGTATTTGTTTAAACGGAGATCCCACAGCCAGAGATCACAGGATATTTGAAATACTAGTAATACTCACCTGTGGTGACTATATTGTCAGGTGGGGCTACTAAATATTGATTGACCTCAGGACATTGAGGCAATTGATGTCATTCACAAGTGCTCTCCCCGCAAATAGTCCTGAAAGAGAGGAGATAAAAGATGAGGACACAGCTACGAGCTCTCTCTAGAGCACCAGTGTCTGTAAGGGGGATGCAGAGATGTATTGCAGCAAAGGGCGTGTGAGGGTATGTATTAAAGCAATTGCTCACCTTGTTTTAAGAGGTCAACTCATGGCACAGCTTTACTCCAAGTTTTTTAAATGTGCATTACTCTTTTGAAGTTTGTTTTTTGTTTCTTGGGCGGCCAATGAAGATGCAATTTTTAATGCATTTCTAGTTCTGGGATGAGATGGGGCAGGGAGAGAGAAAAAGCATGGGAATGTGAGGGTCTGAATGCCCTCTCATGTTAGTATAAACTGATTGCAAATAATATTAAACTCCAATGATTTTATGGTTAATATATAGCTGGAAAATGAGGTCTTCATCTCTTTTTATGTGTGAATGAGTGACAGTTCTTGCATTTTTGTGAATGAACAGTCATTTTGGTCATACGTGTTTTGAGGTAAAGTTATAAATTGAGTTTTGTGTCAGAAGCTGCACCCAAACATTACTAAGTTGAAAAAAATTGGGGAAAGTAAAAGTGTTGACAGACTACAAGTCCACATAAGTATGGAATATCTTGAGTTTGAAGGGGCCCAGAAGGATCATTAAGCCAAATTCTTAGCCCTGCACAGGCCATCCCCGAGAGTCACACCATGTGCCTCGTCTGCAAATTCAGAGCTAACAAATGTATTTGGAATGTTTTGCCTGTTATGCTGTGAGGGGAAAAAAAAGGCAAAAATGAGACTGAATTAATGATGTTCATCTATAATGTTTAAGTAAATAAGGAGTGTTAAGCAGGACTTATAGCAACTGAAGTCTGAGAAGAAATTGATTTCGAAGGTGTTTAGCATACAGCGAATGAAATTCTTAGAGATTTAAAGTACTTTTCACTTAGAATCAAAACTGTGAAAACAGAGAAATGAAGGAAAACAAAGATCCCCTTCGGGGGAAAAAATTGATTAAATGAGCCCCCTTTGTGTTCTTTTTGTATTCATTTAGAAATTCAGCTCAATCCTTGGGAAAAGACCTGGATCTGTAGGCTGGGAAAAGTAGATACGAATTTTTTTTCAGGTGTTATATTGATAGATGTATTCTGATTGGTGACAAATACCTGTGAGAATAATATATATTTCATTGGGGATGGGAAGGGAGAAGTGTATGAAATATCCACAGCTAAAAGGCTTGTAGCACTTTGATGTGTCTTCCCAGATTGTGTTACGGCTTGCTCATGTTTTGGAAATGTGAGGGTCTAAACCATCTAGTAAAAGCAGATTTTTGTAATTTTAAAATTATATACAACTGAAAGACCAACTGTTGATCCTATAAATACAAACCCTCATGAAAGAAACTTGAACATGCAGAGAATGAAAATGAGCCATGAGTGAGCATCAATGAAAAAGAAAAAACAAAAATCAGGCCTAGTTTTTGGTGTGAATAAACGTAAAAGAAATGTGTGCTTAGCTCTCAGATATCACAGAATTCCTCAGTTGCCTCCAAAGGAATTGAAGACTTGTACCTTGTTAGATGTCTAGTCATCATGCTGTAAGACACAGTTGAGTACAGTATGGACTTTTAGTTCTGTGGATTATGGAACTTCTCAAGTAATTTATCAAGGAGCTTGTGACAGACTGTGCCCAGAAGTAGGTCACCCAACCTGTTGCAAACTTAAGTTGTTGCTCTCAAATGCACATAATTAAATGCAGATCAGTCCGATATGAATTCTTCTAGGCAGAGCTTTTTCCAATAAAACAGAGCATTTGCCCCTTCTTGGAAACAGGTCTTGTTCTGAAACAAAATTTAAGGAATAACTAAAAAGACACTGAAAAAATCTGAACACCATAACTTTTGTAGAATAGCTTGCTGTCTTTTTTCCTTCCTGATTATAACCAGACTAACCTTTGGGGGAAAGGGTCTGAACATCCAGGGAACTCGCATAAAGAATACTGAAGCTTGCATAAAGCATACTGAAAAGGTCACCTTTTGTGTAATGCTGAATTGTGCAATTCAAAGGATGCAGTTCACAGAATGGTGTTCACCGTTGGCTCATCATAAGAATTGTTTTCCATCCGTTTTGGAGAAAATAGTTCTCCCTGAGGTTTTGTTCATCTTTTCCCTTCTTTTTCTCTCTTCAACATCCATGTTAGTTTGGTATGCACAGTTTTAGAGTTGTACCATGCATGGCAGCCTCAAGCTTGGTCAGTGGAATAAACTTATTTTTTACTCGGCATGTACCTTGACCTATTACTGTGAGCTAGATTGAGACACTCAGTTATTAGCAGGTCACAGACAGCCACATAAGAGCCAGTGTACTGTACTAATGAAGTGGGATTCTTCTTACATCAGCAAAAAAAAATTTTTGTGACTTACCATGTTGTTCAGTTGGACATTTCTATATCAATAATAGAAAACTCAGAAAATTTTCTAGACTCCAACAGATTATATTATGGTTTGCTTTCTTCAGACCTCCTGACAAAGAATAACTATATTTAAGGGGCAATGCAAGTTCAAACCATTGGACCAGTCTAAGTTTTGTTGTACTGTTGATGAAGCAAAGGATGGTGTTTGTGCGTTTCCAGGAAAACTAACATGTGAAAATCAAAAAGTTTCAGAGTTCACTTGAGCTTTTATATCCTCATCTCTTTGATCAAGAAATCTGACTCAAAACTCTCAGAATAAAGTATTTTCTCTTGAGACATCCAGTGATCTTCAGAGGCTGTGAAAGGAGCTACACTTCCTGTATTTTGATGACTTAGGAGCTCTGAAGAAGGCAACTATGTTGTTGGGTTTAGGAAAAGCACAGAGTAGCAGTAATAGTGTTCCCTCCAGTAAACTCCCAAATGTTCTGCAGTTAAAGAAAAAAATAAAGAAAAAACCTTTTTTGTTTTAGCAAATAGTTGTATTCTATCCATTTTGGGTTTGGCAAACTAGAACTGACACATGAAACTATGAAATCTATTGATTCTAAGGTGTCTGGTGTATTAAAAATCTGGGAAATGAGGAATATTTCTTTTATGTAAGATATTATTAAACATTATTCTTGTCATGGGTGTTATTAAAGTTTCTAATCTTGGATCAACTATGCCCATAACTATTAAATATTGACATGACAATTTTGTCCTTGGACTAGATGTCAAAAATTATATGGCTGGAGTATAGGGCAGGAACCAAATCTGACTAGCTGTTGAAGAACACTTCCAAGGAGAAATACATGTCAAAACACTGTTGTCAGGCATCTAGTGGTAAGTGTTATTTTTTCCAGCAACATATGTGCACATAGAGGGGAAATTTCAGGCTTCAAAAGCCATTCACAGTTCCTCAATTCAGCCATTTTCACATGCTCACTAATTTCTCTTTAAATCCTGCTTTTCTGAGTGGAACAATACTGTTGCCAAGCAGACTTGAAAAAGCTCAAAACCACAAACAAAAAATACACATACCCAACTCAAAGGATCAGTCATCTTTGCTTCTCAAGTAGAGAAATCTACCTTTGCTTTTGGAAAGAAATCTGAGAGCCAGGAAAGAAAGTGAGCTTGGTTTTCAAGGGTCAGCTTTCTTGTTTTTCTTCTGTACTCACAACTCTTGATGCGTGCACCTCTAAACCAAACAATTGTAATCTAGATAGAGCAGTGTCTACTTCCAAACTTCTTGCGATTGGTTTTCATTTTTCTTTTTCACATTTTGTATTCTGTTGAGAGCCTTGTTAACTACTTTGGGTGCTCTTCGTGCTAGTAAAGTGAGTTTATATTTTAATTAACAGAGTTGCTACAGAATATTCTAGTGGAGGCTGGGAGCATTTATCTCTTGACTTTGATCTATTTGTGATGCTCTGAAAAGTAGACTTTGCTATCCAAATCCTACAGTGTCCAAGCAATGCTGTTCCTTTTATCTGAATATAGTGTTGTTATGTCCTTTTTGGACTTAATGTCTCTTATTATTTGTCTGAAATATGTAACTAGGTATGCAATGGAAACAGTATATCTTTTTTCAAGTACAGCTTTATAAATCAAGGTTACAGGCAGATGTTTTTATTTTTATTATTTTATCCTCTTTTGTTGATATTGTTATGATGGAATGCAAAACAAGCACAATTGTGAACAGTAACAGTGGTAAAACCCCCTTTTTCTCCTCTCCCTGACCCTTCAGGTGAAATAATGTTACTCTTAGAAGAGTGCTTTTTATAATAGTCAAACTATTGCATCATCTCTACGTGTTCAAGATCTTAATTTTAGACATACATAACTGCTTAAATTGCTGAGCTAAAAGTAAAATAAAAACTCTGGATGCTTTATGACCTTTTAACATAAAAAAAATTAGAAGTCAGATGTGTTCACACCTTGGAAAAGAAATAAAATGGGAAGCATAAGAGACTGGAAAACTAGTAAAAATTAAAACCTCAAAATTTGTTCTGTGAGTATAAAGCAATAAAATGAGGAATGGCAATAATCAGAAGATTAAAAAAATATTAATTTTGAAGCTGTTTGCTGCTTCCTTCCCCTCTGAATTGCTCTATTTTAGTATATTGCTAATTTTTATATCTAGTCACATTGTTGTCTGATTTAATGCTGATTTCTGATGTGCACAAATATTTTGAGTTAAAGTTTAAAATTTTCCAACCATGCACCTAATAAGGAGTTCAGATTATTTTTGCATAATTTACTATGTGTATCATTCTGCATTTTTCAATGACATTGCCAGGTTGCAGATTTACCATTGTAAATATTTCTGTGATTAAAGCTACAATTTTCTAAACATTTTTTATGATCTGAACACTTAGATGCCCAGATTCTTGTCCTAAGCACTCTACATTTGTTAGCACATTTTCTTTAAGATATAAAATATTTTAAAATGGAACAATAAGTTAGACATGGCATTTTTTGGCTAATTAATTCTAATTTAATGGGCATATATATCATTATAATGATGCCTAATGAGAACTTGCTTCTCTCTCGCCACACCATAAAAGCATCCTTGAGAAAAAATGTTTTTTCTCCTTATTATTTGCTATGCAAAAATAATAGTTTTTATTTCTGTAGTGTGCTATGGTGGAGATCAGCATAGATGAAATGAAAACACAGGAAGAAGTTCATGTGTGTGTGTAGTGGCTTGGTTATCAGTATTGTTTTGCCAAAAAAAGGGGCAGAGGCACAATGTTTAACAGCCTTTATCTTAATTTTAAAACAGACTCTCCAAAAAAATCACCCCTTTCATGCATGTTTGCTTTCAACTGACTATATATTTATTGAATCATTTATTGTGTCCTGAATTAAAGTTTGTTGCAGCTTCAGTGATGGTTTAAATCTCCTTTGGCAGGCACAGATAAAGGCAAAGCCAGTTGAGAGATATGGTCAATAGTGGTGCTGAATCTGCCAAAAGAATAATAAAATGCTAAATTCAAAAGATGGGTTGAAGTGTGTCATAGTTAAAAATGGCTTTTTTGACATTATCGGATGCTTCAGAATGAGACAAAAAAGCTTAATTAACAGGAGACGTGTTCTTGTGTTTTAAACAACAGAGTGCATATAAGATCTTAATTTTAGACCTCTGCACTTAAAGAGAAGACAGAGTTCTTTGGTTTAAGGCTCCTTTCAGCAGATCACTAATGTGCATTAATTTGTCTGCAATAGCAGGAAGAGTTCCTTAAGGTGTAAAGTGGAGTGAGTTGCTTCTACAGGATGAAGTTGAGGCCATGCTCTCAAAGGAAGAAATTTGTTCCTTCTGGTTTGGGATATGGAGCCTTGGAGTGACCTATCCAACCTTAATCATGGAGTTATGATTTCTTAGCTTATGTTTACTGCAGGTACAATGACTGTGAGTAGTCTGATGGTAGACTGATGGCAGTCTGTCAAAGGAAGGGGGAAGGCACACAATACTGTCTGTCACTTTGCATTCCTCTGCTTTTACACAGCTCCTGTGCCACAAAAGGCAATGTCTGGTTTTTACCCACCCTCTCCTTCTGCCCAGTCCTTCTGTTTGGTCATCACATGCTTGAGACATTTGTCGTTTGCAGAGGAAACTGTGGTATAAGATATTTAGGTTCATTACAAATTCAGCACGAGTTTCAGTAAGTAGAGAAAGTGGGCTGTTAAGTCTTCAAATGCAAACCCATCACAGCTATTATCAGAGTATGTCAGGAGTAGTTAAAGAAAAGGAGTTGGAAGTAGATTTGTCTGAAACATTTAAAACTCTCCTGAAGCATGGAAACCGACATGAAGAAAGTATTCTCTGAGGGACTGACATGACCTTGCACTTACTCAGAGTATTTTATAACAGCACTTACTATGCTATTTAAATGCTATTATTTCTTGTGACAGTGGCATGTCATTTGTATTGCTATAGCAATAACAGGATAAAATACTGGGTTTTGCAGTTGTTTAGCACCATCACTGACTCACACTGGTGTTCCCTGAATACAGTAGACAAAGAAAATTATCTTTCTTCTCAAATTACTCTTTTCTCTTATTTTTATACACCAATTTAAATGTAATTTCCAGTTCTCAACATAAATCTCTTGCCTC
Source organism: Sylvia atricapilla (assembly GCF_009819655.1). Lineage (NCBI taxonomy): Eukaryota > Metazoa > Chordata > Aves > Passeriformes > Sylviidae > Sylvia > Sylvia atricapilla. The sequence continues at coordinate 50,241,709 of NC_089142.1, forward strand.
TGTGATTCCATGGTAGTTTCTGGAAGCCGAGACTCTCTCTTTGCCAAGGTGCCTGTGTCTCACAGGCCTTGCAGAAGCTTTGGTTGGCAGGAGGGGGCTGGCTCTGGGCTCTGTGATCAGGACATGACCAGCCCTCCAGCACAGGCCAACAGTAAGTGGACAAGCAGATTTTCTCAAGACTGGAGAAGTCCAGCAGCCTGACAGGGCTTTTCCAGGTGTTTGAGATGAAGGGGTTGGTTTGACAGATTCAACTCTTGTTAGCCCCCTCTTGACATCGCCTCAGTTTCCAAACCCTGCTGGCAAGGAAGATTAGCCAGTCTCCTGTGTGCCTGCCACAGCAGGAGCTTGGCTGCCTCCTTACCCTGCAGGCTGGGGAGACAAAAGCTGAGGAAGCTACTCCACTGTGTGAGGTTGTAGAATGAATTTCCTGTACAGCTTGTGCCATGGCTCTCATAACTAGAAAAGTATATGTTGCACAGCTATCACTGCTCATTAGCATTTCTCAGAATATGCTTGTGACAAAAACCAAAACAAACCACCAAAAAATCCCCCCAAAAACAAAAAAAACCCATCACCCCCCCAAAACAAGCAAACAAAAAACCACCAAAAAGACCAAAACCAAAAACCCTGAGTTATGTGGTCAGGTTTGAAAGATAAGTTAATGTGTGCATAGGAGCTACTGTCCTGATTCATCTGACATAAATACAGATGTGCCTTTGAAAACTGATGAACTAAAACTGCTCTCTGTTTTTGAGAAGAGGCTTCAATTTATTTATATTCTCGAAGTTATCTTGACAATGTTTATACCATTTCTTTGTTTTGAGGAGACAAGGTCCTTTTTTTTTCTCCAAGATTACCTGTGGACAGAGTTCTCTAATAAGCAAGCTCCTGTCTTCTCCTTCAAAGAGATGTCTAGTAGGAGGAATATTAAATGGTTAAATTTCATAGTATTTTCTATAATCAGGTAGATTTGAAAAGCTTCTTTAGAGGAAAATACTCCAGCTACCAATAAATTATGATTTAATGCTATACATTTTAATTCTTACTAATTGTACTAATATTTCATTTTTTTTATTAATAATTGGTGGGAAGCAATTCTGGGCTACAGACAGTTAACTTTCTTTGATATAGAAAAGTGTTTCCTATTTCACTTACTGCAGATGTGAATTTAAACTGTATTTTACCTATTTTTCTGTATAGACAGAGGGGGCAAGAGGGATAACAGCAGTTTGTAGTAGGTGTGGTTTACTGCTTGCTTGAAAACTTTTTCTTATTTGAAGAAAATGGAGAAACATTTTTTAGTGTTTTATTGAATATTTACTGTTATAAACAGCTTTTTCTTTAACCATATCAGAAGATTTCTGCAGCAGATGTGCATTTACACTGTTCAAGTACATCATTCCTCACAGTACAACCAAGAGTTGCTGGGCGTTAATGGAATCCTCTTAGGGGAAGAGTCTGTTTTCTCTTTGATGGAACCAGATCTTTTATCAACCATGATCGTTAATACAGTTGAGGGAGATCAGAAGAGGCTGTTAATTATTCTGTTTGGGTGTGCTTTTATGACGTTATCAGCAAAGTACATCTGTAAACTTTCTTTTACAAAATAAAGCTTAAAATAAATATGAAATTAGATTTTAAAGGAAAAGTTGACATTTGCCTGTAGATGGATGGTAATGTTTCTGAGCATAAGTACATTTGTTAATTTAGCAGCAATCTTCTCTATTATCAATGCAAGAGGATTTTTATTCTAATAATAACCATTACTTTTTCTGGTAGTTTATTTTCCTGGTAAGTACTGTCTTTTCCCACCACCAAATTTTTTAGCTGTTAGTGTTTTTTAAATTATCACATCTTTTTTCAAGGTATTGCCAGCAACCAAACAGATCTGACTCAGACAGGGGTCAGAGTGGATCCTCCAGTAGCAAAAGCTATTGATCAAATTCCTAAATTCTGAGACAGCCCTCCTGCTTCTGGATGCCTTTAGCAGATAATATTTGCACATCCATGCCTGGGGAGCCTGAACTGAAAACCCAGGTGTAGAAAAGGGAATCAGACACAGCACTGGGAGAAGAGAGCAGATGTATGAGGTACTTCTTTATAGAAGTACAATTTTTTAAAAGGTTGGAATTTGGAGGTTTTGTGCTTCTGTTTCGTTAAGTGCACATGAATGGGCAAAGAGATGAGAAGTGCCACATAATTCTTTCTTCTCATCTATTATATTCTTCCCATGAGATACTGTCGATTGGTGGAAAAGTCATGTGTTTGAACCACAACTGCTGTTGGTTATTTTCTTACCTTTTTTTTTAAGATAGTTGTTCACCAGTGCTATGGTGTCTTTTCTACTATACCACGTGGCTTTCAGACTCACACTCTCTTATAACTGTGAGAGCAAAGGCTGAATAGAAGAAATGTCTACTGAGTGTCAATTCTCCTGCCCTCTCCTGCCCCAAATTTCTGTCTGTTCTTGGTAATTTCAGCAAAAGATTTTTTTGCACTGCTTCCTATAGGATCATTTCTGCATTGCTCTTCAGCAAAAGTCTTCAAGGTAACGTTTATACATCAGATAATCATGGTGTCTCCCAAGGCTCATTTTCCAAACACCCAGAACATAATTTTGTATATTTTCTGATGTAAAAGCTTTGGGGAATTTTGGCTATGTGAAAATAGTACTCTCTCTGGACATCTCTTAAAGATCAAATATCTTGAGGTGATGCAAGTTTTTACCAGAACCAAATGCAAAGGGTGTGGCCAGTGGGAAAGATGGTTGATTAACAGTAAACACAGTTTCTAAGCAGATTTGGATTCCTAATAGGAAAAAAAAATCAGCTGACTGGCACCTAAAAAATAAACATGATTATGTGCAGCCTCTGCAGCTGAAAAGTTATCCTACACTGTCTAATATTAGAGGCCAGGAGTGAGTTTCAGCTAACAAAGCTTGTTTTCTCTTGTGAATAGTTTAAAAAAAAAAAAAAAAAAAAAAAAAAAAGGAAATTTGAAAGGCATACTGAGAAAGGAGCAGCTGGCTTTAACAGACACCTGGTTACCCTTTCTCTTAAATTTCCGAGGCGTTCTGCTTTTTTGTGTGCTCTTACTGCCCTTTCAGAATTAATGTAACATTTCACTTCTCGTCCTAGGATGTCTGTAGTTATAGCTGGTATTGAACACCAGAAGACACAATTGCTTCCTGGCTCTCTTTTTTTCTGTAATTAATTCCTTTTGCATATGTAACTAATAGTAGGAAAATAAGTCTGTTAGTCTTTAGGAGTGGTGTTAAGTTTTATGCAGCTATACAGCCTTGTTTGTTTGAATCCCTACTTGAAGCATACAAAACTTCAATCCCAGATTATGCCACCAAAGGCAGTTCTTCCTTTCACACCACTGGATTAGCATGCAGGTTAAATTCATAGTTCACCACTAAAGCAATTGCAAGGTTACAGGTTAGAAATTTGGTGCGAAGTATGCAAGAGGTGAAGACTATTCTATTTTGTAATGGAGAACCTCAGAACAGGAATATTAATGGTGTTCAGGAATGTGGGGAGTTGAATTACACATAGAAAAACAGTGGGGAGGGTGTTTGGAAAAAAAACAAACCAAAACCAAAGATATCTTGCTGAGTAGCATGGCAGAATTCCCTTTGATTTCTACAAAAGTGGCCTTGAAATGATGATGATTTCGGATTTGCTTGTTGATCAGGTTGAAACAAACAGATCTCACTACTGCTGCTGGCTTAGGTCTTGATCTTGTTAACCCTTAACTGCCTTTTTAACTTGTAAATTTATTATTAGGGTGTTTCTTTCAGGCTGTAAAATTATTTTATGCTTAATTCATACAGCACTCCTGATTCCTTTCAACCCAGTAAAATTCAAATAATTTTCTCCCTCTGAGAGTAATTTTCTTTCTGTATTCATTCTGCCTCACTTATGAACTTTGAGAGAGAGAAATATTAATTTCATTTTTAATGGTTTTCTGCAAAAAAGAATTGTCGATCCCAGTATTTTTTCATTTTAATACAGGTTCTGCTGAGGCTCACACTAAATTTAGTACTAATTTCTTTTATACCTTTCTGGACATCATACAAATGCTCTGAATTTTCTCCATCTTGCCAATGAGAAACATTTTGCAGGAGGTCTTCTGCTCTGCCTTATATTAAACTACTGTTCTTGGACATTACTTAAAATTTATTTTAAGATCAATATTGTATCATTCAAATTGATCTCTGCATTACAAACCCTTAAACTTCTTCATATTGGGTCTTATAGCTTTGCTTTCATTGAAGCATATGGTAGATATTCCTAAAGCATGTTTATCAGAAAAGAGCCTCATCCTATGTCCATGTAAAGAAGGACACAGAACTCACCACTCTCCTGGAATATTCTCCCTTGCAGCCCTGTCACACCCAAACCTTGACATGTAAACCCCACACAAGCAACATTGCAGACAGAAGTACAGTTCCCTCCCTACATTTGCTGTCTGTTTCTCTTTACACATCTCAAAATTCCTTGGGTTCCCTGATCATAACACTGGGCTGGGACTTCTGCCATGATGAATGGTTTAAATCTTTGTGTGACACCCTCTACTCCACAACAGCTCTTTGATTGTGTAGCCATGGTATAATTTTTCTAAAGGCTGCTTCAGGTTTGTCAGCAATAAAATCTCTTTTTAACAGACTGGAGCTATTTAGAGCAAAGGTTGTGTATACATACAGCATTGACAAGCTACTGCTAGTACTAGCTGAGGTTGCGCTATGTAATTTAGTTACATCATCATGTCACAAGCACTAATTACAGAAGCCTAATGAGAGACTGGATGTGTAGGTCCGGGCTCCCACCTGACCTGCAAAGTACCACTCACCATGTTTCATATTGTGGCTGACCTTTCATCATAACTATTTGCTGTTTCACCACTCTTTATGCTTCTAAATTTTTAGAGGTTTTATGATTCTCTACAGATACCTCATTAAAATATGAAATGTTAATGGACTTATTGACATCCCCTGTGGTCACCACCCTCTAATTGGTGATTCCCTGTAGAGTTGCTTTTTGGAGGGATGATCCAAATCTGAGATACAAATATGTTTTATAAGATGTATAGCTATGTAATTGCCTTTTTATTAATAGTGGATGAGGACCCAAAAGGTTTACAACTGAAGATGTCTTAGGAAGAGCTGTTGACCAGAAGAATTTTCCCCAGAAACAGAAATTATATGAATAACATAACACATAACTGTTTTACTAAAGTCCATTAAGGACCACAAGCTTAAACATATTTTGCACTTTAAAGAAAAAATAAACAACCAAACAAAAAAACATCCTCCATTTCAAAGTTGAAGATATTTAAATTAAGAAATGAAAACAAATACTGCTTTGGGCTGATTACATTTGCAGCACTGAAATCCTGTAACCTCCGAGAGAAGGTTTCTTTTAGTCTCATCTGTAATGCTGCTTTGAGTGTGAAGCAGCCAAGACTTCATCCAGCTCTATCCTCTCCCTGCCAACACTGCAGTTTGGATACTGACCTGCATCATAAATTACTCCTTTGTACCTGAAGAAGTCCAGTACTTTAAACTAATTAGATAGATGTCATTTGCGATTCCTTTGACTCTTCATTTTTACTTCAGCTGTCAACAAAAGGATCTTTATACAATATATGAATCTGAGTTAGGATGAAAGAGAAAACTAGTGCTGACATCAATTCCCTGGTGTCTTCCTTGCCTTTTTCACTGCAGTTAAGCTGATGTTCATTCTGTAGACTTTTATAGTTTTCAAAAACTGTTGACTATTTTACTTTTGTGCGCGTGGTGATTGTGCATAGATGCTTCTTGAAAAAGTAATTTTCATGTCAAAGATACTCTGAAACGTTTTTCTATCTGTCTGAACTTCAACTTCTATATACCCAACAGACAACATAAATTAGCAGAACATCCATATGACAAATAGAGAAGGACCTGACTCTTCCAGAAACACATTCTTCTCTGTACATTCGTAAGATAAATTTGTAGGCTAACTTACTGAGTGGAAATTTACCTTGTGAGCTAAATTCTGAATTCAAGTTGTTGGTACCCTCTAGACTCATGCTGGTGTTGTATATTTTGTAGTTAGCAATGAAGTATGCTTCCCTGGCTTAGACAGTATTTGCAAAGCACTTCTGCTTGGTTTTGTTTCCACACAAATGTGGGGATCCATTTAAAAGAATTGAAGGTTACATAAATTCCTTAAACTCTTCTTCCTGCAGCATAAACTTGCCACAGAATTCTTGGTATCAAGTATCTCATGTAAAATATGGGGAATTTAGTAACAAGGTCAAATCATCTTGCATTGAATGCAGAGAAAAATTAAATGTTGAGGGGAAAAAATATTTGTAGGACTAAAATGGAAATGATGTTTACTTGGAAGGGAGGGTAAAATTATTCAATATTTTTAAAGAAATAACAAATGAAATTATTTGAATAAACATGTAAAAAGTGTAAGTTTGTCTTGTGAAATTGTCTCACCATCTCCTACTTGCACTGCATTTGAGTTTAGCTATTGTGGTAAATTGTTTACCTATCCCCACACCCTGTAGTCATTTATGACATATCTCCTTTGCAGTAGTTTTCTCTTCTGTGTTAAAGCTGGAAAGGTATATTCCCTCAGTATGAATTTAAGGAACCCAGGATTAACGTGACCCAGGGGCAGTAAATAATTCTGCCACCTGCAGTAGAATGAAATTTCTGATGTCTTGTTTTTCATTTCTGCTACTAGTGTCTAATAAGCTATTTTTTTTCAGACTATAATGCATATGATACTGTAGCCTTGTTTTATTTATGAGGTAAACTGCTGTAATGTCAAGAAAGCCCTTTTTTTTGTGTTATTAATCAAATCCCAGGCTGTGCATCATCTTTCTATGGACTTGAGACCCTTTTATAGATATAATGGGAGTTTTTCCCAAAATTATAAAAACCCAATAAAAGTGTGTAAGTTTTTTTACCCTGGAAGGTACATGTGATATCATGAAACCAAAAACTGAAGCCATGAGACACTGGGTCAAAGAAATATGGATAGTAATAGAATTATCCCAACAGTTCTCATAGCAAAGAGGGAAGAGTTGAACTGCACACCATCGTTATGAGTGTCTCCAGACCAGCTAAAAACTAATTCACAAGATGGAGAAACTTGTTTTCAGCTAAGAATGTAGTTATTTTTTATACTTCCAGAGATTTTCTTTCTTTTCTATACTCTGTTATTAGATGTGGAAGTTCTTGATATAATTGCTTGTGGGAAAACATCTTTACAAAAAATACATACCAGAGTTTTCATGGCCGGGAAAGGAAAGAAGGCAAGATGTCAGTGTTCTTCTAAAAGTGCAGTATATATCACGTAATATAACCCTGCTATATGCACTGGGGCATGAGCAGTCTTCTTAAGATGGAGAATTGGCAATGAGTTCTCAGTCTTCTCAAAAAGATATCAAAGCAATGATTAATATTTTGAGATAATGAATACCTAAAGAATTAACTCTGTTACATATTAGGGCCCTGATTAGTGGTTGAACTAGGAATGACATGACTGCAAAGATAGACAGCTTTTTATTTCAGAGTGGATATCTCAAAAATGCAGGTGATATACAGAGGAGAGGAAAGCACAAGGACATATATAAAAAAATTAATAGTTCTGTGGTGATCCATGGTTTGTTAGCTAGTTAGACTACAAAGCAACTTTGTGGAATAGAACAGGTGGGGTTCTGGTGTTAACTCTGAGCCAGCAATGTGCCCTCACAGCAAAAACCAGATTTGAGGGCAGTGATCCTTCCTGCTCAGCCATAGTGTGCTGGGTCCAGTTCTTGACTTGACAGCACAAGAGAGATAGATGTGCTGGAGTAAATCCAGCAACACCCCATGAGGATTATTGGATTGCCTGATGTATAAGAAGTAGCTGAGAGAGCAGGTGTTAAGCTTGGAAAAGGGAAGGTTCAGGGTTATCTGATCAATGTGTATAAATACCTGATGGGGGTAGTAAAGAAGATGAAGCCAGATTCTTCTCATCAGTACCTAGCCAAAAGACAAGAGGAAGCTGATACAAATTGAAATACAACAATTGGTTTTTTTTTTGTTTTTTTTGTTTTTTTTTTACAGTGATCACAGAGATCTGACTCTAGGACATGTTACCAAGATAGGTTAAGGGGTCTCCATCCCTGAAGGTATTCAGATCCTGACTGAATGTTGTACAATGTCATTCTAGATGGTGTTTCTCTGAGCAAGGGTTAGAACTGGATGATCTCCAGAGGCCTCATTCAACCCTAAAACTTCTGTGATTCAGGTGACAAATACATTTGCTCTGGCTATGTATCTGTAAGCCTTTTGAAGACTTTTTTTTTTTCTTACTGTCCTGGTTTGGAATAAATTAGGGAAGAACCTCCAAAAGGAGTCTCCTAAACCAAAACCTCCACCACCCCTTTTTCCCCCCAGCCCTGGGTTCGGGAAGGAAAATACCTTGGAGGAAAGGTGGAAAAACCGGTTTATTGACAAAAAAAACCACTCCCCAACACCGAATAGTGGGAAAAGACAGGTTACTGTGATGATGAGGAGGGTGCGATGCGTCTGTTGCAAGCCAAGGGACTTCTCCAACTTGTCAGGTCAGGTCTGGAGCCAGTTCAAACCTTGGGGGGGGGAAGAAAGAAGGAAGGAGGGAAAAAAAAACAAAAACCCAAAATGAAGCAGCAGGGGAAAAAAAAAAACGGCAGCAGGGGCAGCCGGAGAGCAAAGCAAAGCGAAGCCAAGGCAAAGGCAGCCAAGCTAGCAAAGAAAGCGCCCAAACAGGAAAAAAAAGGAAAGAAAAAAAAAACTGCAGGCACCCGCCCAATAGGGAGGGGGCAGCTGCCAGACACAACAATGTATCCAAGATATGGGATGGATATATGGAATGGATATATGGGATAGGAGGCAGGTCAACCCAGACCACTTACACTTATTAGTTTAGTGTTTCTGCAGCAATATAAGTTCCCTTGTTGCAATGAGAATCTTGAACATTTTAACATAAAATGTCAAGAGGTTTAGCCTCACTACTTACACCAATCTTACTCTAAGGCAGTGTAAAAAAACTTTCTTTTTAGAAACATCTTTGTCTTCTAAAAGGTGAACTGAGTTTTCTCTTCTGTTCTCTACTGATGGGATCCCAGATAGATAATCCTTACACACCAATAAGGAAACATGCAATTGATTAACCTGGAATTGGTTAGCAGGGATTATGTGAGGGGAGGAAGACAATAGATAACACATAAAAATAGAAAAAGTCACACATTTTACTAGGAGTTTATAAAAGAGCAACTCACTTGACTTTTGCTTTCTGATTTGTAGCAGAAATATGGTATTCATGGTTTATTACTAGGCTTCCAAAAATAACAATTTCACCTGAGCGATCTCTGAACACAAAAGCAAATTGTGAGCTTTCTAAGATAAGTAGATTCTTGTGAAATACCTATGGTCTGTCAGACATACCAGCTCTCAGGATTTCTAATTGCAAAGGAGATGAAGGAAACTGCTCTTGACAACCCACCTGGACAATCTGCATAATGTAAGAGACTTAAATATTCATGGTGAAGAAAATCCTCTCCCCTTTTAAGTGGCAAATAGTTGTGGGGTTTCTATGGCTTGGACACTATTGGCAGCACAATTATTCCCCTGTAGGCTGGATGTTGACATGGAGGGTAGAAGGACAGTGACAATGCTGAGGTGTCTTGTACATGGTGATATACTACTCAAACCTTTTTTTTGTACATGGTGATACACAACTCAAACCATAAACATTACCAATAAAAACCAAACCTTTACTGATGAGTAGTATATCACCATGGACAAGAGACTTCGGTGCTCAGTCTCAGTGGTACAGCAAAGTGCTCAAAAACAAGGAGAAAAGAGAATGGGATGACAAAAAAAACAGGAAAAGGGACCAAAACACGTCCAATTAATACTGGACGATAAGCTTGTCCTCCAATTCAATTACAATGTTTTCAATTGTTAAAGGAATTTTATATTTTTCCTAATTTAAGATTAAAAACTTGAGTTTCTTGAAATCTTAATTAATATTTCTTCCCCAACCAGAGGACTGCATTGGAGTTGTTTTGGCAGGTTTTGGTCAATTTTAGCCCCTGATATCAGCTCACTCCATTTCAATGTAGTCACTCCATTTCCAAATTCAATTAGTTATTCTAATCGAATTATTGGATCACATAACTTTCCAGAGCATTTGTTCCACTTGGTTCTCTGAATTAAAGATTTCATTTCCTTTCCTGAAAGAAAGACTTTCCTTTCAGGAAAGGGAAAAAAATCTTGCAATTTCCATGAGCTTTCTTTTGGCAAGCTTCTTTTGGAAGCTTTTTTTCCAGACAGTTCCCTACATTTCTGCTAATCCCATTCACTTTCACTGTTTTCCACTGGGGTTGGAATTTTTTCTTTGATTTGTTCACAGTACAATTTTGCTACTTCCTCTTCTGTCTCTTGATTCACTTTTCTTCCCTGTGTTCAGCAGTTGAATTGGAGTCATTTGGGCAAGATTTGCTCCTTCTCACTGACCCTCTATTCCTCTCCTTCCATATGCTCCTAATCACTCCATTGCCAAATTTTCTTGGTTTTTCACTTGCTCTGTTTTTGGTCATATATTTTCCAGTGAATTTCTTATATTTTTTTGATTTTTATTTATATTCTTTTCCTTCTTTTTCTTCCACTGTATACCAAGCATTGTAGAGCAATGGAGCTTTTCTTAATCTTATTTTTTAGAAGTCAATATGACTTTGTTGTTTTTCTACTTCACTTTTTAGTTTCAGTTATATTTTAGTTTTGTTCTCATTTCACTGATTAAAACTGACTTTTTAGGAAAGAACACACTTTTTTGCCATCTTTGCCACTTGCACATCCAGAAATGCTGCTAAGAAAAAAATGGGCTCATTTTTTGACTGAAATAGGAAGTAGTCAGCCCTTTGCTCATGGTTATCACTTTTGTTTTGCCCCAGCCACTGTTACACTCTGGACCTCTGTCCAGCACACACACAGGAGGATGCTGGTATTCAGGCTCCATCAGGTTATTGACACATTCTGCTCCTCAGGAACCTCCTGGGATCCAAGTAATTGAGCTCAACAGTTGAACCTCTGTAGAAATATCCCTGACCTTTTGCCTTTCAGTCAGTGGAGTGACCATATGTGAATGCCAATTAAGAAGCCACAGGCATTTTGACTTGGGCAATTGGGTCAAGCATAGCATTGAGGTTATATAATCCTTTTTTCCTATTAGCTTTTAAAAGTTGGAAGTAGAGAACTATTCCTTTCCTACCTTCTCTTCACCAATGGATTTTTATTCTTATATGAAAGATTTTTTTTTTTTTTTTTTTTTTTTTTTTTTTTTTTTTTTTTTTTTTTTTTTTTTTTGGAAAAGCAGATTATCATAATCAGCCATTTTCAAATCCATCAGTACAATATTTACTCTTCTACTCTTATGGAAGATTTATTGTTGTAACAGAAGCAAAAACATTGTGAAAATGTTGATCTTTTTCCTTCCTTCTAAGAAAGAAATTGAGTAGATGAGTGCCATGAGGGTGATGGTAAGATTGAAATGAATACCTGTTTACAGTTCTTCTTAGTTCAGATGCTTCCTTAAGGTCAGCCTACTTTCTTAATTGCAGCTGTAAGATTTTCTGAATTAAGTAGGGAAATTTCGATTGTATCAAGCAAGAAATCACAGTGGTTAACATGGAACCAGATGAGCAAATTGTTGAGGAAATGAGGAAGGAGAATTTCCAATCCGTAAACTGCAACACCTGTACAAGTGGTAGGATTGAAGCTTGTACTGCACAGAGTAACTGTATGCCAAGTAACACAGAGTAACAGAGTAATTCCTGTACCAAGTCAGTGTATTTGCAGAGAGGAACTGCTGCTATCCTCAGTCCACAGGAGCCAGCAGTAAAACAGATTTTAGTGTTCTATTTAATTTGCTGAAGCTTAGTCAGCTTTGCCCTAGGAGTCTATGAGTACCCACTTTACACATTTCCATCCTGCATTATTTTGTGATATATGACTTCAAGTTTTAAATAATACATGAGTAAAATCAGGTTGTTGTATTGCTGGTAAGATGAGGGTTTTCCTGGTGAAAGGAAATTGACGTGACAGTCTCTCTGGCATTTGCTCTTGTGTTATGAGTTCAATGTACAGGGAGAGTTGGAAAAGGCAAAGATTTCTCTAAAAAACATAGGAGACGAATGGTATGGTAAACAATAAACTAATGAAAATTGAATAGTTCAACTAATGCATCACACAGTAACACAGACAAAAAAGTCTGCTGAAATATTCATGATGAAAAGAAGTCACAAAAATATGCTGTGAGGAATTAAGGGAGCAGAAAGGGATGTGTGAGGGGAATTCAGAGGATGTGAATAGACTGACACTGAACATAGAGTAGGCTTCATTAGAAGGAAGCAAGAAAGAAAATGGAAATGAAGGGTGAGCAAAGAGAGCCTTTTCAGAAAAAGGTGATGCAAATCATTAGCAGATAATGGGAGCTGATCTTTATGGGAGAACTTTAGAGTAGCTGAGGAAACTTGAGCAAGCCACTTTTTGGAGACTATGGATAGAGGTGAAGGAGATTGGAAAGACTTACTTTCAGTGTGGGAAAAGCTCATTATTGGTGACACATCCCATAGAGATGTGATTTCTTGATTTTTGGCTACAGATAAGTGTTGGAGTCTGTGAAGGATTTCAGTGCTCATAGAATGTTTGGGGGCAGAAAGGACCGCTGGAGATCATCTAGTCCAACTGCCTGCTGAGGCAGGTTAACTTGGAGCAGGCTGGGCATATTTGCATCCTGTCAGGTCTTGAATATCTCCAGAGAAGGACAGTCCACAGCCTCTCTGTGCAGCCTGTTCCAGTACCCTGTCACCCACACAGTAAAGAAGTTTTTCCTCATATTAAGATGGAACTTCATGTGTTTCAGGTTGTGGCTGCTGTGCCTTGTCTGGCAATAACTCAAACTTGTTCACAGGCTACTGGTATGACACAATTCTGAAGCAGTGTATTTCTGTTGCATGATCTGTCATATATTCCTCTGAAAAGCTGCACTATGAAGGAATTTTCAGTTTGGAGTTAATGAATAAAGAATTTATTTTGATAATGTATCATTTTGCTCATACTAAGAAGCTTCTGAAAGCATACAGTAATCCTTAGCTTGCCAGGAAAGACTATTTCACTAATTGAGAAATCTCATTTTAGAGGTAAGTTCATGCCAGACCATTACTGCAATAATATACTCAGAGCACGTATGGGAGTGATTATATTTTAATCTTTGGTCTTGATGGGGGTCTGCTTCCTACAGCCTTTCAGTTTTAATTCCAGCTTGGAAAACATACAGGAACCCTGTAGAGTGACATTTATGCTTTTGTTTAACTTCTTGTCCTTGAGGCTGGCAGCTTGAGTAACACTGTTTCCCTAACCTGACATCTTGCTAAGGAAAAAAATCTGAGTTTTGCCCCAGGGGCAGAGAGGAAACATGATGCCCTGTACACAGCAGTGTTCTGGCTGCTGGTACACTTAGAAAAGAGAGGACCAGCAAAACCTGCATTATCTATGCTTCAGTGGTTTGCTAGATTTTTTTTTTCCCCCCTGTGGGGTCATGTAAGTTTTATCTGGTTTTGTAATTTGTAAGTATTTTGACTAATACATATTCATAGGGTCTTTGGGCTATGCTTCAGGAAATAGATCTATTTTAAGGATGGGCTTGGCAAATGAGGACTGAGGCAGAGTCTCCATTAATTTTAAGACTGAACCACTTTCTCCTGTGTATGGATGCTGGGGTACAGAGTGGCCAAATGACTTGCCCAAGATACCATTTGCATTTCAAGCACAGCCACAAATCACTTCTAAAAATAGTACGTACAAGTGATATTCATCACAGCACGGGAATGGCAGGCCCCCAGATATGAGCTTTTCTCAGGAGAGAAAAGTCCACAGGATGTTGTCAACATCATTATGAGATGACACTCTAAAAGATGAGAGTGTGCCAGGTTTTATGCTTGTAATGATATTTAATATTACCCTTTTGATTTTCAGAGAAGATGTAGATACCCCACCCTGAGAGTGTTCAAGACCAGGTGGGATGGGACCCTGAGCAATCTGGTCTAGTGGAAAGCGTCCCTGCTTGTGGTGGAGGGACAGGAACTAGTTGGTCTTTAAAGTCCTTGCCACCCCAAATCATTCTGGGATCTTAAATGGATTAGATAGTGCTGGATGCAGAGAGAGACTACCCATCAGCATATACACACATAAATGTTGTGATGATGGGGTAAGGTGAGAGGCAGAGGTGAGAGGACTTTACTTTGTGTATGCACTGCTCAGTGATAAGTAAAGCACCAAATTAGCAAGTGTTTTGATCACAAATCCAAAACACAGCCTTGTGTCAGCTTCTATGAAAAGGAAAATAAGAACAATAAGAAAAAAAATACAACAACAGGAAAAGAATGAACATCTCAGTTGTCAGTTTAGTGGTAGGTAGTTTATGGTGGGAACAAGTGACATTTTTAATTGACCATTTTTTGCCAGCTTTAGTATTTTGTTTATTTTTGGGGGTTTTTCTTAGTAAGTGAAATACATTTGTACTCTTCCTTTTGGGGTAAATGATGTCTTGACTATAGAAATTTTAGAATTATATTAGGCTAGGTGATTTTCACAGTTCCTTCCAACTAAATTATAGTATTGTATTCTGTGCCTATCTGTTCATCACCACACTTTAAACAAGCATCAAATAATTATGTTCAGAAAATCCTGAAGTTTATCTTGTCACTGGGTATTGGGTTTTTTTTTCCTCAAAACCCAGACAGGAACATACTAGCCTTTCTTCACAGCTATGTGCTTCAATATCATTTGCTGCCAGCTGCTTGTAAATATCTGTAAACAATAAAATGATTCTGATGTATTCACCAAGACGTTTGAAGAATTATGACTGAAAGTGCAAACAGTAACCTATCCTTAGAGAGAGAGACACATAGCCAGGAAACATATGGGTTTGAGTTGAAATGATCCTTCCTCACCGTGAGAGAGCGTGCATAATCCTGTATTATGGAAAAAGAACAGGCAGTTCCTGCCACATTGGGAGCCAAGTTATGAATAGTTAATGACATCATGTAAAGACAGGGTAGGTTTGCAGTTTTAGGTAGCTTACTTTCTTTTTCCATGGTTTTCCTGGGAAAAGGAGGGAACTTAATTTAAGTAGCGTGAATATAAGAAGTGAAAAAAGAAAGATCTGTCAAAACAAAGGAAAAAATCGAAAAAGGCAATAATAAGTAGGTAGATATCTTAGGAGCTTTTTGGTACAGAAATTCTCCATATGGTAATCTCAGGAAAATTTTAAGAATATGTCTTTGTATTTGTCAGGAGACTTCAATTCTTTCATTCATCTGGGGACTTTGATTATTCCTGTAGGAGTCTGGTGTCTGTTATTATTACAAAATCTAACAAATAGCATATGTAAAATCTGTTAGGAGACAGAAAACCATATTAGAATTAAGTTGGGGTCTGCTAGGAACCATAAGGTTTTTTTCCTTCTTTTCCATTTGGTCCACCTTCAGGAAATCACTAACAGTGATCTTTCTGCGATTCATAAAACACTGAGGAATGTCAAGTCAGCTGAGGCCTACTTTGTGTTTCATCTAATTCTGTCTGACCAGCATTGTGTAATTGAATAAATGTGTAAATGATACAACAAGCTCCATCATACATTTTTTTGCCAATTCATCCTGAAGATAACAAGCAGTTCCTTGCATTGCTGAACTGTGATTCCCTGTAATGGGACAGGGCAGTATGTAGAGCAAAACCAGTGCAGATGAATAGTGGTGTTGTTGAGAGCAATGGAACAACATCCCATCTGGGCTATTCAATAAAGCTGTGTCACAGGACCCCTCCTCCTGTGAAAGATACTGCAAGGAGAAATCTACTTCTGCTGTGAGTGCACATCAAAAACTCTGCTCTTCCTTTCCTGACTCTTTGGCCTCTTACAGTGGTGATTTGAATAGAAGGTGCTCAAGTGTGCCAGGCAATCAGTTTGAAATAAAGGGAAAAACTGCTTCTTTGCAATGTTTGGTCATTCAGAAGGTGGATTCAGCACCTGTTGCCTGCAAAATCTTTTCTGTGTGTCTCTAGCTTTAAAAATGTTGCAGCAAGAATGGTCCTATGAACTACCCTATATATTCTGTCTGAAGAATCACCAGATCATGTTCAGAACTGTAATGAAAATTTTGTCTTTATATATTCCTTCTAGCTGCCAGTCTTATCTACTCAACCTGGACCCTGAAAAGCTGCCCATGTGGTCCTTAATTTCTGTTGTCAACAGAAATATTTTGCTAATGCAAATTACCTGTCCCTTCCTCTGCAAGGCCCAAGAGTGCAGTCATTTGGAAGCAGCTACTGTTCCTCTGGCAGATGTGTGCAAACAGCTGAAGATTCTTCATCCTAGTACATCAAGGACTACTTCTTGAGCTTGTCCCTTTCTTTACTGTCTTCCTCCTGACACAGTTTTACCAATTAACTGCAAGTGATTTTCTGTAATAACTTATTTTAAAGGCCAAAAGTCTCTGCATGTCAGTCCTGTTGGAACTCCACTACAAGGCTGCTTGGAAAACATCTTGTATCACTTGCCTCATTGTCAGGCTACATGTCAGCTTGTGGAGATATTTTTTCGTTAAGCCTGTCACTGTCTGAGTTTGTCTAGGCCTGGTTTGCCACTTATGTATTCCTCTTTTTCAGTAGTGTATATATATAGTAGTTTGGTGTTTTCACTCTTGCAAAAAAAAAAAATTTTCTTTTACAATTTGATGAGGCAACTTAACATATCAGCAAGATCAGATATTCACCAACAGCTTAAAAATCTTTGTTTATATATATATAAATCTATGTTTATACATATGAATTAATATTCATTAATATTATTAATGTATTTGATACTTAATACTTATGAAAGCTAATAAAATAAGATGAAATTGAGATAAAAGACCAGCTAGAGGTCTAAATAAACAGTGGGCATAGAGAAGAAAAAGGCAGTCAGTGTTTCATTTTCCTGTGTGTGTCCATATGTATAAAACATAATTTCTTCTTGTTTTGCACAAATTAAGCATTTCATGAGCTGAAGCATTAAAGCACCTCAGAATAATTTGGCACTTAATGGGCTAAGTCTCAGAACCAGTTATAAATTTATTATTTCCAGAGATATAATTTTAATTGCTTTTTGATAGTGAGCTAAACTGGACAAGACTTTCTGTACACTGTGGAACAGGAAAAGGTTTGGAAAATTAGCCATTCCATTTGGAAGCCCAAAAGCGCTCTCTTAAGTCCTCACTAAGCAGGTAAGGTAGATTTGTAGAAGACTGTTGACTTTGCCTTCATTTCAAATGAATTGTGGTTCAGGAAGTATCTTCCTCTTAGTTTGCCTACTGGTTATTTCTTACCTCTAGTCTCCAAAATTTAGAGGTAACCTCATAAAATACTTCAGTTCAATTATACTGAGAAATAAATAATAAAATTTGGTTTCATTATATTGAGAAAATTTAGGACAGAAGTACTAAGGTTGGGAGGAAGAGAAAGCCAAGTGATCCATGTGAGGTGGAGCTGTGAGAGGCAAGTATGGCTGGCAGAGGGCGCTTAGAATTGAGAACTTTGTGCCTGAGCAATGACCAGGCTGGGAAAAGGTAGAAGCTTGCCTCATGTTATCCTCTAGAGATGGTTACCTAGGTCTTGTGAGTGAGAAGTGTAGGGGAGAGGAGGTATTTTTGCTATCATGGAGAACCATCATCATTGTTTGCTGGCTTGTTTTCATGATGAAGCCTGAATTATGGTAATGCCCAAGGCTGTTGGACTTTGGTTAGGGCAGTTGGTCAGAGCATGCTGCTAAAAACACCAGGGTCATGGGTTTGATCCCAGTACAGGCCGTTTACTCAAGAGCTCATCCTTGTGAGTCCCTGTCACCCCCAAATACTCCATGGTTCTTACACTTTTCATTTGAAGTTCTGACGGCTGTTGTAGTGGTGTGTTTTGGGGTTTTACCTGTTTTCTGTATTTGTTCCTTGTTTTATACAGTTTTGCAATGGTTTAGCCCTGTACCCCTATGTTAAACCCCTTTTTGATTTACCCCAATGATTTTCAGATGTCATTCACAATTAGGGGTCATGTCGATCATTCCACAGCCTCACCCAGATGCCTGGAAAGTTCTAGTGGGGACATCGAATGATTTGGCAGGGTCTCGGTTCTCCCACCCCACTAACTGATTGATTTGTTCTACCTTTTGTCCTTTATGTTCTGGGTCACTCCCCCTCCTTTGAGATTGATTCCAAGTTGGCCCCACCCCATTTCCCCACCCCCCTACATAAGGTGTTACCCAAAGAGGAACACAGGCTTTGGTGGGCTGACTCCTGGGAGGAAAGAAGTCATGTGGATTTAATAAAACCCAGTTGAAGTCTCCCACCAAAGTCCATCCTTTTTTTCTTGCCACTATTCACACTTCTGCCGAGGCAAGGACCCACAGGATTTAAGGTGTGTTCCAGGACACTGAATTGTACCTCTACTGCAGTGCTGGTGCCAGAGCTCGCCAGGGAGAGCCAAGAAAACCCTAAGAAACGCACCGAGCCATCGCAGGCTGTGTTCTCTGAAATAGAGGATTTAAGCTGTTCTGTGAAAGAAAATTAACCTTGGTGGCAAATCTGCTGTTTGATATTATTACTTCAATTGTATAATTTAGCACCTTTCACCATTGTTCTCTGGGTACTATATGAAATTATACAATAATTTGCTTATTGATAGAGAAATTTAACTGTAGAGATAGGATTGTCCATTTTTATTGGCCACTTCAGTGGTTATAAATTGAGAGCTGATGTCTTTTAGGGACTGTCATAAAACTCTTTTCTTCTGATGCCTTAACCATATTCTATATAAGAGTAGTGGAACTTTATCAAGTTGGCTGAATCAACTTGATAAAGTTCCACTACTCTTATATAGAACTTATATAGAACATCAACTTTATCAACTGGTTGAATCTTCATGCAGGATAGGTTTATCTTTTCTGAATAAATGAGATTCACTTTTTCAGTCATTCTTAAAGAAATTACTCGAAGAATTTCATATAAAAGCACAGAAACTTTTCCTGGGCATTTAAAGGATATAGTTTAGTATTGAAATTGGAGTGATCAGACATACCATTGTCCTAATTAAGTACTAATTTGAATTCAAGACTGTGCCTGAAAGCAAAATTTCTTCTTTTGTAAAGGTAAACAATTGCAGACTATGTTCTTGATAATTTCAGTAGCTACCCATACAAATGATGCTGTAGTATATCTATAGGTATCATGGAAATGCAAGATAATAGTAGGATAATAGGGAGATGAAGAGATTTGAAGAAAACCCAAAACACAATAGGCCTATTAGACAAGTGCAAGTAGTATTGAAAAAAAGGAGTTTTCTTGCAGGTGAGATTTTTAACCTAATAGATGATTATTACCTTTTATATGATTATTATTCACATAAATTTATAAGGGGTTCAGGATTCCACCTGTTCAGACCTGTTCTTATGTAAAAGACAGGGTTAAGGTAAATTGGAATATTTCATGCAGGGAGAAGAGAGAAAGTAAATGTAAATATAGGTAAGTCTGTACAGCATATACAAGTAAAGGCATCAAAGAGCATTTCCTAAAAACATGTAGCAAGTACTCTTGTTTGTGTATGCTGAACACAACTTAATGGAAATGACATGCCTCATTTCTTCCCTGTGCTTTAGTTTAGACACAACTCCTTTGTTTGCCTTTTAAATAGTGCTCAGTTTATTTGAATTCTTTCTGATTGATGAAAACAAGGCTGCCTTAAAAAATGAGGGGGGACATTTATTTAATTGGTATTAGTCAGTTTTACTTACTGCTGGTTTTAGATCTCAGTGCTTGTCATCATGGTTACTCTGTGAGGATGAGGAACTTTCATTCTCAGAAGCAAAAAATAATGCATGGATGTTCTTTTTTTTTTGAGAAGTCTCTGCCCTCTCACAAATTACAGATGTTAAACATCTAAGATAAACTCCACTTGTAGCTGAGCAAGTGCTTATGTTGAAAGGATTTACATGATCGGTTTGTGTTAACATTCCACTGACAATGAAATAAGCATGCAACCAGGTGCACATTGACTCTGCTATGTGTTTCACTAGGCGTAGTGGTCCATAATTTCCAGTGATGGCCATTGGTCCTGCCTGAAAGATCAGGATCTCTCTTATCTCCTTATTTCAGTGGGAATCCAACTGAGATTCCACCCTAACTTCAGAAAGCAAACACTTTGTTGCACTTAATTAAGACCTGGGGGCTAACATAAAAGTCCTTTATACTTGCTTTTCTCTATTTTACTGATTTGCTATTGTTCTTAGATGAGCACATTTGATTGTCCTTATGTATACTCATGCAACTTTGACTTAGAGTAAACTCAAGAGAACAACACGATGGGAAATGCTTATGCAACCCGTATCAGAGAAAGTTGCTAATATGATTCTAAAATAGCCTCAAACTTCTGCAGTTAAAATGAAGTGCCCTAGAAACTTTGCGACTTCACTTGAGTGACCAGCCTGAAGGAAGGTCACATCATGCTGGGAGATGATCTGACCTGACACAATGAAACCCTTTTCAGACTGAAAAATAGAATTATACTAAGCAACTGAAAATAGAATGTAGTTTATGCTAATTTTCTTTGTTTTGCTTTCAGTGGTGGGCTTGTTTTCTTATAACAAACTGTCCTTGATCCAAAACCTTAAAACTCTTTGTGGTGATACATAGCCAGCATTGTCTTTTCTTTCTTATTTAATTTCTTTATGTCGAAACATTTAGATTACATGTACATATACATATGTTAATTTGAGAATTTATGTATATGTATATATATTTGGTGTCCGTGTGCATTTAGAGAAATAAATCTGTGTCCTGTTACAGACTGATTTGGAGGGAGAGTTCATTTCCATTTTTAGGACATTTGCCTTATAGATTTCACTACATCTTAATTGTGTCACCTCCTGAGCAAGTGAAGTGTATGAGAACAGGAACACAAATTTGAAACTACTTAAAGAATAAGGGAAAGTAAGATGATTTTGCATTACCCACAGACTGAGAAGTACAGTTTACTTTTGACCTGGTCAAAAATAATTTGGACATTTCTATAAATAAATCTTAGGGCACTTGACGAGCAGTCCTCAGTGCTGGCTGGGGTTTTGTCCTTGGAAGACTTGCTGTATCCAGCAGTACATACAGCCAGTGCTTCAATGCTGCCCTAGCTCCATGTCCCAGGGCCAGCCAGCAGGGAGACTGAACATGTAGCTCCAGTAGATGCACACACACACAAACATATGTATTTACATAAAAACATAATCAGCCACACAGATCAGTGCAGACAGAGACACTCAACACTCTCAAAAACAGCACTGAGGGCTTCATGCTATTCCCCTCCCTGGCTGACCAGGATAAAAGTTAATTATTGGGAAATACATACATATCCCCCAGCAGTGGTCCTATAGTCTGTAGGTGATCTCTGACAGGGTATCCTGATGACTCTGAGACTGATGTTATTCCCAGTCCTTGGGCAGAAATCCTCCTGGGACATCCTAAGGCAGCCAGGGCAGGGACCCATGTCCCTGACTAGGTGATCAGGGTTCCTTCCCTCCCAGCTCTGGGCTGTTCTATTCTTTCATGCCTGGAGAAACCAGCTTCTTATACCCATCCAAATAGGGCTGCTGGTGGTTAGGTGCTGATTCACTGCCTAAATGATCAGCAAGGTTTACAAGTTTCTCAAGCAGTTTCCAGTTAAATTACCCATCTTTTAATAACTTCCTATTTTTTTATTGTAATTCAACTATATTTCATGACCTAAGCAAATGTACAGGGGTACAGTTTGGTATTAACTTATTGCGTTTCTTCCTCAAAGATGGGTCTGCATAGCTCTGTGGTACTGTAATAATTTTCATGTGGTCATAAAACATTTTAGAATCCTAAAAGTACTATAAAACTCATCTCTACATTGCCTCTTCTTCAGATGTTCAGAACTGACTACTTAAGAAAGAAGTTAACAACTAGTATTTTGTGTTCAAACTCAGTGGGGAAGATGAGGGATTTCATGGTCACAGGCTTCAAGTCAAGTGCTTGCACACTTCAAGAACAGCATTATGGAAATAAAACAAGACTGCAGTCATTAGCACTGAAGGAAACCTTCTTTCACCAACTTCTCACAATAATGTTTGTTCATGCTCACTGCTGTAAAATAACAACCTCTCTTAAATTACTCTAAGAACTTCTCTTTTTCGAGATTGTGTTCTGATAGGCATATAATTAAAGTCAAAACAACAGCAAAATACTGTGATTTCAGTTTGAAATTTAATTGCCTTACCTGCATAATCATTGCAGTATAAATTAGGCACAGCTGTATAGCAGACAGAAGGTTTCTTTTAACTAAAATAATTTCCTTTCTCTTGACTGTATTGAACACGTGCATTTCAGGGCTCCAGATTTTGAGAAGATCCTACTTTATGACTGTAGATTGTGTATGCACTTTTTTTCATGGATACAGGCAAAGATTTTTTTATTGCCATTTTTCTTTGTAATGTCTAAGTAAAGCAGTCCTTTGCTGGAAATGTTCATTTTGCGCTGCTGTTTCTGCAGTTTATTTATTGAATCCTGGAACTCAAGGTTTTGGTTTTAATCAGGTTTGCTCTTTAAAATTAAAGAGCACATAAATAATCTTGTGGCATTAAATCAAAGTAGTTGTCATGCTTTTCAAATGTCTGTAGACTGCACAGTTAAAGGCCCTCGAAGGGAAGCAGGGGTGGGGGGCTGCTACAGTTTGAAAGAGAATTTACGATGAAAAAGAATCTCCTCTTAAACAATTGACAGGATGCTAATGTGGTCAGAATAAGCAGAAATGAGTAGGTATTTTTGCTTGGGAGATAATGTAAGAATGCTTGAGCTTTAACAAGAAGGAAATGGGGAGCTTAAAAGTCTTCTGGCTTTCCATATGTGTGGAGATTGGTATCTTCAGTACTGTCCCACTTTCCCCAGGGTGGCTGCAAGAAGGTGACCTGTCCCTAGAGTTCTTAATTAAGATTCATACCCTTAATCTGAAATCTAAAATTATATTCTTCAGAATTATTGAGAACAGGGAGAGGAGGTTTTTTTGTTTGTTTGTTTTTTGTTAAAAATCTGTGTTTTTTGATCTAAATCTAGAACTAACTTCCAGAAATCATTACAAACAAAAATGCATTTGATTTTGCTGATGAAGAGCAGACAAATGAAATCTTTCACTGTTTGTCTTGAAAACTCATGTCTCTACTGGAAAAAAGAGGATTTTCTTAATGTGGCAGCCCATTTTTCAACATAAAGAAGAATTGATATTTGTTTTTCTCATTTTTCTTGCCTCAGGGATGCTGGATGATAATACATTGTGGAGCTGTTTTATGATCTTTTAAGGTGCTTGGGGACAAGTACATATTTAATCATTCAGTTGTCTGACTAGACATGGCAGAATAAAATGTGTTCACAGAAGACATGTCTTCAAATACTTATTGAGTGTTAAACAGGATAACCTGTAGAAGAGGTGGCCATCTTATTAGTAAATAGCATCATAAGAGGATCATCTCCCTATCATAGGATTGACTTTTATCATGTGGCCCCCCCTCCTCCAAGGTCCTGACCCTTTGAAATGAAAAGAGAAAAGCTGTGTCTTCCATTCAGATTTTATTCTGCTGCTGCCTTGTTTCTTAAAAATTTCTTTCCTTCTTGAGATTTTATGAGGCAGGCATTTCAAAGTCCTTTGTGAATCAGATAGATGGAGAAGCACACAGTATTTGTAGGAAAAAAAGATGAAGTAAATACAGTACAATAGTTTGTATGTACAGAATTCAATGTTAGCTTTTAGGTTTTTCAAAGCTCTGTGTGAAATTGTTGCCACACAGGTTCTGTAAGCAAAGCTCTGCATGACTGATAGAAAATGCTCATCTGGTGCTGTTGTGTGAGGAAAGTCACACTGTTTAGGTCTAAGTATCACCTTTAATTTTTTTGTCTTGTTTTCTCAAGAGGTCATATTTCATCAAAATGTCCAGAAGATGTTGAAAAGAGTCAACAATCAGTCTGCAGTTGCAAACTTAGCTTGCTAAAGCATACCTATGTTTCTGAAAATTGTTTAATGCCTTTTCAATTCCCAAGTGACTTATTATGCTTGTAAATAATAACACTGTTGTGTTCTAGGGTTGCAGTAAACCAGGAAATAAGACAAAACGTTCCCTGTGGAAAGCTCTTGCTCAGTACATTCGGATCCAAATACCTATCAATAAATCAGTTTGCATCAATAAATCTACTTATAGCTGGAATTACTGTGCTCACTCTTACTCACTCAGCGCTGTCCACTGTGGGGTAAGACAATTCTTGCAAGCTTAAATGTCGTGGTTTAGGTTTGCTTATTGGAGAGATAGAAGTTTGGGAGAAAAAGGCAAAAGCAGGCTCAACTTAGAAGCAAAACCAGATAGATTTTATTAACATACAGTAAGAGAAGAAAGTAAGAAAAAACACCCAACACAAATTATTTTCTAAATCAAACCCTTTCTCCCACTACAAACTTCATTTTTCTACAAACAATGTAAAGAGGCAAAACTCAGAACCCCAGGTCAGTACCGCTTATAAAATAGTCTTTCATTCAGTCTTTGAGAGACAGAAGTCACTCTTGTGATTTTGTAACTTTCACACAAAAGCAGCTCGCCCAGAGAATCTGCATCTGTGGAACTTCCCATTTCATGTAGCCTTTTCCATGACTACCTCTGGGCCATGGATTTCATAAATTGGGATGGTGCCTTTTAAAAAAGAGCTCTTTCAAAAAAACAAAAGAATCTTTTTCAACTCAGAACAGAGATGATCTTCTCACTTCTTCACTGGCAGAGGGCTTCTTCTCATCTCTCTCTATTCAACTTCCCATGAGGGCACAAAAAGTTCACTCAGTTCATCAGAGATACCTTTGCTCAAATCCACAAATCATCTCCTCAATTTATATTGTCTGCAATTAAAAAAAATTTCTGGTTACCAAAATCCATAGGAGATTTTCAGCCTAGAACCAAAGCAACTTGTCATCTCTACCACTTAAAAGTCATTCTTCCTTTACTAACTTTGAGATCTCCATATTGTCCCTTTACATGTTTCCAATTTGGCCTTTTCTTTCATCTTTGAGAAGGGTTAGAGTTTAAAATCTCAATCTGTGTCAGGAAAGAGTTAAAGCTTGCCCAGGCCTATGGTGGTCAGGTGCTCTCTGCCCTGGCAGCTGCAAATGTTTCAAAACCATGCCAGCGAGGAGGAAGCTGGTGAATACAGTTTTTCCACCCCTCCATCTGAAGCCATGAGCACTTCCAGTTGTTCTGTATGCCTGGCATGGAGTGTAGGGAGGTTGGGAATTCCTTCCTCCCCTTAGGGCGGGGTGCCGGCAGCCAGCGGGGCGTGGGACATGATCCTGCCGTGACCGGCCCGATCCCCTCCGCCGCCTCAGAGACACCGCCGGGCCTGCCGGGCTCGGCCTCCTCTGGGACAGCGGCCCTGGAGTCCTGGACACCCTGCCGGACTGCAGCCTGCCTCCTCTGGGACAGTGCTCTGGAATCCTGGACACCCTGCGGGACTGCAGCCTGCCTCCTCTGGGACAGCGGCTCTGGAATCCTGGACACCCTGCCGGACTGCAGCCCGGCCTCTCTGGGACAGCGGCCCTGGAGTCCCAGCTGCTCCCGGCCTCCCTGAGGGCAGCCGGGGCCTAAGCTGGGATCTCCTCGGCTGCTCACATGTTACCTGCTCACCAGACAAGGAGAAAAGAGGAAGTCTTCAACCCAGCCTCAGCTTTTATATGGGTATTACCAAAAGTCACTTTCTGTTTTCTGAATGATCAGAACTCTGCGTGAAATTCAAAACCTGCCTCCCGCATAAGTCCCTGTCCTTTTCATAGAATTCCAGGGCCCTAGCAGTGGGATACTGTTTCAAACCATGACATTAAGGGAGCTGGTCAAATACAACCTAGAAAGCCTATTACCTTTTCTCTGGGATCAGTAATGAGAAATAAGCAGTTCAAGTCTGTGCTGTTCTTTGACAATCCTTTTTTCAAAGCCCAAAGGCCTGTAGTGCCTCTGAACCAATTTAGCAAGAAATTGTGTCATCCACGAAAGGATTTTCAGAGACACCATTTCTATCCCTTCCCATGATGATAAATGTCACTCCTACTTCATTTGGAATGAACAAAGTTGATTTAATCAATCTTAATCCTGAGACAATCTGAAAAAAAGAAATTAGATTGTCAAGTGTTATTGGATTGAAAAAGAACACACACCAGAGTATCAGTCTACAGATGTCACTGTTGTCAGCTCGTTGTCTTACAGTTCCTCCCAGCAACTTTCTTATGAAGTTGAAGCATAGAGCCTGTAGCCCTCTTCGGGACTCCTCTCTATAGGACAAAAGTTTGTTCAAAGCATCCTCAACAGCCCTTTGATTAGAGGGAACAAGGCCATCTGCAAATTAATTTAATGTCTTCTCCTCTTTTAAATGACTACCTACTCATCCACGATGCTGGATAAAGTAGTTGTCAGTATGATTAATTTGATCAAGCATTAGTCTTTCATTTAAGAGGTCTTGAAGAGATTTAGTTTTGGTAATATGTTCTGCATTAACAGGGTATTTCTTGTGATTGTCTTTCAAAGTTTGTTCCCTTCAAAGCAATACAATTCATTGCAGAAGATCACCCTGGGCATTAATACATTTTAAATGCAAACAAATGTATTTTCAGCCATAAAACAGAGTCACAAGGTGCATATTGAAAAATAGCTGGTTATATTGAAGGCTAAATTAAATAAGTTATTCGCTAATATATTTCTAACCCCAGACTGTATGCATTTGGACTGAGAAAGCAACAATGAATGACTGTTTTCTGAGAGATTTGTGCCTTTTGTTTGGACTCTGGTTAGCTGCAGAGTCAAGTCCAAACAAATATGTACAATAATACTTGTCTACTTGTTCAAACTCTGAAATATTATTTTGCTTTAGTAGCATGACTTTCTTGGTTACTCTCTACCTACAGTAGACTGAGTAGCCCTTGTATGTTCACTGATCTAATTTATTATTATTATTATTATTATGTTCCATGATTTCTTCAATGTGTAACATTCAAGGTTCAAAGTAGTTTGGTCATTTGGTCAATTTGACCTGCTTGGTAATGAACTTTCCCTTCCAAAAGTGTTCTTGGTTAAAGTAGAATCATTGGTAATTCCTATAAGTGGTTTGTTGCTGTGCCAACCTATAAAACCATTGTTGTTGTCTGTTTCTTTTCATATACATATGGCAATTTTGCTGACTTTATGGTGTGGGAGGATGCAATTCTCCAACAGTGAATACTGCAGTAAGAAATGGTCTTCAAGTAATGTTAAGAACATGAAGTGTTTTGATTCATGGAAGGAGAGTGGAATTCATTGCTATGGCTTTTAATCACAGAAAAACCCTGAGAACCTTAGTAGAAATTGACTTGAGGTTCAATGGTAAAGATAAAGTTCTGAGGAGGATATTTTGCTTTATTTTTTCCTTTCTACTTTAAATCCTCTTATTTACTTAATCATTTGCAGGTGATTATTTTGGTTGTTTCTCCCTTATATATTGTCTTCTCTGGGAGAGATGGAAGGGATAGATTGGTGCTGCGTGGCCAAAGTGGGCAAGATATTTTTCTAAGAACCTCCCTTGTGAGATTTTATTAAGAGATATCAGAGATACATATCTCAAAAAATAATAATAATTATAAAAAATATAAAATTCACAATTATCAAAATGCCCTCTTTGCTGGCAGCTACTTGATAGCTGTTGAAAGAATTTAGTTTTTTGAATGTTAGCAGCATTTTCATATGTAAAACCATTTTTTTTAAATTATTAATCTCATTTCCTGGGTAATAAAATGTCACAAAGATGTTTTGGTCATTCAGAAGTTAAATCTGTTTTCCTCATAGTTATTCAAATACATTTGGTAAATTAAATGTCTGTTCTAAAAATCAAATGTAACATGCACATTGTCAAAATATTTTTAATATTGTAGAAACAAGGTCACTTTTCTCATAAGGGAAATATTATCTCTCTTCTGCTGATTTTTTTGAGCTTTTTGGACTGAAATGATTCACTGAAAGCTCACAATTATGTTTGGAGTGTACTGTAATATTCATGCAATATAACTAGGAATTGTTGCTGCCCCTGTCTAAAGGTATGTATGTAGATATGTGTATATACAATACATGTAAATGTATATACAAAATATGTATATATATACAGGTAGAGAGAAACTTCTCTTTTACTGTGTGATTCTATGAGTAAATGCCTTATTTGTAAGTATATATACAAGCAAATTGTCAAACTAACATAGTTAATAAGGAGGTCTATACCACTTTAAGATATCTCAGGTACTAATTTTGGAGATGTCTGTTTCAGTAGGGGCTTTTTTGGCAGTGAAATCTGTCCTAGTGATTCTAGTGAAATCTTCTAGTGATTTAAATGTTCATTAAAATGTACGTGAAGAACTGATTTTGTCTGATCGCCAGCCATTTGCTTCCTTGAATTTAAATGGGGAGAATCAGAATGTGAGTAGTTATTTAAGAATAGCTAAGTGTGTTGTGTTTTGTTTTGTTTTGTTTTGCTTTGTTTTAAAGACAAAGTCCAAGAAAACTGTTTTTTTCTGATTAATGCTCTATGAAATACTTTTTACTAGGTAAAGGAAGGAAGAATGCAAATGTGAGTGAGAACATAGACAAGAGTAGCTAAAATGACACTTTTGCTGGGAGCAAAATATTTGAACGTTGTTTATATTTTTAACTAAAGAATTTGTATACCAGGAAGTATTACCAAGTGGTTGTTTTGTGATGTTTCAATTCACAAATAAGTACAACTTTGCACTTCTGCTTTTTAATTTTTTGATAATCAATCACTTTCTATCAAAACTGATTGTAATGGAAAATTGATATTTTGATTAAATGAACAATTTCATGCCTGGTGTCTTCTGTCTATGCAACAACTAAAGTGGTGAAAATTGGCTCAATCTCCCAAGGATATATTCCACTACATCTTACATTGCAGCTGAGGAATGCATCTTGAGAGAACTAATTTGGCTTAGAGGGGTATATGAATCACTGAATCCATTCTGGATAAATATTTTTATATTTAGGGGTTTCTTTTCATTTGATTGTCTATTTTTTTGTTATGTTTTTCATTGAGCTTTCTTAAAGAATATGCTCCTTCTCTATGGTAAAAATGCATATTCAGTGTCAAGAAAAAGGGGCAGATATTTTGGAAGCATTTTTAATTCAAGCATAAAGAAATGCTTCTTGTCATCTATCTAAAATAACTCTAAATAGCCTTAGTAATTACCAGCAGTTTGAATCCATAGACCTGCTCTTTCAGGCTCCAAGGCCTCTAATCCTTCACCATTCCACCATTCTCTTCTGGCCTTGACTTTTTTTTTTTTTTTTTTTTTTTTTTTTTTTTTGTCATTTGAAGAGGTCACCTTCTTAGTTATTTTCAAGTGCTGGCATTTTTGTAGGCCAACTTTATTTATAAGGGTAGGGATTATACCTTGAAAATATGATCCTTGTAGAAATTCTGGAGGCTGTTTTTGCTGTTATTGTGTAACTGCTGCTGGGCCTGTGGACATGTTTATATATGGTCCTGAAAACTTAAATTAGTGATCACTGGGCTTGGGATAGGAACGGCTGACACAGACAAGCACAATTTTGAGTCAGACATATTGACATAATTTTTTTTAATTAATGCAATCTTTTAGAAGTGGACAAGCCCATTGGGGATTTTCAACAGTGTAAGATCTGTACTCTTCATTCCTAATCATAACTGCATTCTTCCCTGTTTGATGATAGGTTGTCAAGTGAGCAGGTGCAAAGAAGCAAAAATAGATTATGTGCTCTGTGTTTGTAAATGAGTGGATGTGTTTCCTACTTGTTCTAATTGATGAAAGCTTTATTCCAGGAAAGGTTATTCTCAATTTGTTATTTATACCTTGGATGATCATCATAGCCTAGAAAATGCCTTTCCAAATCAGCTTTCTCTACAGCCGGAGCCCATACAAATGAACTTTCAAGCTTTAAAAGAAAAGAGAAAGGCAGATAAGTGTCCAGCACAGATGTTCTCATCAGTGTGTTTTCAACCAGGAACAATCCCCTTCTTCACAAGCACACAGGACATAAATGAACTCGCTGGTTTCTGCTCTATGTTCCACCTTGCTTGAATCTCTGAATCCATCCACACCTGTGATCTATGTAGGGATTTAGAGGTTTGCATCTCCCTGTGTCAGCTTTGCTGGAATGAGAAACTTCCTAAAGCATACAAAAAAGGAAGTCTATTGTTTATGTTATTTTGTAGAAATAAATTAAACTAAGGACTCTGGTTTTTTTTTCTGAAGCTGAAGAGACATTTTTATCATTATTCATCCTTTCTATAACTGGCCTTTTTGGTTTCTGTCTGAACACTAAGTGTTTACTAAAATGACAAAATTGTGTTTTACTGCAGAGACTCAATTAGACCATAAAATTTAAATATATTTTTGACACTGTAGTAGAATTACATTTTATGAGTTTTCTGGGGGAAAAAAAAAGGATATTTGCTTGAGGTTCTCACTTCAACTTCATATTTTTACTATAATAACTTTTTTTCCTCGGGATTTAGTTTCTATTCATGTGTGTTCAGTGAGCCAGTTCAAAGGATGGTTGTGTCACTGAGATGCGAGTATGTATGAAGAGGAAAAATCTCATAATTCTTATTACTGCTGTTGAAGACTTTGTATCATGGGGCTCCATTGTATAATCATTTTCTCTGAACTGGTGTTCATCTCCATATGCAAAAGACAAAAAAAGTGGTTGAAGGGATAAGTATACAAGGTATAGAAGCTAGCAGTTCTATTTAGAGGCAATATAGTTCAAGTCCAGTCTGCCAGAAAAACCATGAAATCTCAAACATTTGATCTTGTGCTGAATCATATAACCAGCCATGAAGGATTTTTCTGTGTTCTGATTTTAGCTCTGTCTGGAGTATCAGCAGCTCAGATGTGCACTTTCAAGTCAGGTGTGTGAGGTGGCAATTTCCCTTTCTGGTTTGTCATCTCAAACAGCTGAAGACTCATGTTGTGAGGGCACTGTGTTTCCAGCAGGAAGACTCTGGCAGTCTGGAATTCCATTTATGCCCAGCTGGCGGCCTTACCAGCTGTAGTTTGATAGTTACTGCAATTAATTTGCACATTAAAAAAATGCTTCACTCTGCACTGCTGGGACAATTTACACCTAGCTGGCAGAACAATCCCTTTTGTATTTACAATGCTATTTCTGCATTGCTGTGCCTGACCTTGCTGATAAATCTGAGTCAGAGAAGTGTACTGGAACCTGTAATTCACAAGCTGTCACCATTCTCACACTGAAATCAGAATTGAAACCTTCATTGATTTAAAAGGGAAATTTCTTCATCTTAATGACTCAAATGTAGATTTGGTCAGAGAGGAAAGAATAACATGGGGAAAATTTGCCTTCAAAGACAATTTCCTGTGGAAGAATGTATTATTTTGTTGCCTACAAAGTATTAGTGTTGGTTTAGCTTATGATAAGTTTATGAATAATGGCTTGAGCCTGAATGCAGATAAACATACCTATAAACTACCATCTGCATGCTCATATTTAAAACAATCTAACTTGCTTTTGTCTTATGCATATATTTGGAAGGAAAAAGTGCTGTGTACTATAATATATATACAATAATATATAATATAAATAATATATAATATAGTATAGTATATAGGTGTCCAATAATATAATTAGCTTAGATTCAAAGAGAAACTTTCATGTGAATATATGGACTTGGCTGATAAGCATTAGTCTTAAAATCTGGTTGCCAGAGCATTCAGATAAGTTACAGATCCATATTTTCCAGTACTTGACCACTGTGCAAAAAATGCAAAGCATCTTGGAAGTGAGAGAAGCAGCAACACCTGGCTCCCTGACTCTAGTCTATTTGTTAGGACATTTGCCTAAGATCTTTTTCACTTATACATGTGCTTCTAGAGTAGCTCTGCCTCTTCAACATACTTCTGTGGCTTTTTGGTGCAAGTAAGTCCTATGGAAATCCCAGAGTTGTTCCTCAAGGTATGCCTACTGGATGGCCCTCAACACATCAGGCATCTTAAGAGAGTGGTTTGACCCACATATGATCTGCTCTGCTGTCTGGATTGTATCTTACTGACAGGAAAGACCTGATTTTCTCATTTGCTTAACTTCTATGAAATGTCTCTGTGTTAGATATTTAACCCTGCATTTGATTTTCTAGAGAATGATGTGAGAAAAACCTTGGAGGCATAAATGATTCAAGAATCAATTTGACAGTGCTGAAAAAAGAGATAAGTCTGAGCAACTAGAACTAGATTATCCCAGATTTCAGAACTAAATTGGTGTAAATTATGAACAGAGTGGAAAAACTATACAAAAGTGCACAAAAATCCTACAAAAATCTTCAATACAAAAAATGCATGATAATTTAACATGCATTAAGTATTCAATGTGTTTCTAATGGGAAATTATCCCATTTTATCCCAATACATTTCTGAAATAAATTTTACTTTTGAAATCATAATGCATTAGGAGAGAGACTATTTTTGTTATAAAACCAAGATATTCTGAGAATGCTAGAAGAGACAAAGTGTCTGCTTTTAATTTTTAATCCACTTTTCAGTTTAAGCATTATTGTAATTATAAAATAGTAAATGGTTTCCCAGCAAATTTGACTGCGAGTGAATTTCATAAATCTAATTTTCCATCAAAACAATTCAAAGTATTTCCCAGTTCTAATAATATTATTGAGTCTTGATAATAATATTTCATTCTCTTATCTTGTAGATGAAAGAATTTACTCCATATAAAAATTTCAAGTTTTGAAATATGTACAAGAGAGTCCTCAAATAAAAGAGGTAAGAGGAAATATTATGATGTAAGGAAAACTTGTGGAAGACAGGTAATCCAAGAACAGCAACGTTTGAAATTATAAAGATAAAAGAGAGATACTGTGTCCTTGAAGAGAGGTTTTCTTGCAGTTCGATTGGTTCCACACTGCTTTGCTTCCTGCCATCTGAATAAGGTGGAAATCACAGAATTGCTAGGCTGCCCCGCTCTTAATTTAATTTCATAAAACTGCCCTAAAAAAACCCCAAATCAAACTTATAATGAAGTTCTATAGTAAAACTCTTAAACATTATAGTAAACTTATAATCACACTTTCACATTAATCAATGGTCACCAGTAGTATCTAGTATTTGCAAAATTGAGTATCTTACAGAAATGTTAGATTTCTGAATCCTCTGTAGAAAATTATAGGGATATTATTTTCTATTAACTGCCTGAGTCATAGGGGTTTGTATTAATTATTGTAGTTCTTTCTTCAGAATTTGCTTTTCCTCTATTATCTTATTGTATACTGGCTGCCGTGACATTTTTCCATATTATACAATAAGTATGGATGCAAGTTGTATTTCCTAGTCTCAAATCACCAGTTTAAATGAAGTTATGACTATGTGCCAGCCAATAGCTATTTTTCTTTTCTCCATCGTATCATCTGTCTAAGGTCCCATTCAGCAATCACCTCTCTCAACTTCTATTACATAAGCTGTAGAAAAGCTATCAGATACTGAAGTGGGATTTTTGCTGCCACATTTGTTTTGACCTCAACTAGTGAGTTGAATGCACCACATCAGTTCTGACAGAGTATTCAAAGTATTCCAAATGGAGCAAACACCTCACAGGTTTCAGTAATGTAGCTAACAATTGTCCATTAGATGGTGCAAACACGTATATTGTAGTGAAGACAGGTTTCCTGTGTTATCTCTTACAAATGTTTTGAGCTAAATAAAACCAGTAATGGATGGCTTTCTGATCAACTTGTGCCATCAAGCTCAAGGCAAGAGCTTTTGCTGAAACCTGATGAGCTGCTCCTGACTACACCTTGAATCTGAGGAGAAAGAAATACAAATTCGCCCATGCAAATGGTGAGGGTCTGACTCAAACTATGCTCCTAGTGAGTTGGACAGGGTCTCAGTGTGATGATGGTCAGACACACAGTTGTGACTATATATGTATATGTATATGTATACATATATGAATACGTATAGGCTAACATTGCTAGGTCCTGCCCCTGAGTCAGGGCAAACCCAAGTACAAAGACAGGCTCAGGGATAAATGGATTGGGAGCAGCCTTAAGGGGAAGGAATTAGAGTTACTGGTGAATGAGAGGCTGGAAATAACCCAGTAATGTGTACTGGTAGCCCAGAAAGCCGATGGTGTCCTGGGCTGATTCCAAACAGCATGGCCAGCAGGGCAAGGGAGGGGATTCTGCCCCCTCGGCTCTACTGAGATTCCACCTGGAAATGAGTGTCTAGTTCCTCACCAGAAGGTTGTGGACCTGCTGGAGTGAGTCCAGAGAATGTCCATGAAGATGCTCAGAGGACTGGAGCACTTCTCTTTGACAGGCTGAGAAAATGGGTCTGTTCAGCCTGAAGAAGAGAAGGCTCTGGGGAAACCTGATTGTGGCCTTTCAATACTTAAACAGAACTTATAAAAAAGAGGGAAAGAGACATTTTCCCAAGGCTTAGAGTGACAGGACAAGGGGAAATGGTTTTAAGCTCAAGTGTTGGCACTATAACTGACAGTCTCCAGGGGCAAGGTGGTTTGTGCACAAGGTATATTTGACATAAGATGCATCGAAGAGCAGAATTGTCTTTCTGATTCTTGAGGATTTGCAACTTCATTAGCTTTTTTTTATCTCACATAAGTACAAACTTGACTAGTTACAATAGAAGAATTCTGTTTAGAGTGCTGCAGGTAAAGTTTTGAGGGGTTGACTTACCATTAAGTCTACACTTTGAGTCTACATCATATGGAAAGGTATTACTCCCAGAAGTATTAAAATAACCTCTCTAGAATTCCACCAATTTTTTTTGCCTTGTTTTATACAACTAGAAAAAGTAGAAAGGACAAAATGATCACTCTTGAGAGTTAATTATGAACATCTTAATTGAATCTCCATTTATTTTTCTCTGTCCTCATCTAATTCTCTTAGTTAGAATCTCCTGGCATACATAAAATATGCACAATTGAAGAAATCTCTGCAGACATTTGAAGATATATCAGAAGGTAACTCTGCCATAAAGGTTGCATTAAGCTTTTCAATTAAAACAGACATAAATTTCTCTATTTCACACTTTAATGATCAAATGTTATCTTCAAAGGTTCTAATAGCTATTACATTTTTCTAGAACGTTTATAACCTGAAACAAACTGTTCCATTAGTAGCAGAACTAATGAAATTTGCTTTCCTATTGTCACCAGTTCTTGCACACCAGCCCACACTTGTATGCAACCACCACAGCAGGACTGTACCTTGTCTGTACAGTGTAGCTGTTAAAGGAGTTTTATTTTTCTTCCTGGATGTTGGCTCCTGTCTCTTGGAAAAGATTTGGACTGAAGTCTTTCTGATTTTCCATTACTATTGGAATAAAGAATGTCTTCTTCCTACAATTAGGTTTCTAATGGGGAAGCAGGGGTAATTAATAATTTAATATACTTTAAAATTCTCCACTTTCAAATGTGAATGAAGTAAACCCATTGAGGGGAAAGCGAAAGTCTGATCACTTGATTTTTACTTTTTAAGAAAGCTCATTAAGTTTGATATGCTCTATAAAAAATGAGTTGGAACCTGGTTTTGCAATGCAGCTTTAAGGGCACTGCTTTACTTTAAATATGGACTAAGAGTTTCCAAGATAAAATTCTGACTCTGTGAAACAGTATAAATTTCCTGTTTATTATCAAGGGGACAGAATTGGATGCCTTAGAAGGACTTTCAATTTGGCTGATTTTAATGTTCCTGAATATTTGCTTTAAGATGGAATTAACTCTGACTTGCTCACTTCTGACTCAAAATATTGTCTGTGTTGGATGATTCACATACTGATATTTAGTCAAATATATATATTTACAGCCATTTATGAGCAATTGTTTGCTTTTTAAAAAAAAAAAAAATCCCTCAACCTCATCTCTATAGGATGGATCCAAAAAGATTTGTGTAACAAATTTGTTGCGGTTTAAGGTCAAAGATAAGTTCTGAATTTGGGAGACATAGTTGGGGTACTGTTTGAGAATGGATCTGTGAATGAGGCTTTGCGCCTCTTCAAGTTGATGGGACTTTACCAAGGATATTTTTGTAGGAAGAAATTCTTATGGAACAGGTAGTGCTTCTGTGAGGTCTTCGTGTTAGGGTTGCATGATTCTTGTCAATGATTCCTAGTTCAGGTTAGTGGGGCACCACTGATGATTTGTCTGTTTTACCAAAACCCAAAAAAATACCTTTTTCTGTTACATTGAGAAACTAAAGGTGTCATTGACCTAAGGGAGTCATTTTAAATTCACAGTTCGGTTCTATTTTTTTTTTTTTTGAAAACACAGGATTTTAAATTAAACAGACAATAAAACTAAAGTGGTATTCCAATTTTTATAGGGATTATTCTTAATTTGCAGCAACATTATTTGCAGGTAAATAAGATGTTAACACTCCGCCTTCCAGCTAATGATGCGGTCTCCCAGAATACTAACTTAAGGGTTTCTTTTGGGCTTTTTTGCTGTGGTCATGAGGGGGTTTTTTTGTTTTTTTTTTTCCTGTTTTCCGTTTAGTCATGTCCTACCTTTCCCCTGATGTATTTTATCATAACTGAAGAGAAGCTTATTTCACTTGCTTATAAAAATCACAAGCAAGAAGAGTTATGGTCTAAAGGAAGGGAGAGGAGGGAAACTACTGCACGTGGTGCCTTGGAGCATACCTGATTTGAAAGCCACAGAGGTGTGGGTGTTGTTGAAACTGGAATTTTTCCAAGAAATTTATTTCTGCCTGAATCAGTGACTCTTCTAATTCAAATAACAGTTTGTGCTGCAGTAGTTACTGAAAATCAACAGTGACTGCATGTGAAGTAAACTGATATGAAAATCAAGATTTCAAAAGCCAGAAAGATGAAAGAATTAGTTTTCCTGAAGCCTCTGCACTGTGAAATACAACTGGCTTAAGTTTATTCCAGTTAGCTTCCAACAATTTATAGATACACAATGCTGTATATGCAGTTGCTATTTTCTCTGTGAATTTTTGTGTCTTGAAACAATACAGCAATTAACAGTGATGATGCCGGGGAGGGGGGAAGAGTTCTGGTATTGTTTAACAAAAACCATCATTTATGGCAGGTGTATAAGCCATTTTGTCACAGAGTTTTCTTTGAAAAGGAATCAGCGCCTTCTGTTGCTTTGCTGAAGGCGAGTATGATTTGGAAGATAAAAACAATTACATATAAAAGATCTCCATTTACATTCAGGCATCATTGCTTGGATGAGTGTGTGAAACAAATCCTCTTTATGATATGTATGTCAAAACTGAAGGAAGAAAAGCAATCCTACCCACGGATTTAAAAAATATGCTCGTTAGTGTTGAAGAAAGAAGCAATTTAAAACAATGATGAAGTTTTAAATTCTCTTAAACTTCATTTGCTGGTGCAATCTCTGATGACAGTGCTCAGATGGAATTTGAGATTTTAAAACTTCAAGATGGATGGGACATGAAATCTTGTGCTTCTGACAAACTCCTGTCAGACATAGATATGTATGAGATTGGATATTTAGATCTTGAAAGTGAAATGCTTGAACAAAAGATTCTGGGAGAAGAGAGATAGGAAGAGATTTCGACTTGGATACTCTCACCCAAAAATATGGACTGGGGTTTTGAGATTTAGAATTGTGTGTGATAAAAGAATAGGAACTGTATTTTCTTTCAGCACTTGCTAGAAGGGAAAGATTAGAAGTTAGGTGATGACTGTTTTTCCTTTTGGTGGTGATGATGTTCTGATGTGGTAGTGAATTTTAATAGCTTGTTTTTCCCTTATCAGGGGAGGCTTAACAGGGAAGGCAGGAGCTACAATAGAGCTGGTGACTATGATACCACTCCAGTTTTTGACTCACCAATTCCAAATGTTTTATTTTGAAATAAAAACCTTCCTATGCTCATTAATATTCTACTTGGATGTTTTAAAGGGTATCTTTCAGTGTCAGAAACTAATAGCAATATAAGAAAACACAAAAAGTTGAATGTTGAATTTGTTGTGTTCAGCACTGTTAATATCGTTAGCACTGCCACTTAAAAATATGCTGTGAATTCCTGGGCACAGATTGGAAAAGGTGCATATTTCCTTTTACTTTCCAGATGAATCAAAGTCTTAGTTTCATCAGGTTTTCTCCATTAATTGTAGACTTCTAAGACATTGTGATTTTGGTTTGAATTAGCTGCTGCCACATTATGCTGGTCTGTAACTCAAAGCATTTTTTAGCCCTCTTTCATTTCCATGCATATATTCAATGTCTTGATGATAACTCTAAGCCAGATTGCAAAATTATTTCTTCTTTTTCAACTGTTCCTTGAAGTTAATGTGAATTTTGATATTTACCTTCAAGTTAATTGTTATCAGGTTATGTGTAAGGAAAGCTGCAGTATTATTCAGGCAATATTAAAAGGTAGCTCAAACTTTTAAACTTTTCTTCTTACATAATTAATAAATTAATTGGATTGTTAAACCTAATTAACCTAATTTATGCAGAATATGACTTTTTAGCCTTCTTTTTCTACTTGTGAGAAGTACAAGGTATAACAAATCTCTCGGACATCTAAGAATCTGTTTAAAGAAAAAAACTAGTGAAAACACTGGCTTTAAAATGTGTAAGTTGATATTCAGCATCTTTATTATTATTCCTTTGCAATTCTTAATCCATTTCTATTGAAGTAATGGGAAAAGAATTTATTTCCCTGGAGGTAATCTGTAAGCTCTCATAATTATTGACTAATAAAAAAGTACTCAGCTGGCCAATGTAACGCTATTGTATGATTATAAATACTAAATGTGTGCACAGTTCAAATTCCACTGTGACTGTCCTAATTTCAAATAAGCAAATTATTATTTTTTCACACACTATGTAACCCCTTTGTATGTGTATAATACTTTCATGTAAATGATGTTTACATGTTAAACGTGGCAATAATTCATGATGCTACAGAATTAACTCTTTAGATTTTATTTTTTGATTAAAAAATTTACTTCTCAGCCTCAAGAAGTTTAAATGGCGTTTCTCCTTTTGAAAAAGGCAGGATGGGGAATTGCAGTGTTGTCTTCTTTGGCTAGAATGGATCTATGCTTTCATGTTTCTTGGGTCATGGTTCTCTAAATGGAAGCTTTACTGCTGGCTCCATAGGTGAAAATAAATATTATTCATCTGCTTTAAAGACAGTTTTAAAGTGCTTGTGCTATACATGAATGTATACTGCTCTTTATTTGTAGTGTAAATACAAGACAAACAATATAAACAATTTTAAATTTCTATATGTTGTAATTAAGAGAACACATTTCCTTCAATTAAAAGCCAAATTTTCAGTGTTATCTAACAGAGTAGACATGAAGAAAGTTCAGTTGTCCATACAATACTGAAAAAAATTGCATTTTACAGTTGAAATATATACGTAGGGTTTTGTTTTTATTTCTGTACAGTACTACTGAGTATCATCTCCAAATGTATAACTTTTGAGCCTCTGCATGATAATTCACAAGCCTCTGTGTTTTCTTAGCCTGTGTTCAAATTGATGGAATAATAGTTCCATCTTTGAATAAATTTGATACCTGCAGCCAACTTCTCTCTGTTCCAAAAGCTCTTTACCGAACACCAAATATGTGTAAAGCTTTTAATCTCAAAAAATATTAAGGTTAAAAAAACCCACAATAAACCATACCAGAAACCATTTAAATTACAGAAACTGAAAAATTATCCAGCAGTACATTTGTTTACATACACATGCAACAGTTAAAATATGTAACTCGGGGTATTTAATAACACTGCAAATTTTTGCAAGCATATTTAACTTGTTGACCTGCTCACTGGATAGTCAAGCAGTAGAAAATTTCTGTTAAATTTAGTAATTATTGCACGTTGCATTTGCTACCAGTAGAACAAAGTAATCAAGTTTTTGCTTTTATGTCACAGCCGTAAAACACCCACACTGCTGCTGAGCACATTTAACAGTAAACAACAGAAAGCTTCCTGGCATGCTTATTCTCTTTGTATTGTCTCTTCATTCATCTTGTTGGCTTTGCATTGTTCTACTTCATGCACTTTTTGCATTGAGTGCTCCTTAATATTGGGAATGTCAACTCAACAAAATTTATGAGAGAGAGAATACAGAAATGTACCCAACAGATAAGACATAACATAGTGTATTTGGACATATAAAAAGCAAATATTACCAAATATTGTGTTTGTATATTCTATTTGTTAATATTATTTATTTTTAACATGTTGTAGAAGGGTGCTGCTTTAAGGAGAGTTAGTGTGTTCTGAGACTTGTGACTACAGTGCTAATTTGAGGAACATTTCTGAAATGTGTGCACAGTCTGACTTTTAAAATAGCCTTTAACCTATGAAGTGGACTTGGTATGCATGACCCATTACTTAGAGTCTCCACAGAATAAAAATATTAGTCTGTTTAGACAACTAGAAATCTTCTCTGTGGAGATGCAGCTATTTAGCTAAGCAGATAAATATTTTCCACACCTGTTCTGGATTTTTTCTTATTCTCAGTATTGACAAATGGAGTCCTGAAACACAGGGCACCCCCAGTTTTTCCTGTGAACTTTTTTGCGTGGATGAGTAATCTCCAGACTCCTCTTGGGTAGGATACTTAGTTGCATAAGAGAGACAGCATTATTTACAACTATATCTCTAAAACATTAAAAATACTTCCTTGTCTCAGGAAAAACCAAGTGGCACAGTTGATACTAAAGGGCAAAGTATTTCCCTCTCTCCTCTCTCTTTTCAGCATCCTTGTACTGTCACAAGAGGAACTGGATAAACACTGTAGCCTTCACTCTTGTTGAAATGTTTCTTTTAGTGTAAACTTTATTTTGGTCAGACTGGAAGCTTATGTTTGCTCTCTGAAGATGTGGAAACTAAATCACTTTTTAATGTGAGTACTAAAACTCTGAAGTCTGTCAAGTGACCTGTGTTGCATTGTCTTGAAAGCTGCTGTCACACAGTCATGAAGGTCAAGAGCTGTGTCTCTACTTTCATCAAACAGATTTTTATGTCCACCAGGTGCTAAGTTAAGTAAAGTTCAGAAGTGAGTGGCAGGCACATGGGACAGACAGAGGATTTGGAATACTGTACGCATAAAAGTAATTTTGGAAGACCCTTCGAATCTGTGTGTGTAAGCATACAACTTCATCATAAACCAGGGAAGGACTGTTCAGAAGAACAAAGTTCTAGTAAGTCTGAGATCAGGTCATCAGCCAAATCTGAAGCCCTTTGCTGGTGCCTTGGAGTGGCTGCCTGAAACAGAGACTAGACGGAATTAAGAGAATAAAAGTGGGTATTTATTGAAGGCCTTCAATAGATACACCTTGGGCAGTCAAAGGCCTCTGAGAGGGGCTACACCCAACATGGATGATGGTCACAAGTTTCTCATACAATTATAAGTTTGGTCCATTTACATTGGAGGGGTTAGTCCTCCAATTACACCTTCAGATAATGAAGTAATTTACTCCAAGTTTTCCCCTCCAATTTACAATTGTTTACATTTCTCAGGGCATGAGACAGTGAGTAGTCCTTGAGTTTCAAGCCTGGAGAGGAACTGTGTTGCCTGAATAAAACAGGAGAGCAGTAGCTGACAGGTCATGGAGCTTTAGTTATACACCAAAGCAGTATAGAATCTGAAAAATATAAAAGTTAAATCCTAAGGCATCAGCAGCAGATTGGAACATTTATTATTTTGTTTTCCTTTCTCAAGTGTTTTATTAGCAAGGACTGAACAGTAAAAAAGTAAAAATATCTATGTCTTTAAGGGGAGTTTCAGTAATTTTAATAAGATGTCAAATATCTTGTAGAAAACTGTGTTGCTTTTATGACAGATAAAGCTTTCAGTGAAGCTGAGTATTTGTAAAATTTATTTTTAGAAATGCAAACTTTTGCCACTCTATCTTAATAGCTGGAACAGATTGAAACTGTTTTAAAACTAATTTACCAGGAAATAGTAACATTTATTGAATTTTACAGAGTGGTATAATCTTAATCTAAATCAATTAATAGGAAAACTTTTCCAAAGTATAATGGGCTTCAGTTTAAGCAAGTACAGCATTTGGTGCAAAACTCTGTTGTTCTTTGAGGACTTTCACACTGGGTTTGTCTCTGATGTTTTCAAAACTTCAGTGCTTCACTGTTAACAATGAAAGAAAAGTCAGACTTTCAGGAAGGGCAGCTGAATACAGTTGATATTTTTATGTATACTGAAAACGGTTCGAACGTGGATCCTGAAGGTAAGCTTTAAACCAAATTTTGTAGACATCTGAAGTTAGGACTAGAAACATAATTGATAATAAAATTCACAGTGTGTAATATCAGATGACAGGATCCCGTCTGTTCATTTGTATTTCGCAGGTTGCTGACTGCTGACTGACAGTAATTCACTAAAATCTGTAATCAATATTTAATAGACATGTCTGATCAAGAAGGCATAAGATATCAATATGAAAATGTTAAGAAATCAGCAACTGCTACTTATTTGTTTAGCTTGTTTTGAGTCCTATCCATGTCTGATTTAAAAGACGCTTACTTCTAAATTGGAATACTTCGGTCCATTCTTCAAGACTATATCAACACTGAAAGCTTGAAGTGCTGAGGAAGTAAAGGATGATCTGTCTAAAAGCCATCCCCAGAAAAAATAGAGTTGTGATATTTGGATGAGGATGTGAAATTTTGAGAGCTAGGTCTGCAGGGGTGTACATATCTTTGGACTGAACCCCTGTGCAAGTACATAATCATGTTATTTGACAAAGAAGTTTAGAAACATTTTTATGCCATCTTTAGAAGAGATTACATCAGAAATTCTTTTTCTTTTAATGTAGATACACCTATTTCATGTGGACTAAGAAATATTTAACCTCTAGTTATAACAGAATACTGCATGTCCTGATGTTTTACCCAGTGCTAAAAAAGTGGGGCAATTCTCAGATCAAGGACAACCTTACCAAAATCATTGAGACTATCTGATCTCACAAAGAATTAGCTGTTTTATTTGAAAATCTGGCTGTCTAACCTGAAGAGGTTGTACCTTTTTCTTCTTTTGAGACTTCCATTTTATCAGATTTTGATTTTTGCTTATGTCTTTTAAAATATTCAGAACCTCTGGGGAAGAAAACCTACCAAACAAACACCAAAACAAATAACTCAGTACTATTTATAATGCTGCTTTGCTAATTGTTATCAACACTTTGACAACATGAGTAATATA
This sequence comes from Sylvia atricapilla, assembly GCF_009819655.1. Classification (NCBI taxonomy): domain Eukaryota; kingdom Metazoa; phylum Chordata; class Aves; order Passeriformes; family Sylviidae; genus Sylvia; species Sylvia atricapilla. The sequence continues at coordinate 50,285,155 of NC_089142.1, forward strand.
TTAGAAAATGTTTAGCTAATACCATAGGAACTATTATAAGAAAAGAAGAAAAAAATGTCTGCTAGTTGGAAAGTACTTTATAACTTATTTCAAATAATAGGAAATTTTAATCTACAAATTACAAAAACCAAGGTATTGACTATTGCTTAGGAGCCTTACATTTCTTTGTTCTAATTCAGTGACAGGTTTTCGAGTCTAAGATGTTAGACAACTACATCTCCTGCCTTCATTATAAAGAAACAGAGTGTTCTGGTGCATTCAAGGTATAAAATTGTCCTTTGTATACTTAAGGGGTTTCCAGATTTCGGGAATATTTTCCATAAATATTTTAAGCCAAGGTACTGGTGAGCCATCGTCCTTACATCATTGTTTTAAAGCTACTGCATATTGCCAGTTGTGACTCTTCCATTACACTGGGGACTAAAACTTGTTTAAAGACTGCTTACTGCCATCTTTTAGCTTAGAGAGTACTAATTTGCCATTGAAAAAAGATTTAAAAGTACAGTGATTTGTCATCATCTTGCAATTAGTCGTTAAGTCTTGTAAGAAGAGAAAGGGATTAGGGGACAATCCTGGGAGAGATGTAAAAGCATTAAATAGAGCAGTGGAAGTTATATATGAGACTTACTGGTCACTATGGAGCAGGATGAGAATAATCTGTTCTTTTCATATGTAGCATCAGGAGTTATTAATAATGAAATGGTGTCTTATCTCTGCGAAGATGCATCAGTGTGTCACTATTAGGGACACAAATGAACAAGCAGGCAGCAGAAAGGTCAGCAGGAAAGTTCTGATCTTTATTTTTCTGACTCCATTTTATATACACTTTGACAAGCAGGCCAAAGATTGGCTACAGAGGTAGCCACCTCTTCGACTTCATTGGTGAACGTCACCATCAATCATCTTTCTCCTCCCAGAGGAGAAATATGTAAACAAAATAGATAAGTTCTAAAAATATACATATTTTTCTTGAAGCTGCTTGAGAATAAAGTACAAACAATGAAAAGCAGGCAAACTTTGGGTGACATTGATGAAAGAAATTATCTGGAAAAGCAGCCCAAGACATCTTACTAGCTGACAGAGCAATACTTTCCTAAGGAAACCTGCTTATTCACAAGCTGAGGGATTTCTGACTAGGGAAGAATGTATGCCCTTCCTCTAGTTTCCCTGGCCAGCTACAGCTTTGCCAAGAGCTTACAGAGGGGCCCTTGTCAGCATTTTGTCTAGACTTCTTTCCCTAGCTCAGCCCCTTGAAGGAGGTTTAGAGCTGAGAAGGTCTCTGTTCTCAAGTTCTGCAGTTCTTATACAGCATTTCAGAAGGTAATTTAACATTTTATATTACTCATCTCAATAAGCCAGATAAAGACTTCATTTACACTTGTGATGGTTATAGTTTTCAAAGTTTCAATCAAAGGCAGCAAGCAAGATACTTTTAGAACTATTTTGGAAACTGAAAAATTTTACACTTGCATTTCTCATCCTTGAATCTTTACTGACAACATGATCTGTTCTTTAATGAACCTTCATCAAAAAACCTAGTTACGTGTAAGAAATTTGTCATGTTACTCAAGTAACTAATTGCTTACATCAGGCCAGTTTGCCCACAGGAATTTTTGTCTTTTTGTTTTTCCTGCCAATTTTCTTTTAGTTTTCCTCCAGCTAGTTTAGTTTATATTAAATTAAATGGGGCTCTAATTCGTCTTTCTGTCTCTACTTTATTTCTCTCACTGTTCACCAGTTTCATTGGAAGATATTCTAAGAATCTTCTGCTTTTTCATGTTTCCTGAGCCACTTTCAAATAAATTAGGCAGTGTAATTTCTCCTTGTGTATCTCCACACCTTATTCTTATTTTGACAATTATTACACAATCTGTGTAATATTTTTGGATAAATGCATAGAATAATTTTAGGTTAGAGATATCAAGACAGGTTTTCTATAACAGGAAATAGGGCCCGGACAGACATCTTGCCTGTCTTTTTCTCCTAGGAGGCTTTTCTTTTTGATGTAGCCCTAAGATGTGATTGATGTTGGACAGCTGAAAAGCCTTAAGTCAGCTGCCTTATTTAAATGCTGTACTCTGGAAATACTGACAGCATCCAAAAGACAAAGCTTTTTTGACCTGAAAGCTAAAGCATAATATTTAATTTGTTGGCCCAATAAAAGGTATTGCATTATCTACCTTGTCAGTAGACACTGACATTCATAGTTCTTGGCCCTTATCCTAGGACACATAAAACGCTCTTGAAAAATTACTTCTGAAAAGGCTGGATGGACAATGGGCACAGTGACAGCAGCATATCTCTCTTCCCTGCCTCATTCGAACAGGAGAGATGGTGTGTTTGGTTTTTCCAGTGTGGGATGTTTCAGGATGATTACTGTAATTGAATCTGCTAGCAGACATTTGTGCCTCTGCAGATGTTGTAAAATAGTGTTTGATGTTTTCTGTCTTGAGTCTCCTGCAGCAGCCCCCACCTCTTCCCACCCCGGGGGGATACCAGCTGAGGTAATAGCATTTATGTTTCTGAAGGAGTTTGCCCTCAAAGTGCACACCAGACAAGCTTTTTTATGGGCTTATTGGCTTCCCATAGAATGTCGAGACAAAATTGGGGATTCAGCACTGTCGAGACTGTGTTTTCAAAGACATTCCTTGATACCTGGTGTTTTAAAGTGGAATCTTGTTCCAAAAGTTGGCTTAGGTAAAGCAGAGTTTTTTCTACAGGAAAGTAGTGGGGTAAGAGAAAGCTCACTGGCTCTGGACCACTGCAGTGAAGAATATTCTGAACTAGTCATAAGCATGGCTTAAAGTTCAGACCACTCACTAAAAAAGATCCAAATCCAGGCCCCACTAAAATAAGACATTCTGTAGCCATTCCTCTGGAAAGTCAGTGTAAGATTGGACACTGTTTATGTAGCCAATGGTCTATAAATTTAGGAACTGTGAAAAACACTTAGATGCTACAATGAACTCTGTTTTTATAGGTCACTGGAAAAGATGCCATTTCAGTATAGGCTATGCAGATTTGAACTGATACATGGAACTACTCTACCCTCATCCCTAACCAGATTAACACCCTAACCAGAAAAATCTGAGGGCAGATAATGACATGTAAGATAATTTATTAGCTGCCGAGAAATTCTGTAGTTCAGTAGGTTATAAAAAATAGAATAATTTAGGTTTGAAAGGACATTTAAGATCATTTAGTCCAACTGTTAACCAACATCCCCAAGTCTATCACTAAACAATGTCCTGAAGTGCCACATCTATGCATTTTTCAATACATCAAGGAATGGTGAACCCAAAACTTACCTGAGCATCTTGATGATCCTTTTGATAAATAAATTTTTTCATAATATTCAATATAAACCTGCATGATAATGTGATCCCACTGGAGCACTGTCTGGGCAGTCAAGGTCAGTGCAAGCTTGGTGAGGCCGCAGCTTTCTGCTCAGAGGGTACCAGTGCTCCTTGGCTGCGCTGCCTGGGCTTCAGTGCCCTTCCTGTGCCCTTCAAGTGTCATTCCATTCCCTTGCTGACACATCACACCCTGGCTATGGACACTCCACAAGGACTTCTTTTATAGGATTGGGGTGCTTGGTTGACATGGCTTCTGACCTCACCCAGGTCTCATTTGCCACTGTGGCACAAGGTGCGCGTTCCTGGCATGTGTCTCTGCTCCCCTGCTATTCCCCTAGATGAGGAAACACCCATATACACTACACTAGAGCTTCCCACTGTAGCAACTCCAAACAAATCTCACGGAAAAAATCTACCTTTTAAAATCTCTCAGGTTTTTAAGTATAGGAATGGATGATGTATTGCTTTTCAGAAGGTATTATAGGTGAAAGATTGTTGATCTCTTTTGTGGTGTAGTGGTTTGAAAGTAAAACAAGTGAGAGGCTCCAAGTCAGAAATACAATTTAATGAGAAGAAAAGGGAAAAAAGGTAAAATAAAATAAATGCAATAATACAAAAAGACCACTGAAAGAGTCAGAATACGACCTGATCAGGGTGATGGAAGCAGTCCAGATGAGGTGGTCTTCCTGAAGCAGTGATCTCATAAGCAAAGGTCTGGTAGCTCTGGTCCTCTGGGAATCTGGTGGGTAAGGGCTGCCTATACTGTCCCAAATCCCAGCTTATATCCAGGTGAGAATGCTTGGCTCCTTCCCCTGGGCGGAGCATCTCACAATGGGATGATGAGTCATACAGTGGGTCCTTGATGGTCTATTAAAGAGAGATAGCTCCCGGAGGGAGTTATCCATGAGTCATGGGCAAGGCATTGATGGGCCATTAACAGAAGGCACCCCAGAGGGAGGGGGGCCTGGGAAGAGCACTGCTCCAACAACTGGGTTCATCAGTTCATGAAGATGGCGATAGAATACATCCTATACTACAACCCAGGATGTGGCTTTTTGTTGTTAGTTTGGGTTTTTCCTGAAGACATTTTTGTTTCTTTTCCCCTCCCCTCCCTATTTTAATTAAACAAGTGAAAATTACATAGAATTTTAAAACTCTTCTTGCACTCATAGAAACTGGCTGAACATGCATATTGCAGGCCTTCTTGGGTTGGAAATGCAAAAGCTCTTTTAGTATGCATATGTTCATCTAAATAACATGAGACAGCCTTTAAAATAAGGCAGGTGCTATATAAATGATTCCTGTGTCCTTAAGTTCAGTAAGAACTTTTTATTAGGGATCTTAGAGATGAAAGAAATGGGAATTAATTAAAATCTACTCAGGAAACATGACAGAGTGAGTTAATATAATAATGATGGGAAATAGTCTGATTGGGTTCTGCAGAAACCTTGATGTACCTTCAAAGAATCTCAGATCTAATTCAGTTTTCTAGGTCGGAAAGTCATGAACACTAAAAAGGGAACCTGTAATCTATGTGGGATACCATTTGAATACAAAAGAAAGGTTATGACTTTCCTTTTATCTTCTCTTTCAGGCCTTTCCCGATAACTGTGCATGAATGCAGAATGAATCAGAACACAGTAATATATATTTCATTTGAATGCAGATAGTATGTTCTGTGCTAAAGCCTTGGACTGACCTCTTACAGTGAAATATAACTTTTGGAACTACTGTACAGAAAGACCAAGCCTGTACTAAATAAATATTAGAAAATACTCATCTGCTCATGTTTTATTTCTTCAATCTAACTAGCTATTGCTCTGTTTTCTACCTCTTGCAAATGTGAGGGAGAGTGTCAACTCCTTTTTACTTAGACAGGTAAAATACTGGCTATTACTCCTCTTTGGTGCAAGAAATGTTCTAGGGAGAATTTCAATATGTATTTAAACAGACTAAAATCTTAGGGAGGAATGATTACTGCAGATGATTTTGTCAAAAGAAAACCTTGACTACAGTACATAAAATGCCTTTTTCTGGTAAGCTGCTGAGAATTTCGTGGGTTTTTTTTCAAAAACAAATACATACTGTCATCTGACGTGTCAAATAATAACCTTTTTTCCCTGGAGATTATACCTTTGTACTTATCTGAAAGGTGTCTGCATTACTTTAGTATCATAACTCTCTTATAATGCAGAAGAGTGTTAGCCTTCTGTCATGGGCAGAAGTGGGCTAAGTGCAGCTATTAAATAATATTAATAATTAAATAAATATTATTAAATAGTTAAATTACATTATTAAGTTGATTATTAATAAATAAATATTCTGTCAGGTCATAAATGGAGTCACTTCAGTGTCACCATGATGCAAGATCAATTAATGTATTATTTTATCTGTTGGGCCTAGTCTCACACACAGACTATATTGTCCCCAGGGATCATGGAAATAGGTGTATCAGTAGGAAAGTTTGTCATCTCATAAACAGTAGATGAAATTATGAAAAATATTAATTTAGTGGGGCATTTTGCTTCATTGTGAAGGTTGAAAGGACGTAGATGATAGTTTTGTTCTTCAGAATAACCAAACAAGATGTTTGGCATAGCAGGAAACCTATGCTAATTAAAACCAGTGATCATTCATGTAAAAGTCTTCTTTTCATGCAAGAAAGACCATTTTGGAAAAGAAAAATGAAAATATAAATAACAAACCTGAGAGCATAGGCCAACCTTTCTGATGGCCTATGCTCTCAGGTTTGTTATTTATATTTTCATTTTTCTTTTCCAAATGAAATAGGAAATAAGAAAAAAAAAATGTAGAAGATGAGTGCTGTTCCTAAGGAGAATTCTCTTCTTGTTTGGTTATCCTCCTTAAAAAAAGGGATTTCAGTTAGAGCAATTATTTTCATTTTATGCTCTTAGATTTAACAATTGCATGTTGAATTTCTCCCCTTGTAAGTTCATGTATTTATAGATAAATTTGACAAAACTAACAAAAAACCAGGTTGCTTCAGCAAAATGCATCTAGAGATGAGAATGAGTTGTGGTAGGTTATCAGTCCACAATGAACTATTGGTTCCCTCCTGTGCTAGAACAGACTCTGCAGGAGCATGGATCTATCAGTGAAGAAGTTAAATGGCCACAATGGAGCATGCTAAAAACTTCATTTAATAAAGGAGTAGCTCTTAGTGAAAGAGGGGAAAAAAATAATTAAAAACTCAACAATAAGAAAAAAAACTAATTTTTTTTTCCACTTTAGTGAGAGATCTAAGAAACCCAGTCAATTTCTTTTTTATTTTAATATGAAGCAAATTAAAAGGTAAATCGATTGCAATACAGAATTACCTAGCAGTTAGGGTTTCTGAAACTAAGGAGCCTACTAAAGTATAAGAAAAATGTAAACTGCTGAAGAAAGCCAGAATCCAAGCAGATGTGTTTCCATAACAAGGAATACACTGCTGCTTTTCAGTTTTCTTAAGGCAGGCAATTAAGTATGGCCATCAAGAAGTAGGACAAGCCTTTAATTCTTGAGCCTTATCTTAAGATTCATAGATCAAACAGAGCAAGATTGGGTGAGATGTGTGTCCTGTGTTATGGTGAAGTACTTGGTCCTAAATCGCTTGTTTAGCCTGAAGATTTGTGGGTTTTCTGTAAAAGCTGTTCTCATACTGGTGCTTTAATCCATACTGTCAAAGGTCTCTTAATCCTCAGTTTACCTCCAGCTGGGTCTGTTCAGAGGATTTTTGCTTTTTTAGGAATGCTTGAACACTTGAACACATTCTAATTCCCTCACAATCATCCATCCATCTCCTTGTCAATTTTGAGGGTAAGACTGTACTCTGTGTGTTGCTAGCTGGAGCTGGGATGGATTTGGGATCAAGTTGCATGGCTCTCTCACCATATGCAGTGGTTTGGTTTTTGGGGCAGAAAAAAAGAAGGACCCTCACAGAGCAGTAAGAAGACAAGTAAAGGTTTGCCTGGATGTCCAGAAGCAGTGCATCAGTGCATTTTTCCTGAGCAAATATTCGCTGCCAAGATGTTTGATGCCATATCTGCTATTTGGATCTCGAGTAGCAGTAAGTAGATCTCTTCTTACTATGTGGCTTGGTAGCCACATTCATCATAGTCCATCTCTTTGCTTTCAACACAGAATAGAATTGGAGCTTTGTAGATGGTAATCCATATGTAATGAGTATGCAGAGCATATGGACTGACAAGCAATGCTAACACAGGAGATCCGTCCTTATATGGCGTATTTTATCCATGTGGATTATACCATCCGTTTTTCAGTGACTAAAGAGGATAAAAACATATTCTTTGATTGATTTATTTATTACTCAACTACAACAACAAAAAAAGGTGATTTGAGACAAAGATTTCTGTGGAGGTGGGTTTGTTTTATATTCAGTATCAAGAGTTTCATCTTAGCAATGATATTAACACATTTTTGCATGCAGTATGTGTCTGGCCATCCATGGAGTCATTATGGGCCTAGTAAGTCACAGATTTAGTTACAGTCAAAAGTCTATCGTAATTTAATTTCATCTAGCATGGTCTCTTATCATCATTTCATTTAGCTTCCAAATGAGGAGATTTGGCTAGTTTTCATTCCAATGTGGAAATCTTTTAACTGCACTTCAAAAAGAAGAAAGTTGCTCACTTTGTTTCTGACTGAAAACTCTGGAGGGAAGAATGATTTTTGAAGTGTTAGGAACTAAACAGCCTGTGCCATCTTTACTCACCGTAGTAACATTAATTTCTTGCAGATCACATCATTACACATCCCAAAGTGGACTATTACTTCCAGAGGAAACCATAAGCAATGAATAAGTCAGCTTCACTTCCTTACAATGCTAGCAATATCTTGGTTTATAGTGCCATTGTTAGCTAAATCAAAAATGTCACATAAGTCTGAAGTCACGACATTGCTTCCCCTAAAATTTGGAGAAAATCACTTCCTTTTATAATGAGATGCCATTTGTGGTGTGGGCTGTGCTTTCTAAATGTGGCCTGAAACAATTTTCATAGCAGCTGAAGTGTCTATTTATTGAGTGTAAGGGAACTAGAGGCCAAATGCATTACATCTTTTCAGCTGAATTCAATTTGTGATTCTAGAATGGAGACTAGGCTTTTACTAACAAAGCTTGTAGTGAGGAGAAGAACAGAAAAGATAAGCCCTTTGCTCTTTTTGCTACTTATTTCAGACACTGAAATGTGTCTGAACTTTTACAAAGGTGCAGAACAGCGCTTCAGGATATTTTGAATAGTCTAATCTTCTTAATGGGCTTTTAAAATATCTGTTCTTGCTGTTTTTCAAGTTGCAGACTATTTTAGCTTTTATCTAACACTTCTGCTTTTACTCCACTCCTGCACTGTGATAGCCAGAGACTCCATATATCTATGTTTCAGGGGAAGGCAGATGAAATACCTCTTTTCCTTTGTTTGTTTTTTTAACCTAACACTTCACATTTTTTGTTAGAGTACCACGGCATTAACTTGTTTGTGTATTTTCACATTTCTTATTGCTAAATCTACTGTTCAAACTTAACCTTCATTTTGCAGTCTTAGCAGCAGAACGTCATATTGGTTAATTTCTGTAGTTGCCAGATATTTTGATGAAGCACTGACCACTTTGTCAGGAGAGCATTGTCTCTGCTCAGGTTTAATATTCCATTCATCCTGCTGGGAGTTTTCTCATCTCTTCTTGATGGAAAAATGGAGTTATAGGAAAGAGACAATATCCTCTACAACTGTAAATCACTGTAGGATTGATTTTGGAGGGAGGAAGAGATTGGGAGACAATGGTATAAAGGTATAAGAGGTAAGATATTTGGCCATAACAGGCGGACAAAATGGGAATTTTTGCAGTGCAGTACCGTATATTGCTTCTTTCAAGAAAGATCTTTCTCACACAAAGATGACATCTGTAAGAGTTTGTGTATGTCCAGCCTGCAGGTATTGCAGTAGGTGAGGAAACTCTAAGAAGGACTTGAACTTAGACCTATCTGCTATGAATATTCTGCCCCAAAATGTGCCCCTGGGGGGACAGTGAAAGCACAATGCACTAGAAAATGACAGTGAGTTGAATTAAAGTCAGGAAAAGATGATTTTCTCATCAAATTGTGCCAACCTGTATAGAAAGGCATAGGTATTCACTCTGAGCTGATAACAGGTTTAAAAGATGTAGTATAATCAGCACTGTCAGGAGACAGTGTAGACACATCATTCCTTGCGTGCTGCTGTAGAATAGAAATTACATTGTCCCAAAAGGCTCTGTTGAAATAGAACTTGGAGCTTTCTGCTTTATGAAAAGTTGTGATACTTGGAGAGGGACAAACTAAAAGTTTCTTTTCTTTTTTTTCTTCTTTATTTTTTCACACTTATCTGAGGAAGTAGAAGTTTTAGTGTAGTAATATTTTCTAAAAGGAGCTCTTGATGGTGGCCTCATACTCTAATGCCTATAGCAGGAAGCAACTACCTAAACAGCCTCAGGGAAAGCTTTTAAATGGACTCCAGGATACTCAGTAGGGTCTATTTTGAGAGTTTCTCTTGATTTTACTGAAGCTAAACTAATGAAAGAAAAAAATTTAAGGAAATATTTTCCCAGTATAGGTCTTTGACAGGATCTTATATGCGTCTTATTCTCCAGTCTCTGCTGAATAAATAGTGAGGGGATTGACACTGCCAACTGGGATGCATGCAGAAATAAATAACAAAATGTGGAAGAGAAACAGTTTTTTATACTTTAGTTAGAGACCACAAAAGTTACAGAATCACATGAGGTGTACAGAAACCTTCAGTTTCTTGGAAGAAGCATTGGCTGGGGCCTTTTTTTCATTAGGCCCATTTATATCTCTGACTGTTTTTTAAGAGTATACAAGAGTCTGACATTTGAAACCCACAGTCTCCTTTTAATACTGTGTTACTGTGGAATATCACTTCTGAATAAGCAATGTGAGCAGTGCTGAAAAGTCAGAAAATGTCTCAGCTATGAAAGTTGCATCCTTAAATGGTGATTCATAAAAATTTTTAAGTATCTGGGAGTCTTTTATAGGTTTGCATGGAATCAGCTCTTCTAATGAGATAAACATGAAGCCATAAATAAACTTCAATGTTATTAAAAAATAAATCAGAAATTAACAATAATGGAAAAAGGTATGATTTCTCATTCTTCTTAAAATAAAGAAAAAATGTATAGAAATTTTGCCTTGCAAATTCTGTTAGAATTGACGGGGTTGGAAAATTTAAAAAAATTTTATACCTTTATCCTCATATTGTAATGATTTCTGCATGCACTGATCACGAATCGTTACTTCTATTTAAAGAAATATAATTTCCCTATGTATTTGAAAAAGACCAATTTGATTCTGAGTGAGGATAAGGAGGATGATCAAATGAATGTCAGTTATGTTGACAGCAAATAAGGGACAACTTGTAAATGAATGGAAGTATGGCATCAGCTCTTAAACGGACAGGAAAACCAACATGAACAGTTCCTTGTTTTCCTTATCTGCCTTTTTAGCTGTCTGTGTTAGTTTTGCATCAATTCATCAGCAATGGCATTCTGTTAGAAGTGTCTCACTGCCTATCAGAGAAAGTTATTGCTGAAGACCACCGTGCCAGGCAAAATGGACATATTCTATCTCTCCTTTCTCAAAGTATGAACTTCTGATGGTGGCTGTCATTTTCTTAAAAGGGATTATGTTTCTGATATTTCTGAGGGCCCAGAGAATGATCCTGAATACCTCAAAGAGGCTCAGACACAAAGTCACTCTATGAGCTGAAGAACAATCAATTCTTGATCAACAGGAACCAAATGTCAGTTTTCCCTGACACATCCCACACACAAAATTGATACCTGCTCACAAAGTCTCCTTTCTCACACCTCCTATTAGATTAACAGGGATTCTCACAGAAAAAAAATGGACCATTTTATGCCACATCAGGGTGTGTTAGAAAACTTAGGTAGGATGACATTAAAAAACCTGGAATAAGCTAATCATCTGGGATCTTCAGAAATCCAACTGCTGTCAGAGCTGACCTTGTCCCAGGTGCAGTTGTGGCATGTTACTGTCTGGTTCAGAGCTTAGGACCAAATTAGAGCTAATCATTGCAGACAGCATAGCAGAATAGAGAGAACAAACAGTGACATACACATAGAGTAAAAGAAAATTGTGTGAAGGAAGGAAGGAATGAATGACTGGCCAGGTTTCTTTATTATTTCCTTGTAATGAAAAATTTGAGTTTGTTACTGATCTGCTGCTAAAGCCAGTACCATTAAAGTGGAACTGGAATGTTAATAGCTCAAGTATTTCTTTCTGATGTTTATGGCTTAATGCACCTTTAATTAAATCTTTTAGAACAACTGCTTTGCTTTGCTTGGAAAGGTGGTAAAATGTTGGTAGTAATCCATTGTTAATTTAGGGATGTCATTTTTGTAACCTGCAATGCAATTAGTAAAGGTTGCTTGGATATTTTGAAGCAAAATTAAACTTCGTAATGCACTCTGTAATCTATTACATGTGTACCTCTTAGCACGCTGCTAAAACAGCAAGGTGATAACAATAAGATAATTTTTCCTTTTTTGTTATTTTCTTAGAGCTTTCCTCATAGCAAGTACAGCTGACTATGTGAAATATATGGCACCAAATAGATACCAATAAAGATCGAAGAACAGGAAGTGTGTTATCAAGACTGTTGAAATAGATGGGAAAATCACCCTGTGTTCATCAGAGACCTGTGTGAACTTAAAATGAACTCGTAAGTGACTGAAAGTTCAGTTCTGGCAGTAGGTACTGAAAGAATGGCCAGCTGGTTGATACAGCTCAGCCTCTAACTAGTGCCCTTTCACTTGCCTCTAACTTGCAGTCATGGCCCAGCTGATGGTAATGGAAGGGTAATGAGCTTGGGTAAGGTCTGTTCCAGAGGATGTACATCCCACTCATTTGCTATTTGTGTGGAGATGCTGGGGAAGAGAAAGCAGAATTAAGACAGAAGGAATCAAAACCTTCTGAATTTTCTTTTTCTAAGGGGAAGAGGAAATGTAGTGCTTAATGGATGATGGCAGACTCCTTATGAGGTCTAAAAGAAGAGCCTATTTGTTTCTGTTAAAGAATATAATTGGGGAAGTTTGTCTACTGCTCTGATACCCATGGAAAAAGAGGAAAAAATACTGGGAATATTGCTGATGAGAAATGAGCTTCTGTTCTCATTAAAATTCACCCCATGCTGGCATATAGTCCAATTTGCTTCTACTCAGTCTAATTTCAATACCTGGCATTATGCATCAACAGGGAAAGAATCCTCCTGAGCTGCAAGCACATGCCTATGGCAATGGATGGTGGTAATGGCTCCTCTGGGGCTGTTTGTGGACAGCATTCAGGTCTGCTGTGGTGTAGCCAGTATTGCTTTGCTTAAGACAGAAGAGTTTGCACTAGTAAAAATATCTTTAAAACTGAATAATTGGTGTCCAATGAGACAATATTTGTAAGATACTTCTCTTTATTCCAGATCAGTATGGTTGGGTTGACCCCAGCTGGATACCAAGTGCATACCAAAATTTGTTTATAACTCCTCCTCTCAGCTGGACAGGTGAGAGGAAATATAATGAAAACCTTTTGGATCAAGAAAAATACAGGGTGCTTTGCTGGGTGTTTTGTGAAACAGAAATATGGCACATCTCCTTTCTAAGTACTTTTTTTGGTCAGGGACATCAAATGTTGCTAAAAGTCATTAACTGTTCATGGGCTGAGAAAGTTTTTCTCTTTGGGAATCTATATTTTTCAATGACAAAATAAAGCATAATAAATGCATGCTTTGTACTGATAGATTCTCTTAGTGAAACATGGCTATAAGGAAAAAAATTCAGCTGCCCTCTAATAAACATGCATAGCAGTCAGAAATAAGGTCTGCTGAGTTTGCATCTCAGGGCAAAGATAATTTAGAACCATTAAGGTAGTCAAATGACAGTCCTGGGATGGTAACAAAAGTCTTGAAAGTACAGACACAGGACCATGAGGGGGTCCTAATATTGTAAGCACAAATGAGTATTTATTGATCACTCTGGATGCAATCTGGAGAGAAATTTTTTTTAGGGTATAATAAGACATGTTGTTTGGCTTACCTGTGCTGACTGAAGAGGCAGCAGTGGAAAAAAAGTGTGTATCCTGAACAGTGTTGAAAACAAAAATCTCCTGCTAGAAGAATCTGTATATTGTGAAAAATGGTAAGGAAAATCAGCAAATGTCTGCTAATTCTTTTGCCAAGAACTGTATGCAGGATTCAGGTAGCTTAATCATAAATAGAATTGTGCATCAGCCTGTGAAAATTGACTATAACTTATTATACAGGTGTCTTTGGATTGCTTTTGCAAGACTGAAAGACAAATCGCTGAGTTAACTGTTTCTATATTTTGGTATAGAACATGCAGAACTGATCAGTGTGATATCCTCTGCTGTACTGATGTACACACAAGAATCATCACTAAAAATTCTACCCAGGTGTTTGTTTAAGGTTTGGTTGATTATGCTTTGATAAACTTCTTTGGTAATATATCTTTGAAAACTGAATATTAATCATGAATGCAACTGGACTTTGGGAAGGGCTTCAAAATTTCAGTCTGTATTCATGGTCATAGACATATTTTTCTCTCTGCATTTGGAAATAGTGCCCTCTTAATACAGCCACTGTAGCAAATCCTTCTATCTGTTCAGTTGATCACGCATTATGGTTTGGTTTATCCTATCAAGTGGGTTAGAATAAATGAGATTTTCCACAGCTGAATTCTTAAATTGCCTTAAGCTGAACTTGGCTATTGATGATGCTGTGAAAATGGTGAAAGTTGCATGACAGCATTAATCAGTATACTGGGAAAGTAACATCTGAAAGGACAGGAATGAGGTAAATGTCACTTGTTAAAAAAAAAAAAAAAAAAAAAAAAAAAAAAAAAGGCAACAAAACCTAAAAAGTTACATTATTATTTACACCAGTGTTACAAAAATGTAGAAAATACCAAACATAGTTGCTCATTTCCTGTGTGGAAGAAAACCAAAGAAGACAATATATTTGTCTTGAGAATTTCAGACAACATATTTGATTTGATAAAATGCGGAAAACAGGTGATTAACAATATCAAAAGAAGCCAAATTGTGTGAGGTTGACATCAGCTAGCTGCCAGACCATCAACTTGCCACTGTTTCACTTTGGCACAAAAGAGATGTTGGGAGGAACCCTGGGGGGGGGGGGGCGGGGGCGGGGGGGGGGGGGGGGGGCGGGAAGAGGAAGAAAATAATAATTTTTAGCATATAATTAGCATATGATAAAGAAGAGGGGAGAAGTAAGGAAGGAAATAAGGAAGGAAGGCAAGAAAGAAAGAAAGAACAAGGGAAAGAAGGCAAGAAGGCAAGAAGGCAAGAAGGCAAGAAGGCAAGAAGGCAAGAAGGCAAGAAGGCAAGCGAGAAAGAAAGAAACAAGGCAAGCGAGAAAGAAAGAAACAAGGCAAGCGAGAAAGAAAGAAACAAGGCCAGCGAGAAAGAAAGAAACAAGGCCAGCGAGAAAGAAAGAAACAAGGCCAGCGAGAAAGCAACAAAGAAAGCAACAAAGAAAGCAACAAAGAAAGCAACAAAGAAAGCAACAAAGAAAGCAACAAAGAAAGCAACAAAGAAAGCAACAAAGAAAGCAACAAAGAAAGCAACAAAGAAAGCAACAAAGAAAGCAACAAAGAAAGCAACAAAGAAAGCAACAAAGAAAGCAACAAAGAAAGCAACAAAGAAAGCAACAAAGAAAGCAACAAAGAAAGCAACAAAGAAAGCAACAAAGAAAGCAACAAAGAAATAAGGCAGGAAAGAATGCAAGGTAGAAGGCAAGAAAGAGGGCAAGAGAAAAACCAAGAAAGAAAATAGGCAAGAAAAAAGAAGGCAAGAAAGAAATCGAGAGAGAGAGAGAGAAATCGAGAGAGAGAGAGAGAAATCGAGAGAGAGAAAGAGAGAAATCGAGAAATCGAGAAATCGAGAAATCGAGAAATCGAGAAAGAGAGAAAGAGAGAAAGAGAGAAAGAGAGAAAGAGAGAAAGAGAGAAAGAGAGAAAGAGAGAAAGAGAGAAAGAGAGAAAGAGAGAAAGAGAGAAAGAGAGAAAGAGAGAAAGAGAGAAAGAGAGAAAGAAGGCTAGAAAGAAAAAGGAAATAACAGAAGAAGGAAGGAAGGAAAGAAAGAAACAAACAAACGAACTGTAGTAATAATTTCTGTGTGTCCAGACACTCAGAAAGGATGGCCAAATTATTATTACAGCTTTATTCTTGATGTGGTTTCCACACTAGGCTGTTGGAGCACCTGACTTGCTGCTCTTTTGATTTTTAAATGATTAGCTTTTAATGAAAAATACTAAGCTCACTTTTTGGCAAAGTTTCAGAAAGAGATTATATCAAAAAACCTGAAGACTTTTGTGTTTCAAATGATCTGCTGGGAACTCAGTAGGTTTTAACCCTTGTTGGAAGTGACACATGCCATCATGGAGTCACGGACAAACTGGGCCTCACACAGCCTGCAGCCCTGAGTGCTCCTGCCTGGCTTTCCAGAGAGAGAGAATGAGGAGAAATAATACTCAAATAAGTGTTTGTCTAAGTGCTGATATAATTTGGGGTGCTCATATTGGAGAACTCTAGCCTGCAATTCATTAGTCTCTCCTGCTTTTACCCACAGCTCTTCATGAGCCTGCTGCAGCTCTGGTGTAATGAGCAAACTGGACTTGAGGTAAACTGAAGCAGTACAAATAAGGATCACTGCCATATGCACAAACAGTACAAAACAGAGGTGAAGTTGAACCAGTACTCCTAGTAAACACAGAGGCTTTAGGTGGTGAAATAACAGATCCTTACTGTTTCTTTAGAAATGTTATTCATGGAGCAGTAGTAGCTGGTATAAATTTCTTTTACTGACCTCTTTGGTGCACAGGCAAGCAGTCTGAGATTATACCCAAGATTTAATGTGGTATAGATCTAGGAATTAATAGAAGAGCCAGGCACAAATTTTAGAGTTTGATTTCGGTTTGGAGATCTCCCTCCCTGAAGCTTCACAAGCTGAAATGTCTACAGAGTTAGATCAGAGAATAGCAGTGAATCTTAAAATACCAAAGGCAGATTTAGCCAAAATACACTTAAGTAGTTGGGTCTTAGTTCTTTTGGTGTTATGGGAAGTGGTCTGTATCATAATTTCATCAAGATAATAAATCATAAATTTATTTCTCTTATTGGCATTAAACAGCTTTGTGGAACTGAAACTTCAAGTCATATTAGAAGATAATCAGCAAAAAATCACTATCTAGCACCTTTTTTTTAAAATTTGTAGTGATTTGAGGATTTTTTTTTAATTTTATTTTCCTTCTCCAATTAACTTTTGGTATTTACTTGGAAATTTGAGAAACCAAAATATTTTGTCACTAATGCCTCTGTAATCCCTCTTTTGCAAACTTCTTGTCTATATCATGTTCTAATACTTGTGTTTCACTTTCATATATAGTAAGTGTAGTGGTTTGAAAGTAAAACAAGTGAGAGGCTCCAAGTCTGAAATATAATTTAATGAGAAGAAAAGGGAAAAAACGTAAAATAAAATAAATGCAATAATACAAAAAGACCACTGAAAGAGTCAGAATACAACCTGATCAGGGTGATGGAAGCAGTCCAGGTGAGGTGGTCTTCCTGAAGCAGTGATCCCATAGAAAGGTCTGGTAGCTCTGGTCCTCTGGGAATCTGGTGGGTAAGGGCTGCCTGTACTGTCCCAAATCCCAGCTTATATCCGGGTGAGAATGCTTGGCTCCTCCCCATGGGCGGAGCATCTCACAATGGGATGATGAGTCATACAGTGGGTCCTTGATGGCCCATTAAAGAGAGATAGCTCCCGGAGGGAGTTATCTATGAGTCATGGGCAAGGCACTGATGGGCCATTAACAGAAGGCACCCCAGAGGGAGGGGGGCCTGGGAAGAGCACTGCTCCAACAATTGGTTTCATCAGTTCATGGAGATGGTGATAGAATACATCTTCATGTCCTACAACCCAGGACAGTAAGGAATGTGCTTTCTGTCAAACCGTGCATTTGCTTAATCTCTACATGTTTGTTAGCTAATTTCTTTCCAGTCTGAACTCCTTCTCTTTGATGAACAGCCTTTGCTCCTTAAGAGCTTTTGTACCTTTCATCTCTAGACCAGGTGAAGTGCTGCGTTTCTGTATTTCTGAACAGATTTTCTTTAAGAGCATTCTATCTTCACAAAGAAATGAATAGCTCTTGCAGAAGAGATGGGGTTAGTCACAATTTGAAAAGAATGAGAAAGAAAGCAGTCTCCTTAATGAATGCTTTCCTACTGTATGTGACTAATTAAAATCCATTATTGCTTCCTGCTTTGCAAAAAGCAATTGAGCTATGGATCACTGGTGGCTTGTGGATAAAGCCTGAAGAAGATCACATTGTAAAGCAGTGAGAATTTGCAGCTGGATATCGAATGGTAATGTAGAAGTGATGTATATTTGAACTGACTGAATGACCAAAATACTGTAAAGCAAAACTGAGTAAATTCTTACGGCAGACAACCATGGTTGACAATGAAACACCCAAACGCCATTTTTAAAGGCTTTAATCCTTCTGAAGAGATGAACAATGTCTTCAGAAGGGTCTGAGTACACATGGAAATTTGAATATCTACAGAAGGAATTGGATGCCAGGTGTTGAGTGGTGCCCCAAACTTTGAAACAAGTATGTTTCTTTGAGCTAGTCTCCAAGAATTCCTATCTGTTATAGTTCTATTGGAATAACTATATCTAAGCTCATGTATGGAGTTGAGATTTCCTTTTTTTTTTTTTTTTTTTTGTTTTGTTTTGTTTTGTTTTGTTTTGTTTTGGTTTTGTTTTGTTTGATTTCAGGTTTGGTTTTTATTGAAAAACCTGGAAATCTTTGAGCACTTCCATTTTAGAAGGTGTTCAGAGTTTGCAGTTTTTTGATGAGATTTGAACTGGCTAGGCTGACATGGAGAGGGGAAAAGACATGCTAGTTCAAAGTTGATCACTGCTGCCTGAAAGTTTGCCCTTGGTGTAGTTGCCACCACTTTCATAACAGCCAGACTGGAAGGGTAGGAAGAGCTTCATATTGGGTAAGGCAAGAACGGTTTTCCAAATACTAGCCATGTGTTTATGGAGAACTTCTACTGTAAGATGCTTTCAAAGTGCTGCCCAGATCGATACACTGGTACTTAAAAAAAAAAAAAAAAAAAGGTTCTGTCAAGAAAGTTTTGGTAGCGTAAACATAGCAAGGTATTGCACAGAAAATACCATTTTACAGTAGGGTAAGAGCTCATGTACCCCTAGGGGCTGATTTTCGTTGCAGGATATGCTTTCATATCCATTGAAACTGCAATTTTAAATTCAGATGGTCTCTGTTGTGCTCTGATTACTTTATGAAGGGCCTTGCTTTCCAGCTCCATGCTGGCATACTAATTTGATAGTTATTTCTTTTCTAATTTCTTAGTCTCAGACCTAATCTTTACACGCCTTCTAATTGTTTTTTATTATTACATTTACTGTTTTAAGCCCTTCCTTCTCGCTGTACCTTAAGTAGCTTGCTGCCAGTGCAGCATCTTTGCTACACCACTGTGCACACAATGTTCACTGTCTGTATTTGCATAATGAGCTAATCTTTGTTGGCTGATTACTTTGTGGAAAGAATTGAACTTTTAACTGATAATAATTGCAATCTATCAAACTGCACAGTCACCTCACAAATGATCAAAGTGTGTTTGCTCAAAGTTCTTCTGAAATTTAGGACCTCTCACTTTACATATCAACACCCAGCTAGAAACTTTACCTAACATTCAGCTCTATCAGAACAAAAACTGGGATCTTATTAGGTCAGTTGCTCTGGAGCTAATAAAAGTATGATATTTCTAAAAAAATCCCAATACTGTTATTTGTATAGGTAATGATGTATCTTAATAAAATGTTAGTTTGAGGCCAACAGAGAAAAGCATATACTTTTTCAAGCTATAGTTTTAAGCTCAGTGCTTTGCCTTGTGTACTGAGCTTATGATGCTAAAATTTTCTTTGCAAGCAGAACACACAAAGCTATAATTTCTTCAGACAGGTTAAGTATGTCTAAAGCAACATATTAATTTACCCATCACATCTAGCCTAAATTTCTTAATTTATTTTTTGTGGAAAAGATATACTAAGTGTTAGCATTTCTTTCTCTATTTACAGATGAAACTTTTGAGGTAGAATTTGCAAATATATAATATTAGTGAAATTGCCTCTCAGGATTAAATAAAACAAAAACGCGTCAACATAGGCCTTTACTACATGTCAAAGTTGAATATTTTGCTACATTGATAAAGTGCAATTAAAGTCCCTTGGTCTTTGTGAGCAGCACATTCTTTTTGTCAATGACTTTTTCATAAACACAAACCATGAGATTGCTACTGTATTTCAAGGAATTCTTCATACATTCTGTCCCATGTCCTGAAATTTTTTGAAATTGCAACAGAAACTGCTGGTACAAATATTAAGGAGAAGGCTCTTTACTGAAGATCTTGCATGAGCTAAGATGGAGGAGACCAAACATTCTTCTCCATGTTCTACAGTTGTGGATCTGCAGCATGGAGAACTTGATTTGTTCATTTGCCATGAAGAGGGATGTGGAATGAGGAACTGAGCACAACCCTTTCCTGGGAAAAGACACTTGAAGACATATATGTAGAGTACTCCATACTGTTCATTCTTCTAAGCAACAATCAGAGTATTAAAATTATGACAAGCTTCCAGGCAGACTTCTGTTAGGACTTTTGGTAACTTTTAAAGAGTAGCAAACTGAACAAACCCTTGTGTGAAGAGGCTGCGGCTTGTTTCAGAGAGACTGGAGAAAAGCTAAACTTGATTGGTCCAAAACCATTATCAGAGTTGACTGTATTGTCATCAACTTGGAATTTGCAAGTAATGGTTCAAGTATCCCTTTAGAGTTTGTAAGTACCCCAAAGATAAGTTTGCTATCTTCTACTATTCTACTAATATGTATTTTCTATTGCAATTGTGTAACTTCACAGTTGTTTTCTAAAAAGGTGTAGCAGACATGGTATACAAGGACCTTAGGGATAGACACTGGCAGCTGTGGTATACAGTAGAGGAAAAGAACGGATCAATCAGCAAGCTGAAATAAAACTGTGTGCCAAAGAAAATCTGCTGAGGGTCTTAGCAGGGGTTTTTCCCAAAGAAAAACTTTTGTTTGGTTGTAGGTGCTAAGCTGGTTTTCTTAGTGTCCTGGGGTGATTTTATGGTGCAGAATTGTATCTCCATTTGTCTCCATTTACCCAGAAATAACTTTTGCACCTTTAAAACTAGATCTGAGAGTGAAGTGGGGGAGAAGGAGAAACAGTGGAATGTCTGGGGTGGCTGTATTCACAAACATGGAAATAAGAGCTTCAGCTCTCTCTCTCATCGATGGTGTTGTCTGCAGCAGGGACAGTGGGAGAGAACTCTCCTCTACTTTTAGTTAGTTGTTTAAGTTATCTGAGGCAGAGAAGTTCCTTGGACTGTGGCTTTTCTTTTTCTTAGAACTGGTTGGCCCTGCTCTGGACCAAAAATCCAGAAAAACATCAGAGCCTGGGACATGGCATTTTCCAGCACAGGAGGGACTGATAAGAGACTGAGCAAGCCAAGCTACAACCCACGACAAGGACTTTCTGAATTTGCCATCTCTTCAGAACAGTGGGAGGTTCCATTGTTTGATATTATTCATTTTTCCATGTTTGTGAGTACTTTGCTTATTAAACAAACAGGTTTTTTCTGTTTTTCTCAAAGGAGATTTCTGTCTCCTGAACCCGGTGGGGGGAGGGGCCACTTCAATCTGCTTTTTAGAGGGACACCTTTGGAGATTTCCTCCCTAAATTTGCCCTAAACCAGGACACTCAGTTAGAGATAACATTTGGGTTGTTTTTTTTTTTTTTTTTTTTTTTTTTTTTTTTTTTTTTTTTTTTTTTTTTTTTTCCCAAGATTCTGGCTCATTTTTATCTTCTGAAAGGGTCATTTGGAAGACAAGTGCTGACTTTTACCTCCTTTACTCTTCAAAGTCAAATCAAACTGGCTGCTCACAATCCAGAACATGATGCACCATCAAGAATGTTAATGTATTTCTTTAAATCTTTCAAACATTTTCAGTAGCTGAAATTTACAGTTGAAATAAGTTCATGTTGGGAGAAACAAACTATTTTTACTTTTGGATTTTGACACTTTCATCTTCTCTACTGTAATAAATGACAGTTTAAGTGCTTGTGACACAAGTGGAGGAGACATTTTTTCCATGTGCACTATTAGTCATGTTACAGGTTCACCTTGCAACCCTGATGGGGCTCCCACACCCCACCTGAGCGTCTAGAAAACAGCCCTCACAAAATAAGATTATGTCCTTCTGCTGTTTTAATTATATAAACCAGATAGTGGAAGGATCTGGTAAGAATCAGAGTGGCGCAAGCAGTGAGAGCATTTTTTGCAGAGGCAGGGATTACAAAAGGTAGCAGCTTCTTCAGTTGTTTTAGCTGCTCAAAACAGCATGTTCCAGGAGTTCTTTATTACCATTTTGCTGTAATGAGTATTATTTATAATTCCTTGTAATTTTGGTGGCCAGTGCTGACGGCGAGGGGGGCTACTTTTTCATGAGAGACATTTAAAATGATTTGCCATTCTGAAAAGAATCATTGTGCTTTTGGAAAATATTTTATGAAATCTGTTGTCAAAATTCTGTTGAGGCAAACTGTCCCATTATAATTCACCACAGAGAATGAGCTAGTTGATTCAGGGTGGAAAATAATCCCTGTTTTTCTCTGCATAGCATGTTAGTATTGCATGATGTTGTCCATAGCTGTGTGAAACAGCTGGCACTAAGAATTGCCAGAGTGATAGCTGCAGCAGTCATGCAGGCTAAAAACAGAATAGTTCTTAAACACTACACTGATAATCTCCCACTCCTTCAGTTCAGGATGTTTTGGATGCTTCAAGTCTACTGCATGTTGAAAGTCAAGGCAATTATTCAGGACAAAAAATTTGTTTC
Source organism: Sylvia atricapilla (assembly GCF_009819655.1). Taxonomy (NCBI): domain Eukaryota; kingdom Metazoa; phylum Chordata; class Aves; order Passeriformes; family Sylviidae; genus Sylvia; species Sylvia atricapilla. The sequence continues at coordinate 50,307,579 of NC_089142.1, forward strand.
TCTAGGGGAGAAAATTGCATGGCTCTAAGTGACTTGGCTGAAAATTCATCAAATTTAATTTTCCCGGGAATGTGGAAGGGTTGGGATATCTAGAGACCATGGTTTCCTCTCACTTCCAGATTCTGTACAAGATTAATTTCCTACAAATACCTGAATGACTCCAAAGTGACTTAGACAGATGGTCTAACTGGCTTAATGAGTCTGTAATTTCCCTCAGAAGGAATTCCAGGCCAAATTGTATTTGTTCCAAACTTTGGTTTCCTATTTTCCAACAGGAGGCTTTTCTCCGTTGATTTAGAACTAGAGGAAAAAGGGCATTGTAACAAAAAATCCTGAATCAACATGGGGAATAAGTTCTTGGAGAAGAAATCTTTACCTAGAAAATCCATAACAGAAATTGTAACAGTATACACATCATGGCTTTGTTCACAACAGTGGGCTTTAGAAATCAAGAAAAGGTTGATCTGAAAAAAAACACCTGTAATTTGCCTTCTAATTGAAAATTGTGTTGCAATGGATAGCCTGGACAACTCAAAAAACTTACCATATCTAAACGATCAAAAATTTTGAAGACAAGAAAGTTTAGCTGGATAGTTGTGCTTGTGAATGCTTGTATTGAAACTAAGCAGCATTTTAAAAGCTGAGTCAAATTTTAAAGGAGTCAATTCCCACAACATCTAATTCCATGACAGGCTTTGAGTTAGAGCAGGTAACATGCCAAAAGCAGATAAAATCTTTTGAGAGAGAAAACACTAATTTCTTTTAAATGGTTAATTTCCCTTGGAGTTTTTATTCCTGAGGTGTTTATTCCTTAAAAACGTACCCCAAAAAAGCCTGCTTTCCTCATTCATCATTTTAAGTGAATTTTATGTCTTCTCCTTGCCTTGTTCTATTTCTGAACAGGAAGCTGACCTTGTGAAATATTAGTCAGATGTCAGTTCCTGATTTAACACCATCTAAACTAATTTTTCAAACCATATTGAAACCTCCCTGTGCAGCACTGCTCTGTATATTATGCTTTAAGGCCTTTTGGTTTTTGTGATGAAACAGAATGAAACAACATTATGCTCTGGAGCTGTGGGGATTTTTTTTATTTACTGGTGTTTTGGTATCAGAGGAACAGGGAAGATGTGTTTTCCCTGATAGACTGCTGAGTATACAAAACTTCTTGAATCAGTTCTTGCTAGGTGAATTAATAAAACTGGTACCTCATTCACAATCTGAAATGTGAAGAATTGTTCTTCTTTAGCTTAGATGTTTAATAAAAATGAACTCTAAAAGGACAGGTTCTGTCTATATGGAAATGTCATTTTAAATTACTGGAGATGACCTTGAGTAATCTAGCTTGGAAGAGTCATACCTCTGTCTACTTATGTATGATCAGTTAATAAACAGAATTCCAGAAGAAATGTCATAAATATAGACCATAGATTTGCAGAAGCAGTACCAACACAGCAGCAGCTCTCCAAATGAATTTCTCATGGGAAATAAATGATAGTTACTTCTCCTGTCATGAATACACTGTTACATTTCAAACAAGTTTGTTTTTTTTTTTTAATCTGCTTGAGCTAGGTAAAATTTTATCTTCAGTTCTAGTCCAGTGTCTATACAGGTAGATATTATAATTTGAATGGAAAAATGTGCGCTGAAGTTACCATCTAATCTTGAGTCTATGGACAATTACTATGGATTAGCAAAAAAGTACTTTAAGACAACACAAAATGGTTTAGAAAAGCTGAGACTTTTTATCTGTTGTCCCAGTGATTGAGCTGGACCTATTAAAACAATCAAACCCAGAGTTTTGAGTGCAACTATATACCATTGACTTTTTTCCCTACCACATCTAAAATATTGTTTTAAAGTTTTTAGTTGCTTTCACTGTGTCAGTATTTCTCCTGTTGCATGAATATTCTGTATAGTAATGGAGAAACTGTTTCCACCTGTCATTTCCAGAACTGTCATTTTTACAAAAAAAACCCCAAAAAAACCCACTTTTACTTTTTTTTTTCTTTTCTTTTTTCTTTTTTTTTAAGGTACTCAAAGTTTCCAGAAATAAAATAATTTGGTAAAAGGCAACTGGGCAGACATGAAGAGGTGAAAAGTATATTTGGATATTAGTGCTTTTTTTCCCAAAAGGCTGACTCATGCTGCAGAGACTAAAGGAGGTAGTTTGGAAATTGCATCTTTTTGAAATAATACAGCATGGCATCCCAGCTGATGGTCAGGGGGATTTAACAGACAGGTAGAAGCAGCAGCGCTCAGTTGCCTCAAGTAGGAGCCTGGTTCAGGGCTCCTGACAGCACATTTAGGAGTCATGTCTTCCTCCAACTGGCATCTCAGTTTTTCCAAGTTGGGGATTTATTTAGTGTCTTGTTTGGGGGAGTTTGCACCATTATGTTTATTTTAAATCAAGTTTAGTTACACATTTTAGGTACAAGCCAGGAAATACTTCTTTTCCTTTAGTGTTTAGGCTGTCACTGGGGACTGGGAACAATGAGACAGCTGAAAATAAGAGAGAGAAAAAGCCTGACAGAGGTAAATACTATCATGATGGAAAGCAAGGAAAAAGCAGTTGGAAGAGAAAAACCAGAAAAATACGAATAGATTTTGAGATAGAAACTGTCTACATCTCAGTAGAATAGCTCCCTGAAAGAATATAGGGAGCTGAATGGAGAAATTTATATATAAACCAGCAAAGCTGGATAAGGGAGTCTTCAGATTGGAGGTAATATAGCATGTGAGCATGTCTTCAGGTATCTGTTGCTAAAATGGTTATTTGTTCTCAGACTGTCATTGATCTAAAAAAGATGCCATTGGTTTCCCCATCACCTCCACCTTTATTTCAGTTTACTTGTAAAAGGTGTCAATGTCCTGCCTCTGTCATAGGGCACAACAGAATTTTAAATTATTACCAGGTATGAAGATGTAGCATTTATATAAAATTTTCATGCACTAACTGTTTTATAGATGCTCTCTAATTAATCACTCAGCATATATGGACCGTATGAAAATGTAGCTGTTTTGCAGATGGGAAAACTGCAGTTGATTGAATTGCTGAAAGTAATGCAAAAATTGCTTTTACCAGTAGCACTGCTTGGTAGTCAGGCTGTTTACTTTCTACTATTTCTATTTGACTTTTCTTTCTGGCTATTGTGTACTGCATTTCCTTGGATTAATTTGATGCAGTAGTGATGGAAGTTGTTAATACTAAGGGTCAGCTCTGCAGTATCTCTTCTTTGTTGGGGGACAAGGAATACAAAATGACAGCTATTTATGTGGCAAGAGTCCATGGGTTACCCATATGCCTATCACAAGAGCCTATTTTCCTGAAAAATTTCTGCTGCTGCTAAAGGAACTAATGACTTACTTCATATTTAATCAACCATAGTCTGTCTAGAAACATGTATATATTAGTGTTTGAGTGTTATTCACTACTTGGATGCTAGTTATTTGTTGTTTCTTGTTTTGAGGTATGTGCCAAAATAAGGTTATTTAAGAAATGAGAAAGTGCTATTAAGGTTAAAAGAATAAATATCATGCGAGTCATAATGTTCATTGGCCTCAGTGTCAGGCAAACACTTGGTTCTATCAGTTCTTGTCATAATTCCTTCCTCATATGTGCCAGCCTCTTTTATTTATGTAGGTGAGCTAACACAGTTCAAGAAAGTGCAAAAAATATTTAAAACATATCTTTGCTAGACAAGAGAAAAAGCTAAACTTGTGAACTTATGAAATGCACAGTCAGGAAAGTAGAAATTCGTGGCAAAACCTTTGTCAATGCTCACTTTTAGGTTGCATATAATTTCAAAAATTTCACTGCAAGTTCTAATGTGTTTTATAATTTGAATGAATATGTGCTCAATTCATGTACATATATTCATTTTATCTAGCAAAGCTGTTTTTAATAAATTTTACAGTAATGTTTAGTTTGCCTCCCAGAAATGTGGTAACAATATTGCATGAATCTAAATTTGACATTTGTGGTCTCCAATGGACTTGCAAAACATTTACTATATCATTAATTTCTAATCGAAATATTTTGGGATTCTGGACATTCTGTAAAGAAAATGTTATTGAATGTGTTGACAAAACACAGTATTTTCCCTTCTTCTTTAGCCAAACAATAATTTTTAAAGATTCTAATTTCATTCAGAACGAACGCTAATAAGGCTTTATTACATATATTTATGTTTTTAAAGACAGGAATATCAAGTCTTTTCATTGCATATATTCAAACATCCCTTTTTCTCAACATTATCCAGAAAGTTGGAACAGAAAATTTGGTTTTCATTTGTTGAGTTTTCATGCCCATGAATACTCAATAGCAGTTGTTTCTTAAAACAAACAAACAAACAAACAAAAAACTCTTTATCAGACCCCAGCAAAATATGAAGGCTTTAGTATGGTGCTACAAGCAGATGACAAAGAGACATTGAGCTGAGAACAGGTTCAAGGCATTATAAAGAAGACACTTCAGCATCTTAGAGGTGGCTTTTGAAGCTGCCTTCTGCTAACTGAAAATGAGGCTGTGCACATAACCTGTCTGGGAAAATATGGTATCAAAAGTAGGTTATGACTTATTGAAAAACTGTATTCTGAAAACCCTTATTTATTTTACAGTATGTACATTTCAACAGACTGGCTGCTTTTAGGTGAGACTGATATATAAATGAATCAATCAATCCATCAATCAATCAGCATCCTTTCAAAGGATGTAATCAAAACTGTAAAACAAAGTGCTTGCTTGCATCATCTATGTATTCTGTGCTCTTATGGTCCTCATGTCTTTCAGCAGCATTGGTCTGTAGATCTCCTCCAAGCTTTCCATGTAGTCTAAATAATAACTCACTCGAAATCCATGCAGTGCTTCCTCCTGCACAAATACACATAGAAAGCACTTATTAGCTAGGAAGAAAAATGTACAACTCAAATTTAATGAATTCCAAGCTTCTAAAGATAGCTCATTTTGTTCTGATTGTCAGACCCTGGCTGTTTAAAATAGATTTTATTGTGTTTTATTTAGAAATACAGATTTGCAAATTCTGCTTCCAGACAGTTTCTTTTTCTAATTACACACTTACTATCCAAGAATTTTATTTCATGGAGACATTGCTTACCTCATTTTTGGAGAATATTTCATTGAAGATATTTAAGAGAAACAAAGTAGGCTTTAAGAAGACAAAGCCAGATACTAAAATATTTTTTTGAAAGAGGATTTCTACACTGGCACACGGCATAGGGTTTATAAGTGTGGCCTTTATATCCAGCTAGATCCTAAAGAGAAACAGTAGATCTGTGTTTTTAAAATCAAATATAAAAGAAATCTATATGAAGTGCTTAAATAAAAACAGAATAAACTGTTCTGCACCACTAAAAGTGAATAATTCTTACTAATTCCAAAACACAGAGTAAAAGAAAGCGCCCTCAGGAAACAGAAATGAACAGATAATTTTCCTTCTCATGGCAACTATAATGGAGGGATAAGGAGGATGCACCACAGAACACAGGATCCTGAAGCATGGTTAGGTAAAAAGGGTTAATTTGTTGCTGAACTCATCATCTACTAATCATTATTACTTGGCAACATGTGCTGCAAAAAACTCTCTGGAGGCAGCTTCTGTGGACATAAGCGGTACCTTTGGTGTGTTAACTGTAAATCTCTGCTAAGTAGAATTCTCCTGAGAACATCTACTCAGGCTTGGAAAACTGCACTTTGGCATCTGAACAGGAATTCAAAATAGTCTTTGGATTTCTTCTCCTCTACACAGAAGCAAAGCACAAATAAGATTTTACCTTCCAAGTTGCTCCTCATGCATTGTGAGAAGGCTTACTATGGTGGAATATAAAATTATATCTATCTGTCTGACTATCTATCTATATACATATATATTTGGAACTAAATGGCACATAGTGACAGGACAAGGGAGAATGGCTTCAAACTCAAAGACAATAGGTTTAGATTAGGTATGAGGAAGAGCTTTATTGTGAGGATGGTGAGGCACTGAAAAGAAATTGTGGAACACTCTGGAAGTGCTCAAGGCCAGGTTCAATGGTGTACTGCAAGATGGACTGGATCTGGATGATGTTTAAGGTTCCTTCCAACCCAAAACATTTTATAGTTCCGTTTATTTTTTTAGTTTCAATTAATTAAAATTTAACAACAGCAGGAGTATGAGTAAACTATGTTCCTTTTTCTCTGCAGTGGTCACTCAATAAATTGCAGATATTTCAGTACTGCATTAATTTAAATTCTTTTCTCATTAATTCAACAGTACCATGTCAAACCTTTAGTCTATTTTTACTGCATGAAGCAACATACAAATTCTCTCTTCTGTATTTTACATATTCTATCCAATAATGCCATCAAGATACAGTTTTTAAGATATGTTTTCCAAAACCAGAGGAAAAAAAAACCCCAATACTTTCATTAGACTGTGTATCAAACATTTTCAAGGAAGCTGATTGGGCTGCGATATGTTTTCATGTTTAAGAATATATAAGTTGGATACAAACCAGTCAGAAAACTATTATTCTTAGGACAGACTAAGATGCAGACATCTAATTCTCAAAAAAATTTTGACAGGTGAAAAAAGACTAGAGAAAAAAATTTCCCTGTGAAGAAGAGTAAGATACTGTATCTATTTATGACTGCAGCTATAGCTATGCACTACCCTCCAAAAAACCCCAAACCCAAACATAATTTATAATTGGGAAAGAATAGGAAATTGTGAGGGTGGTTATATAGTAATTGGCGTTCCTTCAAACTACCAGCTTGCTCAGCTTCGTGCCACATCTCTACAAACTTCAGCAAGAGACCACTGTGCAAACCCACCTTTCTAGACAGCACCTTGTTTGTTCAGTGAGATTAAGCCCACACACAGAGAACTGAATCAAATGCTCTCATGACTTAATGTGCCTATTTTCTTTGCTTATGAAGGAAATTGCTCAGTACAAAATGCAGGAAAGCTATTTTCTGTAAAATACTATACACAATTTCCTGCTAGGGAACAAATAAAATTAAAGTATTATTTCACTCATTTAAAATGACTAAGTGAAATTCAGTAAGAGTTTCAGATTAAGTAATGTATACATCCTCAGTATTCACAGCTTTACTTATCCTCAGCTGTTGGAAAATTAAGAAACCCTTACCTTCAAAAAAACCTGAAGATCTCGGGCTTCTGTGTGCTTCAGGATGTCTTGCTGTAGGTGTCTGAACACAGAAATGCACATATATATTTGATAATCAGGACCAAGAAAAATACATATGGCAATATAGTGACAGATCTCACTCCAGTCCATGTAATTCCAGAAACACTGAGTTATCCATTGCAGACAGATCTAGATGACAATGAAATTAGATACAATTAAATCATTCTATACATTCAGTCATAATTGATCAGCTTTATCTCTTTTTTTATACTGCATAACCTTTTCCCTGTAACATTACCCCAGTTGCGAAAATAAAAGCGATTAAGTACAAAAGAAGCTTAAGCAGAAGTACAAGATTCACCATTTTTTAATGCACAACCTCTGATTAGACTCCTAGTGAATTTGACTAAACATAACACCCTGTATCCAAGCATCTCAGTTGTACAACTATATTATGACACCTCCTGAAATTGAGACTCAAAGTCCAAGGAAAGCAAAAGTGATTTATTTTCAAGATTTCATTTTAAATGTGGCCTAGATGACAGTGATGAAGGCATGTTCAATGTGGGTTTTCCTTTCAATTAAAGCAGTTCTCTGCATTATAAATGGATGTTAGGCCCTTCACTAAGACATGTTTCATTTAATGAAGTGAGTATGAACACAGTGACTCCTTTGCCCTGCTCTAAATTACAATGTATTAAGAGGTATAATGCACATTTCATTTGGTTCTAGATGACAAATCTTCTGCTAATCATTCCTTAAAGTGTTTAAAAATATGCAGCAGAATTACCATGATTCTAATTAGATGACAATCACCATAGTCTGGCAGTAAATCTGTTTTGAGGTATTTATTGAGGCACACAATCACTTAAATACATCAGAACTGTTTCCACAGTTCAGAGTGTGTTTTTAATGCTGCAGTAGAACTACAAAATCACATAGAAGATACAGTGGCACCACAAATGGCATTTCAGTAACTCATTAAATAAATGAAAAATATCCTTGCAAGCAGTCTAGAACAGTATTTAATCTATTACTAAGTGCTCACAATTAAAAAAAGAACATAGTGTAACTTGCACAAGAATAACTGAAGGAGTGACTCTCCCCATGTGTTTTCCTTATCCAAAACCTTATTACAAGCACCTTTTTCCTATCCTGAGATAAATTCCTTCATCTGCTACTCTTTCCTCAAAAACAAAACCCCAAGGTGACTACTTTAAGCAATGTTTGTACCACACTGGCATCTGCCCCCATTAAAATGTCTCTTCACCTGAAAATCTCACAGCAGAAAGGAATTTTGAAGGTATAAGATAAAAAGTATTTTTCTTGCCTGGGCACAGCAATACGCTTTCTCACTCTGGTGAGATGTCCTTCACATGGACAATCTAACTCCCTGCACAGAGCTCTTTACCCTTCATCATGATTGCAATCTTTACAAACAGTGCTTCATACATAGCTTTCCATACTACCAAACAACTGCTTGTAAGCAAAATGAAAGCTGGCATTGCAGATAATTATTTTTCTGTTGTAATACATCTTTAATATGAAAGAATAGTGTGTTACCTGATTTTAATAGAGTACCTCATACAAAATTAATTTTTCTCTAATAACACAGGAACTGATTCCTAGTATATAACTACTGCAAATTACCCATTTCTCTCCTATGAAAATTTAGATAATTATTCCAGGGAATAAGATATTCTGTTTAAATGCTAAATCTGAGGATTTAGTATATATTATTTTTAGCAATTTTCTGCATGAACATGTAATAAAGGTCATCAGCTCCGGTACACTGGTACTATTCTATGAATCAGTTACATTCTATTTTCAGATGCTCTAATTCACTATGTGTTCTTATCTCTTATCCTCATTTTTATAAACACCACACAAGTGCCATTTAGAAAAAATGGCCAGTAGTTCCTCAGTGTCTTTGATTTTGTAGATTAAAGTAATTAGGTTGCTGTTACTTTAATACACTTTGATTGGTTACCTGGGATGGAGTGAAACCACACATGTGGAAAGCGGAACAGACAAGGGGTAACTCCGCTTTCAGCAACATTTCAACGTGGTGAGCACTGCAAAAATAGACTGGATGGATGCCATATTCCACTGTTGTAACAGGCAGGTGCATCTGGTTAACAACAACAAGAACATCATCAACAATGAAATTGAGGAACAGGATCACAAACTACAGAAATGTGTCGGTTTTTTAATTCCTTGCTGAGAACAATTTATAAAAATATACACTTTAATATGTAAAATAAGTAATTCTGATTATTTTAGAGACAGGAAACAGGATAAACAAAATAGGTTGTACTACTATTGAGAAAAACATGTAGGTAACTAAAGAAAAGTGTCAATAAATATATCCAGATTGTTACTGTACACTAGCAGTTTAGCTCCTTATTGTATTAATTGTCAAAACAGGGATGGAAAAATTGTTATATTTTAAACAGGAGAACAGAAGGAAAAAAAGGCCTGATTTCTGCTGGAATTTTCCCTCCATTTAATGGTGGAGTAGAATGTCCATGATATTTGAAGTTGTTTTTTGTATGCACATATCTTTGCAGTATGTGTGGAAGGTGTGAGTGAAATTCTATTATGTGCAGCAAAAGGAGCAAAGGTTTTATCACTATGGAAGGCGCTGGATATAAATGCCCAGTTCCAGTTCATGAATCCTTGGCACCCGTGGTTTTTAACACACACAATGGAGCAAAGTTTAGCATAAATTTCATCACAACCTCAGGCCAGACTGACTCAGACTCAGTGCTGAATGGACCACTACCATCATCCCTTCTGGTGACAAGACAGATCACTTGGTATTGCTACAGAAGCCTCCATGCAGAAGAAGTACAGAACCTGATCTGTGCTTCTTTTATCCCAGAGCTCTCTGGTAGAGAGTACAGTCCAGAGTTTATGTTCAAAACATTCAAGGCAACATGACAATTTACAAAGGGTCTTATTTTAAATAGTTGGGAACGCCCACAATGAAAGATAGAAATTATACTTCCTATATTACAACCTCAATCCAGAATACTGACAGTTTCAAATTGTCAATCATACAGTATTTGTGCAGCAACCATTTTTAAAATTTAGTAAATATACTCAAATTACTGAGTATATTTCAAAACTGTCACTAAAAAGAAAAAAATGCATGGATGGACTTGCTTTCTTACTGGACTCTAATAATTAAAAAAAAAGGTCATTCAGCAGTATCATAGATTTCACACAGAATTTAATGACACTAACAAAGTTTGTTTTATTGCCAGCTTTAAAATTCATTAACCTTTTCTTCACTATCAGTCCACATGCTTCATCTCTCCTTTTAAACAAAATTTTGAGCAAATATCAAATCTACATTTTTCCACTAATTTTTCAGGTTCATGTATTTAGCTAGAGAGCCTTAAGGAAAAGATAATCACTAAAAAAACCAAACAAATAAAAAATCTAAGGAAAAAACCAAACTAAGGAGATTAATAAAGTCTCATTTGTAAACTTTCACAGGAGCCTTTCAGAAAGAAATAGGTTATAAATTCTTACGGATAAATGCAGTCTTGGTAGCCAGAGAAATGCTGAAACAAGAAGACATGAAAATTGCTGAAGAAACATCAGTGTCTTCTCCCTGTCTCCTGACATTATGAGGAAGATGGAAGACACAAACCAGTCATAACCAGCATAGTGCTCCTGTAAGCAGCCTGAATGGGAAGGTTAAGGAATTTGGGCAGAGATGTCCTCCTCACTCTCCTGCAGCAACCATAGCTCTCCTCCTTCTGAGGCCCACACACACAGAGAGCCAGGACCTGGGTTGTTAGACATGGTCAAGGGGACACAGAGCTGCTCAGAAGGCAGCATCAAAGCACAGCTGTTTCTCAAATGGAATTAAGAGGAACAATTTAAACTGTTTACCCACACATACTTATTTTTTCCAGTTCATCATTAGTCAAGCAAAATCAATAAAAGTAAACAAAAAGCTAGTTAAATGCAAAAAATCCCTGCACCAAAATGAGTGTGCTTATAAAGTGCAAGAAAGGAGAATAATGGAGGAATAAAACAGAAGTTAAAATTATTGGGAAAAAAAGGTAAAAGAAAAGCCTTAAAATGAGATTTGGCCAATTCTGACTAATTGACCTGAAGTATAATTTAATAGTGGCATGCAAATCTAACAGAAAAGAACATAGCAAAGCATGCTTAAAAGCTGTTACCTGTTTTAGTTTTTTTTAAAGAAGTTCCACAGTAGATCCCAAAGAACCAAAAGTCTAACCACTCCTGTTGATCAGACTACATCTACTTATCACATTTATCACTACATGGGCAGCATCATTAACAGCATTGGTATTGTGGGAGTACCACAAATACTCATTAATGTTCAGAGGTTAATTGCTGCATGCTCTTTGTCACATTCCAAAATGGAAACCACTCCAAAACAGTTGATGCCAAAAGTGAATGAGATTTGCACTTCTGACAAACTATGGGAACAAAAGGGTGAACATTTTCTTGATTGCACTGGGTATGCATTTAACTTAATAAAATTTCTAAGTAAAAGTGCTCTTTAAAAAAAAATTCTTTTCATAAATATTGCATACCTACACCTCTATTAAAAGTACAAACCAGGAGTTGAAATTCTACTGAAATTTTTAGACTATATAACTTATACCATCAGGAAAGGATACAAAGTGAAGATACCACAGTCCTTTGCTGTTGTTTCAGAAACTCCTCACAATTCATTAACACGAAACATAGGTCATTTTCAGCATCTTCTTTTAGCAAGTTTAAGTATTTTCCATACCTATTTCAAAAAGTTAAAAAAATCACATCTCTGTAAATATTTTTTGAAATCCTAAAATGGAAGAACTCATACATAATAAACCTTTATTTTACGCTTAAGCTGCCATATAAATGTTCATCACTAAAACTATGCTGTAGATATACATTTAAATGATTAAATAAAACCTTATATGCTCTTCCAAGAAAGGATACACAGCAAACATCTGCTGCTCATTGCTACAAATCCTCACTCAAATTCCCTTTAGTTCAGTTTTAGAGATTGTGTTGGGGAGGAGTAAGTACTCTAACACATACAACTCAGTTTCCTCACGTACAATATTTAGAATTTGACATAATTATTGTATGTGTAATTATTATAATCAGAATTCAAACTTTAATGCTAAAGATAGCAATCTGTGGAAGTACAGACATCTAAGATTTTTCCATCATCACAGCTCTGCAAATTACGACCTAAACAAAACGTTTGGATGGCATATAACTAAGCTTAGCTAAACAGAACCATTTAGAGAAGTAATGCAAGGGAAAAAAAGACACATAATTCAGGATAATGCAATTTTATGGTAAATCTTACCAGCACGTTACAATTAGTCCTTACAAAAATAGGATAATAACATACATAAACTGTATGTAAGATAATTTAATTATGTACTAATACCTTTTTCAATTACAGTTAGAATTCATTTTCTTAAAGTTTATCTTAGATTTAAATGGTATAAAGCAATGAGTTGATGGATTAAGCATTATTAAAGTCATTCCATGAAAATCAAACAAATCCTAGAAATACTCTAGGGAAATATTTTAATACCATGTACCTGACTGTCATTTCAACACCAAGCTGCTGCAGAGATGAAAGGTTTTCTTTCTTCACATCTGCATCCATGGCTAAAACAAAAGAAAATAAATTAAATAAAGTATTATAAGAAAAACTATTTGAACTGAATGCTAATGTAAAGCTCTTTCTGTGTATGAATACCAATTCTGGAGAACTGCTGCCTATTCAAAATTATTTTGGTAGTGTTTGGAAAGGATTCATAAAGAATCTGCATTCTTCACAGACTTTTTTAACTGAAAATCACCCTCTTTATAAGGAAATCTTCATGGTAAGTATGGTTATCATGATCGTTATCATTAGATTTACAGCAAATGACATCTTTTTCAGCCCCATATCTTAGTGGAACTTGGCCCTTTCCAGCCTAGAAATCAGCCAAGGCACCCTTTTCTGATCCATTTTCTTCCATTCCAGAGGCCTTAAAATTTCCTAGCTGTAATTCCAACTTTATTAGCAAAAAATCTACTTTGATATGAATCACAGGAAACTTTAAAATTATGGATTTAAAAATTAATTAAATCCTGTATTTACATGCTTTTTTTTAATACAGTAAAATAAATATACTCCATTTTCTGCAGTTGTTTAAATTAAAAATCCAAGCTAGAAAAATTTATAAATAATGATTTAAAGCAACCACTATTGTAGCATTTCCTCAAAACTTTAAACTCTAAATTAAATTTCAAATGGGCATTTTCCCTATCAGGTGTGTGTTATCATCTAACTATATCACAAATAAAGCTAACTATATCACAAATAAAAATTGCAGTCCAAAAATATAATGTATTACAAAGCCGAGGGAATAAACCTTTAACACACTTCTTTGAAAGTGCTACTTAAAAACAGCAGGGAATGAAACCCCTTATTACCCCGACAATATTTGCTAAAAATGTAAATAATAGATATGGTGGCAGAAGTTAAAGTATATTCATGTAAATGATAAATGTAAAAATCTAATTAAGTAGATCACACAGTAGCTTCCTCTGTATTTTTTCTACACCCTCAGACAGACAGAGAAATCAAAGGATGAAGGATTCTCTGGCTATTCATGCAGGTAAATACTATGTTCCTGGCACACAAACAGGGACTAAGGTATTAAAGATGAAATAGTTACAAGTTCAGGGAGGAAAGGACTCAAAGAAAACAAAAAACAAAAATCTCCACAAAAAAACCTAAAAACCAAAAAACCCAAACAAATAAACAAACAAAAAAGAAGAAAAAGACCTCAGCCATCAAAAAGAAGATTCCATCTGCTCATATGAGATGAGGTAGGCTAAAACTTTTATGAAGAAAATAATACAGCAAAATTGCACTCCACAATGAAGCAATAAAATTCAGCAGAGGAAGTATGGCAAGAAAAAATATAGCAAAAAACTCCACTGTATTTTATAACTTTTACATATAACAATAGTTTAAGTGTTACAGTTGTGAGAAATTAACCTTGTACCTTTGACAATATATTTAGATGTAACAAAAATCAACTGTGCTTTGAGTAAAATGTTCTTATTCAATAATCTGCTGGGACTGAAACAGTAAACCCACATCAGAGAGGTTTTTTGCAATCCAAAAGACAGAAGTTCAAATATCTTTTACATAGCATACCAGCAGTGCAATCTTTGGAAGAATACATATAAATTTGCAGGGTATTTCAGTTAAAATCCCACAGAGATAACTGAAATATTCATAACTTTTACAGCTCCTGTTCCAAGTTACCTGTTCGCTGAGGCTGCAACTGCCATACTAAGTCAATTAATTTTCAAGTTTGTGTGTACAAGTGGGAAGGCAAGAGGCATACATACATGCTAGAAAATAGGAGCTTGAATGAGTTGGCCATGGCTAATGACTAATTCAGTCTTAACACCACCATGTTCAATGGCAGCAGAGGGCAAGGAGAATTATGATCTCTAAGCTCCCATGCAGTCCTGTTTCCATTTTGAGGTGGAACCTCTTGTGGATGGCAATGCAGGTATCCCAACCCTGCAAGGGTGTAATGAGGAAAAGCTGTACCACAACCCACAGAGTGAGCCCAGTGTCCATTCTGTAACATTTTACAGCAAGTACTGAATTCTCATTGTCCGTTAACATTAAAAGAACACAGCTGACTTCACTGATTTTTGTGGATTTTTCTTCTCTGTTGTAACAATTTCTTAGGGGCTGAAGTGACCTTTTTTCCCCACCACACTTCCTTCTGATATTTTCCTCTGTATTGTACAGGGAGATAAAATTAACCTGGTCTAGATTGAATAATGATTCTCTATCACACAGTACCTAATTAAGGCGAAACCCCTTGCTTTCAGACACCACTGTATTCGACACAATCACAGCTCTGTACCCTGCTAATCCACAAATTGTGCTTCTTTGTCCCGTCAAAAGTTTTTATTTTCTTTTTTGTTTATCACTTAACAAGCTGGGAAGACTAGCCCTAAGAACATTGTAAAGTCATTAAGAATACACAAAGGACTACTTCCCACTGATTAAAAACTGGACCTAGAAAGCTTAAATGCTCCATTAAACTTAGAAAAATGCTATGAAAATCAAGTGGAATATTTAAATACTGCATATTGCAATCCATGGACAAAAGGCTTGCTTGTTGTGACTGTACTATTGTGATGATGCCCATATATCTGATTTAATGCATTGAGTTCATTTAATACAAAATTTTTTGACAAATATTTTTCAATACACCTGATATAACTGTCCTGAAACACAAAAGGTTTCATAACAAAAAGGCATGGAGAAAAATCAGTTCTCTAAATATGAATGCCATTCATCCTCAAAGGCCAGACCGCCTCTCTGAACTGTGAATTAATAATATTACACAGAACTCTGGCTATTATTAAATGGAATGAACTTTGGCAGCTTCATTTTTATTTATCTTTAAGCAAAAAAAATCTATGTTGAACAGATATTTCAAACTTCTTTCTTTAAAAATTAAAACCACTGTAAAACAGAAGCCAAAATTAAACTAGTGACTTGAAGGATATCAGAATTCTCTAGGACCTGACTGACAACTTAAGAAAATTCATAGAAAGCATCTCAGTGGGCAGCACTTTTCAAAATGCTTGTAGCATTCAGGAGCACAAAAAGAGACTCCCATGAGGCATGATTTCCAAAGGCAACTCTGTATTATTATTAAACTCAGGCTATATTTATAAACACTCCAGTGTAAATTAAGTGGCATGCACAGTTCTATGGCCTTCTTTCTGATCAGCCTACACTTCAATTAACTTTACAATTTGTAAGAAAGATTGCATTCTTATTCATTTTCCCTCCTACCATGACAAAGCTTTTATGTGTTTAAGTCAGAAAATGGGCCACATCACATTCATACTGACATGACAGGATGCCAAGCTGAAACAGCTTTACATCATATTTCATATAACTTGTATGGTCTTTGGATAATATTTAATTTATTTCCCTGTTTAAAGTGTTGTTACACCAAAGACACCACTGGCTTCCCTTCTGTCTTAAGTAAAGAATATTACTAAAGCTGTCACTCACATTATTGGTTTAGCTCTTCCACTTCCTGATGCCCAGGCCAAACGGTTTTATGTCTATATAAATAATCTTTCAAATTTGCTAATGGATGCTAAATTTTAACTTTAGCAGTGATAAGAAAGATTAGGTTTCTTGCTAAGGATGAGAAAGACTTTTGATTCAAAGAAAATATTTAAGTACAGATTCTGCAAACAGCTGAAAACACCATGAGAGCCTGAGCTACCTGCATAATTCCCACAAATGCTTTAAAATACTTAGAAGTATAAAGGTGTATTTTCGAACAGATTTCTAGTCCATGGCTTTGTCCATATAAACTGAAATTGTAGAACTCATATTTTTTTTCCTCTAATTTATTATTTTTGTTAAAAAATAGCAGGTTTTCACTTACTCTTCAACAGGTACCTAAACACTGACCCTGTCCTTTGGCAGATACCCAAGCAGTCAATACTAATCTTTATGCTTTGTTAATAATTATCCTTTCTCAATCTGACGTTCTTACAAAAGTTTTCTATTTTAAACATTATTTGGACTCGTAGCAGAGCAAAATTTACAATTTTCTCTCCATATTCTGTTCCACAACTTTGCTACTGTTTCTTCATTATGTCACCTCCTTCACCAGGCTACTTGTCTAGAACACTTCTGACAGACTGACCTCATATTCATTGTTAGAACTGTCTATAAAAAGAATCTTTTTTCAAAGAAAAATATTACTTTTGTTGGATTTGAACTGGGAATGGAGACAATGTGAACAAGATCCAAGAGTAATTGCTGGAGAATGTTGATGGCTTCTCAGAGGTAATCTCATGTGTAATTCTACCTTGACTATTGAAAGTATCTGTTATGTTATCAGTACTCTTTTCATAACAATACAAGACCAAAATATTAATATCTAGAACTTTACTATGTAATGATCATCGCAAATACTCAATACACAAATACTTTCTGGCAATATCTTCATTAAGAATGAACTACATTTTCAGTCCTGTTACCTAAACTGGCAATGGGTAAAATGCTTTCTGATAACAATATCTTCAAAATGGTGGACAGTTTGAAAAAGTGCATTTGTCAAATGATGCAGAAAGAGTGGAAGAATTCCCTTCCTTCTCCTTCCCTTTCAGCCTAATTTCAGGTTGTAGTCCTGTATTTCTCATTTGCTGCTCCTTCTGAACAGCTCTATACTGATACCTTCCCACTAGTGTTTTTTAAATTTCTCAGTTTGTTACCTGACCCACCTGACCCTTCAAAGATTAAGAGCTCATTAAATCGCAAAAAGCTCCTTTGAGATTTTGTTCAGTCAGAGAACTAAGGCTCATCTAGGAGAAGGAACACACCATGACATTTGAGTCTTATGGTCAAGACCTGAAATCCCTGAGGTTCTGTCCCTTTGGCAGTACACAACAGAGCTGTTTCAGAGAGAAAGTCTGTTGGCAACTGAGGATTTGGCAGCAAGGTCACCTGCAAAAGCAGAGCTTCCTGCTGATCACAAAGCGTTACAGCAGTCCCAGCTTTGGGGAGTCTGCAACACATCATGGAGATCAATTAAGCACAGACACCAATACACTAGGATGACTTTGCACTTCTCTGATAAATGGATTTGTCGAAACCTTGAGAAAACGATGACATCTTCACAACGCGTTTCTGTTACACTGAACTGGATTTGTTAACAGAAAGAACGGGAGGCTATTTTAGGAACTTTGTATCCCTAATATATAATGCATGGTATTTTACTACTACAGCAAATTTCAGTTTCTTGCCATTTTATTGCCTATTACAGCTAAACACCAATGATTTGGTGTTCAATGTTTTAGGGTTTATAAAGGAGAAAGAAAAAAATAAAAGCAAACTAGAAACAAGTAATTCTAGGAAAGGGGACAGACAGAGAACGTTAACATATACACAGATTCAGTCATCTGAATAAACATCACAGCAGTACCATTGCTGCTAGCAGAAAGTAAACTTCATGTAAGATTTGTGTTACTGTTTATAATTGAACATTGCAACTGCATTGTGTTTAATCAGATATTTTTCCTTCTCTCTTATCTTGAAAATGGTAACAACCCAATCTAATTTAATTTTTTCACATTTGCAAATTTTATGAGACTAAAATCCTGAGGGATTCCACAGCAGATGGATGACTGTGCTATTCTAATTACAACTAGCTACAGGTTTACAAAGCTGTCGTTTCTTAAGATAATCAAATTCTCATTTCAGGAAACATGATAAATGCTGAATATGTGCTGTACTGAATCCACTTTCATGAAAAATGTGACTTTTCTTCATTGAAATTAAACAACTACTAGAAACTGGTTTTCAGTTCCTCAGGCCCAAATTTATTTAAGAGAATGGTGGATACATACAACTGCCAAGTTCTTGTTGGTTTACTTAGATGTAGAGCTAGAAAGTTGTTACCCTCCAACAACTCATTAGCTTTTCCTCATATGTCTCTACTGTAACTAGTTTTAGAACTTAGGTTAGATGGGTCTTACAGGAGTACATGGAAAATATACTGTGGAATAATATGGCATTCAATTATTCTCCTTGAAGAAAATGCAACCTTCATAAAGACTATCAGAAAACCTTGGGAAATGCACAGAAATGGGGCCAATTGTTATTCAATCTGTGAGAAATCTAGTTTCAGACAAATAAGGTCTGATAAAGACTTGAGTGTGCTTTGTTGTCCCTTTGGTACAAACATAAGAAGCATAATGCATACCTGGGTTCGCAAAGTGCATTACCCTCCCATTGGAAGGTCATACTCTTTATTTTATGATATAAAAAAGAACCCAAAATGAATGTAAATTTAGGTGTATGACCAATTCTTAATATTGCACCCTTTTACTGTTTCAAGGTAGAATTAGAATATGATCACATATTCAGTTTTAGAGCCAGATTTCTGTTTCAAGTCAAACAGCATGAATTTATAGGCTTAAACTAACTTCCCTGGTTAACCCTCACTGCCACACCTGTCTGAAAAAGGTGCTATGAAGTTTAAATAACTATTTTCCTAAAAAGGTTAAAAGAAACCTTTGATGAAATGTGCTGTTTGCTTGAGCAACACTCTTTCCTGGGATGGAGAACTCTTCATGAAAAAAGTCCGTGATAATGTTATTGCTGACAGAGAAAGAACTCAGTAAGGCACCACCAGTCCTTTGCCTACCTCTTACCTCCAGATTACTGACTACCCTTGAGAAGACTTCTTATTGTCCCATTTCAAAGCTTGTCTTCATTAAAGCACATGGAATATCAAAAGCATTTGCACATGAAAACTGTTCATTAGACAATACTTTAAACGTTGGAGCCTCTATTTGATAACTGAACAGGCAAACTTATCCAGAATTAATGTCCACTAGTGCTTGTATAAGACCCCCAAAAAAACTCCTCATTCAGAAAATACAAAAAGAAGTATTAGACAGATGCAGTTTATCATTACAAGAAAATCTTTAAGGCTCAAAAAAAAAAAAAAACCCCAAGAACTGAGGGTTTTATTCTGTTATCTTTGTTTCTGTATCTATTATTTCGGATTTTTCGTTCTAGATAATTAATTGAATATATGCAATTGTCACGGGATTTTCAAACTTGGGACAAGTTTTCAGACTTGTCAACTTCGAAGATGACATTAAATTTTAGATAAATAATGCAGTGTTGATGCCACCCTCCATCTAATCAGTGGTTCATGATGAAATCAATTAAATAAAAAATCTAGGTTCAGCCTTCCTGAATGTATTTAAATCCCAACTTTGACTAAAAGGCTGAGAGGAGTGGATCAGAAGTAAGGTTCTTGATGACTAAGTGAAGGGAGTAAGGCCTGCTGCTTCTCTTTTGAGATCTTTCACATTGGATAGAAGCACTTAGCTGTCAGAATTATGGAAGAACAGGATTGCTGTCATTGTTGGGCTAGGCATCCATTTGGAAGATGTATAGTCAGACATTTGTTCTTCCTCTAGTTAGTTTCTGCAATTTGAGCTTTTAATGGAACAATCAAAATTTTTATTTGGATTAGGAAGTCTCAGAAATATGTAATTAGCAAGTTTTGTGAGTCCGTGGAATTATTTTATTGCTCATTATGCCTCATGAAAAGTAATATAGAACAAGACAAAAAACTTCCAGTATCTTCTTAGAAAAAATAATATTGTGATAGAAATAACTGTTCCATTAACAACTCTGTTCATAAAGCAAAGAGACAGATTCTCAAATGAAATTAAGGGTATCCTGTTAGCAAGCTTTTGGAAGGTAAAGGCCACTACATAGAAAGAAAGACAGCTTCTAAAATTTCTAAAGGGGTTTTATGACTTGAAACTTCAAAGGCAGGCCCCAAATCTTCAAGGATATTATATTTGCATCCTATGGAAAGTAAAAATATCAGTATACATAACAGACTCTCCCTAAAGCAGGCTTTATTCTCCACAGTTAGTAAGAGAGTAACTACTCTAAATGGCTGACCTACAACCTGAGAGAAGGGTCATGAACAAACAGTAAAGAATGAAAATGCATTTTCCTGCATATATTAACATTGGTTCTAAATCTTCTAATTTTACCAGTGCTTCAAAGTATTAAAACACATTAGAATAAATCAACTTTATAATTCATTCTCTATTTTTTATGTCATAAGCATGACATCTGTACAAAACTAACACTCAGATTACTCTGACAACAATAAAAGTTGTTTAATACATATGTTTTAATACCATATAAATATATAATACATTAATACATATCCTTTAATACCATATAAAATATATGTGGACCTTTGTGGGGCTTTCAAAAGGTGAACCAGATTGCTTACATCATCTTAAATATTTATGCCACCAGCTTGACCAATTATCCATATTAGGTGTCAACAAATACCTGAATTTCACCCTCACCTGTTGTACATCTTTCCATTGTACACACAGAAACGTAAAAGCGCATCATTATTAGTTATCTGTTCTATTCACTTGAGCACATTGACTTCTGCTCAGGTATTTCCCTGAGTGAGGTATTTCCAGCCAGTGAAGTAATGGATTCCTGAGCTGTTAAAGAACATTTTAAACAACACCCAAAATGATACAGATACATTTGGAAGAAAGTCAATTTAAATACGATGAGGCTGCATGCAATAAATTATTAGGAGACTGACCTTTACAGCTTCCTGTGCTGAAATAACAATCTGTTTTGCTTTCAGAAAGATGTGACACGAACTTTTCAATTAATTCTGCCAAAACTGCAAGAAGAAAAACCCATTAAAACGTTAGAGGCAACAAACAAAATATGGAACTACGTCACCTAAATAAATGACAATATGTGGGAAAGTAAAGCTATTTAAATTCCTGCATATTTATTCATATTTTTATGGGTGAACAACTCAAAACATGCATTGCACTTTTACATTCCTAACACCATTCTTGACTTAAATTAAATTTTAATAGCTTTACTGAGAATATATTCAGAGTAAACAGAAAGAGAATCTCATATTATCATTATATCCTCCAAGGATTACTTCAGAATTTGTTATATGGTTTCAATATGAAATGAAAATTAACTATAATTAAAGTATAATATCCTACCACATTTATCTGTGTATGGCGATAAGAAGGGAAACAATAAAACAAAGAAACCAAAAAACCAACTAACCAACCAAAAACCCTAAATAAACCAAACAACCCACACAGAGAAAAAAGCAGACACCATCCCAAAATTTTGCTAAAAAAAGCACATGAAGTTTAAGGGCTGTTTCCAAAAAAACTCAAAATAAAACCACCTATGCCATCACAAGATAAAAATTATTCACTTAAATTTATGCAATAGGAGTATTAAATTTGGGAAATTCTGTATTTAATGATGACCATAATGTTCCTCTTTAGTTCTTGCTATGGAACTTTGAGTCTGCAGATACTGCATAGCTAAGTCTGATGCTGACATTTGTTCACTATGGAGTAAATCTTATCTCCCACCCTGATAGGATGTTAGCCAGGAAGTTAGCAAGAACTCTTGGTGACAAATAATTATCCAAACTGTCCCTGATTCTTTAATTCTGCAAGTCTGAGGCTATGGCAACAACACAGGACACCATACAAGTTTAAACAAAGGTGACAAGGAAGCCTTTACACAAACTGCATGGAGGAGGCCCATATGAGGTATGCAATATTAGGAATTTAGGATAGCAACAATGAACCTTTTTTGTAAGTAAATGCTACCCTTAAACAGCTGCTGTTGGATCCATCAATAGGATATAAAGCATACAGATACTCATACTGATACTTCTTCTCACAGGAATGCAAAGCAAGGGAGCTTATTTAGAGAGTAACAACTGTTGCTACCTGTGGGATTTCCTGTTTAAAGACCATGTTACCTGTTTAAAGACCATGTTACCATTTCCCTGGCAGCACTTCCAGTTAATAGCAATGAAGCTCCAGCTCCTGTTCCCTCATTCTTGCACATAACTTCAGGCGCCCATTGCCCAGGTGGGTTTGCTGGTTTTAAACCGAATAGTTCACAGAATCATAGAATGGCATGGGTTGGAAGGGACCATAAAGAACACCCAGTACCACTACACTGCTTAATCAGACAGTGGCAGGAGCAGCTGCAGCAGCACAAGTGAGGCATAGCAAGAATACATGCTAGAGGTGGCAACAGAGAAAGCTAGAAACCTCTTGAGCTAGCCATGATGACAGGAAAACTGACACAAGCAGTTAAAGAGCAGTGCAAGTTCTTTTGAGAATGAGGAGGAGGAGAAAGACAGAACCACCTCCAGCCACAGTCTGATTCTTGTTATTCCAGAAAAACAGTGAAAAAAAAGATACAATAAAGACAATTCTTTTTTCAATTATTTTAAGCAAATATATTGACATTAAATCACTTTTTTTTTGTCTTGACTAAAACATTTATAGAAATTAGTTTACACTGAATGAGTTCAGAAGTTTTTTAAAGGTTGCGTTTTGGTAATGCTGAAGAAGTTTTGAAGTTTCACTAGAAGAGGTAAACATGAATTTGCCACTAGAGTTCCAACTCCAACAGTAAAAAAATTAATTTTGCATTGCAAAAAAACTACTAAATTAAAACTAAAAACCTACATGAGTAATTTATATTGTTATACACTCTTAGGTTGAAAAGCAACTGCTATTAAATATGACATAGCATTAATCACAATTAATGAAACACATGGGGCTAAAAATACAATTTACAGAAAAGAAGCAATTTATTCTTTCTTGAAGAATATAAAAACTCACTAATATGCTTAGTGGAATTTGGCCCACAAACAATAAAACAAATATTTGTGTAAAACAAGCAAATATGTCTATTCCTGAAACTGTAGACAGCAAAAAGCAGAAATTAGACTTTAAATTTATAATTAGCAATATATTTACTGTATGACTATTAGTATGGCAATTACTAATAATATAGTAATTATTACAGGAAATATTATAGTATACTATATTGTAGTATACTAATATTATGCTGTACTAATGTTATGCTATACTATATTAATAAACAGGAACTGTGTTATGACTAGAATATCCATTAATTCAGAAAATTTAAAATCAAGTTGGGACATTGTACATTTCTTTCCTTTTTGTCATAAGGCATCAATATGCTTGACCTAGCAGGTGAATACCTCAATTCAGTGCTTGAGTTAATAGGAGAAGTGGCAGTTCAACTGCTAAGCAGTATTTTTGAAACTCAAGCACTAAACTGATTTCCACCATTTGAAAGTATTTATCTAAGTGCCTGTCAGGATGTTTGAAAATATTTTAATCAAGCTTGAGAGATGAAGACACACAAGAATGTGTCTCAAAACACATGTGGCTAATACATAAAGAGAGGGCTTTCACAGGACACTGCCCTTTCCAAATGAATGTCCATTTGAAATGAAAAATAGCTATTTTAATTTTTGCCTTTTAATACTAAATTATTTTGCTGCCATTTGGACACCACTGTAGATCCATGGTAGGTTCATTTAATTTAACTGGAAAACTAGACAAAAGACATTTAGGCATTGTACAATACAGTGAGTATTGCTGTAAAAGCCCAAATTTTCAGGTAAAGTTTATGTCACCTATCAACACAATGAGAATGTTGATTTTCTTAAAATATGATAGCTTGGTTGTATTAATATTGCAGTTTTTAAGAGCCTAGCAAACATCTCATGGAAATTTAATTCTTACAAACAAACTAAAGAGAATTTTAATTTAGGTGCGTGTAATCATATACAAAATAAACAGAAATTTTTTAAATTTTTTAAATTTCTTAAATTTCTGCAGTACGCTTATAAAACACCTACATTCCTGCAGTTTTCTTTTTCCTCGAAGAAGAAGTGTACAACAGGAAGGTGACTGAAAACAGCTTCAAAACTGCATAAGAACACTGCCTTAAAAAAAGTATGTGATTAAAAGTGTTTTAATAGGTAACAACCACAAGCACTAACCTAATTCTTACTCTGAAAGTTTTAAATCAAAAAGGTTAAAAAGTGCAAAAAAGCATCAGACTTTTTAAAATCTCCTAATATAATGAGTGTTACTGGATCATATTCTATGATCCAGATGTTTCAGAGGAGTTTAAAAGAAAATACAGAACATTCTTTAAACAGCAGTTCTGCTCTCAGGTGCAAGGTGTGACTCTTTGGGATGCTCCTGTGAAAGGCCAGGAGCTGGACTCAATGATCTTTGACATTCCCTTCCAACTCAGCTGATTCTGTGATTCTGTAACTTCTGTTAGAGGCCAGAAATTGAAGAGTGAATATCTTGGACAGATTACTTTTTTGCAAGAGTGATGTTAGAAATTTTCAACTCCATCAACAATAATTCAGATTTATAAGTATACGAAAAACAGAGGTACCAATTCCAGCATTGATGACAACAAGGTGGACCTTGAATTACTGTACATTAAAATGACAAATAAACAACACATTTTTTCTGAAAAGAAGAAAACAAGATAATAAAAATTCTGGTAGTGTTTCCATTAGAGATGAACATTGCATATGTTATATCCATATACAAGCATTATCTTTATTAATGGAAAAAAACAGCCCTTCAAATCCAAACCAAATCTTTAGACACCTGCACCCACATTTGTGTGCACTCACACTGCTTACAGTGGTTCCAAACAGATTTGGGGGGGCAGAAGAAAGAATTTCTGATCTGCAGTTGTTCTTCCTGAATAACATAAAGACCCACTGTTCCAGTCAAATTCTGAGACAAGCTTCCTTGGCAAATCAAGGACGCAAAAAGGAAAACATCTATTTTGTATTATTTAAAAAATTTGTTTTGCAAATACAGTATCAGCATTTTTTTATCCTGAACTAAAAACACTATTACAGCACAAAACAGTCATGGGTTCTTTATCCTATGGGCAAAGTCCTGCAGTTAGATTCAATTTTTTGTTGCAATTGCTAAAAGCTGCAGCACACATTCATCACAAACAATGACACTGCCTCAAAGGCTCATTGTATTTTCTGTCGGCATGTTTTGATAGTGCTCAGATGATGCAGAGCTCACAAAATGTTAAAGGATTCCATAACACTGTGTTGACTGTAACCACTCTGTTTCCATCAAACATTTCACTTATAAAAGTTAAAGAAAATTCCTATGTTTTACAGTAAGTTCTCAAATGCAAGTTCAAGAGTTGCTATCTTTTCTTTTCTTGGTTGTTTTTTATTAAGTAAAAACTATTTGGAAGTAAATTAATAGGCCCTAAAAACTGTTGGAGATGTAAATCCAGATCCTCAGGGAGACAGGTGATGGAAAATCTGAAAGACTCTATGGAACAAGTAATTTTAGCTGAATTTACTCACTATCCACATCATTTATGAATATAAATTTGAGAAGAACAGGATTTGGGGATGGAATATCTCATTATGAAGGGAAGAATGTTAGCATGTAATAGAAAAGATCTCTGCAACACCCCTAATTTATTTTGCTTTGCGTTTCAAGTCTCCTAAAAGTGGAGAGGAATAAGGATGTTGAATCTGCCCAGAAGTCACTTGCTGATACAACACTAACTGAGAACAGATGAAGAAAGAAGTTGCTGGAAGGGAAAACAACAGAAATGCCTTCTGCCATACCTGAAGGACAAAAAGGAGAAGATAATTGAAAAAGGCATGGCTAAAATAGTCAAGATGAGATTCTGGTTCAAGAGAAAAAAAAACAACCCAAAACCACAAGCCACCTCTCAGTCATGTGAACTATTTGAACATGCACTGTGCTACACCTGGATTCACGCAGAGTAAAAATTTTCTACATAAAACTAAGCTATTGTTCAGAGGAGTTGATTTTCCTGCTTCCTTTTCTGCCAAAGCTTAGATGCCAATACACAGAAAGCTCTTCTCTAGATGTACTAAAGACACTTCAGGGAGGCCACAAGCACTGTAAAGATTAGTCCAAAAGAAGCCAAGACATACCTGACCAAGGGGTCTCCCCATGATTCTCTAGCTGATAAGTGATCCAAAGAAAATAAGGAGCTATAAACCCCAACACCCACAAATCTGTGGCACCTAAATGGAAAGAATGACTGGAAAAATGCCTTTGTCATAGTTTATTGTGCTTAGAACAACAGATGTTAGGAGCTGGTTTTCTGCAATATGTTTTGCTTTTAGGAGACCAAGAAAATCCCAGACTTTCAGTCCTGATGCATTAAAAGACATGCAAGCCTCAGGAAAGCTTGTATCTCCTTTTAGCAGTTCAATAAAGCCTTCTTGATGTTTGAGCACAAAAATTACTTAAAAGCTACAGTCAGAGGTGGTGCTTTAGCAGAGAAAACACCAGTCTAAGGACATCCCAAAAGCAATGCATTACCAGAGCATTTAGCACTAAACTATTGACCAAGTTGACAGGAGAGTAATCAACATGGGAAGGGTGAATTAGAGATATTGATACTGTACAATTTGCTCAAGAATTTTTTGATGGAGTTCAAGCAGGTTCTATAGATTCAGCATCTGGTAATCCTGACACGAGATCACAGAATGTTTTAAACAAATCAATACACATTACACTATACAGTCCTTGAATTTAATGTTGTCTTTGCTCATTATATTCTGGTTTGACTCCTGCTAATGTCAGTCCCCCTTACAATGGGCCCAGTACAGAAAGCACAAGTGTGCATCTTTGTTCTGTAAACCATGGAGATTGCTCCATCTGTAACAACAGAGAAAGCTTTGATTTCTGGGCATCTGGACAGAAGTCTCTCACTCCTCTGAAATCTGGGAGAGCTTCACATGCTGCATAAGATACACAGCAGAACAGCTGTCTCTTGTAAAATGGATTCAGCAAACAGAGATGTTGTCTCAAACCACAGAGCTGCAGATATTTTGCTGCTTCTGAAATATCTCCAAGCAGATACAGAACATATGAAGGGCTTTGCAACAGCCAGTTGTATTAACTATTTATCTAAATAATATAAAGGGAAACCTTGGACACTTGTAAACAACAAGCTAGACTACATACTGACCATATGGCCATAATCAGAATTCCAGTGGGAATGGAAGCCACCAATTTCTGAGAACACCTTGCTTCTTTATGGCTACACAAGCTTATATGACATCACAAGGGAATTATTATGTATTACTTCTGCTGATTTATGTCATATAGATGATCTGTGTTTTTGCTTTGGCTGCTTTGGTTTTTTAACTGAGCTATAGCAATGCTCCTGTATAATCACACTGTTCATTAGAAATGCATATGAAAATTAAGAAAAACCTAAATGAACGGGTACTTGGATGTTTAGTATGGCTTAGTTCTAACATTTTTTTACTGAAATTGCCCACTAATATAATTTCCCAACCCAAGCTGACTCATTCACTGATCTCTGAGAAACGTCTGTTTTCTTTCAGGCTTTCTTTTTCATTTTCTCAGTATCTCAATAATGGATTTCTTAGAGATTTGGAACAAAGACTTGTATTTGAACCCTCTTTCTCTGACAAATTTCACTGACAACATAGAGGGATAACAGTCCTAAAGAGAAAAATAGGACATAAAAGCATAAATCTTGTTTTATTGGGAAAATCCCATTGAAATAATTTTCATAATCAACACAAGATAGAGTACTTGTACAGATAATGTACTCCTCAGTGAAAATAACAAGAAGAGTTGCTTACTAGTGGTCTTTTCCCTGCTTTCTTTGTTAAACTTCTTAAGTAATACTCACTTGGTCCACTGATGCTATCTGGTCTGGTTTTCATGACTTTGCAGAACTGTTTTCTACAAATTTCTGCCCATCCAGTTGGCTTGTCTGGACTTTTTAAGAGTTTCAAGAGCTTGTCAAGATCTTTATCTGTAAGAAATGAAAAATCAGTGTTATTCTATAATGGTCATACACTAAAATAACAGTTTGAGTTAAAAGGGACCTCAAAGATCACATACCCCAACTCCATTGTCACATATTTTTGGCAACCCTCATAAGGACATACTACATAAATACGCCTTTTCCTAAGACAATTAACTGGGAAAGCAGTCCTAAAGCTGATGACATTCTGCTTTATACAAAACAGGAATATTCATTCCAGTTACTGATGTGGTTTTATGTTTATTTTGGCTGGGGTAGAACTAATATTTTCACAGTGGCTGGTATGTGGCTATGTTTTGGATTTGTGCTGAACACAGAGTTGATAATCTAGAGATGTTCCAGAGATCTGTGTAAGCAAGGCTTGCACAGATTTGGCCTTTTCTGCTTTCATACTGCTACCCTGGCAAATAGGCTGGGGGTGTGTGGGAAACTGGGAGGAGACACAGCTGGAACAGGTGACCCAAACTGACCAAAGGGATATTTTACACCGTATGATATGCTCATTATATAAAGCAGAGGGAAGAAAGATGAATGGGAGGAACATTCTGAGTGATGTTGTCATAACAGTTGACAACAACAGTTGTTGGTGGTGTTCAGTCAAAGGCTGCACTCGATATCTGAGGTCTTTTCAAACCTAATTGATTCTGTGATTGTGTTTGTTTCCCTAAGTAACCATTACAGGTGACGGGGTCCTGCTCTCCTGCAAATGGCTGAACACCTGCCTGCTGCCAGGATAGAGTGAATTAATTCCGTGTTTTGCTTTGTCTGTGTGTATGGCTTTTTCTTTTCTATTATACAACCACAGAATAAGCTAAGTTGGAAGGGACCCAGCAGGATCATCAAGTTCAACTCCTGGTCCCATTCAGGGCACCGCAGAAATCACACCATGTGCCTGAGAGTGTTGTCCAAACACTTCTTGAACTCATAAAGGCTTGTTGCTGTGACCATTTCCCTGTGAAACCTGTACCAGTACCCAACCACCCTTCAGATGAATAGTATTTTCCTGATAACTAATCTAAACCTCCCCTGACTCAGTGTTATATCATTTTCTCAAGTCCTGTCATTGATCACAAGTGTGAAAAAGATCAGTGCCTGCTCCTCTGCTTCCACTCATGAGGATGCTGAAGACCACAGTGAGGTTTCCCCTTTAGTCTCCTCCAGGCTGAAAAAACCAAGTGACCTCAACCCCTCCACATAAGGCTTCCCCTTCAGACCTTCACCATCCTTGTGGCCCTCATTTGGACACTCTAGCAGCTTAATGTCTTTTTTATGTTTTGGTACCCAAAAGTGCCCCCAGGACTCGAGGTGAGGCCCACCACTCGAGATAATGCAGAGCAGAGAAGGACAATCCCCTCCTTGCCCACCTGACAATGCAGTGCCTGATGTCCCCAGGACACAGCTGGTGGTCCTGGCTGCCAGGGCACTTGGCAACTACCACATAACTGGGCTCCCAGAGTACTTGATGCTGCTATGAAATACTTTCTGGCCATCTTGAGGGGAAAAATAAAGGTAGTACCTGAGACAAGGCAAATGCACATGCATTTTCTCTAGCTACATACAATCCCTCTGCTGTTGGACCATGCAGTTCCAACCATATCAAAGTATTGCAACCTACACTATTACTAAGTATTCACTAGGGCGCTGAACATTCTTCATACCTTGCAAGATTTCCTTTTTTCTGTTTCCACATTATGGATACTACAGAAATGAATGCTGCCATGAAAGGTGACTTGTCATTAAAGCGTTGTCCTAGGGTGACTTTATGATGCTTGTATCCCTGATTGTCTGTACTGTTTATGCTGGCTATTAAGTTCTGCACCCTTAAGACAGGTTCCAATAGTGAAGGGGGGAGAAGAAGCACGGGGTTTGTTTGCAGAAACTGCCCTCACTCCTCTGCATTCCCTCTCACAGACTGTGTTGTCTCCAGCATGGACAGCCGGAGAGAGTTCTCCTTTGCTTTTAGATAGTTTTGTTAGCTAGCTGAGGCAGAGAAGTTCCCCAAGCCATGGTTTTCCTTTGTCTTGGAACTGCTCAGCCTGCTCTGGACTGAAAACCCAGAAGAACACTGGGAGCTCACACCTGTGGCCCACCGGGGCTGGGACGTGGCATTTTCCAGCGCCAGAGGGACTGATAAGGGACTGAAAGAACTGAACTACACCCCACGAAAAAGGACTCACTCTCTCTGAATTTGCCAGTTCTTCAGAACAGTGAGGGGTTCTTTTTTTTTTTTTTTTTTTTTTTTTTTTTTTTTTTTTTTTTTTTTTTTTTTTTTCATGTTTGTAAGTACTTTGCTTGTAAATAAATAGGCATTTTTCATTTTTCTCGAAGGAGACTTCTGTCTCCTGAACTGGTGGGGGGAGTGGCCGCTTGAATCTGCTTTCTAGAGAGACCCCTTTCGAAGTTTCCTCCAAAAATTTGCCCTAAATCAAGAGAAGTGTCAACACTTGTTTGAGCCAATCTATGGATCGATATTGAGGATATTTGCTGTTACTTTTACTTCTTTATACCATTTCTATTTCAAAACACTCTTTTCAAATGATCTCATTCTTTTAATATTATTAGAATAGTTACAACAGAATTATGGTTTTGCATGTTATTTATTTTAAGCTATTCTAAAGACCTTAATGATTTCTAATTATTAGATTGTATCCCTGTCATTGGAAGCTATTATACAATACACAACATTTCAAAACAATCTCATTATAATAACCATTAATGTCCCCAAATTAATTAGGCTGAAATTTTTTTGTTATCCTCAAATAAATAAGTCCTCATGCAGTGATGCTTAGAACAGCTTAACATGTGAAAATTTAATGTGAAGAAGGATTTAACTCTTACAATATTATCAGTATGAGTTCTAGTTCTTTCTCTGCTCTTTTTGTTATTTCTGAAACAGGTGAGTATTGAAGAAAATCTTAGAACTGCAAAGAAACACTCCTCAATACAAGTTCAACAGTTCTTTTACTTTCTCAAGGATTGTAGTAATTCAGTTTGGCAGACAAGGATCAGAGATTACAAGCTGAGATTTAATCAGTCAACGTACCAGGGACCCATGCAACCAAGATACTATGGCACAGTCATGTATTTAATATATCCATTACAAACTGTAACTGGTATCATATTGTGGAAACTTAGCAGCTCATTTTCTTCCATGTAAACCACTTGCTTCCCTTAACTTGTCATTAAATGTGGACTATCACTTCTGCAGCAGGTCATCACAGTATAAAAAATAAATAAAGGACAGAAGCCTGCATTTTTTGGAATGACAATTGTTTACAAAAACTCATGATATCAAAAAAATGCCAGCTCACTTTCACAATTTAGTGGGCAGCTATAACTTGCCCAACAATATTACAATATTACAATATTACGTAGATGAAACTTAAGCAATAGTACAGCTCTGGGCTATACATACTACGTGTTACTGAGGGCAGGCTGTCATACTATCACTACCCCTAGAGGTATTCTAAACACACCAGCACCAAGAAACCAAAGTCTGGCTTTTATCTCTTCTCTTTTCTGGTTTGTCACTAAATGAGTTCACTAGTTATCCTAAATTAATAACTTGAATTTTATTTTTTTCCTGAAAAAATACTAGACCTGCTGAATGATGTGAAAGATAGAAGGTGAGGAAACAGGGGATGGAGAAAAAAATAGAAAGAAGAGAAAATACGAGGAAGAAAATGGCTAAGACCTTCCTCTACTGATGCTAGCAAGCTTTTAAATATAGTCATGATTGAAAAGAACCTAATTTCAATTTAATTAATCTGTTGCACTCCTGCTCTCTTCTTCATATGTGGTTATATTTTGCCATCCCATCCCTTAATTGTACTTACTTTGTGCTAGCATTGGTTGTTCTATGTAATCCCCATGAAAAAACAAAACAAAACAAACCCACATTTACTAGTTTATGAAGCTCTGAAATCACACTATAAATAAGGTACATTTACATGCATGTATGAAATCTGAATCACTACATCATAATAGCAAGTTTAGATTGATCTCCCTTTTCTAAAAGATGCTGCTAAACAATTCTTCAAATAATGCTTCAGCTAGCTCGTTTAGCTCTGCTAAAGCAAGACCCTGAAAAATTCACCAATGTTTTGGAATACATAAGAAATGCTACAAGCCCCTTCTCATCTGACTGCGCTTTGTGGCAGAAGTGTTTTGCTGTGATTAATAACTAAGATCTGTAAATCCAAGCATATCTTACTCAAAATCTAAACTGAGAGATGAATAATCTGACTACAATTTATTTGACTAGTAAACAGAAACAAATTCATATAGAGAAATGTAATTTAGGAAACCACATGTGCATTTCTCATAGACCTTACTACTCTTTCATTTTTTTTTTAATTGAGTGGACTTGAAAGGAAAAGGCAACAGACTCACACAAATATTAAGTCAAACATAAAAAGGAGGACAAGTCAAAGAACGGTAAGCAATAAAGGCATTTATGTGACATTATAAGGGAAAACAGGAGAGATAATACAGCTGATTCTTTGACAGAGAGAGTTTAGAAAAAAATTAAAGAGACTGCCAATACCAGGTATTAAAAAAAAAGGCTAAAATCAGATTTAGAAAACAAAACCAAATAAAACAAACAAGCAAACAAAAAAACCCCAACCAAACAAGAAACCCTCAATGAAACCAAACCTGAAACATGGCAGCAAATTCCCATTCAAGTTAGAAGTATAAAGCAAAAAAACTCAGAGAACAGTGGCTGAGATAAATTATCAAAATACGTTTGATAAGAAATAACCACAGATTTTTGGTACCAATTCTGGACTGCATGAGTTCAGAAGAAAATAAGAATAATGAAAGGTAGGGTACCAAGTTTAGAAAAATGCTAAGCAGTGAATGCATCATTGCAGGACATTTACAGATAATATTCTCCAGCCACAGTCATTACCAACTGTCATAACTGCAGAGCTAGGACCAGAAAAGAAAAACAAATTCTGTGCAAATAGAGGAGTGAATATTACAGTTTAATAGCCTTCTAAAGAGTTTAACTTTTAATAATCTACACTATAGTTTATATTACAAGGAAAAAAAAAATCTTTTCACAATTGTATCCTGAATACGAAAGGACTATATCACTCTTTAAAAACCACTTAATAGTTCTTCCTCAGATTACCTTAATGAAATAGTAATTGAACAATTAAAACAAAAAAAGCAACAGGGTATCTTGCTGCAGTGTAAACAGGTAGAAACGGCATAATTAATTTTCACATATAAATAATGTTCCACATAAATCATTTGAAGTTTCACTATAAATTATCTTTGACAGAAATGAATCATTAATATACTGCTATCCAAAAGTTTTCAAACTCCAACTACTAGCTGAAATTTTTAGAGCACATTAATATACAATCGACTATATTTATTTTTCCATAAATCCTTTCCTGCAGACCCATATACCACACAGACAAATACCTAATATCTGCAAAACCAGGACAGATATTTGTAAACACAGACACACTACAACTTTTCCTTATATCCAGATATATTTTTGGGCAAGTCTGCTTACTCAAAGTGCCCTCAGAAATACTGTCCACAGTAACTACTCCAATGCAGTTACTAAATTTATGTAGTTTAATAATAAACTACAACAGAGTCCTTTTTAATTCAGTGAGTCAAAATATCCACTTGCCAGTGTCTGTAATCACCATAATAGCACACAATAAAAGCAAGAGTGTTTAAAAAGACAGCCTTTCAGGCCTTAGTGCTGGGAAACATGTTCCATATACTGTCAGAGTTAACCACTGCTCTGTTTTTTATTGCAGCTCACTAATTCTCCTCCCTTTGCACCCCAAACTGAACCATAAGGTGTCAGTGTAGCACATCTAACTCTCTCCTTCAAAAACCCTACCCACTTCCTGGGTTTTCTTGATAGAAAACTCAGAGTGAACAAGGCCTTTTAAGTAACCACCCCTCATAAGCTACTTTCAGTTTTATCCATGGTTTCCATAGTACCAGATACAGCCACAGGATAAATGAAGTCCAGAGATCTGGAACTGAAGATTCCTTTTCCCTGACCTCAGTTTGGCCACACTAGTTCCAAAATGTTCTGTTATGGCATCTGTCACTAAACTCCATCAGAGGGAGGGTTAGAAACAGAAGTATTAGTAGTATCATATTCAAGAGTACATCTGTAAAACTTTTTTTTTTTTTTTTTTTTTTTTTTTTTTTTTTTTTTTTTTTTTTAACTCTCACCAGCCATCTCCAATATCTATTATATAAATATATTAAAAATTAACTCAGGTTATGTTTTTACACCTGCCATCACAATTATGTGATGGATATAGGATATATTTTCAAAGTACAAAGAAAAGGTAGGTTTCTCTTGAGGTGTTCATGTCTCTTGAGCAATAAAAGAGAAAACAAATAAAGAGATCAGGACAGACAGAATAAAACCTACAGTTAGAGCTTTTTTAGCTGAATAAATTATACGTTCTTTAACAGTACTAAGAATCTACTAGCCTTAATTATTCATGTCATAGAAACACCCAAAATAAGAGGATGGAAATGATACCTCCCAGGTTACATAATGAAACACTACGGCATGAAATCTGAGCACAGACAGGTTCAGGGAACCAGAGACATCCTGCTGGTCTTCAATCCTTGTCAACAGATACAATGAAGCAGTCATGCATTCTCACTCACACCATGACTTGCAGAACTATTGCCAATGAAAAAGTCTGTGTTGAACCCTGTCCATCTCCTTGCACTAAAGCAAAATGAAAATTCAACCAGTATTTTTCTAAACTCCAAGCAATCTGAGTAACACACAACATGAATTCTGAATATTCACAAAAAAAAAGTTTTAAGATCTTGTATAAATGTAACTCATGGATCCATCTTGCAAGCGTATTCTTAAACTCCTCTGTGAAAGAAACCTTTTATCACTGCTATATCATAGTGCTCAAAAACAGAGTTCAGATATTCTCCATTTTCTATACATGCTCTTGATTTGTTTTTTTTTGCAAGAACTACAATAGCAATTTATGAATTTCATTATTTTAATTTCTTATCTATTTATTCTAATGCTTTCTTTCAAAATAACTTACACATCCTGAAAGCTTCAGCCTAGCAAATCATATGTTCACAGTTCGGTGGTTTGTTTTTCTTTTTTTAATCTAGTACTGAAATAGAACACTTTCTATGGTTTATTTCCCTTTTATTTTCAAACAACAAACAAAATATTTTGACTCCACTACCAAATGTTCTGTTCATTTTGCAGTTTTACAATCTTTTACTTAAGTTACCTTTAACATCAAAAATGCCATTCCAAATCGAAATATTTCTTTGATTTCAATTCTTCATTGAGCTCATTTGTAAACCTTTGAAACTTTATTTCAGCAAAATTATTGTTAGCAAAAGTTATACCCAAGTTTTAGTTGGCTCTCATCCACGAAACTGACAATTGTAATATCTATTTTATTATCCCATTGGGTAATGAAGAGCAACAGAATTAATTCTGAACAAGAGAACAGAGGGATCCTTTGAACACATTTTGAGAATATTAATAATAATAACAATACAATATGCATTTCCAACCCAAGAGTGATACTACTGCTTCCCTAAAGACATTCACTTTGCCATTATTTGATTGCTGTCTTATGAAACTTGCCTTGGGAAGCCTGGAATGGTATTAAAAATGCTAGATACAGAAAACTCCCTTCTTTTATAACTATATGGCCTTTCCTCTGGTCAGCGCAGAAAATCACCTTCTAATTTTTACTTCCCCCAGATGTATATGAACAGTTAATGCAGAATTTCTATTACTTCTGTAAATCTCTCTCTGCTAAGGAAATTCACAAATAATTTCTAATAAATTCATCTCAGGGATACACTAAACACAAATAAATACAATGAATTATTTATTTACGAAACCATTCACCAGATTCTTTTGCATTGTCTATGCAAACTAAAACCTTGAAACAGTTTCTCTGTGTGAATTAAACTGCTGTGCCTAGGTAGTTCTTCAAAGAATTCTTCAGTCTGCTCACATTCCAAATTGATGTTCAATGTGGAAACCAACTATCCTAAACGCTGTCTATTTCACACACCACCAAGCTCTGTAAACACAGGGATGTGAATCACGAAAATAGTGTACA
This sequence comes from Sylvia atricapilla, assembly GCF_009819655.1. Lineage (NCBI taxonomy): Eukaryota > Metazoa > Chordata > Aves > Passeriformes > Sylviidae > Sylvia > Sylvia atricapilla. The sequence goes on from NC_089142.1 coordinate 50,344,209, forward strand.
AAAAACTCTGCAGTTTAAGCAAACTGTCTTGCTTCAGTTACTAGAGAGATGATATAAATGTACCTTATGAGTCACCCACCAGAGATGAGCCAGGAGGTTAATCCTGAAGTTTGCGTAAGAATTAGATTACCAAACAGAGCTTTGCAGATTGACAGTTGCACAAAGCCAGACAAGCAAAACCAAACCAACTTATTTAGCTACAATTGCAACCAGCACTGAAATAACCTTAAGTACTTAATGAGATTATAATCTGTGGGATGAGAGGGTGGGGAGCAGAGTGCAGGGAGGAAGGAAAAAGGAATTTTTAAAATTAACTGAGATGCTTGCATAAAATCTACACTGCTTGCATGCTTTCTATGTACCTTGTCTGAATTCAGCTTTCATAGGAATTTCTGCAAGATAACACTTTGGCACAGGGAACGATGAAAACATTGGCCAAGGATATAGACCACTTCCCTAGAAACAGGACCAGAAATAATTTAGCAGTGAAATTAACAGCTTTTTCTCAATTAACACACAAAGGTACAGTTCTCAGAATTACTTCCTATGCACCAAAATTATGCTTGATACTACATTTTCCAACGAGATGTGCCACAACTAAAAAAAAGCATAAAAAATCCAAAAAGCATTTGAGAATATAATTTTTTATGGTGTATATACCACTGACAGTTTTGATTTTACAGTTCCAGACAAAGGAAACTGCAAGTTTTATAAAAAATATTTAAAAATCCCAAAACAAACTAAACTGTATTTCCAACTTTATACACTGATTTAGGTGTCTTTGTTGTGCTGACAGTAATCTGCATTTCATCTTGATGAGACTGACAGACAGTGAGAAGTAGAACATTTGAAGAAGTTGCTTAACAAACACTCCATTGTTAGAACATCAATGAAAGTTCCAAATATTAGATACTACATATGAAAACCTAAGCATGGAAAAAAATCAAATAAAATGAAGATAAATGGAAAGCTAGTAAAGAAAACACAGAAATATAAATGTAAAAAAAAACCCACAAACAAATTGCAATTGCTTAAAAGTAACATTAAAATGGAGCAAAAAAAAATGTCATCTAACGCAGTATGTCCTAGGTACATGACAATCCCCAGACAGTGGGAGCAATGTATTTTCTTAATGTATCACTTGTTTAAAATGTTAACACTTCATAAAGCTAAACGTGATCTGGTATTTTTTAAATAATGTCAAATCACCAGCCAAAATGTTCAGTTAATGAAGGCAGAAGTTACAACAAACTTGAGGTTCTAACCTTATCTAATTCTCTCAAAGGCAAAATCCTTTCCTGTGGTCCTCCAATCAGATTTATCCTTACAAGAATATGGTTTCTCTCCACTGACAGACCATCAATTATAAAAACTCTGTGGGAAAAAAAAAGCAAACATAATACATCAAATGTATAAAAATTAGAACTGCTTTGATTTACTGACTGTTTAATTCAGAAAACTTTAATAAGCAAGAATATTTTGAGAAACATACTGGAGTTAAAACACAACCTGGAATACGCAAAGGCATAAATAAACAGAAACATTTTCAAATGTCTCCAAGCATTGTTCTAAATTTGTGCTTCCCTACCTACTACTGATTAGAAACATTTGAGCAATTACTGGACTCAAAAGAGTAGAAAATCTCATAAATTTTCTTATGTCACCTAAAAACGATATCATTAGGGCAGTGACAGTGATGGACCATCAAAATTTGCTTCTTATTTCGCCTACCAGTATACTTCTGCTGTCACAAATAAACAGTCATTTGTTATTTGAAACACAGCCAACTTGCTGTCTGAAGTCTCTGCGCAGCCCTAGGTATAAAATTTTTGAAAGCAGTAAAATCCAGTTTTTATTCACCAAGTTCCTTAATAAAAGTTTTGCCTTAGCAGGGAAATAGCAGGTTTCCTCTTCAAACAATAAATAACTATCATCTTCACCCATACTCTTTGACTTATGTTCTGTAATGGTCCCATATACCAAACAGTAGGAAAATACTCAAAACTCAGCATGCCGTGAGAAAGAAAAACATGTCAGTAACTAAATGACTGTCTGCTTCTGTCCTAAAAATACTTTTTTCCTTTTGAAAGGATGCACTGTGCAATTTCATTTAGAAGACAGTAGTGGAAAGTCACAGAAGCTGGGGAGTTGACTAAGCTACAAATAAATTCTTGGAGAGTTCACAAAGCTACAAACCAAACAATAATAACAACACTCCCCCATAAAAACCTCAAAATAGTGATGATGCCTTTAACTCATGAACATTAGAACAATACCCTGATTTTATATTAAATACATAGCATTAAAAATTGTAAAATTAAAAGGCACACTTACATCTACAAGTTTTAAACATTTTTTGTTTAAGAAACAACTTAAGAGTAATACAACTAAAAATAGTTAAATAATTGCTTTTTATTTCTTATACTTTCAGGGTGAACATGAGAGAAAGAGAAGGCTATTGTATCTTTTCATAATTTAAAACTGCTGACAAACCTGTATGTAAGGAAACTTAAGGACATTAGAAGCCAGCTTAAGTGAAAGCCTTTTTATGTTTAAAGCTACTAAGGCATTCATGTATTTGTTCTCAGAAGAGTTTGATAGCTAAAATAACATTTGCATCGATCACTTCTTACCTGGATCCTTCTGAAGTTTCTGTGACATTTTCCCCCTGAGCAGTTAGTAAAACTTGTGACACTTTATACTGAGTCTCCAAGAGTAAAAGGGTATTGAGCTCACAGCACAGCACATTTAACAGCCTGCAGAAGGACATATTGAAATGATAGCACATCAGTCAGGACCCCAGCAATGCACAGAAAGATAAGGGTGAACATGTTTATGAGATCTTGCAATGGAATGGGAAGGGAGGAAAAAACAAAAAAAATCCCACTTGAAGTGTCTGAAAAAAACCCAGACACAACTAGGTCAGGAACACGCTTTTATATCCTTTTTAACCACTTAAGTGGCACAACCTTAAGCAAACAGGGAATGGTTCCCAACAGATTTTTTGTGTGCACTGAACAACCAGAGAAAATACCCACTGGTCAGCTCTGTCTGCTTTTGAGTTTACATCACAGGGTAACAAAAATGATCCAAGCTTAGTAAGACATTCCATGTGAAATGTAATAAAATTATACAATGATAGGCCGTTGAAGCAACTCAGAATTAGGTTGTCTGAAGGAGGAGGAAGCAGGGAGGTAAGAAAATATCTTTCCTTTAGAAAAGAGGCATTTAAGCCCTTCCATATAATCAAATTTAACACAGTTCAAAAGCAATAAAAGATTTAACATGTAACATAACCAACAAATCTGCTGGGTTGGGTTTTTTTTTTTAGAGAAACACAAGTGGTAAATGAAATTAATAATAACAAGTACTAGCACAAGTCAGTACATTATATACAATTTTCTTTCCTAACTTTGGGGCAAATTAGCAGGGTAATTACTCCAATGTATTTTTGTATAAATCTGAAGTAAAGCAATCCAAATCATATTGCTTTTTCTTTTAACTAATCTGTTCACTCCAAGACCACAACAGAATAATTTCATTGAGGGCTTCAGTTCAAGGAAAACAATGTAACTAAACATTCTTGTTACTGGTTTTATTTCCTGTTTTAACACAGTAATAAAATGCAACATAAATTAAGGCTGATCAGCATTATATTTTGCATTCACATAAGATTTGATATGAACTACAAAATACACTGTTTTAAATTCATAGTCCATTAGTCAAAGCTTATTTTCTTCCCGGTGATTCCCAATATGTTTCTACTGACAATAGCAAAAAATCCTAAGCCATTCTCTCAGTATTTAACACCTGCAAATTTATACAGCTGTGGCCAAGGATTAAATAGTCAAGATGAGAATATGTCTCAGTTTTTTTCCTGTTATTTGTTAAACAACTTCATCTGTTCAATTTCAGTACTCGTCAGCTCTGTTTCTTTTACATTAACTATTTTGTGACATCAATTTGTTCTCAGTACTTTTCTAAATTACAGAAGAAGAAATTAAATAAAGTAGGAGAAAGAAACTATATTTTTTATTAATATTTAAAAGCAGAAAACCAGAAAAGAGCACTGAAACCATTCTGCAGATGGATAATTTTTCTGTTAAGTACAAAAAATGGCAAAGACTTGTTTCCAGCAGTTAAAAACCACTTGGGAGAAGACTACTAGCTGATAATGCTTTATAACATCTCCTCTTGTAGGCAAGGCAGAATGAAAAAGCAACCCAAGACCAACCAACCATAAGCAAATAAAATTAGGTAGATAGAACAGTGGTAGAATAAATGACAGATCTACTGTGAGCAGCTGCCTGGGCATTCAAATGAAATTTTCACCTATTTGGAAGAATACATTTTAAAAAGCTATTACTGAAGTACAGGATATTTGGTTAAATGCAATATTCCATTAACCAGCTTCCAAAGACATAAATGTATAAGGGTAAAGTTTACAATTAAAAAACAAAACACATTTTACAGTGTGTATACTTGCAACCATGCTTGAATACAGCTATGGAGCTTTTTTGTTTGCTTGTTTGTTTTTAATTGCATTTGGAACATCAGAATTGGATCAGATTACCCATCTCAATATCTCATCTATAAGTACATGCTTATGATAATGTATAAAATCTGTACAGATCTAACACAGTAAGATCAAAGAATATCTTTTTGAGATAAATTTAACAATTTTCTTTGGAAAGCAGAACACAGAATTCCCAACCTGAATACTGCTGAAAATTGGAAGATACACTTTGATGGAGTTCTTATACCTGAGAAGAACCTAATGCAACAGCACAGGGTGGGGACCAATCAGTCAGAAGGCAGCTTTGCAGGGGATCCTGATGGCCAATAGGCTGAACATGAGCCAGAAACACCATCCTGGGCTGTGTAATGAAGAGTGCTGCCAAAAGTTGCTGAGGAAGGTGACCTTGCCCCTGTACTGGTTCTGGTAAAGTCATACCTGGAGTGCTGGAACCAGTTCTGGGGTCCCCAGTAACTGCATGATATGGATGCACTGGAGCAGGTCCAGCAAAAGGCCAAGAAGATGTTTAAGGCTTAGGTCATCTGACATAGAGAAAAGCTGAGTGAACTGTGACTGCTCAGCCTGGAGAAGAGGATCCTCAGGGGAGATCCTGTCAGTGTGTATACACATCGAACAGGAAGGTTTGAAAATTGAGTTAGACTCTTCTCAGTGATACCCAGTGAAAAGACTAGATGCAATGGGCATGAACTGAAAAACAAGACCCTCCATTTTAATACACTGTGATGGTGGTAAAACAGTGGAACAAATTGCCCAGAGATACTGCAGGATCACCAGCCTTGACAAAATTCTAAACCAGACTGGACACAGCCCTGAGTAATTCTCTGTAGTTGAACCCACTTTGAGCAGAGCAGTTGTACTACACAATCTTCCATCTCCCTTTCAATTCTGATTACATAATTCTGAGATCACTACTAATAAGATATACCATACACCCAGGAACAAACTTCAATGCATATAAAAGAAAAGCCTATGAGTAGGCAGTCCTTTATAGAAGAGGAATTTTAAAGAAATTCCGAAATATCAAAATACATATCACAGTTGTGAAAATAGGCTAGGAATAAATAATTTTGTTCTGAATTCTGCATTTCCTGCCCTATCAGTCTTTCTTGAAAGGTGCTCCCTGGAAGGGATTCTACCACTTCAACTACAGTTTCACAACTAATACTTCACTGTAGAAATTTCTAACCTAAAAGAAAGTACTCTAACTAGTATTTTGCTCCACAGGCTATCTCCATGGTTTTGGTATGTGAAATCATAATGACTTCCTTAATTATGACAGAACAAAAGGTCATTTGTGGGATATAAATTAGCTAGTAAATAAACATTGCTAATTTTTATGTTGTCTCCCTAAATTTTTTTGCCTGAAAATAATAAAATTAAACCATCCATGATTTACTCTGAGTTGCTAAAAATGCGTATTGTGATGATAGCTTAACATCTCAATATTTTTTCTATGAGTTCCTTTTAAGAACACAAAACAGTATGTCCTTTGTTCTTTTTCCCAATGTCAAACCACGTTTCTCTCAAACAGGACCTTTATTATGGTAAATCCAATTCCATTTTTCTGCAGTTCCCACTATACCACCATACACTATTCTTCCTTACTTTCACAATATATGTTCTTTCCAAAGCCACTCTGATGTTCTATCCTCACTTCAGGCATATCTGCTAATGGTCAGCTGGCAGTTAAAGATACTATTCTTGAACACAGCAGCTGTAACAGTCTGTGGTGGGTTGACAACAGTCAGCAAGTAAGCACTCTTACTGCTGCTCACTCCCTCTCCACCAGTGCCTGGCCAGTCTCCAACCAATGAGACCTGCAAGACCAACCTCCAAGCCCCTCAGTGCTTATTACTGAAAGGGATGCTTCATGGTACAAAACATTCCTCTGGTCAGTTCAAGTCAGCTGTCCCAGCTGTTTTCATTCCCAACCTCTTGCACATTCCTAGCCTACTTGCTGGGTAATACTGATAAAAAAGAAAGCCCTGTTGCTGAGCAGTTGCTTGCACAGTGTCAGTGGAAACATGCTGTGTTACCAATACTCTTTTGGTCCCGAATTCAAAACACAGCACCCACGTGGGGGGCTATTAAAAAACTTAACTCCAGTTAATCTCTCAGGAATAAATATGAAAAACTGAAGAGCAATAAAACAAGGACTGGAACCCCTTTGCAGTAGCAGGACCTCCTTTTCACTGAAAGAGAATGTACAATGAAAGTGAAATCCAAAGCCAAACTTGCATTAAAAAATTCCAGTGTCATCATCATGGGGGACAGCCTCAAAACATTTAATATCAGAGCTTACATTAACAACATTAACAATTTGATTTACTCTATTATGCTTTGAGTAAGAGCCTAAACTTCAAAGAGAATGTGGATCCAAAGAGTGAATGGCAATTATTATCAAGTGCCAGAGAGTAGAAAAAGGCAATGGCTAGCAAAAAAAATTCTAAAGAAGTCAAAAGCCACTCAGTCAGTGCTGGAACACAAAAAGCATTTGGAAGCTTCAGCTAAGCAAAGCTTTGCACACTGCCTCTGCAAACTGAACAAAAGACCTTAGCAATGAGCATATAGAGGATGCCTCTGCACTTGGTCTAGCTAAAGGATTGAGGCTTCTACTTGTTCACTGAGGGCAGGGTATCTTTCTCTCTCTCTCTCTTTTTTTTTTTTTTTTTAATTTATTTATTTATAAATAAATAAAGAAATAAATAATAATTAAAAAAAAATAGAAAGGGAGTTTCTGGATACAGAACTTACACCTTTGGTGCCTGTATGCTGGAAGCTACTACATCAGGGCAGTCATGTTTCTCCCAGAAAAAAAAAACCTCAGGGACTAATGTATTCTTTACAATGTTTTCCACATGAAAAGATTTTCAAAAGAGCACCTACACTTCAGCTACCCAATGTACCTATAAGTCACATGTAATGTGGTTGCTAATGATAAAACGTTTCCCTAGCTAAACAAAAACGATTTTCATGAACACCACTTGCCAGCCTAGAGGACTCAGAAGTGAAAGGTTTTAATTTCCCTCAGTTAAGTAAAGAAAAGAAAAGTCAACCAGCAAGTGACATCTGATCACACAATCTAATGTTCCTATTTTATTAATAATTATTTGTTTTAAATAAATAATAAACCTAACAAACTTCTATTAATGTATAAATTAGCAAAAAATTGAATTAACTGTGTAACAGATAATGATCACAGATAAAGTGGAAGCATTCTCACATAATCCTGTTGCAAATCTCCATCACTAGTAGTCATTGCTAACCCAGACCTTGTCCCCTTTTACCTTTGGATTCTTCTACTCAAAATGCTTTTTAATGAAGAGAAAAGAAAAGAGAAACTAAATATAAACAGCACTGTGTTGCAATCATAAAAATCACACATTCTCTTAATTAACAATACACATAATGCAAGTACAATTAAGGAATGATCTATTTCATAAGATGAGGCTACCTCACTATTAAAATGCAATTATATAAGGGGGGTGTTTAGAATGCAGTTGACAAAAGTAATGGAGAAAACTGCAGGGGTGTTTATTATCTGTATTTCCTGAACTCACAAAGTTATGTTTTGCTTATCACATTTTTTTTCATTTAATTCATTCACCTGGATTTCACTGGAGCACTCTAAATGAAATTTTGACAGATATGTACTGCTTTAAGGCAAATTTCAAGACACTGATTGATTTTGATGTCAGTATAATATAAGCCATCTAAATTTTATTTCCTAAATCTCTCTTCTAGTTTTTTAGAGCAAGAGAATAGATATAATGCATTTTTATCGTTTTCTGCACTCATTTGATAAGCAAGAAGACATAAATAAAAAACATATTTACCATGATATTTATATAACAAAGAAAATGTGACCTAACAATGTTGAAATCTTTATTGCACAAACCTGAAAATAATGACCCAATATTCATTTTCTATTTGCAGCAGACAGTAGCTTTACAATCCTGAGACTGATACAGATGAGCACATGACTTAGACTAATATTTAGAATTTTCTATAATTCCACAGAAACTGAAATGCATTTATTCACAGAGAGCATTGTAATAAATAGTGGGGTTTCAGCCTTGCCTTATAGAAGCCTAAAATAAATCTATTTTTCATTGCAGTTCAGACTACACTTCTACAAAATGAGCTATCTTCAGATATCTTAATGATAGACAAACATATTGTGTCTTTAAAATTAAACAGTCTCAATTTGCATATCTGAAGGAAAAGGATCTACCCTCAGAGTTTTCCAGGTATTGCCTTGCAGAAGGCCAAACTCTTTAACAGAGTGCTCTTCCTTGTCACTCCATGCTCACTAGCAGGAGGCACCTCAGAGAAGTGCAGAACTAACAAAGGCTCTTTGGATTCAGAATGTACATACAAAAGATCTTTCAACTTCACAATATTTAGTTTGATTGATTTATGGTGAAAATAAGCCACTGGGGAAAAAATAAGATAGCCAAAGAAAGAAAAGGTCTACTTTTCCTCTTTAAGGTATTCCAATGCCCCTTACTGCCATATTATATATCCACAAAAGAGAGATTCCAGGAACAGTGTGTTACCAAAGTAATCTATTAAGTAAAGGGAATTTTTGCAAAGCTGCCTGTAAACCAACTGTTATCCCCTTGCATTGCCTACAGTCTACACATATTCCAATAATGTTTCTCCTGTTTTTTACTCAAAACTACACTAATTGAGTATCTTGGAATTTATTTTGGGGTATTGGTAATGTTTAGAGACAGGAACCTGATTATCAAAGTTAGAAATTTTTACCCCGTCACACTTTAATCCAGCTAACAAAACAGTGTCACTAACACTCACAGAAAACTTACTTTCTGAATAGAGAGAACAGCAATATGTAAATGCCTGAATACTGCTTCAGGCAAAGACTTAGAAACTATATATATTATGCATAAATTTTCTTGGCACGCTGTAAAAACCCAAAACCCATGAATGCATTTACTGTATTGAAATCCTAGACAAATTGTGTTGATAACACATAAAATCGTTAATCTGAAAGATTCCTTTATCATTAATATAAGGTAGAGATTCAAAGAGCTTGGCCTGAAAAGGAAGGTGATGAAGACTTCCAGTGCCACATTTCAGGAAAACTGTTATTTCTCATATGCAATATCTTTTGAAATCAGATTGATGGGTACACTTGTATCAGAGAAATAAAGCTGATCAATAAAATACGATAATACTGTATTTAGTATGCAAAAAAACCATATTTCTTTATTTACTGCTCTGAATTTCCTTTCTGTATGATTTCTGCTCTGATGGCAAGTTCAGAACGTTCTACAACAGAAAGACCACTGAGAATTTCTGTATTAGTTCCTGTGCATCCAGATTTTCAGCCAATACAAAAGAGTACCTGAGACAGCCTTCAGTGTTCTTTTATCAACTCATATTGGCCAACTGGGAGACTTCTCAATTCTAAACAAGCGTAAATCTGCTTTGAAGCTGAAAGCTGAACTGACAGTTTGAAAATCATTCTATACACAAATTGGGAACTTTCTATATACTTGCACATTTCTATTCCTATCGCCAACTTCTTGTCTAATGTTTCCTTTTAATAAATAATAATAATGATTATAATAATTATTAATAATATTATTAATTATTAATATTAATTATGATTATTAAATGTTATTAATTATCATTATTAATATTAGTGATAATAATAATAGTGTCAACAACACTTTTTTACCCAGTTAGCTTAAAAGGACCTTCAAGTGAACAAATCTTGTCAGAGAAACACATAATAGAAGCAATTAATGGAGTAGAAGATCACTGTTTGAAATTACTGAAGAACCATACTTGGCCAAGATACTTCCCAGAACTTAAAAACAAAACCAACCAACCAAAACCAAACTAAACCAAACAAAAAACCCCAAACAAACAAAAATTCCCCTAACAAAACCAAACAATAACATGAAAACCAAATGAACTGCAGATTTGAAATCAGCTACAGCTTGCAGTGGAACTAGTATTTGACCCTTAACCACACAAACCTAATCTACATGATTGCACCATAGGGAGTTTTCTTTAAAGACTAAGACATATTGGCTATGCACACCAAATCTGGCTTCCCTACATTTTCCCCTTGATTTCTACTGCATGCACACCACTTCACAGAGCGTTTAAGATTGAAAAGGGAAGTTGACAGCACAGACCCTACCAGACTGTCCTTCAAAATTATAATTCAGAATTCATACTTATTCAAAATTAAGAAAACTATCCTCCAGAGAATGCAATAATAACACTGCAAACATAAATATATACACCTGCGCATTTCGGATTAAACAGACTGGAAATACTAATGTCTTTTTTGTTTTATGTGCAGTTAACACAGCTAATAACCAAAATAATTTAAGACACTGAAGCTCAGTATACACATAAAGAAAAATGTAGTTCCAAGTTGCTGAAGTTGTTTAACAATCAAGTAAGTAAATATGTAACTGTTTTCAAAAACAAAAGCAGGACCTTACACTATAACCTGTAAGTTAAACAGATCCGAAATTCAGCACTCAGATCTGGGTGGGACATGTGTATAAATATAGTGTATGGCCGAATAGATCTGTGAACAATTAAATGAATGTGGGTTTGGCTGGATTATTGGTATTAAGTCTAGCAGCAACGTTTCTAGAAAAATGCTTCACAAAATCATACTGTTTTTCAATGCTGCAATTATCACAAACTGGTCGTACACGTTTTGGATTTTACTTTGCTTGTTCTTGTTATGAGTTATTTCCAGAAAGCCTAATGTAAAATGGTTTGTTCTTTTTTATTCCCCTCCTGTTCCTCTTCCTTGGTTCATCCCCAAGTTGTTTGTCAGATATTTGTTAAGTGTTAATCATTAGTTACATAACCCTCTGGTCCTGTCAGTCACTCTGGGGCCTCTCCCTGCGTCCAGAAAATTCCAAGAGAGGTGCTGAGTGACTGGGCAGAACCAAGGGGGTCCCCTCCCATTTGGTTATGATTTGATGTTGCACCTGTATGTCATGCTAAGAGTAACTCCTTACTTTTCTGTCATTGGTTTGTCGCTGTACCCCATCCCTGAGACCCACCCCCCTTTATAAGTTGCTCTCAGCACATTCTTGGGGTCTCTTCTGACACAGAGCCCTGGGGTGAGGATCCCCCTAATCCAATAAACTCTGTAGCCCTGTCTCCGAAGAGTCCTGCCTTTTCTCTCCTGCCTTCGCCACGTCCCTGCTTTTGGTCAGCCAAGAACCCCCAGTGTTGTTATGGTGCCAGGGCTGGCCGAGCTGGGTGACACAGGCACTGTGAAAACAAACCTAAATACTTAATTTCTACATAAAAGCAAAGAGAAATATAGATCTTTTGCTCTAATTTCATCTGTTAAGCATCTAATATTATTTGGTTTAACTCTTGCTGAATTTAGAACATTAGATGGAATTTGGTCAAGGAGCAAATTGACTACAGAAGGCAAGGTTCATTTTGCAGAACATGGATGTCTGCAGTCAGTAGCATTCACATGAAAGATCATGGAACTTTAAAATAAACTGTATACCTCTTACCTTCAAGTAATATAGGGCAGGGTTACTTGCAAGTCTTAATACTCTAAATAAGTTTTAATACTGTAAATCCTGAGTTAGAAAGGACCTATCAGGATCTAGTCCAAGTCCTGGCCTGGCACTGCAAGAATCACACCACGTGCCTGAGAGTGTTGTCCAAATGCTTTTTTGCACTCTTGTCAGGCTTGATGCTTTGGCCACTTCCCTGGGGAGCCTGTTCCAGTCCCCAACCACCCCTTATTTTAAACTGTAAAACATCTAATTTTCTCTTGATGCTAATTACATCAATGGAAGCTCGGTGAAATTTTCTACGGAGTCAGTCTAATCCTTAATGACAAACAGTATTTTATTTTTCAAATTTCATCTTAAGACTTCTTATTCCTGTATGAGCTAGTGATTTCCTCCAAAGCAGCATTTATAACTTCTGATTTATATGTCAAAATAATTTATTTCCCAACTCCAATCTCTGCCACTGTTCATCTCCCCTATGCTCATCCTTATCAACAAATTACATTGTGTCTTATGGTTATTCATATATAGTATGAAATAATTTTACTGTGATATCAAAATACAAATATGGCTACAAAAATCTAATGTTTCAGGACTTAATCAGTTGGGCTATATCTTTCTCAAGCAAGGCTACCAAGGTTTTCCATATTATGAAGTAAATCCAATAGATTTTTATTTCAATTGTCTAAAATAAGTTCCTAACAAAATGTGAATTCAAGCATTTATATATTCACAGTTGGAAAAAAGAATAAAAATGGAGAAACTAATTTCTGTGTTAAAATTATAAAGCACTGAATATTACCATACATGAGCATAACAGTGTGAGCATCTTTTAAGTGTACCTTCATATTCTAGAAATCAAATTATACACTACTCAAACTAAGTTTTTATGAAATAGGTTATATGAAATTTATGAAATAATTATATGAATACTTAAAAAACAATTTTAAGTACAGGGAGACTACATAAACCAAACTGACATAAACATAGAAAAAATAATCTATTCTGGTGTACACTGGATGTACAAATTGTTTTTTACAGTAAAGTAGGCAAAATAAAATGCAATTTCTATTACTGCTTCTCATATTACAATATATCCTTTTACAGATAATCAGATTCGATTCATCACTGTTCTCATTTTGTGGGCCATTTTTCATTTAATCTTCTTATGTAAGAAAGAGGGGAATTTCACCTTCATACATAATAAAAGCCAAACAATGTTATCTTGTCAGAAGTAACACATCCAAACATATTATATCCTATTTGGTTAATGCGACCAGCGAATAAAAAACATGCATCTTACCTCAAACCAAATATATGGGATTGTTCATAATTGAATAAGGAATGAATTTTAGCTTCTGAGTTCAAAATTATAAGCCTGTCAATGATATCCTGTCAAAGGAAGAGAAATGTAAAAAAGATATGATTTTATAATTTATGCACATCATAGTTTCATAGGGATATTTATAATTGAAGGAAAGCTATTATTAAAACACACACGGAAATTATTTCTGTAACAGGAGGTGTTTTCCACATGAAAGTCAATGCAAAAATGAGAGCAAAAATGGGGGAAGGTTAGGAAAAAAGTTATTAAAAACATGAACATACAAAAAGATCCTTGCATATCAACTTTCCTAGTTTTTCTTTAGTATTAAACAACAACAACAAAAAAGGGGTTTTATTGTATGTTTGAAGTGTGTGCATGCGTATTTTAATGAAGAGAACCAACAACTCCTTTAGTATAATAACCCTTTCTCACACTGGTTAGTACTACATGCTTCAAGACACAGCCATTTAGTCTCAGTTTAGCAAGGCTTGTCTTGGATGTTGAGGCTTACACCTTTCATATTGGAGCATCCCATGTAACAGACAATGACTTGTGTCTGCTTCCCACTTCTTCCACAAAGCCAACCTAATTATCTTCCCCTCTGCCTCACTGCATATGCAAACTGTTTCTGAAGAAATTATTTCATTAAAAAAAATAAGGAATGAACAAAAATATTTTTTACATGATTTTACGTGATTTTACATGTCAGAGACAGATTGTTGTGCTATAGTCAGAAGAAACAGATTGTAACATCCTTATTAGCTTTATTTCATCTTGATTAAAAACAAATTTTTATTTTCTCCACATTCTAGAAGTACAGTTTCAGAGACAGCAGAGGGAATTATTATTCACCTAATTAGATCAATGAGTCACTTCAATAAAATATGAAAGGAAAGTTAAGACCCATACTTTAATGAAATCAGCAAAACTCTGGTTTTTCAACAGAGAAAACTAAAAATCATGAGTGAAACTCACAATAGTAGAAAAAAAACAGTCTAGAATTTTTCAAAGTACACCGTCTTCATAGAATGTACTCTTATTTAAAATAGAGTAAAAGCCTATTTTTCCTTTTAGATTTTTGAGGTGGTGGGAGAGACAGCTTTTTACACATAGTATATTTACGATAAAATTCTCAATTAAAAAACTCTACTTGGACCTGAAGGCTGTTCATAAAATTGATAATGCAAGCAATTGATTTGTTTGGGATTTAAAATCTTTTTTAGATCTTTGTACATACAAAGACTTAAATGCTAAGAGACATTTCTCTGGCATCAACCTCCTCTCATTTATAAATCAAAGCTTGAAGCTGCAAAAGAGTACAAAGAGCAGGCACAGTGAGAGGACTACTGAGAAAGGAGACTAAGCTGTGATTTGGGATTTTAGGAAGGAAAATAATGAACAAGGTCTAACACAGGATTAGATCCAAAAAATATGTGGATAGATCTGCCCTGCTCAACTACAGAGCATAGCTTAAATATTACAGGTCAGATGTCATCTACTTTGAATACCTAAGACAAAGCATCCAAGATTCTCCAGAATCACTGAAGAAAATCACCTATTCTAATATCTTTCAAAGCTACAGGTCTAGATGGTACCTTCTAAACTAGATTTCCCTGAGTATATATACCACAGAAACCCTCAAAGACTGGAGGCAGGCAAAAGAATCCTCAGTTACGTGTTCCATTTTCTAAAATAATGCCAAACACAGTAAAGAGAAATTTTTACATGCCTAACACAGAAAAGAGAAATCTTGCATGTATTAGGAAAATTTTCCTGAGGGCACAAATAAAAATCTGATTAGTCCACAGTTAAAAGTTGTAAAAGCTCAACTGATAATTTGTTCAGTTGGTACAGCTAGTCAGATGAAAACAGAAAGGAAGTAAAAAAGTTTAAATCCTGGGTATTCAAGAAATAAAGGATACACAAAAATGATTAAGTTCTGTGTATTAGCAAATATAGTTTAGCATAAGCAAGTCACATTCTGTGGCAATGTGACACAGTTCAGAAATAGAGAAAAAGCAAAGCACACAAAGTAGTAAGGTTTTCCAATTAAATCTTCTAGTAGCACAGAAGTTGCTTTTACTTTGCTTCCTGTAGTTATATCTGGTAAAAATCTTTTATCTTTTGGTTTCTGTAATCACTGCCCAAAAACATGGCTATAACAAACCTGTATCCCTTCTTAACTTCAGAAGTTTTCTGAGTACTTAGACTCAGCCATTATACATTAAATTACCATTACAGGATTTGACTATTTCCTTTCTGTTAACTAGATAATTTTGGAGGCCTATTTTACATAGCTAGATGTATCTTGGATGGCTAGGTTTACAAAACTCACTGCTGCACAGTAGTTAAGTGAGACAAGCCTCATCCAAAACATCTTTCTCTCCTCGGGGAACATTGAATAATTGTATCAGTATTGGCACTTCTTGAAACCTAGCAAATTTCATAAAAATACTCAAGCACTTCAAAAGCTAAAATACCACTGGCTTTCAAAAGTTCAAAAATAATTCTTGAAATCAACCACAATTTGAATACTCTCAAATACTTATCACCTTCAGCATACATCTATCTTCCTCACTTCCAGTTCCTTAAAAAACTTGATAACTGAACAAAGCTATCCATTGGTGAACTAGCATTGAGCAGACTGGAAAAATGAAATTTATCATGCAATTTCCTCCTGAAATCGTCAAAACAGTATTGCAAAAAAGGACTCAAGAATCCATTCCAAACATAACATACACTATTATGATAAACTCTGTCTAAACAACTGAAAATACCACAAATCCAAAGCCTGTGCTAAACAAACACTTCAATATGCCAGCAATTTAAACTGGTAACTCATTAGAAAAAAAAATCTGACTTTAACTGCCACACAAGGTCACAAATTACTTGTCTGTGCTTTACAGGTGAGAAAAAATGCTGTGATTTACTGCAGTAGAATGATTGAATACAAAATAATACTAAATACAGAAATGGTGAAGCTATTTTTCTGAAGTATGTTTTAATCAGTAGCTTTCCAAATACTGGTTTTTTTTTTCTTTGTGTGAATCATATGTCCTATTAAAAAAATTGCCTGAGGTATGGGGCTTTTGTCTTTTAATTTTGTTGGGTTTTTTTGGGTTTGGTTTTTGTTTGTTTGGTTGGTTTTTGTTTGTTGGTTTGTGTTTGTTTGGGTTGTTTTTTTGTTTATTTGTTTGGTTGGGTTTTTTTAATCCACAGATAGTGTAATAGAGCAATGCTGTATAAAATACAAATATACATATTTTCCAACATTTTCCAGTATGTAACTGTATGCACATCCAAACATGTATATTTACGTTACTTTTTCTGTGGAAAAACACAGTTCTAACACAAGTTAAAATAACCTTTAAGATTTAAAAATGAAAATTTAGGTAAATATGAAGTGATGTGTGCATATACTGCCCTCATGCTGTATATAATACAAAATGCAGAAAAATTCAAAATCTTTCAATAAGAAAAACACTTATTCTTTTATAACAATAACATTTTCTCAGGAAAAAATGTCTTCACAGAAGTATTTTTCTTTCAAAATACTTACAATTATATCTGTGGGTACTTCACGGAATGAGTACGTAGCTTTATTTGGTATATCTCGTTTACTCAGTAGCTCAAAAACGGCTGGGTGAGTGAGCAGGTTTACCAAAAACAAAAAAGACTAGAGAAAGAAAAAAAGGAGGGAAAATAGGGAATATTAGTCAGTCAAGTGCAACCAAGTAAATGTTAGCAATTATTTGCCATTTACATTAACTTTGTTCTTACCCTTTTACAGGCTGAACTTAACATAAATAGACCTGCCCAAAATAAGACTGCATACCCTGGTAGGCATCTCTGTAATCTAAAGGGCAGTAGTGTCTGCAATATTTATTATCTATCAAACTGTTCAAGCAATTTTGAAAATTACAGTATTTCATTACCACATAATTCTAAAATTTAGAGGCAAAGAATACTCTAAAGCACATCACTCTTCCTGATTTTATTACAGCAATCTGGACATAAACTGATGGCCAGCATTTAAGACATAGTTTTTCATGACTGTTATGCATTATTTCATGGTTAATCCTTGGCATTGTGAACTGCCACATGACACAAGAATCCTTTATCAGTTATCATTTAACTAGTGTAGTACACCAATTTTGACGCATGTGCCAAGAAGCAGGTATAGTTGTAATAAAAAATTTGCAGAAAGGTATGTGTCATCCTATCTGAACCACAGCACTCTTTCTTTCTGTAGAAAAACATAAGATTAAATAATTTCTCACCTTCTGACAACTTTGGTCAATAGGGTCAACTGGAGTAGATTTGGGTTGGATTATTCTCAAATCATCTTTTCCACACTCCAAAAGAGCCCATAATTCAGTTACAAGTGCCTTTATAAAGCCTAAAACAAATGTTTGTTCTAAATACAAGTTTCATATTAGAAATATTTTACACCACAACTCTAACCAAGACTCGTAAAATTCTCTGTACTAGAGGCTGAAATTTGACAACAGAGATCACCTGAGGGTTACTATCCCTGCTATTCTCAGTCCTTTGGTCAAAACTACCTTTCTAGAGCAGTCTGCTTATGTTCTATCTATAATCTGTAGCAATGGTTTCCAAAGACTATTGCATTAGAGTAGGATTATATTTATGTATCTTCTATGTAAATGAGCTTCCAACCTTCTTTAAAAAGTTAACTGCAATGGATCAAGGCTTAGCTAGTATTGTCTCTGCAGTTCTAAAAATACAGATTCACTATAACTCATTAATAAATTAAAACATACCACAGTGAAAAGGACTAAAAAACCCTTTAACTTTAAGAGAAGAACTACTAGCTGAATTTAAATAATTAAAATTTAAAATGTTAAATATTTAAATAGAAGAGGAAAGAGCCATTTAACTCTGAAATCCTCAGACGTAAAGGTTGGAAATCAATGCTGCTTATTATTGGTATATCATTTGTCTCTGATGCTGAAGGGCACAAAAGGGCCATAAGAAGCAATTTGGCTGAAAACCTTACAACAGGACAGATGGGTAACTCCTCAGCAGATATGCTCCCTGCTTTGTGAAAAATCCCAGAGGCATAAATAGTAACTAACTAAGAAATTAATCAGCTTCCTTGACTGGCAGAATTTGCCTGCCTTTCTGACAGTCTTTCAGTCAACATCAGCCACTTCTAGATACTGAGAGAAATGATTTGCAACTTTTGTACTCATGGATTTTCACAGCAACTTAAGATATTACCTTCATTTTATTTATGAGATTCTAGTTTTAATATAATGGCCACCTGGACTGTTGATGATATGGTAACAGTTACCTGAGATTGACTCTGAAGGCGCTTTGAATTGACAAATTCTTCTCGTAGTACAATCTCATTTACATCTCACCTAATGTGTAACTGCACCAGTGACATTTGGGCCCTTGCAGTTCCTCACCCTTTGAGTAGTCATTAACCATGGAAATGTACATACATATTATAGACATCAACAGTTATTAATCTTGATCTGCACATCAATAAGAAGCACCTGCAAACATTTTTAAGCAGTACAAATGTCTTCACACACATATGGGAAATTTCTGGAAATCCAAACTAGTGAAGTAATGATTTTGTACAGTATCAGAAGGAAAAAACCCAAACAAACCCTAAAATGCTGCATCAAGATTAATGAATGACTTGTAAGCTGAAGAGAAATAATATCCATCAAGAAGAAAATAACAAACATTTAGCTTTTGTTAATACTGTATAATTATTTTACACAGTTGATCTTTTTTTTAACATCTTTCTCACTGTCTTTTTCCAAAGTGCAAGACTACAGCATGCAATTATTCCTAATAACATAATTCTTCAATTTACCTGAATTCTGCAGAGCTACTGTAGCCATTGGTGTTGTTGCCATTTGGGTAACAATGATTCTATGACCAAAGTCTTCATACTCATTTGTCTGTTGATAAGAAGTATAAAAGTGCAGTGTTAGTAATTCAGAAGAATAAAACTCTCAAATGATCTCTTAAATATTGATCTTTCTTACACTTGTTTACAGAATTTAATCCACTTTATGTTTGGACTTGAACAGTTCATAGATATTATTTTCTACAGACTTAGCAGGGTCAGATTCCTAACCAAACATCTTTATCAAGTATCTTATAAAAAATTTAAACACAAAATACTGTGGCTGAGACAAGCAATATGAGCAAATAAGCCCATTATTATTATAATATTTTTGTACACATTCATTAGGATGCCTTTGGCACTACTTTTTTTGTCATAAAAATGCATATTATCTGATTTTTTGTTTCTATTTCAAGCTTTGTCTAGCATATTTTGATTTCAACATGACCTACCAACATAGTCTTAAAAAATTTGCACTTAGAATAAAAAAAGTATATTTTCTAGCATTTCAAACTTTATAGTAAAAAATAAACTATAAAGACTCTGCAATGCTTACTTGGATTTTTTTTGAAAAATTGTTAAACATAAAGTTCACACAGTCATTCATGGCACCTGTACTGTGAAGCAGAAATAGTCCTTTGGGTGTGGTAGAAAAATTCAGCAAGGCATCTAACAAAGTCTCTTCCCATAACAAACTGCAAGAATAACAAAACAGCAATTAAAAACTATATGTAAAAAAAGCATAAGTAAAAAAGAAAAAGTACAATTCCTAACTTTGAAAAACAACAGTATTTTACTCACTTCACCTTATGCTTAATGTATAAGTTTATGCTAGATTTAAAAAAGCATTTGGGAAAAAAAGATAATACACTAGACTGCATTTTTGTGCATTTTGAACATTCAAACCCAGTGTGGCAAAAACTAATGTTAGGTATGAACACAGAGGAGAGAGATGATGTAACAGAGAACCCAAAAGACCTATGCTATCCCTAAACATATGCATGACTTACAATCTGACTCTATACAGTCTTAAGATATTAAGATGAAAGTTACATGTTGGCAGAACAGGCACAGAATTTCTCAACAATGTGAAAACACTATGAAGAACTCATATTTGAGGTGCTAAAGGTTCCTGCAAAAAATTGGTACAGAATTATGAAGAAAGGTGCTATATTTGCACAATAGCTTCACATACTAAGAGCAGCAAATGGAAAATCAACATTGCCCTGAATTTTCAGATTCCCAAATATTTGTGTATATCTCATCTTAATGATTACAAACTTCTATAAGGAGACATTAAGTTTCAGTATAAAGGGATGGACACATTTCACTCCATATGTATTAGGCTTTCAGCCAAAATGCTGCTAATATTGCTACATAATATTTTGATGGTGTAAATATGATTCAGCAGAACAGCATTTTAAATTAGCACCACATTGAAGGCATAAGATAAAGAGATAGCCAGTTTGTTCTGTGCTTTCTAATCCACATTTTCTGTGAACCAAATTCTTTAGACAATAAACTATAAATCGATTTTACATAGATTAGACACCACCCTTTAAGCTAAGAAAGTTCTCAAAGGTCAGGAAGAATTTTGTAGCTCTACTGAGAACCTATGCTAGGATAGTTTCCTTGCCTACTACTGTCCTTTTGGCAAAAAGACTGTCCTGGGTTTGGCTGGAATAGAGTGCGTTTTCTTCTAAGTAGCTGATAAAGTGCTGTTTTTTGGATTTAGGATGAGAATAATCTTGGTAACACATTGATATTTTAGTTGTTGCCAAGCAGTGCTTATGAAAGACAAGAACTTTTCATTTTTCCATGCTCCGCAAGTGAGCAGGTACACAAGAAAGCATGAGAGAGCACAGCCAGGAGAGCTGAGCCAAACTGGCCAAAAGGATATTCCATAGCATAAGAAGTCATGCTTAGTACATAAACTGCAGGGACTTGGCCAGAAAGCTGGCCAAAAATCGCTGTTAAGGATGAGCTGGCCATCGGTCAGAGAGTGATGGGCAATTGAGATGTGTGTCACTTGTTTCTCCTGTGTGTTACTTCTCTCTCTCTCCTTTTCATTAGTATTAATGTTATTATTACCATCATTAGTAGTAGTAGTAGTAGTATTACTATATTTTACTTTTCAACCTGTTCATATCTCAACCCATTTTTTTTTTCCTGATTCTACTCCCATGCCATTGGAAAGCAAATGGCTGTGCAGTATTTAGTTGCCAGCTGGAATCAAATTACAATGACATTTTGTTACAAGACATTTCAGGTGTAGTTAAAGCAGCAGTGTGTGTTCACACTTACACATGTGCATAAATTAAGTACCAAGTTACCTGTTTTTTGATTCTTGATTTATTGATGAAGTGGAGTCTGCATCAGTTACAGGAGTAGGCACTCTTTCTGAAAGCAAACTTGTCTGTAAAATGAAAATAAATAAACACCCTAATGTTTATTTACATCATTTTAAAATTCCAGATCTTGTTCATTCTCTTGTTATATACAAAAGAAAAAGTCACAGTGATCAACTTGTAGTCTAGTCTTGGCACAGAATACACTATTCTACTACATTATTTTTATTCCAGAAAAGCTTATTTTTTTTACTTCTTCCTTGGGTATAAACAATTTTAAAGCTAGTACATGTTAAATATTTTTCACTAGAATTCTTTAAGAAACTTCTTTACTTTCCAACTGGAGACTCCCAAACTAAAAATTGAGATTTAAAAGAAAAAAATGAAAAAAAAAATTGTAACACAACTCTACTGCATTTCTGTCACAGGTAATGGAAATAACAGCCTCTGGAATCCTTATACCAAATTTATTGATTAATTATGACACTTTTTATTTTATTTATAAATTATATAAATTTATCTATATTGGTATGGATGTCATTAGAGTTACAGATAATATGTATAGTTATAGACCAGAAATATATGCACATATTTTTTTATTTGATTATTTAAATTCTATTTGAAAATAACTGGCATGAAAGACTGCATATTTAAAATTAATTATTTGTTTTATGTTTATGGGATAAAAAGCAAATTACACCATTAAAATAGACATATGCAGCTATTAATTTACTGCCTTATAAATATGATGTACAAAATCAACAAAAGATTCTTCTAATAAACTATTCAATTGTACTGGATCTGTTGTTCCCCTTTTATTATCATCTCTATAAATTCTGTCTCAGAATTTCATCAGAATCTGCCAAAAAAAAAATTTTTTTCTCCATCAGTCTTAAAGCTTCAGGAGACATGTAAAAGAAAAGGATACAAGTTATCAGTCCAGCCATTAAAAAGTTGACACTACTGCTTGGAAAGAACCCACCATAGTTTACTGTTTTTGTTACACTATAAATGTTAAGATATTTTATAAACTTCAGGTGTTTTAAAATTGAAAAATGACAGAAAATAATTTTAAAAGTAGTAAGATGACTGGGTTGACATTCCTAATAATTTTTTGATTCTTGAAGTCAAGAATATGTCAGTTCTACTACAGTTTATATTTGACTACCAAAGTGAAGGGAAGAAATAGCATTTTTTAGGGTAAACTTTGTTTTTGTTTTTATTCAACACATTCAGTCTACTTATCTTGTATATGTCAAGAAAATTTGTCTAAATTATGCTCTGTACCATAATAAGGGATTTTAATGCGGAAAGAAGTCTTTTGTACAAAGGGTAAATGCCGCGGTTCTTTAGAGGAAATAACTGGAAATGCCCATCAAAAACTTTTAACACTCTGCCTGTGATAAACATTAAACAGAGTAACAGGCTAGTTTGAGTAAGACTGAAGAGTTACACAATAGGAAAGAATCAGAAAGAAGATTGCTGAGTTACATAAATTACAGCATGAATCAAGTGAACTAAGCTCCTTGATGCAATAAAAATCCTCAAGTTCTCAATGCAAGGAAGAACATAAGTTTCATAACCAAGATTACTTGATGAGAAACAGAATTTACCGTGATATAATTATGATTTTAAGTAGTAATATATTTTATTTTCAAGACAATGTATGCCTTCATGGCAGTAGTAAAACAAGAAACAGTGAGAAACATCCATAAACTGGTGATTTAAGGATCTTCTATTCACGTTCTACCCTTCTAGTATTTTCTGCCTCAGTTTACATTTTGACTGTATTTTTTAAATATCTCATAATAATAAAAGCATACAGTAGAAGCATACAAGGAGGGAGAATAGCTGTTCCATTCTTTTTCCCTTGCATTCATTTTAACTCCCTCTTCCTCATCTCCAGAAAAAAAAAAAAACAAATTTAGTCTTTTAGTCCATTCTTTCTTCCAGCTCGATCTAATATCTAATATAAAGAAAAGATAGTCCCATTTTTCAGTGTAAAGTGAATAAGACAGCTAGACTTTGGTTTTCCACTATGAGTCTTAATACCTACAGTTTAAAGATGCTTCCAGTTAAGCTAGAAGGCACAGTTGAAGATTTGTTTGCTACTTTTACCTAAATTGTGCCAATGTTATTTTAATGATTCAAATGTTGGAATTTTCTTCCCTGTGAACTTTCTGAAAACTGCATTTGCGGGATCTGCCATCATTTCTCCATCTTAAGTAATCTTTTGCAATTGCATGAGAATTTTCACACTGCATGTGATTATCAGAACAGTGAAAATAGAACTGACGATGATGAGGGGACAGGACCATCATCATTTTATGAAGCAAGGACCATCATCATTTTATGAAGCTAGGCTGAGGGAGCTGGGCCTTTTTAGTCTCGAGAAGAGATGACTGAGAGGGGACCTCATCAATATCTGTCGGTATCTGAAAGGAGGGTGTCAAGAGGAGGGACACAGGCTCTGCTCTGTGGTGCCAGGCAATAGGGAAAGATCCAATGGTCAGAAACTGATGCTCAAAAAGTTCCACCTGAACATTGGAAAGAACCTCTTTACTGTGCAAGTGAATGAGCACTAGACCAGATTCCCCAGAGAGGTTGGGGAGTCTCCCCACTGGAGATACTCAAGAACCCTCTGGACACAATCCTGTGCCATGTGCTATAGGATTACCCTGCCTGAGCAGGGAAGGTTGACCCATTGATCCACTGTGGTCCCTTCCCATTTTACTTCATTTGGTGATTCTGTGATAACAGAAAGCAAAATACACAGAACTGTTGGATCCAAGCTCTTTCTTTCCTGTAGAAAAAACACCCAATTAACAATCAAACTGAACTTGAAGTACAGAGTCTAAACTTCATAACAAATCCATGTACACAGGTAAGACAAAAACTCCAGCCTGGCACTTCTTACTATGGTCTCTTGAGAATATTTCAATGTCACCTCACTATTTAACAAATAATTGTTAATTTTTTTCCTCCGTACGTCCCACTTGACACAAATCAGTGTAACTAAAAATTAGTAAGAGCACATCTCAGGAATATTTTCTTTCAAAATATCCCAAACCAAGAGTGAAGACAAGATCTGTGGTGCTCAGTGGTTATGACACAAGTAACTTCTACCATCAAGGACAATGAGTGACAGGTCTACCAATGCATCAAGAGTTCCTGTTTTAATCTTAGGCATAGAAGTCTCAAACTAAATTTCTGCTAGGTTCACATTCAGATGGAAAAATTGCTAGTAGAACTTCAATTTTATAACATTAAAATATAATATGCTTAAAAAATAATTTACCTATAAGAACAACTATTACACAAGCTGAACCTCTCACAGTAAGATTCTTTCCAGTCCAAAAACAAGATTTACCTTTCTCCAGGCCTCTGCAATAGATTCATGCAAGCTGTAAGGAATTAGCACCTGTAGGCCTTCACAAGTTCTGTACATTTGACAGCATACAAAAATGAAAGCTCCTTTAATAACTGGCGTAAGCTCAGATCCAGATAAAAGAGAAATGTCACCATGAAGAAGTTTCTTTGTGAACTGAACAAGTACATGAGCAGCTGTAGAACTAGAAATAAAATAATAAATTTAAAATTTTGCTTTGTAGTAAGCTTTGAAACAAATCCTCTGAGTAAACTTACTTAATTTTTTTAGGGGAAAAGAAACTATGGAAAGAGACTATGACCCACTGTGGAGGGACAAACTATATTATAGCTTTTAACACCAGTCAGAAGAAAAGAAACACATAACAAGTGATGTCATTTTGGCAAATAGTTTTATATATGCAAAAATATATCCATTGCCTTTCACACAGCCCACAGGACCATGAACTACACAGACTCTATGTTTTATAGGAGTCCAGTTGGGAAGACAGTTCTGAGATTTCTCCACTTAGAAGACATACATTCCAAATATTTACATGACCAACAGCTTAGCTGTTTTCAAAGGCTCATCTCAGTTTTACTGCTGTTACAAGTTTTAGGATCAGCTAACTATCTTCCACCCATAGGAACACACTGATCCTAAGTAAGATACAGTGTTACACCTGGTGGCTTCCTATACAAGATCTATCTCTACTACATGCATTGAAACGTGAATGCTACATTAAATTTATTCTTTCAATAAATTTGGTTCGTTTAAATGCTTATTCTAAAAACAAGGAAAGAAAATTGAAGAAGAGAGGCCTTTGGTCTGAAAAACAACACTAAGAATATAATGGACTACATTCAGAGAAAGAAAAGCTCTCGCATAAATTAGAAAAAGAAGAAAAATATTAAAATTTCCCTTATTGTAAGTATTTCTTTACACTGTCATTTCAACCTGTATGTATGTCCCTCATACATTCTATAAAATACTACTTAAATTTACAGTCAGCTATTTTATACAAACAAAACCAAAATGTATTATCTAAAGTGAGCAAATGAGTCTCATAAGAACAATGCAATTCACTGAAGTGTGCACTAATGCCATCCATTAACACACTCTTACCTGTCTTTGGCAGTTTTTTCATTCTCTCCATAAAGAAAAAAAGGAAGACCATCTTCTGAAGCAGCAATCCTTGCCAAAATATCAGCTACATCAAGTAAAGTGGTTTCAAGACAGTTTATATTCACCTATTTGGAAGAGGGAAAAAAAAGGAAGCTCTAAATTCCATGCTTTTGTGAAAGCTGTTTTTTCAAGTCTGTCTTGGGTGTGCAGAACTTGAAGGCCACCTTTCTGATGATTTCTAAATGTCTTAAACACAGTAAGTTAACCCCCTGTGTTCAAATGTCATCACACAGAAATCATCATCACAAGGGGCACTAATTCCCAATATTTCTATGATCCTTATAGAAATGTTTACAAGGAAAAAAAACTCTACAATAAAACCATTTTTCTTTTATCAATACAGACAATAGTAGCTACCCATGAAGAATTACATATTTTACTTACACTAACTATTGAAAACACCTAACTTACAAGTTGCCAACTGAATTTAAAAATAAAAGTAGGTTGCCTTTCAAATGGTAGGTAGAGAAGGTAGAGAAAATATTCATCCAAGAAATATCCAAATGACATCAAAAAAAAAGCAAAAACCAACGAAAAAAATTAGGCAGTGTGTTTTTTCCACGGAAACAGTCTCACTACAGCACAATTTTTGCTATTATTCACTTCCATGTCACACCAATCATAGTGACAGACTAAACTATTCAATGCACACTATGATAGTTAATGTACAAAATACCCCAGAAGCTACCATATTATGTGAAAATATGGAAAAATTATAATATTCCGTGCACATAAAAATAATTTGAAAGTTTATTACAAACCTCTGTGCCACTCAGCAAACTTTGAACAGGATGAAGCAGAGCATCCATCACTGTGTCTGTATACAAACATTCGGCAGCACATCCTGTTTGATCACAAAAAACTTGCAGAATCTCCATAACAAGACTTTCTGGAGAATAGTTTTCTGTTGAACACAAGAAATATTTATTTATACTTTAACTTACACAAATATCTCTATATGATTTATGTAGTTGCTTCTGAATTATTATTAATTTTGTTAAATGCTCATTCAACATAGAGGGAGGAAGAAAGGGTAAGGGTGAAAGGGAAGAAGAAAACTGTATTAATTACAGGCACAAATTAAAATTTGCAAAAGAAGCTATCATATGCCTCATTATAACTAAATATATTAGTGTATAAGGAAAAAAAAAGCATTTACCTGTATGTGCTGTCAGAGCTGTCTTTGGGTAACTTGGAGAGTAATAAATAAGTTGAGCAAATAATACCAACACATCAGTTATGGATACACTATCTATAAATAAAAAAAAAAAGGAAAGTACTTTGTAAATTAAAGACTATGTTTAATTTTCCAAATAAAAAATGGATTTTGTAAATTATGTAAAGAATGCTTTGCTGTATAGAGGAAATAAATTATGTACAAGAGATAAAGCAAAGGACATACATGTTCTTGAGATTCTACTAAGGTATTTCATGGTCAGCTTATAAGATTTGATCTTGCTCTCAATTTAGCCATTTGAAATTTTACAGTGTCTTTCAGTGCAACAAATAGCAGTCAACATTTAAAAATACTGAATATACATGACGTGATAGTAGGAAAAAAGCATTACCTTACTATTAAATTAAGTGAAACAACTGGAAAAGAGAGAGGCTGCCTGAGACAAAAACAACAAATATAGCTAAATGCAAGACGGGAACAATCTGGAACAATGCTCCAGATTTAATGTAATTATGCTAATAAATCAGCCAATTTGTGAGAAAAGAGTTGCCATCTATAAAGCTGAGAAGGACACTATTAAGAAGAGAAATGGCAAGATTGTTGCATTTTTACAGGAAAGGAAAAGCAACCACTATCCCTGGATCTCTGCTGGAGACAGGCGTTAACAGACAATGCATAAATGATGAAAGCACTTTATTAGTAGACACTTCCTACTCACACCTGCTCTACACTGCATCTATCAAGTCTTGATCTTTCAATCAGAGGGACAAAAGACAAATCACAAAATAGTATCCAGTAATGTCTGGAATTCTGCATTGAATTAACAGAGACACTAAAGCAATGGAAAGCTACAACTGCCCTTGCACACTTTTGCTCGCCAACCCTGCACCATGTAGATTTCTTTGGCTGTCCAAAAGCCTTTCTACCTCATATCTTGTGTCCCTATTAACACCTCTGTTCCACAGGTATGGAATTTTTCTCCTAGATTTATTTTATCTTAATTAACAGATTAAACTCAGAGCACTTGTTTTCAATTTGCAATTAGCTTGAAATACTGATTTTTCTTTCACCCCTGAGAAACAGTTTTGGTCCCTGGACATGTCTCTCTTCCAACCAATTACATCAAATGGTTTGACAGAAGCCATAACTCACACCTAGAAAAACTGAATCACTTACACACTGATCCAACTGTCCTTTAACACGAAATTAATATATTAAAACACATAAGTAATCCATTCAAACACATCCATCAAAGAATAAAAAACTGTGTGTAGATGCTCATATACAGATATATATACACACACACCACCTTTATGGAAGTTTCCAGGCCCAGAATTGGTAAACAAAGTACTGTTCTTCAATGTCCACAATATTGCAATAAAAATATATAAATACACATCAAGAATGGATACAGTTTTTCTCAACAAGTTCCATTTTCCTCAGCTCTTACCTTACCTTTTTTATTTTTCAGCTGTACTGGAAAGAGAGTCTGGCCTTGCTTATAGATCAACAGTCTTCCTAAGAGGCACAGTGAATGAACAAAATAGATGTACTGCAATTCTGGCCCAGTGTAAGAAAAATTCTGCAAATCACCTGTAACAACAAAGCAAAAAAAAAAAATTACCCTTATAATTTACTTTACAGTACCTAGCTACTTCTTGCACCACAAGCAGATCATTTTGTACATCAAGACAGCTTAAGTAACGAACCACTGCTATTAGTTTTCTCTCAAAAGACAGTCATACAATATTTGCAGAGGAAATAGAATAGATAGAGTGTCTTCCTCTTGAGGTAGCATGCTCAAAAACCCAAAGAATGTGGATGTATGTGCAAATAATGCGAGACATGCAAAGATACTCACTACAGTGCTGCTGGGAAAAGTCAGTGACTTGGGAATTTTTATTAACTGCTGCCTTGCAAAATTCAAAATAATCAAGACATTGCTGGACTGCTGCATTAATCTGTGGAACAAAGCACAAAGTAATAAAGCACCTGATATGTCACAATAAACTCATTTTCTCTTGTATCCAAGAACTTAAATATCCACTTCACTTCAATTACTTCATTTTTCAGTGCTTTGGATGGATTAACCAAGAGGAGGCAATATTTTACAGGACTATTAAAATATATAACCATTACTATTACATTATCATACAACCAGCTCTATACTCATAAAGATATACACAGTCTATGAAAAAAAGTATAGAGAACATGGAAGTGTTTTGAGAAGTCAACAGCAATCTGTGACTACCCTATTATCGCTACTGTGGAAGATAGTAAATTTCCACATGTGAAAAACTTCGTCTTAAGTACACTTACAAAATTGTAGGTTTTGTTGACAGTTTGCTGTCAGTGGCATTACTGTTCTTGGTTGTGTTTCATTGTCATAGCACTATAATCTAATCAAGGTATATAAAAGTTTAAAAATTATAAGCATGGTTGTAGCAAGGAAATACAAAGTACACTGCCCTGGTTTCAGCTGGGATAGAGCTAATTTTTCCTATTTTCCTATGATCTATGAAAAATAGTTGGATTTATTATAGCTTGGACCTGCCAAGATTTATTCACAAGTGTAAATATACAGACATACATAAAAAAAAAATCCCAACCTTAATCTGATGTTCATCCTGTGCTTATAAATTAGATTAGACTACCCTGCTCATGGACTTTCTATTGTAAACTCTTTGTTGCATGGATCATCCTTTATTCTATGCCATGTTCTATGCACACAGGTAGAAAAGATAAAGGTCTCTTACAGTTGTCTGTGTCCTTTTCTCCATCTTAAGGTTTTATCAGTCCCATATATTTTACATTTGATTTCGTTTGTATAACAAGATTTTATAAAACATAGCCATATCCTGTTTATATGAATGGATCTCACATCTACAGTAGTCTTATTAAAAACAATGAAAATTCCACCCCAGTAAAGAGATCTGTCCACACAAAATATATGATAGAATAAACAGCTATATTACTAAATATACTTTCCCAGTTTGATTTATCTTGCTGACTCTGAACCCTTAATGCTTCAGAGAATTCAAGGGCATTTTAGCCTCTTTTCCTCAAAAATGCAAATTTAGCACATGGTATTTATGGTATTTATCATGCACCATTTGTAATTTTTATGCTTTTTATTGGTTATTACTTAATATGAATGAAGCATAACAAATTAATAAATTATAATCCTAAATTAACACCTGCAATAAAATATCCAAATTCCTGTTACTAAGAGCTGCCCGTAGACGCTTCTTTGCATTTATCAATGATCCATTTAAACAAAGAAAAATTGGGGAAAAAAAATAAAAATCCAATATCTTATCTAGCTGAAGAACATGGAACAGCTCCAACAAAGAGGAAAAAAATTGTCCAAACCACAATGTACTAAAAAGACTAAGTTGTAAATAAATTTGCCTCGGTAATTCATAGAATCATAGAAAGGCCTGGGCAGAAAGGGCCCTTAAAGATCATTATAGTTCCAAACAATGCCATGGGCAGGGGCACCTTGCACCCCATTCAACCTGGCCTTGAACACTTCCAGGGAAGGGGCATCCACAATTTCTCTGGGCAATCTCTTCCAATGTCTCACCAACCTCACAGAAAAAGAAGCTCCTCCTAATATCTAATCTAAATCGACTCTCTTTCAGTTTCAAGCCATTACCCTGTGTTCTATCAATAAATTTTATTTACAGTCTATTACTGAATATATAATCAATAAAGCACATTAATAGAAGTACTTACCAAGGATTTATATTTCTTTTCTAGAAGCCTAAATACCACTCTTCTGCTGTAACATGCATGCTTGAATGACAAAGAAGATGTAATGTCAACTGCAAAGAAATGTTCTGTTTTTTAACTAAAAAGTAGAAAATATCTCTGATTCTGTTCTAATAGGCATCCTATATACAGTACATGTTCAAAGTATTGAACTCCTGCCCAAGTAAGCCAGTATTATACTCAACTGAGACTTTTGTTTGCAGTACATTTATGACTATAAAAACTCATCATTAGAAAAAAAGTGTAGTAGAATACGTAGTTAAAACACAAAACCACTAAGAACACTGAAATGCTGAACTAAGCCAAGTAAATCCTAAATTGTAAGTTTATATACGGTAGGCTGGAAAAAGCTCTAATGTCCACTGAAGTTAGCAAGTTGTGCGTAGTGTGTAATATATATAACTGTTCTTTTATGCTCATCACTTCTTCCAAAAAAATAATTGCATCTTTTGATGGCTGTCAGTCAATTCTACCAAAGGAAGTGAAGATACAAAGCACAGAAAATACTCAGAAATTTCATGAAAACAAGTAACTGAACAGAAATTGAGGTGGAGAGTAATATTGAAAAGCAGTGGAGATAAAAGTAAAAAACCCTGCACTTCCTTAATTACAGTTCTGCGTATAGGTTGTTATAGGACACAACAGGTCTGTGATGTCAGAATTGTAACTTTTCAAAATTAATGTCTGACATGAACAAGTTATGTGTTGTTGAGTTGCGGGTTGTTTGCTTACCGTCCACTTCTTAAACCACACTGCTTTGATATCCAGCAGAGCCAAGAAGTGCATTGGACTCAAGAAATCTGGAGAGGCAGGATGATTAGGCTTGTGTTTTAATGACAAAAGTGACAAGGTACTCTCCACTACTTCTTCCATGTACCTTATGACAGAAATGGGAAAACATGGACAGAAAACAAACAAAAAAAAAATCACTGAAGTCCTTCCACCAGTAATACCCAAGAACAAACTTCTCATAAAACCTTGTTCAGATAAATCATAAATACCAACAGCATTATCTTTAATTTGACCTTGTATGGTCATTAATTCTTTGTAATACCATGAATAAAACTAATATGCATCTATATTCTCTTAAGTTTTTACAACTTTTAAGTGCTAAATATTACACGTACTACACTTGCATCCAAATTATTTTTTGTTCAAAAGTATTTAGAACACTCCAAAACCTAAGTAAGCAGCCCAATATGACTACTCCTATGCAACTTCCTCATTTTACTTTTCTCACCCTCTACTTTTATTTCCCCTGTTGTCACTGACCAGCCACTGTGCATCCTATAATCAAGCCTTTGCTAAAATTTCATACATCTTATTTCATGTCAGTAACTATCAAATTAAGAAACAGTTACAGGGTTTTGAAGGTGACATACTTTTCTGGATGTCGAATCCAGGAAGATGGTGCTTCCTTTTGGTACTCATTTAAAAGGCGAACCTGAAAATATAATTATTAAAACTAAAAAATAATAAATACATAATGTTTCAGTACTGATAGAAAAGGTACAGAAGGTTCATTTATACCTTTTTAAGTAAACGGTTTACATCTGAGTTAGATACATCCAGACCAGCTGAAATATGAAGAGAATATTCTCCAGAAAGAAAGTACAACTCCAAGTGTCTTGCTAAAAAGAGAAACCCAACAAGAAAAAACCACTTCACTTCCATGACAACAATGACAAAACAGACTGCCTTATGCAGTCTTCGTTATAAAATTTAACTTTTTAAAAAGTACATGACCCATGAAGTTTGAAATCTAATTAAACACACATACCTAAACTTGTGTAGACTTCTTTTGTCATATTAAATGGAGAAGAAGAAAAGGTTTTTGCATAGAACCTAAGAATTTTCTCCTAAGGGTGAAAAAAGCAAGCAATGTATTAGAGTCATTAACTGTGGACTATAATTGCAAAATAATCACTATATCATTACTCTTAATGTTGCATATGCTTAATCTAGACATCTGTGCAGATGTTAAGCATATATCTATAAAAATATAGTTTCTGATCACAGAAATAGCCAGTTAAGAGGAAATTTTATTCAAACACTTGAACTACAGCACCAGTGCAAAGCCTCACTGAGTAACAAAGTAGACCAAGGAACACTACTTTTCCAATTAGACTTGGAAATCACTTTTTTAAAAGAAATTGTAACTCAGGTGAAAGAGAAATATATGACAGAAGCTGGGGGAACTTTCCTATTTATTTGGTAATCACTTTAAAGTCTGAAGAAGCAAAGAAGTTTAATTGACATAATAAATAATCTAAAAGCCATTTAAGCAGCTGTCATTTCTTTTCCTCATCACTGCCTGTGTAATATTACTATGTATCATTTTCTCATCACCATGGAGCATAAACCTGACTTGAGCAGGAAATATTAACATGACTTATTATACAAAGCAGTTTTGTTAATTTTTTTAATGTGTGTTTTTGTGAAAAGAAATTCAAACACCTTCACTGCCATTAAAAGAAGTGCAAATGAGTACTTTGGTGTCTAAAAATCCTATTAAAAACCTGTTGCAGTCCTTTAAACCAAAATTTACTGGAATCCTGTATTTCTGTTACTTCAAAAAATAGTTTATGTGATTCACAGATGAATAATAAAATGTCTTGAAGCCTGCTGGACTACTTATAATATGGATGTAATTTCTTACACCTCTTTGGTAGTCCTTTCTTTGGATACAAATCTGATAATCAGATACAAAACACTCCCTTACACTGAATGTTGCATCAGGATCTGCCAGAGAGATGGTCAGATGCTTACGCAGACTTGGCCAGCTCTCAGAGCTCAGGATATCAGAGGCAGGGGCCAAGCATAGCGTCTGCAAAGCTTCTTGGCGAACCTGGAGCAGTCAAAAAGATAAACACCAAAAATTCATTCACAGCAACCTCTGTAATGTGTAATTTACAAGCCAGAGGGAGGGAGGGAGGACAGGAAGGAACAGAACCTGGCTGTAGAACAGATAAGGAATAACAAGTACTTATCTTCTGCTATATTTTTACGGCTATTTAGACAAAACACTACATCACTGACTGGGGGAAATGCATGTATTTGAAGAAGCAATAAAACCATTTTAAATGGGTTTTCAATACAGGATGCAAGGTTTATGTTCTACTTTCTGCCCATAATCAAATACTTTTCTATTGGGGAATATAGCTCTGTAAAGCTCTTAGCTAGGAGAGGCAGACACAGTTATTAGACATTATGTTATAATGCTGAATTTTCATCAGCATTCTAAATAATTTCAAGTAATTTTTTTTTTTCAATTCATAGACAACTGCTATCTCTACCAATTTATTTCATCTTACGGAAAGAAATTGTAGGACATTTTAATAACATTTAATAGCATCAGACTTTTTGCCTGTTTTTCTAATAAAACTCCACAATGTTTGTACGAGCTTTGTATCTACCATGCATTTTTCAACTGCGAGACAAGCCCCAGCAAGTCTTATCAAGACAGCACACTCAAACTGGTATTTCTCCAAGCTTCAAAAATACCAGTGGCTGGTGCTGATTGTTGGTTAGAGACACAAATTAGTACTGCCACTGACATGACAGCAAAACTAACCTGGACTCATATTTTCCATTTGGCAGCAGGTTAATGGTAAATCAGCAAGCATCTCTCTCTTCTGACAAGAGTAACTCAAAGGGGCACAGAAAATTTACCAAGAAGGGCAAGGGACATGTATACAGGACAAATAATGTTCAGTACCTATATTTATCACGGAACAACTTCGTTTTTTTACCTAAAAATGCCAATCTATAGCACATATCTCTAAAAAAATAGGTATTTGTTGCAACACTAGTTTTTGAACCAGAAGGTTACATACAATAAAATATTGCAGTGCAGAGTAGTTTCTGCACTGAAGGTAAGATAGATGAACCAACAAAGACAAGTTTCCATTCAGGTACATAAGAAGTCTTATGTACACACAGGCTGCTCTCCAATATGCCATAAACATTCATTTATATCAATGTTTCGTTTCTGCTTTTAAACTTACTTCCTTGGGCTGACTAGGGTCAAGCCTTTCTGCAAGCAGCTGCAATTGTTCTTGACTCATGAATGCATAACTCTGTAATACACATTATAAAATGATCATTAGTATATTTTATTAAACTGAACAGCAGAAGATTAAAATCATCAGTCTTTCTGATACCTAATTTACTTTTAATAATTAGGACTCCAACATTTATACTAATTTTACCATAAAGTCAGCATTGCAAATGTTTTCTGCTGTTTGCCCAGAGTTAAACTTAAAATAATGAAATTACTATGACATATTTTGTTTGCTGTACTTCCAAGTTTTCTATATCTTTAAAAAATGCCTTATAATAATTCATTCAGCAAGAAATGTAGCGTACATAGTACAGTAGTCTGGAAATGAGCTGCATGTTTTTTGGCTTCTAAAGTAAAGTCACAAAAGATAGATGATGTACTGATTTTATGTCTGTCTTTCTATACTATATTTGGACAGGTGCTTTGGAGCATATGGGCATCATATTGAACTCATCTAGCATATGATGCCTAAAGTAGCTAGTATAAGCTTAGTAGTTAAAACTGAAAGAAAGGCAAATAATTTGAGTTTAAGATATAACAAATATCGGAATAATTAATCTTTCTCTAGGGTCACACCACTGCCAGAAACTTAACAATTTTGCAGTATCATACTTATTTCATAACACAGAAAGAAAACCCATCGTACTTGGTTGAAGGAGGAGTCGCTGTCAGAACAGTTGTCTGTGTAATAGCCACTCTGCCGTTCCTTCTTTGCTTTACTAGCCAGCTCCTTATCATGCATTTGATCTTCTTCAAACTTGTTAATCAAAGATTCTACCACAACCATCATGATGTTCTTCAAGGCATGTATCATTTCTCTGTATCTTCAAAGTAAAGATGATATTAATATATAAGAACATAAAATTACCACGTAAAAAAAAGAAAAAAAAATTGCTACATTATGAATAACTGAATATGACATAATGCTAACTGGACTTGAACTCACTGAATTTACAGAAATTAATGAATACCAAATCTAAATACAAACTCAGCAAGGAAACATATATGTACCTTATATGTTTCAGTTGATGATCTTTTAAAATTACAATAAAACTCCTTTTTTTCCCCTTCCAGAATCATACCACTATCATAATTCTATTTTGGGATATTGTTGAAAAATAACAACATGAGTCCACCAAAAAGGAGGATCTGTCCCTGAGGAAACAGGCCAATTCTCACTCATGTTACTCTTTGTTTCTTGTAGTTCAACATCCAATTTTTCTTTTGCGATTAACCTTGAGCAGAACCAGTAGAAGTGAATACATCATCCTGATTCAAGATCTTGAGTACAGGTCATGCACACAAAATTATTTTCTTTCAACAAAACCAGGTTTTGTATAATTTCCATAAATTGAAAAATAATACCCACAGGAAAGCTATTCAAAATAAATAATGCTGCAGAAAAGCATCCTATCGTAAAATGTTGATGGTTTATTTAAAATTATTTTTTCTTTATTGGTACAATTATTTATTTTACAGTCACCAAAGACACAAATTATCATATTCTGCTTTAATATCCTCCTCCATGTTAAATTCAAAATATAACATCCATATTTAGTTCATTGGAGTTTCTTCTATCAATTTTAATGAGCACAAACCCCTAAGGTCCTGATCCTTGAAACAAAATTATATAAACAGCATTATCTGAAAAATGGTCACAAACATCTATTTTCCTATTTTCCTATTTTGCAACGCATAAAAATGACCACTGTTGCTAAAATCCTCAATACCTCAAAAATGTCACATATTTGTTATCTTTTTAATGTAATTGTCCTCAACCTTAATTCCAGGGTGTTACAAAGCATGACAATTTGCAATGTAGGGTGGCAATATCTGAATTAGCACTGATTTTGGTTACAGGTTGAGAATTGTTATTGGTTCAGATCTTATTTTTTCAAAACACATCATGAAAAAGTGAAAGGAAGATTAAGATACCAAAGAAGTACAGGTGTATACTCACTCTTTTGATTCACGGGCCTTCTTAGTAAGATGTTGGACAAGTGTGTCATAGCCAGATATTTCACCCTGATTTTGGGCAGAGGTACATTTTTCTGTTTCTTCTTCAATCACAGGTCCCACAGTATTTTTTATGTATTGTCTAAGGTATTTCACAAACTCATAGCTGCAAGATATTTGCAAAATTAAAATGTAATATCTCCTTGAATTCACCTTGAAACATTTTCAACATTTTATCAACAACCACCATCTTCTCTCCCAACAGATCTCTTACTCTAGGTTAAAAGTTTATGACTTGCATAGAAATAAACGTCAGGAATGTAAAATAACACATATCAGTTTGATTTTCTGTAATACAATCATTATCAGCATATTGTAGGAAGAAACAATACCAAGTAGAGAAAAGAAAACAAATAGTTAGTTTACCAAATAGCATGATTTCACTTTATGCTTCTTCTAAAAGTAAAAATGCACTCAGACAAAAGGTTAAGGTTTTGTAGACAAAAACAAAGAGCATTAAGAAATTTCAAATTCCAAAAGAAACATTCCTTGTAGCACTCTGAACGTGTCTTAGACTATAAACTATCTGGTAATATTATTTACCCATTATACATACAAAACTAGAAGATACACAGAAAACACAGTTTATAAATTAGGGCATATGAGAACACTTATGGCCTATGAAATTGTGTGACATGATAATACACAGATCTCAGCCAAACTGACAAAACAACTGTCTGTGATTACACAAACATACTAAATTCAAGGATTCGCCACTTTGCAGTCTTATGATCAGATACCCACAGACACTTGCTAAAAGAATAGAATAATCAGAGGGAGATTTCAAACTAAAGACTCTCCCTGGGTCCTCCAACTTAATATTAACTATAGAAATTGCTAAAAACTACTGCTCATTATTATTATTATTATCATTATTATTATTATTGCTCATAATAAATCAAATTTTCTTTTTGGCTAGTTCTGTGATTTGTATAAAAGGCAAGGCAAACAGAAACACACAAAAAAGTAATCATATAGTAACAGTAGATGCATAATTGTTGCCTCAAGTTTGCCTGCTTTTCACTGTTTACATTTTGTTCTCACACAGCTTCAAGTAAACTATGTATGTTTTTAGAAAATAATCTCATGTTTACATTCATCTCCTCTATGAGGAGAAAGATGATTGATGATGATGTTCACCAATGAGGTAAAAGAGGTGGCTACCTGTGTAGCCAATCTTGGCCTGTCTGTAAATTTGTATCTATACGGAGTCAGAAAAATAAAGTAGAAGCTTTCCTGCTTGACCTCCTGCTGGCCTGCTTCGTCCTTTCGTGCTCCTAACAGCAGCCGCAAGTGTGACCCTCCGTCACACATAATTTTACTTTCCTTGTATCAAAAGTAGATGTGCACTTACTTCATATAAACTTGGATTAAAAAAACCCAAAAAAAGCAAATGACAAAGTACACAAAATTGTATCATGATGGATATTTCCTCACTGGATTGCCTACCTCAGGTTCCATCAGGTATGTCAGTATTTTTGTTTTCCCCTATCTTTCCACTCTTGTTCTAAGTGAAAATAACAGTAATACACCTCAAGACAGATGCAAAATATGTTCATTTCTGTTTTCATTTGTCAATTTGCACACAACTCTCCACTGCATGAAAGCTTTCATGAAAATGTCTCCCCTTTGTTTTATAAGGGTAACGCTTCCAGGGTATATATTTGTGCAGTGACTCCTTCACTCTTAAATATACAGTAACCACATCACTATTTGCACCACTACTTGTATGTCTACGGTTCTAGTCGTCATCTTCTGCATTATTCTTCCATCTTAAACATGTTTTGTAACAATTATGTGCTTCAACAGTGACAGCACTACTTCTTCACAAGCAGAATCAATTCAGACTGATCTGGTAGGATTTACAAAGGAATCACACTTGGAGTGGTGTTAAAAATAACCTCTAATGTAACAGAAAACATGCTACTTATGTAGTTTAAAATCCTGATGTCTACTTCTGCACAGAAGTTTTGTACTTGATTCAATTTTCCTTTTTATTAGCTTTCTGAGGATCCTGCATTTCTGTCTTTTCCACATCAAAGTGGGAACAAAGGGTAAAGGACTCAAAATCTGGTAAAATCAGTGCATCAAAATAAGCATGAGGCAGAAATAGTACTGCTCAAATGCTGAGCTGGAGCACTGGACAGTCCAAAAGCACACACTTCTGGAGCTTGCAACCTGGACGGACAGGTTAAAGAGGAAGTTTCTTTATGGCCTCACTTACAAATGACCATATGACCTCTGACTTTCCACGAAAACCAGTCTGTACTGCCATGGGTCACAAGACAAGAATGCCTCCAGAAATGTTGCAGCACCAGATAGGAATCTTCACGCTCTGAATTTAAAGATGACTTAATTTTCCATTAAATGTAAATTAAAACTGTTCTCAGAAAAAGAAAGTATCTTTAGGATCATAAATTTTCTAACATACAAGAAAGAGTCAAGAATGGATGTCAAGGTTTCACTGTTGTAAAAGGAAAAGCTATATAGGAAGTGCTTCAACCACTTACAGACTTTATTCCCTCATCCTGGGTAATCTATTAGATGCTCAGAAAAAAATGACAGAAATAATTTCAAATTTTTTTGTTTGAGCTTTATTGCATATATCTTCTTTAAATAATGTTTTTCATTCAGAATTACATGTCTTTCGACTTCGACATGTTTACAACCAAATTCTTTTACTCTCATGCTTGTCACCCAGCAACCTACTACTCAAAATTCACAAGAGTACAAGTAACAGTGTAATCCAACACAATTTGAAACAAAAACTAGACCTGAGCTAAAATGCCTTATAAAGAATCTTCAGAACACATGCAAGCATCAAGATTTTAAAATTACAGTGAAATCTTTGATAAACCTTCGTTCTATTTCACTTATTTACTGTTACTCAGCTCCTACCACTGACAAAGGAATGCTAATACCTAGGTAAATTTAAAAGAATGTAAATAGTGCCACTTCTAAAAAAAATGTTAGGGAACCAGCTTTCTCAGGAGAAGTTCGGTCACAGAGCTCTGTTTCTTATTAAAAAGTCTTCAGGTCATTTCAGCCTCATATTCTCTTGGCTTGTCATAAAATGTGTACTAAAAGTCTCCCATGTATTAAAAATAATCAAGTTATAACATCATGGAAAGGAAAGAGGAGCGTGGGATCCGAAAATCTAGATTGCATCTATGTGACACTGTCAAATCTGATTTAACAGAAGTGTGATGGGGATACATTTCTCTTTTACTTAAAACATAATTAAAAGAATAATTGGAGTAGATAGATAAGATAAACATATTTAGTTATATAGGCCAGAGAGAACAATCAAATATGGAAGCCAAATGGTCCTCTGAAATAGTACTCTATTGAGACTATGGTGTCTAGCAGGTGTCAAATATACTGAGAGTTCTCAGTGACTACTTCTTCTAGCTCCTTTTCATGCGTGCATTTAGTACATTATGTGTGCACATGCAGCAGAGTCCTCCAAATTCCTCTCTCACAAACAGCTCATGAAGTACTACTGCAGTAAAAATCCAAGAGTGGATGG
Organism: Sylvia atricapilla; assembly: GCF_009819655.1. Classification (NCBI taxonomy): domain Eukaryota; kingdom Metazoa; phylum Chordata; class Aves; order Passeriformes; family Sylviidae; genus Sylvia; species Sylvia atricapilla. The sequence goes on from NC_089142.1 coordinate 50,384,966, forward strand.
GGAGAAAAAGCAAACCAAGAAAATGGCAACATTAATTTTATTCTTTATATTAGTATCATCTGAGAGCTGATTAGTGACAGGAGTATCTATATATGTATAAATATACACACATTTACAAAGCAATATAAAGTCTAGATATTTTCCAGGAATAACACAGTTTAAAACACACCAACTTCTTCAAAAGACTAAAAATAACAAAAAATATTTTTACTTGTGAAAATTCTCATCTGTTTCCTCCAAATGCAAGAGAATTTCTTCTGCACATTCTACAGATGGGGCTCCAGTGATTTTTTCCTTCACACTTTGCAGCAACTGTCTAAGCATAGACTGTAATAGAGCTTCATCTTCACTTGTAAAGTGAGACATCTGTAAAAAACAAATAGAATAAGAAACTCACACGGTTTTGCTTTCCTTCAAGATGCTAAGAGAAGCACAAATCGCTTAAGTTGCCACTTTTTACTATTAGCAGCAGGATTTTCGATCAAAAGATACAATCATAGGATAAATTTGACAGAGCTTATCCTCAAACAGAAAACAAAACAATCAAATCAGTTTCACTAAAACTCCTGATATTGTAGCATAATATTCTTAAAGGAGATATTACATTAAGAAAAGCTTGAATATTGCTATTTGTACTTGCCCATCATAGAGACAGACACAAGACAACACAGTAAACTAAAAACATAAAAAGGAAGGAAGGTTTTACAGATGTAATAACTGTATCTTGATACAAAAACTTTATAAATAGTCTCTCACCTGCTTCTCATCCACTATTACTACCCAGTTCTGACTTTGGAATCCCTCTACTCGGAGCTATTACTCTGCCCTTGACTGAAAGTGCTGTCAGCTTTTGCAAGGACCAGGTGGAATTATCAGAATAGTTTAACTGCCCTGTGCTAATCAACGGCAGGGACCTGACAGAGTCCTGTCAAATTAAATGGAAACTGCTGGGAAAAACTGAGAGGAGAAAAAGCATTGAGAAACTGAAAACATCTGTCAAGTCCAAAAGAGAGATGATCTGTTAAATTTTCAAGAGCTGCAAAAAAAAACCTACACACGCTCATTTTTGATCTTGATTAATCAATGGCTTAAAAATCTTTATATGCCATGGAATACTTTCAAACCTCAGTGGCAGTTTTACATATTATAAATAAACTATAGGCTAGAAATATATTTTATATATGTTAAATATATTAAATAAAAATATATTATATATTTCCAGCCTATTTAAGGAAAAATTGCTTAAGACATATTTGTCTTTTGAACGAAAAATTAAAGACTCTCTAAGCACCTGTAAATAAACATCACGCACGCACTTGACAGAGACAATATAGTAATTTATTGTTTAAGCATCGAAGAGAGAGAAAGAGAGGAAGGGAGGAAGGGAGGGAGGAAGGGAGCTCTATAGCACCAGCTGGAAGAATTATCTTCTATGAAAGGTAACAATTCATCAAGGTAGCACTTTTCCGTGGTAAGTAGCACAGCTAATGAACATTTTACTTTGGTCTATCATGATTCAATATTAACTCAATTATCTCACCAGAAATTTGATTGAACTAAACTCAGAGCAAACAAACAAAACACCTCAAATCCCTTGCAATAATCTTAACTCACTAATTTTCAGCCCTCTTTTTCTTATAGAATCTCAAGATACTTAATCAGTCAACACACTTCTAGGTCTATATAAACATCAGACAGTATCCTAATCCACTGGGCGGGGGGGGAAGCTCACCAAGTATTTGGGTATAACTAGGCATTTTTAGAAGTGCAAGGTATCCAGATACTGACTGGTACTCAGTGCAAAGCCCTGCTCAGGTTATCCATAGAGAGAAAACATGCGAATAGTGCAGCTTCACCTCCAGTTTGCCTTGAAAGGTCTTCACCTGACTTACATAATCGCTAACAAAGATTCCTATCTGACATTTCATCCGTAAAGGTTTGTGGTTTGTAGAGCTTGTTTTTTTGATGGTTGTTGCTTTGGGGGTTATTTCCCAGCCGGCACATCGCCCATTCAGTTTCCAGGCAACGTTTAAATGGTCGTTTTCTCCCTAAATTACAACTTTACCCAAAGCTCAGTTTGGGCAGTCTCACAAAGCTCCCGGCACTATCCCAAATGCAAATCCTGCCCCACAACTCAGGCAACCATTCAGAAGCGGCCTGTTGTTGCCAGCATTTATCCTTACACCAGCCTCTGGCTGGGCAGGGAGGTAATTCAGCAACAAACCGAGCAGAGCAGCTCTCAGAATGCGAGCAGTGCGAGAATCCCTGTCCCTTCTGGCGCTTCTACCGCCGGTCCTTTGGCTGCGCATCGGGGCTGGGCAGCAGCCAGGATTCCTGGGGCACGCCACGCACAAGAGCGGCCGGTCTCTTCCCAAGCGTCGGGAGAGAGGGTACGCCTGCCCAGGTGCTCCCCTCAGCTATCGCTGACAGCGCGGCAGAGCTCTGCCCGGCCACGTCGGATGCGCTCGCCCCACTCACCCGCTCAGCTCCGCCACGCTCCCCCGCGCCGGGAGCCCCGCGTTCCCAGGGCGGCTCCCCGCGCCGGGAGCCCCGCGTTCCCGGGGCGGCTCCCCGCCCGCACCCCGCGCCGGGAGCCCCGCGTTCCCGGGGCGGCTCCCCGCCCGCACCCCGTGCCGGGAGCCCCGCGTTCCCGGGGCGGCTCCCCGCCCGCACCCCGCGCCGGGAGCCCCGCGTTCCCGGGGCGGCTCCCCGCCCGCACCCCGCGCCGGGAGCCCCGCCGGGATTCACCTTGGGCGGCCGCGGCCCTTGGCAACCGCGGCGCCGCCGCCGAGTCTCGCCGGGCCCTGGAAACATCGCGAGAGGCCGCGTGGGCCGCCCGCGCCCCGCCCGCGCGGCCTGAGGGCGGCGGGGTGAGCGCGGAGTGTCCGCCCGTGCGGGCGGCGCCGGCAGGGCTCGGAACGCTCAGCGCTCCATGGCTCCTCTCTGGTCACCCCGGGGTGGTGGCCCCCAGGCTTCCCACTGAAATCAAAGGAATACAGTCCTACCTGTATTCCAAATTTACATCAGCAGGGGAGCAGGTTGTCTCAGTTAATAAAATAATGAAAGGCGAGGAATTTTTCACTCCTCTTTAACTCTCCGTTCCCTCCTGTGATGAAGGAAATGTTACAAAAATATGAAACATTATTTTTTTTTCTCCAGCAAATAAATACATAACACAAAAACAGCAAAAGCAATTTGATACGAAATAATTTCTATTAGGTCAGCTATAATAAACCAGAATTTGGTTATTGTAAACACTCATAAGGATGTTTGTCAGTGCTTGCATGCAAAATGTTACACATAGTGCATTATTTTGCTTTCCTCCTACATTTTTATTCTGATGGTGAGTGATCTTCCATGATTATTTGTCCCTTAAATCTTAATCTTCCACGTAACACTAATTTTCCACAAGGACTTGTCCCTTTAGCTGGATCTGTAGCCCCTTCAGTTAACAGAGCTGTACTTAGTTGTGGGGATCCACTTGTACAGTAGAATTAAGCTTGCAAACTGCAGTATTTCTATTGAAAAGGAACTATTCAGGAGAACACAAACCTCTCTTACTGCTGGTTCTCAGAAACCAGATTTTGATTGGTTGCAACAAAGTTTCCATGATACCTTTAGCAGTGAGCTCTCCAGTGCTTGGACGTGGTCAGTGCTCTCAGGTACCCACAAAATAAAATGGGAAAATTTGTCTGCTGACTACTGCTTGCAAAGGGGCTCCAGTAAGCTGGCCAGAGTCCTGTTAGCTTGGCCATGCACTCTCCCCATCTTATAAGTGCACTGCTTGGAACGGGCTACAAGTGACACAAGCTTATTCCACATACATGCCAGGGTCTTCCTTCACAGGCAGCAGAATGGTTTGCTTCTTTTCTGTCCTCATACCAACTGAGAGGTGCAGTGGTGCAACACTTCTAATTCCTTCATCACTTCACAAGCACTGATTCAAGTGACAGCATCTCAGTCTCACAGCTGATAAGGAATTGAAAAAATCAATATACGTTGTGTTTAGTATTCCTAGTCCTTACTTTAAGTCCTTACTCCACTTTAAGCCTTCCCTATCTTATAAGAAAATTTTCACCTTCTAAGATTTTCACTTGTAGTGGCATCAGAGAAGGATGTCCTCATGATGCCTGCAGTGATCCTGAAATCCTTCCATTCCTTTCTACCCTCTCCTACCTTCTGTATTGCATCCAGCTTCTTTAGCCACATTTTGCAGCCATTGGCATCTGGAGCCCTTCTTGTGAGCAAGCTGGCAGGACTCAGATGCCATTTGCCATGATTATTAGGATGCATCCAGGCAGACACCCTCTGAGGGTGATACTCCAGAGTGAACAACAAACTGGTGAAATTCCACTCTCTCTTACTCTAGGAATTCCTTCTCATTGGTAAAAATATTCCAGATGTTCTCTCTTGTTTGCACAAACAGGAAAGCCTGGCTCCTAACCCTGGTTCAGGAAGGCATGAGATAAAAAAAACTCTTCATAAGATCTCAGCATTGTTAGAAAATCACAGTGCTGACTTCTATAATTTTAGGAACTTAAAGGAAGAAACAAAGACACAAATTCTTAGAGTGTGTAGCATATTAGGTGAGCAGTTTCAAACTGTGAAACATTGCAGGAATGTGAGTAATTTATTATGGAGGAGTTTAATTTAATTTATATAATTTTCTCCCCATACCTTGAACATGTCCCAAAATTTGAATTATCACTTTATTCCAAATTTCTGTAAATTTAAAAATTTTCTGCAGTGTCTTCAATGTGGCAGATCAGGAAAAAAAGAAAACTGTGGAAAACAGAGTAATCTTTACAGCTAGCGGTAGGAGTGGAAACAGCTTGTGTTGGTGCCCATGTCATTAATTTCTCTCCCCACTTTCTGCTTTTTCTAACTTTTCTCTTTTCCTTCACTGTAACTACCCATAAGAACACTCTTTTTCTGGATGACACACAAAGGTCTGGGAAATTTTTGATTTTATATAGTTGATGCACAGCTGTTAGTTTCTCCAAGACCCTTTAGCTAAGACTTTCACCAGTTCTGTATGTAGGACCTACTAAAGAAATTGGGGTTTAGTATTTGATTAAAAAATTTAGCATAGCAAGTATCTATTGAAATTCTAGTTTATCAGCCTTTTCTTGTGTGATACAGTTTTCAAAGGAGTATATACCAAAGAACTAAGAGGGAAGGCAAATTCTACTTGACTAAGACAAACCCAACCAAACCAACAGCAACTCCCATTTCAGAGCTAAATCAAGATCAGAAGGAGCCAAGGTGTTCTCTCTTTAGAGTTTCCCAGACTGGGATTAAAATATGAAAAGAAAGAAAGAAATTAGGAAAGTAGAAGTAAATGTGAATTCTGGTTCTGGAGGTAGCACAAGTCTTCGCCGCCTTTTTTGCATACTAGCATCCCTTAAGCAGTTTTTGAGCCTCCAAATAAAAGATGAGGACACTTCACCAACCCTTGTATGAATACTGTGGCATTTGTTGCCCTCTCACATCACATTTATGACAGTTTCCCAAATTTGGGGGAACAATGAACATGCTTTAAGACATCACTAGATCATAATCTAATCATAAATATCAAAAAGGAAACAGCTTAAAATATTACCGCTGATGGGAAAATCTTTTTAAATAACCTCCAAAGGAAATTTTCTGTTTTGGAGACCATCTGTCCTTTCCTCCCTTTGCACTCTGGGGAAATATTAACCCCTGGATAGATGTTTCCGTCAAAACAAACACTAAGGAACTCGTGGGTAAATGGTCACGAGGGTTGCAGGCTGGATGGAGCACTTATGCTATCAGCTGCACTTAGAAGTCTTGTGTAAAAACACATACAAACATAATTTATATCAGTTCCATAACAGGGAAAATGTAAAGTGTCCTGACAGCCTAAAGTTACATCAGATGACTTTGTACATTCCTGTTGAGAGCTAAGCTGGTATGTGATGCATGTAAACTATTACAGGAATAAAAAAAAAAAAAAAAATTGGGTCGGCTTGCTTATTTGGTGATTAAACTTCAGTTATGCTGACATTTCAAAAAGACTGAAGCTCTTACTTTGCTGTTCCTGATCTCTTTTTTCTGAAAAGTGAGAAACAGGCAGGAAATCGATAGGACTGTCACATAACATTACAAAGCACCAACTCTGAATCAGCCTGCCCAATACCACTCAGGAATGTTATTGATTAAAAATGTAACTTGATGAATATATAGGTACTGCTTTTTCCATCTCTATATTATGATGCAGTTTTCAATAGATGCTCTGCTTACAGTTGTAAAAGTAACTACCAGAACTGAGGTGATAAAATCTATACTGCAATGCTAAGTAACTACCTCAAAGAATCAAAGACAAAATAAGCTTCAATGACAATATAAATATCCAAATGCCAATAAAATAATTTTCCAATCCACAGCTTTCTTTTGGTGAAACTTTAAGGAGCCAAGGGCATGTGTTACTAGCTCTGATTGTCCTTAGGCAGCTCTCTTAGCATCAGACTCAGGTCTTTATTGGAAATTGAGAATAACAGAATTATCTTAATATGCCATTGTAAAAATTAATCTCACAGAAGTACAGCATAATAACCAAGTGGCATTATAGATTTTGACTTTATTTTCCATTTCTTTTCTAATTAATATTTTGGTCCTTTTTTATCATGTGTTTCCTGAAGGTGGCAGCAATATTCAGGAGTTGCGTGAATGTCTGACTTTTGAACCTATTGACCTGTAACACAACCTAGTTAATAGTTGCACATGAATATTCCTGTGCCTTAGAATTGTCCATCTTTCATCTTGTCCTTACCAATGACTGTTTCTGCTACCTCTCAAAACACTACTTTGATATCCTGAAGTTGTATATTTTTATAATTGCTCAATTTATGTTCATCCTTAGTAAAGTATTGCTAAAGTAACTTCCTTCAGATTTCCTCTCAAGATCAGCATTAATTCCTGCACTTGTCACATTACCATTTCAGAATTCATTTACATCACTACCTGATGCGGTATTCTTTTGCTGACACTGACTGCTGTTCCTCTTTACATTTCTGCTTCCTCTTAGATTTCCCTAAAATGTGTCATTGCTATCACTTCCTTTATTACACCATTATTACTACGAAGTCTGCATAAGTGTTTTTGTTACTTGTGGTTTAAGTGATGAGCCACCAAATCTTCTCTTTCCTGTTTCCCATTTGTCCCCTGGAAATTGTTTCTGTCCAGATAAACTGCCCTCCTTACCTAATGGCTTATCCTGCTATAGTTCTGAATCCCAGCGTCAAACACAATACAGTTTCCTTCCTGCATCATCAACCTAGTGCTGTCTGTAGTCTTAATATTTGCAGGGAGTCAAATACTGGAGACATTTGCTGTGTAAGCTGTTGTTTTATATTCTCTTGTTAATATAAGTTATGGTCCTCTTGTAAGAGTCTCTTCTAGAAGTACAGATTAATCTAGTCAGATGTGACGCACGGATAACTTTGTTCTGTTCATTTTTGGAATGTTGTAAAATGCTTGAAAAGTAAGCAAAACATGCTCTTTGCTGCTCATTTGAAGCTGTACATCTTGTGAGACAGGCTCAAGAAGACAGAATGTGGCCCATCCTTTGCCATGCTTTATTCCTTTGTGTACTTTCAGCAACATGAATTTTGTGCTTTGTTTTTCAAATATTTTGTGTCCTAGCAAACTGTGACCTCCTCCTCAAAGTGATGTTTTAAAGGGATAGTAAAAGCATCGCTTGGTAACAACACTCTTTATTTAAATTCCAGAAGACACTTGGTTTTACTTTTTCTTTTATTTCGCTTATGTAATGTCCATGACCCTAACAGAATTTTACATCTGAGAAAAGTTTTTGGAGATTCTCTGAACAAATACAGTATATGAAATAAAGAAAGGTGGATGAAGAATAGCACCAGTCCTGAATGCCTTCATGCACAAAATATGGTCTTTTTATAAAAAATTATTTTAAGATTGTTGTGTAACAGAATCTATTGTGCGATTGAATCTTATTAGTAACGCACATTTCTTAAAATAATGAATCAAATTTCTTTGGGGGGAAAAAACTGCTATAGTTTTGCATTATTGACATCAATATGCCAGCCTCACCTCAATATAACTTCAGTGACTTTTAGTGTAAAGGATGGATTTGATTCAGTAAATCTGAAAATACATTTCTCTGACATGAGAAATAATCTCTAAATAACAAGAAGAATATTTAGTATTTTTACTGGTATTTTTTAGTGCTTTCAGGATGTGAGTGAAATTTCAGTAGGGACATAATTTTGTCAGTCAAATTCCTTTCAATGAGGAATAAGACAAATACTTCTGTATCTTGATACACTTGTGCACTGACTGTTAGAAATTTTGTAATGCATATTTTATCATACAGTCTGTAGTGCTGAGTTGTGTGAGCCAAGGGCTCAACTTTGCACTTGGTCTTGTTGAACCTCTGACAACTGGCCTTGGTCCATCAATCCAGCCTGTCCAGATCCCACCTCTCCTCTTCAGTTCAGAAAATTAATCTTTTCAATTCTTCTTTTTAAGGGAACCACCTTCTGCATCCAAGCAATTGTACTTTTGCACCTGTCTGGGGCAACTGCCAGAACAAACATACACAGAGTCCTTGTTCTTCTGGGTTAGAAGTTCATTTGAATTCACAAGATGAGACTCAGGTCTCTTGATTCAGAAGATCTTTTATATGTGAATGGTCTTGTTTACTATACCAGACCTGCAGTATGCAAGTCAGTGCTGCTGAGGAGGAAAGAGCTCAGATTCAGGAGTAGAAAGTAACTCTTGATGAGGGTTGGAACTTGTCTTGGGTTTTGTAACCAAAAAAACTATTTATTCTATTCAATCTATTGAAACCCAGTTGGGGAGATTTTTCTTTATCTGTTGTAACACAGAAGGGAGGGGGTAACTGCCTTCTCTGATAACGAGCCAGCTGTTAAAAACCGGGTGGAGCAGTTTCTTATCTCTGTTCATTCTTCCACTACCCCCATGGGAGTATCTTCCGTTAATGGGCCATTAAAGCTCGGCAATGACATGACACATTACATCATCCTATTGTAAGATGCTCTACCCAGGGAGGAGGTGCCAAACCATCTTCACCTAGATAAAAAGGAGCCACAAGTGTCACCAGACATCCAGTGCTCCCATGGGACTCCCAAAGGAAGACCGGACCCATCCCTGTACCCTTGGCTCCACAGGATCATCGCTGCTTCCAACAGGACCACATCTGCCACTTCAGGAGGGCTTACTTTTCTTGGATTGTTTCCAACACCAACAGGGTATCAGGTTGTATTTCTGACTCTGCCAGAGTTTTCTAGGATTTCTCGTTTGTTTGTTTACTTGCTTATTCTTCTGTAATATAACATTGGTATTTTTAATATTGCTAGTAAAGAACTGCTATACCTGTTCCCCAAATCTTTGCCTGACAGCCTTTTAAGTACACATTTATAGTAATTTGGAAAAGGGGAGGAGGGGGGCTTTCATTCCAAGGGAAACTCTAGTCTTCCCTGGCATATACCTGTCTATCTAAACCAAGACAGAACTTCATAATCTGGCTTTACAGTCAAAGCAAATGTAAGAATATTCTGTTTCGATAAGGCTGAATGTAATCTTTATCCCTTTGTCATCTATCAGATGGGTTTTATAAACTTGTGATTTGATTGTAGACTGATTATTCTGCTTGGAATCCTTGGAGCACTCCTATAGTATGCACAGTTTGCTAACAGTGTGATAATTACTCTTTTAAAGTCTGATTCCCTTTTTGTGCATTCTTTTTTGCCTAACCGAGGTTCTTGGGCGTGCATTGGAGAATAATGCAATAGCTGGAGGGAAGAATTCATGTGGATGTAGACTATAGGCTATTGTAGGTTGATTAACTTGATTTATGCTGATGTATCTATCAAAGTACACCAGTGGAAGATTCAACCCCAGTTTTAAGAAGGAAGGAGGATATACTCACAGATGAGTAGTTCTTGGCAAAGCTCTCAGAACACTTTAAAAATACATTCCTGCTTAGTTTTTAGAATAATTTTGCTAGCTACTCTGATGCTTTATAATGTTTGTAGCACTAAATAATTGTAATACCATTATGTTTCATACTCTTTATTTTACTGCTTATGCACCATATGGTATTGATGTGTATTATATTGCATATAACTCAATACAATAAACATAGTATTGCAAAACAGAGTTGCTGGATTTTTATTATGGGTAGGTTACCTACTGTGATGAAAATAATATAAAATTATAGGGAAATTATTATTCTCTTTCTTTCTAGTTTTTATTCAAGAAATAACCCATGGTAAATTAGGTGCAATTCCACAAAGTTTTATGGAGGCATAGATCTTGGTATAAAACAGTAAATAAGCTCTGCTAGGATTTTATGGTTTTTATACTTGTCATTTAAAATTAGTTTATATTTGTAATGCTTTGCCTCAGAAGTTACATGAAGATCACTCCTGAGCATTATTGCACATTCTCGATTGTTTCTGAAGGGAATGGATGCCAAGAATCTAACTTTGCAGACCAGAAGCATTTTTTTTCTTTCTGATATTTACCCCATGCAGATTTTTTTTGCATGTTAACCATGACATAATCATAGGAATTGGGGAATTCCTATCCATCAAAGACTAAATACTTAGCTAAGAGAGTAAATTTAGAGACTAAATAAATTTTCTCTTGTTCTATATCATCCTAAGCTTAGTGAGATGAGCTGACCTCTGCAGAAATGTACTGTGTGGCTCATTTTCTTGATTTAATTCCAGAATAGGATCTAAGAGCCAAAAGGAACCATTGAAATTGCATTTTTTAGGAAAACCTTCCTCTCTCAGCTTTCCATATTGTGAGCTCCACAGAGAAAGGAAGGGAATGAAAGCATTCATTTCCCAAAGGAATTACAAATTCAGTAAAATCCTACAGAGCGATGAAGCTTGACTGTAGCATCGTGGTTAAGTACTGATGTGGGAGTGTTGGTACTTTTCTTTTTATTAAGTCCAGTCACTGTTTAATATAAAATGCATGATCGCTGACAGCAGAGACAGTCCCACTCACTCCTACCCAAGTGTTTCTGCGGAGTCAAGTTTCCAGTTGTTGGCTTTCCTTCCCTCTTTGGTCAATCATGACCTCCTTCACAGATTTTCAGCAGAAGAGGGAAGCCCTGCTCAGCCTGGCCTGCTTCTCAACCACTAAAAAAATTCTCCTAGGAGCAGGTTTGTTTTGAGTTTCCAGTTAGACACTGTCAGTGGGCACTGTGAGACTGAAGTGTAAAGAGGTGTGTAGGCATTTGGAGTCTTCAGAGCTAAACAGGATGCTACACCATAATTTGCAGTTTCAGACCTTTGGAATCTGGTCGTAAATGTCTTCCGTTTTTCCACATGTGCCTCTTTTTCTAGGTCAATGGAAGGTTATATATCAATTTCTGTTACCTAGGATAACATAACTAGGATAGGATATAGAAGATGTCTGTATCTTTATATAAGCATAATTGTTTTTTTCATATTTTCACTTACTTTGAGTAAATGTAATACTTTTTTATCAGACAGACAGATGTAACAGCAAATTAAAACCTGCATGGGATGGAAGGAAATGAGAGGCAACCTGGATCAAACATATAAGAAACTGATTATATGTGCTGTATGTTTGGAAGCTTTATCGGCAAAAGAGGCAGCATGTAGAAAAATTCCTGTCAGTCTTTCACATCATCTGTCTGTCAAAGATGGTTTGTGTTTTGTTTAATGTTAGTTGAACCTGTCATCTCCGAACACTACATGTTGCTTCTATCAGAGCACCAAAGCCTTGGTTCATAATGCATCATGCAGATTCACACATCCTGAATATTTTTTCCAATGTGAATAACACAGACTTTGTCTTGATACTGTCACGATTTTACAGCAGTACAAAACCAATAGAGCCACTTCTCCTGCATCATCCTCCCCTTCAGTTTAATGCTAGTTTAGCACAGCTATCAGAAAGAAATTACATCTATCTGCCCTAGAATTAGTGTCCAGCCATTCTTGGTACTATAAAGGAATGTGGTGCAGGCCCCATGGAAAGACAGGCCAGGCTCAGGCTCCCTGCAATCATTACTATTCATCCTGCTGCAACTGTGTCCCCCTGGAATTTTAAACACAGGCACTGCAGAGGCTCATTGGGAACAAGTGAAGCTGTTCAAGTGCTGATTATTCTGGCAGAGCCTAAGCAAATTAGTTAATAATTAGGTGTGAAATTAATGTACACCTTCTGTTTTCCTTAGTAGATTTCCCGTGTTGTTAATTTGCTTCTGCACCACCAAGGGATAAAGTACATTTAAAGAACATATGTGGGAATGAGCCAAAAGTGTCCCCAGGTAAACCTTGTTACACTTGTTATCTAAATTTTAGTATTGTATAGAGCTTTGTCTGAACTCTTCAAAACGTCTCACTCCTTAAATCCTAACTATGTATAGTGAATATTTGAGCAAGATTTAATTGGCTGATGAGAAAAATAAAATATTGCTTTATGTTACATTATGTTAGATACATAGTATATTTTTTCATTATGTCTTATCCTGTATGTTTACCTTTCAAATGTGATATTTGAGGTTGTTTATAGAATGTACTAGCTAAAAATTGTGTGACATGATGTTAGACCTGCAGTGTGGTCCCTAATGGAGCAATGTGTTGTTAGATGGATTTTATGTATTTCTTTATGTTAAGCAGGTTGTTTTACTCAGAGGGAGTGTTTTGTGATTCTTTACTATAGGAAATACATAAATGAAGTTAAGTAGACCTGAAAGCCTCTGTAGGAGCTTGTAATTATAGGCTGCACCAAAGTCCACAATGAACATTATTGACATTTCAATGAAATTGCAGCTTTCGCTGTCCACAATGTAGAGTGTGGGAAGATCTCTTGGAAATGTGAGGTGATGCAAGATAAAGTTTGAATCTCTGCTCCTCTTAAAAGGTGCAGTTAGAGACTTTTTGCTCTAACAGGCTATTTTGGGGCCCTTCATTATATTTAAAGCTAGCTATGCCAAATTGTTGTCTCATTGCTGTATCTTGTTAACTTAGACCGTGCCTTTTTGTTTTCTGTAGCCTCTCTGACTTTTTTTGACTGCTCCAATTTACTGGACAGGGATTGAAAGTATCTGCAGCACAAGAGCAAATATGTAAGTGTGGAAGCTTCTATGGGAGCAGGTAGAAGCAAGTGTCTTGAGACGTTTAAGCACAGATTGCTGTAACCAGCAGGGCACATTAGAAAATGAAAGGTTCTTTCCCTTTTTCTAGGACAGACCTGGTATGGGAGATCTAAGAGATTGTTTTGTGTCCTGTTTTGAATTTTGTGCTGTTCAGGTGTCTCACTTCAGTTGGAGGTAAGAATACCATTTTGGTCAACTAGGATCATTGCAAGATGACATGACTTTTGACAAACTCCAGCAGTCTTTGAAGTAGCTCATGTACAATGTGGATAATTTCCCAAACTGTTCTTAATGCATATGTTAAGCAAACAATCAGAACAAAATTGAGATAACCCATCAGGTTCAGATTAGTCTTCTTGCAATGATATTAACAGAGGAAATTTTTGTGATCTTTAAGGGTTTATTGTAGTGGTATACCAAAAGGTAGAAGTTTCTTTTCTTTGGATGCTATTTACCATCAAAAAAATCTAGGAATAATCTGAAGGATAAATAGTTAGGCTACTTGTAAACTGTGGTGGGAATATATGCCAACATTTTGGTTTACAAAGGATAGTATTTGCATATAAATCCAAAGAACAGTTTATGTAAAAAATTTTAAAAGGCTGATTCGTCAAAAATCGGTCACAAAAATACATTAGGATTAAGTAGAATCTAAATGTTATGGCTGGACTTAAGTGGCTTGATTATACTTTTTAATATCTGGCATTGAGTTTTCATAGTTCTAATAAACTGAATTTCTATTTCTTCCAAAAATTGTTTCTAGTGTTTATCCCATTTGAATAAATATTAGTGCTTGGACTGGCTGGCAGAAGAAGAGAGGCAAAACCCTTCCACTCAAGTCACTGCTGGTGAAAGCTCTGAGAAGCACCTGCCATCTGGACTGTGACCCATGCCTGGGTGAGGAACTGTGTCTTCATCAATAGTTAAAGCTGGTCTGCTCAACATGTCCTAGGACAAAAAATTTTAAGGCTCTCTTTGTGCAGTCTTAGGTTAAAATATATTTAATGCAAGCTTGTTGTTATTATGGATTTCGTCAGTTTTCTGCTGTGGGTGTTCTGTTTCTTCCCCATCTCTTTTTATAATCCCTTTCCAAGGCCACCCATTCTGCTTCATGTGTGTTTGTGAGTAATAGAGGACCATTTTTACCATGCCCATAGCTATTAATCTTTTTGAGTTATGTGTCTTTCACTTCAAATACAAGGTGTATTTCTGAGCTAAAACCCTCTCATCAGTGTTAAATTATGAATATAAGAAACTATTTTATTGGTCTGTGATTTGCATCCTCTCTTTTTCTCATAACTAGCATACTTACTTCTTCTTGCCACCAATGCAAAAGCTTTCCTCTTTGTCTTCTTTGGTTTTTTTGCTTTCACTTTTGTTGGAATTTGCAATAGGAATAGGAAAGTGGGAGAGGTACTTGAAGGATATTGAATCCTTGCAGCTCTAATCAGAGCTCTATGAAGGGCCCGCTGTGTTACTCATTTCCCTCTGCTGTGCCAGATTCTTCTCCCTCCCTCTTCCTTGACCCAGCTTCCTTTGATCATCTCTCTTCCCTTCCCTTCCCTATCAGTGTCTCCAAGAGGTACATAGCCCAGAGTTGCTATTCTCCTTTATGCCTCCACCATTCTCCTGCATGCCTGCCTCCCTTACTTTTTAATTCCTTTTCCTTTTCTTTTTTTTTCTTTTTTTCCTTTTTTCTTATTTTTTTTCTTTCCCCTTGTTAGGCATAGAAAGGTCAGGATCTTGTCCTCTGGGCTTTCTTGAACTTTGGGTACTAGCCATGAGTTCATTTCGCTATAGGAGAATGTCAGAGTCTATTTAAATCCATGGAAAGGCTCCAATAATTTCAGGGAGGTTTGGTACTGGCCGTGAGACCGTGGCTGTGTTGGGCAGAATTTCTTTCTAAAGCAACCTTATCCAGGAATCCAGAGGAATGCCATGGCTTACCCTCATTCTCCAAAACACTTGTTCACTGTTATAGTCAATGGTAACTACAGCAGCAGTGAGAAACTCTTTCTTGACTTTTTTTCTTGAGCTATTGGAATATTACTTTTTCAGTGATCACGATACTATGATTTTTTTTCTCCCTTTCCACAAAAAAACCCCTTTTTCAATTAGAAAGTGGCCAACTGATTAATAAAATACATTTGTACTTTTACAATGATGCTTCATGTATCAAATATTCCCATGGTATGCAATTTCTTTAATTTTTCTAAAGAAAACAAGAAAATACTTATTCTTAACTTTTACTGATACCTACCCAATTGTTACCCAATTGTCATATCGAGGTTAACATTTTTAAAGAAATATCTGTAACAGGTTATGTTGCCCTTCAGTCAACTCCTTGCTAAATTAGAGGTATTCAACGCTTTTAATTGTACCTTATAACTAGTCCCAAGCTTGTGATCATTTCTGTTACTCTTCACTGAACTTCTTAATTTAATGATGTTTTTCTATTTCTGGAAAGGAGTTTAAAAATTTTCAACTGATCAGCCAAATAGTCCTATTCGAGTTTCAATATTTGACTGGTAATTTTGTGTAACAAGGTGGGCATGATGTATTAATAATTCAATGAGTTATTGAAGAAATTACTTCATATATCTTAGAACTTCTAATTTTCTTCTTGGCACATATATCCTAACTAAGCATACCCAACTATTCATGACTTCTTGGCTTAAGTTACACAAGATCTTTCATCTGTATTTTTTTTTTTTTTTTTTGACAGTTACTTCTGACCTCAAGATGCAATTTTTCCAGCCTTTAGGAATAAATTAGAATTTCCTCTGGAGTATTTTTTTCTTTTTTCTGATAACTAGAATTTCATGTGTTTTTAAATCCTTGGGGTTTATGTGCTGGATTTGTGCTTCAAGGTTACGTCAAATGAAGACAGTACAAATTCTATGCAAGCTGAACCACAAATTACATTTTGTTGGTTGATATTTATAGTCCTTTCCTCTCATTTTACTGATTTCTCAACTGTAGAATTTTTTTTATAATTTCTTATCCCTGCCAACTGAGATGTTCGGAGTAATTTCATTTATTAAAAACATCAGAATGATCCTTCATCATGGGAAAAAAGAGGTCACTGCAACACTGATAATTTTGCTATTTTAAACAGCCAAAGAATTGTAGTGTGAGACAGATTAGCCATTTGTTCAGTGCTGACTATGAATTGGAGTCATGGCAGTGGACAATTGTTAATGTCAAAACCAAATCCTAGAAATAATTATCAAATCTGATTTAGAATTGCAGGAGAATTGTAAGGAGGATGAGACAAAGGAGATAATAAAGCAATTTGGAGAGATCTCTGATGTTATCATGTTCAGGCAAGCAAATGGTAAATTGTCCCATCTGCTTCTAAATTTCGGGCTTGGATGGAATTCCTGAATTAAAAAAAAAGAAAACCTCAACAAAAAAACCCAACAAAACACTCCCCCCCAAAACAAAACAAGAAACAATTGAACAAAAAATACCCCAGCAAAAGAAAACTGATTAATAATGCATGTCCAAATGCTACAACAAGTAGTAGATGGGTCATAGAATAATAGATCAGCCTAAGTTGGAAAAGATAGGAAGTTCATATGGTTCAAACTTTCATGTGAAAGGGAGCCCTAATAACATTATCTAGTACTCTGTCCAGTGTTATCTTAAAACCCTATTATGATGGAGCCTATCACATAGCTGGGAGATTGTTCCAATGGCTGATTGCTCTCACTGTGAAAAAATTATTTCTTATATCAAGATGAAACCTGTCCTTATGGAGCGTGAGCCCATTGTCCTTTGTCCTCTCCATGTGTGTCCTTGTGAAGTGACTTCACTAGAAGTGACTTTTATTTTTAAGTACTGGAAAACTGTGATGAGGTCACATGAGTCTAATGAGAGAAAAGGCCTAATTCCTTCAGTTTTCCTTGTAAGTCAAGTTCTCCAGCAACTGAATCATCTTTGGATTCTCATTTGGACCCTCTCTAGTCTGTGCATGTCTTTTTTTGAATTGTGGAGTTGAAAACTTGAAACCATTCTCAAAGCACATCCTCATTTTTGTTGGCTAATACCTCTGCAGATAGCCTTCAGAGATGTAGTTACGAGTTACATTCCTTTTACTGTCTTGAAACTCAGCTAAATCTTGGCTTTTATACACCTTGCATTATTAGCATACTGGCAAATTTTTCTACAAGACTCATTTTATATATATGTATATATAAATATAATTTTCAAGAGCACTTTGAGAGGAAGAGTACTTTTAGTTGATGAAATATTTCTTTTTTGTCCTGTTAAATTCTGGTAGGTTTCTGCTGAGATGCAAATTCCTCATAGAACCATTGGCTTTCTTTAATGCATGGACCACAAGAAAAGACTATGACAGTAAGCTGAAATATTCACAGACTGTGAAACTCTGCCTGGGCTGATTTAGAAGACAAGGCAAAAAACAGTTATTCTTTCTAATGGAAAGAAATTGCATCAATAATGCATCAGTATGCAATGCCAAAATATATATTTAGGACTGGAATTAGATCTATCTCCAAGTCTGCTGCAGTACTCCCAAAATTTGTGTGTTTCCCTGAAGTATGATATACAGAGTGGATGTGGGGAGAAGAAAAGCTGTGTTCTTGTCAATTGTCTCGCAGACAAACCAGGCAATTGCAGTCCCCATTTCATCATATTAAGCTACATGTGTATGGAGAAGGGAAGGAAGGGAATAAAGCTATGGCAAAATTGTTTTGAGAAGTGACACATAACCTAGGAGTGTCTCAGAACTTTGCAACTACATAAATGTTGCAGAACCTTCCCTTTCACTCATGTTGCCAGGAGCCTCAGTCACTCACCAGGGCTGAAGTGTTCAGGTACTGTCTAAACACAGAAAGAACTGTTCCTGTCAGTTTACGATGACAGAATAAAAATAATCAGAGAAGGCAAGAAGCATTAAGTAAAAAAAAAAAAAAAAAAAAGGAAAAAAAAAAAAGAAAAAAGTATTTTCTGACTCAGAATTCGGAAATGTCAAGTGAAATTTTCTTGCAAAACCAGCTTTCAGGCATCTTAATAATATACTAGGATTGGGCACATACCCCAAGCAGAGATTTAATACACAAAGCAATGTACTTTATAAGTTTTTTGTGTTTAACTTTCAAACCATAGCTCACATTTCTTTAACAACAGGCAATTAAGAGTGTTCAAATAAATGTATCCTTCTAGCAATAAATGAAAACAAAGGCACTGTTTTATACTGAATTCAAATGAATTAGTTATGGTCATCACTTATCTCCTGGGGAAAAAAAAAAGCTGCTTTCACCTATGTTCGTAGATTTCAGCAGCTTTGATGGGATTTTATAAACTAAGCCCTAAATTCTGCTGTCAAGAACAAAAGATCATCTGAAAGAAGTGGAATTTAATGAATGGGGCTCTTGAAAACACCAGCTTTTAATGAAATCCAGCAATTAATTAAATGTGGTATTCACTCCAAAGATTTCAAATCCATCTAGTAGTAAGAAGGACATGTAATACAATCTGTTTTACACAGAAGTTGGAGCAATTTCTACTAGTTAGAGTAGTCTCCAGAACATTCATCCCAGAGAAAATCATGGAGCAAGTCCTCTTGAAGGACATTTTGGGGCAGGTGAAGAAGGAAGTGGTTGACAACAGAGTGATCAATCATACCTTACCAAACTGATAGCAGTGAGTGTCATTTGCCTTGACTTTAGCAAGGCTTCGAGCAGTCTCTCCTTCAAAATTCTTGGAACTAAGTTGAGTGATTACACTGTGCATGGGTGAACAGATAGATGAAAAGCAGTTGGATGGTTGGGCTCAAAGAACAGAGAGCAGTAAGAGAATTGTGTTTACCTGGAGGCTGGTGGCAGTGGAGTGCTACCAGTGCATCTATGCTGGGACCTGTTCTGTTTGACATCACAGGAGCACCCCAGTCTGACCTCAGCACTAAGCCTTCTGTAGCAGGGCTGCAGCAAGAACCTCCCAAGCATCTTTATCATATAGCCTTTGTACATTTGTCAGTGTCTGCATTCTTTAAAGGATATGTTTAGAAATTATACTTTTTTTTTTTTTTTCTTTTGGAAGTCTCTTCTTATCATGTTAGTAACTTTTTTAATTGCTTGCAGTAAAGCACCAGGCATGACTGAGCTCTTTTGAGGTTGAGCAATATGTTACTTACATGTGAAAATTTAAACTAGTGTATACTCTATAGGGTTCTTAAAAATGAGGATTTGACTTTAAATGCCACAGGAAAAGAAAACAAAATCAAAGTAGTAGGAATAAATCTATTTACTAATAAAAAGATTTGCTGAGTGGCAATCCTACTTACTAGAATTTGGATTCATTTGGCAGAATGAGCTTGGGGTCAGAAAAAGTCGTTGTGAAACCACTGAACACAAAAAGCCAGATTCAGCGCTCACATGTATTCGCACAGCTATCGTTTACTGGGAATAAGATTGGCGCAGAGCATGGAAATGAATAAGCCTTTGCCGAGAAAAGAAAAATTTAGACATATTTCAGAGACCACATCATAGCAACATCTCCCCCTTGTGCCTGTGGTTGTGGTCTGGTGATCTGCTGAAGTGGGGAAGAAGAAAAAAGCATGAAATCAGACAGAAAAATGTCTCTGCAAACGCCAAGCAGCAAGAGGGTTGCAGCATAGTGACAAAGTGCCTCACTAACTCCTTTTTAAAAAGCTGACACATTTTAAAAAAGTTTATTAATTCTTTACAGTAATTTGAAAAACTATGAATGGATGTGCTTTGTAAAAGTGATACTCTGCTTGTTGAATCTTAGATGTATTCCTTCTGATCAGGCATTTTCCTTTACTATTCTGTTTTTCCCTCTCCCCATGTATGACAATTGATAACTTGTGTTACAGGAAGTCAATCAATAGATCTGTTTTCACTGCATTACTAAAGGTTTCTTTAAATGGTTTTATTAATGGTCAGGAAAATGAAATTAATTTTACGTGAAAATATAGCTTACTGTGTGGTCAATTAAAAATTACTTAAAGTACTTTGAAGATTACTGGACTAAATTAGGCTGTGCAAAGTTGGAGGGGCCAAAAAACCACCAAGTCTAAATTTTCCTAGATCTTCAGGACAAAACACTAATTCTAAAGCAGTTGTTTATCTAATAAATGTTTGAGACAGATTTGGGGGGGTGGACAGTAGAGAATAATTTTGATAGAAATTCCTATTCTTTAGAATTACTAAATTACTACTAGACAAGTCAGAGTTAATTTTATTCATATCCTTACCTTTTTTCTTTTTCCCTAGGTTGCAAAATCTTTTTCAGTTATTTTCAGTGGGACCAGATGGTCATAAGTGCTTCTGCTTTCAGTGCTCCTGAGCAGACCTTCAGGTAGCACTTAACCAGTCTAATGGACCTGAGGAGATAGTGCTGCAGTGTTAGCTGAGCTGCATTTCAGTCCAGTCAATGGGTCTTAGCACAGTGAATTCCTTTCCTTGCTATTTTTTTTTTTAATGGGAAAAAACCCAGAGTCAGCAGTGTGAGTTTTAAACTGTGGAACTTTAGTATTTACTCAAAGGATAAATGCAGCCATTCACGATCTAGTCCTGTGTGCTCTCTAGATGCAAGGTGCCTGCAATAGGAAGCTGGTCCCAGGAAACCAGAACAGGATCCCTGCCTGCCCAGCAGGGCTTGAGTGTTTCTCTTTTGGTAAGGAGCTCTGCCTAACAAAGTGCACAGGACAGGAAACATCATCGTGTCTGTATGCCAGTGCCTGTGACCACTGATCTAACTACAAACAAGTCATTGGACCCATGCTGATTATGCATGTACTGAGTAGGAGATTACCAGCGAGAGCAACAGCAGTTCTATCTAGTAATACAATGACGTGATGGTGGCAGAAATAGTTAAGAAGAAATAAGTGTTTCCATTGCTTTAGGCTTTTGCTTCAGCACAGCACCATAGTGCCTCATCTTCCTAGTCACACACTGTACAAGTGTACTGCAAACATTTTAATCCTCCATTATACCTGTCAGAAATAATACTTACATCACTAATGTATATAACCTTCCCTGCCATTGACCATTCAGCCTGTGTCTGACTAGCAAAGAACAGAAGCCCACAGTCCTCTGAAGAAAGCAAGCAGGCAGCTGTACAGCATCCAGTGAGCCATATGAACCTCTGACAGATGAGAGACAAAACATTTGAGTTGGCCATAAAGTTCCCACTTTTCCCACCAAGGAGGACTGTGTTTAGCCAGTGCTGCATACTTGTTAAACACTGGCTATACACCTTGCTATGTGTGCTGTGTGTGTGCAATTTAGTAAAAGTCATGGCAACGTCTTCCTCCCCTCCAGTCCTATATTGCAACTTCCATTGTAATGATTAAAAAAATAACCACCACCACCACCACCAACAACAACAAAGAAGAAGAAACATGAAAAATTGATGGGGTTGTGTGTTTGCTTTAAAAATCACTAGCATATTTGGATACGTTATGTTTAATAAAATGACACATGAAAACATGCTTTTTCTTTTCTAATTTAAAAAATGTACAGATACTGTAGTTATGATTTG
Organism: Sylvia atricapilla; assembly: GCF_009819655.1. Classification (NCBI taxonomy): domain Eukaryota; kingdom Metazoa; phylum Chordata; class Aves; order Passeriformes; family Sylviidae; genus Sylvia; species Sylvia atricapilla. The sequence continues at coordinate 50,406,663 of NC_089142.1, forward strand.
ATCTGCTCCAACACAGACACTTGATAGTCTTTTCTACACTTCCCTCATTTTTGTATTGTGCTTCTAAGATTTCCTATTAATTCTGAGATTTTGTCATTGTTTAGTGCAATTATAACACTTGAGGAGCACTCAGCCCTCACAGCACCCTGAGCATGTCTTTTGAAAGCAAGAGGGAAAAAACTAATTATAGCTACACAGTGATTTCTCAATGCATTTAAATACAAGACTGGATACAAACAAAACAGAATCTATGTATTGAGTGGCAGGAAAGAAGTGGTTGCATCAAGGATAAAGGAAAGGAGGCTAGATGTGTGCTTGAATTGCAAGGTTATTTCTGCCATATGGCTTTTGCAGTGGTTGCTGGAGGCTTGAAGCAAGCCATCACCTGAATTTGGTTATTTTAAGTGATAGTTGCCACTCCTTTAATGCAAAAAAACACATTGAGGTTCTTGTGTTAATTTTGATCACTGTGTGACATGATTAACTTCAGTGGGTATGGAAGAAGGCTGCACTAGGAGGAGAAAGGGGATGGCCATTCAGAGCTCCCTCCTAGTGCTTATACAGAGTGACACACTGTGAGGATGCTAAAAGGTGGAGATGAGGGTTTTCAGAAAAGATAGTTGATTTTTAGGGTGTTTAAGTATATTTCAGGGAACTTTGATGGGGCATACTTTTAGGAAACATTGTGTATTCAAGCTTCACACAGTTCCTTTGCACACATCACTCCCAGCCACTGCTGAAAATCTCAGGCTACCTTCTTGCATCAGTTGTAGGAGATGGGAGAAGCCTCCCAAAACTAATTAAAAGAGCCACTTTGGCATCACAAGAAAGAATATCTTCTGTGAATAAAGCATTCCAACTTCTGTTTGTGTACCCTTCCTCTCCAAATAATGGCATCTGTTCTGTACTGTGCCAGTTAATCTTGTAGTGCTTGTCCATAACAGCAGGAAATTGAAATTTTAAAATTTTATTTAAGAAAGCTGAATAAAGAGTTTGCATTCTTCCAGTTCAACTACTTTTGAAAATAAACTCTCAGCATACAGATGACAGAAAGCACAGTAAAACCTGCAGCCTCTTGCAGACTCAGAGCAGATACTTTTGGCTGGAGTAGGAGCTAGGGCTTTTGTAGAAAGAGAAGGACCAGCATGAAAGGCCAGGAGAAAAAGAGAAAAAGGGTTGGGGAAACTATGATGAAAGAGGTAAGTTGAAGACAGAGACATAATGAAATTTAAGTTTGTGTTAGAAATATATAATGGCATTACTTGCCCAGTAGTGGAAAGCTGTGAGCCTGTTGATGGAATAGACTCAGTGCTTGATGCCATCTGTTCTTGCTGATGGAAACATTGTCTTAATGAATGTAGAGGGTGGAACATTCCTGAACATGTTAATGCTATAAACTGTTCATACATTAGCATGGTCTGTTGCAGAAATGTTTGAATTAGAGAAGGAAATTACTTGTAATAACAACTCTACAAGAGTCCTTAATGATCTCTTGCAGATCTACTGCATGCGAGTGACTGACTCAGAGTGATCTGAGAACATTGCAAAATCTTATCTGCAAGCATAGATCCTGTTTGTGGCTGCAGGCAACGTACTCAATTTACAGCCAAAGCTGAAAGCCCCTTGAAATCTGGCTCTTAAGGTCGTACCCTCTCTCCTAAAGTTTGTCAAGGCATCTTCCCCTACAAGATATTCCAGGAGAGTTTTCTAGTGCATGCTTGCATTGTTTTGTTTTCTTTTTGATGTGGGAAAACCAGCAACATTTCTGAGTGTTCAGATAATCAGATTTGCATTTTGTTTAGCCAGTCTCACTGCTACTATTTTGAAAATAATTCTCAATATAGTTTTATGCTCCTGTTCTGGTTTCCTGGGACCAGCTTCCTATTGCAGGCACCTTGCTTCTAGAGAGCACATGGGACATAGATTGTGAATGCCTGCATTTATCCTTTGAGTAAATACTAAAGTTCCACAGTTTAAAACTCACATTGCTGGGTCTGGGTTTTTCCCCATTAAAAAAAAAAAAAAATAGCAAGGAAAGGAATTCACTGTGCTAGGACCCATTGACTGGACTGAGATGCAGCTCAGCTGGTCAACTTTCAGCTAAAAAATAACAACAAAGAAATTCCTGAAGAAATACAGAGTCCCTGGCATTTTCTTTTCTTTGGTATCTTTCTTTTTTAGACTGTGTGATTTTTAAATTCTGATATTCTTTTGATTTAGTTCCCTGATTTATTTCCTTGAGATTAATATTTGTTAGGACAAAACAGTGGGGTTCTTAGATGAAACATGGAATCTTTTCTGTTTAAGATTTTGCTATGTTTCCTAGAAAAGTGAGATTATAATTTTTAACTTTCTAGTTTTTTCTTTCACCATAACTGGATTCCTTCAGTGAAGAATTCTTTGTCTCTGCACACTCACAAACTTTGTCCTGTGCTTTACAGCTTGGCACTGCTATAAAGCTTTCTCCATAGTAGATATTTTACCCTATAAATATTTGCATACACTTAGCACCTCTCTTCAAAAGTGTCACACTGTTAGTATTGATTTTTTTCAATTTAATATTTTTCCATTACTTTCCTCAACCTTCAAAGTTCTTTAATTTACCTATTTTAACTGTGAAAACTCACTGATTTGTATCATTATTATTATTATCCTGCTGGGTAAATCTGAAGTAATTTAGAGCTGTAAATCTCAAACTATATAAGGGAAGAAAACTTAATTTGTTTAAAGTATTTACATTAAGGAAAATTATTCAGTAGAACTGGATTATAAACCAGTTAGTTTATACAATACTGAAGTCAGTTATTTTAGATTATTCCAAGAGTCTAAGAATAACAAATAAGGCAAAAATGAATACTTTAACTGTGAGGCTGCTAACTAGAAGAAGAAACAAAACAAAATCAGAAGGGATTTAATGGCATAGTGGCAAATGGATAGAAGGCATGCAGGCAATCTAAATTTATTTGATTTCTCTCCCTGTTTGTGCTTATTTCACACCACCAAGTTAGTCCATTGGAAGTCATACTTCATTTATAATAGTCTAAGTGATGGGAAAATCTGGCTAAAAGGACATTCAAAATCTCCTTAAGTACCAACCACATAAACAGGAGCCCAAAGGAAACACAAATTGAATTAGCTAAGGTGAGGTCCATGTTAAGACATGAAGTCCTAAGATTTCATGCTAAAGTTCTTTTCTGCCTGGACTTCTCTGGAATGTAACTGTTTACCCCTTTTCCTTGACAGACTGCAAGTGACAGAAGTGTTCCAGTGTTCAGGGGCTCTTACAGTAACCTCCAGCCTTTGCTTCAGCTCTGTCTGCACATGGGTCATTAATTCCACATCATCAGTGCTGAGAATGAAAGTAAAAATAACTGATTAGAGCATTCAGTTTAGTGAGCTCAAAGGAATCTCATAAAATTGTTTCTGTCCCTATCTGGTGGAATAGCAGTGGTGTGTGGGCAAGTGTTGATCTGTTGCCTATGTGAAGCACCCTGCTGTGCAGAGCTGGGCAGTGCGAGACCAACGTTGTATTTGTGAGTTTTCATTGGCAATGAGGCTTGTAAAGTACCCTGCATTTGAAAGGAACATGTAAAAATAACAATGGGAGAATGATCCATCTGTTAACAAAATCCCTTTTTATTGTACAGCAATTCAGATGAAAATTCCTGGGTTAAGTGTGGCCTCCTTTTGCTATATTACAATACATTATTGTGGGTAATTGTTTTGAAAGATTTTGTGGGACAATAAGCATGAAATTCAGTTATCTATAAATGGCACTTAGTTTGAGATGTTCTTGGGCCCAGTGTGTGGTATCCAGATGCTCCAGAACAGTGTAGGCATCCTGTTTGTCCTGTGATACATCTGCCAGACACATGCATATATCTGAAATGCCCTAAGTCATCCCAAATGGCACTAAGTGTCTATTTGAGTCTGCTGAATCAATCCTTCAGTATAAGGTCACTTTCAGGTGAGTTTAAACTGAAGCTGGGTTTAAGCCAACTAACACAGGAATTAACTCTAGTTGAACTTAAAGGAAAGTCTTGTCAAAGGGCTGAGCACCTCCTATATTTCTGTTCTTTCTCACAGTCTCATGAATATCCTAAGTGCACCAAATGGCCTTAGTCACCTGTAAATAAAGGCAGTCTCACCATGTGCAATTCATGCAACTAGATTTTATTCTTAACATCTACTTAATTTCTGTATAGGCTTCTACGTCCTGTATATAAAACCATACCTGTCACTGAAGTCTGCAATGTTAGTTCAGTCTATTTGCTTTTTGCTAATACACTCATCCCGCTTAACTCTTAGGCACTTAATGTCTATAGGATCAGAGTGGTGAACACAGAAATTAAACAAATGAAAGTGAAAGACAATCAATTCCCTCTCTTTAATTTACAAATAAAATACAGTGTCTTGTGATTTCTGATGGGAGGATCAATTTAGCCCTGGCAGTGTCCTATTTTAACATGCTTTTTAACACAAAAAATGACCCCCACTGTCATGCAAGTTTTTTTCCTCCAACTTACATCACTGTTAGAATCTGCTATTCTTATAATTTTTGAATTTTCCCTGGTAAACTCAAATTAGAACACGTAGTTTTTTGTTTTCCAGGAATGAAAAAATAAAAAAAAAATTAAAAAAACAAAACAAAAAAAAAAAAACAAAAAAACCCAAAAAAAACCAAAAGGGAGCTAGTTTTCTGTATCAGGAAAATACTTCTTCAAAGGTGACAGGAGAAAGAGGTGTGGATGTTTGGCATATTAGCATCTGACTGTAGTTATATTAAGTCAAAATGCACAAGGCAGAAATGTGATACTTGTCAGGTTCCTACTGCAGTAACATATTTCAAAGCTGCACAGATCAAGTCACCTTGAAGAATTCTTTACTCAGCCTCAGGAAGAGCTCCAGTTCAGAGCCCATCAAAAGGGTGTGAGTTTCATAGTGGGAACACAGAACATAGTTCCAAGCCTCTCAAAGGCAAACCAGAGCCAGAGCTTTACAATATGTCAATAGAACCAATTTCATAATATTGTAGTGACAAATTAGAAATGGATTTCATTCTGTGTTTTACTTAGGTAAATTTGATTGTTTCTGTGGACCAATGAGTTTGATAATTGGGCATCATTGCTTCCAGTGAGGTCCCTGAGCTGTGTCAAGAGTGGTCCACAAGAGGTATTCCATAAGAATAAATCCATGTCCTGCATGAAGTGGTGATCCTACCAGAAGTGGTAGGATCAGCAGGAAGGGTTCGTGGTGGTCTGGAAGGATCAGACAAGCAGATGCATATCTCCAACAAAAAATCATAGTGCTTTGGTGGCAAACACCTTCAGTGCACCCCTCCCTTACTAAAATTCCTCGTGTCCAGATAGAAATTTATACTCTTGATGATGACAAATTATTAAAAAGATAAAGAAACTAATTTTTGTAAAGAAATATTATCTTATCCCCCAGCTTTTCCCACCTTTTTTGCTAATAATTCATTCTCCATCCCAAAGATTGCCAGCATTTCTCAGCAAAGCAGTCTCTAGTCCTGGAAGTCATCCCACTGAAACTCTGTAGGAGTTCCTGGGCAGAAAGTTCTTATTCATTTCACTAAAATAATTTGTAAGGTGAAGGGTGCTTGTGGATCAGGCTGCTGTCTCCACAACAATCATTGAGACAGCAGCATATGCAGCAATTTGACTGTGACATTAAAACCATGCACCCTGGGCTCTCAGGCAGGTGACATTGCTAGACTGATATTGTACAGCTTCTGATAATTTTCCAGTTTGTGCTCTCTGTTTTCTCTCTTTTGAGAACATGTGAGCCTTAATGTTTCTGTGCTTAGTGAGTCTTCCTCTTGCTTTCTCTTATATAAACACAGAGACCACAGCCTGTCTCTACTGAGCACATCGAGCATTAAAATAACAGATTTGTTTTCAGAACAAGAAAGTAATTAATTCAACTCTTGATTATTGAACAGCTGTGTTGTCTTTTAACAAATCTGAAAGTATTTCTAGTTCCATAATCTGCTGCTTTGATACTGGTAAACATTTTATTTGTGAGTTCATTCAGCTACATCTGTAGGAGAGTCTGAAAACCCTAAAGCACAACTTGCTCCTTCCTGATTACACTGAACATTTTACAGGTATGGAAACATTGCATTTTAGTTGGCTACAGTAATTTAGATAGAAAGGTAAGTGCTGCCAATTCCAGTGCTAATTAAACAGAATTTTTACTGCAGCAGAAAGTGATATATCCTATTCTTCCAAATATGAGTTCAGTGCAATCTGTCTTTTAATTGCTTTGCAAAAGATTATTACATTTTTCAAATAAATACTAGAAGAAAACTTCAACTAAAATCCTGCTGAAGAGGAAAGTGCCTTGTATAAAAATGGTTTCATATAATTTTGTTCTGCATTCTGACAAATACGCAGCCATCAATACTTGCTTCAGTATGACAGAATTGTTAACATTAATAGCTAGCTATTTGGGTGTCAGTATGAATAATTATTTAAAACATTGATAAAATTGCCATCATGTTTTTCAATGGACAGACCATGAAAAAAACTACATTGCCCTGCAGTATTATTTAATTATTCAGCAAATTCAAATCTTGAGAATTTTAGTAATTAAACTCCAAAATGAAAAAATGCAAAAACCAGCCAACTCAAGACAAAAAGAAAATTCAAGCTTTTTGGTAAATTATGCTTTGGGCAGAAGAACACTCTGTAATATATATTAATGCTAATCCTTCAATACCCAAGCTATTTTGAAAACCATGTGACAGGAATTCATATGCCTGTGTTTGTGTTTATAACTGGCGGAAAAGTTGAGGATAAGACATCTCCTAGGATCTCCTAGAACCACCTAGAGAATCACTGCTAGGAATAACCCAGTCTCTGCTCAAAACTCAAAATGGGAGTTTTGCTCTGAGAAAGTGAAAAAAAATTTCCACTGTTGGTACTAAGATATGGGAATAAGATATGAACCTGTTGATCATTTGGCAAATCACGCTAGTGCACTCACCTGTGCAAAAGCTCAGCCTTGGAAGCAATTACTGGTTCACAATCTGGAGCACAGGAAGGGTTAACCTACAGAAGAAATTAGATCAGGAATAACTGGAAGACTTGTGGACCTTCAGCTTTGGGAGGAGGCACTGAGACTTGCAGACTGGAATACCATTCCCTATTTAATAATCACAGTCCCCAAATGGTATTCACCTTTCAACTCCAAATAAAAATTTGCACCTGCTTATAAGATGTCAATTATTATGGTTTTTCTAATTTTGCATTTTAAGACTGGATGCAGTAGATCCAATGAGTATTATAGAAGTTTTACATTGAAAAAAGCTGAATCTGTCTTTTAGTACAGCCTCTTTCATAGACATGTCTTCCTTTAATACATTGCCAGAAGTGGTATGTTTCAAATATAACCCTGCTCGATAAAAAGAGAATAGTTTCCAAAAACTGATGGAAAAAAGCAACCAAATGAGTTAGAGTGAGATCTAGCAAACCACTAATGATGCAGCACTGCATATTTGCACTCCATAACTTTGCATAAAATTCATAATGGAGATACACTTAGTATTGAGTGTATCCAAACAATAAATCTCACATAAATGAGATACATTTAGAAACTATCATTTAAATTAAGCCCTTACAACTAAGATAATTCCCATTTCCTACATTTATCCATTATTTGGTCCACCATGAGCCATTATTTGAAGTCCAGATTATTTCAGTACGAAATCTGATTTTGAGAACTTTGTAAATCCAGAAAAGTTTTTAATACTGAGCAGAGCACACTGCTTATTATGAGAACAATAGAAATAGAAAACAAGGTAAAAAGACAAACAAACAAAAACCCAAACTGAAAAGGCAAACTGAAAATTGTGTCAGTGTAATGGTCACAATGGAACAAATACCTCAATATGGTTGTTTTAAGAACAAATCAGATTATATTTATAGAAGTACAACCCATGTTGAAGCATTTATCACATCACTATTTCTTTTGTACCATTAATATTTTGTACAGACTTGTGTGCATTATTCTTCCATAAAAATCCCTCACACTTCTGAAGGATGCACCACTGTTAAGAGCAACTCCATCTTGAGAGTTCCTTCCAGATACTGAAAATTCTAAAATGTATTTCTAAACAGATAGCAGTTACTAGAAATGTCTGTAGCAATATTGAATAAGTTTGTACATTCTCATCATGCAGTGCATGGCTTTCAGTAAGGAGTTTTATTTTCTCGGTGCTGTTTCTTTTTCAGATAATTTTGTCTTCTGTGATTTGATATCTCTTTATACTGTTCACTTCATTGAGACTGATCTTCAAAGCCTTCAAGGAGGACACAAGACGAGGACATCTTTCATTTTCCTATGACTATATGTGAGATTTTTCCCAGTAAAATGAAGGAGAAGACCCCAATTGTTGAAATGCAAAATCAGAAGATTTAGAGCTGGAAATAGCTTTCATTATGTCTTCTTTCGTATGGTTTTGCTGTTTCAAAATTGTTGTCTTTTGAGAGTTCATGTCCAAGCTAATTATAAACAACTCAGGCCATACAGAGACTGAGAACAAAAGGAAGTTTCCATTTCCTGGCAGCTGGAAAATATTTCCTTCATTCAAGAGCATCTTTCTACCTTTTGTTTTCACTTACTGTATTTTATCACCTTCCCTGCACAAAACCAAATAATCGGCAAACAAGAAAATCCAAAACTTTACCACTGTCCTTCATTTCTATTTATATTACTGGCTTGGAGTTTAGATTGTACTGTTTTTTCTACTATCTTATGTTGTATTCTACATTTCCTTTGGAACAGTCATACAGGATAAATCTTATTATCAGTGACTTTTTTCTGAAAATCAAATATTAAAAACAAATTAATATGTATCCCAGCTGGTGGATGGGGTCCGCCACTTGGGACCCAGAGAGCCACAGCCACCCCAAAGGATGTCTCGCTAGAAACAGCTCCTTGGGGGGTCAGGGCGCTCCTCAGCTGGGCAGAGGGGCTTCTCAGCATTGGGCAGAGCAGTGATTTTTCAGCTCAGTGATTTCAGCTTTCAGTGATTTCAGCCCAGTGCTCTTAGCTCATGCCCTTGTGACTTTGCCCCTCTTTTAGCCGGCCGTGGTGAGAGAGAGAGAGGTCTCGTATGGAATTTCCGCAGGTGGTACTTTATTGAGAGGGTACCAGCGAAAGGGATCCAGGGACGAGGAACCTCTGCCGACCAGAGGAAACTCAGGGGTTCTTATGGGACACCAGGGTGGGAGTAAAAGGGTACAGAACCAATCATTTGTAACAGATCTACATAAAATCCCGAGGGGGCTTGTGGGTCTCCAGCCAGGTCACCGTAGCTAGGAGGTTTGTCTTTGTCTTAGGTGCTCTGGCTGAAGTTGCGAAATTCTTCCTTGACTCCTCAGCTTGGCTCCCTCCAGGGCAGAGCAGCCGGGGCTCCGCCCACCTCCACAAATATGCATGTGTACATGTCTTTTTTTAGGGGTGAACAAGCAGAGTATATGTTCTGGAAGGTCCTTTGTGGCTTTCAGAAGTCAATCAATATAGCAACCACAAACTGTAGCTTACAAATAACTCATACTGGAAATCAGGAGTTGGAATTATGTGTTACAGGAGCATTCTCAAAATATTCCTAAAATACATTAATGTAAATATTTAAATGGATAGTGTTGAGCAATGGATACTTTTGCAATTATCAAACTGTGCATGGAAATATCATGTAAATATCTAAATGAACTGTCTAAATTAATTAAAAATTCTAAATACTATGGCTATAATTTACTATTACATGACTGCTACAACAACTTAAGACTAATGGAAGTCTTAACTTTTGAATGGAATTCTTGACTTTTTGTTAATTTATTTACTACTTTTTGTTAATTTATTTGCTTGACTTTTTGTTAATTAATTAATTTATTTTTGTTAATTTTATCTACAGTACAAGTGGAGGGGCTCCTGTGCTTTGGTTATCCTATAAAGAGCAATAAGAAAGCATTTTAACTCCTGCTGCTTACATCCACCAATGACTTGACACATAAGGTTATTTGCCTTAGAGCTTGTTTTGTTTTTTTTTTTTTTTTTCTTCCAGATGCATTTAGTACCCTTTCTAAAAGAGACATCAGATGGGAACACGTACTCAAGTATAATTACCAGTTTTTGTTTTGGTTTTGGTTTCTTCTATTAACTTACTGTAAAGGAATTTCAAAGCTTCTAGAGATAATTAGATCACAAGTGAACTAAGTACTCTTTTTTTCTGCAGGTAAAAATAATCTCCTGAGAAAAACACTAAGGCTTGACATACTTGTCTCTGAAGTTGAAATTGTTGTTAAAACAATTGCTCTATCATATTTCCCAGAAGGAATTGACCAAATCAATTATAAGTAATCATCACTTTCTGTGCAACTGACTTACACTTTAAATGAAAAATGTCTGTGTTGTAGGTTTATTGACAAAAGTATGCAACATATTTTTCCCAGAAGAACCAGAACATTTTAATAGAGTGACATGAATGACAGAAAAGAACCAAGAAAACAATTAATGACAGTTAATTAGTTTTACTAATAGACCTTGAAAACCCTGGGGTACTAGCCAAATCACTACACCATGTAAATGGTAAATATGTCCTGGGATGCATCAGGCACAGCATCACAGCTGGGCAAGGGAGGGGATTGTCTGGCTCTGCTCTGCACTGGGGTGCCCTCACCTTGAACCCTCTGTTCAGTTTGGGGTGCCACAATATCACAAAGAGATTAAATCATTAGATAGCATCCTTGAGGGGAAGCTATATGAAGAACAGCAGAAGTCACTTGTTCTGTTCAGCCTGAAGAAGAGAAGGCTGAGGGGAGACCTCACTGCAGTTACAACTTCCTCATGAGGGAAAGAGGAGGGGCAGGCACTGATCTCTGCTCTGTGGTGCCCAGTGACAGGACCAAAGAGAATGGATTCAAGTTGTGTCAGAGAAGGTTTAGGCTGGGCATTAGAAAATGAGTCTTTACCCAGAAGAATGTTGGGCACTGGGACAGGCTCCCCAAGGAAGTGGTCACAGAACCACCATGATAGAGTTCAGGAAGTGTTTGGACAGTGCTCTCAGGCACATGGCGTGACTCTTGGGGTGTCCTGTGAAGGTTTAGGAGTTGGACTTGATGATCCTGGAGAGTCCCTTCCAATGCAGTTTGTTCTATGATTGTGTGACATGCTGAAATCCTGATACACAAGTTAAAACCAAGGACTAACTTTCTGAGATGTACTCTCTTTGGTAAAAGTGAATTGATTTTGCAGATAATCCATGCTGATAGATAGCCAAGCAGGCATTCTATCAGCTTATCTTGGTTTTTACAGGAAAAACAGAACAAAATAAAATATTGTTGATCACCTTGTCAAAGGCCGAAAATGTTATGACAGGTTTACATTATAGATGGTGATACAGGTCTAAAATGCATTTCGAGAATCATTACTTTCAGATGGAAACCCTTCAGAACTCACTAGTTTCTAGTTCTCAGGTATTCATTCCTGAGCTTAGAGAAGAAGGGTTACGATGAACCAAGACTCCTGATGCATGAGTGAAACTTTTTTTTTTTAACATATAGTCAATTCTTGCAGTCCTGAATTGAAACAAAACAAAAACACACACACACACACACACACACACACAAAAAAAAAAAAAAAAAAAAAAAAAAAAAAAAAAAAAAAAAAAAAAAAAAAAAAAAACCCCACAAAAAAACCCAAAAAAACAACAAAACCACCACGGAAAAACCCATCACCAGTGTATAGCGTTTTTGGCCCCTGAACTGCCCGGCTCTCTCCCGTCCCTGATCCAGCCCCGTTCCTGTCTCGCACCGCCCCCTGGCGGGTCCTGCTGGGAACGCGGCCGCCCTGCCCGGCCCCGGGTTCCCCTGGCCAAATTCCTGCCTCCTTCTTGTTCCAAACCCCAGTCTCTCATAAATCAAAATTTCTGTCCTTACATTATTTAGAATCATAATATAAAAATAATTTAAAAGGTTTTTTAATGTTAAAAAAAAAATCTTTAGTTTGATCGTTCCATTGTGGTTTTATGCGTGTTTTTTTTTTTGGGTTTTTTTTTTTTTTTTTTTTTTTTTTAATAAGTATATAGCTTCTTTTGTATTTAGATGTAGGGCAAATGTGAATAGGAGCAATGTAAAAATTCATTTGTTATGTCCTTCAATGTCTTCGAGGCTAATTTGCTGTATTGGTAGATTATGCTTCTTTCTAGACACCAAAACTTGAAAACCCTGGTTAGGACTGGGATATAAAAACAGTCCTTCGGGCTTTTTGCCCAGCAGCAGTTATTCTTGGCAGAATGTAAAAATTGTTTCTAAAATCTCCCTGCAACCTTGGTCTGCAGAGCTGCTTAGAAATGTGAGCTTGTCGTAAACCCGGTAATTAACAGGGACAGAAAGAAAGATTACGTCTCAGTGTAACATTTGGAATTAAGTCAAAGATTTTTGGTTTAAAGATACCCAATGTTTCTGGTGCTGAATTATGTTTTAGGCCTTTCTCTCCTGCTGTAATAGCCTGGAAGCTCCAAATCAGCAACTGCCACGTCTGGAGGCACCTCATTTTCTGAGAAGTCACTAATTGCTTCCTGCTGTGACTGCTGAGGGGCAATCAGGTCTTGAGAGCGTGAAGCTGCTTGGTGCCTCACTCTGTGTAAGGAAAGCATCTTTCTGAGCTAAAACAGGACTTTGAATAAGTTGTGTTTGTGGTGGTCATCAGTGTGGCCACACTGACCAGTCCCGTGGTGTAAGGATCTCTTTTATGGATTCGATCTGTAAAGATCCTTGCTATGCTTCTTTCCTGAATATCTTTAGTATCTTCAAGAAAAAAAAAAAAAAAAAAAAAAAAAAAAAAAAAGTAATGATTTTATAATTTTGGGGGGGGGGTGTTCATCCCTAACTTCAAAACACTGGCAAGCACTCATATTTTTATGACAATAAAGCTATAAAGCTTCACTAGGACAATTTATGAGAAGAAAAAAACTAATATGCTTTTCCCTATCAGTCCTACTCTCAGGAGTTCATAGAGGAGCCAAAAGATGTTTTGCAGATTTTTAAGTGCATATTATTGCCTTAACGTGTTTACCTGGGTTTCATGAATATTCAGAATAGTTACACACAATAAATACTCAATTCCCAGATGGCTGAGTGGTGAAGGTTTTGTTTTAAGGGACTCCTTTTGGAGGTTCTTCCCTAATTTATTCCAAACCAAAACACTGTTTTATAATAAATCAACAGATACCTACATCATCAGAGCTAAACACTTCTAAAACTCATAGTGAGTTGTTCCAGCAGAGACCAATGGTAGAAGTGAGCCGTTTTATGGCAGTATATATAGCACCAGGGTTCCCAACTCAGATGCAGTCTGCGGGTCAAGCAGATTGCATATCAAGGACTTTTACAATTTCACACTGAGACTTCTACATTTCCATTTCAAAGGCTGGTAGAGACCCTCTTTGTTCTTGATGTAGAATTTCTTCTTGAAATCAAATGGTATTGAGGGCAGGGAACAAAAGCTGAATAAGTAACGAAGAGCTATTTATGTGCCATGGAAAAGCAAAATTTGTGCAAGTGCATCAAAATCACTTGACTCTACATGAATTCATGAAAGGATCTGTATTTTATATAGTCATTCATGAAGTAATCCAAAGAGATTTTACTTCTGTTTTAGCATTTAACTTGAAGTTTATAGTGTATTTCCCTATCCTGTACCCAAGATCAGCCCTTTTTTTCTGGCTCACTTGGTTTGTCAGCAGGGTCTTCCTTTATCAATAAACATTTTCAGCAGTACCTTCTACTGATATGAGCTTAACTGGCTTCATACCCATGACTGCTTTCCAGGTTTAAGAGAAAAAATTTACTCAGAGGAGTATAAACAGTGAATAAAGAAGTTCATCCAAAATGTAGTAGTCACTCACAATTTCCACAGAATAGTCTGCAGTGGGTGGCCCAAGGCGTTCTCATGCTCATGTAGATTGTATCCACTTGTACTGTGATCATCTGAAACTTACAGAAATAAATTTACTTTCTTTAACACTGTGTTATGAATTCTTATCCCATTTTTAGGACATTTTTTGAAACAGATGTTAAGAAAAAAAATTCTCAATTATTTCTCATGTTATTGAACTTTTCAATTCTTTTTCTTATAATCATAGAATGGTTTGAGTTGAAAAGGACCATAAAAATCATCTAGTTTCAGCCTCATAGAATTATTAAGGTTGGGAGAGACCATTATTGAGTCCAACTATAGATCCAGCACAGGCAAGCCCACTGCTAAACCACAGCCCTAGTGCTATATTTTGCAAAATAGCGCAGCTTTCTCAACAGGAATAAAGGATTCATTGATTTGTCTTCAGTTGTCCTTGGTTTTTATAATTAGAGCAGTAGCTTTGAAAACGAAAGATGCAGTTTTGATCTATACAGTCTCAGCAAGGCTTGCAAGTGAGTTTACCATCTTGAGAGCAAGTGTTCTGATCACTAAATAATTACCGAAAGTCTCAGCAGCAGCAGAACAAGAATCACAAGCAGCTTCATCCAGGAAAAACAGGATGATGTGAGAAGCCCCATATGGCTTCAGATAATATAGGGTAAAACAGGGCCTTTCTGGGGAGGGAGGTGGGAGCACCTCAGGTATTTTGGGGGTTCTGCTCAGAGCAAGGACGGGAGGGGGCTCAGGACAGCCCAGTGTGGGGTGGTTGTGGGTGTGTTGACCACCAGGGATTCTTCCTGAGCTCTGCAGGAGTCTGTGCCTTTCCAGAGCTTGGTAATCACTGCAGAAAGGCAGCTGGACCAGAAATTAGGACCTGTGTGTCTCAGCTCTGCATGTCTGTACTAGCACCTAAATTCCATATACATTCTCATCCTCATTGCTAACAACACTAGGTCACCATAAATATGCAATTATATAAGGACTTTTTCACAGGAGACAGCATCTTACAGGTGTTTCACTACCATTTTTCACTTAGATTTTAGACAGAATTTGCCAGATATAACATTGGTTGTGTGAATACTGATTTAATTCTTGCATTCCATCTTCTAAAAGTATCCCGTACATATGGAAAAGTCTGAGATTATTAGTACCCATTTGGAGTTTTATTGTGATCAAGTGTGCAATAATTGTGCTTTTGGATAATACACTGGTGTCAGTTTTTAGGCCAGTTAATTGAGAGTTGTTTATTTTGAATACAGCCTCAGAAATTTGTAAAGCTGATGGGTTTTACAATTCAGTTTTGACATGTAAAAGAAAACTCTTAGTTTAATGCTCAGTACATTACATCTAATTTTTCTTACATTACTGAACATGCTTTTAGCATGCTTTTGATACAATGTACTTTCTATTAAAGTTTAATAGCTGAAAGTTATTGTTATATTTTATGTGATGTTTTCCCTTATGCACCTGTATTTATGTTTGCTGAACAGTGCTGGCAATAACTAATGAGCAGTTCCCAGCCTAAACTGTGGAATCAGGGATTCTTATGTTCTTTATGCATCATTTTTACATGTCATTAAATTACTGATATACTGTGTAACTTGACTACATTTCTTTTTAAGTTCAGTTAATCTAAAAATTTCTGAGAAATTAAATTAATGAATGTACACACATTTAAATTCAAAGCAGACTTCTGGACCTAATGTTCTTCACTGCCTAAAAAAATGACTCATGGATTATACTGGAAGATCCCCTTCTGGGAAAATCTTATAACACAAACTGCTAATTCCAGTAGATTAATTTTCCAGTTGTTTTCCCAAAGTTGTTCTTATGGGAACCCCTTAATTAGTAGTATATTTTAACCAGCACTCAAGCCTATTAATAATTTTTACTTTGCTTTTATGTAGAATTTCGTGACATTTAGTTCCTTGCAGACCCTTTCATGTCCACACCACCATTAATCCTGCAGGCTGCCAAAAGAAAGAAGCAATTATTGCTCCTCAAGTGTAAGATTCTGTCCAACATATATGCAGCTGTACAGCAAATGGCAACAGAGTAGTGTAGGGGAAATGAGTGGAAAACCTTGAAATGTTCATGTCCTCAAACACCCCTGTGGTGCTATCAAGAAACCCAGTGAGTGCACCTCTCCCTTTCAGCCAGGAACATCTCACTCACTCTGCCTCTGATTTTCAGAATTTTTTTAAATAGTGTGCTTCAGGTCCATTCTCTTAGATTTCTCTTTTCTTCAGGCAAAAGCCCTCCTGAAGTGAGAGGAAAGATACAACTCTTTGTTTCCTTGGCAGTCATATGGGGAAAAGACTTCGAAATAAATGACCAGCATAGTCTGTCTGCGGGTGAGTGAGCAGTCACACAGTGGAATGTGAATGAAGCCACATGTCAATCTAAAAAAAATTGTATCTACAGGAAAAGGCTTTCCAAAAGCACTCTCTAATCTTGTGAAGAGTGAAAAATAAACCCCAAACACTTACAAATATATTGTGATTAATACACTTTATTCTAATGCAGGACATAATAAGAGAGCCTATAAAATATTGATTCTGGTTTCCTTCTATGTAGGAATTGATCAAAAAAGGGATTTTTTTTCCTAAATATTAATATGTAGACTTGCAATAAAAAAGTGTTAATTTTGATGTTCTAGATAAAAAGTCCTTTTAGCTAGACTTTAATGCTTATTTGAACATTGAAGCAGCTCAGTTTAATTCGCTGTAACCAATGGTAGTGACTAGCTAAATGTAAAAATATTGTTCTGTTAGTAAAATGCAGTGCCTCACGTCAATAAATTTACACAAATAGTGAGCAAATCTGGAATTATTTAAATAAGATCAAAAATCAAAATTAAATAAAAGTCAAGGACATTCTGAGAACAGGATTGAAAAGGCACAGTTTCTTGAGGGGAAGGGAGCTCACCCATTTCCTCTTTGCTCCTCTGAAAGCAGCCAAACTTTCTGTTCCTCAGTTCAGCCACATGTGGAAAACTCATCAATCTCTACAAGATTTTTAAGACTTCCACAGAAAAGCAGTTGCTGTTTGTAAATCCTGGATAAAAAGTATTAGAATTATGTCAAAACAGCTCACTTGTTCTAAACATCCAAAGCCCAATGATTGTTGCACAGCATTTTTTTTAATAATAAATATTTTTTTCAATAATAAAATTCTTTTTCTTCATCAATAAATGTACAAAAGCATTTTCAGATGGATAGTAATTTTGATGACTTTCCTACTCTGGTTTTCTTTCATTTGTGAAGATTGCTATTTTGTAGTTTGATTGTACAACCCTTATTTGTGGTGCTGGGTAATACTTTGTGTGTGCAAATTTATTGTCTTCTGTGAGATTACCCATAAGACTTAAGTAGCAGACAATGTCAATACATATCCTGAAGTTTTTTTTCATTTCACTGTTAATACATCCTGTCATTTCCAGACCTCCTGAAGAATTTAAAGACAGTTTTGTGAAAGACAATGTTACCTTCACTCAGTTACTCTACGGCTTGAAAGCATGAAATAGCCATATTTATTTTTAAAATTTCCCAACCTTTGGGACCAAAGGACTTGGAAGCCTCACCAACATCAATAGAGAGAAACAGAAGCTCACAAAATACTGTTAAGACCATGTCATTCCTGGATTTTTTTAACGTGAAATGAAAAATAAAATAAACACAAAGACTGCCTGGCATTCAAGATCCAATATAACTCATGTTTATTTTCACTGTGTACAGAAGGTGGAGCCAAATTCATAAGGATCTGTGAACTTCAGTCTTTGAATACTTTTCCAGTGTCTTTCTGGAGGGGCAACTAGTTTGGAGGGACTTATTGATTGGAGTCAGATATAATCTTGGGATAAATCCTTTTTAGACCAACTTTCCTGGTGTTTAAGCTGTCTTTAATGAGGTTTAGAAGTTTCTTGGCACAGCTGAAGAGCATCTGAGCCTTCCTGTATTATCCTTCTCCCTTGTCTCCATCAGTGGCGCAGGAGTGAATTGAGATTTCTGAACATAGCTTGTGAAAGTGAGCAAGCTGAGTATCTCCACGAAGTTGTGGTGAGACCTTAGTGGTATGAGGTGGCAAGCACTGACCAGCACAAAGAACAGAAAGGAAACAATCACCCCAAGTTTTGAGCAGTTTGTTTTTCTTCTCTGTGATACTCATAAATTTTAAAAAGAAACTCACTCTTAATTTTTTGTCCTGCTAGCTGATATTCCAAAATGCAACTAGAGAGCAAATCAGAATAATTTTAGGCTTAAAGGATGGACCCTGGAAAAAGTAAGAAATTTTGCTTCTCATTCTGTTTGAGCTATGAGCTGTCTATGACTCAAAAGAGCTGCTGATATTCTCCACGACATACTTTCCAAGTCCATAAATGAAGTTACAATTACTTAACTTCTTCTATGATAATATTTATAAAACACTCTGAGATTGCAGACAGATGACTGTACAACAGAGCAATATATTTCCAGAGAATATTGCTGTGACTGTTCTCTGGGGTGGGTTCTGGAGCGATGGCATCTGTCATAGAGAACTTCCCACTTTCATTTTAGGTGCTGCAGTCTGCTGTTTTTTACAGGGTCTCTTTTAAAATTGCAATTATTTTTTTTTTTGCAGCCAGTAAGAGCAGAATCTATCTTATGCTGAATAGGACCCTTTTTCCCCTGGGGAGTACCTAGCTTTGAATTAAATGAATCTGAGAGACCATTTTCAACAAGGAATGGAAGGTGAATTCACTAAGAGGGAGTCTCGTGATTATCTTCCTTTTATTATTACTTCCCTTAAAATTATCAGAAAGTATTCTTATAGGCTATGCACTGTGTCACCCACGTGGGAACCAGATACCACTCTGAAGGATGATAATTGCCTTTAACTGTCTGTGTTGAACAAGCAATGACCCTTTGAAACTTGGGGCAGGGAGTGGATATGGCTGTGTTTCCTAGATTCAAGGGTGTGCTGAGTGCATCAGTGGGCTCCAACTCAGTCACCCCAGCTGAAGGAATGTGCAAGCACTGTGGTCAGCTACTTCAAAGCTGAGGTGTATTTCTGTGTGACGTAAATTCCTTATACAAGCAAAAAACCTCACTGGGTGAAAAAAAAAAAAAAAAAAAAAAAAAAAAAAAAGCATTAGTCTGCACATTTATGTGCTTAGGTAATCGTGAAATACCACATTATTGCTCCTTGGATGTTCTGAAAAGCTTCACCTCCATAGGGCATGAAACAGGGTCACACATTATTCACAAGTTTGTCTTCAAAGCCGAATGTGTGAGAAGGGATATCGGTGAAAATCTGCTAAAGCTTATGTGCCATCCAGGGACATGGGTGACTGCATAGCTACCTTGAAAGCACCCAAGGAAGTCTGTACTACCTGTGTATATTAATCTCCTTTTACTCTATTTTCAGCTCATGTTACTTGGTCTGTGGATTCGTCTCCCAAATTGCACAGGCTGAGGACAGTGCCATGCATGGCAGTACTGGGAAGTGAATTTTGCAAGCAAATGGGAAGCAAGTGAAGGCATGTGATTCATTTTAAGAGCTCCACAAACTACAGACATGCTTAATTGGAAGTAGACCATGAACCCCCCTGGTATACATGGGAGATTTGGTAATGGTCAGAGAACTGCCTAGCCTTCCGAATAAAGCATTCACTAGGGCTTTTCTAGGGAATCAGGTTGCTCAAATATTATTAAGGGATTATTAGGAAGAAGCATGAGGAAAAAAAAAATTTAATAAAATGGTGCACTTGTGTTAAGGTAATAACTACAAAGAAAACTGTGGAGTGTGTTCTGTATTAACCATGAATATGTGCCAAAAGCTGGAAATACTAAACAATCCAAAATTTGGTTTCCTTTGGTAAGTCTGCATAGAAAAGCAGCAGCAGTGGGCATTGTGAGCACTGAATTATTTCACAGATTTAGCTGAGGAGTCAGCAGAGGGTGGATAGAAGCACAGTGGAAGTCACCCTGAGGTTCAGCCTCAGAGATGGACTTGGCAGAGCCTGGGCTCCAGCACTGTACCTGAGTTGCAGTGCAATGTGCCCTTACGGATTGTGCTGCAGCCTGCCAAAACAAAGGCAAGCAGGGTCTGGAGTCCTTGCACTGCCAAGACAGTGCTGTTTCCTCCAAAAGGCAAGATGTCAATGGATGGCAAGAGAGTTCCTAGACAATTCAACACCCCAAAATGTTGCTTTTTTTTTTTTTTTAATTTTTTTTTTTTAATGTGGAAAGAATCTGTCTTCTACAGTGCAAGGCTTCAAACCTAACTATGATCTTCTTACCCCTCTTAGTCCATAATTTTGAACAGATTTGCAAATATTTCAGATCTGACACTCTGTGCTCTCCTGTTGAACACAGTTTTCGGCTGAAGAAAGGTTATGTGTGGGGACATGTGTTCCATCTGAAACAGGTGTTTCCATTGCAAAGCAAATGAATGTGAGATTTTCTTGTAATCTTGTGAAATGGTAGATCATTGAATCACCTGAAGCTGGATATGTTCTGGTAATAGGCTGTAAAATATGAAGATGGAGATATATTTCCAAACTCTAAGAGACATTTCCAAGTAATTCTTATTGGCACAGATAACAGTCCTTCCTAATTCTACACATTATTGTGGTGGAGACTTTTACAACTTTCCCTTTTGCATGTATATAGTGCCATAGCAAAACCAAGTTCTATGCTTAATATGGGTGCAAAACCATTTTTCCCTTGTTACTAATGTTTTAGTACATTTTATAATATACATTTTAAATACATTTTAATTTTCCAAACTGGGGTTTAAGATTGCTGGGCTTCTCACAAATACTGTTTTGGCGTGGTTTGTTTTTTTTGTTGTTGTTGTTGTTGTTTTTGTTTTGTTTTGTTTTGTTTTAA
The DNA here is from genome assembly GCF_009819655.1 of Sylvia atricapilla. Lineage (NCBI taxonomy): Eukaryota > Metazoa > Chordata > Aves > Passeriformes > Sylviidae > Sylvia > Sylvia atricapilla. Next base: position 50,427,479 of record NC_089142.1, read on the forward strand.
TTTATTTAAGTGCAGAAATATTTCTTCTTCCTTCGTTCAAAACCATAATGTTTGAAAAATTGCAAAGCCTGTACTGGAAGATAGTGGGAAAATGTAAGATCAGACGAGCTGGAACCTGTGATCTTGTGATTTTGCCAGTTTTGACAGGGAACGATAGCTTTGTATTCTTGCATGTTATAATTCAAGGGTTTATTCCTGGCATAATTCTACTTTCCTAAGGGGCAATTTTTTCAGGACCAACATATATGATATCCAAAATGTCCTCCATGTCTGAATATTGACGCACATAGTCACGTTCATAGAGTTTTTGCTTTGCTCCAGAATAACTAGTGTTTTACAGACAGCAACAGGAGCCCCGTGTGTACTCTCCTGACTGTCTATACAGTGAAATGCTATGGTTTGTATATTACAGTTTATCCATTGTCAAGAAGGGCTCACAGTCTGTGAGGCACAAAGCTCCAATTCTCCCTTAATGTGATGAGAAAAGGCAACCTGAAAACGACCTTCAGAAAGCATGGAGTTTCTTTCTGCCGTGTGGCTGGGACAACTGTAAGAACAAGACGGGGGCGGGGGGGGGGGGGAGAAGTCAAAACTAACAAGCTAACAGCAACTATCAAAGGAAAGAGAGGAAACTGAGCAAACCAGTTGTCTCTGTCTGCAGCCGGAGGAAGGGGAATGGAAGGTGTGCATTGCAGTGTACTAGCTCTTTTTGTCAAACAGGAGGCAGTGTGGGCTGCTATTAACTGCTCCAGAGCAAGAACCAGGATGGGTGTGTTTAGCTCCTCACTTCAAAGCTCCCTGCTGAGTATATTTCTACAATGATCTTGTCTTACTTCTCTTCTCTGAAAGATCTCTTGGATATCTTTTCTGTGTGAAAAACAGTAGGGAAGAGATGTGAAAAATAAGCATCTAGGTTGTGTTGCAGAATGTAACTTTCATTATTTCAAAAAAAACAAAAACTGTAAAGAAGACCTTTATCTATAAATATCTCCATACCCATTATTGAGCTTCTCCACTTCAAAGAGGAAAAAGTGCTTATCCATGCTACTGAGCTCAGAAATAGTTTTTGGGAATTACATGAGTTGAAATCCAAGTGAGCCTGGTACAACCCAAAGTGTGAAACTTCATGGAGAACTGTCTGACCAGGGACACTTCTAGAGAAGCTCTTAAGAAGTCCACGGAGCAGCTAATACTCCATGACATGAACAAGGACGAGACCAATTCCTAATGACGTTTGAACTCCATGTGTGAGGAGCTTAACATAGAGAAATAAATGAATCTCTGTTCTACAGACAAGGCATTTTTAAGGAGTGTTTAACCAGAGTGTAGGCAAAGGCAAACTAGTTTTGTTCCAATTGCATAGATCAGTTTTGGAGCATGCTTTTATTCTGTAGAATGTGTTCGAAAATCATCAGGAACATTTCTCACTATTGAAGCCTGATTGACTGTGCTATGCTTAATTTTCTGAAGTTTCCTGGAAAGAGTTTCCTGGAATGTGAGATCATTTCTTCATTTCTCCCGTGGGAGACACACGCACACATGCACACACAAATAATAGTAAAAAAATATGTGAGGTGTATCTCCTGTTGAGACAAACAGCTGCTCCTGGTGTGTACTTTCATGTGTGCACGTAAAGGAAATTGACCTCAGTAAACAAGGCTGTGTTCACAACAAAAAAGTAGAGAGGGCTTGGGAGAGCTTCTTCTCCCGAGTGGTGGCTAGGAGACAGCAGCCCCAGCACACAGAAGGTCCCCGCTGGTTGCCCATTACTGCCTCTCCCTGCAGTGAAACCCCCGGTGACACCAGAGAGCCGGGAACTTGTTGCCTGTGTCTCCGGCGAGCCCAGCTCCGGTCACCGTGCCACCCAGGTGTCCCAGTGACCGGGGGCTGTGGGGCGGCTGCTGACTGCCCGTGGATTCGTTTTGTTACATCAGCAAGAGTGCGGACTTCCATGCTCTGACTTTCCGTGGGCTGTTTTTTTTTTTGCTGTGCCTTCAATCCTCTCCCTCCCTCCTCCTCCCCCAGCGCCGTGCTCTCCGCCCGCAGAGCGCCCCTCCTCCCGGGCTGCCTCCCCTCCTTCTCCCCTCCTCTCGCACAGTCAGAGGCTTGAAAACTTGTTAAAAGCTCTCCCAGTGTTCCAACTTAGAAAAAACTTTTACGAGGTATCAGCACTTTTCTTTCATTAGCAGGGAAGGAAGGATGAAAAATACAAAACAGCAGTAGACTTTTAAAGTTTAAATAGACAGGTCTGAGTGCCTGAACGTGCTCTTCCATTTTAGTTTAACCCTCCAAAGAAGTACTCTGATCCATTTTCACTGCTGGTCAGCAAGGGTAAGTTGCAAGTTTTCCTTTTTCATAATTTTGTGTATTTTTTTTCTTCTTCTTCTTCTGAAAACACTTATCTTTTTTTCTTCTTTTTCCCCTCACCCTAAGAATTCTGTGTTATTGCGTTGAGGGTTGAACTTTTTTAAGAACACATATCTCTAAACAGCGCAGATTCTCTTAAAGTGCTAAGTTCCGACCTGGAGGAATTCTTTGCTTTCTTTTGTCACATTTCTATATATTTCTGGAAGTGCTACACTTTTACAACTTGTAACCTTGTTTAGCCGAGGGAGGAACTGCGGCGAAGTTGTGAGCCGCAGATTTGTTGCTGCAACAAGCGATCTCTCCTCTTCACTGCCCTCGGGCTAACTCAGCTCCTTTAAAGAAAAAGCCGAGGTGCGCTTCGCTCTCCTCTGCTGTACCAAAATTGCATCAGAAGTTAGTAACAGGGAGACCTTGCCTTGAATGTGTCCCATTCCTTCCCTACACGTTTTGCTTTCATATGGAAATCCTGATTGATGCCTGTTAGTTTGAGTGGAATAAGCTTCTTAATTAGATGCCTTGTTAAATGCTGCAGCTACTGAAGCTACTGGTGACTTTCACGTGGTCTTCCTGATAAGTTTTTTTTCCCCTTTTCTTTTAAAATAGATGTGATAAAATCCAGACACAGGTTATGGATTTTTAACCTGGTTTGTATATAGTTACTCTGTTTTAGCAACCTCAGTGAGGGATTTTAGAGAAGGAATGTGGGATATCATGATATGCCTTACCACGTTGGCAATGTCTGTGAAAGCCTTGGGTAGATATAAATGAAAGTTTCAAGGAAGGACTGTACATAATCCCTGTATGACAGATTCCCTGTATAATACCTCAAAGACTTAATTGTCAAAATGCAGAGGAAAAAATACTTGAGCAGCATCTCTTGGAGAACTAAAAACCTTTTCATGTTGCAAGACTTGGAGTGTTTCCTTATAGCAGTTGTTGCCTGCTGCTCACCAGTAGTCAAAAAGCAGCACGAGGAAGGAGAAAAAAGAGCCTTCAGCTGAAAGACAGACAAAGCAGAGAATCTATCTTATCGAGTAACACATAAACAAGAATATTGTGTCCTTATATGTGTCCTCATATTTTGCCTTGAGATAACCTCATGAAGCAGCATATTTCCTCTGAGGATTTTCTTTTCATTTTTGTATGTAATACTTATGACGAAAACCCTGGTAATGAGCACTAAATGGGATATGGACACCTTTTGCCTGACGTCCCTGTGTGCGCACAGAGGGAGCGAGTTAGAGGACTTGCGTGAAGCTTTCATCCTGCCATTTTTAACATCTGGACAGCACACTACGCGGCAGAATTTAAGCCTCTAGTCTTTGGGATGTTTACTGAAGTGTTTCCTTCAGAAACTTCAAAGCCAAACACTGGCGCTGACCCACGATACCTAACAAGCATTCGAATGGGAGAAAGGCAAAGAGCAGGCTGGGATCAGGAGAGGGAAGAGAGGGATGGACACAAGGGATTTGATTTGCAACATAAAGCTGAATGCGTACACACACAGGAGCACAGACAGATTCAACACTCTAAAGTTATCTCAGCTCTCATATTATGCAAGGCCAAGAGATTAATTTTATTTGTCTTTGCAATGAACCAGGGCCAAGGATTCCTGTGAGTATGGGGAAGGTTTGAGGACATTGGGCAATGCATCTGTTTCATTATATACATTGCTCTCTTTCCCCCAATCTCTAGTATCTCCTTTCCATGTTACTCACTGAATTTGTCTCGTGTAGAGGCACCTGGGTTTTGTTTGTGCCATTTATGTATTTAGACTTCCAGATTTCAAGATCCTCAAGCAGGAGTATCAGAGGTCCTGAGGCCCCCCTCAGGGAATTCAGCGTTCCTTCCCTTATTTCCAAAGTGAGTCAGGAGAGGGATGAATCTGAGCATTAACACGGAGGATAGACCTGACTTGTACATGGTGCTGACTTGTACTTGACTTGTACAAAGTTGCTTTTGCAAGTATGCCTTAAAATTAAATTAGGTGTGGATGGTACAAGTTGAGAGAGGCAGAGGCTATGGGGTAGATAGGGTAGTGACTGAACACCAGCAGTACTGGCAGACAAAGGAAAAACCAGTTGTGACACTTTAAATTCTAGTTACTGCAACCATTTTGTGTGTAATCTTTGCCCAGTGGATGAAATGAACTGAAGCTCATCTTCAGACCTATATATGAACATTCAGACCTACATATGAACATCCCAAGGGAATGTCTGCAAGGCATTTGCTTATTTCTGTAAGATTTTGGAAAGCTGGCCTTCCCTGTTCCAACAGATCCAAGCCCAATGGCTTGTACATCTCAGCTGCGTTCTCTGTGATGCATGCTGCTTTTGGGAAATGCTCAAGCTGATTTATGTTCAGGGTCCAGAGCCTTCTCTTTTGTTGTCTAGGTATGTGTGAGCACAAATAAAAAGATAGAAATAGTTGGAAAACCAAAGCTTTGGCCTGTTTCCCAATTACTTCAGCTGTACAATCCCATTTTAGAGTCCACGCTAACCCTTGCTACTCTTCCATCCACTAGCATGTGACCTTCTAACACTGTAGTCAGACCTAGGACATTACCAGAGCACTAAGTTTGCATTATTCTTCTTGGAAAATATGAACCAGATGACATGATGAATACCATCCATAAAAAAATAGTTCTAGAATTTCTTAATTGTGGCTTACAAATCAAATGTCTTATATATGTGGTCATCCTAAACCCATGCAGATGAATGCTGTCAGATCTCCTGCTGCTCTATAGATTTTTTTTCCCCCTGCCTTTACCCACAAACAGTAGGACCTGGAAGAAATCCATCTTTTAAAGACTGCTATATTTTAATGCTACGCCAGCATTAGTCTGCCTCAGAGAAGGCTATGATCCTGTAAAGTATTAATCAGTAGGAACTCATTAAATGCACGTGCTCATCATCAGCTATATCCTTAAATTCCTGAAGTATTGAATTTATTTCAATCGAATAGGCCAGTCTGTGTTGGAAGTGTTAAAACAAGCTAAAGTCCAGAACACTAAAGAGCTATTTTTAAATGTTGTCCGCCAGCCATTTCAAACTACTTACTAGAATAAGTAGAATACTTAAGTACCTGTTTGATACAAAACCTCTTTTTATACCTGGTAAACAGATTTGTAATCAGTTAATAAATCTGGTCTTCAGTGCCCTGAAAGTAAACAAGTTAGATCCGATGAATGAATTTTCCTACAACAAAGCAAAGTACTGTGTTTCATAAAGCAATGGAATCCACTTAAGAAAAGGAATAATATATTTGTGCCACCACAAGGTTATCTGATTAACAGTACAATGTTTTGAATTGATGTGGGGTTTTTTGTCACTGGCAAAGGCTAGCATGTAACTGATCTCTTTTTCAAAAAGTTGCTTTTTAGAACTATGTATGAGTAATTCAAGCATGGAATGTTTCCTCCTGGAGTTTATATTGCTAGCGGACACAAATGAAACTTAGCAATTTTGCATGCTGAAGCAAATTAAAAAATAGGTAGTAAATTCTCCAAATATTGCAGGTGTGGGATTAAGTAGGTCAAAACTGAAGTAAATCATATGACATTAATGAACCAGAGAGGAGTGTAATTAGAAAACAAACAACACATAACTGCCTAGAAATAACATATCCTCTGTTTTCTTAATCAGGCTTTCAATCTGAAATAACATTTAGACAGTAAAAAAGTATGTTGAGTCTGAGGAAAGTCTGTTAACCCAATAGTTTCTAGTCACTGGAAAGCTGACTAATTAAATCAAGAAGCTTGAAAAAGGCTCCTTCTGTCCACTTGCACTTCTAGGACATGGAGTAAATAGCTTGCCTTTAAAACAAACTTCACGTGTTGTGTAGTTACAGGCTGTTCTGTGTTTTAACAATTCCTGCCTGAGGAGGAACGTGGTCACATTTCATTCCAGCCTTTCCAGGGACCTCCACACTTCTCTGCCTGACTCCTTCTCTGCCGCTCCAGCTCAAAAAGAAAAACTCACTTTTTCTGGGAAGGATGAAAGCTGAGGATGGCTGAGGGGATGTGTCAGAGACAAACATGCTCTATGTGCTCCTCCTGACAAAGGCTTCTAGTTTTAAAAGTTTGAAGTAGGCCTGATCTTTTGATGGGGCTTCATTCATGAGAAGAGCTAATTACCAGGAGGGGTCAACAGGCTGCAGTGGCTGAGCTTCAGAGCCAGCTGTTTAGGCAGATGGAGGAAATTGCCCTGGGATATTTTTCAGGGGTTCAAAGATAATTGGCATGTCAGAGCTATCAGAGCCCGTACTTCAAACATTCGTCTCCCATTACTCTCTCAGACTCGGGTGGCAGGAATGGTGTGTTTTTATTTGGCACCTATTGTTACATTTGAGTTTGCCAGATTTATAATCTCATGCTCCCAGTGACTCACCGCTTCTTGAAAGCAAGTCTCCTTGGTGCTAGAATTTCCTATTTTATGAATTATCCAAAAAGCGTGTATTCTATAAATGACCTTCACTTGGGAATACATCCATGATGCAGTGGGGAGGAAATAATTTGGACATTATCAAAACTGTTAATACCAGGAAGGGATTACTCAGCATCCATGGAACAAATATCTATGCCCAGCAGCATTCACATTAAAATGGAAACTTCATGATCATTTTTCCTTTTAAGTTCTTGATTGCATGTGATTTCATGATTTTCATGTCGCTTAAAGTTAAAATGTAAGTTTTTATAAGATTGCTGTTCTCCAGTTGATAAAAATCTATAGTGAAATTTGTTTTTCCTAGGAATATAAAAGGTCTTGAAAAGTATTTCGTTTCTTTTATGTCATCCTGTGTATTTCCAGATATGCTGAGAAGCTGCCTGTGTCCCAGAAACATGCACTTTAAAACCCAAGTCAGGAAAGACACTTTAAACTTGCAGTGTTCAACATTTGGAATGCAAACAGCAAGCCAGGAGTCGTCTTACAAACAGAGCATATTTACTTTCTTCTTCTTGCTAAATCTTTTCCTTTCAAAACAAAGAAGGAATTTAAATACAAAAAGATGCAAATACGAACCTGAAATTCCGATGAATTAAGCAAATCACAGATAAACAGGAAACCAGTTCCTCCAATATGGTAACATGATCTTACCTGTGTTTCATGTATTTACTATTTTTTGTTCCTTCATAAAACTATAGCTAAAGAATGCTTTCTTTACCTATATGATGCAAATAGTAATATATAAGCTTAATTTAGACAGCAAACAGTTTTTTCTGAAGTTGAGTAGAGTATAAATTTGGCATCATTAGAAACTATACTCTTAAATGTATTAAGTGCTATGAAGTGGTAGGAAGGAGCTCAGTTTCATATTGTCATGTAGGAAAAACTGTGTGTATTTTGCAAAGGTAGAATTTTAGGTATGCGACCTTAATATTAACTTAAGGTAACCTATTGTATTTAGGTTATACTGTGATTTGCTTTTTTTAGTATCTGAAAGAGTGAACATAAAAATTACAATGAATGATCAATACACACTGAAACTGAGAAATTTTTCATATATTCCTAGCATATTTAGGCAGTGCTACTACTTAGTTCCACAACCTGCTTCAGCTGTGTGTCACAACTGTTTTTCACCTGAGGCAGGTGTAGGTCATTGAACTGAGGCTGCCATCAAGGAATCTGAGTCAACCACAGTGGTCACTGAAGATTATCATGGACTTCCTGAAAACTGGAGTGAAATTAGGAACTTTTTCGATTGTGCTCTGAGACATTATATGTTACTTTCTCTTTTCAGTTTCTCTGACTTCCCACTTCACCTGCAGACTAACTAAAACTCCAGTTTCTCTTCAGATTATGTAAAATACATTAATTAGAACAAAGCTGACACCACTGTTCTATTAGCATTGATTAGTGATTTAGTGTATCCAAGGTATTAAAGTCCTGACTTTATTATTTTTTTTCTTTTGTGTCCTTGTTTAGCTAGCATCCTGTGAAGATGGGTGATTGGAGTGCCTTAGGAAAACTTCTTGACAAAGTTCAAGCCTATTCTACCGCAGGAGGGAAAGTGTGGCTGTCTGTCCTCTTCATTTTTCGAATCTTGCTATTGGGAACAGCAGTAGAATCTGCCTGGGGAGATGAACAGTCTGCATTTCGGTGTAATACTCAACAGCCTGGTTGTGAGAACGTCTGCTATGATAAGTCCTTTCCCATCTCCCATGTACGCTTTTGGGTTCTGCAGATCATATTTGTGTCTGTACCTACCCTTTTGTACCTGGCACATGTGTTCTATGTAATGAGGAAAGAAGAGAAGCTGAACAAAAGAGAAGAAGAGCTTAAGGTAGTCGCAAATGATGGTGTGAATGTGGATATGCATCTCAAGCAAATAGAAATTAAGAAATTCAAGTATGGGATTGAAGAGCATGGCAAAGTGAAGATGCGTGGGGGACTGCTCCGTACTTATATCATCAGCATCCTGTTTAAATCTGTCTTTGAGGTGGCTTTCTTGCTGATACAGTGGTACATTTATGGGTTTAGCCTGAATGCCATCTACACCTGTGAGCGAGACCCATGCCCGCACAGAGTGGACTGTTTCCTCTCCCGTCCAACTGAGAAGACCATCTTCATCCTCTTCATGCTGGTGGTGTCCTTGGTGTCTCTTGCCTTGAACATTATTGAGCTTTTTTACGTGTTCTTCAAGGGCGTCAAGGATCGTGTGAAGGGGAAAACCGACCCCTACTCCCACAGCGGTGCCATGAGCCCTTCCAAGGACTGTGGCTCCCCCAAATATGCTTATTACAATGGCTGCTCCTCACCGACCGCCCCCTTGTCTCCCATGTCCCCCCCAGGGTACAAGCTTGTTACTGGAGACAGGAACAATTCCTCCTGTCGTAACTACAATAAGCAAGCCAGCGAGCAAAACTGGGCCAACTACAGTGCGGAGCAGAACAGAATGGGGCAGGCTGGCAGCACCATCTCCAACTCGCATGCCCAGCCCTTCGACTTCTCCGATGAACACCAGAACACGAAAAAACTGGCATCAGGACATGAGCTGCAGCCCCTCACCATTGTGGACCAGAGACCTCCCAGCAGAGCCAGCAGCCGAGCCAGCAGCAGGCCCCGACCTGACGACCTGGAGATCTAAGCTTCTTGATGAAGTTACTTGCTCAACTACGAAACGACGTGCATTGGAAGATGCCGTCAGTGCTGATCTTGTTACAGTGGAGGTGGTACTTAACAGTCTCAAGCAGGAGATTTTAACAATCATAAAAAAAAAAAGCAAAACAAGCAAACAAACTTTTAAAATACTTGCTGGTTCTTTGGGGGGTGTGGGGTTGGTGTGGGGTGGTACAGTACACATTGATATTTAATGTAGCTGGTTTAAAGAATTTAAATACTAAAAAAAAAAGGAAAAAAGATAGGTAGTACTAAGGTAAAGGGCTGTTTTTCTAGAAAGGCTGTAAATATCTGAGTGTATGTGTATGTGTGTACTATCATGTTTGTTTCTAAAGAATCTTCTGTAATACTAAAACCCAATAATAACTGAACTCACATTTGTCAGGGTGAAGTGCTACCTGAAGATGAAAATATTTTTACTATTCAACATGCAAAAAAGTCCAGGATTGCCTCTGACCATTTCCCTGTCAAGAACATTCCACTCTTAGAAAGTGCACTTTGAAGGTAAACTTTCCTATATGGTCCTCTGGGTTGTTGAAAGGCTCCTGTGAGGACAATTTACAGTTTTGAGTCATTCAATTCAAATTTCAGGTGTGGCCCACCAAGAAATACTTCGGTCACCTGCTCTTCCAGCCCTTCATGCAGGTGTATTTTGTGATGTGCTTAAATGCGATGGCTCCACACATGTGCAAACAGCAACGACACAGTTATGTCCACAGCGATACTTGTGTCCTGCTCCTTGTGTAGAGTCTCTTTAGTATTATATAAAACACAGTTTGCTGCCACTTGCAGATTTAAGCATCAAGATGAGCAAGCAACTGCCTTTAGTGAATTTTATCACACCTTTATGCGTACTAAGGGTGTACTTATGTGTGTGGATCTGGAGGTAAAGGTATACACAAAACACCCTCAAGAAGCATATGCTGAGAAATAAGCGCACACAGGTTACTTGCAGTTGACACTTCCTCATGGATGTTGTGAAGATGTGGGCCACTATGGTGTTTACATTCTCTGGTTCCTTCAATGTAAGTGAAGCACACGTTGTTATATTTTTTTTAATTCTATAAAATATTTTCCATGTATCCTAAATGGATGCTCTTTTAAAAATAAATAAATAAAAAAAATCTAAAGGGCCTAATCCTGGATGTCTTGCTCTGGAAAATCTCTCTTGAAAGTTGTTGGGAGTTTTGCCTCAACAAATCTGCAGGATCAAGCCCAAGATGTAGCGAACCATGTTCTTGCTGGCATGAATGATTTTCTTTTGTAGAATTTAGGGGTGGAAAAGACCCATTAGGTCACCTAGCCAATCTCCCTGATAGGTAATAATGATGCTTGAATGATAGAAGATGTAGTACTGTAAGCAAGCTTTAGTCTTTTATGTGAGAAACTTAGAAGAAGTGCTTTGTGCTGGATTAATAATAAAATATGCCTAAATGGCTTTTGTAGTAACTGGTATTTTTCTTGTTCTAAATATTCACATTTACTGAACTGCAATGTCCACTGAGTTTGACAGTTAGGTCTTTCTAGATAGCTCTAGCAACTTTAGTGTTTACAGTTAGGTTATGTTTGAAATGCAAGTGAAGTTGAAAGGATTTTTAAAGAGTACAATTCTAGATAATTTATTTGAAATATATGCTAAAGAAATCTACCAGTTTCTTCAAATGCGTAGCCTCTTAGCTGAACACAGATTGACCAAGGAAATACATAGCTTGGTTTCATTTTGCAGCAACACAGATAAATTGTTTCATTTAATACATTATATTAATTTGTTTGACATTCCATGTTAAACTACTGTTGTCTTCAACTTCATTGCATGTATGCAACCATAGTTTGTCAGATCATGTTGTCTGGAGAACATTAGTCAATAAAGTTTTAATTTAGTATAAATATATTTTCTAATTGTCTTTCACTGTTTCATATGTCCATATATATCTTTCAGTCTGATAATCCAAACTCATTCCTCCCTTGTTCATTTTTCCCCAGCCACTCTGCATTTCAGAGGCATCCTTTATTTAATCCATCTGGATTTGCTTTGAACTGAAATTCCAGAGGGCCACATTCAGACACCCTCACAACTGGAAAAACAAGCATTGTCTCAGCCACTCCTGAAACAAAGTAGTGTTCAGCATGAACAAATCTTGCCAGGAGTCTCAGAAAATGTATATTTATTTGTAAACTATTATTAAAATGACAGTACTAAAAGATTGTCACATAATTTTTCAAGTTTTTTTTTTTATATGGCTTAGATTTAACATCATGAAATCATAGCATCTTGTTTACATTTCCCCATGTCATCAGATTGCTCAAGTGACAGTCAGTTTAAATTTCTGAAATTAAAACCTCATTTCTTCAAACTCAATAGGAGAAGGGTACCCATTTTGATAAGGCTGGGATTTTGCGTATTGCCTCTCCTGCTTCATCATTTAAGTCTTCATCACTAATAAAGTCGTATAGTGCTTGGCTTTTCAGGATTGGACTCAAGGTGTAAGGTGGTTCAGCTCCTTTTTTTTATTTGAATAATCAAAACATAATGGTCATGTGATTATCATAAAAGTTGTTACTTTCGAATTTGTTTGTTGTTTTAAGTCCAAATTCTTCTCCTTCTCATTAGCAAAGATGGGGAAAAAGCAGGGCAGTGGTAGTGGATTTACAGCTCTGAGAGATACTGCAAAAGTATCAGCACAAGGAATGACTCCTTGAAGTTTTCCTTAAACAATAACAATGAGTCATATTTAAGCTGGCTTGTCCTAGTTGGTCTGTACAAACAGAAGGGCATTCCAAGCATTTTGTAAGGATCATGCTCTTGGAAAGGTGGACACTGAAGCATTCAGAGAAGGGCTCACCCTGAGATGAAATGTAGTGTCTCCTAGTCTGGTTGATTGTCAGGTATGTCCCATGGGGCATCTTGGACAGCTGAAAGAATTTAGTGCTTCAGTGCCGAGGCTCCCTGAGTGATTTTTTGTTAGTGGTAGTGCCTATGTGTGCATGTGTAGGGTAAAGACATCCCAGAGGCCTTTTCTCCCACCTAGATTTATTTCTGTGGACACCATTTATTATGCACTTCAAAGTCATCATAATTTTGTGCACTGTTCATCCAGTTCTTTCTCTCAGTGCATCCCTGCAGCAGGATTTGCTTTGTATGCACAAAAAATGCACATACAACTGATGACACAAAATAAGCTGTGATACAATTCTAGCACATACTTCTCAGCCTTAGTAGAAAGATACGTCAGATATTGATTTCAAACTCGAAAAGATACAAAAATACAATCTCTGAAGGTGATTTAAACAAAAACCCCAAATTCACATTCTCTTAATTATTTTAAAAATGTGTTTATGTTTTTATATTCTGAAAAAAAGGCTAATCATCTTAAGGCCTCCACCCTGTTCAAGTAATTTTAAATGTTTTTAAAGAGTAAAGTTAGAAGGCAAAGTTTCAGACAGCCTAAAACCTTTATGCATATCATGTAATTTTAAGATGTTTTAAATACAGCGAGCACACGCTAAGGATTATTTCCTAATTTAGAAACTCGATTTCCATATTTAAAGTGGAAACTACAGTAGTAGTTTGAGAACCGGAACAAATTATGTGAGCATACCTGCCTCACCCGACGAAATCCATCATTTTTAAGCAATGTCACTGGTCCAGAACCACATATCCCACGTGTGTCTACACCACTCCTGTGCTATTCAGCAGTAGCGCACTGGCTCTGCTGTGAACCACCATGCTGCCTTTCCCTTAGATTTTCTCTACAGCTTGTTATTGATTAAAACAGAGACAAAAAAACACACAGTGATGTAAGGAGTAGAGTTTTTCAAGTCAGATGTAGGAGTCCTGAAGTAACCTTGACTGGTTAATCCAGATTTCTGAGTATGTCAGATCAAAACCTCCTCCAGTTTTGGTGGTGTCTGTTTCTGTTCTGCTGAGACAGAATTACTTTTAATTCTTCCTGTAATTCCTCCATGATTACCACTGTTCTCTTTTCAAGAATTTAAACAAAATAGGGCAGAAAATAGGAATTATATTCCTCCTGTAGAATTTTTTCCTTTCTATTTACTCCTAATCCAAACCTAGCAGGACTACACATTCTACTGAGATTGACATAATTGTTTTTAATGTGCTGTATTACTCAAATAATCAGATTTACCATAATCTCCTTGAAGATGTCTTGACTTCTCATGCTGCTCATGAGATGTCATGCTTCTCCAGCCACTTGCAGGTAGATCTGCCAAAGAACTCAGATGACAGAGGTGGGGTGGATGGCCCTTGAGGATTTCTCTGGCAAAAATCTAGTTCTTTGATGATACAGAGTTACTCCTTACATTACTTTCATTTCTACTATCAACATAGACAATAAGGTCAGAAATATAAGTCATGTCTGAGAAATCACTACCTAGTATTATCTGCCTCAGTGGCATGCCTCAGTTGCATGAAACTATTTGAGTGTCCTCCATTTGATTTTAACTTATTCTAATATATATAATGGCTCCAGAAACATAGGACTGTAAAATCAGCTCTGCAAAGAGATGACTTCCTTTCCCTGACTTAAATCATGTGCTTTTGACTGTGCCCAAGGATATATTCACACCCAGACTCTGGCAGTCCTGGAAAAGTGTGTCAGATGTAAATTACATGATGCTAGCACATCACTAGATTGAAACAGGAAGAGCTTATTTGTCCCTGTTCTTATTTAAAAGGTATTTTGATAGACATAAAGGGGGAAAAAAAGCGCCTGTCTTAAACTTTTCCTAAATACTTCCTAATCTGGAGCACTACCAAAGACCCTATGAAGCAACTCAGATGATGTGGATGTAAACATGTTGAGCATTATCAATGGATACCACTAATATAAACAGTTTAAATAGATCCAGCTGGTCAGTAATGTGGTAAAACCAGCCTCTTCTAAAATGGCTGCCCTCACTCCTTCTGCCTGGTAGCCAAAGTTTGCTGCATCCGGCTTCTTGCAAAAGCACCTTGGACAAAGGCAGACATGTTTTTACAGTGATTGTTTTGCATTAACTCCTTGTGAGTGCTGGAGAAGCTGAGTGCTGGGAGCTGGAGGCAGAGAATCTGGGGCAGCCTGTACTGGGTTAGTAATGCACTGTCAAGGGAGTCACTGGTGAAAAGTAATGGCTTTTTGGGGATTGTGGCCTCTCCCATCACTTAAAAAGGTCTCTGCTGCTGTGTTAGGAAATTTGCACAACAAAATGAGACATGTGAGCTAAGACCAGTATAAAAGGGAAAATGTTCAGACATTTAAATTGCTCCTTTAAAAAAGCCTCAACCACAGTGACATGCTTCCCATTAGAACTGACAGAAAATGCCCACATAAGTTCCAGGATTTCAGTCATTTAAATCAATGCTAAAATTCTTTTCAACATCAATCGTAAACAGATTGGACCCAGAAAGATATATTATGACATTTAATTTTCATTTATATAACTGCAGAGGGAAAGCTGATGAGTATAAGCTACAAAATCTTGGATGGTGACTACTTAAATATGTGTAATCATACTATTTCCTCACACTGTTTTTTTGTAACTTGGTCTACAGGCAAATTTATGAAAAGTAGTCTGAAGTTTTATGTTTTTTACAAAGAGACATGAATTCCGTAAATGTAGTGAAATACATTTATATGATGTCTATGTCAAATTTATGCAGGATTACATAAGGGAATGTGGGTAATATATAACATGCATTTAACTCCTGAGTTTGGCAGCTGGGGAATTAAAACTTTGTCTCTCCTCATCCCTGTTAGAAAGATTTTCATATCTGAAACACCTGAGCAGTTTCTCTGGGAGCTTTGCTTGGATAGGAGCCTTTGCGTCCTCCTCCCCCTCCTTTTTCCATCTATAGTAGAAGTTACATACTGGAAAACAGAAGACTCCCAAAATATATAAATAAATGCAATCACAGTTGATAACAAAGCATTGCAATCAGAGAATAGCTAGTAGTTCTCTTCTGCATGTCTGCAACTAACTCAATAGGAGAGCAAGATGGAAAATTGTTTAAGGCATTAGAAAGTCCTTTGGATACTTTAGCATCTGAAAACCACTGGTCCTTGCTGAAACAGGCCTTTTCAGACTCAGCTTCTGCTGAGTCACAAAGTTTTTTGCCTTTGAAGGCTGAAGTACCTTGGCTCAAAATTGAAGTGGTTCTGGAAAAGTTCAAACCTTCCCTAATGACCATATTTGCATGCTATTCTCGGTACTATTTGCATATAATAGGACACCCTCCACAGGAAGGCTTCTTCAAAACATAGGCTCTGCTTACACTTTGAATTTCCCTATTCAAAGGGGAATATTCAAAATTATCTATGCATCACTACTTCAAAGTGTTTCGATGGGAGTACTCTGCCATATATTTGGGAGACTCATCAGTTGTTTCAAAGCTGAATATATAGCCAGCTGTAAGATTGCCACCTGGGTTTTGTGTGTGGAGGCAAAGAAGTATTACTCAGGCAAGAATCCTACCTGGCCTGACCTAGCATACTTCTCTTGAGGAAAAGGAGTTTCTGTTGAGTACTGTGAGATGAAAACTCTTCACTGAGCTTTACTTAGTTCCTTCCTTTATTCAAGAAGTCCCTATAGAGTTGTTTTTATTGGAGCACACAGAGGATCCAACTATGAGTTTGTGAGTCTTTGTAACTTGCCAAGGTATAGGATAATTTTTGAGGAATTTCTTCTGGTTCTAGTTTGGTTCTTCCAGCTCTGTGGGCTTTGAATGGATTGTAGTGCTCAATCCTTCAGTGTTAGGGTAATTGATGATGGCAAAGGGTGTGTGAGCAGAGAAAGTGGATCTGGATTTTTTCTCATAGGATTTCCTATAGAATCAACTAAACTGGTCAATTATCCTTCATTGTCCTGAAAAGTCAAGCTGCAAAGGTGTGAAAGAATTCCTGCATTCTAACAGAGCCTTCATGTGTGTGCTATAGTATCCTCTTAATCTGTCGTCTTCTTCACTCCTCCCAAGCAGCTGTCTTCTCTCACCACCCTCTTCTTTTCTGTACGTCACTTATGCCACAGGTATTTAGTGTTTTGTACTAAAAAACCTTTCCATATGTTTATTTTTTCCCTTGTGTCATGTGCTGGGGACCAGTCAAATAGAATAACCTGCTCCATTAAATATCTATTAATTAACAAGCTGGTGTATCTTCCATTTAATTTCTTTAGAATGAATGCTAATTACTACAAGTTTTGCATGACAGCTTAGGAAGTAATTTTGTATCTCACCTCATAGGAGCCCACATTTGCTCAGATCACTTTCTTTTTCATACTATTTTACAGTTAAGGAAGACAGCAGAGGAACTCAGAATTCTAGTTATGTATCTTAACCAGGTACAGTGAAAGTGTCAGGACATGGAGTTTGTCCAAATCTTCCTCCCACCTAAGTCCTAATGGACTCAAATCTAGGCTCCCACTAATGGTTATGTATGCTATATAAACAACAACAATAATAATAATATCTGGAGTTGCACTGATACAGTGCCTTTCATCTTCAAAGTACTTTGAGAACCCTATATAATTAGTTTGCTATGGAGTCATCACTGACAATACTGCATGAACCCCAGTACTACCCACTGTGAGAGTCAGAGGGAATCTGAACAGTCACGGATGGAGACCATACGTAACCTCCCTACCACTACTAAAAGAAATTGAAAATGCTGAACAAGTATATTTTAACACTTCACACAGGAGGAGGAGCCACAACCAGTAGGAAGCCAGTCTCCCTACGATAAGGAAACAGGAATATTTTCTTTGCTGGTAATCTACTACTTCAGATCTCTAAACATGTTCTAAACACATTTGCCTTGAACTATGTCTTAGTCAAGCTGGCAGAAGATCACAGATAGATTATCTCACTGCATGGAATCTTCATCTTTGTGCTACTAGAATATGTCAATTTTTTTTTAATTTAAAAAGTTTAGATTTGATGAATCCAGAAGGGATGCAGACATAATAAATACAACACTAGATAGGTTTTTACAAACATCAATGAGATTCCAGGGGAACAATTTATCTAGAGTACATCATTGGCAATTGAGAATACAATTTTAACATCATAGTATTTTTCAATTATTTTTTGTGAGCTTACAACAGATCCTTGTCAATGTCCAGGAGTTTGCTCTTTAAATCATCTTGGCATTTGCTGGAGATTATCACCCCAACATAAATTTGTAAACAGCCTTTTGAAAACTATGCCATTAAGAAAAGAGAAAAAAAAAAGAAAAAAAAAAAAAAAAAAAAAAAAAAAAAAAAAAAAAAAAAAAGAGAGCGAGAGAAAAATAAAAAGAGAGAGAAAAAAAAAGAAAAAAGCTGTAGGAGTCCATTCAAACTGATGAGAATAAGAGTGCAGAGGAGTAGAGAATTTTTTATTAGAGGATGCTTGGAGTATCTCTGAAGCTTACTAATTTTTATTTGCCTCACACTTGTACACTACCTGGCTTTTATTTTCTCATCACAAAACCTAATATGCTTTATTTGCCCTTTCCAAATAATTTTTTTCTTCTGGAAGATTCCATAGGACAAAAGGACACGATTTTACATCATTGTGTATATTAATAGTCAAATGAAAAATAATATTGAGACTAGTTTTCAAAAGTTGTGGTCAGGCAGAGTTACTGGACAGCAAGAAGAAGCTCTGCTTCCCATGCAGCTAATGGATACGTGCACTCACATGTCTTGATTTTTGCTCCATTTTAAGATCATTGTTTCTTTTTTAAACATTGGTGTTCTTCCCTGTTATATTTAAATATCACACAAAACCATAAACATAACCATATGTCAGAATGAGGGTTTTACTGATGAATGATGGTTTGGACTCAGATTCTTTGCTTTTATTTTTACTCCTTATTCCATCAGTTTTAATTGAAATGTATTCTCTGTATATGTGACATTCATCTTATTTTTAGCTACTCTTGGACTTCTTAAGGAAAAGTCAGCACATGACCTCAAGAGTATGAGAGGTACCTCCTAAAGTTGCCTTTTCTCTCTCCCGTGGTACATCAGTATATCTTCATCAACACAGCACTATGTAACAACCATAATATCCACTTATCGTGAAACAAGAAATAATGTTTTGGAATAGCAGCAAAACAAGGAAAAGGGCTGGGGAAGAGCAGTGAGATGAATTATTTGAGTACTCCTTCCAGATTTCAAGCAATCACAGCTGTTTCATTTCTGTAGCAAGAGAAGTTAGCCTTCCACACCAGCTATTTTTACAGTGGTGGGGCCGCAGGTCTCGGAGCAGGAGGAAGGAAAGGGAGTGACAAGGCACAGCTACATGAGAGGTGGTGTAGGAAAAAAGGTGACAGCCGGAAAACGGATGTTTCAAAAGAAAGAGTTGCACTAAAGTAGATGTTCTGTGATCTTCCCATATGCAACAATAACAGAACTTTGTATTTGAGATTACAACGTGGAAAGTGTTGGAGGTGAGAAACTCGGGGTTAAGAGTCTCCAGGAATTCATGGTGTTTCTCTGGGCCTGACTGCACTCTTTTGAAACATATGATGAATACATATCTCAGCTGAGAAACGTGATTTGCTTCACAATTCTGCCAGGCAGCATACAACCACACTGAGGGAAAAAGGTCCACTTCAAGAGTATGAGGAGGAAACTCTTCCTCCTTTTTCTTTTTGCAGATTCAGACTTCTCGTTTTCAAAGCCATATGTACAGCTGTGCTTTCGCTCTGTCATTTCCTGTTGAATCTTTGTTTCGCCCCACTTTTTTAAATTTTTATTTTAGTGTTATCTGACATTGCTATTTTTTCTTTTTTTTTAAATTTATTTTTTACTCTGCTCAGAGGTACCTACACCTATTTAGAGGCAAGCCCGCCCTAGAGCTTAGGGCAGAATTTCCACATCCTAGTGACACTGATTCATCCAGGTGACACTGTGGCTCATTCAGTGTGTCCAGCAGAGATGGTGATGTTATTAAGCAGGTCTGAGCGCCGCAGCAGTGTGCCTGCCACACTTCTAGAGCTGTCACGCCCTGCTGCACTGAGTCACCAGGAGGCACTGGCCCAGGCTGGGGCTGGCTCAAAGGCCGGAGATCTCAGGGAAGAGCACCAGGCTGCTGTGCACAGCAAACATGCCCAGCGATTTCATCCACACTGTTTCTTCTCTTAAGTTTTAGTTGCGCTTTTGGATCCCACCTGACCTCTGCCACATTCGCCTTATTTTCCATTGTTCTGGGCCGTATTCTGACAAGCTTTTCAAACTGTGAGCTTTTCAGGCATTCCCTATCAAATGTAAATAGAGCATTTGCAGAAGCATGCAAATTGAGTAGTTGATCTGTTAGTAGATGGTTAGATATTTTGGGCAAGGGAGGGGGATTAATTTTGCTGCTTTTTACAACCAGAGTGTCAGAAATGATTGTTTTGGCACCTGTGTGTTCTTGGACTCTTTAATAAATTTACAAGTGAATGAACTGGAAGCGTCATGTAGCTTTTTGCAGGCAACATTCATCATGAACGTACTTATTTCTCATAGGTTTTTTACTTGCTTTATTCCCTTCTAAAAAACCTTAACATTGATACACATTTTCTAAAGTTTATAATGAAATTTATAAAATTTGTCTTAGAGACCTGATGTCGCATATGATATTTAACATATGAACTGGGACTTCTCTGAGTCAATAGCAGTGACCAAAGACTCAGGAAATCTCCAGTCTGTGACTGAATGACCTTTACTGCTGGATTTCCTTTCTGAAAAATGCCAGTTGTACTCCCTTCCTTTGTCTGCCCTATATAGATAAATTGTAAGGATTGGGGAAAAGGAGGTTACTGGTGTTATACCGTACTAGGCTCATCTGAGACATAGGGAGGGCTCACCCTAGGAGAACAGATACAGTCATTGCCCTGGTCTGTCCAGCAGGTCCACAGGGCAGGAAGATATGGTCCACTGATCAGTCAGTTCCTGCAGAGTGCATATCAACATTATAAAGCCAGTTCTAATTAGTAATAATTTAAACCAAATCTCACTGTAACCCAGTGATTTAGGAGCAGATTCATGAGTTGCTCTGTTCTCTGCACAGTGTGGGAAAAATAGGTACCTTGCCAACCATCCCTAGTGGCAACACCATCATTTGTGTCTGTCCAAAGTGTGGAGAGAGAAATTCAACTACCCAAAAGCCCTGTTATAATTGAGTGCAGTTGGTCAAAAAGTTTTGTGTTTTCCGTAGGCACTTAGTTTCTCAGGAGTAAAAATGAAAGTGGAATTCAGTGGAATGCTGACTGAAAATTGACTGAAAAAACATCACAATGGTTAAGAAAAGCATCACTAGGCATTTACTGTAGTTGTTGTCTGGAATAAGCTCTCCTGGTTTGGTTCCAGGCTGCATTAAAGGCCTCATGATGCACCATGGCCAGGCCTCTTGTCTGTTCTCATGGTGCATCTTGGAAAATCCAAAATAAGGTGCCCCAGATAAAATATTCTTTTCCATTTGTAAAAATCCATAAATACTCAAAACACAAACTGATTATGGAAGTCAATATGTAAAATGTTTTGCTATTTTTTTAATTAAATACTCTGATTAACTTTCGTGTCTTAATCAAGAATGATAACAGTTTCGTGTTTAAGGCTGATGACTGAAAGTAGAAAACAACACAAGGTGAAACAACTTGAGAGAAACTGTCTTTGCTATCTGGATTCATGGCATCATTTTCTTGCTGAGGTTTTACTGTGGCACAGACAAAAAAGCTACAAACAAAAGTAAAAAAATAGAATCCTTTCTAGTATTGCTTCATTATTAAACAGCTGCTTCACAGTTGGAGAAATATTGCACACAGTAGTTTTCATGCTGTGTGCCAGGCTCACCACAGGTAGCTCGATGAGAATCTTATATCTCTGCGGAGAATCTGATTGGAGGGAGAGCAGGTGGCTGAAGTGCAAAGAGAAGCAAACAGGTCTAACTCCTGCTGGGAACTCCTGCTGCAGGGTGGGGAGACTCGGTGGTGATGCTTACGTGCCTGAAAGCTCGCCAGTGCTGGCCATCTGGTTGCTCTTGCACTTGATGAATCGGCTCTCAGAGTCTCTCCTGCACATACCTTTTGTCGAGGCTTTGACTTAGCGCTACCTCGGTCTATTTTTAACAGCTACATTTTCCATGATTAGATTTTAATGCTATTTATTTATTTAAACTGAACCAAACAATTCCACATAAGCTGAACATTCCAGTGGCCATCACTCTTGGCCATGCAGAGGATTCTAAATCTAGTTTAAATTACATTCCTTGAATGGTAGAAAAAAGCTGCATCATGTGCCGAAGCTTGGTGGTGTGAATAACCAAGTCATTCTTTCACAGGTTGCAGAAACTCTATTAAGGAAACATAAACAGGTTAAAGGTCTCTCAGTGGCTGTGCTGTCTATACATAGCAATTTACCCTCACTTTTTCCGTCTTCAGCTCCTGGTTGAATGTGCATTGCTTATTCTCCTCATCTGCCATAATTGAGGCAGATCCTCTGTTATTTTCACTGAAGTTAAAAGGAATGAAGAATGAAGATAATTGGACTCGGTGTCTCTGCCAGTTTCTGGCAGATATCTGAGACTATGAAGCTTTTAGGTCCCTCCCTCCTGCACCAATTGCAAAGGCAGGTAGAAAAAATTGGCATCTCTCAAAAACACTTTTTCACAGACAAAAAGATCATTTCCACAAACCTGTGGCATAGCTGTTTCTGAGTCTTTGTGCTAGGCTTCCAGGGCTTCCTGGTAGGAAGGGAGAGCGTGCTTCCCAGTCGCATCACTGTTAATAAAATAAATCAGTTGTGTTAAAATTAGCAGTGGGCGAACTGTTTCAGTTGAAACAAGAACTGTCCTGGATGGGTGCCAATCCTCAAAATAAATTCAAGCCAATCTTATTTTTACATTTTAAAAGTAATAAAAAAAAGTAGTAAACATGCAAGTATATATAGATGTATGCACAGAGAATAGCTCAGGGATTAGAAAAAGACATGTTTCGCATCTGGAGCCCTAGTTTTGCATATGCATGCAAGCAACTTCCCTCAAGTGAATTATCCCCTTGTACCTATTTCCCATCTAATCAGGCAGCAATATATAAACAAAAGGCTTTAGTGCATAAGGGTGCTACAACCTGCAGAACATCACCATTTGTGCATCTAGGGAAGAAAGATGACACTGGTTAATAGGACAAAGCTGGCACCAATTAAACCACGTCCAGCACATCGACTCCACTTTCTGGAAGCAGAGTCATCCCCAAATATTGTGTTAGGAAGTACAGCCAGCCCTGCCTACAGCAGGATGTGGCTTCCAAATATCATGCATTGCATATAATTTATTGCGTAAATTAAAGCGGGGGGATGAAGGGTGGGAGGAACAAGGCTTCACTGGGCTGTGGCCTCAGAGAGGAAGATCAGTTTGGTTTGCATGGGGAGCACAGAGGTTATTTTGAGGAGTTGGAGGAAGGCAGTGTTGTCTGTGTACATTATTTCACACATCAAAAACTTCATTTCTTGGGGTTTTTTTAGCAGCCCAGAAACAGATCATTCCCATGTGAGGTATAACAGCACCAAACTGTGAAAATAAGGCTTGGGGGTTTTATTTGGATTATTTTGTTTTCATCTTTGACCTTCATCTTCAATTGCCTCAGGGAGTGTTTACTCCTGCAGTCTTATGCAGGTGTGATAGTCACATGTGAGGTGAGGTTGTGGGGATGCCTGTCTTAAGTTTAGACTGCCTAAAATTTAACAAAAATCATTTCACTGCTTAGGCAGCTCTGACCCAACCTATGCAGTGACACAATGTGCCTCCTAGCACACCCAGATATCTCACTCCTGTATGATTTATCTTCTTAGGAACAGGTCAACAGGGATATTGTACAGGGTGTACCATAACCTCTCAGGAAAACACACATTATTTACAGGTTCACGCACATTTTCACAACAATTGTCTTTTTTTACACCAAACTTTTGGCCCTCCACAGGTTTTGTTTAGATATATCTTCAAGAATGAAAACAGAAGTTTATTGCGACCTTCTTTCAAATTCACCATGAACATGCTTCTCATGTTCCTGTTCTTCTAAGTATAGCACTGTGTATCTAGGTGTGGATGAACAATGGAGCTTGCTAGAAGGGGCCCCCAAAGACACAGTTGTATCTAACTGTTGTATCTGTGTGATAATGTCTTGAAAATGCCAATACACACAAAAAGTTGATCTTGTGGCTCTAAGGAAATGCTGCATAAATTACTTGAGGTTCATGCAAGTATTCACAAATCAGTTTTGTACAGCTATACAGGAGAGAGGACACTGAGAGATGGGCTCCCAATAGTAAAAGAACAGCAACATTTAGGTCAGCTTTGGGGCTGGATGATATCATGATATATCCCGTGGCTTATATCCTAGTAAATCACACTGCCAGATTATTCTGAACATAATATTATATGCCTTTGTACACTCTGAAATGGTCAATACTATGAACCAGCTTCTTGAACAGCTCTCACCCCCCTTTAGTATGTACAATATATCTTGAACATAGGACGTTTTTTGTCCAAAAGTCATGAAACACAATAAAATTGCGAGACCAATTCATAAAAATAAATTAAATCCTGCAGGAGGACCTCCCTGGAACAAGCTGAGTTACAACACTTCAAATGCATATTAATTGGGACACATGGTCTAGTATTTAAGCAAAGGCATGCATTTGTTCAGGCAGAGTGTTCAGGTGATACTTAAGGTCAAAACCTTCATGGGTCTGATGAAATTTGTGATCAGCTGATAGAACTGTTTACCTTACAATAAACTTGAAAGACTGTCCTGCACAGAAGAGACACATTGGAGTTCTTTGTTGGGCAGCTCTGTGAAATCAGCTGCAGTGTCTGCATATGTTTTGTTACTCCCATGTCCATTGCAAAAGACTGACAGACTTCTGAGGCATTGCCCAAAAGAAAGGCTGGGTACAGCATTTGTCTCACTTGATGCAGGTATGTAGAGGAAGGCATCTTCCAGGACCCAGCCAAACACAGGCTCTCCTGTTGCATCTCTGATCGGGTCTGTGAAAGAGAAGTCATCGTATTGCAGCTCCTGAACAACATCACTGATCTCCCATCTCCCTGTTTCATGGTCTGTAGGACTCTCCCGCAGTGGCAGGGGGATGGTGTGAGCTGCATTTGTTTGGTCTTGCACAAAGAAGATCATACCAGGCCAGTGAAGAAGACTACCTGCTCCAGACTAGAAAACAAATAAGCCTAAACTAAGGAGTCCATCATGGAAGCCCTTATGCTGCTTGTGAATGAAGGCAGACTGGGGAGTGCCAAGGGAATGGCTGTTGCAGGCTGAACCCATGGGCTGCTCTCTATCCCATCATACTGGTAACCCCACAGTGAGAACATTAATGTACACTCAATGGTGAACAGGCTACCTACTCTACTTGATGTTATGGACACATGGGAGAATCAGTGGAAGCAAAACATATCAGGATCTTTTTCTTTCATCTCTGCAAACCCAAGAATTATAATGGTTTTAGGTTTTTCAGGTGACTTCTTGTGTTATGCATTTAGTATATTTCACATAGACAATGTTACATCTCTTTTCAGTAGTTAATTTAAAAGACCTGTTCATGTCATGCAAGACACAAACACTCTGTCTGTAAGCCAGTATCTTAGATCCTCATCAACTTTGTCACATTTTCTTGTTTTCAAATTTCCTCATTTTAAAAATATGAGTCAACAAAAATAGCTTTGAATCTTTGTTACCTTATTAACCAATGATGAGTGACTCTACTCATAAAATATTTACATAGACAACAGTCTTGTGCTGGTAATGTATTTTCACATTACTTAGTAATTTAAAACATGTCAAACCTTTCCAAATAGTAGAAACAATCCAAACATGAAACTGATGTTGACCTTAAAAGGCTGCTACTTTTTAAGTCAAGCAACAATCATTACCAGAGATTATTCACTGTGCATTCTTCATAAAAATCTTTATCAGCAATGCACACAAATAGAAGTCTAAATGGTAAGAGATAAAATAGACGGAAAGGGATGATGTTCAGCAGCACAATTTGTCAGGGAGTTTGTGGAAGACCATATGGAAAATATATATTATTTAACATTTAATATTACATAATAATGAGGTAAATCAATTATATATATATATATGTCTGTATTAAAAAGTTACTGAGTTGTGTGTTTGACTAAATCTGCATCTGATCATTCTTTGCACTGTAAGAATGTGCATGAGTATGTATACACATGCATGAAGGTTTTAAACCATTTATGTGTGTATATGATATAGTTTTTCTTTTCTGTTGTGGTTTTTTTTTTTTCTGTTTTCAAAACCTGCTTCTGTTATTAGGGCACCAGGTGATGGTATAGAAAGCATTTAGTGTGTGTTTGGAGTACAGCATGGGTGTACTATAACCTAGGTGACCTAGACTTGTTAAAAATACTATCCACTTTTTTTTGCATGGTGATCAGTAGAAACAAATTTCAGCTCCCCAAGTCACAGGACACAGCCATGGCATGAGCTGGTGAAAGAATAGATAAATTTAATATTCTTATTTATCATGTGAATATCTATATAATACATTATATTTTCAGTGTGTTCAGTGGCAAAAGATGGTAGTCTCCACATTGTATAATAAAGGACATGTGTCTCCTTTGGCAGACATTTAATCCATTCAGCCAACTAACTATTTACAATGCTTAATTTATGAAAAAAAAAAAAGAAAGAAAAATAACAAATTTCACAACAATCTACACTTTCTTTCTTGTCTCTCAGAATACTTTTCCAGGGTAAGCCATGTAATTTGGGAGCTGTTCACTAAAGGCAGTATCTTAATCACACTGTTCCCTGCAGACTGGAGCAGATCAAAGAAACAATAAACCTCTGTCAAGTACAGGACAGAAAACCTGATCACACCATGCTTCTCAGGTGACTGGCAGGTGTTGAAGATTTTTGGGGCAGCATTTGTAATTGTTCTGTTTCTGTACCTCAAGCTTGTTATATACTTCAATGTTAAAAAAAAAAAAGCCTTTTACATGATTTCTTTTTCACTTCTATCTCTGTATTTCACCTGTAGTCTGTGGAAATTAAATACAGTATTTTCTAGAGTACATGCAATACTCAAGAGAATGAGTATCAATATCTAAAGCTGTAGGGGCTGTGAAAATTTTCACTTTGGATTTTGCCTTTTTTTCCCTTATCTTTTTAATACTTTACCATTATTAGTCTGACTTTAACCGTTTTTCATCTTGACCAAACAGCCCATTAAATAATTGAAGTATAGGTAAATATTCATATTTGCTTCAAAGTTCTTTTAAAATAAGCAGGGCCATTGTTATTGGCCCTAACATGTAAAGTTACAATCTCTGTTCTGTGATAAATCAAGTCCACTCACACTGAACCTGATAGAAGGGCAGGGTGCTTGATAGTTATAATGAGAAGGATGAAGGAGGATAGTAAGGCATTTTAAAAAATACTATTACTTGACCCAAGGGCAGACAGCAACACAACCCCTCTGGTGCAGAGATGTCAGTCTCTAGGACAAGACAGGTTAATCACTCCCTGCAATGGACTTTTTATCTTAATATTACTATCAATGGTATATTTCTAGTTTTCATTTTATTTTCATGTCTGTCAGAGACAGCTTTTAACACAATGCTGGTGAGTGTTCTGATCTTAGGTTGGAGTTTGAATGACGAGACTAGTAAAGTGTTTAAAGGTCTTTGTTGGATCAAGTCCTTGGAAGAGAACATATGTGGCCATTCTGATTTTTTAAAAGTTGTATGTCAAGTTACAAAATTTATGATCTAGAAAATCTCACACTGAAATAGAACCTTCTGCAGAGACACATATTGTAATCATGGTGTTTAGCAGGGACAACAATTGTAGAACAGCACAATAGTTTTTGATGCAGAATAAGGTAGAACTGATGAATTTTTTTGAAAGTTGGCAATTATTTTCAAATACCTATTAGCCCAACAGTCCTGTTCTTCCAAAGAAAAGTCCAGTTTTCCTCACTTTATGTCTCATTCCAAGCCTATTCCATGTGGTTGTTCTTGACTTGGCTTGGATATGCAAGTTATGAGGCAGCTTCCAACAGAATGCAGGGGTGACAGAACTCTGGAAGAGGCTGTCTAGAAGGATTGTGGGGTCTCCTTCTCTGGAGATATAATGATCTTATGAAATTTGCTATAGGTAAGTCTGCTTTAGCAGGGAGTTGAACTACATGATCACCAAAGTTCCTTTCCAACCCCAACTATTCTGTGACGCTGTGATTCCATGATTCCTTGTTTTTGTAATTGTGTGAAGTGATGGTACACTATTTTATTTCAACGTGGAAAATTGTCACATAGGAAGAATCCTAATAAGTATCCTTCACAGCAGAGTTCTCCTTGTTATAAATTAAGAAGGCCAAAGGCAGCTTCTTGTTCAACATGGCAAGAGCAAGACATGGTGTGGTGTAACTGGGAGATTCCCATCTGTGGGGAGTCAGAGTGGTGCAAGGAGGGGAAGGTGGGACATAGGGCAAGGCATTTGGAGCCTGCTGCAACTTTTGTTGGTCATGTGTGATAAATGACTGCAAATTATTATCCCTCGACTTTTCCTCTTGTTACAGGTAGGAATTAAATGCTCCCAATATATACTGAGCAAAACCTGACCCAATAAAGCAGATGCCATTCTCTCCCAAAATATGTGGGGAGGAGTACCCGGAGGTTTTCATTATCAACTGAGTGGTAGATGAATGAGTGCTCCCCAAGCCAGTCCCAGCCTTCTGTTTCACCAGTGTGATTCCTTTATTTGAAGGTCTGAAACCTTTCATGCCATCTCCCCAATGTTTTCCAAGTTACCTACAGAGAGTATGACAGGGATAAAACATGGGGTTAAACCACTTGGCGTAGTCCTTTCTACTACTCCAAGAAATACCTATGATAACTATGATAGGTAAAAACCTTTTTGAGCTCTGGCAGTGTACAAGGTAAGGTTCAACAAGTCAGTCTATGTTTTGTTGTCAGTTCTTGAACTGTGGTGGAGTCTCTTGGAATAAGAACTTTCTGGATGAGAAGAGTGGTGGCATCAGTGGTTAAAAACAAAACCGATGTCAAAAGAGGTAGATGAGTAAGACTGCTAAGTGATATACTAATGCCAGGATATAAGGCTGAATTACTTATCTTACTCATACATGATAATTTGGTCTTTGATTATATGTTCACATACGGTTTTAAGAGAATCCTTACTTCATTCAGTGTATCTGATGTGCTGCACTCACGCAGCATACTAAAAAATGTTCAGCCATGTTCTCCTTGTTCAATGTGTAGCTGGATGGCTGGATGCCTTGTTTACTGCATTCCCTTTTAAAATTAGAATTATTAATTTCCTCACAGACTTTGCTGTGGTGTTTGTGGTGATATAATAGAACTTAAAAAAACGAATTATTCCTTATCTTTTCAGACTGCTGTGAAACAAACTGGTTTTATTTTCATTTAGAGATGAGAAACCAAAGCACAGAGAGAATAAGCTAAAAAATACATTCTCTGGCTTTTTAGCTCGATTTAAGGTAACTAAGACTTTTTTTAAAGTACCATATTTATTATATGGTACATATTATAAAAAGAATTGCAGGTGTCACCTTCACAAAGATTCCAAAATCCATTTGAAATGTACTGAAGCAGAATCTTGAAAACATCTTTGTTATGATTGTGCTTCAGTGCAAGGTTTCTTCTGCTATGGTATTTTAGGTCCTCACAGCAGAACTAAACATGACTGAAGTTCTGACTTCCACATATAGGGATAGTCTAGGGATAGTCTGTGTTTAGTTTTATTCATCATTTTAATGCCATGTTGCATTTAATGTCACCCAGATTTCCCACCTACATTGGCCATTTGTAAATGTTTTTGTTCTGCTTTTCCAGGATTTCCAAAATATGATTGTTCTAACGCTGAGGAAGGGCTGCAAGTCTTATTTGGCAGATAAATTATTTATTTGCCAAATGGATAGTGGAAAACAAGTAACGGATGACCTTTCATCAATATCTACCCCTTCTTCTGGTATCAAGTATGTTTAGGTAATATGTTTTGATACAAATTGTCCATTCCTATATGCTTAAAAAATTGAATTCCTTAAGTATAAGGTATTTGCAACCATCGTCCTTAATAAAAGGAAATGTGTTTTCTTTCCTTTGAAGTTTGCAGTCATTTTACCACGCATGAGAGACAGTTTGCACTTTTACACATGATGACACTGCATAAAAAGAGAGCAATCACATCTCAGCTGCCATGACCTGATGTAGGGACATCTAGGGACAATGACCTTTGGATTAAGGCAGGGCAAGAAATCTGTGGACTACCACAGGAAAGGCAGCACATAGTAAATGAACCAGCATGAAGTTGACTGGTAATTATTTTTTAACACAGTTGATCTGGCACTGTGAATTGATATCATATCAGTGCTTTGGACCATGTGGCAAGTATGAGGAAGCCTAAAACTGGATTCTCAATGTCATGGTGATGTGGCCTAGGATTTTACCTTGTGATTGTTACCACAGATGAACTAACACCTTTTGCTGGTTTAGATCTTAAGAGCAACTTCACAATCTCTCTTGGGCAACTTGTGTTGGTGCTTCCTCACCCTCACAGTGAAAATAGTGTTTTCTGATGTTCGGGAGAAATGTCCTGTGTTTCAGCATGGACCCTTTGATCCTGTCACTGGGATCCACAGAAAAGACTTGTCTCCATCCTCTCTGTACCTTCCCTTCAAGTATTTATGTATATATAGTTTTGAACCCTGTGAGCATTCTCCAAGCAGACAATCCTCAACTCCTTCAGCCTTTCCTTATAGGAGAGATGCTCTAGACAGTTAATAATTAAGAGGTTCCTGTCAAGCTCTTTTTCCAGCCTTAGAGGTCCCTCTTGATGACAGTATGACCCTGTTATTCATCAGTCATTTCCCCCTGTTTTGTGTTATTTGGAAAATTGCTGAGGGTACACTCTGCTGCATGATCCAGGTAATTTATTAAGATGTCAAATGGGATCAGAACCAATCAAGGCCCCTGGGGTACCCCACTAGCAACCAGCCTCCAACTGGACTTCATGCCACTGATCACCACCCTCTGTGTCTGGCAGTTTAGGAAGTTTTCACCTCACTGTCTGCTCAGCTAGCCCATGCTTCATCAGATTCTGTAGGGGGATCCTGTGGGAGACAGTGGCCAAACCCTTTCTTATGGCAAGGCAGAAAATAGTCACTGCTCTCCACTGGTCTACCATGGCAGTCATCTCATCACAGAAGACTCTCAGGTAGCTTGAGCATGACTTGCCATTTGTTAATCCATGTTGCCATTTGTTAATCATGTGTTCCTGATCACCTCCTTGTCCTTCTCATGCCCAGGAATGGTCTTCCAGATCAGCTGTTCAATCGTGTTCCCAGTGATAGAGGCAGGCTGACCTGCCTGTAGTTCCCTGGCTCCTTCTTGAAGGTGAAAACAGCACTTGCTTTGGTCCAGTCTTTGGGCACCTTTCCCAGTCGCTATGATCAACCAAAGATGATCGTGAGTAGATTGAAGACAATTGAGAGTTTCCAACAGGCTTGGAAAGATTATAGCCATTAGGTGAATGTAGCATAATTGTTCGATTTAATCCCAGTAGCCCTTTATCCAATGAAGACAAAACTGAAGGTTTTTTACTATTGCGGTTAAAAAAAATAAAGCAGATAGGGGTAAAAAAGGACTCTTAGTATAACTGCAGAATTGAAGTGATTTTTTGCTTTAAATTTTATTGATTTTAATGTATTTGTTGTGCTGTTTTGTGCAAGTCTCATGACTGCAGTACTGATGACAAAAAATAAAAAACAAACCAGGTATTCACTGTTTAAACCTGAATAAATTTTGTATTTGCTTTCAAGTTTAAACAAATCTTGGTGTTTTTATTAAAATAAATTGATTGTGAAAAGAGTGTTGGAACAGATTATTTTCCAGGCCCTGCTGATTTTATTTGTTATCAATATTCGCTGCAAGTAATTTAATTCCTGCTGAGCTGTAACCAGAAAGATGTTTTACTGTCCAAACATTGACAGCAGTTAGGAAGAAAGTTCTAGTCTATTCTTTCTAGTTTCTTCTTTCTAGTTCTTCTTTGTAGTTTCTAATCTCTTGAGTTTGCCATTTTACTATAGACCTGCTTTTTTGTATTATAAAATAAAAGATTATTGATTATTTTTGTTAATATGAGCAATAGCAATAGATGATGCTTGAAAGTTTGTTTTTGTATCAGGCTTCCTTGGGTTATCTGAACCTTATATCTTTCATTATGAAGCTAAACTATCTGATGAGATTTCTGTAATTCCTGTAATTTCTTAAGACAATAAACCAATCTTTTTTCTAGGTGATTTTGGACACTAGTATTCTGACCTCATACTGAAAATAAAAAATAATTAATCTTAGCTATTTTGTTTGAAAGTCTACATGAAGACCCAGTTTAGAAATGTATGACTTTACCGAGGAGCTGTGGCAGTGAATATGCATCCTTTACCAGCATCACACATACTGAATGATAACATCCAATCTCAATCACCCTTTCCACTGTAACTACCTGTTATGGCATCCTAATGAATAATTTTTTAATTTTCTTGAAACTTTGATATAGCCACTGCTCCCTGATCTCCTTGGTAGGAAAGACGGTGCCAGAAAGGGATATATATACAGTTCGAAGACAGGAGCTCTTACCTTTCTTACTGCAAACTACCCCAGCCTTGAAAATCTATTTAACACTCTGAGAAACATACACAATGTAGGTAAACATGTAAATTAATGTATGGAGAGCTTTCTTACAGACAATCAGAATAGAACAGAATTCCATAATCATTTAGGTTGAAAAAAAGCTTTATGATCATCAAGTCCAACCCTTGAATCAGCATTCCCAAGGCCACCACTAAAGCACTTCCCAAACACCACATTACGTGTCTTTCAAACACTTTCAGGGGTGGTAACCGCACCACTTTTCTGGGAAGCTTTTTCCAGTGCTGAACAACCTTTACGCCAAAGAATTTTTTCCTAACATCTAACTTAAACCTCCACTGGTGCAAATTGAGGCCCTGTGCTCTTGTCCTATTGCCTGGGAGAACCCTCATTTCACTACAACCCCCACTTCACTACAACCTCTTTTCAGGTAGTTATAGAGAGTGATAAGTTTCCCCCTGAGCCTTCTTTTCTCCAGGCAAATGTGTTTTGTATTCAATTCCTAGGGATCTTCACTGATACTCAAGAGTGAATTTACCTTTCTATCTTCAAAATACTGTCCTTTACACTACCTAAGAAGATAAATGCACTACTGTTACTTTCTGGGGGAAAAAAAAAAAAAGACAAAACTAAACAAACAACCTTGAATTCAGCTTACAGTGTCTTTTTCTTTGGCTTACTCACAGTATTTGGTCAATCCTCAGCTGTTCAGGAAGGTAGTTGCACAAATATTAGCCACTGTTAGGTAGAGTCATACCAAAAACTTCTTTATGGTTACTTGAGAGCTATGTTTAAAATGTTAGCATCCAGTCAGCAAAGATAAACTGTGCATGTGGTTTAGTTGACTAAGCTCACAAAAGAAATAGTGAAGAGTCATAAAAAGGCCATAAAACCTGTAAGGTCATAAAAACATCAAAATTGTAAATATATTATCAGAAATGTTTCATAACTACTTAAAGAGTAGCTAGATGGTATGCACTACTATAAATTTCCTTTGCTATGAATAGATCCATAAATTTGACTGATTAACCTCAATGGAGTGTTATGAGCTTCACAACAGAGACTTTATTTCAAAAGAACATAACTTAATGGAATTGTACAGACTGAACAGTTTATTTAGCCGAAGTTAGAGTACCAAAATCTGGCCATTCATGAATTAGGGTCAGATCAAGCCTCCCTTTGACCTCAGTGGGAGTTTTGCCATTTGCTTCAATGAAAGTAGAATCAAGCTACCAATGCTTTAAAATGGTTCAATAGGGAGTGTTATTGAAATGCAAATGTACGTGTTCTCTTAATCTGAACTTCCCATCTCCCCATTCAGAGCTGTTTGTAGAGAGTTTTATTATGGGCTGCTACTCTGGGACCTGTGTTAGACAAAGATTTTTTTATGCTCATTAGAGAAATATCCTGTAATACAGAGGAAGACAACTTCACATTTTGTGCATATAACTGTAAGCAAATCTAGTAAGTTTGGTCTAAAAAGCAACCAAGCCTTGCTGTACCACCAAGACCGGACAACAGTGAAGTTAGCTATGCTCTTGAGTAGAGTATGCTCACTTAATGCTTAGCGTGAGTTGGCCTGGTTGGTGTCATGAAAAAGAAAATCTTTCAGGTATTCAATTGCCAGGAGACACTACTTGCGATGGTTTTATATAACACTTGAAACTACTAGAGCTGCAAAACACTTGTGTAGTGAAAACAGAAGTTTGAGCCCAAGTATTTGATATAACTTACTGTTTGCTCAGTTTCATTCTTTGTGGATCAAATATCAGCACAAATGAGTGGATAAACCAAAAAAAGGCTCCATTTAGTTAAAATTAAGCCATGCCTGCCTGTCTTTCTCCGGCCTACCACAAACCCCTTTCCTATTGCAAATGCCTGGCTTTCGCTTCCTCCCCACCAGCAATTGTAATTACTTACACCAAACCAGTTTCACTCGGGAGCAGACATAACCTGTTCAGCTTGCTTGAGATCTTGAGAAGCTAGATCTAGAGCTTTCAGCTGCAGCCAGCAGGCCAGCCTACATACTTCTTATAGGCCCAGTAAGGAGTGGACACACTTATACACAGCTGGTTGCTTGTCCAGGCAGGAAATGCACACCTTCTGACTGGTGGCTTTGAGGCAAAGTCTTGCACCTCAGACTCTAAGGGGGGTAGATATCAGTATCACTCTCATTGGGAAAAGACCAAAGGAATTATTTTTTTGAGAGATGTATTATACAGACCCACCTCAGGTATTTCTCAGTGTTCTTTGAATACAGCAGCCAAGATAAATGAAAGCAAACAACGCCTTACCCCCTCACTCCCCCAAAGAAAACCAACAACTCCCTGCTCCCCCAACAAAACACCTACAAAAAAAAAAAAAATCTAATTGCAACCACTTCATGGTGTAATGATAGAAGAAAAGAGCTAAACGGATTAGCTCTAACTCTTAACTTTTTCCCCACTAGGTATTGATTGAGTCGCATCCCTGGGACATAAGAAGGGCACTTCTGTTCAGGTTAGAGTCTGTCACTATTGCATATGGCAATTGTTACAAATTTAACCTTTGTTCTGGGTACGTAGTAAGCTAATTAAAAAGACAGATAGCTTGCTCATTGTTATTAAAGCACTAATAATATCTTATTTCACTATCAGTAGTATTTTAATTGCAAAGAACACATGGCAGGTCACAGTGCCACCTACACACTTTTTAGGGACCAGAGGTTGCATCCTTACTGTAATATAAAAGACACAAACTTGCTTACTCTCCCATAACTATCCATATTGTTAGTTTTTAACCTACTTTCTGGCATGGGTTTGGCATTGCTCCTCAGATGTGTCCTAGACACAACTTGGGAAGAAGTATGGCCAATCACCTGCTCTTGACTGCTGAATGGCTGAAGTTACCATGTCTGAGGTTGGCAGGGAAGCAGAAGAAGCTAGACAGAGTGAAAATCATGAGTTCACTACTTCTCTAGATTTAGAGTATAAATTCCCTGTCGTGATACTTGTAACTCCCATTAGAACAAGTCTTGGTCTTTTAATATCAATAATTCTCTGTAAAGAAGAGGCAGAGGTCATAAAAGGTTTCACAGGGTTATTTAAACAGACATATTCATGCTACTTATACCCTCTTTCTGTAATTTTGGCCTCAAGTCATTTCATGCAGGTGAGAGGACTGTAAGGGCATGAAAGATATGTTTTTTAGTCTAGAGGATGCAAAAGATTCTGGGTAGCCCTGGGCCACAGTGAAGTTTAGAAGAGAGATGTCATTTCTTGCACTTCAATTCAGCACACAATATCAAACTGGAAGAATTGTTGGGGGCCCTTTGGGTGTACTGAGCACTTTTCCAGGTGATTGATATCTACTTGTCTGCTTGCACCTATGATTATGGAGCAATGTCTTTCACCATCATTTGTTTTAGATGCAGTTGAAGTAATTTTCCTCTTCCTAAGATCCAGCATGAGTCCATGGGTCTGAGAGGAGTGCTACTTCTGCTCTTATTAAAACACTGCTTGCAAGCTCTGCAAGCCTTTGTGCTTGTATTGGAAAACTCCCCATTGAGTAACTTTGCTGAACAGGATTAGTTCTGCTTAGTTTATGAGATCCAGCATGATCACAGCTGTGATGATGTTGCACCTAGCCAAGAGAACAAAGCTACCATGTGTTGCATATATGTCTATTTGGTATAAAAAGAAAAAAAAGTGAACTAATTGAGGAGGGGTTTTTTCAGTTTTTTTCCCCCCTCTATAATTAACTACATTTTGTTCACCGTTTTGAGGAGATTTATTTTTAACTTTGGTTAAAACTATTTTGTACAGAAGTCTGTGTTATATGAATTCCAGGTTTTGCTAGCAATGGATTAAGTTGTGGGAGACTCTGACCTTGTGATACTACCCTGTTTCTGCTAAACAAAGTCCAGTATGCCAAACAAAGATGTAGCAAGTAGTTACGAAATGGCACGGCTATTACACATGCTTTTGATTCTCATTGTCTGGTGTTTATTTTTGGATAATTCTGTTTTGAGAGTGGAAAAACCAGACTGTAAATAAAACGGAGGCCTATGATAGATGCATTATGCTACACACTTCTCAAAAGACTAATGGAGGGCTCTTCAGTGAGTGCCTAGGAAATAGGAAAATTATTTTCAGTAGTGAAAGAAAAAGGTAAGAATATTCTAGGACACCGTGACAAGTCAGAAAAATAGTTATTCACCCACTTGCGCAAAGCCTGAGTAATTTAGTGTTGCAGCTCACAGTCTGTGTTGTTTCCCTCCTATGTAAGGTTTCTAGGTCACTGTCTCTGATGTTGTTCTAAACCACACAGCTTCACTCCCAACATACTTCCCTCCTGCTGGACAGTGGGAGAATCTGTTGTAGCTTCTAGGAGATGTTGAGTTAGCTGGTACGGCATTTCCTCTCCTGACTTCTCCCCCATATTACCCCACCCATGAAACCAGATAATAGGAAAGGAAAGACAAGGGAAGGGAACAGGTCAGATTGAAGGTTAAATGAATCCAAAGACTTAAAAGAGCACAATAATAATAATACTACAAAATCATAGTCCAGGAGACACTAATGCCATTTTAAGATTAAACTTTTGTTAGTGACGTGGATTCAGCCCTTAGTCACAGAAAACATAATCTAAGTTATCTACTCATGGTTTTATAGCTCTATAAATCTTTGAAGCCAAATTCTGTCCTTCTACACATGCAGGACTCAGTTTATTCCATGGGGAATTGCACTTCTATATCTGAGGGTAAAATCTGGCTATATTTTCTAGATAGCAATAGGAAAAAGGGGAGGTCTTTCACTTCTAAAAACATTTACTGTATCCTAGCAATGTGCAGTGATGCTATGCAAGCCTGACAACAACAAATAGTACTAAGAGATATTAAACCTTAAAAAAGACAATGTGATAATCTTTGGGAATCTGTAGGTATGGCAAGTTCAACAGTTCCAAACATTTATTCTAGGCACAAAGCAACTATGGCAATATAGAAGGAAATATCTTAAACCATTGTGTTGAGGTGGAAGCAAACCTCAAGAAAGTCTGACTGTCCAGAAATATAAACAGACAGGGGAATTAGGAGAAGCAAACATTTTGTTGTTAAATTTTTTGCAACTCAAAAAAATTGCATCTACTTTTTTTTTTTTTTTTTTTTGAATCATGTGTAGGCTGCATTTGCAAAATCTTAGGTTGAAATTGTTGTTTTACAGCTTGGAGCTTAAGTAATTTTAAAGTTCTTAAAAGTAACAAGTAAACTCTCTGCGTAAGCAAATAAAGTATGAATCAGCTGTTTAATTCTCCAG
Source organism: Sylvia atricapilla (assembly GCF_009819655.1). NCBI lineage: Eukaryota > Metazoa > Chordata > Aves > Passeriformes > Sylviidae > Sylvia > Sylvia atricapilla. The sequence continues at coordinate 50,464,945 of NC_089142.1, forward strand.
CATAAAAATTTAAAACAGGAAGAAATGTACTATAAGAACAGCTTTATGGTCTTGTTAGCTACAAAGTCTAGCTAACTAGAGAAAACATTCTGAATTTAAACTTTGCTGGAATGAGAAATTGTTATTCACAAAGGCACAGTACATCTGTGAATGCAGCCTGCCACTATTTATGATGCCAAGTAGACTCTTGAATGGGTTGTGCAATTAACAGAGGAGGAGAAAGAAATGGGAGTCTGAAGATGACAAACACACTGGCTTGCATGATCTCAACTTCTTTCAGGCATATTTACCAATTTACAGAAAAATGAACTGCAGAGTAAAAGGAAAATGGCACTGCTGGAAGCTTTTCTATGGAAACCTTGAAACAATTTCATTCCATCCTCTAAAACACCACAGGATGTGTTCTTAGTCTTTGTGATAAGGTTCTGCCTCTTCAGCAACTTACCTTTTTCTAGTTATGAGAACTACCATTTAATCAGAATTTATTGTAGTTCATTAGGTACTCTACAAAAATCTTTCAAAGGAAGTGTCTCCCAAAGGAATGTGCTAAGAGGAATGAATGAAAATTTGAGAAATATCAGACAGGAAAAGACTTATTTTTTCTTCTGCAAATGCAGCATCTTGGTACATCTTCATGTTTTGTTGCCTTGGATACTTCTGACTTGACAGCATCATTCTCTGGAGCTTGGCTGTAGAGATGAAGGGAAGGAACAGAATTTCCAGAGGAAACTGTAGCACATCCAACTGTGGCAGCAGGACACTCTGCTTGATCCTTTGAGCAAAGCTGATGCAACTTTTGAAACAATTTCATCTCATCTCCCTGTTGAAGAGTCCAGCAATCATAAATGAAGATTGAGAGAGGAACCTGTACCAGGTTTTTGCATAGCTCAGCAATGGACTCAACTTTTTGACAAGGATTAGATGCTAGTATTTTAAAAGGCATTTACAAAACATTTGCCAAAAAATATTTCTCATATCCAACTGTCTTAATATAATGACCAAATAATTTAAAGTGTACGCTTAAAAAAATAAAAAAAGACTTGCAGTATTCAACACTTCTTTATTATAAAATCACTTAGGACAGATAAGAAAAAGCTCCTTTAAGGTTTTCTAAAGGGAAATTCTCTGCTGTACATTGAGGTTCTTGAAGAGGAGATAAAGGCATGGCTCTTCATTTACAGGTATTTTTACAGCTACTGAATGATCGGTTTAAAGACATTATAGTTGAGGTCCTATCTCAAGACAAGTCTTTACTGCTGCCTTCTGCTGCAAATGAGAGCAATATCTGAGGCCTTTTTAACTTAGATTGCTTTCCTTCTCATGAGTTTACCAATGAATGGGTGCCCAGTGATTTTGTGGTAACTTGTTGGTTTTGAGTCCTCCAGAAGGATATCTTTAATATAGTTATGAAACTTCTTCACTCGTAAAATATGTGGGCTAAGCCCAAAACCAACACTAGCACATCTGGGGTATCTATATTTTCTGGCATCACTTTCCAGTACGGCCACATAATAATTAAATATCTAGCTGATATCACAGCCAGTCTGGATAGCTGTTTTATCAGATGTTAAATAGCAGGAAACCATACAAAAATAGCAATGGCAAGCTCTGCTTTATATGATAACCTCAGAATGCATCATACAAAATAAGACATTATTAGCTCGTACTTCTGGTTGAAATAATATTTACATTTATGTGGTAGTGAAGTCACTTAACTGCTAGCAGTGGAGTTCTACTAATTGATTTCTGTGCATTGCCTGAGATGCTCTGGTGTTGAATATAGCTATTCCTGAAGGAAGCGATGATGGAGACAGATGGTATGCCAGTGAAGTGGCATTTTCTTCATCCAGTGACCAAGGAAATGTGCTACGTCTGACAATGCCAAGTCAGGGACTGCAGTTTCTTTTGCCCTCATGTTTCTCACTTAAATCTGTGTCTCATGGTCCATTTCTAAGTTGCTAGTCATCACAGCCAATATAATTGTTATCCTCCTTATCACTGACTTATGGTTGAATGAGATTAATCACAGGTGATTTAATCAAGCCAGATCCTCTAATTTCTGTTTGTACTTTGGGTTTTTTGATAAGAATTATCTGCATTAGTTAGCTACTCCAGCACCATGTCCTATCCATTTACAGCAGACATAGTGCCCCACAGTGCCCAATGTCTCTGGACAGCAAATTCTTCAGCTTTACTATGGTCCCGCCACTTCCTTTTCATGTAAATTTGCTGTACTTCAATCTGCCATCTGTTGAAAAGGGTTAATTAAAACTGCCTCATATGCTGGAGCTGCTAGGTAGGGCTTAATTCCTGGGTGTGTCTCTACTGCTGCTTTATTTTGGATGAGGCTTTTGAAATGGACTTCTTCATTTGCTCTGATTACCACTCTTTGGAGGACGTCTCACCACATGGTCTTGGGTCCTTTCTTGTGCTCAGCTGGAGGATGCACTCCAGCTCCACATCTGTTCAATCAACAGAAATGGAATAAAGCTAGTCCAAACTGAAACCTTCAAAATATTTAGCACAGGGGATATTGAGTCTCTGGTACTAACTCTTTTTCTCTGCAGGTCCATTCCTATTGTGCCATGGTATATAATGAAAGCATAGAAATTATTAAAACTGATGGTTGCCTTTGTGATCCTTGGATGAAGAGAACAGCAAAAGTATAAAGTTTTGTGTGCATTTCAGAGAATAAATGCAGTCTTTGTGTTTTAATCCCAAATTTTGGCTTTATTTCACTGTACTATTTTAGTGGGAGATTCCATAGTTTATATAAGAAAGTTTACCTTAGAAGATCTAATAGCAAATGGAACCTGCTTCTGCACTTATATAAATAAAATCTGTTCATGCTGAGCTCATTCGGGTCCATGGACATTAACCAGCAATGTTTATTTTTTTATACCTGGCAAATTTCCCTGAAATTTTCATTTTGAATAGATGCAGAAGGTTAACACCAGTAGTTTATTTTGATACACACTATATACACATCCTCAGATACTAAGCTACACCTTGGGGTTACAGTAAACTTAGTTTTTATGTCCTCCACAGCAATATTGTCCTTACCCCACCATCTGCTTGAACTGAAAATATAAATGCAAAAGAACTCTCATACACATCATTCCCTTACAGCACTTATGTGTTTTAGAGCACAGAGTTTTTACTGATACTATCTTGTGGTTGATTCTTATTCCACTCTAATACCTTTCACTCTGATACAGTTCTGATTATCTCTGCAGTACTACTTTCAATATAAAGAAATTTACGAATAAAGAGGCCAAGAGAAATACTTTTTGTTACTTGCTCAAGTCCCTGTGTTTTTTTCTTTTGTCCTGTATAAACCTGTTTTTTTCTGTTTACCATCACTATTGACAACACTACAGAAACCCCTGGCTTTTTGCGTGATGGAGAAGTATCACTCACTTTCGTGCACATTATTTTATAGGCCAGCTATGGTCAGTTAGCACTTGTACCAATAAAAGTCTCTCCATGTCTCTTAGGCAGCAGGAGGTACTGAGGAATGATGCAACAAATATTTTTTCACTGAGATAGTCAGGTTCCCTCTGTGCTCAACACAAAGATTTTCACTAACTTGTGAGCTGAATCTAAGCATTGTCACATCAAAGTGAGGATTTTAGTTCTATTTTTAGGATGGCATTTGGCTAGAGCAGGGACATTCTTCTTTTGCTCTTGTTTTAATTAAATAACCTTTAAGACAAGTGAGCAGGAACATTCAACCCAAAGCAATGCTTTCTGTTACTCAAAGAGAGAGCAGTGTGAATGCACAGCATTTATTAAAGACTTGGCTCTTCTTGATCTACTTGGGATAAACGACAGTATATTACAATGATAGAGGTGGGATAATGAATAAAGAAAGGAAATATTGCTAATCCTTAAAATAACTAGCAAGATAAACTGCAATCACAGCTTTAAATGATACTTCATGTTAAACAGTGATCAAAAAAAATCCAAAGAAGGTAAGAAACTACAGAAAGATTTTCTTGTTGTCAATTTAGTGACTACTGGTTATCATTCATCCCTAAAAATTCCCCTACACATTTGTTAACAGTAGTCCTAACATAGCTAAAATGACTACTGAACCCTTGAAAAAGGAATCCTCAGTTCACTTGCAGCTGCAAGTTTCCATGTGGTGGATGAGTAAATATCTTCAGTAGTCTTCCAAGGAACCATTAATAAGGGCTGGAAAATACGTATTATTTTTCATGTCACTATATTCCTTCAATTTCTTGGAGGTTTCAGGTCTCAGTGTGTGATGCGGACACGTTTCTTCCAATGAGGTCTATGAAACCAGATAATCACTGGACACAAATACTTTATTAACAAGAACAGACAGGCATCTGCACCTTGGATTTTTAATCAGCTACAAAAGCAAATATGGAACCAACAATGATTAGTTTAAACAAAATATGGAATACTGTGGAACACACCAGGGTGAAAAAATAGATACTATCATTCCCATCCATAAAATAGGAGCCTAATAAATTATAAATGCCTAGAAAGATAATGCTGTTACCAAATAAATCCTACAATGCTACAGCATATAATCACTTTGTGGACACTTTGAACATTCTTACAGTGATAAAAAGTTTTGCATTGATTCATCAGAAACAAACCCATTTCATTTTTCTTTGATCGAGTAATTGGCCAAGGGGATAACGATGAAGAATAGACTTGTTAGATCTTGATTTTAAAAGAGATTTCCACACAGTCTTGCACACTTTTCTGAAAAAGAAACTGGAAAAATGCAGTGTAGATGAGTTCACCATAACATACATGTGGACAGACGTCACTTGTTAGTCTAGTTCTAGTAATTATGTTCATGAATGGCTTGAAATATGAAGCAGTGGATCTTGAAGTTACACCAGCAGATGGGAAATGCCGGCACTTCAGGGGATTGTGTTAGAGCCTGGAGAGACAGTCTGATATGAGTGGTACAAGTTCAGAAAAAACAGCAAGTGTAGTTTGCCAGAGATACCAACTGCATGAATACAATGTGTGAGATATTTATGTGCTATGCAGGACAATAAAGAAACCTGAAGACTATGCATCCCTTAAGCTAAGAGTAAGCTGCATTATAAGGCTGAGGAAAGATGAATCTCACTGCAGAGCATGCTAGTAAGACTGCTTTATGTTCTGTTTTACTCTGCTGGCACTGGGAAGACTCATTTTGAGTACTTTGTCTTGTTTTGGGCACACTATAAAATTATAGATAGATATATAGAAACAAACTGGAGAGAGTTCAGAGGAGAAGAAGAATGATAAGTAGTATGGAAAACACAGTGCATGAGGAAAGGTCAAGAGAACTGGTACTGTTTAGTCTAGAAAGAGAAGATAAGAACAATGTGCCAGCAGTTTTCCTGTATGCAGAGCTAACTGTTCACCATGTCCACAGCAGGCAGACAAGGAGGTGATAATTTAATTTGCAGCAAAATGTTTTGCTGCCCTGTTGGGGAAAAGCTGTAAGTTGGAGGTCAGTGATATGGTATAGTAAGTAGGCCTCCTACAAAGCTTGTGGAACACAGTGCGCAGGACAGATTTGTGCAGGGGTGAGGTGTCTCTCCAGCATGGTCCAAGGGGCTGAGGATGCCTGAAAAGAGAGACATTTGTCTGACAGTGTGTTCAGGTTTTCTCTCATTTAGCTTTCTAATAAGAAAAGAAATTCCCACTGGATTCCAACTTGTGACAAAGAGTTTTAGTATTTCTCTGGTCTTTAAGGGATATTTATTTACCCAGTTTCCATTATTTCAGTGTCCTCTCTTCTTGCTCAGACTATTCCCCAAAGCTCATAGCAACATGTATGTTGCTATCACTGTTTCATTTGGAGTTTATTGTCACACTCCCATTTTGTGCGATGTGAAAAACATTCTCACATTTCGGAGTACGCAATATACTGATAACAGTTTAAAAGGAAAATATTGACGTTAGTCTGGCTGTGATAATGTGAATAAATATTTAGTAGCTAGGTAGTCAAGAATTGCTGTACAACCCAAAATGAGATGTCTAACAAGAAGATTCAGTTCCTTTCTCTCCTTTCCCAGCTCTAGAAATAGGTACTAGCACTAAGCAGAGACTTAGCTGCTTTCCATATGTCTGGACATGCCAGTGTCTCAACTCGTCTTACTTCAAATGCCACTTTAAAATACATCTGTGCTGTAATGCATAAAAGAAACCTGCTGTACAATAACATCTTATGTAAATTGTGACTTGTGGTTGTTGCTACAGCTCCACTAAGCATTACAAGCACATTTCATCCCTACACTTTAACTGGCCACTGCTTGTCTTAAACACCTGCCTCGTATTTGAGATTGCAAACTTTTCAGGTCAGAGTTTACCTGATGTCGGTACAGTGCCTCACACATTGTCCTCCTGCCTGTCATTCTGATTTGCACTCTTAATTATTATCCACACTATCTACTTTAGTTCTACAAATCCAAGCTGTGTCTAAACCCTTCTTTGTAAAACCTATAAATTGCCAATTTTGAGTTATCCACTGGGACCTTTATTAATCCACCATGAACCTTTTTACTACAATATTAACTTCTTGTCCTTTGGCTAAAGCAATGTTGCCCTACTCCTGTCATTCCAAGAGGTTTCTGCAGTGCTTATATTCCTGTTTCTATGGCCCTGTCTGCTCTTCCACCAGCTCCTCTTTCACCACCACATCAAACAAACTACCCCTTACTCTTCTTAGGCTGTCTAATGGCTTGCTGCCATATTCCAACCAGCCAGTTCTGTTCTCTCTCTTGGCCAGCTTTCATCACCCACATCCTAGATTTTCAGACATGTACTTGCACATTCCCAGCTCAAGGTTTCTCAGCAGAGTAGGCAAAATCAAATTTTGCTACCCCAGCAAGTTGACTGCTGGTGTGCTGGCACTCTTGGTAATTCTTTTTAATACTTCTACTCTCTTTAGTACTGTCTGTGCATATCAATCTCCTCTCTTCCCTACTCTCCCTTTTCTTCTCCCAATGCCCTTTTAGGTTAGAAATTTATCAGGGAAGGAATCATTTGTTTCTTGATCCAGCACAACAGGGTCTTGGCCAGTGACTGGAACTCACAGATAAGTCATTCAGTCTTCATTAGCATTTCAAAGTTTCTGCTTTCCATTGCAACATACGTGGGTTTTGGTATTTCCTAATTTTCTTTTAACCCTGACAAGTCCAGCTCTCATTTCCTTATCAGTTTGGTCTCTCAAAATCTGTGCTTCTTAAGAACTGCATAAGACTTTCTACATTTCTTTTTCTTTACTGATTTTTTTTTTCTTCCTCAATGGATGATCGCTGATTCATAGTTTGTCCAGCTTGGTCATTTCACCATTCCAAATTATATTACAAGCATTTTTCAGCCCTGTAAATCAGTCAGTACTCTCAAATTTGAGGAGTATTATGTGCTCAGAGGAATTGTCCACATCTTTCACAGAAAACTCACTGGAGTCTGTGGTGACCTCTACGGTTGTAAAAACCCTGTACCTGGAGCAAGAACACAGGGATTTCTGGATTTCCCATCTTTCTCTTCATCTACAGAGAACACATTTACTCAAACTAATTATTCTGTCATTAGAATGAATCCAATATATCTTTTACTGTTGCTTGTCTTGTTCAATTATAATTTGAATATCCTGAATTAAAAATATAAACCTCTAGAAAGTCAGCAGCATGCAGGTACCCTCAGCCATGCATCTTTTTCACTCCCAGTGCTGAAAATTGAGGCTTGAACACCTGGCTGAAACTAACACATTCATAAAGGTCATCTGGCTGAAATTCACAGAGAGCAAAACAGAAGCAATAGTTTCAGGAAATGGAAAGTAGTTGGCAGAACTAGCCATAGAACTTCTCACCATGGGGAGTGCTGCTCTGTCAAATATCCAGCTGTAGTTATCATATTTATGGATTTCCAGAAGCCTGTTGGTTTTTTTAGTGAGTGGCAGAAATGCTAGAGCTACGTATCTGGCAACTTGGTCACAGTGATTTCCCTGTTGGATGGGACACCTGACAACTTTCAGCATGTTTACTGCAGCCTACTGTGCTTGAGAAGAAGTTGCATCCTCACCAGAAAGAGTCGCACAACAGCATTTGTGCCTGCAGCAAGACTGGAGATCTCATTGCTTGGCTTGTTTTGCCAGATGACTTCTGTATGACAACCTGCTTTGAAGTCCCAGGTCTCCATCTGGAATGAAGAATCTTCAGGCAAGGTGTACCTGCTATGTGCAACACAGCATGTAAGCTGTTAATAAGGGCTCTTAGTAAGAACTCTTTTCCTTTATTAAAATGTAACTACATGTACAGGCAGTAGCAAATGAAAAGGAGGACCAAGCGGAAAGTGCAGTTAGCATTTTACCACTGTGGCACACAGATGAAAAAACAACCCAACCTAACCAGAAGTCAGGAAAGACCATACTTGGTGAGTCACATGCAAAGTTTGTGGGTAGGACAGAAAATGAAAATTATCTTTACCATATAGAAGGTTGACTTCGTGGGAAATCATAAGGATCACTTTGAAATTACAAAACTGCTGAATTTCTTGGTGTTTGGCCAAGTCTCAAAACCCCCAGTTCAAGTTTCACTGTCTGAAGACCAGTTTGATTAAGGAAGGAGACTAAACGCAAATAACTTGGATTTAGACTCTTGTATCTTCTTGATCATCCTGCCATCCTATAAACAATTTTTGAAGCATATGAGCCATTTCTTGAGGAAAATAAAGCAAAACAAACCAAAATTTTTTATTCTGCCTTTTTTTTTTGATCATATATAGGTAAAATTCATCATTGATTGTTGGATAAGCACTACAAAATGTATCTGCAATTTTTTGCTCAACTATAAAGATTAGTAAGGTGTTCATGTATTTTGTTGCTACTTGGGACTCAGTTTTAAGATCTCAAAAGGTCCGATCTCCTGGTTTGATAGAAGGCTGCTTTAAGAAAATAAGATTAGTAATCCCTTATGATCTTTTAGAGAACCACAGTGTGCTCATTAAATGAGAGGACTCATCTTCTGTCCTTTTCCAGACCACTTTTTCCCAAGTATTATAATGATCCAGTTTTACTGGCAATAAAATTACTGGAGAAAAAAAAAATGCACTGTTGGTAGTTTCAATATATATTTGTAGTTCTGGAAAAAGTTTCAAACAGCAATTTGAACTGTACAGGAAATCCTCAGATGTGAGTGTGAGCTAAAAATGGCACTGCTTGGGATAGTGGTTTGGTGCAGAAGTGCTGGGAAGATAGAAGATTTCATACTCAGGATAATAAAAAAAAGGAAAAACTTTGAAGAAGCAGTGAAAGAGTCAGAGATTTAAACATGGCATGAAAGTTTTATATTTTCCTTAATGCAGAGAAAACTCGAAATTGTAAAGGACTTGAAGATAATGAGGGTTTTTTTTAATGACAAAAAACAATTAAATCCATCTTTAGACCATTTTAAAAGAAGGTTAGTCATTAGAAGGAACTATAAATAATATTTGAGCTGTAAAAATTTGTTGAGAAAAAACTCATTGCTGCTTGATTGGGCACTTTTAATTTATGGCATGTCAGGAAAATAATTCAGAAAGTTAAAAGACTAAGGGTAAGAAATATGACAAACAAGTAGCAATTTATGTGATATGGCTGTCTAAATGAAAATTGTTCTTCATTTGATTCTTGTGTGGAAACTCATAATAAGCCAAATTTTGTGAAGATGTGGATTTCTCAAAGATATAAGCAGGACTGAAGAGTTCAAAGACTTCAGTGTGGGTGTCAGATGGAACAGGAACTATGTCAATTCATTGGTCCACTTGACTAGTCTTATAGAGAAATGTTCCTAACCTGATTCAAACACAGATTAGAGATAAGAGTGAAAAAAGGTTTTATCAGCAAAAAATTTGATGTTTTAAAGGCTGAAAAATGTCAAACTTTGGGTTATTGGAAAAGTGGATGTTGCTAGATGCTAAGAGAAGTACAAATTTGCAAAGAAAACCGGAGCAGTAGCAAAAATAATTTTTTCAGGTATATAAAGAACAACGAAAAAAAGAGGCTTCTCATTAAACATGTGGCATTTATTACTAAGCCAGGGCAGAGAACATAGGTTTGGCCCTTAAAATAACTGAATAATTTGCTTCTGAGTTTGGTGGGAAGGATAATGTTGGTCATGAAGGCTGGGGTGGGGTGGAGGAGTTAATGAAAGCAGACTACAGAGGTGAGGAGGAAAAGGTGTGGAAGACTTGGTTTGTTCAGAGCCTGCAGAAAGGGCAAACAAATGCTAGGCAGCAATTAGCACTCCATCTTCAGTAAAGCAGCTACAACTGTCAGTATTTTAAGAGTACCTTCCTAGCACTGAATTCGTCCCTGCCAGACACTGCTGAAATCAAGACTGGGCTGTTGGGCTGTTGCCTAATGAAAGGAGTTTGATGCTCCTTATCCCAATTCTCTCCCACGCAAAAGCATATTTATTTCAAAACCACCTTTTTTACTGGCATCCTCCCTGGTGTTGCCAGTGCATTGGGTGAACATGAAAGCTGGAGTCACTTATAACCAATAAAACATTAAAAGGAAATATCTGCTTGCTGCCTGTTATTTGCATTTCTTTAAGTTATCAGCACAGCAGAGAACCGTGGACTATAAAGATACAAGCTTGTTAGAATTGCACATTTTAGTATTTTTCTTTAAGAGGAGTAATTCAAAAGTTCTTTTAGAAGGAAGAACCTGCATTTTAAATGCCTTAAAGCAACCATGCAACAGAATACTGAAGAAATATTAAAAAGAACAGCAAGTAAAGTGGAGTAATTTTGACAAATCATAGAAACAATTAAGATAAAATAAATATAAGCAAAGCTAAAAAGAATCATGGCACAAAACACATACATGAATACTATGATTAATGCAAAGGGAGATTGCATATTCTGTTATAAATGTTTAACGCCTTTATTTTTAACATTGTGGTTTACATTATGGATATAATAGCCTTTCAGAAATGGCAGATAAATGACAATTTCAAGCTAAGAATTTTTCAACTACTTAAGGAAAGTTTGAATGCCAAGTTTTCTTATGATTTTTATTGCAGTGTATTTATATTAAAAGCTAGAGATATATAAACTAGAACAAAGAACCCTTTACTTAGAAATATAATTTGTTTGGAATTCCTATGGCTCTGCTTTCTTACAGCAATATGCATATATTTAAATTACAACAACGAATCTTAAGAATAAAATCTCAATGCTCACAGTTAATTTTATAATTCAACTGATACAAAAAATTCATGCAAACATTTCTAAGAGCCAATCTATTAAATAAAACCTCCTTTTCTGTGGTATTATTTGTGGTTACAAACTAATAGTCGGTTTTGTACATTTTTGCAGATATATATGTCCTCCACTGATGACTTTGTATTTTCGTATTACTATGGGTTTTATTTCATCTCCTTTCAAGACTGGAACAAACAAATGAACTGTTGATCTGATAAGAGACAAAACACATTGACGTGTCATAGAAGATGAGCATGAATTTCTTCAGATTGCTGAAAAATATTTGCTAGAAAATGAAATAGACATTTTTGGAGACCATGTTATTGCTATGACATTCAAAGCCCAGTTTGGGAGACTTTTTGCATAAAAATACCAACTCTTTCTTAGGCCCATGAAAATGTAAAATGGGCAGCATTGTGATTACAGATATTGTGAAAGACACAGGTTAAACTTAATGGCCCCACTGAAGTAATCCAATTTCACAGAGATCTTCAGCTGGAGTGGATTAATATGTTTGCTGAAGTGAATTTTTCTGTGGAATGAATTTTTCATAGACCAGCTGAGCTGCTCTGTTATGACAGTGTTGCAGAGTAATGACATGAATTCAGAGCAAAGCATTGTACTGAACAACCAAATGCAAATGACAGCAAACTGCTTTGTGTATCTGCAAGTGTTTGTGTGCTGCCTGGAGTTTAATATACCTTCTCAAGTTTTATGTTTCCTCAAAGTACTTGATCTGGAATTAGGAGAGACGCTATCATGCTGGATCTCTCCTGGTGTGCTATGAATGACATAATTCACCCCTGATATGAAAGTTCATGGTGAGGAATAGAAAGCTACTCTGCTTTTCATCTGTCTGTTATGCTGTTGTCTAAGGCATTACATAAAGCCTCTTGGGCAGAGCAATTAAACTAGTCAAAGCACTTGAACATGACTGGTTTGCTGGAAGCACTGTGAGGTGGCCTCAAGGGGTCACACACTAGATTTATGATGATCTAATTCAAACTCGTGCAGCTGCAGGACTTTTTATAACTTTACTTGCTTTATGCTGCGTTATGTGTGGCGCCATTTCTCTTGTACTGGCAGATTAGCTTGGAGGAGGATCTGGTATTGTCTTTACAGTGTTTTAAATACTTTTTAAAATATATTTGGAAATCGCTGAGCTTACATTAGGATAAGAATCTCTAGAGGGAAAAAGTAATGAAAATGACAAGCAAAGTCGATAAATTTACCTACTCCATCAGTAGTTTTGATTTCCAAGTGTTTATAAGCCTCTGGCCAGAGTGGTTATCCGGGGCCAATGTTCCCTAATTAACTGTTTCTATAGTGATGTCCTTCAGTCTCCCTTTAATGAGCGTCTGTTATTCAAGTACTGGCAGTGGCAAGACAGCTGCATTGCTATGACATCACACTTGCAGTAAGTGGGACTTGTGCAAAGGGCAGGAGGATGATTCTGCAGATTTTCACCTAGACTATACTGGGACGTATGTCTAATGATGTTGTGTGTTACTCCATCACTGACAACAGTCTTGGTGAGGAAAAAAACAACTAAGATATTTACACACCTAATGTTGTGTTCTATATTCAGAGAAGGCTGTTAAAAATAAATTCAAAATAAGGCAAAAGTTTTTAAAAGCACAAAACTCACTATTTTTTCAGTAGATTGTCAGTCTGGACTTTTTTCTGGAGTGAAGGAGTATGTGGAGTTACAGGGGCAATCTGACATATGCAATGAGGAGCTCAGAGGAACACAAGTAGTCATCCATGCCTCCACCCACCCCGAGTGGGCATGGAAAGGACTGAGAAAGGTAGGTTCCTAGTTGCCAAAGAAAATTTATTGCAGTCTGTAGACAAGGCTACATTTTCAATCAGTATAAATGCTGTCATTGTCACTCTTAGTTTAATGTCTTTCAAGAAGTAGCTAAACTGGTTAACTGCTTTCCAAATGAGTTATGTTTGCACAGGGTTTAGTGCTCTTAAGGAAGCAGTCTGCAAAGATTTAATGGGATTTGTTTAAAGAAGAGGCTGGTTTCTGTGTTCATGTGATCTATGTATTTTTTGTGGAATTGATTTGAAGTGCTTTATATGTTTCTATTTTATTTCTTGAATTATTTCTTGCTGTGCTTTATGAAGTTTTCATTTGGAGTGATTAATTGGAGACTAGGTTACAGGTAAGGTATGGGAGGCTGATTTGTTAATGAGGTCTGCTTTTCCAAAACCCTCCTTCCTGCTCTCATAGGATAGAGGATGTGCTGATAGGTTGTATACTCCAGCTGTCATGATTACTAAGGTGGCATCAGAGCTGCTGACCAGAGATCAGCCAAACCTGCCACCCCAGGGAAGGCTTGGTAGCTCTAAGGTTAGCTGGTTTTGGACAGAAACTCAGTAATACTCCACCAATATGAGCTGCTCCAGGCAGAAACTTATTCTCAGCACTCAGCGCACTAAGAAAATTGGAATTCTTTGTCAATATAGTCTATTTTCTTATTCTGTGCAGTATGAGGATGGCTGAGTCTATTTTAGGTCAATGAAGCTAGTCATACATATAAAATTTTAATTGTAAGTCTTTTCAAGAAATTGCTGTGAGATTGAAATGTCCATTTCTGAGTTCAGCTCAGTTCAGAAATACTCATGCATGGATGCTAACTTCAGTGGGATTTTCTGTGGCACGGATGTTTTTTTCCAGCCTGCTTGCTTAAGAAGATGATAAGAATAGGTAAACACAAGTGTTTTGCTGAATAAGAGTAGTACTTAAATGATTGTGTTGAGTGAGTGCCTCCAAAATAAGACTTATGTTTCCCATGACCTTGTCCATATTATTGAATTTTCACTTTCCTAGTAAGATAATGCTTTAAAGACTGGAGTAAACAATTCAAAGTCCTTGAACACAGATTTGTAGGATGGCTTTGTTTTTTGTTTTCTGTTTCATGGGATTTGCAAGTTTCTCCACAGTGTCGTGTAATGGAAAATGTTAGCAGAGCTGCCCTCAGATGGTAATCTGTATTCTCCACAAAATCAAGCAATTTGAGTGAAGGCTGGGGAATGACAGCAGAAGCATCTCAAAATGAGCACTGAGTAACTTCAATCTGTTTTATTCTCCATTATTGGATTACCTGGTGCAGAGTAAGCTTGAGTCCATTCTCTGAAATTATTGTAAAAGTGGCAGAGGCACTGAGAGAATAAAGCCTAAAAGCTACATACCATCAGCTCAGGAGTAGCTTGGGGTAGCAGGTCATCTTGATACCAAAAAAAAGTGGAATCCAGGGCTTTACTGGCACTGTTACCATCAGACTGGACACCCTTTACTTTCATATGCATACATACCTACAGATCAACACACTATAGGAAAGAATACTATAAGGGAAATGTGATGAAACTAGACTTTTTTACAGTCTGGAAGAGATTAAGATGAAATACAATAATAGCACAAATTCATCTTCTTTAAAGAAAGCTCTGATGAAAATTGATGTATTGAAAAACCTTAGTTGCTGCTCATGATGGTGATCCACAGCCAGGCAGGCCTAAGTCAACATGAAGACAGAAAGATGAGTTGAGTTGTCTGAAAATTGTTCACTACCAAAAAGTTCCCAAAAATTGTTCATTACCTCTGAACATGTATAATCCTTCTCTTTTTTTAAGGCTAGAGGAACAAAGTCTCCCTGGTGCCCTGCTAGCTTAGTGGAGAAGGAACCTAGACACATGGGACAAATGCATTTTTGTAATGAATCATAAGTATAGACCTCTAATAAAACAGAACAGTGAAATATCTGGTGCCATGTAGGTCTTTTGGATTCCTGGTTATAATTTAATGGTAAATGATAAAAATGTTATGTGTTCCAGCAGCACCTGAGAATGCTCAGAGAGATGAGTAAACATTATCTTAATAAACACACTTTTGAGAGTCACTGATTAATATCTGTGTTATTCCCAAACAGAAAGAGCACACCTAGGTTAAACAGATACAACTCTCCTTGAAGTTAGAGGCAGCTACTGTGGTAGCCAGAGCTGAATGTGCCTTAATGTGACAAATCTCTGAGAACTGAACAGAAAACCCCTATTGCCAGTCTCATTCTTTAGCCACAAGAGCATCCACTTTACTAGGAAAATGTATGCCCTTTTGTATAATCTGACAAATGTGTCTTCTTCCAAAGAAAATGTTTTTTTGGGGAGAGAAAAAAACCCAACCAAACAAACCAAAGTGTGGAGAAATCCAATCAGTATTACTTAATCTTCCTCCCTTCATCTGGATGTTCTCAACTCATTGATATTGCACAGGCTGCAACAGAACAAACAAATCAATCACTCCATGGCACTGTTACTGGCTCAGCCTCTCTCCAGCCAATGATAACTTCACGTTTTTTCTTCCCTTTTTAACAAATGCATTTCTTCCTAGTGGGAGAAGCACCATCAGTCTTACTAATGTCACTGTAGGTTGAGGCACTCTGCAGTGCCATCCTTCCCTCTCCAAACACCCCCATACACCTATAGAAAAGCTAAACACTAAGAAGTGTTTTCCCCTCTGGGCTGGGGAAATCTTGCAGGGCAATCCATCAATAAATAATAGTACTGGAATTATAAGATATAATGAAGCAGGAGAAAAGAAACAAAGAGGACAAACTGAGGATTTATTTTCAAGCCAGCAGATCGAAGTCTCTGCCAAGTCATGCTCTGTAGCAGGACCCTAGCTTTTTTTCTACAGTTCTAAGTGGCTACTGCATAATACTGCTTTTGGTCATAAAAAAATGAAAAAAAATTTTTTTTCCTTTTTTTGTGGGATTTCTCCTATTTTTCTGGTGAGCTCTGGCTGTGTAAGAACTGTGCACTTCTTTCTTCATCTCCTTAAGCGCTACCTTATAAAGTGTCATAAAAATAAACTGTTCAGCTAATTGACACCATTCTATTTTCTTCTTCTTCTTCTTCTTCTTCTTCTTCTTCTTCTTTTCTCAATTTTTTAACAAATCAAAAATATTTTAGAGCTAGAAAAGTCATAATATTAGACTTACATGCTACTTTCTTATATAAAAATTTTTGAAGAGAGACTAATTCATAGCAAAATGAGTGCAATCTGAAGAATTTTGTGTGTATATTATATTGGTTTTTGTGTAAAAGATTGCATTTATTTTTCAAAAACTTTTCTTTAACATGTGTACCCTGCCCTGAAAACTTAAAAGTTCAATAATACCTGTTTCTAGTAAAACATTCAGAATACTAACACTCCCCTCTGCTTCCCAGCTAGAGAGTGAGCCTCTCTTGTGTGGTCTGAAATAAAAGGTACGTGTTTGTGGACCTCTGCTTCTGCGTATCCAACCAAAATGTTCCTTCACATGCTTGTTCCATAGCTCCACACTTCCATGTGCTCCCACATGGCCACTGGCTGCTGGAGTGGAGCTATAAGCTTCATCATGTGGCCCTGCAGAAAGAAGTTACGAAATGCAAAGTGGGAGTTAGGCTGTCTGAGACAACACTTGGCTATTACATGTGATGAGCTAAGGTCTGGTCACAGAGCACTTCAGCTAATGTCTCCTCCAGCTTACCCTGTTTCAGTCTGGCCTCGTTGTTCCTTGGAGCTTTCCAAGCTGTACTTTGAGAGCAAATCACTGCATGTTCCAAATTTTTGCCATGTGGTTTTTCTTCTGTTCTGCAGAATGTGTCCAGCCTAGGGATGGTTTTCTTTCTAAAGCAATGTTACAAGTTATAGTTGGATTCTAAACCTACATGTGTTTCAGCAATCCTGCTCTGTAACTGGGTCCTGCAGATCCCAAATTGATGTGGCTGGTTCTCAGATTTTCTTGCCTTGGACTGTTTTTCAATCAGTACTTCTTGTAACAACATTCACTTGGTGATTGTTTTCAGATTGCCTTGGGAGTTACAGAAACTAAGGATCAGCATCCATCAGCTTTAATTAATGCATAATGCTCCCCTAGATACCTTTGAGAGGAAAAGAGTAGAAGTGAACAAATTTGAAGTGTAGTTTTTCAGTATTGGCCAACTAATGCATCACAAAACAATGGAAAGACCTTGGACACAAATGATGTAGTCTGCCTAAGATTCTGTTCTCACACATTTCTTGCTATATCTTATCATTGACCACAGAAAAGGCATTCTTCATAACAAGCAAAAAGAGGGTTATAATCTGTGGTTGACCTTTGATGGAGATAATGATACATTTTCTTTCAAAATCTGTGTGAGGCAGAGTTATTCATAGCTTCATGAAAATGTCCTGTTTAAAAACAGTGCATTGTTTTAGGTTAAAAAAATCATATTTGATTATAGTTTACAAATGTCACAATCCTACCCCACACACAACAGTAGAACTATGTTGATGTGGAGATTTCATAAGAACCTTTATAGAACAAGAAGTTTAAGAGGCTGGGATCAGTTTTAAATGTAAAATAAATACATAAAAATAAAACCAGGAGAAAGTTCACATATTTAAATTTAGAACTGGATCCATCAGATAAACATATGAGTGGAGAAAATGCATCATAAGACTTCGTATGCTCTGAGGTATTTAGACCGAAAATCTCTCCCTGGATCATCTGACACAAGTTTGGTGCATTCAAAATTCCAGTGGAGCTTCATGTAATTTATTTTTATCGAGGTGTTTTTCTCATCATATAAGGCACATTGTCTGCCTTTCATCTTGGAACAATATATTACATGATCTGTTCGATGATTCTGAAGGGCACAGCTGTTGTCAAACTCTCCCTGTAGAATCAGTCAATATGAAAATCAAGGTAGAGTTTGTTTGATGATCCCAACATCAAACCCTTCATTAGTTACTCCTGTTCAACACAGAAACTTTTTATTGCATTCAAGCATACCTGTTAGCAATTAAAATACAAGTAAATCTGCTGGGAGACTGATTTTATGGGCAAAACTGGTAACGTTTATTTTCCTCAGTTGTTCAGACTTGCTAATTTTCCTGATGTTCTGCAACACCTCCTTCAGTTAGAGGCCTTTTTTTAAAGTGGCATGACAGGCACAAAAAAGTGCAAAAGGGCAGTTTGTTTTTGCAGTGTAGTAGAGCTTTGTGCATCTGGCAGTCAACAGTAGATTTCAATGTTTAAACATATTTGTTAAGTGCTGTGTTAGCTTAAATACTAACACAAGGGATGCTTGGGGTATGCAGGTTACCCATATGCAAATTTTCATCACAAACACTGGTTAAAATGAATTTCATAGGGCAAGATCTATTAATGAAAGAGTTTAGAAGCTTCTGCATCATTAATGATTCTTGTTAAAATTCTGGTATGCTCCAAACATTTCGTTCTTGTGAATGCACTAAGTATTCAGAGGATGAAGGAAAGAGGATGGAGGAAAGAGGAGTAGAGAACTGAAATTTTGTGTGCCTGGACTTCATAGGAGGTGGATTTTGAATCCTAAGATAAACAGTAGGCATGAGTGACTGCAAAAATAATGAGCATTAGGATATCTGCTAAAACGGATTTTAGGAGTGATTAAAATGTCAGCACTATCACTCAGTCAATGTAAATAAGACAGACTGTTCAGGTCTCTGGGTTGCTGGATCTGATATTTTACTGTGACATGGCTTACAGCTGTTCTAAAGAAGTACAAACTAGGTATGAAATCTTACCACATCATTTTCTGGGAAATATGGCCTCTTGCTTGAAAACAAGGGCAGAATTTATTTAGGTTTGTAGAAGCACACACTTAAGTACTTTATGAGCAAGGATAGATTTCTGAATAATTGTGCTGGGCAAAGACTAATTAGCCTTCTAATATACTATGTGCAGTAGAAGTAGTACAGCCATTTTGAAACACAAACCAAAGCTAGAAGCTTATTTATTTCCACACATGTGCCTTTGTTTCTCGGCGATGCAGGCATCCAAAAAAGTTAATCATCTTGTATTTATTGTAGTTTCATTTAGATATCAGGTTAAAAATAAACAGCTATCAAACCTTGATGAAATATCCTATGTAAGTTTACACAGACACACTGCTTTGATGGTTCTGGAATCCATTTACTACTTCTTTCCAAGACATACCTGAGAAATCTTCTGTTAAATAAAAAGTCATGGGTTTTTTCCTTCTTTTTGTCAGTATGCAGTTCACAAATATAGCATTTTAAACAGATTTTGTCCAAACTTCAGTATAAACTCAGAAAAAAGGGCAACCAAGAGTGGATGGGAAATGATCCACCAAAATAATCATTATGTGGTGCCTTTTCATGCAACAGAAATTGAAGGGTTCAGTTTTCTCATGCCAAGAAGGAAAACAAATATTTTGTGCAGTTTCTCAGCTGCTGCAAATAGATTCAGCTTCACTGACCTCAGCAGAACAAGCAGGGCCTGAGTTTCACTTTATTATTCACATTATAGTATCACCATGAAGATATGCTATGGTCCAAAGGTAGAAGAGAGAGAGAAAAGGGGGAGCCCTTTTTCAAAGACAGGTCACAAAAACAAAGACAGGGCAGAGGAGCAAAGAGTAGAGTTAGCAGATGCTTTCTGCTGACACTGTGCCACAGTGAAAGGCTGTGTGTCTCAAAGCTCAAGTGCCTGTGCTGAGGCTGAGAAGTGTGGAAGCACCATCCAGAACAAGCATGAAAATACAAGGTTGTGATCCTTCCAGCTGCAAAATTCTGGATGAACTTTTCCCCCTTTAAATACCAATTTAAATTTTATCCTCTCTTGGGCCCCTGGGGCTGTACTACAAAGCAGAGCACGGACTTTCTCCATACATGTCCAGAGCTGTCCCAGTCTTGACAGGAACAAGCAGCCCCAAGTCAGTGACTCCTGAATTTTTTGCCATGCTACAGCTCATTTTCAGTGGGGAAGGTGGCTGGAAACTTTTTTTCCTATCTCATAGGCTGATATACAGGCTGCTCTTCTGAGGGTCGTGGATTTGAACCCCTCAGGCTAAGAAGGGAAATTAATTCCATTCTTTTCCCTTTGAGCTTGTAGATTTGGGCAAAAAACTCAAAAACACCCTCTCCCCCTGCCACACAAAATCAACCCATTCAGAAAACCCCCCCACAAGTAAGAAATCAGTGTGATGAGCAGTTTTTTTCTTAAAGATAGTTGCAAGGGGAACTGTTTGGTTTTTTGAAGGAGTTTCACCTCCTGGCTTTCTCCAGGCTGGGAGAGCAGCAATGACAGAGATGGCCTCCTGTAGCTCTCTACCCTGCCCTTAGCACTCCCTAAAAAGTAGGATTCAGCAGCTGCTTGCTGAGCCTACTGATCTCAGGCGGGTCCAAGCTTAGCTTGTCGATTGTTCTGGATTTTTTTAAGAAGTACCTGGCTCTCCTCTGAAGATATATGGTGGCAAAGATTTCACTCCAGGACCTAAGCTGCCAGCCTGTGCTTTCCTGGAGCTAACGTGTGTAGCTTGGGAAAGAAGCTGGGATTAAAGCCAACACTTAAATAGACCTTCCTTTTAAAATACTTGTGAATTCTTGCAGGACAAAACAGGGGCAATCCACAAATTCATTCTTCTGTTGCAAACATGCCTTTTGTGAAAATAGGCACGAAGTGCTTCATCTGTGTTCTTTTATGTGCAGCATGCATACAAAGTCTGAGTCTGCTGTACTGAAAGAAGTCAAAAATCAATCATATCAGGACAGATTGCTGTGTAAAATGTACATCATACTCTAAAGTTGATGTGTATTTTAACCTGCGTCTGAAAATCCTTCTGCCTCCATTAATAGTTATCACAGATTAATTAATTTGTGAAAGAGGGTCACGTTTTTGCCACTTTATCTTTTACCAAGAGTCCTTTTATACAACTGGTGGTCTGTACTCTAAACTGATTTGAGTCATCTCACCTTAATAGTTTTGTTAGTTTTTGCTTGCTCAAGTTCCTGCACCAAAGTATCTGCTGCCATTTCAGGTAACACGTGTTTTACAGTGTTCTGAAGGGAAAACAGCTCTGTTGAAAGGACTAGATATAATAATTTCTGATGGAAATTTCATGAAAATTGAATTATTTGAAAAAGCAAAATTATCATTCCTTAGCTGAAGTTTTTTTTTTCAGATGTCATTGCTAATGTGCTCTTTCTCGTGCAAATACAGTGTTTCCTAAAATTAAAGGATCACAATATCTCATTTCTGTATGATCTAACATTTATGCAGCTCTTCTAAGTTAGTTCTATGCAAAACTTCCAAATGTTGCACTTGATGATCTGAGAGGTCTTTTCCAACCTTAATCATCAAATTCCACTTCTCAAGGTGTGATATTATGAAGGAAATTACAGAAATCAGTTAGTCTGTAACCTTACATGAAGGGGCAGTGAATTTAATCCATCACTACCAAAGCTAGATTATGATTCAGTTTTATAAGAGCTACTTAATGTCAAACAAATAGAATAACAACAAACCTAGTTTAAAGCCTTACGAAGTACCATTTTCCCATCAGTGCAGCTAGTACACTTTCTTCATAGAATAAAAGAAACATGGAATCACATAATGGTTTGGACTGGAAGGGTCATTTATAGATCATCTAGTTCCAACCAGCCATGGCCAAGGACATCTTTCACCACACCAGGTTGCTCAAAATCCTGTCCAACCGGATCTTGAACACTTTCAGATATGGGGCACCCACAGCTTTTCTGGTTTTTCTGTTTCAATATCTCTCCACCCTCACTGTATAGAATTTCCTCCTTATGTTCAATGTAAACCTCCCTCTTCCTGCTTAATACTAACTCTTGTCCTCTAAGTACAACTTTGGTAAAAAGTGTATCTTATAAGCCCTCCTTAAGTACTGAAAGGCCGCAACAAAATCGCCCCAGAGCCTTCTCCTCTCCAGGCTGAGCACCTCCAACCCTGTCAGGCTATCCATGGGAGAGGTGTTCCAGCCCTCTGGTCATCTTCATGGCCCTCCTCTCAGGGACTTGCTCCAGTAGGTCCACATCCTTTCTATGTTGGAAGCCCCAGAACTAGATGGAGTACTCCAGGTGGGGTCACATTAAGAGCAGAGTAGAGGGGGAAAATCACCTTCCTCAACCTGCTGGCCACACCGCTTTCTAAGCAGCCCAGAATATGATGCCAAAAAAAATTTTTTAAGCAGTAGAAACAGTTGAAAACAATAGGAACTTTGGAACTTTCTTTGTGGGGATATTTTCTTTCTGACTGAACAAGCCATTTACTGCTTTTATTATTATATCTAGGTATCAGCAAGGCCCTCAAACTTTTTATGCACAGGTGTTCAGTGCATAAAAATAACAAAAGCACAGCAGAGTAGTGTATCAAGGAGCAAAAGCTTTATGCTTCATTCCCAGCCACAGACCTGGGCTTTTCCAGGCTAAGTTCTCCCCCTTAATGGGTCCTGCAAGGACATTTCTGTGCAGGGCTGGACATCTAGAAACAGGCTGGTCGTGGTCCTCAGCTCTGAGAGGTTATTCAACTACACAGGGTGTGGGGCTGGAGGGCACTAGGAGTAAAGCAAGAGGAGCTGCAGACTACTGGAGCTGATAGAAGCCCTTCCCAAGTTGAAATGCTCTAGAAGTGCAAAGGATTGCTGGAGGAGGATTAAACAATAGTTCTCTGTACATGCCAGCAGCACCTGCCAGCTCAGGAGAAGATATGCAGGACATAGTCTCATTTCAACAGAAGTTGGTTCTGCAGCATTAAGCACTTAGAAAAAGTTTCAGTTCAGTCACATAGAGAAGGCTAGCATAAAACTTTGGTAATGAAATGTGAAACATCTGTATCTGTATAGCAGCAGTAGGATCCCTCAGCTACTTTAAAACAGGCTTTGATATTGGCAGCAACCTGGCCATAGCAGCCCTGAGCTCAGCACAGGCTGATTTATCCTTGTCAGGGGGAGTATTTGGAAGTGCTTTTAGTGTAGTCAACTTCCATAGCAGAAAAAAAAGTCATGAATTCTTCAAACCACAGGGAAAACAAAACATGTGTGACTGTTGTACTCAGAGAATACTGAAGTTGGAGAGACAGCATTGCAGCTTCTTCAGAGTGAAAAGGGTTAAAATTAGATGAATATATCCCTTATAAATGACCAATCAAAATTAATTTCACAAACTGTGTAACATAGTTATTTATGGGGTGGGTATGGATCCCAAGCATTAGTAATATACCCAGAACAGCTCCTGAGGTAGCTATGAATGATTGCCTCCAGCCAGGTCCAGCCCTTGTCCTCACCTGGTAAACTGCACAGGATGCACTTGTAAACCTGTTAGTGCAATGCCTACCCTCTCAAGTACCAACCCCAGCTCTGTCACCAGCTCTGTAAAAATTAGTTCTCTGGGTGGGGACAGTATGAAGACTTCTTTCCTACCTGTTTCTGTGTGTCAGTTAACTGGTTTTAATGAAATTTTCTGTTGCTTTGGCACATCCCAAATGTGCTTCTGAAAAGAATGTTGGCAACGATACATATATGTGTGACACATATTTCTCTATAGAAATCAGCTGGCAGACAACTTGTGAGTCCTCAGACCCTATCTCTCTTGTCAAACTTGTTTCCCCATGTGGGGTTCAGCAGCAGACAAAAGAGGCAAAATGCACTGTGTATTGCTTACATATACAGACATGGATGTAGCGAGTTTTACTTTCGCTGGAAATATGCCTAAGGAAGTCAAAGGAGCACACTGAAGATCAAGAATTAATCTTTGAACAATGTGCTTGGCGAGCCAAACTACTCACTCAAGGTTATGAAGTGAGGTGATGGTTTGGCTTTATGGACCAAGGAATACAAACTATTCCATGAAAATGGACACAAACTGAAGAGCACTTGAGTGTCACATATGTCTTCACTACTAGAAACTGGAGAGTCACTGGAGACTTCCATCAAGTCCAAACAAAAAGCTCATTGTGAGCTGGGGTCCCAGAGGCTGCTACCACTTCATGAAAATCTTCCTGGGAAACAATGGCTGCTAGCAGAACTGGGCAGCCCTGGGCTAGAGGGGCTGTCACAGAGATAAATGCATATTATAAAGAAATATGCAACTTGTTCTCCAAAACCCATGAGAGAAAAAATAATCCAGTTCAAGACTTTCCTCAAGCAATTTGCCACACAGACAATAGCTTCAGTAATCTGCAAGGGGCAGAGGTCCTGGGTCATGGGAAATGAGGACAAGCAGTGTCCAGGCTGCTGTGGGGACATGAGGTGCCTGGTGGTCTCCAGAGGGGTGGCTGCAGCTATGGCAGTGTGACACTGCAGGGCAATTGGGATGTGAAGCATGAGGGATGTCATATGTACTAGAAATGCCGCACTGGAATGCTGGTCACTGTTTGATGATGGTGTTCTTTTGCTTCTCTTGGGAGAGGAATTAAGGAAACTCAGCCCTCATGAGGCCCTTGTGAGAGCCAGCCAGGAGGAGAGGCACTGGTGCTCAGAAGCTCCAGTGGCAGTGTCCACTGGGGAGAGGTGACAGAGGCACTGGGTTAAACTCACTGTTGACACACTCCTCATCATTCCATGAAGAAGCACTGGAGAAACCTCTCCCATATGTGTCCAAAAAGACCAGTTATACATTTGACCTAGGACACAATACCCAGAAACTCCTTAGGGGAAGGAAAGATCATCAAAACCTCCTTTGCCTCCTCCCATGAGTGCCATAACCCCTCAAAGATTCATGCTGGTTCATGTTCTCCACAGCCGTTGTGAAGCTGTGGTTTGCTCCTATAGGATGGAAGAGCTTCAAAGGGCAGGGTGGAGAGCACTTTCACCCAGAACAGCCCCAGCCTTGTGGCAAGGGTGTGGGTTTTGATTTCCTCGGGCACAGGAGGGTGTAAACCCCAGCTTTCCCACATCTAGGGTAAAAGCCCTGACCACAGAGCTCTTGTATGCAGCAGAGGAGAGCAGCAACAGCTGCTGCTGCGCTTCACAGAGTAGCAGCTCTCTGTGTTTTGGGAATGTTCATTGGCTCTACCCCTTGGGCAAGATGGGTGCAGGTGCAGGAAAGCTGAGTTCATTGGATCTGACGGTGCTAGAGTGAGAGTTAGCTGGGTGCCATGACATGAGAGGCATTTCTGGACATGCCCACAGCAGAATTTCAGGAGTCTGGAGAATTTTAATGTGAAAAGCTGGCGCCTCCGGAGGTTAGTCGCTTCCAGGGTGTGGCAAAAAAAAGCGCAGGAATTTAGAAGACTGAAGCTTTGGATGTAGGTGCTTGATCCTGGTAGAAATAAATGCCTCCTTTCCTTCTGTCGGGATGGACACAGTTCCCTGATTTTGCAGTGTAACTCCTTGCTGAGTAGGAACAAATTTTCTCCAATTCAAGGAGAATTATGCCTGGAAAAAGAGTAAAAACTGTTAGCAGAGATGATGCCACAATGTTCTGACTCTGTAAGATTTATGTGGCTGTGGGAAGCTAGTTTGTATGAATCATAAATAATTGCATGTAACATACTAATGTAGTTGTGGGGTGGGAGTCAGTTTAGTTTTATCCATTAATTCAAAAGACTCTCCTTGTGAACATTTGGGAAAAGTAATTTAGCAAAATCACGCATAAAACTAAGGTTATTTAAGTTAAAAAAAAAAAAGTCTTTCTAAATGGCTAAAAATTAAAAAAAGAGGAAGAAATAAAACTAAGTATCATAATCTAACAGCCCTTTTCTACATGAAAGGTTTCATAAAATATATATATACCTCAATACATTACTGCAGAACAATTGTTTCTAGTTTTATGAAGATACCATGTGTCATTTTAACACTGATAATAAATTGTGCATTTAGCAATATATGCAACACATTCATCAATAAATGCTTTAGGCACAGTGCTAGAGTCAGCTGTCTTTGATACTACTTTGATACTAACATCACATCTCCCAGAGTCAGTGTTTTGAGAGGCAAATTTGACCTAATGACCAAAGTCCATACAGCCAAGTGGAAAAAAAAAATTATCAGCAACAACCAACTTATAAACTACTAGTGTTTCAAAGGTTTGATGTTTTGCACTGGAGGCTGATTGTATCTCGCTGGCCTTAGCTTATGCTGGTATTCCTCTGTGACATCAAAGAATTTCTTTTGGTTGCAAACAGTAACAGTATCAGTCCCTAACTAGAAAATTTCCTGGGGATGAGAAAAACCCCATCTTTTTTGTGTCAAGGCTCTAAATAATTCCAAAGAGACAGATAACTCCCTAAACAATGGAGATTAATAGGAGGGTTGCACTTAAATGAGAGGCTGAGAGTTGTGCTGAAAGAAGCTCAACCTGGTTTCCTAGAATTGGCTCTTCAAAACTTGTTCTAAGAAGCTCATATTCCCACTGCTACAGCATCTCTTTCTACATTTGCCTACTCTGATCTAGGCTGGAAGGTCCTCTGAGCCTGATGTTGCTAATATGTCAGTATTGATACCGTGGGGCATCCCAGGTTCTATGGAAAAGCAACAGACCTTAAGGAAATGCTGTTATGCCAAAGTTTTTTATAAGTTAAATGGACAAGATGCATAAGAAATTCAAAAACCCAAAGAACTGGAAAGTAAACCTGAATCAGTCAGTGACAGAGCCAGGGCTATAATATAAATAACCTGCTGCCAACTCAAAGATTTATATTTTGGATATCTCTGCCTGTCATTCCACATGTGTTTTTTTCCAACAGAAGGATGCATATAGCATGTGATTTGCCCAATAAATATATGGTTAGATGTTCCCTCTTTCATTTTTCTCTGGCTGGGAACTTTTAACAAAGTCTTTTTACAAAAAAAAAAAAAAAAAAAAAAAAAAAAAAAAAAAAGTGGGGGTTTAGCTGGTGTGAAATGAAAATGAAAATATGAATCCACACTATAATATGTATTATTTACCTATAAAATAAGGCACCTGTCATCAAGCCTATTACCTATATGAGGAAGAACAAGGATCTGAATCCATTTTCTGTAATACTCTTGAATGCGTATTCCATTGATTGATTCTATTTGCCTTTCTTAAAAAGAGAATATAATCTAATATATAAACCTGAGAGATTATTTGTAAAGCACCATCTCTTTTTTAGCACCTGTACTTTTCCAGTTTAAAATCTGAAGTGGATACTTTCTCAAATACACAGATTTTAGAAATTCTACCATATAATTGTCCTGAATAATTCTTGGCCTGCAATTTACTTGCAATTCTTGTGTTCTGACTGTTATTTATTCAAAATGAGAAGTTGAGTTGTTTTGATTATGTAAGGTGGGAGAAATAGGTCATACAGAGCACTTCCATTCTGGCTGGCTGGGGTCTACACTTAGATTCAGGTTTTTGTTTTGGAACTCATATTCTTCTGCACACTGTTAATGACTACTAGTCTGTACTTTAGCTTTTCTGTTTGAAAATGTCTGACAGTAAAATCATTTGCTTGAACATAAGAGGGCATAAGCAGAGACATTTTTTTCTAAACACTTGCCTGATTACTTTTGCAAATTCTTTTTGCAATGATTTCCCAAACTGTTTAATATCCAGATAAAGAACCTTGTACTTAAGGATGGGAATGCAGTGTGAGAAGATATTAAGGAAGCAAATGCAGATGTAGAAATAGACTTGGAGCAATTAGATGGAAGCCAGTTTATCTAGATCCTCTATCTGCCTGGTGGATATCACATAGAATTTGGTATTCTGGTTTTCCACCCCTCATGCCCAATTGCATGTCTTGCTCTGTAGACTTTAGGTAAGCTGCATGGCTGAGGCAGGGTAAAGGAAACCTAAAGCTACTCTAGTGCCTCTTTGGGACCAGACAGTGGCTCTTCAGGACTTTGACTCAGGAGGTGTTTATGCCACTACAAAAAGGCAGACATGAGCAGATTCCACTCACATTCATGCCAGCCCCAGAGTGGGGAACCTGCTTCAAAAGCACCACAGTGCTTAAGCAGGAGCCACTTGGCACCCTGAAAGAGGAGGGTTGGCTTTACAGCACTCAGGAACTAAGTGACTTTGTTGAGCAGATGGACTGCCCCAGCGTTATTTATATCACATTCCCCATTGGATGGTGCAGTTCTCCAGCCTCTCTAGTTTGTCTTTCCTCAGAAAGGCATTGGGAAAGCGATAGCCCCAACAGACTGAAGATAACTATACATGTACAGAAGCTATGAAAACATATGTAGTGTAGACTTAGTTCTCAGGCAACATATTTTCTGCTCAGTGAGATCCACTCAGGTTCAGCCTGGTTTTTACTTGTGTTCACAAAATTGCTTACTGGTCTTTAATGCAGCAAGCTATTGCATTCTTGCAGTGGAGGCAGAAGAAACTCATTTCTGCCTGTAGATTTTTGATAAAATATTCTCAGTGCATAATTAGATTATTTTGTCCCATTTTTTAAAAAAATTTTAAGAGCCAGATTTGAAAGCAATTGAAATAGACATCTGAATCTTCATCTATCAGAAACTGGAGCAGAATTTATTCAAAGAAATAGTCCCATTGGTGCTGTTGATGAGATGTCTTCTATGGATAAAAATTATTAGAATCATATAATTGTGTAAGTTGGAAAAGAACTCTGAGATCTCTGAGTACACCCATTAACTTAACACTGACAAGTCCACCACTAAATCATGTCCCCATTAGGGTGTAAGATTGACATTCTACACCTGAATTCTTTTCTTTCACTATCTAATGGAAGAAACAAAAGTCTCAAGAGAGCACTACAATAAGTTTTCCCAGAAGTTTCGCTTGTGTTTTTCTGAGGTTAATCTCTTTGCTGCAACAAGGTTGACTGTGCATTGAATAACAAATGCAAAATCATTGTCTACTCCAACACACTGGAAAATACTGTTGCTAATCATCCTGAAACAAGCTGGGACTGGATGAGACACAAATAAACCATAATTTTAAAAGCAAATATTTCTTGAATTTACCGGTTCCCTTAATTTCTACTTTCCATTGAAGGTGCCAAGGGCTCTTTCCTGGACTGATCTTCCTTCCTGATCAAGGAAACAATAGACATGGAAGTAAGCCTAGCTGCAGAAGATTTTTGTCAGGACTAGTTCTTGCTTACAAAAAGCATTTTACAGAGTTTACACAAGTTCTAATTTATTAAGGGATCAGATTTTGCATTAAGGACATTTATGTGGCTAACAGAAAAATGTTAAGTTTAAGATTTCAGGAGTACTTTTTCATGGCATGCCTTCTGGTGAGCAGAGGTATTTCTCTGGAATTTTATGACAGCAGCAAAACTCTATTTAATTTTTTTTTTTTTTAGTTTGGGATCACTAAATATATGTCAGTCTGGTTAGCCATATTAATCAAATGTATATTTAGATGATTTAGCAAAATATTCAAGGAGAATAAATGCTATTTTTACTTCTGTCATAAAATAGTAAGTTATATTATTGTGACAAAAAACTTAATCTATGTAAATATATAGATAAGTAGATTAATTTCTCTTTATGCCTACTACATTTCCTAATAACACTTAAAAACATGGATTATTAATCACCAAATACACTGTTTTCTAAAGATCTCTATGTGGTAACATTAGTAATGACTGTACACTCACAGGTCTGTATATTTCACAAATTTAATTCATTTGCCAATTTCCCTAATTTGCTCAGCATTTACAAATGAAAAAATAAATCTCTATTCTAAAACATACCCTATGTTTTGCTTCACAGCAACTCA
Source organism: Sylvia atricapilla (assembly GCF_009819655.1). NCBI lineage: Eukaryota > Metazoa > Chordata > Aves > Passeriformes > Sylviidae > Sylvia > Sylvia atricapilla. Next base: position 50,494,682 of record NC_089142.1, read on the forward strand.
AATTTCTTGGGAGGCATTGTATTCATATGACTGGCTTTTGGAATAGTCTTTAAAATATACACAAAACTGCAACATACATGAATTGGAAGCTTTGAAGCTGCATATTATCTTTTAATAAGAGGACAGTGCTATAAAAGCGTGAAACAGTTCACCCTGATCCCAAGTATCATAGTGCATTAGTACTCAGAGAAGGTCATGGTCTCTTCTAAACCTCTGAAAGCAAAAATTCTTTGCCTGGGAGCAGATCACTTGGAGGCTGGGCATCTTAATAACTGGATTGTCCAGGAGCAGGAAAGATCCTGGACTAACTCAAATAATGAAGGAACTCTGTACGTAGCCACAGATTCTCTGGGTTATCTTTGGGCTATAGCACTACTAGGAATCCTACCAATAAGCTTCATCATACCTCCTCGTGGCTGGTCTGGACCTCCCATTTCTGCTTTTCCCAGGTTCTAAGAGGAGTGAATAGAAAGAAGCACCAGTGAGATAAGTATGGTAAAGAGAAACGTTTTCTTTGCAGAAGCTATCATTTGTGGAAGGCTCTATGTTCCACTTTCTAAGCAGAAAAGTAAATACACAAGATGAATGGTCCCTGTCTCACTGGTCCTTTGCATTGATCAGAAGACTGTTAAATTTACAGCAAAAACAGATAAGAACATGAGACATACTTTTAGTGAAATGTCAGTCTTAAAAGAAGTCTTAATCAAGGCACTAAGAAGCACAAAAAAGAGAAATGTCTGAAATTGTTTGCCTGTGCTAGGATCCAGTGTAATGAACAAGAGAATTGAGAACTCCTCATTTTATGGGCTTGATTTGACTTAGATGGTATTAAAAAATTTGGAAATATATTCATGACTTTAAGTTAAAGTTATAGAACTTAATAACTTTAGGTTATTAAAGGGACCAGCTGACTAAATGAAGAGAGTGGTATTCCATTAGAATGAAGCTATTTATTTCTGGATCAACAACAATATGGAAATAAATTATATTGATGATACTAATCCTTATGGGTTCCTGTTCTAGTAAAGAATCCCCAAAATCTGCTTCTAAAAACAACACCAAACTAATAAGCAGGACAATCACCTCCCTAAGCATGTGGCTACACTATGCAAGGGGAATTGTCAACACTGAAGCATTTTTGAAATTCTGTAAGGTTCTAGAAGTAAATTTTCCATCCCAAAAATTTCCAAATCCAACCACAGAAATTCTCTTTTAGACCTTCACTCAACAGGTGCAGTGTACTGGTAGAAGGATTAATATTCATTTACTCATATCTATTATTTTAGGCATTATATTAAGCAAGATTTCCTGTTCCATCATGATTCGATGCCAACAAATACAGTAGAAAAATCTAATTGAATTCAGTGACCTTTAATGGTGCTTTTTGTATTTATACTCTCCATTTCTGGTTAATATATTATTACTCATCATATATAGACTGCTCTGTCAGTTTGCTTTACTTACATGAGTAGTTCCATATGGGTCCTTTATTCCAAGGAATTTTGGGAGTCACTAATAGCTGGACAAGGGACACTGATTACTGAATTCCTGGCTCTGTTTTCAGCTTTGGACTGACTAGTATGTTTATATGATGCAGAAGTCAACCACAGGATGCCTAATTCATACTTACAACACTGCATGTTCCTATTATTTTGTGTAATAATATATCATTTACTTTATAAAGACTTTTCTCATTCTGTTTTATCAGTGGTTCACGGACAAATTTAGAAACAAGCTGAACATCAGGACTTGTAATTTTTCTAAGCCTCCACTTAGAATCTTTACCCTGTCCATGTTAATTATAAATTGCATTCATCACACTGAAAACTATTTATTTGGTTCTTCTGTTTATCTGTTTTGCCTATCTGTAATACCACAGTGGGAATGGCATGTACAATGGCAAGAAAATGACCTGTGTCAAACAAATAGATGGTTTGCACACAGATAAAAAAAGCACAACCAAAATATTTGCAACATCAATCAGGTTTTTTTCCTTTCCTTCTTCTGTTTTTCCATTGTTCAATATGAATTAAAGATGTAAACTGCTACCAGCAATAATTTTGCATCTATTCCTCCATCAAAAGAAAATGTGATATTTACTAACTTTCCTTGCTGCTTCTTGTCCAAGATCTGAACTGAATTTTTATTTCCCCATAAGAAAGGAAATATTTTAATGTCCTAAAAGCTTAACTCAGTCTGATTGGATTTTTTTAAATATGTAAATTTTTCATTCTTCCTGTTGTACTTGCTATTAGTACATGATATTTCTGTTAATGGAAATAAAAGAAAGAAACGAGTGCAAGTGGTAGCAGAGGGAAATGCACTAAATATGAAGGAACAAATAACAGTCTGTGAAGAGCAGGGGTGAACAGGCCTAATAGGAGGCCCTATTTTAACAGTTTAGTCCTAGCACAGCACTATGTCACGCCAGAAAAACACTTTAAATATAATAATGGCAAATTTTTCAGTGGTACTGGCAGGTATTTACTTTCACATTTTATTCAACCAAGTCACCAGCTGAAGGAACCAAGAGGGAACTGTAAATAAGCACTTAAGTTTCCTAAGTGTAATTCAGTTCCAGGAGAGAGGTTCAAACAAACTGTCCCTAATCCATCTGTGTCAACATATGGTTCAACCCTAAATCCCCTTATCACAGTTTGTTTCAGATGCTGAAAGTATTTACATGATTTCAAAAAGCAACTAGACAAATTCACTTAAGAAAAATCCATTGAGAGTTATTGTATGTAAGACATTGAGTGCAAAAAGTCAATGAGATGCACTACTCTTCAGCGTCATCACTTACAAGTTTTCCTAGGCATCTACTTCTTGACTTTATTGATAAGAGGACTCTGAGCTGAGGTGTGACCCAGTCAGACCACACTATGTTCTTATGCATCAAAATAGATGAGATGGCACATGCATGTTATTTTCTGAGGAAATCTCCCCAGCACACGTAGCTCACTGAAAGTGTATATGTCCAGTAGAAAGGCTGCCCACTTGACTTGGTTAAATGACTATTTCCCACTTGGCTGCATTTGAGAATGAATTTGAGAATAACAAAGTATTCTTAATTTTCATGTAGCTCTTCTGGATGGATTTGAGTTTACTAACTGTAGGCACTTTCCCTGGAGAAACTGGTTGATGTCTACCTCTAGAACAACAGCCTAATGATTAGATACATCCAGAGGCTGTGACACCTGAATTTTGGTTAGGCCCCACAAGGTTGGACAGCACAGTTACCCACAAAGTGCACTCTAGTCTAGAGCAAGAGGTTTTTCCATTTTGTAGGGTGTTTAGAAGGACAGGCTTTTTTTTTTTTTTTTTTTTTTTTTTTTTTTTTTTTTTTTTCTTTTCTTTTCTTTTTTCTTAGTTGAAAGTTGGGATTGCAGGAGTACAGACTGAACAAGGGAGAGTACTGGCAAAATTCAGGGGTGTGATTTGCTCCCAGCCCATTGCTGGCATGCACTTCATTGAAAAGCAAGAGAGGAAAAGTAATGAGGAGTCTAGACAGCAAACTCTTGTATCTCTCTGGCCTTGGGAATATATGGAAAGTCTTTTAATGTCTTCTGTATATATTTTTAAATCAAGTAAGAGCACAAATGGAAATCAAGGCCTTCTTTGCGGAATAATTTTTATATCAAGATAATAATTTCCTATTCAGAGCATATGTTTTGAAAGGCTTCTCACATTCCTGCTTCAAGGAAGTTAAGGATTGTCTGTTTCCCCAAACTTGGTGCCACTGAGGTGGAATTAACAGGAGGGAAGGGGTAAGGAGGCAGCGGGAGGACAACTAATAACGACAGAGCTATCTGCATTTTCCTGTAGAAGACAAATAAGAGATAACCACAGTAAATGGAGGATTAAACTGTGAGCAATGTTTGCTTAAACCTAGAGTAATTTCTAGCTACTCTTGCTTGATTTCCAAGTAGTTTGCTGCCAAATTGAAAAAGTTTGTATCAAATGACCTGAACATAATTACAGTTAGAAGTATATCAGGATATTCATGTTTGTGGTAAATATTAAGCTTGTTTTTTATGGCTGCTTTGAAAAGTAAGTATCAACTTCTGTGGATTTTATTTCTGCTATGAACATCTATTTCAACCACAAATTCACAAGGCTTTGCTTCACTCATTAGCTGTGGAGGTGCTCAGGCAAAACGCTGCAAACCCAGACAGGTCTAAGCTTTCTTTTTCCTGGATTTCAAACAGCTGAAAGTGCCTTTTAAATAAAATACCTGTTGTTCTGGGTTGAGCTGCCTCCTATCCCATATATCCATCCCATATCTTGGATATGTTGTTATGTCTCGCAGCTGAATCCCGCCCTCTTGGGCAGGAGCCTGCAGTTCCTGCCTCCTTTTGGCTGCTTGGCTGCTTTTCGGCTCTTGCTTCAGCTGGCTCGGCTGCTTTTGCCTTCTTCGCTTCGCTTTGCCTCGCTCTGCTCTCCGGCTGCCCCTGCCGCCGTTTTTCTTCCCCCCGCTGCTTCTGTTTGTTTTTTTTCTCCTCCTTTCTTTCTCTCCCCCCCCCCCCAAGGTTTGAACCGGCTCCGGACCTGACCTGACCTGAGAAGTTGGAGAAGACCCGGGCCAGACAGAGACGCGTCAGCACCCTCCCCATCGACACAGTAACCCGTCCTTTCCCACTATTCGGTGTTGGGGAGTGTATTTTTGTCAATAAACCGGTTTTTCCACTTTCCTCCGAGGTATTTTCCTTCCCGAACCCAGGGCTGGGGGGCGGAAGGGGTGGTGGAGGTTTGGTTTAGGGGACTCCTTTTGGAGGTTCTTCCCTAATTTACTCCAAACCAGGACACCTGTCTCAACATCATTACATTCCTGTTACTTTGCACTAAGAAGAGGTTCAATATTGCTTCAAATAGATATTAGTTTACACTGTTCCATTCCTCTTGTTAAGTCCTGAAGTACTTTAATTCTTGAACACACCATTGAGGACAAATACAGGCAGGTAGAACTAAACCTGTATAAATTGTACCTAATTTTTTTATATATACACCAAAAAGTATTTCTTTACTTACTTTCTTATTTTCTAGGCCATTCACACATCTTTTGTGTTTCTTTCATCACTATTTATGCACGTATACAGATGAACACCTAGTTATCACCCTATTCATTTGCCTATTTATTATTGTCAACACCTATGAAGAGGAAGATAGAAATTAATGTTGTCTTGCTGTGATGTGATTTCAAATTTATACCAGAATTAGTTGAATATGGCTGGGCTACTCACAAGTGGGTAACAGGTAATGAATGATGGGTTGCAAGTGGAGAATGTAAATAATCCCAGAGCAACTCCAAGAAACTAAACAATTACTATTTGAGGCATAGTTGAGAGAGTTTGAGTGATTCCAAAGAGTTAAATGGATAATTTCGTATGCCTCTTAAAAAGAAGCCAGAAGTAATTTTCACAATTACTTGTGTACCTCAAGATTCTGATAACCTCCTGGTTTCTCTTAATCGGCCATCTTTTGGATGGCAGAAAAAAATCCTGCTGGGAGAGTTTTATCTGGTACAGAACTGAGGCCTGATATGAAACTCATTCAAGTCAAGAAGGGCCTTCCAAAAAACATGCCAGATCAAAACAGGTCTTTTGTGGAACTGTAGGGATCCAGTGTTGCAAATGTTAAAATATAAAGAATATTTTCTCACAAAATTATCTTACTGCTTTAATGTCAGCTGTGGGATGATACTAAAAGCACATCATCCAAAAAGGGCAGTCTTTATGCCAGAAATATCTGTCACCAGGTGACGCCAGCAATTAGCATTTTTTGTTTAGCTTTCTCATGTGATTTATAACATTTTAATACGTATTTCATGTCCCTTTTTTGTTCAGAATAGTGTTTTCTGATTTCTATTCTATGTACGAGGTGAATAAATAAAGTAATAGAAGCATGTTAATTACATTTTTATAAGTATAGCAATGATAACAATGGAAGAGAACAATTAATCTTGCAAGTAGGCTTTGGGGTTACAATGATAAATGTTAACCCTCAAAAATAATCTTCTGGCATATATAGAAAAAAAATTAATCAATTACCAAATGCTTTTCATTTTATGCAGTTTTCAATCACTCTCTAGCCATACCAGTAGCTAACCTGCCATTTCGCATTTGGATGAGTTAGTAATCCAGACATTCTTGTGAATTGACAGCCAGAAACAGCCGTGTTGTCATTTAAGGGTGTTTGGTGGAATAAATTTCTTGACATGATTATAAAATGGGACACATGGAAACCAGGTCTGTAGATAGATAGCCTGCAATCCTCAGGAGGAGAATTGGAAGCAGAGATCAGAGTCCCTTACAACTAGTGCTTCCAGACATTGCAATGTTATTCTGAAGGCAAAAATGGTTTGAGTGTTGGTGGAGATTATTTGGATTGAAAATCCATGATTTTTTGTCATATTTTTAATATGATATTGATTTTAATTTATGTTTTTAGCCTGAATAATTGAGATTATCTCAAGAGCGAAGATTAAATTTCAGGAATTTTACTTTTCCATTAAATGCTTCTCTTAACTGCAGGTCTGCACTTGGACCCCATTTAATGTTTTAGTTGGTTTAATATTACATTAGAGCATACAGGCTAGCCAAAACACAGCCTCACTTAACATCTGGCAAATAACTGAGCCAAATAATGAACCTGAAGCACTCCTTGTTGGAGTTTCTCTTTCAAGTATGTAAAAGGTGATGGACTTGTTTCATGAAAAAAAAGCCAACACATATTTGCGAACAGAGAAATTACAAGACAAATGGATTTTAATGAACAAATTTCCTTTAGGTGATGGATGAATGGTCTTTGTAATTATTTGCAGGATGAAAAATGTCTTTCTTAGAAAGCATTTGAAGAGGGACAACATTCAGGATTGCCCCTGAGGTGTCCTAGCACAGATCTTTTCTATTCTGTTCTCCATTTCTGGTCTTCTGTTTGTCAATGCTTTCTCAATCCTTTTGCTTGGTAGAAGGGAAGAAATAGAAGAGTTGAAAATCATCCAGTGCAAAATTTCCTTTTGTTGAAGATGTTAACAAAGTGAAACTTAGAAAGTCTTTGTATACAGGCTGCATACTCATCATATTCATTTTGTTAAATGCAATAGGAATTTTCATTGAAAATAATTTTGTTCTTTTTCCCCCTTTGCCCTCCAGAAACGACCTTTTTGGAACTCCTTTTCTCTATAGTTTTTAGATATTTTTTTCTCCCATGCTTTTGAAATAGCTGACACTTCTCTGTCATTGCTCCCACCCAAATCCATGTCCCTTTGAACTCACCAGGACATCATTAATTCAGCCAATGCAAACTCAGTATAACATCTTTAAGCTACCACTTTTTTACTTCTGTGGCACTACTAGGTCTCTTAATTGACATAAAATGTGGGACCAGTACCTGCAAACTTACCAGACTTTCTTAAAAATTTATTTTCCCTAAAATAGATTCTACATTAAAATTTGGGGTAGTTTGGGATAGGGATACAGGAGAAAAGATGGAATGGAGAAAAAGAATTTGCTGACAGGAGGACATGTCACACATAACAGTGTGTTTCAGGACTAGCTTTACACATTGTTCTTTCTAGTCAACATTTCAATAACACTAAATTACTTACAGAAAATATTCTGTACTTTGGAGGATAATTGTGCCTGCAGGTATAATGTTAATTCTTTTATAGTTTTTGCATGTCTCCCTCATTCCTTTCTGACAGCTTGGTTTCAAGTTTCCCAAACTTCCACAGATTCTTTCTGACTTACGTTTTTTGATCCTACATCCTTATGTCTGTATTTTTTGGATTGAAATTTATATAATTCATGGTAAATACAAGAAGCTGGGAGCAGCAGAAACATCTCAAATAATGGAACAGAATCTTCACCACGTTGGTGTTAATTCTGACTATATTCTGTTCATAAATCATTAGGGAACCTCATCTTTCACTTAATAGTATTCTTTGAAAAACAATGCCAGTAAATTGCTTCAGTCCTTAGACCTTAGGCCAATAGAAGTAACAAATCAGAGACTGTGAATGTTCAAATCTCCTTCAATCCTCACTATGGAAAGTTTTGGTAACTACTGAAAAACAGTTAACTGCACCTAAAGATGTGATCTTCAGGGCTGTGATCTTCAGTACTGGACATTTTAGCACTCAGTGAGAACACAAAAGTGGATTTTTTTCCTCGATGTCATTGAGGTAAGACTTTACATACAAGCCTGCTTCTGGCCCATACACTGGGAGAGGCAGAGCTTACAGAACCAGTTTTAGATTTGTGGTAGAGAATATCTTCTCCCTCAAATCCTGCCAAGAGATGTACTTGCCGAGGCAAGGAGGTGAGCTCTAAGCAGGCGTAGAGACAAAAAGGAAGAAAACGCCTTTCTGGGAATGGCCTTTGCCTCCAGCAGATCTCAGAACACCTAATGGTGCTCTGGGTGGGACCCTTCAGATCTTGTAGTGGAACTGAAATCTACTAAAGCCTATTCTGAAAGGAAGTTTGCCCTGCCCTGATCACAAGAATTACCTGTGAAGCAGTCTGTGCAGTCTGGGAAAGCTGCATTTCCCTACTGTAGATCTCATAAGCCCTACACAAGCTGACATGTAGGTTTAGGAACCCTAAACTTTTGCATAAATGTTTTATAATGATTAAGTAATTGCCCCCTGAAGCATCCCAAAGGAAACCAAAGGAAAAAGGAATCACCGTCTACAAAGATTAAAACAAAATTTCAAGTTTCTCAGCCAAGATATTTTGTAGTTTATATGAGCCAAAAAAAGTTGGAAAAACTTTCAAGAGTTGAAACCATTTCCTTTTTTGAGCCCTCCTGTCTCCCAAACATCTTGTTGAATTTACCTCAAACTTTCCATTAAATTTCTACTACACCAGAATAACAAACATCTGAAATTTCAACCAGATTGGTTTGGTCTGGTAAAAAGCAAAGAGCTAAAAAATCTATCCAGGAGTAAAAACCTCCTGCCAACTTTAGTAGAGAAAGAATATAAAATGAGACATTCACCACAGTGAACCAAGAACATGGGCTGTGTACATAATGCTCATTTCTGAGCAGTAGAATCTAATGTCACTTAAAAACATTCTTAAAAACCAAAGTTTTACTACAAACTTAGATCACTCCTCAGCACTTTGTACTACCATCTGAAACAAGTGTAAACGGTATACCACATTTCAGTTTCTTTAGTGCTGCTGTCAGAGGGAGTTGATGCCCCCCACGATTTGCATAATCTCATGGAAATATGATTATTCATAAAGTTTATTGATAGGTTTTATTCCTAAAATCAAGTAGCACCCTCTACTGGGCAGTTCATATTGATCTTCTGCCACTGAAATAAAGATGCCTTGCCTTAAGTAAAATGCTTGCATAACTATCTATGCTGGAAAATCAGAAAATGAGACATTAGTGTAGAAATGCCAGGGTGAGTGCAAGACTATGAAAGCATAGAACCACTGTGAAAAACTATATACAGTATTTCAGGGTTCAACTCTATTAACTCCAGTAGAGTTTGGCTATTTAACACTAAAACAGAGTTGGCCACAACTTTGTGGTTGGCTTTAGATTTCAACAGAAGCTGAAAGCCTGAGCAGAAACCCATGTGTTCAATTTGTTGGCATGGATTTTTTTTTTCTCTCCAGATCAGTGAAGGTACACAGCTTTTTTAGAAATATTTGAAAGTCAGTTCATGGTCCCTCCAAGGTAATGCAAGAGATGCATATGTTGATTCTGCAGCACTACTGAAGTGCTTTGGTTTTAGAGGTTTTTGCACAGCCGATGTTCAAGATGTGCACATACATCAAGCAGGCAAAGTAGACAGATTGTCCTTCCTCTCACTGCACTTCAGAGCCCTTAGTGGGTTCTTTCAAGGTTGAGAAATTTGGCTGTTACTGTTTTAGCCTCCATAAATGCCTGATATCATTTGCTCACAGAACCTGGCAAAAACCTCTGTCTGATCTCTCCCAGTTGTGCTTTCTCTCTTTTTCTCTCTCTCATTCTCTAAGGAAGCTTCATCTAAATAACTATTTTATTCTCATATTCCATCTCTTTTTCTGTCCCTTCCCAGGAGTGCTGTGACACGAACCAGCAGAAGCACCACATCAGAGACTCAGGACAGTTTGTTGGAAGAGCAGCTGTGCAGGAGTGACCTGGTGATGTGGCACTTGGCTGAGAAACTAATTTTCTGAAAGCCAGCTCTGAAGAGCACTGAAATCAGCGAGTGTCTTCCTGTCGGTCTAGGGCAGCTTGGATCAGCCCCATGTGCACATCTGGATGCAGTTTGTTCAAAAGTGCCTGCACTATCCCACCTTTTTTCTGGTATCACTTTTTACAGGGGTAAAGGAAAACCTCAGCCTTACATCTGATGCTCCACTCTTTCATGATTCTTTTCCAGTAATGAGATAAATATGTGATTTTCTCATCTGTTTAATTTATTGTTGCTGTGGATTTCGATTTTTTTTCTTTGCTGTCAGTATATTAACCCCAATGAATGTGAAACCCCTTATGTCAAATTCATGAGTTGCTTTTGGTGATTTTGCTGGGGGCTTTTTGTTTTATGTTCTGTGTTTTGTGTTTTGTGTTTTGTGTTTTGTGTGGGGTTTTTTTAAGTAGGAATATATGCTTTTGCCTAAGCTAAATATGCTAGCTCACAATATTGCCTTTGAAACAGATAAAAGCATATCTGGGGGAAGTGAACTCCCTGACACACCTGGTAGAGAGAATTTTAGTAGAAAAAAATCTAACTTAAACCATTTCTGTAAACCTTAGCAGGAGTTAGTCTGTATTTGGTAAATTATGATTCTTTATTTCTTGCACCTATCTCATGGAATTTCATGCAATTACTTTAGAAAGTTCAATTTCAAGTATTCAATAGTTTCTCTAAGAAGATTTTATTCTCACTAGTGCACAGTTATAGATGACAGAAGGAGCAGGAGGACAATGTATTTGCTCTTCATGGCTGGAAATTCCTCAGATTTCAAAGCTGGAAACTTCTAGAAGTGGCTACTCAAATGTTTCATGGAAAAGATAATACCCTCTCTGTTTGCCTTAAAAATGTGGCCCATGAGTAATGTCAAAACACTTTTCTTTTACTGAAATATGACCTGATTCTGTAACTCTAGCTTTACTTAAGAAAAAATTGGTTTGTTAAAGAATTCACACAAGCTTATTTTCAGTGGTTACAGAAATGGGTGGGGAATATAACTTAAAATAAAGTACAATTTCATCCTTATGTAGGAGATTTTAGTAACACTCACAATAGAATCAAGTTATATTTCTGTATTTAAAATGCAATACTGACATGTTTTTCAAGGCAGATGTTACATATAATTTTGTATTATCCTTTGAAGTTAGTACACCCTGGTAAAGAATTTTCAAGAATACATAGACTTGGACTACTGAGAAGAAAGATTTAGAATATGATTTCTTCGAGTTGGAAAAAAATTAATGAGATTTCTCTATATTTGCTATTAGAAGTTGTCAGGAATTCTTCACAAAACTATTGGATTGCACACTTAACCTGCTTGTACCTGTAAGAAAATCAGATTATTCTTGTAATACGCTAGACAAGAGTTATGAAACATAATTATCTCCAACATTTCCATGCAATTCTTTTCTCCTGGACTTTTGAAAGCATTTTTTACATGTACCATAAATTGCAAATTACTTTTTTAAAGCTGCACAGAGGAAGGACTTTTGTAGTTTGTACAATGGCTTCAAAGTTTTTATTCCTTGTAATCCAAAGCAGTGCTTTTCAACTTTTGCACTATTAATGAAGAGAAATTCTAAAGAAAATACACACAATTTGAAACATCCAATACATGCTATTTTTGGAAATGAGATAATTTCAAACATTAATATTTTTGCACTGTAAAAATATATTTTAAATTACAGCATTAAAAACTAATATTAAAGGAAATTTTGAAAAGAAAAATTGCATTTATCACTCCTCAATCTTAATTAATATGACGTATATTTTTCAGTCATTTTCCTAGATTTTCCATTCAGGAAAAAATTCTGCTCTCCTTTACAAAATCTCTGGACACATTTTAAATGGGAGAAATATAAACAAGTTTTGGGAAAGCTTATATAAGGCTTATTGAAAAGGACACTTTTATTTAAAAGAGTAATAAGGAAGTTATGGGCAGGTCAGGAAGCACTGAGGACAGAGCCTGAAGATAGCAGCTGAAAAATTTGGAGAGGGATAAAGGTTTAAAACTTTTAAGTCTTAGACACAAAAAGGAGATGGTGATATAACAAGTAGACAGGTGAATGAATTGAAAAATATGGTTAATAATTTAATTTTAAAGAAAACCTATTATCAAGAAAAGTTTATTTATGTGAAGTGAAGAGAGAAACCATAGTAAGAGAAAGTGAAGAGGGCAGAAGATGATACAGTGGGTAGACTGGAGCAGCAGTTGGTGGCTGAAATTATGCTGAGATAATACATATCTCCACAAATAATTTCCATATGTTTTAAAGTCTTTTTTTTTTTTTCTCAAATGCCTACCAGAACATCCATCCTTTTGCATTTCTCTTTCATCCAACTCATCCAACAGTTTCTTCTCTGATATTTATTGCCCTGCTTGCTAACTCTCCTTCTCTGACCAAAGTTCATGTGTTTTCCTATCTGATCAGCGTGGAAGAGGCACGTTCACATGAACATGGAGCCAGCTGTGTGAGCTGCCTCACCCTGAGGCTGTGACACACATCCCATGAAGAATCACATCTGTGTCCTTTTCATGGATCTGACCTGACATACAGCACCACAGAGCTCATTGTCACTTGATATGAGCAGTAGTCTCATTTCAGCATCAAGCTTGTTCCCTGATTTTATCCTTCTTTCTTCCAAATATTAGATTGTCTCAGAAGATGTTGCTTAAATTATGCTTATCACTTTTCTTTAATACGAGGAGAGATAGTCCAAGCTGAATGTGGCTGAAGATCTATGAAGTCAAGAATGTTTCACTTTCATGTGATAGTGTCCCTTGGCACTCCCCTTAAGCATCCCTCACAACTTTCAACCCATACATCCAAAAAGTTATTGCTCCAGAGATTCATAGTGCAGTGAGTGGAGAGGTGGGAGCTCCATCCCTGAAAATGCAGTGGGAGGTGCCCAGCAACTAATGAAAACAGTGGTGGGAGGAGGACTGTTCTTAGGGACTAACATCTGTAGGGAGATAATCACAGGCTCCACACACCACTGAAGCCAACTGCAAAGGTCTCAGTGCTTTCAGTGGGGGGTGGATGGTGTTCTGTGGGCAGGAATAGTATGACAATGCTTGGCACAAACCAGCCAGAACAAGTCATCAAATGGCATAGGTGAGCTCTTTGTATGGGCAGAATTTTATGGGCTGCTTGAGTCAGCTGTTTTGGACAATTATTTTTAAAGGCAGCAACAGGCACTGAGTCACATTCGTTCATCTGAGTTCATTGCAGAACAAGTTGCTTTAGGCACCCTCTGTGCATTGTCAGCCTATTTTGCACCCTGCTCAAAGGACAGATGGATTAGTGTTTGCCAAGATTGCAGCTAATATGCTAAATACATTAAGGAGTCATAGCTTACTAGCAAGGAAATTTGGGATCATAAAATGCAACAGAAGAGCTGGTGTTCAGCAAGAGAGCAACTTTAGCAGCTCAATATTAATACAATGAACAGTATCAACAGTAAACACATTATAGCTTTTACTTTGGATACTTTACCAATCAAGATCTTGAACTAAAATAATCCCTGATACTTTAAAAAAATCTTTGTTCAAATTGCCATGCATGTCTGATATGTAAGAATATATATATATATATATATAAGCTGTATTTGGTTGATATGAAAGAAATAACCAGCTGGCACTCAGTGCAGTTGGGTACAGGCTGCAGAAGCAAGATTTGGATAACTTAACATTCAGCCTTCAAAATTTGAGATAAATTTTCCCAAACTGCAACTTGCAGCTGCAAAACATTCTCACAGTTGCCAGAAAACATGACTGCCTTCATGTTCCCATATTCTTTATATATATAATTTTCAAATTACGAATTTTGCTAATCCACAAATACAGTTTCAGACAAAGCAGATAGGTGCAATACAAAATGCAACAGTGACTGCTCACATACAAAGCGCAGGGATTGTTAAAACATCTGCATAGTTGAAGTCCATTAGGAAACACAGTAAGGAGAATGGCATGCTGTAGTGCATCCCCCCCACCCCTGCAGAGCAAGGTTTCAGGATGGGGAAGACTTATGCAAGGGGAACAGCTGTTTGGAAAAGCCCTCTTTTCTCTACAACCAGGAAGGAAGTGCTCCTTCGGGAATCTCGTCCAGGTGTAGAAGCAGAGGAAAGCAAAAACAGGGGAAGGCAGCTGCTCATCATTCAGCAGCTGAGGTGAGAAACCCATGACATGAGCTAAAAATGAGGATTCTTCTGAGAGAGGAGAGTCAAGCATCCAGCCAGGACACTCTTGCCTCTTTGCCAGAATATTTATGTCCATGGTGCGAAGATAGTGTAATACAGAAGATTCAGACAAATCTTACTGAAATCAGATCACTCAGCACATTTTACAGATGTTAATTGTGACAGAACACTTTTACTCAAGGCTGTAAGTACAGAGGATGCTCAGGGGTGCCTGTGTGTGACAGGAGCATCCCAGTAGAAATATATTCCCCTTTGCTTCTCAGTAAATACACACCTGTTTATACTACTTTGAAATCAAAAGTCCTTGAAGAGGTATAGCTATAAGCCTGCTAAGGCTATCTTAGTGCCTTTGTTGGGATGGTAGTACTAATATAAAATTGTTGAAAGCTTTTTTTTTTTTTTTTTTTTTTTTTTTTTCCCAGAAAATTCTTTCCTGTAACATAGTATCTCTTACCACGCACTGTGTAAACTTGGATTGTCAGGAGTCCGAGTAGAAACTTCCTCAATTCCTACACAGTTTCCAGACTGGTTTTATGGATCATAGGTGCTATTTGGATACCTATCAGCCTTCCAAATGACTTACAATTCACCGGGAGGTCTGCTGGATATACGTGTGTGGAAACACACTTACGGGAGCCCAGCTGCAAAAGGAGATGGAGTTGCGGGAGGCTGCAGCTTAGCGCAGGGTAAGGGCGCTGGCGAGCACGCAGTGTCCTGGGGCTGACAGAATAGGTAACCCAAGTATGTCTGCATGTGATGCAATCACAGCTCTGCATGCCGTGTAGGCATGCCTTTGTAGTCACTGCTTCCTACTCTTAACGCTAAAAAAGCCAAAGAGTGGCGTCTACAAGTCTGCCTGCGGGAAGGAGAGAGAGAGAGGGACTCATTAAGTGTTATTATCTTGTGAATAGCCTTGGTCAGACAAAACAATGGGATAGCTAAAGCTTAGGGGAAAGCTCCTCTGTGACGCATCGGGGTCTACATCATTAGCATTTCTTCAGTGACAAAGCCGAAGAAAAAAGGTCTGCTACAGCCCTTTGAAAACAGAAAGGCCAAAGAGGTGAATGCGAGGACACATATGGGGGCCTGAAAGATGGACAGAAGGTAGGGAAGGGAAAAGGCTGCTCTTCCAGCAGTGAAACGCTGCAATCAAATTATTTGTGACTGAAGAAGCAGGGAAGGAATGAGGTATTTGGACCTCTATAAAAAAGAAAGGAAAGAAGCAGTGTGGAAGAGGAAGGATATCCTCCAGCTGCTTAAAAAAATGTAAGAAACTCAAGACAAGAAAATATGAGTAATTTCATTTGGACTGATGTATTTTCCATGCTAATTGAAATAGAGGAATTCTTTGGATTTCCCTCAGTGTACTTATCTTCAAATATTCCATGGACTTAGAGAATGAATGTAAAATGTGGCATGAGAAAAAGACTGGGCTGTGGAATAAAATTCAGTGGACAGTCAGGATGTGGGGACTTGTGGGTGGTACTGGGCTGAGAGTAACCTATGATTCAATTTGCACGATGAGTAAGACAGAAGGAAAAATGTCAGATAAAGAGCTCAAAGATAACATTTGCTGCTTAGATCATGGAGTGCTGAAGATCATCACACTGATACTACTGGAAATCTGGGATACAGAATATGATATTTAGTCAGAGTACAGTGATAGGAGCTTGATGAAAGAACCATAAAATCTGAATAATAGTACTATTCAGATTTAAACAGTGTTCACAACAAATTTTAAAATAACACAACAGAACTAAAAAACACAGGAAACAGATATGTGCCTTACCTACTATTAGCATTCAGTCTGTGTTGGTTTTGACACATGAACAATCTCTGAAGGAGGAAATAGAAAATACTAAAATGTATTGCCTAATTTCACAAGAGAAGGAATATTAAAAAGACAAAGTCCACTGACTATGTGTTAGTTTGTAACACTCTGACTCTCTTTCACTTATATCACTGCCTCTGACAGCTGAGACTGAGGCTATCTGGAGACACAGTCTTCACTGCTGCCATCCTCCTCCTCCTCAGTTTTTCTGCCTCTCAAGGTATCTATCCACAAGTGCTGCTCAAGGACATTGCACCAGCACAGATAAAATAAAGATTTTGAAATGAAACAACATAAGACTCTTCGGGAAAATAAGATGTCTGCCTAGCATAACAAAGAGAAAGGAGGGAGGAAATAAGAAAGCATTCTGGCAAGACACACAGTTAAGGGATGTGGCCATGCAAGTAGGTTTGAGGGGAAAGGTTTCATCCAAAAAGGTTCTGCACAGCCTTTGAAGAACAGGACTGTGCCTTCAGTTGAACTGAAGTGAACTGAGGGACCCTACTCACTGCCTTGCTAGTGAGGATATTGTATGAGAAGCAACACAGCAGAGCAAGGAGGGTAGACACACCTCAAGTGTTTGGGCTGGCTTTCAGCAAGACTTCGGTGAACTGATTCAGTTGGTGATTTCACTACATGATGAAGTGAAAGAGCTTTAGCTCTTCCACTTTGACAGTAGAGCAAGGCCTCCTAAAATAGCAGTAGTTTCAGGCACTTAATACAAACATACCATTAGTCAAAATCTTATTTGCTTCACAGACATGATTGATGAGTGTTCTATTCTGTGCTAAATATGACAACTTTCTGGAACATTCCTTGTTGATGACCATGAACTTTGCTCCTTGCAAGGCCAGCTGAGTCTGCAGAAGTGTAATGAGCATGTTTGAGTGGTGATATTGACATTATTACTTCTGGATAACTCTCTGCTTCTAGCTAAATATTTGCCTTTTAAAAATGGGAGGAAAGGCCTTGAATGCGCTTAGAACACTTTGTCAAATCAGTTATCTGAAAGCCAATTGCTATATCAATTAATTTTTGTTTACATACAGGAAATTTTTAGCAGTGTCTGAGATGACTGGCTATGCATTTTGAAGGATAAGAAAGGTCACTTAAATCCTTGTGGCTGCATCAGAGGTCCTTTATCAGTATCCTGAAATGGTCATACAATATTTGAAAGAAAAGCTTTTCACTGGCTGCTGTATATTGTCTGGAGAGAGCTGACATCAGCAGCATGTGCAAACCTAGAGGACCTTCTGCTAAATACATTTGTAGAACTAAGGAAAGTGTTTTCTAACCTTTTTGGCACCTCTTTTTTTCCTCACTCTAGGACGCTCTGCAAAATGTTGCAAAAGCAAAGTAGCAACAAAGCAACACCAGTTTTTGGTTATTCCCAGAAGAAGAAGCAGGAGAAGGTCCATGAGACAGAAGAGATGCAGTCATTCAATGTGCAATGCTGCCTCTAGTTCTTGCTTGTTTAATATACTTTCAGGTAACTAATTTATTATCTGTAATTTCCTCACAAGCCTTCAAAGGCTTAAAGTCTTTGAGTGGGCTGAAGCATTTCATGCCCCGCTGGTACCAAACTCACAAAGACTCTTGCTTCCATTTTTTGATATAACTGCAAGGATCCAAGCTCTTAGGTGTTTATCATGGGTTGCAAGATAATTAGAATGATCCAGTGAGTTCATGGTCAATGGAGAGTGAATGAGATCAGTGCTGTCTGCAATATCACTACTGGTAATCTCAGTTTTCTTCGTATGAAGATGATTAAAATTTTAAAAAAATAAATTACAGAACAGATGGAGGGATCAGACATTTCACAAGATCAGTTTCTCTAGCTGACAGTAATGATATGCACTATTGTAATCTACATTATTGTGTTATTCAGAATGGATTAGATGATCAGTTTCTTTTATACCAAGACTGTTATGTCTAATTTATCTAACAATATTTGTTCTTAATACTGAAAAATGACTCACATGATTTTTAATCTTTGATTAAGCGAAACTCTCCTTGCTTTTAATGAAAAAATGGAAATAGACCACAAATAGAAACCAAAATAAACTCACAGGAAGCAATATTTCAGTAAATCCAGTTTTCATTCACATCTGAAAAATATCTTCAAACATTGAATGGATGCAAATTTTTTTATCTGCTACCTTGAAAAGTGTAGTTTTCTCATTCTTTCTCATGGAGCATATGGTTCAATCTGACTCTAGGGTACTTTAAAAACCAGTTTTATGGAAGGATATTTCATATAACCAAGGAATTAGGAAAAAGAAACAACTCCTCTCAGAGCTTCACTTCTAAATCCAAATGGATCACAGACAGAAAATCTGCTTTCACCACAAGTAGAAAAAATATTCAATGCTAAATTTTCAGCCTGGACAAAGTAATCTTCCAAACATGGAACTGGACAGAAATGTGAGAGAAACAGAACCATTCCAACAACTGAATGATTGGTCAGGTACTACCTGCCTGGTCTATGTCCCTCCACCATTAAGTTACACATGGGTGTTTAAAAACTGACCATTCCAACAGGAGAGGTTCAGCAGCAACTACTCTGGCTGTGTTCCCACATGTCTTTATAGCCTCTATGGATTTTATTTTTTCTTCCTAGAATGGAAATGATGGAGTAGCATGTGCTGCAGTGATGTAGTTTGCACAGAGTCTGGACTTACTCCCATGCACCACAGCTAAAGGCATCAGAGAACCTTTCTGCCCATTGTTGGCCAACAGAAGTTGTTAGTGATTTGTTCAAAGTAAGCTTGTGCTCTTATTTGGCTGTGTCTAGACAGCCAAATACTTTGCTGCTATCCAAGGAATGTGTAGCTAATGTCAGTGATGAATTCACAGGAAAGCACTGGTTCTGGAGCATAGGCTCGACACAATCACTGCAAAGTGTAGAAGCCAAAAGGAAGGGTATTCTTTCTTGAGAATTCTATTTATTAAGGGGCTTACTTAACTTCCTCTAAGACAAACAAAGGTTGCAAAAAATTCTTTAAAATTTCACTAAATAAAAATACAGCTAATATTCAGTTTGATAGTCATATGAGAGATTTATTTAAGAAGCATTTTAGACACATAAACACATAAAATTCTTGCATGGTCCAAGAATAACAAGAAGAAGAAGAAGAAGCAGAACTATCTTGTGTTCTTCACTAGCAAGTGTAACTGCCTTTGGATAATGATTTATGATCTGTCTTGAGTAACTGTATTAACAGTTGACAGGTGTTTAGAAAAACAAAACTACAATCCAAGAGGCCAATATGAAGAAAAACCCAAAGCAAACAGCACTAGTGTGTTTTGGAAAGGAGGATGAAACCCCAGCAAAAGTTTAGTTGCTCTTAGTTCCCAGTGGAAGTTATGCCTGCTTACACATCATATAGGGATGGGTTGTCCTTTGCTTCTGAAGGAGAAAAGCTGACTATTAGCATTGAAGACTACAACCAGCCCTATGAAAGACCAGGCAACTCTCTCACAATGAACAGAACAGATGCAATAATTTGTGCCAGATAATGAACACTACCCCTATTTATCAGCTGCGCAAGCAAAAGCACAGAAGAGATAACTGAATTGTCCACAGCCACGCAAGGAGGGTTAAACATGGCAAACTTTCTAGGTGAAGGGTGGAGGCAGCTGACCAGAACATGAGGTACTTGATGTTAGATATAATCCTAACATTGCAGTAGCTTTGTTTTTAACTCGGCAATGTATCTGGCATCTTGTCTCTCCTATACATCAAGTGCAGGAAGACAATATGAACAGTTTCTAACTCTACCTCATAAACTTCCCTGAACAGGCACTAGAGTTACAATAACATCTTTGTTGGCAAACATTTCCAGGCACTGTAAATCTGTCTGACTCTACAGGAGAGATGGCTGATGTGCAGATCTCTAAGTCACTGTTGTTAAAAAACAGAGCCCCTGTTCATCCATCTTGGGCCTTATTTTATAGCACACCATATAAATGAGAACTTAAAATAGTTCTTTATCCTTCCAAAGTGCACAGTCACTGGAAAGGATAACACAAGTTTAGCCTTGGGAACCTGAATCAGCTGAGAAAAGAGCAACTGAAGAACATATCTATATTTTCCTTTCCCTATCCAGAGGCAGCCTCTGCAGTCCATACCTATGTGTGTGCTTTTACTCACTTAAGAAATTGAATCTCTTCGCACAAGTGTTCACCAGACCAAGGCAAGGAGTTGCAATCTTTATCACTTAGCACCGGGGAAGCAGTGTGGTATTGTACAAGAATGTTCCCAAGGAATGTAATAACATGAGCTGGAATGATCTGGCTTCTTACCACATGAGGCTGTGGAGAGAAAAAATAGCTATTCTTCCCTGCCCATAAGCACGTAGGAGGACACACATCTATCCTTTGTTATCCATGTTGTAATGTGCGTTTATTAGTAATAGCACGAAGATTTTTTACTCATAGTTTTGACAGCATCTTTGACATGGGCTAGATGGAGAGGATTTCCATTTTTTGAAGAAGTTTAAGATTTTGAAAAATTTTAAGGAATACAAGCAATACAATTTGTTTTAACTAGTGATCTCAAAATGGTAAGAAAAATATCAGTGAGTTAGGGTTATAATTTACTACAAAGGCTTTCAGCTCATCACTCCACAGTACTATTCTGGACCTTAAAAGCTTTCCAGGTGAGACACACGTGGAAAAAAAGTTTCACCTTTTTTCTTCTCTTTCTTTCCCCCAGCAGCTTCACTGCAGAGCCGTATTTAGAAATGCTTGATCGTAAGGTGTTTGGATTTGGCAGGGAATGGCTATGATGTACTTTCCCCGGGGCCTGGGAAAGAGAAGCAGGCTGCAAAGACAGCTTTCACAAGTTGCTTTGAAAGGCAGTGTATAATTATAGAGGCTGGCAATGAAAGAGCAGCCTCCAGGGATACCCCTTTCCTATTCTGCCACTTACAGCGATTCTCTCTCGCCTTTGCAGTCAAGTTCTGTCGTGTCCTGAGTAAGAAGCTCGGTCAGCAGTGAATGAGACAGCTTGCATCATCTTTCTCCTTCAGCTAAACTATTAAAAGAGGCAGGTCTAAGGTGGTTTTTTTGGGTTTTTTTTTTTGGTTTTTTTTTGCCTGTGACTTATGTGACTCATGAATGATGCAGAAAGGAGAAACCAATAAAAAGCTATTTCTACACTTTAGCTTTTGAGCTTCCCTTTTAGAGATCACATAAGGTAGAGTGTTCACAGCTTTTGTTAATGGTGCTACTATAAATTATTATAATTTTTATTATTACTATTATTATTATTATTATTATTAATACAGCTACTGTGATCTTGTATTTAGGCACCTTACATCCACTCTAAGAACAAGTTTAAGTACACAGCAGATCTGTGTGATGAGGCCTGAAAGCTTTGTACTTTTAAAAGCTCAGTGCTAGGGCCACCTGCAGAGCTTTCTGAGAAATGTGCACCACCACCAAAGATGATTTTCAAAACCAATATTTGCTTCCTACAGCCAGGACTTGTTCTGCAGAATGCCAGAAACTGCCTCTTGTCTCCCTTTGTGCAGCGCAGTATTTCTGCTGTAGTTCTGGTGGCTGAAGAGATGGGGGAAATGCTATGGAGCTTTCATAAACAGCACTTTTGTCTGTCAGCAACACCTTCTCCCTCAAGTTTACATCAAACCCAGTGCCAAGTCTCTGGCATAAGCCCATCTCTGCACTGGACTCCCAAAGAAACTAAAAAAATAAGAAAGAATAAAAATTAAAAAAAAAAATTTGCACTTGCAGCTTTATGCTAATTTTTTTCAAGCCAGATATTATGTGCTGCATTCTCTTTAAAACAACTTAAAAAAACTTACTGTGAGATGGAAGAGACGTGAAGAATGAAGAAAAATTGGGCCAGGAAATTGTAAACTAAAAGAGAATATGCTGCAGTTTTAAGACTTTCTCATTTGTTATTTTTATTGTCATTTTCAAATTAAACCTGGAACAGTTCAAATGAAATGTGTGTCAATATGTAGCCACGAATTTTTTCTATGTTATTAGTTCTGATATATGTAAGGCCATTTTCATTAGTGATATTAGACAGCAATAGCTGAAAATACAGAATACTTCCAAATTTACTTCTGGTTCTTTTTTCTGGAAAGCAGGATGCTGTAGAAGACCCTGCAGAATTCAACTGTGCTGCACATGCACACAAATGTAGTTGAATGGAAGTGGAGTTTCTGTCACATTTATTCATTTCAGCACCTGTTCACTTTCCAAATTGGAACAAAAGGTCAAAGCACACTGTGCTTGATAGAAATTATAAAAGATTTTGATTCAGAAAGACTAAACTAACTAATTTTGCCATTTTTAATTAAGATGAAGCATTTTGATGTTCTATTAACTAAATCAGCTCACCTATGTCAAATTATTTTGTTTTGGTTTTCAGAAACTTTGTTTTTTTCCTTGAAAATCAAAATTTCCATGAAAATACAGACACCTGGAAATTTAATCTCCTGTTCTGAAAAGAATTTCTGAACAGCTCAACAAAAACTCATACCACAGTATAGCATTCTGTCAAATTCTTCTTTCACTGTGCTGTACTATGTATATCCTTCATGCGTCTGAGAGGGATTTTTGCTAATATTTCTCTTTTTAGAGAAACTGTGTCCATTGTCAGTATTAGTAGTTAACCATTACTCTTAGCGAATGTGTTAAGATTCTGCACAGCACAATGTCCTGCAGTCATGGACAGTCATGAGCAATTGCGACAGGACTTTCTGATGTCACTATTGCTTTTTATTGCAGAAAGAATGGGAGAAATGGAAGTTGCTCAGCAAGTTCTCCTTCTGGTAAGGAAAGTGGAACAGAAACTGTGATGCACTACGTTTTCCTGTAGCAAGTAGGTATAAAGGTACAGGTTTCCCGTCTAATAATATCAAATCACACAATTCTATTAGAATTATCTAAATGCTAAAAAAAGAGGCTTAATTGCTAAAAAATTAAAGAAAAAATTTGAATGGGATTTAATTTCTCGAGATCTGTTTATTGACTGTTGTATCAGCTTTCTTTAGACCAGTGACAAGTGAGTAAAACAAAGCAGCTTTCTATAAGATTCCTGAGATCTGACATAGATACTTTACATCACTTTCATCTCTTGTGCAGCACTCCAATAAATTCTTTAAATAAGTGTATGGGATTTTAGATACTCTCAGAAACCTAGGTTTTACTTTACTAGAACACATAGCTGCAATCAGAAAGATAAGCTACACAATCTTGGGTTGCATATTATACTGTAGAAGTAGTTTTAGTTTAAAGGTCCTTCTCTCATGGCATGACCAACAGGAGAGTATCTGTACATTTTCAGAGCAGAGTTGGAGATGCTGCAGAGAAGGCTCACACCACGCACATGAGAAAATCCCTCATGATTTTCTTATTCTTCACTCCCCACACCACCCCCCAAACCCAGCAAGTGACTTGGATAAATAGTTCAATAGCCAACTGTAATCAGAGTACTAATTGTACGACAATCATTGCACAGATGTAATAGGTGTTTTGAATTCCTTAAGTGTTCTAGGACTTGTAGACAAAATATATAAAAGGAGGGCAAAACAATTCTGTATCCTTTTAAGACACATCTCAGTTTTCCTACCTGCAGTTTGTCACGTCCAGCAGGCAAAACCCTGTATATTAGTCAACATATCTACTGCAAATTATCTCACTGCTGTGATGTTGAATAAATATCTCAGCATAAAGCAAAGAAGTCCTGATGTTTGTCTTTTATCATCATAGGAGAGGTGTCTCTAAACATGCAGTGAAAGAAAAGAAGACACGTATGTTAAAATAACCACTCAGAATCAAAGCTAGTTAGAAAAAAGATAAGAATTTTTCCTTTGCTTTGGTTCTGCACCTTTTAATGAACCCACACAGCTTAAATAGTGGATTAAGTATATTCCATCACAGGAGTGAGAGCTATTAATATGTAGTTCTCAACTAGTTTTATTGACTTGAATCTGGGATACCTGAAATAATTGCAAATGTTTCACAATTGCTCAATGTGTGAACATGGCTAGCACTTTTAAACATGTGAAATGATACAAGACCTCAAGTCATTCAAATGTATTTTAACCACTTGCACGCTCTAATGCTATATCAATATCCAACAGACTTTCCAGTAGAAAAACAGCAATTTTATTGGGAAGAATGGCAGAGTTATAAGAATAGCTACATGGTTAGCTTCGATGAAAATAGAACTGATATGGGTGGAGGATTAAAATAAGGATAACTAGCAGAGACAGAAAAATACCAAACATCTAAATTTAGGAGCATTTGAATGCTCCAAACTTTATTTTCATTGGCTTTTGTGTGGTGTTTCATGAACTTATTTGGGTGGTGCTGAGAGCCTATAGCAAGCACAGTCTTTGCACAACACTCTTCTGTAGACCATCTAAAATATTTTCCTTAAAAGTTGTTAACAGAATAAGAATAAAGATATTTGTAACTTTTATTTCACTTGGGCATGGCTGTCACAGCACTCTAGACTGCAAAAGTGGCATGTGAGTTTACAAGTAGCTATTTCATTCAAAAGAAAAATTCTCCTCATACAATTTTTACCTTCTTCTGTTTAATGCCAAGCTGGTCTCTCCTGCAGAACAGCCTGATGATCATTTCTCCTTCTGCAGCTTGTTCCTTAAAACCTTACTGTGGAAAGTTAGCGCTGGAACTTCATGGTGCTTTGACTGAACAAAGAAGGGAGAGTGTTTCTGTCTTCATGGAAATACATCCTGATTCCTAAAACAAGCAGGAGGGACCTGTCTCTCAAAAGGAGTACAATGAGAGCAGGTTAGTGTGGGAGGAATAGTTTTAACTGTTTTCTGACCTGTCATTCCTTGTCTGGGATACCACCCTGCAAGCTGGGGCTGGCCTGATGTCAGCCACGTGAAGGTTGCACATGTGGTCTGAACGAACCATGTAAGCTCCCTCTGGAGTCAATGGAGGAAGATGAGCCTGTCTGGAGAACTGCCCCACACATTACACTACCTGACTTGCTAATAAGAAGAATTTTTTTCTTGCAGTCCATAGTACAACCTTCAAGGATTCTCTCAGACTAGAGACTTGTGTTTCAGATGGCTAGAGCTAGGTGAGAGGAATCTTACTTTCCATGAAGAAATATCTTCTGAGCACATCAGAAGAGTTTTTAGATTCACACTAAGGAAAAAAATGAGGAGATTCAAAACTGTGCACTAAGTCAAGCTCACAGCTGGGAGTTTCTCCCACTATTCTTTACGGAATGTTTTCTTTACTCTCCTCACTTCAACCACTTGCTGAAGTATTGTTGCAAAGCTTTTTCAGGAAGCAATGGAAGACAAAAGCACAAATCTATGTGACAAGCAGCTTTAGAGAGAAGACTATTCACATTTATTTCTTAGCATTGTGTTATGCATCACTCCTTATAAAAATCTCACTCCATCTCTAGCTTTTTGTACCTTTATACTTTGTACTGTCTATACCTTTTTTAAAGGAAACTTCTTCCTTTCTAAAGAGTAGAGATAAGTGTGAGTTACTTGACATAATCCTCATTCTCAATGATCAACTTCTTCAAGATTCTAGAATCTGATATGCGTTCCCCAAAGAGAGAACTAAAGATTAGAGATGGAGATCAGTCAACTGCAGGCTGGAAACTGGAGGTTTCTTGTCCAAAGGACTCAAATAAATTTACCTCTCTGTATTTTCATATTATGGAAGAGAACATACCTATTTGCCCTTATGGTGACAGCCCAAGAGATGGCAAATTGCTTCCTAAGGTGAAACAGAAAGGGAGAACTTTGCCTTGGAAGAATATTATGGCAGCTCTTTCCTGGGAAGCTGTTCAGAACTGTGTGTGGAAAGATCTCAAAACAGGTAAATGGAATGTGGGAAAAAATGCTAGGAAAAGAAGACATGAAAGGATTCAGGTAAACTCTGTGTGTTTACAGACAAAATGAATCACCACTTCCAAGTTTTGTTTGTATTCAATCTTGGCACCTGAGTGGTTGTAGCAAAGAGATGGAATTGTGTGCAATTTAAAAACTGTTTTCACAATGGTTGGATTGCTATAAAGGAATCCAGATTTGATTCTTCTTAACTTTTTACAAATCTTTTAATTTACTGATTGCTCATTTTGTAGAAATAACACAAATATTTCTCCAGACAGTTCTGGTTTATACTCTGTACCTTCATGTACTTATGTGCAGGTGTATAGCTATATATTTACTGATGCTGGTGGTCTGAGAATTTATTAAAAAATTTGACATTGTATAGCTAATCCACAAATGTTAACAAAATGAGACATTTTTGGATTATGAAAGATTTGCATTTTCCCTTGGTACCTCCTCCAGCAATTTGAAAACCTCTTTGTTTTGACCCTTTGACAAAGACAGCAGGGTGTGTGGTTTAGAGAGGCAGAGAAAATCATGAAGACTTAAAAGAAAACATTTTTTTTACATTTCATGATCACTAAATAAATGAACTTTCCTGCTCAGGAGGGAATGATAAGGGAATGATAACTTGGCAGGGAGGTAGAGATTAAGAACACTTCATTTTCTTTTTTCTAATATTTTTAAAAGAAAAGTTCTTTTCTTTTCAAAGCATCAGTCTCTGTGAAATGAAATGAAAGGTTTACCATTATTTAAAAAATTATTTTATCTGCAAAATATGGAGCCATGAAAGGGAATGTTTGTATAGAAGAACTCTATCCAAGAATATAACTTGCTCCTCCATATATTCTAGAAAAAGAAGGGCAATAAGTCAAAGAGAACCTCTTATCAAGAGTAATTTTATTTTGTTGTTGTTGATTTAACTGGTTTATCTCCTTACTAATTTTTTTCATTGAGGCATTTAAAATTTTTTATTTTGGAGACAGTATGAGTTGTTTGACAAGTTAAAAATATTTGTTTCCAAATTCTTGAAACTGAGGTTTGGAAATGGTAACCCTTCTGCAAGTATTTGACATGATCCCAGTTAAAGAAGTTTTTGCTCCATGAAGGCAATTACCTACAATGGGTTAGTAGCTCTGTTGGTCCTGCTAGCAGCTCTTTTTGTTCCCTTTATTAAATAAGATTTAACAATTAGTTTCTGTTCCAGTTCTCCCCTTTCAGAATGCACTTGCTGATTCCTCAGCCTCTCTTTTTTTACTTAGCTGAGCCAAGGAACCAGAGCATTAGCAAGGTGCCTTGGCTGTTTCCCTGTGCTTCAGATACTTCCAGAGTCTCTCTGCAGCCAGTGGAACCCCAGCAGTTCCCTCTTGCCCCTCTGGTGTGGAAAGACTACACACAGCTGCATAATGCATAGGGAGCTATATAGGTATCAATAAACATTCATCTCCAGAAAAGTAGTGGTATCCATTTTCTTAAGTTTACTGGAATCAGGTTTTAAATTACGTTATCCACAATATTTTAAAGACGTTTCATAATAATAGCACTTCAGATCTCAGTTTCCTTTTTTAAGCTAAAATGCTCTGAAATGTCAAGTAACCTTTCCTCAAATATTTCATTTTCATCATGAGGAAAATTTCATTTATATTGCTAGTTTACAAATAACAAAGCAAAAATTTCTGGCATTGAGTAACTCAGTGAATAAATTGCAGCATTATTCCTCAGCATAGTTTTGTTGCATCAACCCATAGGGAAACAAAAGAATTCATACTAATTCCTCCCTATAACTCCTTGCTTGCTGGTCCTTGTTCACCTCCCCACGATTTCTGAGGGGGGGAAGTGTTTATGGCACATCTGATGGGAACTGACTCACATCAAAATTAAGTAGAACCTTTGTGAGTCCAAGAGAAATCCTGGCCCCATTTCATCAGTGCCTACCATATGTGAGCATGTTCCAGATGCAAAGTGGGGAGTGCTGAAAATATTGAGAAAAATTTGATAGAATCCTATTATTTTGTCTGCATGTTGTTTTTCTAGTCTCACTTTGAGGCTTACAGAATAAATGAAGTTGTTAAGGCAATGTCTCCCCTGCCTGCACTGAATTCTCTGCTTGCAATAGAAGAATAAAGATAAAATGTTCAAAACTAAGATAACATGGACAGAAGACAGAATAGACCTTCTGGAGATACTGCTGCTCTGCAGCTATCAGACCTAATTATCAGTGCTACAACCCACTGTACTGTGAGTGGAAGCTCTCTTCAACAACTTCTGCATTGTCTTTTTTTCTATTCTGATGTTTCCATTCTCATATTCCTGTTTGAATATTGCTTCTCACATTAAGGGCAGTAAAACAGTGATTGTTCCCCCCCCCGCCATGGTTAATTCATCAATACTACAGCTGTAGGGACAGGAAAGATTTGTAAGAACAAAGCCCTTTACTAACAGGAAATTATTTACACATTTTGTTCCCATATGGAAAATGCAATAATTATGTCAAGGTTTGCCCTTTGCCCAACAAGGATTGAGGCAAGTGGACAAGCTAAGCAACCCAGCGAGTTTCAAAGCTGACAGTAGCTTTTCCAGTTTTTTAGGATCCTACAGTTGATACTATGACTGAATACAAAGCACAAGGCTTAGCTGTGCATGTCCCATTAGTTTAATTGCAATTTTGTAGTTAAATACTCTAGATAGCACTAAGTAGCTCAGCCTCCACTACCAAAAGTCACAGATTAAAATCATTCCCTCTTGAATTCAGAGGCCTGATATTTTCTTTTCTATAAAATAAATGAAATGTGCACTTAAGACCATAATAGTAGGCAACTTCTTCTTTAATTCGAAATACAGTTTGTTCTTTTACAAGAGGCAAACTCATCTGTTTCCAAGTGCAACTATGCTATATCATTTTCTTATGGTGCAGTTAATTATATTTAAAATTCTTTGTTAAATGAAAGACAGCAATATACAGTAGAAAATTAATAAAAGAAGAATTATACCTTTAAAGGAAATATAAAAGGAATCCTTAGCTGTTACTCTAAAGGTGATAATTCTATTGAAAAGAAAAACACTTCATATTTTCAGCTAATGTAGCATTTTGAGCAGGAGAACATGCCTTCATGTTTTAGAATTTCAGTAATTTACAGCAGAGTGCCATGGAACAAAATAATTGGAGACAGAAATTAGTGTCAAACTTCTGAAAGTCGAAATAGTTGAGCCAGAAGGAGTGCTATAATTTCAAGGAGAAGACAGTAGCAATTGCAGATGTGTTTAAGGATTGTCTAAAAATCAATTAACTTAAGTAGCTAAAACATATTTTTATAGCATTGAATCTCTTGAGACATGTCGTCACATGCAAAATTCTTTTATTTATATAATTTAATCCTCAGAAGAGTGCATCAGAGTGGAAAATGTCATGTCAGAGATCTGTAATGGAATTATTTCAAAATCTTAAGTGTTTGAAACCCAGCTGAAGAGGGAAAACTTTAATAGTAGCATTAAAAAAGCTTAAGGTCTTTGGCAGAAGGCTGTGAAGTCATCCGGGTATAATCAGCCCATAAACTGCACATGACAGCGTGATCCTGTGATCTGAACACTGAGCAAGAAGGTTTGCTGCTTCTGAAAGGACTCAGATGTGTTGTAGTGCTCTTCCATTTTTTAAATGCAAGTCATTACGTTGAGAATGCTAGTGTGTATGGAGGTTGGGAAAGAATATCACTTTGTCTAATACTAGTGACAACCTAGTTTGTCTTTTGTGCTGAGAGCATGAAAAATAGTATTCCTCCTGTAAGTGATTAAATATAAATGACAAAAAGAAGTTGTACAATAAAAAGAAAAAAAGCACTGAAAAAGCTCTAAACAGTTATACATTTTGGTGCATGCTCCAAAATATGCACACACATATGCATACATAACTTGAACTTTATACATTTGCACTCAAACTTAGATGTACACAATTTTATTTAAACATTAATTAGATTCTCAGCTAAGTGAAATTTTGAATCATAAATTTTTTATTTTTTTTTTTTTTAAATAAGTGTTTGGACATCATCTCTGCTTTCTAAGCAAGAGAACTTCTGCCCTTAGCCATCTATACCTCAGCAACTGAAATGCCAGCAAATGTCTTTGGGAAGAAGAGGACTTTGATCACTTGGTCCATCCAGAACTCAGTAGTGAGTTTCTGTCTT
Source organism: Sylvia atricapilla (assembly GCF_009819655.1). Lineage (NCBI taxonomy): Eukaryota > Metazoa > Chordata > Aves > Passeriformes > Sylviidae > Sylvia > Sylvia atricapilla. The sequence goes on from NC_089142.1 coordinate 50,524,952, forward strand.
TTTACAATGTGAAAATGACATTCCTTGCAGCACCACCCCTAAAGAAGTTCAACAAGGGAAAGATGTGACTGAGCAACTCTCTCAGACATACATGTAAGCTCCTTACTTCAGCAAATTCTAGTCCATAACTCTGATCCAAATGTCAGTACAAATAAATTAATTCTATTAGCAATCTTTTCTCTGTGAAAACTTTTATGCTTTTCTGACTACTGTTTATTCTTCTTTTCATCTTTTTTATTCTTTCTTTTGTCATTTTTCTTTTATGCTATTTAATGGATTGTAAGAAAAAAAAGGACCAACACAACAAAATTCAACATAGGAAGGATGTAAATGTGTGATACCAAAGCATCCGAATTACTATCAGGAGCATGGGAGTTTTGATCACCTCTTCTCAGGAACTCAGAGTTCAAGAGAGGGTGCCAGCATGGCTGTTCTTAGTGCTGTCCTTCGGGTTCACTCAGACTGTGCAGTTTATTTGGTTTCCAGGAGGTTCAGTACCTTGAACTTGTTATAACTTGGCAGGCTGTGAATCAAGATAGCCATCAGTCTTCCCTCATAATGAGTGATGTTTAAATAGTTCAGCCATACTTATAACCCAGACAGCTTTTAGTTATAGTCATTAGGCAGCTCTGCCTCCAAACATCATAAAATATAAAGAACGACTCCTCCAAAGAACAATATCTTTTAAAGTGAATGGTACATTAAACTCCATTAAACTACTTCCAATCCCAGGCACTTGATTTCTATTCATTTGAACTGTGGACTTAAGCAGTTTAAAGTTTGCTTTGGACAGAGGAACCTGTCAGGAATATAATCACATCAGTTATGCTTTTCTTCCAGATTCTGAAGGTGCTTTCATGAGCCTACTTAATTAGTTACTGTACCCCTAGCATGGAGAGGATAATTGCTATCATGAGTCACGAATTAAGCGGGATCTGGAAATATCCCAGAAAGCATCAGGTTTTCTCAGATTTTCAATATTTGATGCTTCATGACTGTTGTGGGGTTTTTAAGGATTTATAATTTCCTCTAGGAGTCAAATGAGGCAGAATATATCACAGCTACTCACAACAGACTAAAGGCCCCAGAGGCCCAGCACTAGTTCCACATAGATGCATCTTTGTTTTTCTCTCTCTTCCCTCCCAACTTTTTTCAATTATATTAATTTGTCGTCTGCTCTGGAGCACCTTTTTATTCTATTGTAGACAAGAAGTTATTTCCCATTTCACACGTACCCAAGAAGATTTAGTTCCTTTCCTTTGAATGAATGAATGAATCAATGGATATTGGGAACTGACAGAAAGCACTTCTGCTTGTCACTTCACAGCTAGCTCATCTCTGGAGCATTATCCATCCTTTAAATGGAAGTCTTATTAAACAAGAGCGTTATTTGATCATCCATGTAAAAGTTTTTTTATGCAGTACATATGCAACAACGGTAAATTTATAAAAAATATACCATGATTAGCTTTTAATTTTTCAAGGCTTGACTTGGTTTTAGTAAATATTAATAAATAAATAAAATCTATGCATTGACTATGTTACCTCAGTGTCTAAAAAATCTTGCAATTATTTTTTCCCTTTCCTTTTCTTTCCCTGCTATTCAGATACTCCAGACCCCTGCCCTAAAAGACAAGAAGTCCTTGAAGTACAAAAATGCTGGACATTGCAAGCTGGTGTTGCAACAAGGGTGGAGTGTCACATAGTTTTTACATTTAACAAAACTTAAATGTGCAGATGATTACTGTTAGCAGATATTAAGACATATGAACTACCATCAAGGCAAATTCTTCTGATCTTTGCTTGGGTTTGAATATATGCATGCATGCTGGTATGTAACTTCCTATGAGAATGTAATACATATTGTGAGTACCTAAATATTTTGGAAAAACTAAGTGACTACTTTTTAGAGTACCAAGGAAACTTATTTTTTTATTACTTCCCTGAATTTACATAAACACAGTAACTGTGACACGTTTTGGCATGTGTTATTTGGATACACCTAAAAAAAAAATCAAGAGAAGAAAAAACACTGAAATAATTTATCTTTTCCAGGCCTAGAAATCTTTTGTTATTATATGGGGAGAGGCCGTGATTAAACAGCCTGAAACACCAATTGTGATGAGAAAACACATGCATTTAATATAATGTCCTGCTCTTTGTATGTGCTGTAGTGTCCTACTGTTTCATTCATTCATTTTGGCTTAATGCAAAAGCTATTGAATTCAGTGGAAAACCACCCAGTGATTTCAGTGGTGAGTAGATCAATCTCAAAAAGCATTTAACAGTACAGGATAAAAACTGATTTAATGCTTCATGTTATAAATCTCTGTTCCACAGCAGAACTTGTAGCCCTTTCTCAATAGCACTAAACCAGAGAAAAAAAGTAAGAAATAGGCTAATTAACTCTAAAATCTCACCATAGTAGCTTTTTTTTTTTTTTTTTTTTACTGTCTCCAGTATCCACACCCTGTAGTTATGGGCAGAGGGGCTGAGTTGGAGCCATAGACAAGTCACAACACAATAGCTGTGTGAAAACAAGCATGTTAAAAGATAGAGATTCAAAAAACAGATTAAATCATCATAATTTTGGGGGGAAAAAAGTCACTGCTGGGTAGGTTTATGCTGCTTTACAATGTTGAGTCATATGAATTTGTGATATTGTTCTGAAATCACTGTAGCTTGATTTACCAACTTCTCAGCTGCCCATCCCTTTATTCACATCTTCCACTGGGGTTTAAATCGTTAAAGAAACTGGCTCAGATTTCAAATATTTTTGTGCTTGATAGATTTGATAACAAACTGGGGGAAAAAGAGATTAATATAAATGTACACTGGAAATGTTCCCTCAGAAGGCTGGGCATGTCATGCATAAAAAGTAGCTGTCGCAGGTTATGAGACATTAATAGAATCTGAAAATAATTAAAAATGGAAAAATTTTAACTTTAATACCATCAAAAACATGAGGGACTGGCAGGGCTTTCTCCTTGGTGCTGTTAGGTGAATATAACTCCACCAGTTTTGATGAGATCTTCATTCACAGATTGAGACAAAAATGGCCCAGAGAAGAACAAAAACTCACAGCAGTCTTTGCACTGCTAGAACCATTTAATTTCCAGAATTTCAGCAGAGATTGAGAAAGTAATATAATCAGATCTAAAGTCTGAATTTACCCATCCTATTTTTTTTCAGCATTTGCTGGTTACTCAGAACAGGCAACAGGGAAGAAAAGTTTGAAAAGTATATTACTCTTTGAGCAAGGTTAAACTTGTGTTCATGTTACTCTAATCAAGAAGAAATAAACCAGATTCTCCAAGACAAAGTGTGCTATACTGGAGTCTGGAGCTCTGATGGATGGTTTTCTTCATGGGTTGAGCCCTTCATGGATGGTCCTACTTTGCATGAGTGAACTCACAGTACAGATGACAGAGATAAATTGTGTGCACTCATTCTACCTGGACATTCCAACTCCTTGGTTTTCACTTCCATTCCCTGCTCTTAAATATTCTAAATCAAGATCTCTTCATGATAGCTATAAACTGCTTCCTATTACAATGGGAATTACAATGAATTACAGAGGAAATTAATGAGTAAACTAATCTGGATGAGTTTCTCCCCTCTGCTAGGCTGCTGGAGAGCACCTCTGCAGCTGCAGTTTGCTCCTCCTGCAGCTCACACTGCTCCCATCTGACTAGCCTGGCTGATGTTTGCTTGTATGGCAGGAAAAGTTCACAAGATTTTTGATTCACCTACTTTCACACTCAGGGCACTTTTTTGTCTCCCTAGTCACAGTCTCTGGTCTTCAGGCAGTCTGTATGACAAATGCCTCACAGAGACTCCTTCACCTTGGGAGCTGCTGTAATGGATTTTGTATGAGCCATCTAGCATAGTCTTCAGCTAAACTCGCCTCAGGTACAGAAAGAGAGAGAAATAATATATTACCAGGGTCCATCGACAAGTAGCAGGGACAATGGGCTGTCAGTACAATGTAATTTACCCTAGTAAAATACAAGATTTTTAAATACTGCATGTGTCTTGAGAGAAAATGGGGAGCTGCTGGAATAAAAAAAGAAAAAAAAAAAAAAAGCAATCTAGATCCTATCTGCCCTAGTGAGTCTGCAATAAAGTAGTCTTAATTGAAGAGCAAAAATACTTTAAAAATATATTTATGATATTTATATTTTAAGTGTTGATCTCACTGTTATCTATGGTGAAGAGAACTGAATAAAAATCAATGTAGATGTTAACAGTGTTTCTACTGTTAAGAAAGAAGGAAAAGTTTCTGGAAATTAATTTCCATGATCTATACTGCAGTGTGAGAGGAAAGACTGCACTAGAATCATAGAATCATGTACATTGGAAAAGACCCCTCAGGTCTTTGAGTCAAACCATTACCCAGCATTGCTAAATCCACCACCAGCTTCATAAGAAACAGGTAAATTCATAAGAAACATTGAGGTTATCTACATTCCAGAGATTCTTGCCTATTTAATCACTTGGTTCTAACATGTCATGAACATTGTATATTTTATGTCCATAAATTTCAACAAAACATGGTGTTTAATTCTATAGGTTAGCATACAACTGTAATAAATGTAGCAGCCATAAAGTTCACAAACCGAATCTAAAACAGAATAAACTGCTTAGCAGAGATAAAGGAAATGTGAATTTGGATGTTGGCATTTATTTCCATATTCTTTAAATAAAAGTGACACATAGGCAAATAGCAGAGATGTGCAGACATGACCTTAGCCTGACAGCCATTCCCCAAAGACAGCAAAGGACAGTGCTTAAATAACGCTGCAGAGCATAGTTAGTCCTGGGTACATGCCTGCTTCCTGGTATGGAGCTTGAATTGTCAGCTGAAAGAGAAGAGGGGGGGGTAGAGTCCTCTGTAATTTCATTTCTACATACCTTTCTTTTGTTTTTTAAAAGAGCCTCTTGAACATAATTTTTGTTACTGAAAACTACAGAACTCATTGTTCCCTTTCAGGGAATTTGATTTTTCTACATAGTGAATATAGTGAACAGCCTGTGGCACGGACCATCCATGAAGTCCTTGGATAATTCAAACCCAAGCAGTTTTATAGCTGATGCTGAATTTACCTGTTGGAGTGTTCGTAACATCAGCGAAGGAGTCAGGCAATTGGTACTGATGTGATTTAGGAAGATCAGCACCCAGCTGTGGTGCAGTGTAGTCATATCAGAACATGAGTAAATACAGCTAAGTTTATTTAGAGCCCCAACCCCAGGTCAAGTGGTGAAAATTGCCATGGTTCTTATGAAACATTAGTTTTGGCTTGCAAATATTCCCTTTTTTCTTCACTGAAAATAAGGTAGTGGCTGAAGCCTGAGATTAATTGCTGTCTATTACAATGTTTGAGACTTTGAAGTGGCCTGAGGACTCACAAGACAAGAGAGGATCACAGAAATGGGTAGAACAGCTGCTAGAACAGTACAATGTTCTTTTTTTATTTTACTTTATTCAAAGGACAGTACCTGAGATTTGTAGTGACAAATGTGAAATAATCTGCCCTAACCTAGAGTCTGATCCATGGCACTAAGGGTGAGGCTGTCTATCAAGGTCTCTGTTTCTGAAGGTGACAAGCCTTACCAAGGTGCCATCCTGCACCATCTGGTAGTCCTGCAGGTATCTATGCCATCCTTTATAAAACCAAAATACAGTGAATTCTCTCTGAGAGCTTGTTGTAGCAAGCTTCACAGAGTTCATAAAGTTTTGGATAGAGGAAGGAATACATTAATGATATTTAGAAAGGGAAAGGAAGGTCACAGTGGCTCACAAGGCATCTGTGCTATCACAGAGGGAAACTAGCATGAGTTGAAATAGAAGGAAGGAAGAAAAAAAGTGTGAAGGTTATTGAGACTGATAAGTTTATCTTGGCCTCATGTAATTTCCACTCAGGGTCAATCCTTTTGTTGTCTCAGTGACAATCACACAATAGCTGTGGGATGCAGTTGGGCTGGACTTTTCCTGAATTACCTAGGGTACCCTGTCACAGAAAAATTCACAGGGAACTTGAGTCACCTTTGCTATTACTGTGCTCTAGCAACAAGATAATTACACCCAATTAAAGGAAATCACATAGCAGTTCTCACAGGAATATATATATATATATATATATATATATATATATATATATGTACCTCAGCCACGAAGTTTGTCAAATATGCTATTGTAAAGCAGAATATTCACCTGGTATTCAATGTTCACTACAAGCAAAAAGAAACATTCCTATTCAAAATTATTCTTGGAAAATAAGCCCTGCCTTGTCAGTGGTAATATCAAAGACCCAACATCAACCAAGCAACGTGACATTAAATCCATTCCTTGATAGCAGCTTGATTGCTATGGATGTCATATATCTGGATATCTGGTCCCCCACAACATCTTACTCTTTAAATTGAAGAGATATGTCTTTGATGGATGGACTGCTTGGTGGATGAGGAATTGGTTGGACAGTTTAGACAGTATCATGCAGAGTGTAGAGGTCAATGGCTTAATGTCCTGATGCACATTGGTGACAAGAGGTTTCCCTCAGGGATCCATACTGTTCAATATTTTCATCAATGACATAGATGAAAGGATTGAGTGCACCCTCAACAAGTTTTCAAATGAACCAAGCTGAGCGGTGCAACTGACATGCCAAAGGGATGGAATGCCATCCAGGAGTATCTGGACCAGTTTGAGCAGTGGATCCATGGGAACCTCATGGATTTCAACAAGGCCAAGTAGAAAGTCCTGCAACTGGGTCAGGGCAACTCATTGCATCAATTCATATTGGGGGATGAAGGGATGGAGAGCAAACCTGCTGAGAGGCACTTGGTAATACTGGTGGATTAAAAGCTCGTCATGAAGCAGCAAATGAGCTCTTGGCAGACCAGAAGGACAACCTTACTCTGGATTGCATCAAAAGAAGTGTGACCAAAAAGGTTGAAGAAGGTGATTCTCCCCCTCTACTTGTCTCTGTTGAGACCCCATCTGGATACTCAGTCTGCTCCAGGTCCTGAAGAAAGGCTGGAGGAGGATTACCATAGGGCTGGAACAGTTCTGCTATGAAAACAGGCTGAAAGAGTTAGAGTTCTTCAGCCTGGAAAAGACTCCTGGGAGAACTTATTATGGCCTTCCTAGTCCTTTAAAAAGGACTTAGGAGAATGATAGAGAAAAATCTTTGTAGCAGGGTCTGTTGTGATAGGATGGGGAGTAATGGTTTTAAACTAAGGGAAGGTAAATTTAGACCACATGTAAGCCAGAAGTTTTTTCCACCTGAGGGTGGTAAAACACTGGAACAGGTTGCCCTGAGTCACTATGCCTTGAAACACTGAAGGTCAGGTTAGATGGGGCCCTGAGCAATCTGATCTACTTGAAGATGCTCCAGCCTCCAGCAGGGGCATTAGACTAGATGACCTTTAAAAATCCCTTCCAATTCCAGCTATTCTATGGTTCTATGATAGTGTGACAGAACTCCAATAATCAATTAAATGAGGTTTTAAAGAGCAAAGTTTCTATTTCTGTTCTTACAATTTTACTACAAACATACACCAAGTCAAGAAAGATGCATTAAAATTCTGAGGCATGTGCCAGGTTATTGCATTGTTCCTTTAGGTTTCTTTTTGTTTGACATTATGTATGTGTATAAGTAGTTCTTCAGTGAGAAGGTCATATGTGTATTCCAGTTTGATGGGGAAAAAAATTAGGAATTGTGTAGAGTAAATGAGTTTTGGCAACAGTTTTTCCCAAAGCCCTATTTCACACAAATTCTGTGTTCATTGCCTCTTTTTTTGAAAGTGCATGTAGGAAAGAAGATCTGTTTATTATTTGATTTCATTACTGACTTTACTTGAGGAATAAGAAAAGTTTTCAGCTAACTTGCAGTTCCATTTTTATTGCATTAATTTATACTCTATATTGAAGAATTTCCTTTGAGCTGTAGTTTTAGTGGCTATTCAACCTTTTTCTGTCAAGTATTTAACTGTTTTTATAGATATGAGAAGACTTTTTTCTCCAGTAGGGATGGTCTTTGAGGCTTATAGCAACTTTTTTTGATGAAAAATTCTACCCTCTATTTTATCCTTCCACATGTTGGAAAGAATTTTTAAAGTATACATTTTGCTTAGTAGTATGCAATTATAGAACTCAGTTTAAACTGGTCCTTTTCTTTTAATAATGTGTTGTGCATGGTTGTGGCTGCTGCTGTTTCACTGCAAGAACAATGGAAAGGTTGTGAGTGATCTATAATCCCAAATATGTTTGGAAAGGCTTAATTAGAGGCAATCTTAAAACAGAACCAATATGTATTCCAGACTTCATGATGTCTTAATACTGCATGGCAAACCTAGATTTGCACACTGGGGCAATATCGTGCGTGATCTTTATTTGTGAGATTTGTGTGACACAGAGAGAGAGGCATTGACACTCCAGCATTCTTCTATAGGCTGGACAAGGGATAGGACCAGAGTAGTTCCCAATCATCCTCCTGAATGGAATGCTGCAGGAGGCGGCACAGGCACCCAGGTTTCTTCTTACTAAAAGTGACTGCAAGGCTGAGGTGAAGGTTCAGGTTCACGTGTGAAGATAACTTACTTCTTGAAAAACAGAGAGCATGCTTAGTTTTAAAGATTTTTTTTTTTCTTTTTTATTCAGTGGCCAAAAGTATGTTTGTGTAGGCAGCCCTCAGCAAACAAAGGTATCCGTGAACTCTGTTTTTCTGCATTAGGGAGGATTTCACTCTTTATGTTCCAATTCGTCATTTCTGATCACTCTCTCTTGAGTGCTATTAAGTAACCACTGAGGACAACAGGAGTGCATTGAAGGGCAGAGGGCAGAGGAAGAAATGAAAGGTATTAAGTCTTAATCTGGGCTCCTCTTCGGAGGGAGCTGGAGACTGGACATTTTTCTCCTTGAGGAGACTACATTGCAGGTGGGAGCCAGACAATGTACATACCTTGGCTGTAACCACAAGGAGACAAATAGAGGAGATAAACTGCAGCTGCCAGGACTGTTCAGAACTGAGCTACCTTTGTGTCCCAGTTTAATCTATGCACTTTCAGCCATATAACATTCAGCTTCAAATGAAAAGGCACTGGGTTTTCTCCATGTAGGAAGCATGTTATCTGCTATGATACACACTGAACTCAACATACAGAGGGAACAAAGGGCAAATAAATGCTTTGTTGATATTGTTTCCTTGTCTGCAAAGCCCAGTGGTCTGGAGTACTTGATGGTCTGACACATCCAAAAGGTGATGACCAATTGTTAACAATCCTGTGAGCAACTTCTCCCGGCAGTTCTCAGAAAAAGCAATGCTGTGACGACGGAAAGGCACAGGATGTTACCGGATCCGTCTATGGCTTCTGGGATGTGGGAAGCAGAGAGCACTCTGTTTTCAGAGGATGCATGCCTGTAAACAGGAAGCTTTGCAGAGCACAGCTGAGTCCTTGCGCTCTGTGCAGGACAGGGGGAGAAATCTGCTGAAACAGGTTGTGGTAGCCAGCATGGAGCTGTCAAGGCATAGTGTATTCGGATTTCCTGAAAGTACATCATTCAGCCTTGTCACTGATAGTCCATGAGGCCAGCTTATGGACTGTTGTGTATAAAAATCACTGAAAAAGAGCTGAGCTCTGAAATTCAGGGGATTTTGGAAGCACACTAAAGATGAACACCTGCTCCCTTAAGACTTTCCACTTTGGAAAGCACCTAAGTTAACAGTGAGTTGTTAAAGCAGTATTATGCAGAACTACTGCCAAAAATTTCATTGAATTAATTTATTACTAGTTCAGTTAATTAGAGTCCAAATAATTTCATCCAACCCTCAACATAAAAGGTTTGATGAGCTGCAGGAAAGCTGTACAGGAAAGGGGAAGGAATGGGGTCCCTAGAGTGCTTGAGCAGACCTCCTCTGAAACACCTAGCTGTCAAAAAACTCAAATAAAAATCACTTGTCAAAAGAACCTCATATTTCAACTGTGCAGGGAAAAAGAGCCAGGGCACTTGCATAGCACAGATTTAACCTTCTGAGCCCTGCCCCCCCCCCCCCCCTTCCTCAAGAATCATGTTGCAAAATCCATTCTCCAAATTATTCTAGTTTTGCTGGCACTAAGATGTATGAATTTAATGGGTTGACAAAGGATCATGGGAAAAGATAAGTGTTCCAGCACGTCCGCTATTGTGTTTTGTGGTTTGGGCAGTCACTGTTGCCAAATGACCACTAAAGAAAGCAGCACATCTGACAACAATGTTACGCCACAGCATTAATGAGTAGAGAAAAACACATCAGTTTTGGAGTTTACATTTTAATCATTACTCCAAGGACAATTCTCTAAGACTAAGATAGGAGAATGCAGAAAGGAACTACAAGGCTACATCTTATAATTTAAATTGAATGCATTCACTACAGTGCCCTGTGTTTTTACCTTCTAAGGCAAGCAGATAAAACTCAGGAGTCTAAAAGGACCTTCATCCTGAGCTGTCCACTTCTTACCAAATCTTCATTAACAAAGGCTGGCTCAGGGAAGATGATCCTGCAGGTTAGAGCTGGATATGTAGAGATGCTCTGTCCTCTCACCTGCAGCTCACACTACTGCTGCAATGGAGCCTCCAGAGGAAACCTGGCACCCAGCATATTTCTCCACAACTCAAACTTCATATGCTTTGTTGTCCTTCAGTAAGACCTTTAAGAAATAACTCATCAGTCTTTTGTTCAACCTCTGTTACAAATAAAAGGCTTACATGATTTGGGAGAGGAAATAACAACTAAATTATAAAGTAATTTTTTATATAAGAGGTAGTTATCCACTATGATTTATATACTTTTCACAATAGATATTGAATTGGGTAATAGAACGCAGAGAGGGGAGCAGCAGACAGCCTAGGAATGGGAATAATGATTAATAATACCAGCCTGCTCTAATAGAATCTGAGAAATATATTGTCTTTTTCAGGCAGGAAATATTTTACAAAAATAACGTGTTTCTTTGTGAGCAGACTGCTTGGTCAGATCTGTCGCCTAAAAATTGGCATACATCTTGAAACACGAGGGTATTCCTGAAAACTTTTTAAAAGTGTAGCCATCAAAAGGCAAACAACAAATGGGGATATGCATGAGGTGGATCCTGGAACACCAGGAACTACATTAAGTGCACATTGACCCATGATCCTTTCTTCAGGCTTAAGCAAATATCCAGGCACCTACATGCTATTTTGGTATTTTCTGTACAACAGCTCTTAGTTGGTTTAGGCCCTACCAGTATCTCATTACTTAACAGATAGAAGAAGAAAAGGAGTTTTTTGTCTACTGAAGGAGCCCATAAATCTCTCTCTCCATGACTTCAAACACCTGGCTCTGCTTACTACCCTGACAACTAGCCCAGTGCTGTCTCTACCTCATTCTCTCCTACACTATAAAACTTTCCTACTTTATCTCTCACCTGTCTCCCATAACTACTCCTTAATAGGTACCAGGTGGCTCCATGGACAGTTGAGGCTGACTCTTCCTATCACAGATATTAACTCCTTCCTTGCTTAACTTAACAGTTTATGGTTTTGAGCATTTTGTCCTATGACGAAATGTAAAACAAGGTGAAGGCACTGGGAAGAGTTTTATGATCCCACAAATAAGATGTTACAATCCACTTTCTTTCCACCAGAGTAGTAAACAGAGGAGTGGATTCAAAGACATTCTGTTCTCTGTTCTGCCACTGAACTGCATACAACACTGTCATTATGAAATGAAAAGATTTGATTAACCAGAACATGTATAAGTTAAATACTATTTTCACATAAATGAAATATAACTCAATAAAACAGTGGTATGGAACCATAAAATATTCTAAATAAACATATCTTCATGATCCACAACAGCAACAAAAACATCACCAACAGCAAAAACCAAATAAACCCAACAAAAATCAAAGCCAAAGTGCTAAGGAAAGATGAGAAAAAAGCATGACGTGGACTACAAAAACACAAAGGATTTATTTTCAGGTAATTGTAGCAGTCACATGCTACATTCCTAACTCCCAGCTTCCCTTTCCTTGTAAATTGAGAGTCAAATTAATTTTTAATTGTGATCTGCAGCTGACATATCCAGGACATAGGTGATTTCAGTCACACCTACACTGACCTTTGTTGGATTTAAGTGAATCCACCCATGGCATCTTTTTCTTGCTATGCTTCACCCTGTTTTGTGTTTATGATGTTACAGTTAATTTTATCCTCTGAAACCAAAATGCTTCTCTCACTCTGCTCTCTTTATTGTGTTTAATGAGATGAATTCTTGGATACAAGATGCTCAAGAGATCTAGAAGACAAACATTATTATACTCATATATTTAAAATATTGTGTATTTAATTTTTTTCAAAATAAATGACAGGAAAAAATCTCCCTAAGACTAAAACAAATAAACAATAATTTGATTTAAATACTTGGCAAATCCCAATGGAGCTACAGTGAGCATTTACTCAGTGTGTGTGAAGTAGAAAAAGTAGACACTTGCTGAGGGTGAACCTTTCTGCAAACACACAGAAGGAAGAGTTGCCATGAGATTTCCACAGTCCCCAACAGTTGCCAGCCCATCAGCTGAGCAGGCTGTGAAGTGTGGATAATGGGGTGCTTTCCTCTCCACACCAGACTCATTTCCTCCAGATGTGAAGAGGGCTATATAATATATAGTGTCATTGAACCCTGAGATTAAAAGTGTCTGGTCTGATGGCTTGTGGAGGGGCTTTTTGGCTTTGGCTTAGTGGCATGAACCATCTGCTTGAACGACCACATTTCTTTTCCAGTGTGAATCTGTCATCATGACAATTAGATGAGGCTCACAAGCTGGAACCTGTCCAGAATAGAATGTATCAGATTGTTGTCAAGCCACTGGCTGGGATGTACACTCCTATGGAACGCATTTGACCTTTCTTCTGAAGGCAACTACATATATTTTCTCTCTCAAGAAAATCATGAAACTCTAATAGTTCTCCCCTAGGTTTAGGGGAAATAGCATGGGAGATGTGTGGTGAGGCAAAAATGATTTTTAGCCTTTGTTGTTGTTGTATTTCGCAACAACTTGTGGAAATTTAGTGGTTGACTTAAAAAAAAAAATACACAGGTTTCTCTTGCATTCCGTTTGCTAGGAAACATACCCATGCTAAAAACAAATTGAGAGTTTTAAGGGAGGAGAAAAGAGAACTGTAAAATCAGTTTCTTTTTTTTTTCTTTGGGCTGGAGATTTTCAGTTTCAGCTTTGTGTAGTACCTTGTGTATGCTCTTCTCTTCTGGCTGATTGTGCTAAGGGACAGAAAGTCAAGGTTCCGCTTGCTGTGTTCCAGACCTACATCTATTATTTACTGTCACATGCTGTGCTCCAGGTGTCCAGGTATCTGATATAGCAATGAAGATGGAGAAATGGAGGAAATCATACATCCTCCCACTAGCTTGCAAAGTTGCATATTTCAAGTCACACATTACTCTAGAAGTGACTAAAGAAGAATTCTAGTGTTTTCCATTAAAGCAGGAGGTTAGAACTATGGTTAGTCTTCAGGGTTAATTGATTCCATAGAAAGCACAAGAACCTCCTCACACATCAGAGACCAAATGGCACAACATGAAAAAAAAATTACATAATGCATCTTAAATCATAATTCATTCTGTAATGGCAATTGCTGTTTAACAAAACCATTTGCTTTTGTGTGTGGTTAAAGGAAGCTGGATTTATATGTTCCTGTAAAATCTTTATTAATGAGTCCCAGATGAGTCAACCAAAAAAAAGCCCAGTTTTCCAAAGAGAGGTAAAATATAAGGAGACTTTTGTGGCATTTTGTGTCATGGGTTGCAGCAGCTACCCTCCTAAACTACAATGTGTCATGCCTGGTGCTTAAACATGCAAACAAGGTTAATGACACAGTAAATTTTCTTTATACTTGGATGCAATGCAACTATGTTGCATTCAGTGATCCTTATGAGTCCCTTACGGCTTGAGTTACTCTATGAGCTTTTATTTTTTACATTCCATTCCACAGCTACTCAGTGTCATATATGTTTACTATGTCCTTAATAAAGGGGACCCAGAAGACTTTACAAATTTGAGAGGAATGAGGGGAAAAAATGTTAGCTTTTTCTTTTGTGCATTTTATATTTTCACTAAAATACAAATCCTCAAAGTGGAATTGTATGGCTCATGATTTACTGTATATTTTAAGGTGAACAGAAACATAGAAGCAGCTCATTTTTCAATTCATATTTAAAAAATAATGTGATGGGTTTTCCTAGATGCTTGTCAGACAAACTGGGGAAAACCATCACACTTATACCAGCAAATAATGGGTGAAAAGGGCATCATTCTCCAGACAGCTTTTATAGTAACTCATGCTCTTCTCTGCTGCTCACAGTCAAAGGATCTGAGTAGTTGTGAAGTACCTGTTCCACTGTATCCTAAAATGGAACAAGCTGTAGGATTGTGCTGTTCTACAGGCATAAAATCTCTGCTGTTTTGAGGTCTTTTCATAGATGTGCACAAAAAATGTTATTCTTAAAAGCATGCAGTTTAAAAGATACCTTTTTCTCCTTTCAAAAAAAGGAAATAGCCTTACACTTTAGAATAAGAAAAATAATTAGGAGTATTAAAACAACTGCATACAATACCATAAATATTAGCCTGCTTTCTTTGTAAAATAAAGGAATTTGGGCTTTCAGCTGGTTTCAAGAGCATAAATAACATTAATGATCCTGATTAGGGTAATTCATCAGTATATACTCAGCTGACTGAATACAATGAAAAAAGATGAAAAAAGTTTTTTTAAAATGACAGTTTTATAAAGTACAGTTTGAAAAGGAAATCATCTAGTTTACAGACTAAACTGAAAATCAGTGTTTTATAGCATCTGAATCTTATATACTCTATGGTACTACTGAGAATTAAGGGAACAAGAAAAACTGTCACCCGAAGTAACAAGCCAGGTAAGCAAAAACTGAAGGAAGTCCTGTGCTCCTGACCACCAAGGAACTGGTAACATGTAATATGTGTGGTATTACAAAATGCTGAACAAGTCTCAGACCCTCAACAAAACCATGTCTCTTATTTTTGTGTGTGTGGCTGTCTCCTGCCAACAAAGGACGATCTATTTTAACCGCCCACTCTATACACCCATTAGGAAAACACACGGCTCCCCATGCTTCTGTGCATTTCTTATTCATTTATTTCAGAAGCTGCTGCTTTCCTCAATTCCTTGTCTCAGCAGTGGGATGAAGTGAAGGATCTTGCTGCCTTTTGCAAGATCCCGTGTTCCTGTGCCTTTCAAGGAGGGAGCTCCAGGGTCACAGGCTGTCCTTCGGGAAGCTTTGTTTCCTGCACTGGCAATATTTACTTCAAGATGACAAGTCCATCCTTCCAACAGGATGTAAGTGATGTGGGAGTCACACAGTATGAAATGCACTTAGTAATTGAAGCCAGTCCTGCTTAAGGCTTTGAAAGGAGGCATGGAGTCTTGCATTCAGCTGAGTTGTCAATGGGGCACCAGTGAAAAGAAAAAAGGCAGACTCCCATGTTCTCTGTGGTCTGTGTCACTGGGTAGATGGGCTGCTGTGATTTGAAACAGCCATAAATGTGATCTGAATGCTGCAGAATTCTGATTGCAGTTTCAGTCTCTGTCTGGATTTTCTCTCCAGTCTTACATCAAGGCAACATGGTGTGAAGCAGGAAAAAAATCCATGAACAACAATGAATGCAGGAACAGTGGTCCAAATCTCAGCTGACAGCTCTTCCATATATCATGAGATATCTTGTCACCTGTTTTCAGACTTCTATGCTGGCCGTCTATAAACATTTACACATTTTAGAGAAAAGAGTAATTTTTCTTCTAGAGAAGATTCTTTTCTGAAAAAACATGGTGTTATTTCTAGTGCCACATGTATGGCATATGATATGCTGCATATCACCTACATGATGTTTGTTGTTCCAGTTATTGCCTTGCTGAAAGCACTAGCTGCTCAGAGTAATTAAACAGTAATATAAAACCTTAATTAAAATCTTATGCTTCTGAGAAAACTCGAAATAGAGAGAGGACAGGTTATACTTTTTCTTTACTCTGACTAGTCTCAACACCTGCACAGAGAGCAGCAGCCCTATGGACTTGTTCTCAGTGCTTGACCTGCCAACTCGTAGAAGTCACTGTCCTCCATAAACATATCACAGCCTACTTTCAGAACACACTGGTGTAAACATGTCTCCAGTGGAACTGTCATTCAAAAAAGGATTTTTACAGACTTGGAGTACATGATGAATTATAGGTAGTCTCGTAGACCATTTAGTTGTTACAAGTAAGCCTGAAATGAAGAGCTTTCCTGGATCAAGTGCTGCCTGAGTAAAGGCAGCAAGAAGTCAGCTGGCTCTCTGACATCTCTGTTTAAATTGTGCCATAATGGTGGAGTAGTGGTTCTGCTACCTGAGGCAGATGGATTTGAAAATGTCAGGGTTTCCAACCTGCTTCCAGCCTCCACTCCTTGGCTCACTTTACCCTTTGTAGCATGTGTGAAATTCTCCTCATCTACACTGCAGATCCAGCAGGCCTCAAGATAGTCACCAAAGGTGAGGGATCCATATTTCCCAACCCTGGGTACTGGTGTGATGTAGGTCTTAATGCTTATAACAAAGGCATTCAGACAAACCCATCTGAAGTGATAATAAAATGAAATCTACATGTGCCGAGCAATTGTGTGGAGCTTTTCAGAAGGTGTGTTTCTCGCTATGATGAATGAAGTCTCAGAGAAATTTACGGAAAGGTAAGGAAAACAAATATCCTTCCTTTTTCTATATACACCTTTGTTATAATAACTCATCTTGATCAAATGTATATCTGCCATTTTTCTGTATTTACTCTCCTATCTTTCATAGTGAGATCAGCTATGAAATAGGTACACCTGCAGTTATTTCTTTTCTCTCAGATAGTATTTGTTTTACTTAAATGGAAACTCACGCTCTATCTGGTTTGCTGAGGCAGCTGCTCCCTTGTGATTGATAGCATTTGACTTTCATGTTTGCATACCTATGGCTGATGTCTCCTGCCTTGCATGACATCAAAGGGGGGCAGCATTGGCTGGCATCTTAATTTGTGGCTCATGTTCTCCGTGCTTGGCTGGGCCAGGAGCACTGCACTTGCTAAGTTTTCTTCCTGTCACCGTGTGTGTGCTGGGCGACCTTGGCCACTGGCATCCTCCCACACAGGGAAGGTTGCCTGGTGTCAGGGGCGTTCCTCTGCTTTCATCTCCTGATCTCCATGAGATAAGGTCGAGATGAGGCTGGGCACATGGCTGTGTGCTGTTTTCACTAAGCCTGTAATGATGTGCAGTGCTTTTCTTGGGGGTGGGCTAGAGTGGGGGTGAAGAGCTCAAGTCTGCTCAAAGATTCAGGCCACATGACAATGACTGAGCTTGTTAAGGCTTGTACAAAACAGGCTGTGATATAAAGTGAGTTGAGTGTTACTTGTGCACTCAGATGTTGAGAAGAGATTTCCACAGAATGTCAGGATCATCTTTTCATTTACATTATAGTAATACCTCTGGCACCAGCAATGACTTAAGCTTCTTCCCAGAGACAATGTAAACATGCACAGAGTGTGTACTATGAAAACCCCTAGAGCACCACAAAGAAGGTACGAAAGAAAGGAAATACTACTCCTATGCTGACAAGCTATTCTAGGAACATAGGACTGGAAAGGACCAACTCAGTCACTAAGCTGAGTGCACCACAGCCGTGGGCAGCAAGATGTCTTGGTGTTCATAGACAGCATCTGCTTCAGAGTGGAGTTCAGTACATGAATTGTGTGCCTAAATGCCCTTACTGTGAGACTCAAGATCCAGCAAAGAGATATAGGATAATCTTGTCTAACATTAAAGAGAAACGTCTCTCCAGGGAAGAAGAATGTCTACCTAATGCTCTGTCTACTGAACAAAGGTCCTACGCCTGCATGAGGGCAAACCCAGATATCAAACAGGGTGGGTGGAGAACAGAGCCCTGGAGAGAAGGACTTGGGGGTATTGTTTAGTGGGAAGCTGAATATGAGCTGGCAAGGTGTGCTGGCAGTCCAGAGAGTTGTGGACACACCACCCCAGAAGTGCTCAAGGTCAGTTTAGGTGGAGCTCTGAGCAACCAGGTCTATGCATGGTGGAGGGTTGGAAAGAGGTGATCTTTAAGGTCCCTTCCAACCCAAACCATTATGCAGTCCTAAAATTATGTGGATGAACGGATCAGGATTATCTCTCTCAATTCTAGACTGACTACCTACCTATATGGCTACTTACACTCAAATAGATGGCAAGGATGGTAGGTGGTAAGTGGAGAACACCTTGCATCTCTGATGTTTGCCTACTCCTTAGCTTCGAGAGGTTTGACTGCCCAGTATGAGATACCAAAAGAGTAAATTCTGTGAGATTTTCTGTGTGAAAACACTGTTCATATCTCCAAGGCAAGTCAGAACAAATTGGAATTAGAAAGGCAGTATTTCTAGTCTCTGTGCTTGCAGATAGGGAAGAGACTTTCTGCTCTGTAGAATACATTAGATTTTTCCAGCAGTGATATGGTGCAGAATACACAAACAGTCTTGATGGAAAACTGTAGCTGAGACAGATAAACTGAAGACAGATAAACTTCAGACTGTGAAGGCCAAATCCTTATAAATCCTGCTTAACTATGGCATTGAAGCATGTACTCAATTCAGTCTGGAAAGGAAATTTCAAATCTAGGCATTTCCTACTGGCTTTTTGAAGCATCCCAGTTCCTGGCTGTGACTGCTGAGTATCCCAGTGCAGAAGCCTAATTCCTTCCAGTAAGAGACATTTCACACAAATGCCTGTAAAAGCCAGGTAGCTCCGCATAATTAGTACTACTTCTGGAGATGGGAGGCTGCTTCATAGGTTCTACTATATTGTTGCAACATCTTAACTCTCTCTGCTAAAAGTTTGCTTCTGCAATTAAATTGCTAAAAAAGTTCCATTAGGAGAAACTTGAAATTTTGTGAGAGGATATCAGCCAATTACTTTAAGCACAGCATCAGTTCTCCTTGAAAAAATCCCGAAGTCTTGATCAAATTCAAGTTGAAAGATTGGCCTAGATTTTGTGTTTTGTGTAATCTGAGATTTTTGGTAGAAACCTTCAGGATGCAAAAACTATGTGGGAAAGCAAGCCTCTTTACATTTGGTAATATCACATCTGGCCCAGACCACCACTGATTAAAGACCTTTTCTGTCTTCTGATAGCTGTTCCAATTTATGAGAGAAATACAGATGGAATCTGCAGAATTTTAGCTGGAGAAAGCTCTCAAAGATGCATTTTACTGGTGACCCACCTCAAGGCAGACCACTGCAAAAACCAGCACTGCTCGCTCTGCCAAGAGTGTGGCATTCTTCGTGGTTACTCTCAGAAGGATGTTAACTTGTCCTCTTGGTGCCCTTACCGGACTTCTGAGATAAATATCTCTGGTTTCCAAGATTCTGTTCATAAGCATAAACTTCACTTTGCATTTTGTAAAAATAGAGGGGAAAAAAAAAAAAAACAACAACAAAAAAAAGCATATTCCAAGAAACCACAAAGAGAAACCAAGAGAGCATGTTACTAGAAGAAAAAACATAGCTTCTCCACATGAATATTGGTCTTGGCATCGCAATGCAGTATCACTGGTCTTGTTAAAATATCTAAAATTACTGCTCCATCAGTATTATTACCTGCAGGGGAGGAGAGAGAGAAGTTCAGGGCATAGTACAAAAAGACAAGCTGTCAGAAAAATTGTAATGGATAAGGATAAAATTTTTAGAATCCAGATAATCTGATCCATTTTATCCCTTTTAAATCAGAAATGAAGTCCAAGTAATTCATATAATCTGCCTTCTAATACAATGATAAAAAACCCCAGCCATTCACAATATGTGATTTATCCCATCAGTCCTAAACTTGATAAAGTGTTTGGAAACACTTGTTTCTACTTCTTGAGTCTAGATGGCTAATGCAGACTGGATGGCCAGCTTTTAATTAGGTTGAGTAGGACAAGATGAATCTTACCCTAGATGATTCTGGAGAGTTCACATTTCTTCCTACCCGTGGCATTTAACGATCAAACTTACTTGATGAAGTAGGTTCAGTTGTACAATAAGCAGTTTAGCACAGAGAAATGCACAGCCATTATTTTAAGTGCATACCTTACTTATAGGAAGAGGGATTATCCCCAGCAAAATAATGATGCTGATATGGATTTCATGTTCCTGATAAGCAACACATTAAACATGAATTCCTATGAGACAGACACTTAGGGAGTAAACATCAGTTTTAAATGTATATACAAGTTAATGTCTTGAAAGAGTAGCAGATGATATTATCTCTTTATAGAATATTACTGAGACAATTACTTCTGTTTCCAGCTCTGTTACCTGTCCTTCAAATAGCATGCTGTAAGACTCAGGTTTTGAGTTGATCCAGAATATGATTAAAAGATTACTTCCGCACCTTCACTGAGAAACAAGGAGGAAAATCAAACAGTGGGCAAAGGTCAAAATGAAATTCTGTAGCAGTAAAATATTTTTGCAAGTTAATTTGCCATGCCTCTTTTGGGCTAGTTTATTTGAGATTTGGCAGATTTCCAATGCCTGGTTTTCCTTAAGAAGGGTCTGATAGTGCAACAGAGATGTTAGAAAAGACACAGATCATATCCCCTTAAATGGGTACACTATATTCCAGTCTAATATTCATATGCATTAATTTCTCTATATAAATAAGTACCAGGCTGGTGCTAAACTCCTAAAAAGCTTTAGCAATTAAAGGCTTACTTCAGACCTGAACTGTCTCAAATTTTCTCAGTTCTCTGTGCTGACCTCTTAAATCCCAATGGAAATGTCCTCACTGTAGATTTTTACTGTTTCTGAAATTTACTGTTCTACGGTGCCACAGTATTGAGAAATGCTCTTGTCCAGCTGTGCCGAAAGCAGATGCCAGAGACCACTGCTCCCGTCCCCTCTCTGCCCCATCATCTAGCCTTCTGTCAGGAAAAGTGTGCACATCTGGAGGAAGCACAGTTTCCTGGGAGATTAGAGCATCTTGTTTTAACATCAAAAAGCAAATAATTGTGCTCATGTATGTATATATGTGTGTGTTTATATAGATAGATAGACAGATAGATACCAACATATATGTGTGTATAAACTTACAGGTATCAGTAGCTCCTCACAACAAAGAGAGGACAAGAAACATTACTTTCAAACTTTTCATGTTCATCAATTAACTAAGGTAATGGCACTTTGTGACAGATATATTTTCATCATTGTAATCTATCCACAACATCTTGGAGTAAATATTTAAAGCAGAGAAAAGGGGCAGAGATTACTTCCATTCTTAGGGCCCTTTCTCAGCCAACTTTTCTGAGATCCTTTTCAACAAGATGTATCTATCTATGTTTGTAAAACTATGCCAGCATTGGCCATTTTAACTCATTTATCTAGCATGCAATCATATTTTACACAGTATTTCTTAATAAAGAAACTTTTATATAAATAATGCTAAATAGAACACAAATAGAACACAAATATCTTTGAACTAAGTAAAGGAGGAGTAAGGAAAATACGTTTAAAGAGTCATATTTCTCTTGCAAGAGAAAAGGAAAAAGAATGAAGGACAAAAGAAAAAGAGGAGATTGCTGTTTATTTTTTTTAAAGGGTCTAATTTAATTCCCATGCATATCAGTCAGGTTCTTTTTTATGGCTTTTAGATATGGACCACAGATAAAAGTTCCACAAAGGTTGTCCTGTGTGTTTCTTCCCTCACGGTAACAAGTTCTTTTCCGATTTATATCCTAAATTAACATCACCGACAAAAATAGCCCAGCATGACATCTGCAAAGGTCAGGGACAGAAATGCCCTCTATTGGGAAGGCTTGCGAGGTTGCCTGCACGTGGTGGACATCCTGAGCAGGCAGAAGGGCAGTGAACATGTAGCTCAGCTTCCCATGTGCTTCATCAGCTATTGTTCTAAACACAATTAGCTGATAAAATAATTTCTCCAGTAAAACAAGTAGAACATGTTGAGTGATTGAAGAGATTCAAAAGGTGAAAAAGTATCTTTTCTTACTTTTTCTCCCGCTAATAACAATTTCAGAAGCAAGATGCTTTTTAAAATTCTTTTCTTTTATCTGACAAAAGGAAAGTGGTAGATTTTGGGGGGTTTTTTTTTCCCTTCTCCATAACAACAATTATACTTGCTAGATGTCTGTTCCTTTATTATCAGCCAAGGACAGATAAGGCAAACATGTAACATCCACGGTGCTACTGGCATTCACTGGGACTAAGTGTTTATTTGAAGGACAGTGCAGAGTTCCATCTACTCGTCTGAGTATCCACACTGAATTAAAATCCTAAGCACTTGCAAATGAGGAGATTAATTTGCTCTAAAACTATTTGCTGCTTCAGGACAATAGCAACAACATGATTCGTGTGGTTATATGTTGACATAACCATTAGACACTGACTTCTCAGCCAAACTGTTCAACTGTAAAGAACTCAGAGAAATGCTCTGCTGCCAAAGGATTGTCACTGATAAAAATATAGTCTTGAGCTTCTGAAAAGTCCTTCTGCTAAAAATACCTGAGAGTGTACAGGTATTTTCAGTCAGGAAACCACGAAATTAGGAGAGTAAAATTTATTTGACTGTAGCCACCAGAACCTATGCCTTCAGAAACTTGTTTGCAAGGTTTTAGAAAGCTTGAGAATTTAAACATAGTGACTGTTATGATTTTTACTGCTTCCTGTTTAAGGGCAAGACAAGAAGTGGAAATTGCTCAAAAATAGCTTCTTGGAAGTTGCTTCCATAGCAGACTGAGTGTGTTTTTGCAATATTTGCAGTCTCATTTTCTGTATCAACAAGTTCTCATAAATAGTACTTGAACAGCATGTTGCTGATTAGAACCACACCAAACTTGTAAACCTTGGATCCACTTGCAAACGGGATTTTAGTGTTTGAACCTCAAAGTGTAACTGACAAGTTAAAAGCAACAGATGAGTACAAGTCCTTCGAGGTATCAGGGTGGAAGATAAAGTTTTTTCAACACGAAGAATGGCTCCTCACTTAGCCCTAGCCTGAAATATATGCTTTTTTTAATATTTTTGAGTGCTCGATTAGTTGTTAAAAATGCTTTCTCCTGAATAATAGTATTTTATTTCCAGAGAATGACGTCTTAAAATGTTTTCTTTTCAATTATAAAACTGTGCAATATGGCCTTAATTAATAGATACATAAAAGTGAGTGATGAGATTTACATAATTCACCAGCAATATCTGGCAAGATAATATGTGGAAAGATACATGCAGAGATGTAGGAAATCAATTGTCCTTTATGGCCTTTTTATGTTCACAATTATCAGAGAGGCAGTATTGCTCACACATTTCATCTAAACCTCATTGCACCACTGAGAATCAAACTGACTTAAAGACCTGTCCATCCCATAGCATTATTTTCTTCATAGGCATAAAACTCTAATTTTCTATTCTTAAAGCATTTTCCACTGTGTATCTCTTCAGGACAGTGAGGCAAACTCAGTTCAAAGCAAATGGTAAAGCAAGGAGAAGTGGAGAGAAACACACCACCAACATGGTTCTGATGACTGTTGTGTATATGCTGTGACAACTGATGTCACCCACACACCAGCCTTGTCCTAGAGCTCGCTGCCTCTGAAGATGCACAATATTTTAATGGGCCTGACCAAAACCATTGTTACCACATTTTTTCCTGTCCTCAAATGCTCTTCTTTCCTTCTCTTTGTTCTTATTTGTTCTTCTGCCTCCTCCACCAGAGCAAGATATTTGGTGTTTGAGTTCCATGGCTGCTGCTTCATGGTATTTGTAGTAAAAAACAAGTCTGGAAGCTGTCTTAATATTCAGTCAGCTTGTTTTGCGCTTTTTTTTACTTCAGAGAGCCTGAGGTGAGGAGGGGGAGAACCCCAACAAAACCTGAATGTCTGCAGTGAAATCTTCTGGCAGGCTGACTTTATTCAGCATTTGTTTTTTCAGTTCTGATGCTCAATCAGGCATAATAATCACAAGGGTGACTTTGGAGGATTAAAGTCTTAAGGTCTAGTGGATTAGTATGTTCAAACCTACATCTTTCAGCTGTCAGATAGAAGAAGGGTTGCTTCAGAAGCAGAAATTTTTTGTGAGTGCTTGCATGCAGAGAGCCCAATTTGTCAAAGTATTGAGCAGCTCCCAAGAATTAACAAATTTATCTTCCAGGCTGCCTGGAGAAGTGGAGAAGGATTATCTCCAGTTTATGGTTCTGGAAGCAAAGCACAGATGGATTAAATTACTTATTTCAGGTCACATACAGGTCACTCAGGCTGCAGGGCACTTGATGACTTGGAGCAGAAAGAAAAGAAGTAGTCCTTTGAATTTCTTCATTAGGAAAATAGCCCCATGAGCTTCTTCCCTTCCCCACCTTTTACAAGGTGGGGAAGACACCTTCCTTGTGCCTTTGCCTACTGAAAGTTTTGGGAAGGTTTTGGTGAACTCCAGAGCCCCTGATGTCTCCGTAAAGGACTTTCATTAATGGTGCTGATATTAGCCATTAAAAACAGCAGAGCAAGATATTGGCTTGATGCCCTGGATGTAAAGAAGTACATCTTGGCTGAAAGAGGTGAACTGGGCAATTCACCAGAAGGTCTTGATTACTGCCTCAGCCCACAGGTTTTCTTCAGTTAGACCTGTTAAGGGAAGGAATGCTAAGTGATTGGTATAGACCAAAACCTCTGGGAAAACTAAATTGGAGGAGTTGATCTCAGGAATTCTGCATGTCATATGCGAATCACAGCACTTGTTTTTAGTGCTCTGAGTAAGGGAGGTATACTGAAGTGCTGAAATGTCTTTTGTTCTTCCAACTGTTCTTTTTATCATTGTCTGTCAAAATTATAACCTTCTCACTTTTGAAACAGTTGACAAGAACTGGTGATCATTCTGAAAACTCTGGAGATCAAGCATCTTTTTTTCATGTTGTCATTGTCTTACTCTTTCTGGAAGTTGTTGAGATTACTTCAAAATATTTGGAAGATTTGGAATCTTCTAGAAAAGAAGCACAGGAGATGTACCAAATATACATGCTGCAGATAGTCACAAATATATTCTTTCAAATCTAAAATATGTAAGGCTTTTCAGGCCATAAAAAGATGTATTCAAAGTGAGAAAAATGAGATACTACATATTATGAAAAGAAAATAGAAAAGAAAAAGAAGGAAATCCTGAGTCTGGATATTTGCAACCTTTTGTCACCAGAGACTTCTGTGCCGATGGACACATACAGCCCTGCTGACATTCTAAAGCTTCCTCTCCCGTCTTTCTGTGAGACTGCCAAAAAGGAAACAAAATCATCTGGATTATCTGGAAGCCAAGGACCTCAGCATTTTTCTCTGTATAATTGAGTTAAAACTTGAGAACACACTGATAACACTCTGCTAATGCTGCTCTTTTCCAAGGATGTCCTGGTAGCTTTAGTAGAAGTCACAAATGTTTCATTTCAGTTCCTATAAGTGATGCAAACATAGATAAGAACACCCATCATTATTTGAATCTGAAAAAGAAGCCCTACATCTGTCTCTACACTTCTTCATTTCCTTTCTTTTCTTCTAACTTCACCTAGCCTCATGGGCATGAAGTCATGCATCTGGATGTGCTGTTTTCCCCCTAAAACAAACTCAGACCTGTTTTTTCCTGAGTATCACAATAGTAGAGTGAAGCAAAAAGCCACAATTATTCCCTGTAGTGTGATGGTTGTCTAATCTTTAGAAACATCACAAGTCTGTATAAGAGGTGTATAGAGCAATCACACTGTCTCACATGACGTAAGATATACCCAGAGAAAAGTACCATTTTAAGAAGGTAACATATTGGCCTTGTCTTCTAATATGTTAATTACAGGAAAAGTGAAAACCACAAGTTCTGACCCATTCACACTTGTCTAGGTCAGAAAACTTATGGTTGCTGAGATTGCTTTTGAGGCTTCCTTTAGAAATTCAGAACTTTACTGTGAGTACTGCAAAGTAGAAGGACTGAACCATATTTCCTTCACATGAGCAGGTAAGACGTACTTCAAAATGTGAAAGAAGGTGAGCAATGGAAAAGTTTCTTGTAACCAATAATTCTGCAGCAGTGAAAGATGTTTCCAGTAACACAGCACTGTATTGCTTTCAAGGATTTGTCTTTGCTATGGGTGACCTACCTCTCTGCCTTTTACCTGAAGCTGTTTTTGGAAGGTGATTATGCAGGTGCCAGAGAGACAGTGGAGCCATGCAGCTCTTCACTTACCTAGGCTCACTACTTTTGGCCTCACAGATGCCATCAAAGCCAAAATTCACTGCATTCATGCAGAATTGTGTTGCATGGGCAGTCTGGATCCTACCCCTTGGAGCACATGGCACTTGTTGCATTTAAGCCCAGCATGGCACTTATTGCATTTAAACACAGTGCCCTGCACTGATAGTCTTTAGACTGTCTGCAAAGAAGTCTTGCAATAGGAATGGAGGCAGGAAACAGAGCCCCTGTCTCTCCACCCTCCATCAGATTTAGCCCAGATGTAGCCATATTTTTATCCCACAAATTGCTGATGTCTTTGATCAGTGCTAGTGAACAGGGTGTATCTCTCAAACTGTGCTTAACAGCAAGTGCACCAGAGTTTCATTTCTTGTCTCAATATAAATCTACAAGCATTGAAGAAAAAACAGGAAGAAAACAAGTTTCCTCCTCCACCATGATATTCATTCATCACAAAGATGAATACCCATGAGGGTATTCTGGTATATATTATATATTATTTTGTGGTGCAGAGACCATTTTTCAAATAGAACAGCAGCCCACAGAGTCATTTATTCACATCTGGATATAACACTTGGGTCTGACAGAAAATTACCTAAGCTTCTTTATGGACTTAGGAATGATTCCAATATATGTATATGTAAAGGGATGCTGCTTCACTTTGGTGTAGTTTCTTTTTCACAATGCTTTGCAATATCATGCATTTTTTCCCACTGAAAGAGTGAAATCAATTTGCCTCTAAATGTGCCCCCTTAGCAACACTGCGCTTTTGCTAATATTAAGGTTATGTGAGCATGTCTGGAGCTTACTGGTTTATTTTCTGGACAAACAGATATAAATTCATAAGAAAGAAGTAGTTGAAAACAATTGATTCCTCTTTGTCATTTTTAAAGGGCCTGTTGCTCTAAATAATAATATGTATATGTAGTAGTATAGTAGCATGTATGTATAGTAGGATGTATAGCAGCGTGTGTGTAAGAAGTGTCCTCCCTCTCTCCAGATTTTAGACATACAATTTTTCATTGAAAATCACATATGTGATGATGTGGCCTCAACCTGTTGCAATTTCAGAGTAAATGCAACTGTCAAATGAATCACAAAGGGCTGAATTGGAAATGAAATATGTTTCCAGGGTGGTTCCACAGTAAGCTGCACCATATGTAACTTAAACATGGATTGCAATTCATGAACTTTTAGCACACTCTGGCTATGAGGCAGTACCATATTGACAAATCTTCCTCTCATACCACCAAAATTATATTAATATATATACATCAGATTTTTTTTTACTTATATTAGGAAGTAAAAATATTTTAGTACCTACTGAAGGACCATTTGGAATTATGTATTTATATTACTATATTTTGGGTTATATCCTCTTGTATCCTTCAAAGAATCTCCAGAAAGATTAAGGCCCTGTAGTGGTATGAAAGTAAAATGAGTGAGAGGCTCCAAGCAGAAATACAATTTAATGAGAAGAAAAGGAAAAAAAGGTAAAATAAAATAAATACAATAATACAAAAAGACCACTGATAGAGTCAGAATACAACTGGAGCAGGGTGATGGAAGCAGTCCAGGTGAAGTGGTCTTCCTGAAGCAGTGATCCTGTTGAAAGGTCTGGTAGCTCTGGTCCTCTGGGAATCCAGTGGGTGAGGGCTGCCTGTACTGTCCCAAATCCCAGCTTATATCCAGGTGAGAAGGCTTGGCTCCTCCCCATGGGCGGAGAATCTCACAATGGGATGATGAGTCATACAGTGGGTCCTTGATGGCCCATTAAAGAGAGATAGCTCCCAGAGGGAGTTATCTATGAATCATGCAGCAAGGCATTGATGGGCCATTAACAGAAGGCACCCCAGAGGGAGGGGGGATCCTGGGAAGAGCACTGCTCCAGTAACTGGATTCATCAGTTCATGAAGGTGGTGGTAGAATACTTTGTGCACATCCTATACTACAACCCAGGACAAGCCCATGTATGGGGATGGATAGAAATATGCAAATAAATCTTGGTCAGCGATTTCATGAACTATAGAAATGGAGGGCTGAAGAGTAAGGTATATATGCTTGTTTTCTTCCCCTTTTGTTTTGTTTTTCTACTGATCTTGCTTGTTCTGTTACTGTAATTCATCTTTCAGCAGAAAAGACCAGTGTGTGGCAATGTAGCAATGTAGTTATTAAGGATGAGAACAATTCCTTTTTAAACACACCTAAAAGTAAACATAAACACAAATTCTAAAGAGCTCAGAGCATCTAGAGCCATTTTCAGTTGTTTAACAGCCTCTCTGAGAGAAAGGTTTCGGACTGGATCTCAAACCCAAGCTTTTCAGATTGGACAAGAGTCTGCAAATGAAGTTTCTGCCTGGGCATACTTCTAGGATGATGAATTATCAAATTAATTTCACCACTTCTGTCTCTCCTCATTTTTCACCAAATACAGATATCCATGCATCATAAGGAATCCCAGTTGGGTGTAAACAGAATTGATTAGCATAATTTGTTGTGCTATGTAATTAAACAAACATTATAATTGTCTGGAATTAATGCAAGTAAGAGGAAATGGAGCCTAACAGATAGAGTCATAGGTTTTCACTGCTGCCAAGGTAAAATGTTAAAGAATGCTAAATAGCTACAAAGGATGCAAGAGAAAAAAATGAGAAGTGGATTCTGCGTTTGTCAAATTATCTGAGATTTCATATATTTGGTACAGATTGGGGGAAAAGAAACTCAGTAGAGTAACATTCAACTGACTACAACGGTGCAATGCATATTAATGGATCATATATATATATATGTGTATACATACTAGACAACATTTTGTTCAGGCCTGTGTTCAATTTAACTATTACTAAATTGTGACTAGGAACAAAGATACACAGAAACCACAAATTAACATATTAATAGATACTTATAGATTTCTTTTTTTACAGAGTTGACCATATGGCAAGAAAATATTATTCTCCTCAGGTTTATAAGCTGGTGCTTGAGGCTAGAGTTGGATATAGAGTGAACAAAGAAGGGGAGAAGAGAGGGAAAGGGAAATAGGGTTGGAGAGAGAGGTAGAACATCTCGGTGCCCTATGGCCTGGAGTGCTTTCTGCATCAGGTGATGTCCATAGGGGCACATAATCTCAGCAGTGACACATCTATGTGGTTAATAAGGAGTTTAAACAAATAGCCTCCTCATATTCATGTAGACTTTGGCTGTTCTGGTAATTTTGCTCTGAATCTTTGAGCACCAACCAGGTACCTGAATAGCAAAAGCAGCCTTTCTTATAAATTTGACTGCTTCCTCACTTGCCTTGCAGTTTTCTCCATTTCTCCCTTCATCTCTATATCTCTGGATTTCCTTGTATTGCCTTTCAGCTCCTACAGATATAACACTGAAATTCTAGAACTACAATTCTGTGCTATGGAACAACTGGTATGATTCCTTATCAAGGTTTGTAGGAAAGAGTTGTGTTTGTTATTTAGACCTGGCTTTCGTGAAGGCAGTCGTTCTTTCATCCATATCACATGAAACAGAACTTATATTAGAAACTACACAAGATGAGGGCCAAGGGGAAAAAACAAAAGAAAAACAAAAATGGGAGCAAACATTTTACACTTTCTGTGTAAAAAGATAATCCAAGCATGATTAGCCAGGCATACGAGTAAAAAAACAAAAACAAAAAACAAAAAACAAAACAAAACCAAACAAAACCAAACAAAAACAAACAAACAAAAACCAAACCAAACCAACAAACAAACAAAAAAACCAAAGGAAAAAAATAAAAGGCTGCAGAAACCCAACAGAAGAAAGGCTATAGAATACATAAGGAGAGCAGAAATAAATAGTCTAAAACTGAGAAGGAGATATAGTACTTGAAAAGAAGATCAGTATTGAGGTAAGAAATGCTAAGAATAAAGAAAAAAGGGAATTTTATGGTAGGTGGAAGATAGAAATGAGAGGAAAAAAAAACAGCTGTGAAGATTTCATGTATTTGTGACAAAGGAGAAAAGGAAGACAGGATTGTTCAGATATCTGACTAAATGGTTTGGAACACAGGAACAATTGAAAGCATGAGTTGAACGCAAACAAGTAGGAAAGAAAATATCATATATGATGTCTAAAAATGTTTCATAGAGTTTTTGCTTTTTCTCTCACACATTCTCACTTACTAATTCAAGACAGAAAGCTTGGAAATACAGTGATAAAGAGAATTCTCACAATATTTTCCAGGCAGCTACTAAGAAGGAATGGAAGACCTCTGGGAAAGGTTGTATTTACAGAAATTCAGATTAAAAAGGTGAAGATATATAGAAAGCAGCTTTGAAATTCCACTTTCCGAGTCCAGTCTGCCAATTTTTGGAGGATCAAGCAACATACATGAGAACAACAAGAAGAAAAAGAATTCACAGAGCTAAAACTGCACAGATGCTGAATAGAGAATAATAGAAGATGGAAGAGAATATAATAGAAAGAGTGATAAAATATAATTGCTCCAGTTTTTTTTTTATTATGTCTCAACCCTATATGTACATATTCCAAACTCTGCATTGTGGACCTTTGCTTTCAATTACTGTTGATTTTCTGAAACAGGTATAAAGGAAGAAGTAATAGCATTCAACAGTAAAAAAGAATCCATAAGAGGAGTTATCTGAAATCTAAAATTACACTATTTGATCACAAAACCATCTAAAACTAAAGAAGACATGATATGCACGTTGAACTGAACTTCTTTTGGAGAATCACAAATAGAAAAGGAAGAAACTGGGAAACTAAAATTGGATTATCTGAGTAGTAGGGGGAAAAATGTAGGAAAAATATATTATGTGTGTTTGAGGATATCCAGAATATTCTCTGTTAAACTGCTGTCAAATTTTAAATTTAGAAAGAGAAGGAATTTCCTTGGATGAATAGTTAAAAATAGAGCTACATATCACAGACTTAATACCTGTCAGGCTTCTGATTAAGAATTAAGACAGGACTTTCCTTCCAAAGATAACCCGAGCCAAAGAAATGTAACTTTTTCTTTAGAAGCCAAGGAGAAAGCTAATGCATCTTTCATAGCCTTGCAAACATAAATCCTTAGATACCAGGATCAAATGATATGACCCCTAATTGAGCAAATCTCCCATGTATTTGCCTTGTGATCAGTCATGAACCCAACACATGAACAATCACCACTTTATGATGCAAAATCTGTTTCTGGACATCTTTGAACTCTGTAGGGGAATGGTACGGATACATCATCATTCCTCCCAAAAAGAAGTTTTGGACAGACTCCAGCTTGGCAGGTTTTGCACAACATTTGCTATCTGATAAACAGAATTAACAGAAAGTGACCACTCTTTACAAAAGAACATTAATGGTCAATGTGCAAGGATAACTTGCATGGATAAGGAAAAGTTTATCCACATGAATAATGTTGGTTCTAAAACCACACAGAATAGACTTTCTTTGTAAATAGTTAACTTAAAGCCAAGTTGCAATGACTCCTTTTTTTCTGCTTCAGTTGCCTATTGAGTGGAGCACTCTCCCTGAAGTCCTTTGCTAAAATAATTTTATCTAGTTAATTTATATTACTTATTAATATTTCTATTCTGTATAATAGTATATTTATATGCTGTATTCAGATATGTAACGTTGTGGACTCATTGCTCTGTGATTTCCAGTAAACTATTCTGTAACAGGATAGGTTGAAACATACAAATGAGCATGTAGAAATGACAGAATCAAATTCTAAAAATAAGGATGACTTCCATATTTAAAATTCTGTGGGTTTTTTCTCTTTATGAATGACTACACAGCTACGGGATTAGTTGCAGTGTGCCCGATACGCTGGAACCTGTTAGTCATCTGCGTGATGCATTTCCTAAAAGAGATGAAGGTGTCCTCTGGCAAGGACTGCAGGCTGACAGAAGTGGGAGAAACATTGAAGGAAAAATCTGTTTGCTGCTTATCAATAGCACTTGATAAAGTGCTTGATAAAAGTATATGCACAGAATGACTTATCTATCCCAACACAGTATAGATCTACCATTAAACTTCTTGTGAGAAGTTATGCCTCTGATCAACATCCTGTACTCTCAGTAGTGAGTAGTTTCCTTTTGGCTTTTTACCAAAAATAATAACCAATCTACAAATTGAATGAAAACTAGTCTAAGTCAATTGCCCTAAACTGAAAATGGCTATTAATCTCATTTCTCACACGGATTTCAGGAACTTTGCATCCCCTCTTTGAACTCTCAGATAGGCAGAAGCATTTTCCAGTAAATGTTTCCCATAATTGTTCAGAAAATGGTACATTGAAATTCCAGACACCTTTAGGCATTGAAGTCAACAATGTTTCATTTGTGTTGAAAATCTCACTGGAAATTAAAGAGAAAGATCCTGGTTACTATGCTCAGAGGTTAGCAGAGTGAGATGTTATATGAAACTCATGACACACATTCTCCAGTGTCATGAGTCTGGTTTATAGAAGATGAGATGTGGCACCATTTTAGAAGTGGCACAAATTTTCAAGATACAAGAGCAAAGGAGCACTTTATGTCCTGTGAGTCCTTTTGCCCTGTTCTCTCAAGGAAACTCACTCTGAGTTCTGCAAAACCAGTTGAGTTTTGGTTCATTTCTTGGCATCTAGAGTAAGAAAATTCATTGATGCTGTATATACTGAGAACACTTTAATTTGGATGATTATGAATGTTTACTGAAGACAAAGACCCAAAGCAACCAAGCTGATGTAATATCAGACGGCCCTTGGTCACTTCCAAAAATGGTTTCTAAAGAGTGGGCATATGACCCACAGCAAGCACCAATAGATGGGAGGCCATTGATACACATCAATAAACACATCCCTGCTATAATTTAGAGCATAAATTTGCTGACTAGAAATAAAAAAAAAAAAACCAACCAACCAACCAAACAAACAAAAGAAACAAAAAAACAAACAAAAAACCCTTTATCTTAGTGATTAGTGTGCAGCTTGGGCCAGACTCAAAGTCCAGTTTCCACATAGGGAGAATAGTCTAGGCAATCTCTATCAATGGAGGAACAGAGGTTCCACTGGAATGAAATCCAGGGTTCTTGTTCTTTTCCTTCCCCTTCTTTTACCAACAAGGATATTATCAGTCTCTGGAATGATCAAGATATTTACACAGAGAAGCAATGCCTCCTGCTTTGCCCAAGCATTACCTTATGACCAGGGCAAGGCAGAGTAATGTCTATGAACCTGCTTGTTTTCATTCTGCAGCTATTTCTGTCCTGCAAATATATTTCCTACCAATCATTGTTCTGTTTAAGCCAATAGGAAATTGTGATAGCCATATGAAGTGGAGGATCTGAGCTACTATCTAAGAAGAACCCCAAGAGTCTGCATGTCCATGTCTACGTCTCATTATAAAGGATAAATAATATTGTTCCAATAATTCCTACAACAGGATTTCAGCCCTGTCAAAACTGAAAAATGAACAGACTTGACAAACAGACATCTATGGTAGAAAAAAATATTCTATAAACCATGCAAATAATTTTACATGCCATCTTGTAATATGCTTCTTAAGCCCCAGCCCTCTCTCATATCAGGCAGTATCTTTTTATCATCATGGCAGAGCTGGTAAAGTTGCACTTCATGCACAAAGTAAAAAGCTTTTTGAAAGCTGACTAAAGTGCATGAACCCTACTTTTCTGATCTCAAGATGAAAGGCAGCCTCTCGTTTCTTAGGTAGTGTTATTTCTATTGCTGGCATTCCATCAACCACAGGAATGTGTGGCACACAAAGCAAATAAGTTACAAGCATATCTAAACACCACCTTCTGCCTCCCCTCATTGTTACGAGAATGGATTGTATTATGCTCTGCTGCCCTTTGATGAGACAGATTTTGCTCTTCATGCCAAAAAACTTGTTTTGAACAGAAAAATAGAAATAAAAGCACTTTTAAAATAAAAGCAAGATTCTGCATGTTGGAGTTGGATGTTACAGCAAAACAGAAAGCTCTTCTATTACAAGCTAACACTAGGTCCATAGAGGTGGAGAAGAGGTGATGAACCGCAGGGAGTTGGGGCTTGACCCACCCTGTGAAGCCGTACCAGGATGAACCTCTGCTGGGACAACCCAGGTCGGACATTTCATCTTTTGTCAAACTCTCAGCCACTCCTAACAAAGCTGTTATTTTGGGACACTTTGCCTAAAGACATAATTTGAATTCTGGTCTCCTTTAGAAGAAGTGTGTAAGGGAAATTATAGAGGTAAGTTCACATCTGTGTGCAGATTGCTCTGTATCCAACCAGATAATATGTTTAACTTGCAGCATCCCTCTGGCTTGTGTTACACAATCTCTATTTGAGTCAACTTGAACATTTGGCTTAAGACAAGCACCCCACATAGAAATATTGCTTTCTTACACTCCTACTGGGCAGAAACAGAAATGGAAACATGACCAGACCCTTTTGAATATTTACTTTAAAGGGAGGAATGAAAAACCTCAATCATCCAAGCACTGTGTGCACTTTAAGCAATAACATCCTCTTTCCAGGAACGCTTGGTACATTATGAAGAATTTTCCTTTCAATCTCATTGAGAGATACTTAATTTAGCAGATGTTATCTGGTGGCTAAGAGGGCTAGCAAAAGAGTAGATGTGAAGATGAAAAAGGTTTGCAAAATTTGAGCACATGAACAGTGTTAGCTACTGTAACTGTTTCATAAGTTGTGCAATGTTAAAAGGTGTAATGGCATAAAGAAAACAAAAGACTGTCTCTAGAACCAGCTTTGTTGTTTGTAGGACTTACTATGCTATTGAGAGATAAAAGGCAGAAATGTAATATTGTCTTAAAAATACTCCAGCTAAAATAAAGACTAATTCTCTCCTGATTTTCACCCACTGAGACTTTGGCCTGCTGGGATCTCATAGACACATGTGAAAGACAAATCAACTTGGCAGTAGCAGAAAAAGGTCTTGCAGAATATCTGACATCTGCTGAGCTTTCCTTAGCAGTCAGGTACGTAATGTAAGAATTGTTGAGATGCATGGTGACAGCAGAACAGAATGTTCCATGTGACAAAAAGGCTTCTTCTCTTGTGGTCAGTAAACCCAAATAGAAACAAGGAAGGTGAATCTGTGTTTCAACAGCTGAAGCTTATAATGGCAATTAATTGTAACACAAGTTATTCCCCAATGCAGTTCTGAAGGACCAAACATATTTGGAAATCTCCAGCAATAATACTTCTCAAATAAAACATTTATCTGCTCTAATGCATTGGATGATACTTTAACTCTGTGCCATTAATATGACACTTAGCTGCCTCTTGCCAGTAAGGTTAAAATGCGTGGAAGAGGTAACAATGTAAGGAAGAAGGTAATACCTCTTCTGTGAAATCAGAAATGAAGAACTACTTTGGGAATTAACTTCTTGTAACTTCCTTTCCAATTCCAGTTGTTTGGGGATTGGTATGTACTATCAGATCAACTTCTGCACTAAGTCTATGCCTAAATGTGACCAAAGGCATTCAGCAGCTGAGTTCATGTGCTTCTGGGAGATGAGCTATTTTACTAGCTCACTTTCCCCAGTGTATGCTACTAATGAAAATAGAAGAGCTCCCTGTCAGCTTTAAAACTTGTTTTTAATGATGTGCATATCATGGTCCTCTTACTTGGTCCTCTCCTACTGAAAAAAGGAAGGGAAATTTTCTTTTGGTGTAGAAGGTTATCTTCAGGCTGGAAGAAAGGCTTGGGTTCAGAGAAAGCCAAAAAAAAGTGTTGTCCAGCCAATTAGGTTTGTCTTCAAGGTCAAAAAGTCTGATGATTATCAGGTTATGCCAGTTACTATTGTTAAATGAATTAACAGCTTACTTTTTACTGCCTATCCAAGCAGTGATTCCATACAGAGAAGTCCAAACTTGTGACACTGTCAGCTTCATTTCACAGAATTGGTTATTTCAAGTGAATTTTCAGAAACACTTGTGAAACTTTTTTCAATCTTCTGATACGCTTCTAGAAAGCAGTTTTAAGAACAGATTTTCATTGCAGAGCACATTGAAACTTTGAGTGTACATGTTAGTTATTATGTTCACAGATGCCTGATTTTCTTAAGCATCTGGCAAATGCTAAAGTATTTCTTTACAGAACATTTTTTTGCATCCTGTTTTTAATGACTCGTCTGCTCATGCAATTCAGTTTTTTGAATGTAAAGATCATACTATATGATTCAATGGACTTAAGCAAAGACATAATTTATTTGTTCCATGAAAGTTCTCAAGAGTTAACAAGATTTTTACATTCTGTCTCAGGACAAACACAAGACATAATTGTCTCTCTGATTTCTCTCAGTCACTCATTAGTGTATGGAATGAAAAAATGTTGTTAGCAAGTCAGAGTTCCTTGGTCAGTCAAGCACCATCCAGCAGGCATTTGCTTAACCAAAGTTCAAAAGCCACAGCAACAGGTGCTATAGTCCTTATAAGGATGTGAAAGACCTGTTGCAGTCTGAAAAGCAGAACAGGGAGATAATGAGACAGCCCACTCCTCACAGCAACCCAGTAACATTCAATGTGTGTGTACCTGAAAGTCAAATCCCTGCTCCAAATTCACCACAACAAAACCTTGGCTGCTCTTTGTTCAGTTGTAGTTGAACAACTTAACAGCTGTGTATTAGATCTCCTATGCTTTATATTCTACAGAAAAATACGTACATCTTGATTAGATATTTTGCCAAAAAAGTTATGGCTATCTCCAGTTCAACTGACAAAAGTCCAGCTATTAATCAGGAATTCTTTTCAGTCCCACTTTCCTGAACTTTAACAATTCCTCTCTGACTGCAGGGTCCTCCACAGTCTTTCTGCTATTACCTAGTTCTGCAGGCTTCATTCTCTATCCTTTCTTTTACTTTATAAGAAACAGAGGACAATAGTTATAATATATTCATAATTAACTGATTTTTTTCCCCAGGATACTTCTAATTCTGTTGGGTTTTTTTTTTGTTTTTTTTTTTTTTTTTTTTAACAAAGCAGCTAAACAAAAAAATGAAATGCAACATTTTATGTCCACTCTTTCTTTCAGAGGTCTCGGCTAATTAATTTTGTGCAGATTCCAAGTGTGACAACGTTCTTAGGTTCTTGTACTTAAACTTTCTTAAAAGTTCAACCCCTCCTAATGATACTGACCAGTCTCTAGGAACTTATTAAAGGATTTTCAACAGATCTGAGATTTTCTCTGTACTAAATCCTACCATGTGGTCCTGAGACTGTTTTCAGTACCAGATTATGGCATGAGAGGGATCATATGACTTAGACCCCACATTCTAAACACTATCCTAATTCTTCAAAGAAGACCTCCAAGAAATATCTCTTCTCCCGTCTCCTTGACTATGGATTTTACTTTGCCGAGAATTGTACTTTCCATGGAATATTTCTGGAACCTCTTGATTTTAGTTTAGCCCAATGCTGTATTTGTTTAAGGTTCAGTCTTCATGATATATACATAACGTTAATGAAAATATAATTCTAGAATTTAATAACATGAGAGCAAGGAATGAAAGACAGCAGAGTTCACATTACTGCCTTTGCACATTAGTGGCTGCGGCTGTACTCTGATTCCTCATGAAGCTCTGTATATATCTTCCAGTTCTTTAGAATTGATTCCTCTAGGCAATTGCCCAAATTCAGCAGTACAAAAATCAGTTAAAAAAAGCACACTGTGCTCTGCCCACTTCACTTTATGTCCCGCATGTTCTTAGGCTCCTCCTGCAAATGTCCAAGAGCACAACTGGCAAGAGCCATTTTTCTGCCCTCTGCAAATCAGTTGCTGCTATCTTGAAGCAGAGAGGAAATACCTTTCACTGAAATAATATCCTCTTGAACTGCCCCAAAAATAAACTGTGACAACTATCCAACTTTTCCTGATAAGGTGAATAAAAGTTCTTTGCTTAAAAACACAATTTTCTCACATCCTCAAAAAATCTTTTAGTGAGAATCCATTTACAAAGCAACACCTCTGAGAAGTTAGAAGCCAATTCTTTGTTTATGCAGCCATCGGGATAAATTCCAGTCTCCATACGCACACACGCATACAAACTTACATAATATATAAAGGTAATGTATAAAAATTTGGGAACACTGGAAGATTAACCAGGCTGCAGAAGTTCACCTGGCTTGCCACTTGGAAACTGAGTCCCTAAAATAAGTAGATACTTTTAGTACATCGTCATGGATCAAAAATATTTATTAAGATTATCTTAGGCCCAATTTATATTTTTCCAGATCATCTTTGCCTGTTTTCTATGTTGAAACAACAGTACAGCTTCTGCCTTTGCAGATATATATGCAGTTTCAGGAAAAGCCAATATAAATTGTGGTTTGTGAATTTCAGAGCAGATTCTAAGCCTTAAATTGGGTTTTTGATGGGTTTGGGGAGGGGAGATATTTCTATGGTGATACAGTTATTTGATTTTGTTTGTGTGCTCTTGTTGTGAAAAATTAATGGGTGCCAAATTTTAGACTCCTGAAAACAATAATAAAAAAATATTTTAAAGTTCTATCTTTATTTAAGTGTATAGGAAATATGAAGCACCAGAAACACACACAATAATTCGAATTCCTGTTACATTTTTGCAACGGTAAGGGTGGAACAATCCATTCCAGATATCTGATAACTTATCCTAATTATTTAGACACATAGTTCAGAACTGGTGCCTGGAAAATTATATAAGATCTATAGAGTTTGGACTTAGGCATGTGATCTACCTAAGCATCCATGTCATAAAAAAAAAAACTCCTTCAGGGCTTAGTGGCATTTAGGTCATGTCCCTGCTCATTCCAAGAATGCATGGAAGTTTTAATTAGTCTTTTCAAAGGCTCTCATGTTGGATTCTGTTTTCTGTTAGCTTCCTAACTTTGATCTCATCACTTTTGAGCTCCCAGTGAGAAAAGATTAACCAACATTTTTTAAACAGAATTCAGGTAAAGTTTTTGCCAGGAAAAGATGCCATATCATTCTGTGTAGTTTTCCTTTTGCTTTAGTTAAAAGTCCTACTGGGTGTATCTGATTTCAACAAACATTCGTTTATGGGGAAGACATATACTACAGTGCCAGTTAGCTGGGGTTAAACAAGGTGGAAGAGAAAGAATTTGCCAGCTGTGTTTAAGGTAAACATAATGCCTCAATGTGTTATTTTTTAAAAAACAAAATATACTTCAAAGTTTAAGTTAGAATAATTTAAATGACAAGTGAGAGATTAAAAAGTCCTAAAAGGTCTGGGGATTTGGGAGTATTTTTCTTGCCAAGAACCTAATAAAGACAAAGAGGGAGGAGAGAGCTCCAAACATTCAAAGACAGGAATAGATGACAATATTTTGATATGTAAAAGTAATAAATACAATTACCAGCTTGCCATTGGCAACTCTAAGTTTTCAGAAATAATATTCCTAACTTCATCAGACTGTAAATAAAATCTAGGTGTGTTTCCTTTAAGTTTTGCAGAGCCAATGAAGAATAAATAGAGAAAAAAACTACTACAAACACAAACTGTGCTAATGACCCTCAACACCTCTCAAAGTCACTGTGAAATTTTAATGTCAAGAGCTAAGAACTCAGGCTCTTATCCAACAATTCTCTGTTCATGGACAAGCCTTTGCCATCATGCAAAAATCTTTGATGAATGCAAAATGTAATCCTTTGCAGAGCTGAAGACAGTATTTTTCTTCTAGGAACAGCATGTTTCCTGCTACCCACAGTATTGAGGGTAGCATCTGGTCCTACCAGGATATCAGGCCACAGATAAGGGAAATTTTTTTTTAAAGGATGAGACTTGGGACCTAAGATGAAATTTTAGAAGTGTATCATAAATTTTGTAAAGGAATCTAATACATGGGAAATTATTTATTCTTCAAAGTATCTGGAATAATTGATAAATATATATCCCTTGTATTTCGTACTACATCCATGATCCTCAGACTCATTTAAGTGCATATTTTGTCTGCTTGTTTCAGTATAAAGCTGGGACTGTGGTTTGACCCTCTCATTCTTGCTGCACTTGAGCTATTTCTGCCCACAAATGTTATGCCTGAGACGGATATTTGACATAATTCTGAATATGTAGTAAGATACATTTTTGTGGCATAAATTTGGGAAATGCCAATTTCAGTGCCTTTATTCCAGAGTGAAAACATTGTGCCAATATATGTTTCAAATGCTTTGTGAAGTACAAATTACTTAGCAATTGCCTGATTTTTGAAATTGTAGGGATTTAACTCTCAGTAAGCATAAATGCTTTTCCAGCCACTGAAGATATTTATATTTAAGTAATGAAGTGTTTGGATATCTTATGACATACAGAGTGATTATTGATATTTGCATTTAAACACCAGAGTTTCCCTTATTCTGTATTTTGGACTTTGGAAAATGGAAAATTTACATGCAGTCCTGTGACTGTATGTTTAAATACATAAAATGAAACCATGAGTTGTGTTGTAGATTGTTCCTCCTTTGTATAGATGTGGATACAATTAAGTCATATAAATTGCTATGTATGTAAGTTGGCTCCATGGCTTTAAAATCAACATTTTGCTCTTCTGAGGGGCTCTTAATTTAGTTTTTCTTTAAGTGTTAAACATTCATAGATAGGTTATTTGATCTGATTTTCCTGACAAGGTTATTTAAATAAAGGTGGAAAAAAAGAACATTGCTTTGTTTTATTATTTACCTGCTGAAAGTGGCCTCATTCTCAAGACAGTAAGGTCAGAACATGTTAATTTCCTTGAATTCAAATGCACACAGCCATTATTCTGAAATATAAATATGATGGAGTAACATGAACTTAATTGCAAAAACACTTCCTGGGGTATCTCTTTAATCCACAGCCAAACGATAAACAGCCCTCTCAGAAAGACCTGTCTCTTTGCCCAGTGGAGTCCATTAGCCACTCAGTTTTCACACCTTCCAAAACTCCTCCTTGTTTGTTCTTTAGTGGAGACCCAAGTATATGTTTGTTTGATCTTTACAATGAGAAAACTGTAAGATGCTTTTTTCAAAGAGTACTCTCAAAGATAAATCCAATTAAAACAATCAAAGGGTTTGCTTTGGTTCAAAATTATTAATTCAGCCTACTTTCAAACAAAAGAGTTTGAAATTTTAAAAGCACATCAATCTACAACTCTATAAAATAAGTATATATAAATCAATGCCTTAGTATTAAATCCGTTTATTTTTCTGCCGACTTGCTGTGAAGATAGCAGAACATGCAGAACTGTTCCCAGGGCTGGGCAGTTTCACTCCTGCAAAGGTTATTGCAAACATTTTCCTTGGTTTCATTCTTTGTAGATGTACACCCTTCCCTCCAAAAGTTTTGTTTTGGTGATGTTCAGTTGGACAGGAATGTTAAGCTGACCTTGATTTGATCTGAGGACTACTAAAAGATTATTCATGACCAAGGTTGACCTCAAAACTCAAGATCAAGGCATAACTGCTGAGTCTCAGTGTTTTGTCATTGAGAACACAAATGTTTAATGCTCTCAGCATTAAAATTTCCATTGGCTATAATCTTCTCTTAGAATGTTTTCTTATAATTAAGCTACAATTTCTGGAAGACTCATGTAGAAAATTGAGATGTAGGATGGGTATGTCTTTAATAATTCTAAAAATATTGATTTTATAGAGATAGATAGTTGAACTTGGAAAATAAAGGGCTTTGATAATAATTCAGCTGAGCAATTAATCAGATGCCTAAAGTGAGCCTTAATTATCAGTCTGTAGGCCTGACAACTAAAGGTTTGTAACTTTCTGTATTTATGACAAAGAAAGTATTTAGGTGCTGTGCCAGAGGCAGTACTGAATGCCCTTGCAGTGTCAAA
This sequence comes from Sylvia atricapilla, assembly GCF_009819655.1. NCBI lineage: Eukaryota > Metazoa > Chordata > Aves > Passeriformes > Sylviidae > Sylvia > Sylvia atricapilla. The sequence continues at coordinate 50,567,105 of NC_089142.1, forward strand.
CATATGCTTAGTTTACAACAGGAGCCAATTTACACTGAAATGAGGTCTGGTGTCACTACTTTCTGCCCCAGCTCAAATTTAGTATAAGAACTGAGATACTAATTCATCAACCCTGAAATGTGCCTCTGACAGGCAAGAAGATGTACAGCTACCTGAATGTAGGTGACAAGTGACCTTCTAGTCATCAAGTATGTCCTGCCTAATCTCCAGAACCTGTTGCAAAAATATACAGGTCTCTCTCCCATACGATCATGTGCCTGACCTGTGTTAAATAACATAAGGCTTCAAAAAAAGATGAAGAGTTCAGTCACCTGAATTTCTCCAACTGACAGAGTGCTGTGGCTTTTGATGAACTGCTAGAGGTATTTTGCTGCATGCCTTTTGGACATAAGTACCTAATCAGTCCCATTCAGAAGAACAGCATGGAGTTTATTGGGAGCTGGTGTGTTTTAAATTATTATTCTAAATCATTTCTGGAAGAGGCAGGTCAAGTGGGAAACCCTGTCAGTCAATCTGGAAAGCAAGATTTCTACTTATACTCCTTTGCTATAAATATATTTCTCTATATCTCTATCTATATCTATATATCTCAACCTTTACTACATACTAGATTTCTAAAGTGGCTGTTCTCAGCTGAAGACTCAAATGGAAGGATCACCGACCTCACCTGCTCCGTTGGTTCCTGTGTTTTTATGTCTCATTGTTGAAGAGATGTAATGTAGGCTTACACTGAAAAAATAAGATTACCCACAAATAACAAACTTATCCTATGTGGTTTCTCATTAAAATCCTTTTTTATGCAAAAGGAGAGTGAGATTTGTATTGCCCAAAGTAATATAAAATTCATCTATCGTAGGCTACATCACTTCCCCCTCAAGCTGAATGATCTCATTTATGTAATGGATGATCTTCTTTCCTTCAAGCAGTTTATTGCTTTTATGGGAATGAGACTGGACAAAATAAACATGAAAACTCAAACAGGGGTCAGGAAAAATCAAAAAGCTTATTAAGAACATCTCTGGAATCATCCTGAAAGACAGTAAACAGAGGTTATTAGTTGTTATTATTAACTGGAAAAATCTGCTATTAGGAAAACAAAGTATGCCATTTCTTCTCTCAGAAAACAAAACCATAATGAAGAATGCCCTGTCTGTATCAACTTTAGAAAATGTCATCTTATCTCAGACCAAAATCTGCTCGTGAAATGGAAGTACTAGTCAAGAAAAACAAGCTCAGACACACAAAAAAAAAAAACATTTATAAGACCTAGAGGCCCATGGCACCAATCTCATATGTGGATGTGGAAGGAGCTGTGGTCATTTAGGGGAGAATGTAGAGCAATGTTCACTGCCTCCAAATCCACAGTCTACATGGACCTGCAAAGAAATTAACTTGTTTACTTTTCATAACTCACGCTTTCTTTAGCCTTTTCTTTCTGTTATAGCCGAAGGCTTAATTCACCAAGAATGTGCTGATAGGCCAGACCAAGTAATAAAACATACAAGCATGCAGATTCTTCCCACCCAATGATCAAGAGGAAATGTAATTAACAAATGTATTAGAGAAGCCAAAGTTGCTGTCATGAGGATGGTGCTTGCTTCCACTGTGAACAAGGCAAATCCACAGACAGTATGATCTCAGGTCTGTGGCTTCACAAAGCCTCATAGAGGGTGCTACATGGACTGTTAAATAACAAACTTATCCACAGGGACCTGACCTGACTTACCCCACAGGAACTTAAAAGTGATGAATTAAAGCATGGATCACTTGCTCACAGCTTTAATTCTCAATTTACAAGATCATGTTTTAGAAATTATAAAATAAAGAAATTTCATCATGTCAGGTGAAAATATTTTGTGTAATTCCTTGCAGTTGCAAAATGCAAAAACATGGAGACCACATTTTGTAATCCTGCCATTCAAATGCCTTTTACTTCCAGAGAAATCTTGCCTTAAAATGTACACCTGGAATTATCTTATATGTGCACAGCTCTGGATAAATGACGGTATTTCACAGCTGACTTTTGAGGAAATCTTAATGCTTGTTCTCACAATTTCCTGAGTATTTCACAAAAGTATTTTTCACATTTTAAGTCTTCTTGTTTTTTTCATCCTGGGCCGACTTTCTCACATTTTAGTTTACAGTTTTATTGATGGTATGAGAGTAGACTTGATAAATACTGGCAATTTCAGGTGAGGGAGCTGCTGTCCTGGACCATTTTCTAGATGCTTATTTTAGATCAGACTGCTTTTTTTTACTTAAATACCTTATGATTAGAGGGTACAAAAACCACTTAGTGCCATTCTTATAGACTTTTCCATCAGACTTTGTTTCTTAGTGTGTATTACAAAAGTCAAACTACAGAGTGACAGCTGTCATTTTAACTGAGCCGTCACTCTTTTCCTATGCTAAACAACAGGAGGTTGACTTCAGGACCAGATATCTCAGCTCTACTTGTTGTTTTTTTTTTTACTTACATTTACCTCCAAAGAACAAAGCCATGGCCATTAAATATGATATTCTGTGAGATCCCCTCATTAATCCTAGTTCATATTTGCTAGCTCGTTAAATTTACACCTACTGCTCACACCTTAAATCTCTCCTGTCAATTCTGTGAATTTCATATAGTTCTAACTGTTTCTGTAGAATTGTCAAAAAACCCCTACTAACCATGTTAGCTGAAAAAAAAGAATGGTAGGCATAGAGAATTTTTAAATTATATTTTTGAAGAAGATGTGAGGAAAGTATAAAGAAATGAAAATAAACATTTGAACATTATTTACTGTATAAAGCTTAAGAAAGACCGAAGAAAAATGTCTATTTTTAAAATGAATGTTTCTGAAATTAGAAACAAGCCTTCTGTCATTAGGGTAGAAATTACAGTCCATGTGAATAATCAATCAATCAAGAGAATACTATTCCTCTAGGGCACATAAATCCATATTTTATTTAAGGTTGGGTATAAGGAGTCCAGTACTCTCACTGTAACAAAGATCAGTGCTAAATGCTGGTAAAAGTGTAGGAGAGGCAGAAGAAACACTTCATGGTCCTTCTCCCACAGTGTCCTCCCAGCTTCTAAAAATCTGTGGCACTGAGGCTTCATAAAAACATTTCATTTGTAAACTAAGCCTTATGGGCAAAAAGTAACTATATGATTTTTAGTAATTTTTGAACTTCAATTATTATCTCGTCCTCTTCTCTAAGCAACTCCTAATTCAAAGATTGCCCTCAAATGCTTCCCTTTACATTGCTTACATTTATCGAAATTTAGCTCCACTTTTAGCTGCCAGTTTTACCTCTCTGTTAGGAAAATGTCTGCTCATTCCCTAGACTTTGCTTTCCATCTTTGAAGTAGCATTTTATCTCTGCTTGTTCTTTAAATTCATAAGAGGACTTGCCCTTTTTTTAACCAATGATGGCCTAATTTGCCTAAAGGTTTGTGGCGAGCAACCACCTGAGAACCTTCTGGAAACCTATGTCAGCTGATGTAATGATGTAATGACCACCAGCAGCTTTTGAAGCAAAAATTACAAGTAATATGTTGGCTCTTTTATGGCGTGTTATTTTGCAGCATGCATACTGTGTCTACCTTGACGACAGATTTTTCACAGTTTTATGACTACAGAAATAGAGGTTACTGGGCTGTGATCTATATGAGACCCTGTTTAAGGAGAAACAATTTTCTCTTTCATACAGGTGGTGATTGAATTGATAGAGGGTATAGCTTGAGAATGACATATTTCAGCCTTTTCAAAGATCTTGGATGGCTATTATCTTGGCCTTGAGGCTCATCACTCTTCATTTAATGAACATTTTTCTAAGCTTCTGCTGCTGCTGCTACTTTTCAAGATGACTCCTCTGATTCATCCTGCAAAAATAACAATTCCAGAATGAAACTTCCCCAGGTTCCTCATATCAGCAGAATTGCAAGGAATTAATCTAGCTCTGCTCTTACAGTCTTTTCTGAGTGGACCTTTCATATCTTGACTACCTATTGATCCAGAAGACTCTGTTACGCTTCCAGTTTCTGCTATTTTTTGCTTTCTGTTTTGTTTGATTAATAATTTTATGCCTACAATACATTGGTTCTAAAAAACTGGCTTAGTCTATACTGTCATTATTTTGCATTTTTGCTTTGCATTTAATTCTTCAGAGTTTATATTTTCTGTTTCCCCTTTCTGTTTAATAAGTTGGATTTTTGAAGAATATTTTTTTTCACAGCCACTCCATCTCTGCTGTTTACTAATTTTTTTTTTGCTGTTCTTTAAAAGTAGTTTTTGATGTGCATTGCATACTCTGTTTGAACTCCTGATAGAATGTCTTCAAAGGATGTTTTTTTCCACCTGTAAATATTTGGCTGCCTTCCCTGTTTGGTTACACTAAAAAAAATAAATTCTGTGATTCCTAATTTATATTCTTCTATTTTTTTTAATTAAAACAAATCAGATTTCTGTGAGTTTTAAAGTTGGAGGAAATTTGCTTCCACAGAGAAGTTATCATAGATATATCATTTCAATTGTATTTCTGCATCCTTATTATTAATTACTGTCACAAAAATTACTTGTAAGAGTGATATCTGTCAAAAGTATCTAGCAAAACACACATAATTTGGCTGGAAAAATCTGCCTAGATGTCATTTGCAAAACATCTGCTAGGAAGACACTACCCCTTTTAACAGGAACAAGTTACTCCTTTCCATGTAAATACCCAGAGAGTTTCACAGGGTAACCTCATAACAAACATACTGCAATAATCTAATTTTAGTGACAAGGTTTCAAATACGGATGGCAATCTCTGCACCTGAGAAGAAAAATCATCTTGCCAGTCAGCAACATAGATAAATCCTGGTTGAGCTTTGAGTATGAATGGTTATCAGGCACAAACTGGATAGTACACCAAGTTGTTAACAGCCTTAGCTATGGAAGGTTTAGCTCTCTCACTAGAGGGGCTGAGACTACTTCTGCCATCTCTGTCATCAATTTCTGCCAAATTTCCTTCCTCCTCTCATTATATCTTAGCTGAATTGCAGTCATGTTCCCATGTACCATGTGTTCCTAAGTCAGATACTTGCATGATGAAATTTTGGCTTGAATGTCTTACCAACATATCACTGTAGGAAACCTTTGAGTACACATGTTGCGCATCTGACTAAATTGCTTTTAGGATTAAACCGGGTAAGGAATTCAATAAAAGAAAGAGGCAAACTAGCTCAGGTTCATTGCTTGTAAGTTTTTGTTCCTGTTGCTTTTCGCCCACTTCCGGCAGAGATCTGTTTTATGAGAACTTCAAGCTCTAGCACCTGTGTCAAAGTCAATAAATCAGATACAAAAAGAGGAAAACTGCTTGAGGAGCTCAATGAACAGATTAGTTCACTCTGATGACTTCTGTGTTTTGGGAGTAGGGGGTAAGAAGGAGTAGGAATTTTGGAGTAGAAATTTTAAATGTGCATAACTATAGGACAAGATGGAAATTGGGTAGTGCAAACTCTGCCCATATAAACTCCTAAATGAGTTCTTATAAAATATTTGTATCACTTTCTTTTCCACTTATACGACTCCTCCAGGAAGCTGTCAACCCAAGACATATAGGCCTTTTAACCTTCTTTTCTGCTATCAAATACTTTCTTTCTATCCTGCATATAAATGTACTTCTCTGTTTCTGTTTGGACTTGGCCAACCTGTTTCTCCTTTAGGACTGTCCACCAACACATTTCTTGAAGAGTCCTTCTAATGATCTCTATCCATCGCAGTTTTTGGGATCAATTCCTCTTCAAAATGTCTTTGGTCTTCCTTTTGTCTGTCCTGCCATCTATAGACTTAGGGATCTGGTTTTCACTCTAAACTTTTTATGAACTTTTTGTCTGTGTCTCATTCAGAGGCATCTCACTTTTCCTGCTACTCCTGCTGATGGTGGTTGTGAATCTGGAATCCTTGGCCCACATTCTGTATATTTTCTTTAAATTACTATCCAGTGAGATAGGTCTGAGCAGTGAAGGACCATTGTAGAGGTTTATAGACTCACAGAGAGTGAGAAAGTCTGTGAAGATGAAAGATCAGGAATCCATTTGAAAATGAATCCTGCCTCTCCAACCCTGCACAGAACTATAACCCTACGGCAAGTTTCTGAGCTTCTACACTGTTGCTGGATAAATACTGAAAATATGTAGCTCTCTATGTCCTTTCTTTTTGCCTACAGGTTTCCTTCTCTTCCTTATATATAAACTATTCTGGGTAATGAAAAGTATTTCTGGTTCAGTTTGTCCACAGAAGACCCTCTTCATGTGTTTTCAATACAAAATATAACAGATTACACTGCTTCCAAAAAGAATAAAAGGTTTTATAAGGTACCATATATTTATAGAAAGAACTAAAATCACTTTCATTATACTTTTTATGCTAAAATGAGGTAAAATATTGTAGAAAAAGATATATGTGTTCCTCTGAATCCTTCATAAACCCTGTGGGACACTCAGAAATTTATTTGCAAATAGAAAACACATGCATTGTCAAGTAGTGCCAGACTAGTTTGCTTACAAAGACTTTGGAGCATTTCAAATGTTCATGTTTATAGCAAACATAATACTCTTCCAATAGTGAATCTATCCAGGCATGCAACTGTCATACACTTTTAAAGCCCACAAGATCTGAAATATTACAGCTTTAAAATGTCAGGCTTTTTTAAAAGCAGGCCCTGTCTTTGGCTTTGGAGATCCAGAGACAGCTCGAAGGCCATGGCTAACTACCAGAGGAGCTCTGGAAGGCAGAGAGGGGCAGGGACCATTTCCCAAGGGACACTTTATATGGCCCATCCTGCTTCCAAGATCTGGCAGAGTGTAGTAGGATGGAAAGTGGCCAGACTGCTCAGTGGCCTCTCAGTCGCTTTGTTTACTGCCAGAGATGGCATCAGCAGTCCTGCACTGATGGTCACTGTGCTTCCAGTGCCAGCAGCTCCCTCAGGGCCACGAGGAGGGACCAGGGGATGCCAGGGCGGGCAGGACAGAACCTGGAAAACTGGATCTGCTCCCACTCACCCATCCAGGGGCAGGACAGCTGGGGGGATGAGGGCAGGCCAGGATGAGTCATGAGGGTCCGTAAAAGGTCAGGGCAGGGCTGTGGAAAGCTGGAGACTGACCCTGCTGCAGCATCACTGAGGAAGGGACTGATGGCCCTGGGGGACTGAAATGGTGTCCAAGCCATGGCTAGGATGAGGGAGACTTCAAAGTGATGGAGAGGGACAATCAGGTGATGAGTGTCCTCATGATCATAATAGTGAAGTTTTGCTTCTCTTCTTTTATTGATTTAATTCTCTTGAACACACCACTGTAAAACAAGTGGCTTTTTTGGCATATATATATACATGTGATTGCTTAAAAAAATTCAGTACACAACCTCAAACACCAAAAATACAGCAACAACAAATGGCCTCAGGTTGCAGCAGCCGTTTCTTCTCCCGCTCCAGCCCCGCAGCAGGTGTCTGTTATCCTGCCCATCTCACCACTCCACATGGACACCGTGGGGCTCTGGGGACAGTGGGTAGAGTATTAATGCACAGCAGACTTCTGCTGTTTTCAGAACACCTACTGAACAGAGGGAGAATATAATCACAGCATACTGTATGAACACCCTTGAAACCCCAGAAAACTGCTTCTGTCTATATGGAAATATTGTATTAGATAAAGGATCTAATTTTTCTCCCTGCTACATAGGATATCTGAAATTCAAACCTGTACCTGTTTTCATAGCCCTGAGTGCCTCACAGGAAAGTATTTCATAAGTAAAAGCCCAATTCTTTTTATCTCTAAACATCTGTCTTAAACATCTGCTTTTAATCAAAGTGAAACCAATGCCCTCCTTCAGTGGACAATGCAGTGCAGATAAAAAAGGCTGATGGTGTATTGACTGCAAAGCCTTCAGCTTTCTTATTTCCCACTTCAGATCCTTTGCCAAAGAACCCTTGGTGTCATTTCAGTTTTCCAGCAACAACCCAAATTTAATGGTCAAATTTTCAAGGAAAACTATGTATAAATATATTCTTTGAGATTCATTTTTGTCTTATTATTTTTCTACAAGCAAAGCTTCTTTGAAAGAAAAAAAAATAAATTCTGCTCATTCAAGAATAAAATATGTTTTATTGTCTCTGAGGGAATTGTAGATGATTATTTAGTGTGGTATGTTCTGGGGGAGTTAAACACATAATTCCTGTTAACAATAAAAAATTAGTAAGCAGTTCAAAGTATAGCAATTAAAAAACTCTCTGAATGTCACAAATATCCATGTACATGGTGCTTCCAAAGGATGTATTATTGGGGGATATAAATAATTTTGCACACATGTGACAACTTGTAAAATGTTCATTCTGCTTCAAGAAGCATTTTTTCCAGTAAACCTAGATTCCTTCAAACTCTATTTAATATAAATTGCATACGCTGTTTACATCATAGAATAAGCTATTTCAAAACATCAGATTTGAGTCAATAAAAATAAAACCATAGTCTGAATAATTAATTCTTTTGAAATCAAATGCTGATCTGGTGACTGGAGCTGGGTGAAATCAATGGAAAAAAACTCCAATTAACATTAATGAACTTTAGTTCATCAGGTCAAACACTGGCCTCACTGTGCCTTTTGACCATTGTTGCCAAATGAACTGAAAGTTCACACTCAAGCACTGTTTGGTCCCATGGGATTACTGACTCCCACGGGACTGTCCTGCTAGCATGTGGTGGAAGCAGTTTTCTCTCAGCCAGGTCAGTTCAACCCTGGTTACGCTGAGATGTATTGCTTGTGTAACCACAGCATGTTTGTCAACTGAGCAGCCAGGGATACTGTAGAAACTACTCTAGATCAACAGACTAGGTAGTTTTGGCAGTTTTACGGAAGCTATGTGTTTCTCCCACTATTCCAGCACTATTTTTAGATGTTTGCCCTTCCTTTTTTAACATTAATCTTTAGTCTGGTTGCTGGACTGCTGTGTTATTTTGACTGCTCTGCCCTCTCCACCGCTGAGTTGTGAAGGCCAGCTGGAGAGGCAGTGCTGGTCTGACTGCAGCTCAGGATGTGACCAGCTATTACTCTCAAATGAGTCAGCAGTTTTGGCCATGGAGTGCTGGGTGAAAACACATTGTTTTCTTTTTTTTCCCTTTTCACTGTTGCTATACACAGAAAGAAAAAGGAGAGCTGATTCAATCGCATTGGTTTGAAAATCTGACAATGAAAAGGGAGAATGCAGATTGCTTTCTATGTTGTACTCTGTTCTGGAGCATGATTGCCCTCAGGAAAAAGTCCTGTAAAAGTCTATAAAACTCAGTAGCTATAGATCATTATTTTAAATTCTGTTGGTTTTCGGAAAGTCTCCTGCATAAACCTGTTTCAATTTTGTAGATCTTTATGCTTCCTTCTGAAATTTTATCCCTATCACAATTCTGCAATAACAATCTAATCTTTTGAATATTGACTGAAATATTCTGGAGATTATTCCTACATCTTTTGTACAGATCAATTCAGTACAAAAAATCAGTCCAAAATATGAAGAACCTGCATTTTCAAGTTACAGTGGAAACTGACAAGTGAAGTATATTTTCCATTTGACTTTGCAAGTATTCACTCTGAATATATATACATATATATATATATATATATATATGAATATATATATATATGTATATTTAAACTCTGCTAAGATGAAAGTGAGCCATAGGTAAAAGGAAAATTAAGAAGAGTGTACTGGAGGGAGTTCATACTTGTTTTTGTTTCTCAAATTCTTTTGTCATTTTTTCAGCTGCAAAGAAAAAATGCAACAAGCACAGAGATATGAAATAACACCTTCTCTTCTCATCCCCTACTCCAGTATTCTTGTCTCGCATACAAGATTAGGGGAAGTCTTACAGGGATTATTTTTTTGTCTTAGGTCAGTTCCCAAAGGGCATATTATTTTGAAACAACAATAGGTCAATGGATAATTAGTGGCCATGACTCTGATCTCACTTATTTACATGTACAACCAGAACATGTCCCTAAAAGTCTATGTAGTTGCAGTGATGAAATCTGGTTCATGCAGAAGGAAGATTTCTAAAAACTCAAGGCAACCTATTTTTACGGAAAGCAGAGAGACATTATTTCTACTCACCTGAATGAGGTTTTTTCATTTCTCCCTGCTGCACAATCTAGAAATTTAGTTCTACAACTACAGTAGCTTTTTAATCCAGAGACAGTATGTGATTGTTTTAAGCAGAAAATAAGCCAGATAAAATTTACCATTAGAGGACTGCACATGGAGATACGTGTCCTTCTTGTCCAGTTATAAATTGTATCAAGCTTTGAAGAAAATTCAAGTATGAATGCATTAAACAGTAATGATAGTAGCACAGCAGGATAAATACTTTCTTAACAAGGTTTCAACTACATGCTTGTTGTTTACATCTTCAACATCTTGTGTTGCATCACATTGGCCTCCCATCACATTCAGCCAATTTGCAATAGGCTGCACTGCCACGTGTTCAATAGCAACAAACTGAATTGTGCAACACAGCCATTGCCACACACTGATGTCTTCTCCTTTTTCTGTCATTGCATTTCTAATTCCACTTCAAAGGGCATAAAATGAGTAACCCGAGGAGGTACTCAAGTCTTTTAAGCTGCTCTGTATTAACCCACAAGTAACCTCTTGGTTGCTGACCCTGCTCATAGGTTAACAGTCTGTATTTTGGGGACTGGAAACACTTCCCACTTTTGTAGATGATGGTGTTGGCTTTTTATATCCTTGTAGTTTTTGATTTTCCCTGTTGTTTGTGCTGAACCTAGACAATTTTCTTTCGATCCTTTTAAAATTAGGATTGGATGAAAATAACAGGAAAAGTTGCAAGTAACAAGGGTTAATGTAGTGAAGGGTCTGTGTATTAAGATTAGAGGTTTCACTTCAGTTGGATAAAGGCTGTGTAATAGGCTTTTTTTTTGTAATCTGTCAGTGGTCAGACAAAACAGATGTACTCATGCTATTTGCTTGTTTGAAAGAAAACTGAGACATTTCATTGTTTTCATTCAGAGAAGTTAAATTTTGACAGAAGATTTGCAAATGATGTCATCGTGCTGAAGATTCCTATCATGGGCAAATGCGCTACCCATTTCCTCCTTACACCAGTAAAAACTCCCTCACTTTTTCTCTTGATTGTTTTTGTGATAAAATTTACCTGAAAAACTGGGAAAATTTTCAGAAAATTGGTTACTCACATTGAAACAGTTTGCAGTAAGGATGACATCTGAGAATAGGCTTGATCTAAAATGCTTTGAATTGGAAATTCAAAGCACTTTTTTTAGGGTCTTACTTCATATGGGATTTTCATGCCTTTGTATCCCGAGGTGGTGGAAGGGGAGTGGAACAAATAACATTATTGAATAAAACAGTGTTGTTTATATCCTCAAGATTTTCACAGAGAGAAGATAAGATTTGACTTCATTTAACACAAGGAGGTGCAATATGCATCAGGGACATGGCAGTTAAGATGGTTATAGATGTTACTTTTGGCCTTAACTAATATTTCACACAGCATTGCAGAAATTGAGTCAAATATACTGAATTTATTCTTCTTCACATTTGATTAGTATGGATACCTTCCTCTGAGTGCCATTTGTCTATGCTCAGAGCACAGCAAAAATTTTCGTAGAGCACTCAGCTATTACAGCAATGCTTTAGCAAGCAACCACCATCAATTCTGAATTGTGCAAACCAAGTTTGATACAGACAAGGATTGTGATGTTGCCACCTTCCTGATGTGTGATCTCTGTGTAAATACATTCAGTCAGTTCTAGCAAATATATGAAATTTGAAATTTACTTTTTCTGTCACTTCTCAGTCATAGTTAAGGTGAAAGACTTATTTACCCAAACACAAAATATTGCTGTTGGTGTCTCACTAGAGAGGTAGAGATTATTTATTTTACTTTATAACAGAGATAGAACTTAACAGCAATTTCAAGATAATAATATAGAAACATCAAATATAGAACATGTATCTGTATAAACCTTCTTTATACATTCACACCACGCAAATAAATTACCATCTCTACCACTGAATGCAGAAAATAAAAAATGTCCAGTTACAATTAAAAGGAGTAAATCTATTCTAAGCAATGAAATATTTTTTAAAAACTCATTCTTATTCCATCAATATGATTTATCTTTAGCTTATGCTGAGAAATTGGTTATTATATAGTTCTTAAAACGATAAAGATCTCATCAGCATTGTTTTTAAAATCATAAAACCTTGCTCTTTTCTAAGCCACATGCCACATGGATCTTTGGGGCGAAAATGTCCACATTTTTTAAGTTGTACTGACTCAGAAGCATGGCAACTGCAGTTTTCCTTCAGAAGCATGGGTCTCTGAGTCAGTGCTTATGGGAATATATTGTTTCAAAGCACTTCATGGGGTATAATTTTCAAAGGGATATATGGAAACCATACACTTCCGATTAACAGTAATGGGGAAGTGGTGTGGCTGAACAGAGCTTTGAACATTCTGGTTAGGAGTTTACATCTTAGTGAGCTGCACATGGTTCCCCTGTTATAAGCAGATGTGTTTTCTATAGATGGCAGAAGAGCCTGCTGCGGATCAGCAGACACCATGTTGAATGCTTCTCTCAACTGTTTACTTCATAAGTAACTCCACTAAGAGAGAGGGACCTTTTCTCTATCAACTACCATATTTCATAAGCTTAGCTCTTGAATTATACATTATAGCTATCTATCATAATAGAAAAACTTCATCATGCAAAATCAATATTTACTTACTCATAGTAACTGTATCATGCCCTGCCAAGCAGCCCAAATTGCTATTGTGTTGCACTCTTATCAGACCCACAAACCACCGTGGAAAGCGCTCAGTTAGCTTTACTCACAATTTGCATGCTCTGTGAAAGGTTTTTCTGTTTGTCTGTGCTCCAGGTGATATATGACGATAAAGTATTAGATAATTGCAGCTCACATCACTTGAAATTGGGGATGAATAATGGGAAGCTTTGCAATGCTGAGTGGAAAGAGGCTAACGGCAATGTGATAAGACAGTATGGAAAATGATTGCATGGGTAAGTGTACGCAGTGAATTCACATTCACATTTGCTAGCCAGGAGCAGGAAGTTGTTATGAGTAAGCTCTAAACTACCTCATATAACATGGCATATTAGAATTGATGGCACTAGTTATCTATATATGTCTGCTAGATATCTAAGCAAATTATCTTTTTGAAATATTAATTTATCAATCTTTCTCTTACTTCAGAACACTAAAATGCAACATATACAGAAAGGCAAGTTGCTTCCTGGTGCTGATCATTTGCTTGGTTAGGATAACAATCAGCACTAGAAAGGTTCCATGAGGCTTTTCAACCAAAAAAAATAAAAAATAAATAAAAAAAAATCAACAGATCTCCTTTCTCCTCATATCTCTGCAGGTGTTCAAAGACTCCAACTTATTTTATTCCAGATATTAGTGTTGCCAACTTATTGTTTTTATAACAATAGTTTATGCAGAGCGTGGGAAACCAGGGTTTTATGTTTTCTCTGCCTGTGTCCCAATTCAGGACTTAGCACACAGATCCAAGATGTGCAATAACCTCTGGTGCCATAACAACTAAACTACAAGCTCTGTAATACATGATAATGCATAACATAGAGATGAATTTTATACTTCATACATTTACATGATGGGGAAGGTAGAGATAAGGGTTTAAAAGATGAAAACAAATTTAAAGAATAGAGTTTTTAGCGCTGACCATGTATTGCTTACTGGTCTACAAGCTGATTGTAATTTTAAAGTGCTTATAAATTCTACAAAAGTGATAGAGCTGAACACAGTTTACCTCCAACTCCAAAACAAGGACAGTTTTCCTAATTTGCTGGAATGACAGAAAAGATGGATGGAACAGCTTCACCAGTGTTGTGTTACTCTTTCTTAGAAACCAGTGAGAGTCTTGCATTAGAATCTGTGGCCCCTGGAGCAATCTCCAAAGATGGTATTTTTTCAAATCATCCTGAGTGAACTAAATCTTGATTCTTGATCCAAATACCACTGAAGTCAGAAGGATTAAAAATTTGTGTTTGTAGTGGAATCTTAGCTTGTATCTCATCATATATACCATCATAAAAACATCACCTTTATTAGTAAATACTTTCTGTTAGTTACTTCTGGAAAAAACAAAATTTTCACTCACTTTAGCAATCCTGGTATTATGATTTTATGCAATATATCAAACTGAAAATGTGTCATTGCTTTAACAATCTTTTGTTCTAAAATTGTAATCTTTCTTTTTAAGCATCAATGAAAATTATTATTTCTAAAATGTTCTCATTTTTATAAGCCCAAAGATGTTATTGGAAATATAGTCTTAGCAAAACTTGAATTTTATTTTTTTCTCATAAATATTGCTGAGAATTATCTTCAGCAGATAAGTAATATGAGTGACTATTTTGTTCACAATATTTTTAATTAATCCGTTCTCTAGAAATCTGATAACTTGAACAACCACTTTAAAATGGGACCCTCAGTTTCTAAAAAGTATAAGGAATATGATATTGTAAAACCAAAAAGGTAAATTTGATGGACAAAACTTTCATTTACATTTTTAATTCTTAGCTCTTGCATCATCTAAGTAAAAAACAAACAAACAAACAAACAAACAAAAAACACCAGCAAATGGCAAGCTTGTGTTTTAAATAATTGCAAACTGAAGTGCTTAAAACACCTTTTTAGCTAAAATTTATGTATACTCATAATCTGAAGAAGAGTAGACTCTAATGTGCAAATCAAAAAGTAATCAGAAAATGTTCAGCTTTTTTCCCCATTTTCTTATCAGGAGTCATGGGTAGGCAAAGACATATGAGCTGGTATTTATGTATATAAAACCTTTTTAAAATAATATAAAATTAACATAAGTTTATGAAGGTAGTTAATAATACAGATCAACAAAATTTCTTTCTTTTCTGAAGAAAATCTCAGAAATCAGGCAGTATGATCAAGATAATCAGTTCCAGCCTTATTTTTTCAGTTCAGTTTAAAGAGATAAATCTCATAAGACGAGGGAGGGTGCATTTTTGAGGCTCATTTCTGATGAAATGAACCTTGCACTTCTGCTGTGTTCATTGATATAAGTTAGCTTTCCAAATTAATTTTAGTTTTGGCACCAAGGAATGAACAGATTGCTTTGTAGTAGAGAGTATTTCTTATAAACAATGAAAAAACATGGACAAAAAGAGGCTAATATCAAATTCTGAATATGAAATAGCAACTAGAGGTCTTGAGTTTGGAAAGGTTTAGCTGATTATGTTGATTAAAACACATCTAACAAAAACACTGTCACTGACATATGCAGATCTTTGCTCCTTTGGGAGTATCCAACTTTCAGAAGAGTATCAAAACAAGTAAAAACTCCCAATCAATTCCTCTCCGTATATTCATATTATAAACTCTCCTACAACTCTAACAGAACTTTCCTAATTATTTCCCAGAGCTACCCTATTGTTCCTTCTTCAGCCAAATATCTTTCTTTTATTGTTTGCTAACGGGTCATTTCCTGCATGCACATTATAAAAGATCAGACAAAATTATGTATTCTGCACAGACTACTCGCCTGATTTGTTAGACTGAGCATGAATAAAGTTCAGTACAAACAAAGACTTTAAAATTTAAATAGCTAAGATGCCATTGGGAAACTCTTGGCCATCAGTGGAAAAATTTTGGATGCCAAAAGTGTATCCATTCATCTTGCAACACACAAACATGCAGTTGGAACAGTATGGAATATTTTAATTCTAATCTTTAAAATCAGACCAGACAGTTCAATGGTTGAGTGGTTTGTTCTCTGACGGACAAGAGAAACTTATATTATTTGTTGTGTGACTGTTTTCCTCAATTCACCCTGATAAATGAGTGATTCAAAATCATATTTCCCATATGGCACCAAGCAATTTACAGGTAAGCTATGCAGAACAGATGAAATACACTCTACCCTCAGTTGCTTATTTTGTATTTATTTGTCTATGAGACTGAAAGCTGAAAATAAACAATTTTTTGAAATTATGATAAATCTGAATCTTAGTATGGTAATATTAAATAGTTATTTTTATGGCTGCCATATGATTTAGACATGACTATCAACTTTGTTTGATATTTACTTTTATAATATTTTATCATTACTTTAATATACAAGAAATAGCAACTTTTAACAGTGGAAGAATTTGACTGACTCATTTAAGGCTCAAGCTCCAGCTGATCAGTGCACTGGCCAGTACATTTCACAGTCATACATAAAAAATAAATTATATAAAGACTCTATAAATATCTCATCTATAAAAATCATTCCAACAATTGGTACCATCTTAGGGTTTTACCTGGAAATGTTGCAGCATGGTAGCCTAAAAAACTGATGAGGGCAGAAGACATTTCATTACTGGTTTTATTAAAAGTTTTGATAAAAATATTGTGGCTTTCCGTTTAAACATCTCATGCAGAGCAGTGAAACCAAAGATAACTATGCTGAGTTCCCCGTGAGAGGCAGGAAGATAATAATCAATATTAAATAGAATTGGAACAAAAGTGGTTTTATTGTTCAGACAGACACAAAATGTAAACAAACAGTTCAAATACTGGAAGGCATATTGGGTTGTTATACATGGTTTTAATTGACATTTTTTGGTACTGATTAACACAGTGATCTCTTAAAGTACTTTTAATAGAGTTTCTTTTTGCAACCATTAACTTCTCAGGGTTAAGAAATCACTTTATCAAATGTCAGCTTTGTGTTGTGGAAGACAGTGGAGCTGATGCAGTCCCATAAATGTTTTACCTCCCGACCTTGAGAACAGTGGTTTTATCGTCTCAAGCAAACCTTAAAGTTATGCTTTGACATTAGAGAGTAGTACAGATCTATCCCATCCTAGAAAGTTGGTGCCTGGAGGTACACATTCCTTGTTAACTAGTTGGAGATAATTTTGTGAAATTAGTCATCTTTGCCTATAATACTCACATGACAAAGCACTCTATTTTTTCAAATGTCAGTACCATGATGTTTAGAAAATAACAAGATTTTAAGGATTCTTTGTTACTCAGAAGTGAGAAGAAGTCTCACTGAAAACTTGTTCTATTTCCTAACAAATTAATTACTTCCAGTTTCTGTCAGACACAATTTCAGTGGACTTCAGTGGAAGTGTAATCAGTGAATATGGCAGCTCTGACAGAATATTTCTTTGCAGGAAGTATCAGTTTTGGGGGACTGAAGTTTGTTTATATTAGGGACACTCATCTCTAGATTTAGACATGAGGTCTAATCTAACTTGTTTGTACTTAGGACTTCCTACCCTGTGATCAGGTTAGTTTGTATCCTATTCCCTTCAGGTGCAGGAGATTTTTATTGAGTAAAACAGCTTCATCAGAAAGGAGTGCAAAAATTACACCATGGTACAACCATATGCTTGTCATTTTGCACAATTGTCAGGGAAGCAGAGAATGGCTCAATGTCTCTTTGAAACAGGTGAAATAGAAGACATGCCTTTCACTTTTGAGGTCGATGCTTACAGGTAGCTTGAAACCTTCAGCTCTGTGGTTGCAATGAAAGATTCCAGCATACCCTAGGTCCTTCATGAAGAAATAGCACCTTCTATTCTCCTCAGAATTTGATAGAATAGAATTTGATAGCCCTTTATCTGCCACACTTTATTTTCTATTTACTGTTTTGCCACAAGAATGACAGGCAGGCAAAGTCTTATGGCACCCAATCTTCTCCTTCTTACCTGCTCCCAAACAACTTCTTTTAGCATACTTGCATATTACCAGCTTTTATTTTTATTTCATTCTGAAGCTATGCAGCATCACTCCAGAACAATGAAGCTCTCCTGGAACTGGGAGCAGTGGGGGACTGCTATGCACTGTCATGTCACCTAGTTGTTATCTCTATAAAAGAGCTGTGCTATGAAAGTAGTACCTTGTTTAGGCACAAAAATAGGAAAGCTCCTGTCTGCCTCACAGGGCTATTTGGCACTTTCTATCTTGATATATTTTACTATCTTGATATATTTTAGATCAGAAAATCCTGATTCAATCTCAGCAGAATTAGGTCAACTCTTGTCAATCTGAAAATGAAGATAATAAATATTCCTTTATATATGCAAGTTTTGGTGCTTTTTGCTAGATACAGGCAATGAGAGATAGACACTGAGCCTACCTGGGTTCTTTATTTCAAAGAGGAAATTGGAGCAGAAGGTACTGAAATTCTTTGCTTTTCAATGTCTGCTAGAATATGGGTGAATAACAGGTGGTTGCTGTTGCCAGTGAACTCAAGACAGGAATGGTCTACACTAATAAGTTTTAGTGTGTCTAGAAAATCTTCCCTGCATTAAAATGATATCACTTGTCCATGCAACACTGAATTCTTCAGTGACACAAATCTGTCCTCTTCCTGTTAGCCCTTTCCCTGTACTGTTCCCTCTGTTTGAAATCACAATACACCAGAGGCTGCTCCCAGTAGGAAATGTGTACAACATCACCCTGTTTTGAAAACTTGTATAGCCTCCATTAGCAGAAATATCAATGATTCCTTGTCTGCTGGTCTCACTGCTGTGCAGCTGTCATTGTCTTTATTAGAAGACATTGTAGCTGTATTTACTGACATCAGTGGTGAGTACTTTAAATACATACATTTTAAGTCAACTGTGGCTTATTTAAAAACTTTTGGTACCACCTTTTCATTCTAAGGGCATACAGTAGGGGTAAAATCTGTGGTGTTTTAGTAACCCTTTGGATCACAAAAATTTTACATTCTGGTTATAAAAAATGACACAATGTTGGATATGGTTGAAATGATGGATATTTCTTTCCTTGACTGAAGACAAAATAAATAAACTCTCGCACATGGATCTTGAGCCTTTTCATGTTTAAACCAGTCAGCTTGAATTATTTTAGTATTTAATATTTATATTTTTACTGAAAAAAGCCAAGTAAGCAGATAGAAAACAATTCTGTGGGACTTTTTTTCCTTTATTTAACTGAGAAACTCTAAATAGAACTACATAATCAGAGAATAGTTGAGGTTGTAAGTCTCCTCTAGAGATAGTGCATTCAAACCCTTTGCTCAGAGTAAGATCACCTAGACCAGGTTCCTCAGGTCATGTCCAGTCAGGTTTTAAATAACTCTGAGGATGGAGACACCACGACCCTTCTTGTCAGTCTGTCCTAGTGCTTGATCATGTACAAAATAAAAAAAAGCTTTTTCCTTATATTTAAATGGAATTTCTTGTATTTTAATTTGTCCTGACTGCCTCTTTACCTTTCATTGATACTACTGGAAAGAATACTTCTCTGTCTTCTTTACCATCCACACGGAGTGCTCACATACATAGATGAGATCCATCAAAGCCTTCCCTTCCCAGTGTAAACTCTCAGCGTCTCTTCATATATTAGGTGCTCCATCCAGTATGTCCATGCCACTTTTGTACTGGAGAGCCAGAACTGGACTCAGGACTCCAGATATCTCTTACCATTGCACAGTAAAGGGGAAAGATCACTTCATTTGCTGGTGAAGATCTTAATACAACCCAATGTGCTGTTGGCTGCCTTTGCAAGAAGGATGCACTGTTAGCTGGTGGTCAACTTGTTGTCCACTAGGACTCTGAGGGCCTTTTCTGCAAAGCTGCTTTCCAATCTGCCTGTCCCTAGACTGCTGTCATATCAGGTTATTTCTGTCTAGCTGCAGGACTTTCCCATAGTTGAACTTCATGATATTCCTACTGGTCCATTTCACCAGCATTTTTGAGATCCTCTGAGGTACAGACCTGCCCTGCTGTGCACTTACTCTTTCCCCTATTTGATACAACCTGTGATTGTTCTGAGGGTACATATCAAGCAATCTGCAAATACTGCAAGCAACCACTCCCTCTCTTGGCAGTTTTATATTGTGTTTAGCTGCCAAGGGCCACGGGCAACACAATTGAGTCATAGCAGTAAATGTGTCATGAAGTATAGCTGGGCAGCTCTTAATCACCTTTGTCACTCAACCATTTAATGTTCCTCAAGACATTAGCATTAGAGACTTATCCCAGCACATGATAACAATGTTCCAATGCTGACAGGCTGAGATTGTAGACTCAGCACCAAAGCTTGATCAGTATCTATACACTACGTGCTCTTCTGCCACATCCCTTGTAGGACTTGATCCCATGTAGTCTTCCAGAGGAGACCTGCTAAAGATACCATTGCTCCTATTTATAAGAGCATGTCAGAAGAAGACAGCAATGTTACCAGTCTTGCTTATATAAGACCTGAATGGACAGGTCAGTCATGCCTGAGAGAGGGTCTGGGAGTCTGCATCCACATTATCCCTAAGGCACCAAGTCCATCTCAAGCTGAGTGTTAAATCTCATACATTATTCAGAAAAAAGTATTCAAAGGTCAGTGAGTTGGACAAAGAACAAAGCAACACAGTGATTTGCTGTTTGCCAAAGCAAACAAGATTATGAAAGTAATTCTGAAGGCAAGAGAAATTTCTAAACCCAGGCTGACCAGGAAGGTTTTTTAAGTATTGTGCAGGACAGGTACAGCAGGAATTCAGGCTGTAGCTAAAGAAACACAACTACTTTATGCTGATGCTTCAGACTGTAGAGGATCTGTTGGACTCCCTAGTGTAAGATTTTCTATGGATGGAGGAAAACAATTCTTTACACTGTTCAGGTCTGAATGTGATGGAGGAATGTGTGTTTCTAGTCAGAAGAAAGAGTCATCAAAGAATTTCTGGCTATGGAACCAGTAAGACAAGGAAAAGTATATTCCAAATAACCAGCTCAGGGTTTTTTGTATTGAACCTGGTGATTTTCTTATTTTTTTCAAATAAAATGTCTGCAATCAGAATTTCTGAACAGTACATTAGAATCATAACATAACAGGAGGGAAGAACTAAATGCTGAAATTGGTTATCAGCAGACATATGGAAAAAAAAAAAAGACTAAAGAAACAATGGCCATAAACATATGTGAAACATAGATCCACACATATAACTTGTATATGCAAATCAGGTTGATTTTTATATCACCAACTCATACTCATGATCTAGAAAAGAAAAAAAAAGGGATAATGGATCTCAGTGGTTTTACATCTGGGACACCTGAAGTACCTACATGAAGGCAATGAGAAAATGTAGAAATCTACTGAAGTTGTTAAAGAAATGGTGTAATCATCATTTAGAGGTCAGTCATCTGTGAAAAAAAAGCAGTGCATGGCAAAAGACGATGAAATGAAAATATCAGAATTAAAGTGTCACTCTCCCATGGTACACAGACTAGGCAATTCTTTTTACTCTCAGAAAAAGAGGGGTTCAAAGGTCAGCTGGTGTTAAACCTGAACACTAATGATATTACTTCTTATGCTGTGGGGTCTGACGACTGGGAACATGGCCAGAGCATCTTAGCTAGCAAAATACCCCAATTAGCTGCAAACTCTTTGCCAAGTTGCTCAGACAGTTAATATGGCTCTCCTATCTCATTCAGTCAAATACTTTTTGGAGTATAACAAATAGGACTAGACAGAGGCAACTGGAGGCAAGCAATGATGCTAGAAAACTGTTCTAAGGAGGAAAGAGAGTTTTTCCTCTACAAAGGTTTCCACAAGGTGCTGATTACAAATGTATAATTTAAATTTAGACAGTTTTAAAAGTTCCTACATTTTGCTTTATTTTAGGCCAAATCCCTTCCAATTGTTGCATTTCTTTGATGTTTACAACTGTAACTTTTACCCTGCAGCTTGATGCTTCAGATCCTTTATCTGTTTGATTATTAAAATTCCCAGTTCTTTCCACATTATGCCAAGTAAATCTCAACTTGATTCTTTTATCTTGTATCTCACACTGTAGCTACAAAGCTATAATTTCTTTTATACTCATCTTCTACCTCTCTCGTTCTGACACATGTATCTGTCTGATTGTGTCTTCACAAAACATTTTGGATTTACAAAACCAGCATACTTTGGCAAGACAAAAATTCTTCTGGGTCTAATAAATAGAACTATTTTCATACATTCACTTACAGGTACATGCATGGATATATTTCTACTGTGCCTTGAATAACTGGTATTTGTGTTTAAATATTTTCTTAGATCATCCTTACAAATATCTTGTAATGATTTATTATAAGCCATATGTTTCAAATTTTCTCATAGATTATATAAAAAGAGTGCCAAAAGTCTTACTAAATTCAAGTTATCTCATTTCTTTAAATTCTTCATCTGATGGGTCAATCCCTGCAAAAGAAGGATTTTAAACTAATCTAACACAATTTAGTCTTGGGAAACTTAAGTCTGCTGTTTTCCCTCACTTTTAAGCACGCACAATTTAGTGGTTAAATGTCATGTTTCAATATCTTCTAAGGTACTATAATTTGTCTGACTAATGTGCTGGGTCATTATTCTTCCTTCTTCACCTACAAGACCAAAACTTGCTTTCTCCAGCCCCCTTGAGTGCCAATTGCACTGAAATTCAATCTCCATTCCCAGACCTTGTTGAAGGATTTTGGATCATTAAATTGTGTCTTCATAAACTGATTTTTTTCACGTAAAGCTATACTGGATAATCATATTCATTCTTCGTGTTGAGAAAGAGGCTTGTCTGGTGTTTGGGTAGATGGCATAAAAGACATGTTTACTGATGTAGCTTTGCTTATTTATTTGAAGGAGATCCTTGGATCAGTTATGCTTACTTCTTCTGAAACTGAAGACAAAGTATCATGAAGGCCATCTGTAGATTTGCCTTTATCTCAGCACCAACCACTTTATGTTTGTATATATATATATATATTTATTTATTTATTTATGTGTATATATATATGACCTCACATGTCCTTTTTTTGTCTTTTTTTTTGTGATCAAAGAATTTTTTCATTGATTTTGATATTCTACATAGCAGGTAATTCTTTATGTGGGTGCATTTCCTCTTTGCCAAGTCCTCTTTTGAATGGTAATTTTTTGTTATTATTTTGTTGAGAAGATGTGGAGCCTTATCTTAAAAGATTTTTCTCAATTTGCAGATTTTTTTGTGTGTGTATATGTCTATCTTTTATTTAAAGGAATCTCTATGATGATCTTTATCAATTCATTTAACTTAAGTGCACTAACTTCTATATCTGAGGATATGTCATAACAGTTCTTCACAATTTATGAGCTCTACTGTATCTAGCAAGCAACAAACAGTTTGCTAGTCCCCCAATTTTTTCTTCCCAATTGTTACAATTTTTTGCCTTTCTCTGTGCATGTGTGGCCTGAATCCATTTTTCTTGGATCCAGCTGGCACAGGCTCTAGGGAGAGTTTCTAGAAGCTTCTCACAAAATCACATGCATGTGAATGTGAAATGAACACACATACACACACACACACACACATCTCTTTCCATTGAAGTATGTCAAGTGATCACATATGGTGGAATTTTTCCCCTCTAGCAGGAGTTTCTCCTCAAAATTACTGGGGCTATGTTTGAAGGTGGACAAGCAATGGGAGAATAGAGCTCAGATCTTTTGAGTTTGTTTTTTTTTTTTTGGCAGAAGTTCCCTTTCCACATAGGCTAGAACCTGCTGACTGGTTACGAAAATGCAGGGAATCTTTTTTGAAGTAGAGATAAAAGAAAACTGTGATGTTATGATATCACAGTCTGCATTCCGTTGTCATCTGGACCCTCACCTCTACTTGCTACAGAAATGCAAGGTTTTTAGATGTAGTTTGGGTTCGGTAGGTTTGGAAGGAAGGAAGGAAGATAGGAAGATGTGTGACTGGAACTGCAATACTTTTTGAAAACTAACTTCTACTTGGGTCTCAAATGCAGCCCTAAAAACACATTATTTCCTTTCAAGAAGGCTTATCTGTAGCCCAAAAATATTATTGTTCTAAACAGTATTGCTTGTTGCCAGGTAGAGTGAAGAAAACATACGCAGTAACCAGAGTTCATAGTCTATACCAGGTAAATCTGTAAGAGGTGAGCAGTGTCTTGACTTGTCTCAGCTTCAGAGTTATTTTTTCACTGTTTTAAGTGGGCTGTTATAAGTGCATATAATGGACTCATGAGTTTATTTAGTCTCAGAGTGTACAGAGAGATGAAAAAATACAGAAAGCTTTGTTGTACAAAATGCACATTACTGTTTCTAGCCAGCATGCATTATAAGACCTTTTAAAATATTTTGAAATTGTTTTATGTCTTTCCATTCCCAGGCTATGCCATCAATTAAGTTTATGTAAGTAAATGCAATTATGTTGGTGCTGAAGTAGTGAGGACTATATTTGAATCCAAGCCTTTTTTGGCCTTTGAAGCTGTTTGTGTACAAAACTCTTCCTTCATGTGCATATGGCTACAGATTTGACTGACTCCACACCTGTGCAAACATGTGGTATTATGTGTGGGGATTACACAGTGAATGTTTGAGTGCCGGATCTCCCACTTGTGTACTGGTAGTGTTGAAGAGAAAGTCAAGTGTGGGTGCAAGTGTTTGCACTGCTGGATGTGGGAAGCTATAATTGTTAGTGCACCCTCACAAGGACATAAAGAAACAGGCAGGTTGAATATCTGGTCTGTGAGGCTCAGTGACAGTGGCTGCACTGGCATGGACATCTCAACTCATGGCAGAACACTTAAACACACGCTGATTTACTACTACTAAAATTACCTCACCCATGTCAAATTCGAGCTCTGGGAAGTCACAGTCTAGGTCCCTGGGAGGCTAGGCAGTGAGCAGGAACAGCTTTCTATGCCTCCCAGCAGTGTGCCCTCTTCATGAACAAGATTCATGGTATGAAGGAGATGTAGGAAAAAGCCAACAAAGAAAAAAACACCATCAACCCCGCCCACCCCCCCAAAAAAACAATAAAAAAGAACCCACCTCCCTCACATGTTTTTCTTCAGCTGTTTACCCATTTCACACGCTTTCATAAGTTCCCAGACTTGCTTCCAGAAAGTTTCCAGAGCTTCTCTTTTTCTGCTTTATCCTCTTTCTTCAGTGTTTTTTGATTTTTTCTCTCCTCATTTACCTGTGTGGAACCATTTTTTAACAGAGAGACAGCAATTGTAAAAAAGATATTTTTTTACAAAGAAAAAAAAAAAAAAACAAAAAACAAATAGCTGCAGATGAGAGGTGACTACTGGGCAGAGCTTTCTTTCAAAACTCTATTTAGTAGTGAGGACTGAGTTAGCAGTAAGTTGTGACTTCAGCAGAGACGCATTTAAAATGGAAGTGTTAATAAGTGTATAAGATGCGACATGTTGAAGTATATTGTCAGACTCAGTATGCAGTGTCCGAAGAATGTACACAAAAGGACTCAAATAGTTTAAGATGAAGTGAATAATAAGTTGAAATACCATGATGCCTTGATTGAGGAAAAAGAGACTATTGCAGAAACTTACCCTGCATGACAATGGTGAGATTATGAGGTGTAGGTCACATTCTTGCAGAAACAGGCAATGATCGTTCTAAAAAAAGTTTCTGTGTTTGGAAAGCAGTCTAGGAAAAAAAATACTGAATGGAAAGCACAATAACAAAGAATTATGCCACTTGTCTTAAGCCTATTCTGGCTTCTGAAAATGTCTAACACATTAGAAGACTGATTGGAAAACAACATTTACCACAATACTGTCAGTATGCACCACTGTCTTACCTCATTTGCACTGACAGCTTCTTGTTGGCCTCTTCTGACTGGGGTCACTGCCATCTCATCCTTTTCTTTGGGAGGACATGTCTCCTTGCACAGTGTTGATGGGATAGTTAAGGTCCCCTTAGATCTACCATATTCGGAAAACTTGCTTCATTTTCCCATTGACTCCCTTATTTTTTTTTTTATTTATGTGTGAGCACTCTTCACTGTCTGCAGTAATTTCCATCTTCCTTGTTGAAGGACTAGCATGCCATAAAGTATGGCATCAACTGGTAGGGCAGCCCAGCCTACAGCATTTCTTAACCTGTGGACTGGAAAGCAGGTATCTCTCTGGGATCGGAGGGCTTAAGGAATAAGCAGCTCTCAGAGGAGATGGGAAGGGTCATCTCACAGTGACGGGGGCAGCTAGAGATACTGTGACTCCCAGATACTGTGTTTTGGTTTTCCTTAAGATATCTTTAATTTAAAAATATTTTGTAATCTTGAAGTTTAAAGTTATTTTCCCTGTGATTTCTCACATGCAAATAATGCACCTAAGTGCAAACACACCCCAGCTCTCGCAACTTTTCCACATTGTTGAAGCAAATTACTTTAATGAAAACTCTTATCAGTGTCATGATTACATTTTTTTCCACTTAAATTTCACATAAACTAGATTACTGTAATTATTTTTTCCAGGCGTAAAACTTATGGTCTGCAAAAAATTAATTCAAAATTATCTAGTTACCATATATATTAAATTAGTAGGAGAGAAAATATATTTGTATACATTTATCAAAAAAATTCAAGCACTTTTTTGAATGAATGATAGTCAAACTTTGGTCATAGATTTTCTAAACCTGTATCTAAGTGAATTTTCAGCAAATGAATTTTTAACTTCTAATGTTGAATGCCATATATCATGCATATCTGAAGAATGTTGATTTTGTAAGGCTTGCATTTTCTTGCTGAATTAACTCTAAATCTGGCACTTACTGAGCTCAAAGGGCTTTCTGCCAAACCTCATTTTGGTGACACCAGCGGATATGGTAAATACCATAACTGTATTGTCTCCTCTCCTCTTCTCTATTTTTATAGGAATCTGTAACAAGAAATGGCAACATTCTTTTGTTTGAGCCAGTTTTAACACTTGAACTTTAAATAACTAAGATTGAAGGAATTTTTGCTTGGTTTCAAACTGATGATCTCTTCATTATTCCTTTGCTTCCTAACTTGTAAAGAATGAAACAGATGTGTATTAACGAGACAACATCTTAGAATAAATTAAGGACTGGCTTCCAAAAGTTATGAGCAGCTTTTATTTCTTGTCTAGACATATTTTTAAATTGGAAAAGAGAAAAAGAATTTTTATTGTTTTTATAGTATGACAGTGTTTTGATTAATGTTGTATTAAAAAAACCCAAACAAAACAAAAACCCATTTATATGAGGCAAGCAAAGTTGTGTTCTGAACACAAAATTTTATCTCTCATTGCAGCAATCTGATATTTATGTGAGGTTCACACTCTGCTGACTGATCCTGTCAGAGATCTGTCCTGGTGAAACAAACCAGAAGGGAGTGGTCAATATTTTTGTCAATACATGCACAAAAAATTTCTGTCTGAAGTTTAACATTCTCCCTTGCATGAAATAATTTTACTGGAGAAAATTTGATATCCAGATTTCTCCTGAAATCTTTTCCATGTGCATTGACTATCAATTAATTTCCATTGTCTTTCCTCACATATAGAAAGGAGTTCAGTTCAGGCTCTTTTCCTGGACATGGTGTTTCTCTTCAACTGATACTTTAAAAACCAAACAAGAATAATACAGTGAGACATGATGAGAAAATCTCCAAAGATTTAGAACATGGGTTCAAAAAGTATGGACCAGATGTAAATTGTCACAGACATATAGACCTTAATGGAATTTTTCTGATACATGCCAGCTGAAAGTCTAACCCAGAATGTTCATGGGAAGACCTGAATGTGTGAAACTGGGCATCCAGTCGAGAATAAATTAACTTTCTTGGACCAACCAGATCACATTAATTTGGAAAAGAACCCCACTAGTCAGCATTGATTTTAAAACCATCTTTTAAGCACCTTTAATAGTGCCTGATTCAAACTCAATGAAGTCAGTGGAACATTTCCCTTTAAAGGGTCTGGAATCGGGCACATCATGAAAACTGTTTCACCATATGTTTCAATGACATTTAAGTTCACTCGTCTTGTTTGAGGAATTCTTTATTCAGCTACTCACAGCTTGAGATTCTCAGTTCTTTGGACATTTTTGGTCGATTTCGTTTTTGTTTGGAAGAAGCTGGAATGGGAAGAACTCTAGGGAACTTTTTAGGCTAGGAAAAATCAGAAACATTCTGGGGTTGCCTTGAGATATTGAGATTTTTTTTAATGACAATTTAATTCTGATTGCTTGAACTTTGGTATAAAAGAGATTACTGGTATCCAGAGATAGAGAAATTTACAAAATTCTTTTTCCACATTTATTTTGTTTTGAAAGGAGGAGCAAAATAGAAGCCAGACCTTACATTTTGAAAGATCATGAAAGACCATCTAAGATAATTTTTGGTGTTTGTGGCAGCTTTACTGATGAGACACATTTATTATGGGATGATTATCCTTCAAAAGTGTAACAATGGCCCACCAGAAATACAGATGTTATTGTTCTCAATACTCTAACAGTTGTAGAAGTTTGGGATACACCTCCAACGTATGAACCCATAAGGAAGACAACATATTTATGCATAAACCTTTATAGAATTGTCCCATCTTTAAGAGCCTAAAATTTCCTGTGAACTGATGAACACCTAAAAAGAAAAACTGGTTATTACTAGAAAGAGCAAATATGAATGGAAAATAAGAAAAATGTGCGTACAAAATTCACGTCTGGAATTCGTTTCTCTGAGTTACAAGGCAATAGTTAGTTTAAAACTAAAAATAAAGACAAGCTGAAAAGAATACTAATGGTGTGGTTTCCTTTGAACTGCAAATTGACACAGACATTTTATGAGGAGGAAAAAAAAAAAAAAAAAGTGAGGCAAATCATATACCAGTGTGAAACAGTGAATGTATGCTGCATGGATATGAATTCCCTTACAGTGGTGATAACTTCCATATTCATCAGAGGTGGATTTAAAATGCGGTTGAGTCATGCTGGTTTTTGCTGTCAAATCATTGCAAATTTCAAACGCATGAACAAGGGGTTATGCACATGGAATATCTTACTGTGAAATGAGGAACAGGGCCTGTGGCAATAAAAATATTTACATCTACATATACTGTCTTAAAAAAAAAACAGACAAACTTCCCCCTGCTGATTCCCGCCTCATTGCAATAGCCAGAATAATAACAAAAAAGAAAAACAAAACATGGTTAAGGAAAATTTTGCACCTATTGGCTAGTCTCCTAGTGTTCCAAGGTTTTATCTTCTCTTATAAAAAATAAATTTTTAAAGACAAATTTTTGAAAAAATGACGTTTGCACTGTGCTATCACCCTAGATTTCTGGACTGAGGAGAACAGCATAGACTTCTGGATAATTGTTCTTTATTCAATTTATTTTCTCTGTCAAGGAACCTTCACGGTTCTTCACAAAATTGTTTAAACATCTTAGCCTAGTCCCACTGAAGGAAGTATTTGCATCTGAACAGAAAATTTTAATTGTAATAATTTATGTAAATATGAATATGATGGGATTTCTGAAACTGTTTTATACCTAATGGATATTCATAATCTCTTAGATACCTTCTCCCTCCATAGTCAGCAATTGCATTAGCATACTACCTCCCTGAGACAGCTGGACCCCTGTTTCCCTTTGGAAAAACACCATTTTCACCTGCACTGCATTTTTGAAAACCCTATAAAGTGTTTCAGGAAAATCAAACATATTAGTTTAAGCAACATGAGTTAGTTAGTTGCTAACCTAACTCATTTGGCTAACATGGATTAGGAAGTCACTGCAAGTGAAAAAATTACAAGTTCCAGCAGAGATGGCCCATGAGAATTAGAGCTGGCAAATCTCTCAGCCCTTTTGTTAAAGCCAGCACGAAGTGGATTTAGTCTGAGCTTCTTACCAAATGCACCCAAAGGTGTCCTCCAGATAGAAATCAAGATTCAAACCTACTTAAATCTTACGGGAAAGCACATAAAGGGAGAAGATGGTTGATATTGGCCTATTGGCTTGTTCTGTTTTGTGTTGCAGTGAGAAGTCATCTTGATATGATACAGCCCAGCCTAAGCACATATGGAATGAAATGTGACATGCAATAAACAAAGTATTTTAAATGAAACTTTTTATAGCCTTAAGAAATAGAAGAAACAGTCACACGCTGCTCATTAGCTTGTAAAAGTAGACACAATGACTTGTTTTGTAGGAAATTTCAATTCATGCCCATAAATCAAGAAACAACGTAAGCAGTTCTGATTCTAGTTTGTGGGAAAATGTTTAATTGCCTTTTTTTTTTTTTTTATTTGTTGCTCTAAAATGAATTCTTATACGATGTATTCTTACATCTTGTGTCTGCAAAATGTGGAGAGATGTTTCTTAAAAGTGTTTTTTGGAATGACTTGGTATCAGTCCAGTGCTCTGATGTCACTGGAACAGAAACAGGACTCTGTCTGGATTTATTAGAAGGAGAAAGGCTCTTTTCAGTTTTCTCTGTTTTATTGCATCTTTCTTGACATTAAACTCCGGTACTCAGTACTGCCTATTCCAGATGTAAAGTTTTTCTTTAAAGTACTATGCCAATTACTGACACATAATGTCATATAAATTATTGTAAACTATTAGATAAAATGTACTAATAAAATCAGGCCTATTAAACACTTGCAATTTGATTTCTCCTTTTAAACCAGCACATTAAAATTAATAAATGTAATATATTTATTACATATAGCATATGTTTGCATAGTAAAAAATAACAAAATATAAACTTAACTCTCCTTATAACTGATTGTCAAATAAATTTTCTGATAGAAAAACTTCTAGTAGCTTCTGGAGGTTTTATTGCAAGATTACATGCTTTCTCTGTGGTACAGCTGCAAGACAAAGGACAGATGTCACAGATCTCTTCCCAAAATAACAACTTCTTTCCCTAAAATGTCTCATTTTCATCTGTAAGTTGTAAAACTCCAACTCCAACTTGTAAGCTACATCCCTGACTTCAACACTTCACAATATGCATTTTTTATCTTATTCTGTTAGATAATGTTAACTTGCCATAATGCTATCTACCATCATAGTGCTCTTGAAGATTGCTTTTGCACATATTGGAGAATGTAACTTATTTCCTCTTTTCTGTATTTAAAAGCTACAATGTCCCCATTGGGTAATTTAAAAATATTTAGACTAAATTCCCAAATATAGTAGGAGGCTAATTATGCTGATTTACCTGTAGTAGCAATCATAAAACCTTGTGTTCAAATAAACCTTTATATACTCATTTAAATACCTTCCATTCAAGAAGAAATACTTTTATGCCTCTTGGAGAAATAAACAATAAATAAAAATATATTAAATCAGGTCTCTCCAAAACATAGAGTTTTTGATTTGTAAAACCATTGTTTCAAGAATTATCATTACATGCAATAAGTCATACATTTAACATTAGCAAAAGATCATGTGCGATCTCAGACATTAGAGAGAGAAATGTTCTTTAGTCATTGAAATGGTTTAAAAAGTTTTGGCTTATTTATAGAAGGGTTTGGAGTAGTTTTTTGAAATTTCTGAAATAACATTTTTGAATGATCATGCACAAAATATGTATACACCTTTGAGTAAACAGCTGTCATAGTTCCTTATAAGTGAGAAGTGAGAAGTTTCTTTTCTTACAGAAATGAGCACTTCTCTAAAGCAAAGAATTAGATTGAGGTGAATGGCAGGCAATTTAAAATAAAAAGAAAAAAGAATGCAGATAATCATAACAGAATTCATCATGAAGTAAGTAATCTATTTGATAGCTTTTTGAAAATTTTGAAATCTCTTTTGAATTGTTAGTAAACTATACAGTGCAGTTGTTCCACTATATGTGATTATATTGACAGATCTAATTTTGAGAAGTTTGTCATAATCAGGGTACTGTAACCTTCATGATTAATTCAAGGCAACAATGAAGAGGATGAAATTATAGTTTAATCATGCTCAAAGAATTTTATTTAGAGCTCTCTGAAGAATGTGGAGAGAATGAGTTTTTCTGCTGAAATTTTTACTACTTTTTAGGCAGGAAATTTGAGCTCATATAATAACATTACTGTAGCTACTGGAGTAAAAGGCACTGCAGGTAAAGCAAGGACAACAAAGACTGGTAAGAGATGTGATAACCTTTAGTTTGATCAGATTAGAAATATCTGAGAGCATCTGGATGAATCACTGTTTCACAATTTCCCAAGCTCTTGCACAACAGTAGATAAGACATTAGCAGGTAGGACTACTTAGGAGGAAAACAATTACTCCATTCCTAGTGCACTATAAGAAAAAAACTATAAATCCTATGTTTTTTCAGAAAATATTTTTACGATAAACATAATAAAGGGATTTGTGGTTTGGGACTAGTAAGAAAAAAGTAAACCTATCATATGAAAAAGACATTGGCTTATTTAATATAATAAAACAAAGGTTAAAAAGGGACATGACTCTTCCTTATAAAATATGAACAGCTCAATAGTAGAGATGGAAAAACAATGGTGGCACAGGAATAAATAGGAGAAAACTGACCATTAATAAATTAAAGCTGAAAATTGGAAGTCTTTTTTCCTTTCTCTCTAAAAGCCCAAAGAAATGCACAAGTATGGGTAAAAAATGTAAGTAGCTTGAGGGAGAAAAGCTTTCATACATTTTATGTCAATTTAAGATTTGCATTCTTGTATTGAGGAAGAATAATACATTATACTGAATATTGTGGGAAAAAAAGTGGGGAATTCAATCAGGAAAGTATTTTTTGATCCCTTTTGCATTTGAAGTTAAATTACTCCATACCAAAGTAATTGTTTCATGTTCAAGTGTTTCATATACAGCATACAATTGCATTTAATTTCACACTAGATACATTGCTTCATATGGTGAGAATAAAATTATATTCTTGCACAAATTTCCTCCCTAAAAGGGGAGAAAGAACTCCACTCTACCATTTGGTTTGCTGAGACTGAGCAGTTTTAACCAGGAGAGAAGAGGGTTTGGGACTGGGTTTAAGTTCTTGTGTTTGCCTGGAGCTACATAAACATATATGACTCATCATTTAAGGGAAGAAAACAAAGAAACGAACAAACACACACACACACACACACACACACACACACACACACACACACACACGCACACACACACACCCAAAAAAAAAAAAAAATCCAAAAGAGAGAGAGAGAGAGAGAGAAATCAACTTATTATGTTCACTATGTAATGAACTATCACTATGTAATGAACTTACTATGAACAAGTAATTGTGACATTAACCAATTTGGATTTGAAGTAACCACAGACTTTCCACAGATTACAGTGGAAACCTTATAGTGAAAAACACATTAATGAGCCATAAGTATGCTAGCAAGATGTTTTAAAAACAAGAAATTGGGAGAAGAATATATTTTATTCTTATCCATTCCATATTTTTTATCCATTCTCTCTTTCATAACTAGGAGACAAGCAAATGTATGTTTCCTTCTCAGCACAATCTTTTTCTCTAAAATAAACTCAAGTGAGGCTGGACCTTCTTCAGATGGTTTAAAGCAGAGGACTCAATAACAGATTTCTTTTTGTACCTTTTTTTCTTAATGTTTAATTAAAACTTGTGCTTCTCTTAGCTCTCTTTAGGATAGAAAAGAGAAAAAATTGCAACATCTTACTAACGAAAACTCAGGAATTATACCTGCCTTTCTCCTTGCCAACAAAGGCATCTCAGGGTTTTCTCAGGAAAAGATTAAAAGTTCCAAAGTGTGGGGTGTAAGCCAGGAGCATTTTACCAGGTCTGGATTGTTCTTTCCCCATACTCTATCCACATTTGAGAGTGCACAGTGCCTTCGTCAAGTGTGACATTTAAGTTTGACTGCAGTATTCCTTAGAAAGAGCCATGGTTTATATTTCAGAGACTGCTATAAGGCTTGATTAATAAACAGTCTAGGAGGTTTCTGGAGTGTGTGAAAGATAACTTCTTGGCACAGCTGATGAGTCAGCCAAATAGGGGAAGTGTCCTGCTGCACCTGGTTTTTGTGAACAGAGCAGGACTGGTGGGCGATATGATGGCTGGAGACCAACCCTGCTCCAGCAGGGTTTCCTCCACAGGTGGATCTCTGCATCCCCATGGTCCTTCATTGCCTGCAGATGCTTCATGGTTTTGCACCATGGTCTGTAAGGGAATCTCAGCTCTGGTGGCCAGAGCACCTCCTCCTTTTCCTCTACTGACCTTCGTATTTCCAGAGCTGTTCCTCTCACATATTCTCACCCTGTTCTTCTCTGGCCACAATTACGTATGTGCAGTAACTCTTTTGGTTTTTTTCTTCTTCTTAAATAGGTTGTTACCATTTCTAATCAGCCC
This sequence comes from Sylvia atricapilla, assembly GCF_009819655.1. Classification (NCBI taxonomy): domain Eukaryota; kingdom Metazoa; phylum Chordata; class Aves; order Passeriformes; family Sylviidae; genus Sylvia; species Sylvia atricapilla. The sequence goes on from NC_089142.1 coordinate 50,601,281, forward strand.
AGCCTTGACCAGAAGCATGTCTAGCCTGGGAGCTGTCAGAGATTGGCTCTGCAGGACATGAAGGAGGCTCCTAGCAACTTCTCACAGCACCCACCTCTGTAGCGCCTCTTGCTACCAAGGCTTGGCTGTACAAACCTAACACAAAACTCTCTGCAGCACTGCAGGCTGGGAGCAGAGTGGCTGGAAAGTGCCCAGCAGAAAAGGACCTGGGTGTGTGGGTCAACAGCAGGTGAACATGTGCCCAGGTGGCGCAACAACATCCTGGCCTGTATCAGACATAAAGGGGCCAGCAAGAGCAGGGCAGCATCATTTTCCTGTAATTGCCACTGGCGAGACTGCCCTTCTAATCCTGCATCCAGTTTTGGGTCCCTCACTACATGGAAGACATTGAGGGGCTGGAGTGTGTTCAGAGGAAGTGGTGAAGGGTCTGGAGTACAAGTATTGTGAGAAGTGACTGAAGGAAATAGGGTTGCTTAGCCTGAAGAAGGCTCAGGGGGGACCTTACTGCTCTCTACAGCTACCTGAAAAGAGGTTGTAACGAGGTGGGGGTCATTCTCTTTTCCCAACTACCAAGCAGTATGACAAGGGGGAATGACCTCATGTTGTACCAGAGGAAGTTTAGATTGGATATGAGAAAAAAAATCTTCACAGAAAGAGCAGCAGGCATTGGAATGGGCTGCCCAGGTGTTGTGGTTTCACATTCGCCAAATTTCATTTATCAACTGGGAGATAGGATTTTGGGAGGAAAAGGAAAAACAGGTACAACTTAAAAGTAAAAACAGATAGATTTTATTAACATACACTAAATAAAAAGAGAGAGAAAAAATTCAAACACCTTCCTCCCTCCACCTCCTTCTGTTCACTTTCCCACTCCCCACAGAGAGAAAACTATGATTTTTAGACAGTTGCCACCATTTAAACACAGTCCTACATCACCTTGGGAGAGGAGCCTCTCTAGGGTTACGGAGAACATGCCACAAGAAAAGGTCTGGTGGCTTTCAAGGCCACAGATCTGCAACTGCCCGGAATTTCTGCAGATTCTGCGCACTCCCACCCATATAACAGTTTCCCCAGCTGCTTATTGGCCTCCACATGTTTGGGGTATCGTTTTAAGAATGCTTTTTTAGTACAAAACAAGGATTCTCTTCTATCTCTAAATTCACCTCTATCTCAAAAGAAATAGAGACCTCCTTGTTCTTTCCCAGGAGCCAGGGACATACTCTATTCAAGATTCTCAATTAAAACCCATGTATATAAATATACACAACCCTTTGGCTAGAACTTGCATTTCCCCAAGCAGCATTAGGATATTACAAAAACAGTTCATTTCCCCATAATTTACACCTAGAGAAGTCCGGTCAAAAATGTCCACTTCCTCCATGCCATCTTCCAATAGTCTTGCTTACTTCTTTCACTGACTTTGTCTCAAGGCTGTCTCTCTACATTCTAAATCACTCTGTCTTCGGTGGGGGAGGGAAAAGGGTTAATGTCTTTTCCCAGAGTCTTTTTTGTCCTCTCCAGCTGACTCCCAGAACTACAAGGCCACAGGTGATGGGTGGGGAGGAAGGGGGAGAGGGAGCATGTTCAGGAATGCTGGTGGACAACCCTCTTCCACCTCTGGTCAGATCTAAAGCAACTCAAACTTGGATCAACTCCCTGGAGCTCCAGAGAAAAGTTCTCAAAAGTCTCTCCTCCCTTGGACCAGAGGCTCTGGCAGCCAAGCCCAAAGCACAGCCACCATTGCCCCTGGTGCAGGGCCAGCACTGCCGATCTGCAATCCTCCTCCTCTCCCCATTGGAGGAGCCGGGGAACAGAGGGGACACTGCTGGTGGGGAAGAGGGCACACTGCCGGCCCCGGCAGCTCTCCCACAGGCAGGGCCCCTGCCAAGGCCTGGCCAGGCCTGTCCCTGGGGGGCCCAGCCCGAACCTCTGACTTACGAGGTGATGTCAGCTCCTTGCCAGCCAGAAGAGTAAAAGACCTAGTCACTTGGGACTTTTGATTTAAGACTGGGTTTCCAGAGGTGTAGAAAACACTCTTATTCGTCAGCCAAGCTGTCAATCCATGCTAGAATTTCCTTAGGAAACAAACCTTTCACATTCATGCTAAACCACCACACCAGGGAAGTGGTTGAATCACCAATTTTGAAGGTGCTGCAGATGTCATGCTTAGGGACATGGTTTTGTGATGGGCTTGGCAGTGATGGACACTTGGACTCAATTATCTTAGAGGGTTTTTTCAGCCTAATTGTTCTATGATCTCCGTCTATTCTTACTGTTGTATGAAAATAATTTACCCATTGACCCTAGAGTAGCTTATTGTCTCGTATTCATGTTAGCTAAGCATGTTAGTACCTGGGTCTTCATTATATGTTGCTGGTCTTATGAAAACTGGTGTAATTAGGGCCTTTCACTTATCTATGGAAAAGATTAACTTGATAAAATGTTGAGCGTGAAAAAAAATCTGAGGAAGATAATAAGAAAATGTATTCTCTTCATATTAATAGAAGGCATAGGTCATTAAAAGCACATGGGCTTCACACTATAAAAACACTGAACACACTCAGGTGAAGGGATTTAATTATGATGGACAACCAGTTCCCATGTGATTTGGATTTGTATGTAATGATTTCTCTTTATTGTTTAACATTTGAAATGAGTACGTAGGGTTATGACTGTAATAGTTAAATATTTTTTTATTTTTTTCTTGTTGTTGAGGGGCTTTTTGATATTCACCACATGAATAGTCGAAAATTGCCATTACCAGCTAGTAAAAACGTAATCCAACAGACAGCAGAGGTGAAGGGAACTTCTGGTGACTCTCCGCAAATCCTGTTGTCTTCTTGAGAAGACATGGGAAACAGTTTGGTAAAAAGAGGCAGCTTTTGGTAAAAAAAGCTTCACCCTAACTACCCAGCTTTTGTTTTGATCACCTCCACAGCACTGGTGCTCCAAGATATTTCCTTAGCTGGGACTCCTGAAAATCTTTTTGGAACATCAGACTTGCAGAATGCATTATATTTTTTGCTTCACACCCCGCCCCCCTCTCCCTTCACCTTTCACAAGTGAAAAAGTTCCACTTGAGAAAACATATTCCCCTCTTGTCTTCTTTTTGGGAACTATTTAAAAGAGAAATCTCAAGTAGCCAATGAAGTAACAAAAACTTTTTGGTGTACTGGCTCTTTGAGAGGCTTATAAATCTGATCTTTTCAAAAGAAGCATTCCTTTAAGAAATAGAAAAATCTTCCTTTAAAGTTCATTCTCTTAAAGAAGCTATTTACCACCCTCTCAAATCTAGTTAAAACATTTTCCAAAACTGTTTAATAACAAACATGTCTTTTTTCTTAAGCATCAAAAGTATGTGCTGCTAGCATATTCTCTGAAGCCAATAAATACCAGCTGATCAGCCTTGAATCCTTTTAGGAAGTTTAAAACAGCTGTGCTGCAAAATGAAGTGAGAAAAGCAGCAGGAACAGGCTTTGGCAAGCCTGGATTTGTTCATAATGAAACAAAGGTTCTAAAATATTTCAGTGCTGCTAACCTGCAAGCTGTAACTCCAGCTATTCACTTCTGTGAGTGAATAGCACACATGAATGACCCAGCCGACAAATTAATTCAGCTGCAATTGGGACACACAAAAACAGTAATGCCTTTATAAAATTTATTTATAAAATAAGTGTTCGAATACCTTGCAGACTTAAAATATGTCAGTTAGATCCTCCTGAACATTTGCAGAGTCAGAAAAGTGTAAGGAAATTAATCCCTGACAGATGAAGTGTGCTTATTTAATTAGCCTAATATGAGAGAAAAAGCTATTAAAAGTACTCAAAGGCATTGTACAACAAGGAGCATTTACTCCTAAGTATTTGGGGTTTTATTCAACTCTACTAACGGAGTGTGTTGTTTCAATAAATTGATTGCAACCCAGTTTGCCATTTGGTTTGCCTTCATAGGCAGCCAATCTTTCTTCAGTGCTCTCATTCCATTGCTAGGCATATTCAGTAGACAGCTTTACTTAATGGTTTATTTCTTTTGATGGTGACAATTGATGATTATTTCTTGTTTAACTACCGCTTAAGATTCAGCAAAATGTTGGACTGTTGACTTGAATATTAGCTCTGCTTTGACACTTCTTTTTCCTTGGATGGATTTTGGTCAGCATAAATGGATAGTCTTATTTATGGAGATAATAGGTTTTACTTTGTTAAAGCTCAGTTTCAGATTCAAATTTTGCAATGGCTCTTTGAAAGAAAGAGAACAAAACCTTATTTGATGCTCAGAGGAATAAAAGTCTACCAGATTCTTACAATTGTGGAAAGAAGTAGACAAGTGTTTGTTGTTATTCTAGCTCCTTTCTTTGATCTTATTGAATAAAATTCAAGAGTCATTTCTCATACAAATAGGAATTTACTTCTGAGCATTGGCCAGAATGTCAAATCACCAAATTTAGGGAGTTTAATCTTCTATGTTAACCAATGGACTTTCTTACAGATGAGGTTCTAAATGCAGATTACATAGCCGTTCTACCCAAGAAAATTGTAATTAGCCTATTCACAATTTTGTGCCAATCTGGAAGTGGTCCATCAACTCAAAATGCCATTAATACCTCATTGTTTATTTCAAGAAAGCAGTCAGTAAAAAAGGTTACTGAACAGCACTTAACACAATCATATACATTCTCCAGGTCATGTATTGTGCCATCTATCCTTCTAGTGAAAATGTACTCTTCTTTTTAGGCTGTTTGCATATGAAAGAATTTTGACTTTTGGTTTTGATTCTCCCTTTTTGCTAATGCTCCAAAGTATCAAGTGAAATGATGCCATATGTATATAATCATTCGAGAAACTCTGGACAGACATTCAAGGAAATGTTTCTTGGCACTTGCTGATCTCCTCCCCAAAACATTCCTGATCCTATTGAGGGCTCTGGTGAAATGTCCTTAGAAAATAATGGATTCCAGGACAATGCCTCAACCTTTTACAAGAACTATCCAGTAAAAACATCACCCTGAGAATCAAGAAACTTATTTTCTCAAACTTAGACTCCACCCTTTTCTGTTCACACTTACTTTTGTGAGCTACTTTACACAGAATGAGATTTCTGGAGACCAGAAGCTCTTAAATATTGCTGCCTTGTGCTCCCTCACACACACACACCCTGTAAGAATTAAATATCAGAGATTGGCTTCTCACGGTCCAGTTCAGTAAGACACATTGGGAGATTAGAAGCCACCAAGAATCAGTGGTGAGGAGGCAGGGCTGACCATGTGAATGTAGAATGAGTGATCCCAGAGTTGCAGCAGAAAGCAAAAACATTCACCACACAACACCAAAGTTAAGAGCAGAGAAAACTTGTTTACTGGGCCCCTATTAAGAACTCAGTTGCTTCAGGGCTTGATCACTACAGCGTATCTGAGCAGCAATTTCCTCACACCCAGAGTACTCCTTATTTGCTCCACATCTGCAGTCATAGCTATAACTAGTTATAACTTTGTGCTTTTTCTCTGACTCAGACACCTCTTTACAGTTGAAATCCTTAATTTCACACCCACAACCACTGCAGCATATCCCAAGCTTCTTATCTTACTCATCTGTTCTACAGAGGGGACGACTTTCCCCACACACACATCGCCCTGTGTAAAGGCGGCTACTCATGGGTTTAGTTTCTTGGCAAACAAGAATTTGAAAAAAATATCCTGTAAGGAATAAGAAACTGACATTAAAACAATTAACTGCTTCTTTGAAATAAAAAAGAATTGAGTAAAACTCCTAGCTGCCCAAAGATGATATAGCATGACAAAATTTCTACTTACTCAACTACATATGCACCTGATTTTTATTCTTAACAAGTAAACTGTATATAATATAAGATATATATTGATTTGTTTGAGTTTACAGTAAAAAATAGTCAGCACCTATGGACACTCAACTGAGTGAAACACCTCTTGAAAAGGCAATACCATGGCATGCACGGGCTTCAGAATCTGAAAACGCATTTTGAGTGCACAGCCCAGGGAACCCAGACGGAGAGCTTCAAACAAAATGACTTGCAGCCAGCAGATCCAGATTATACTAAATTCCTCACCTCTGATCTAAGAAATGTACCGTGGTAGATAGATGCAGAGATAAGAAGTTGCTAATATGCATCATTAGCATTTCCAGACTGGTGCCTGGGAGATGTTCTCACCTATTCTTGAGGTTGTGCAGAGATTTTGACAGCTGTAAAAGACTGTAGCACTGATCTTTGTTGCTAAAAACTTCAGAAAGGAATTGGAGGTCAGAAAGAGTTCAAGTCATTGAGTTCTTAAATCAGTATCAGTGGCAGTAGGAACAGAGAGTAATAGAAATATTCAAGGAGATTATGAAAAAAATCTCCAAGGTAAAAACATGTGAGATACATCTCAGGTTAGAACAATAATGTTGTTGCCAACTTTAGCCCAGTGAAAAGAAAAGCTATTAAGGTTCAGAGCTTTCTGACTTTTTTTTTTTTTTTTTTTAATGTTCTGTTTATATAAATTCAATCATTTCCAATGGATCAAGATGCCAGTCCAATTTGGTGGTTTCTAAAGGACCCATCACATTTGTTTGGATTCTCCATTTGCAAATCACTAGCAGAGTAGCTAATGTAGATGACAACAGCCTGGCCTGCAGTAGACCTTCATAGAAAATAATCAGGCAAATACTTTCACAATTAGCTATATTTCTTCCTCTTAAGGAGTCATTTTCAATTTAAAAGTTTCTTAATGTGACACATTCAAGCTGTAAACAATTCAGATGCTGTCTCTCTCTCTGCCAGATGGGGATTTTCAGTAAAATTCCCAGTAATCAGTCTCCAATTTTCGTCCATCAACTATTCTGGAAAAAAAAAATAGAATTTTTAACCATTCCATATCATCATGTTGAGAAGAAGTCCAAGTTTATGGTCTTAGTAACTTTAAGTGATAGATAGTTTATTAGTAACATGGCTAGGAGCTTGTGGTATCAAGTATAAAACCCAACAATATTTCACAGCATTTTTAAGTCGCATCACATCGTACCTAAGTTATATATATATGGATTGTCTTTTTTGCTCTCTTTCATTTTTTTTGTTCTTCCAGTGAATTCAGAATATTCATATAATTTATGATGGATGATTAGTAGTGGAAAAAAGTTAACACTTAGTAAACCTGCATCTATATTGCACCTGTCGGTACTGGGGACACTTAGGCGTTGCATTAAAAATAAAAGAGAATGTACCCTATGATATCCCAACACAGCTCTGCTTTAAATAGCCAAGAAACATTTGCATTGCGATGTTTGGTGTAAAAAAAAAAAAAAAAAGGTTGTTTGCATCCTTTCATGCAGCCTCACAACAGTGTTGGGTTAGAGCTTGGAATTACTGAGACAAGAAATGAAACCCAGGCACCTTCAGAGATGTTCTAGTTTTCCTGTGAATGACAAATCAGTAATCTGAGAACGAGGTCTGTTCCAAGACAGCTATCAGTGTTAGGATGTGAAGAGTGGATGTAAAATGCATGGCATGAGTCATGCTCTAAAGATGCTGGCTTTTCTCTTTGCCTCTTCTTGGACTACAGAATGTGCTCAGTGAAGAGTAGGCACCTAACACACAGAGAGAGTCATCACTATGTGCATTATAATCCATCCTAACTCTACTCTTGCCTTCACCAGGGTGACTAATGGAGTTCATTCATTAACCAAAGCTACCTCTGAGAAGGCAGAGTTTTTCTACTAAGCCACCTTTTTTGTGCTCCATTTTATTTTGTAGAAAGCAGCAGTTCAAGGAAATATTTTGTTGCACTATTTCTGTGCTCATTTCCTAAAGTAAAGACATGTCTATATTGTAAATAATTGCATATGCAATTAACTTTTTCTAATTCCCATGCAAAAAATAAATAAATTACTTTGATAGAAATTAACTGTTATTTTCAGCAGGCATACATATTTTGGTCATTCATTGTGTGTGCATGGGGTTTTTTTACTGCTTCATGACCTTTGTGACATCAAAAGACACTCTTTTGTCTTTTGGCCACATTAACAATCCCGAAACTTATGTCTTGATCCCAGGTTCCTATTGTTCATCAGGACTCTGTGTTATACATTCCTCAGTAGAAAAAAACCCACAGTCAGATCCCTTGTGGGAACAAGATGCATGTCTTAATTTTAACTGATGCAATACATAGGCAACTGCTCTTTAAACTGTAATTGTTAAGCCTGAACAAGCATCCATTGAGGACCTCCACATTGTTGGTACCCTGGTGAGATCACTCGGGAAGCCGGTGGTTAGTGGTGTACAACAATATGCTGAAATGCCCAGAGGAATTAGGACGCTTTCTTAGCGTTGCCTGTAAACTTTTCTTATTGGCTTGCCTTTTCTTGTATATGCCACTCATAATTAACTACAGCAAAAGAGGGCCCAGCAAGGAAAAGCAATTTATCTGAAAGCCCCCATTCTATTCTCAAAATGTATGAAGGCTTATTTTGTACTTCCAGCTGGCCAGCATTTCCTTTTTGTTTGCTGAATAACGATCTGATTGTCTCAAATAATAGAACAGCTTCTAGAGAAGCTCAAAGATGATACAAATTTGCACTCCTCTTTGTTGTAGTAGTTTCTATACTGGTAAGGAGTCACTGCCCTTCTTGCCTAGAAGTGAGAAGCATGTATGATCACAACATGAATAAGTGGATATTTCAGCAGCTATCTCACGTGATGAAAATAAAAATATTAATTGGGAAGTTTGGATATTTGGGCAACAAAATAGCCAGTAAGTGTTATCATCCATATAATGCCATTTATGCAGCATTCCTTCATCTGTTTGAGACAACTTGGTTCCAGTTTTCTTGAGGAGAGTTCTTAATATTATGGAAGATCCCACATTTGTCCAGCTTCTGCATGAGGCAGAGTGCTTTACATGGTAATATTGTCTAAAAGGATCATACATATGATAAGTAAAACACATTAAAAAAATCAAGACTGTGTAAGAGACAAGTGTGCAGATTAAAAGCTCATCCACAGAAATGATGATCCTTCAGAGCAAGTTTGAAAGGCCTGTGCATAGCTGATTTTCCATGTGAACCTTTAGAAACTGGTCAAACACAGATCCTTTGCACTGCCCTGAGAAGGAATCCAATCTCTGTAAACAAATGTTACGCTTATGGCTGAGACTCAGGCTTGCAGGAATTTGTGTTTCCCCAGTTATTTTGCTTTTTAAATATTAGTAACAAGTTGCTTTTAAGAAAAGGACAAACACTCCCATAAACACAAACACAAAAAGACTACATTGCTCTCTCCTCTTAATCACACCTTCACTGGAGTGTCTAAATGTTTGGTCTGTACTGCTTCATAAATGTCTTGTCCTCTATGCCAAATGCCAAAGACACCTCAAGGCTGAACAAAAGTCCACTGAAGTCAGTAGAAATCCCTTCAGTATCTTCAGTGAGCACTGGATGCAGTTGTCAACTTACAGGTTGTTGCCAAGAAGAGGTGTCTGCTGCCAACAGTTATATACTGACATGCTAAAGGCTTGCATGTTTATTGCAAAAAAAAATTTAAAAAGCCATTGTGTTTCCCAAGCAGCATACACAGAAATAAAGGGAAATTTTCAGAAAGGAAATGAAAAATCTGGGAAAATAATAATTTGTGAAAATGCGAAATATTGTTTAAAACATTTTTGTAATTGCACTGATGCCTTGCCTTCCCAGTTTGTGCTTGCCAAATGTGGAAAGGTGCACTCAAAGTTATTTTGAAGTTAAACAAACCAAAGGTGTTTGTAAATCTGCAAGCAGTTTCACCTCCTGTGCCTTAAAGTCAGCCAAAGCAAGGTTATTTGAACTGAATTTCGAGTGACTGCTTCTGCCTTAATACCTCCCTCTAATTTTTAGCAGTTCAGAGCAGTATTTTGGCAGAAATTATAAAACAATGGAAACATGCCTTTTATAGGGGAAAATGAAGAACACTTCTGAATTCTCACAGGATTGACAGTGAGTACTGTTTAGATGCTGTTTGTTACAGAGTTTGAAAAGCTTCCTCATATCTTCGGGTTTACAAAACGACTTGCATTATCTTGATTTTCTCCTCAGTGAATAATTCAAATGTTTGATATGTGATTAAAGGTAAGGGGAAATTGTTTAGTGAACTGTTATCAGGTACAAAATATTTGTTTTTCTTAAATAACATTCCCACATAAAGGATGTTTGGAGTGACTGTTTAAGAAAAGGAAAAAAAAAACATTTGACTTTTGAAAAGCCGTGACCTGCAGCAAAGATAAAAAAATCAGTGATTAGCAGTGTGTTGAATGCAGTAGTCATAGAGAGACAAAGGCAGAGCTCTCAAAATGTAAGTGATGAAAGAAGAATTTTTTTCCCAAGTCAAAGATTTAAGAGATTTTTCCATACATATCTTAAACAGCATTTGTCATCTATTTCTCATGTGCTACTAACCAGGTAGCATATCATGCTGGTTTCTCTGCTGACTCAGACTGTTGTGTAATAATTCAGTTCAATTAAACTTCTTGGGGAAATTAATAGAAGGAGTCAAATATTTTAAACAAAACCCCAAACTTGTTCATATCCTTACTCCATATGGGCCAGAGGTGTTGCATTCCTTGCCCTCTCAAGTAAGCTATGTAAGAGATGGTTATAAATCTGAATGCTAAATCTAAGGATGCAGTGTTATGGACACCTACCTTTTACACCTTTCCTCTTATGCTGTAGGAGAAAAGACACTAATGGAAGTGAGTTTCCCTCCTATCCATCACTCCAGGCTAATCTCATGCCTGCACATGCTGCCTTTGCTGCCTGTTACACTCTGGTATTTCTCTGAATTATATTCAGTTCTTAAACTGACAAACCTTCCTGTCTGCTTTACTTGCACATTCCCCCTCAAAGCATTTTGTTAGACTTGTTATCTGCTGCTTGAGATGTCAAAGCTTTATTGATTAGTAGTTGTTCAGCATTTGCCAGCCTTTCTCACCTTTCCAGACCCATGCTGGGGTCAGGACACTCCTTAGTTGTAATGTTTTGGCAAGGGAATTACATTTTCACCACTGAGGGAAACACTACAAAGCAGTATATCTGGAGTCACTCCAAAGTGAGTCGAGCGGCTCAGAAGTTGCTTTGATTGCCAGTTTGACTGTCACACAGATCGGGTGAGAGACTGTATGTGCTTGTATTTGGTAGGATTCCAGGCAGACTACAGACATTGGACACTGGATAGAAGATCATCAGAGGCATCAATGTACTAGCCTCTATGAAATTATGGACATGGGTAGGTGAATAATGAGCTTCAACTTCCCTCTTAGCCTTGCACTTACATTTAGTAGTGCAACATTATGATGAATGCAGCTAAATGTTGATGCGTGTTTTTCTCTGCTTCTGTGAGGTTCATATTTCTTTCCACCTTACCTTCAGTATCCCAGCTTAAAACCAGCACAATATCCCCGTATAAAAGCCTTCAGTGTCTACCTCTGATTCTGAGATCATACAAAAAATCAGTAATTATGTGCATAGTTGAATTCCAGCCATTTTTACAAAATTCATCATGTCTGGGCAAAGTTTTTCATAATTTCTTCTTGATGGTATGGAAACCACCTCCTGTCTTGTGTAAATAGTATTTGTGCCTATGGCAGTCCTTGAAAGACAAATGAGATCTTCAGTCAGAGTATACAGGGAACTCTTAACACTCTGCAGTTCCATTCTTCATTACTCGTTTATCACTTTTTATCAGCCTAGCAATATAACCCAGGTTGTGTCGGTTTGAAGTCAGTGCTAGCTAGAATAATGAAAATTAAAGAAATGAGTACATGGCTGTGCACTTTGGAAAAGGTATGAACAGAGAGATTAGATATATCAATTTTTTTGCATAGTTCCTAAATTTAGCACAATATACTAATTGGATCTTGAATACACTGAAGTGCAGCATCAAATAGAGATTTGCTCACCAGTGAGGCCACTTTCACTGCTCATTCATTTCCATTGCTTCACTGTCCAACAGGTCTGATTGATCTGTATTTACTTGAGGCTACTGGTTTATGTGCTCAACAGTAAGAACAAAGGTCAGAAAGCACCATGAGTACTTCTTTCTGGTTGCAATACTGGAGGGAAAAATTTTAAAATATTAGTAGCTGATTAAGTTAGAGTAAGACAAAACATACAAATACTAAAGCCCACATCCCAATCAAAACTGAGTTGTTCAAGCTGGTATGTCATTCTAAGCTCAGTCAAACCTGTAATCAGTTGCTGGTGCGCCCAGGTGCCCTCTATTGCTCTGATCAGGATTATGGTGAACATAAAATGAAGGATCACCACATGAATCCTTTTTCTTCACCTTTGAATCTAACATCAGTGTTCAGAAACTGCATTGCACTTTCATCCACTACCTTGCAGAGTCATGCCGCCTTCCTTAGGCTTTCTGGAAAGATGATAGTGTTCTTGAATGCTTTGCACACTCATGCTTCTAAAAAGCCAGGGAGACCATATGGCTGCTTTTGCCTGACTTCTCACATAATACAGATCATAGAATAATTTCCCTTAGTATTTTACATCAAATCCAGAACCGAAAATGGCAGAACTACAGCATGTATTTTTAACACCTATCTCAATTTAAAGTTGTCAAGGGGCTACATGATTCACTCCGACTTTAAGTAACTAGTCCAAAAAATTAAATTTATTAACTTCTCAAAAACTGTGCCTTATTTCTAGTTTAAATTGTTTTCATTTTCAATTCCTAGCCACAGACTTTACTACACTTTTATCTAATGAGTCCTTTACTATCACAGACAGGTTTTCTGGGTGAGCATTTTTGGATCCTGTCCAGATGAAGTCTCACTTTTCTGTAGTTAAGTCTTCAAGCATCAATTGCTATTATTCAAAACTAAACTGATTAAATTTAGTGGGATATTAACACTTCCAAGTGACCAAGACACAAACAGCTAATAAATATTTGTGAGGTAGCGGCATGCCAAGTATATAGAGAAGATTGAAAGGTCTCCAGAGTTTATTTAGAAATCTCTCTTCTTGATATCTACATCTTGGTCCTGAAATAGCACTGGAGTTGTTCTGCTAACAGCTACCTCTAAAGATTTTTGGTTGTGTCCTATTCTAGGTCATAGCTAAGCATGGCTTGGCTTTATTTATATATATTTTTTTTCAGGATAACCCATTTATATCCACTGTATCCATTGTTGCATTGCTAGGGTAGTTGATTTATCTTTGATGAAACTGAGAGGGTCGAAAAAATGAGTCTGGATAAGAGAGTACAGATAGCTCTACCTATACCAGCTTGATGGAGCTGTAAATCTCAGCTTGATAACTCTTTAATGCAGTTGATTAATGAAAGCACACACTTCCTGATTTTCATATATTTATCTTTTGCAGGAAGAAGACAGCTGCCAAGCTGAGAATCAGGGTGTTAAGTTGCAGGATAAACAAATTGTATCTGTCTCTGAAGCTGCAGAGCTGAAGATTTCTCAACAAATTCCAACATGGATAAGCACCAGTTTTCAGCCAAAACTCATGTCTACCTTAGTATACCTCCTCACTTATCTGATAGACCACACAGTGCAGATCAAATGTAACCACACAGGAACATGTTATTCCAACCCTGCCCTATTAAATAGATTTTCTTTTCTAACTGTCTATGGCTTTAGACAGAAACTTGAATTTTGTGACTAAAGGTAAATTTCCTGCACAGGAAGACAGAACTTTTGTGGGTATTTTTTTTGTCTCAAATCACTTCTTCCTATGACTAGGCGCATCTTCATTATTAAAAAAACGAAAAACATTCTCTTTATATCAGCTGAAGATAATGTTGTACTGTTATGGAAAAGATAATAACTCATAAAACCTTCACTTCTGGAAAATATTGCATATTCTGAACATGGTTAGTCATGAACTAGAACAAAGCAGTAATTTGTATTTCCTTTCCCTGCCTGCTTTGAGGCAGTGCTTGGAAAAAATTATGATGAACCCGATTAAAGCTGTGAAATCACTTTGCCACTTTTATATGCTGTCGCTGCTTTGGTGGATGAATAGCTATGAAGATAAGTGCAGCTATGCCACGTAGCTCCATTCCTTCCTCCACCCTGCCACCCACACTCAAGTTCTGATGCAAGTGCAGCCCAGCTCCTTCAGGGCTGTCCAGGAAATTGCCACCCAGAGATTTCCGTAATGGTGTGTGTAGTCAGCACCACTGAAGGAGGAGATAAAGGTTTGTTCAGAACAAATGCCTTGAACTACTCCTTCCACAGTCAGTAATGAATGCCTTAAGCCAACTTGTGATCTGCCCTCTCATATTTGTCAAAGTATCTGGCATTAAGCACAATCCTTCTTTGCTCATGTACAGTCGATGTGTGTGTAGAAACGCACTTAGCACTTCCCAAAGTGAAAAAAAAAAAAAAAAAAAAAAGCCTGCAGAAGTGAAAATCTATTTTAAGAGAAAGTAGAAGGAGTAACACCATGTAACAGCCTGACTAGGATTTCTGCAGCTGTCTCATGGAATCTGCCTGCTGTTACAGGAATCACTCTGCAATAATTTTTACTGTGTGAGACACTGAGGCCCATCCTCATAATACACTTCTCAATATATTTATCTATAAAACTTCTTAGGAAGTTGCTGTTTGAAAAGCTAGTGGATGAGGAGTGACTCTAGAATTTAGCTAAATAATTAGTTGTTATTTTTGCTATGATTACCAGAAGAAAAGTTTGCTTTTCCAGAGAGTCTATGATGGTGTGTCCAAACATTGTAAACACAATACAGTCACAACCCTTCTAGAAAATCTTCCTTTAGCAAGAGATAGTTATCAAACCACTCAGTCATTGGCTGCACTGTACACACAGCTAGAAATCTTGGCTAGAGACAGAAATGACCACTTTCAAATGAAAAAAAAAAAAAAGAAAAAAAGGGAAAAAAAAAAAAAGACAACAGAAGAACAAACTTTCAAACACAGATTTGCCAGCCTCATGAGAAAGGGGTGATAATTTAGGCTGACTCAGAGATGAAGTTTTAGGTGGAAGACTTAGGAAAATCGCCATGAAGCAAGCCAACTTCATGTGCCAGCTGTGGAGATGATGCTACTGATAAGGTTGGAAGGTGCCTCAGGGAGCTGTAGCAATACCATAGCCATGACCCCTATACCGAGCACCTTCTGAGGAGTCATATTTATGTTCCTTCTTCAACTGTTAAATGAGAAACTTGGTCCTCCTAGGCTCCTCAGAAAACCAGTGACATGCCCACTTAGACAGAGGTTTTTGCACCATTCATATCTGAAGAAAAACTGGTGCTTCAGTGCTCCCAGGGGAGTGGGAAGGGTAGGGAACAAGCAGCACCTTTTCCTCTCCATGTCTATGATGGACAGAGGTGGACACCATTAGGATGTAAACTGGAAAATATCTGATATACAATTAACTAATATTTTATTCCTCAGATGAGAATTTCAAAGTTTGAACTAAACAAAGTAGGGTTTCCTTCATTTCACTCAGATTTGTTAGAAAGCACTCTGATGGCAGCTGGGACAGGTTCTTCTCTCAGAAAGCATAAACATGAGAACAAAAGTAGTTCAAGTGCCTGAAATTACTGAGAACTCATGTGCTCCTTACAAAGGACTGCAAGGAAGCCGGGACAGGCTGCAGCAGAAAGAGCAGGAGCAAGAGCAGATGATGTTGGCTGGTCCAAGAACATACATCCTTGCCAGGAGGCTTTTCCAGGTCTCAGACACAGAATGCTCTGTGCTTGCACAAGAGTCAATGTTTTTCTGTCCTACACATGGCAGCACTGAGGTAATAATTTGTCAGGCATTTGCTACTGGATTTGTGCCCCTATGTGAAGAAGGATGACTCGGTACAGATGCAATGGTGGTGGTGGTTGAGTAGTACTGAAAAAGCTGATGGTTTTTAAATTCTATTCCCCAGCATTAACCAAAAACCAGACTGTGGGACCTCTGTTTTTTTGAAGAGCCCCCCAGCTCCAGTGCCAGAAGCAGGGAGGCAGGCAGTGTTTGATAGCTCTTCCCTGAGGAATCTATAGGGTGACCCAAATGGATCATCAACCTGATCCAGAGGAGAGCAGCACTAATCATAAATTCAATCCCCTCTTCTTCTAATATTAGAATTTCTTCATAAAGGACATGTCCCGGCTTATATATATAATATGTTGCATTATTAATTATTTCAAAATCCTTGTTTTTTCCTTTGCATTGTGGTAGAGAGTTGGGTTAGGGAGGTTGTGGCAGGAAAAGGAGGTCATACACTTGTCTCCATCCTTGGAAAAGCCCAGGAAGAAGATAGCCCCAGATTCCAACCACAACTATTTAAAGTTAGTCTTTTGGCTTGAGTCACAGTCAGAAAGAAAAAGGAGGGGAAAACATTTGTAATTGCAAAAGCATTTTCAAGTAAATTATTTGACAAATTTTGAATATAGATAATTAAACCTCTCATGACTGTGAAATTATATAGCGTAAGATAGGCATTTCTTACTAATCCACTACTCTTTAATGCATTCATTTTAATGTCTTTCTTGCCTACAATTATCTATAAAATTCCATCACTTTCCATTTTTTTCTGGTGTTCACATCATATATAAACTGTTCCAACTGTTCATGGTTTATAGTTATGTTAAAAACACTTAACAGAAGTTACACAGAGGTCCAATACACCAGAAAATGTACTCTGTTCTACATGCTTAAATATATAAAAACCACAATTATGCTTCCTAAGTGCTTAAACTTTTTCATCCAGAATTGTTGTTTTTGTGTTACTTCATACCATTCTTGAGTGGCAGGAAAATGAAAAAATACGTGAGTTGATCTGCCCAAAATAACCAAGAGATGGCAGCACTCCATTCAACCCAAACTTGACTTGTCATGTAATCCATATGGCCGCAGTACAGCAGTCAGTGCAAGTGGCAAACGCAAGGGAAACGGAGCAGTCAGCCGTAGAGTCATGCATCATTTCATCAGTCACTCTCCCTGTTTGTCATGGTGAGGCTGAGAATCACAGCAGGCATGGAAAGTTCTGGAATAAATGGGGAGAAGGAGGAAGTTTGTCACAATTGCGTTTCTTCCTGGTCCCCTGACTACTGATGGCAGAAACACTCTCTGAGCTCCTGAAGCTGTTGCTTGCATTTGAACGGGTAAGGAAATATATTGTCATCATGAGGAAATGTATTAAGATAAGCCACACAGTGAACAGAATCCGAATTTTATTTAATTTTTTTTTAAAGGCCACTGAAGTTTTTGCACATATTATAGTGGATCAAATTTCTTGCAGCATTCTTTCCTTCTTCTTTTAAAAGCCGGAGTCAACTCCCCCTAATTCTCCCCAGTCTTCATACATCATTCCCTGACAGTGCAATCTACAAATTATGAGGCACTTCTTCTCAGTTTGCCAAGGTGCAAATGGCTATAGGGTGAGACCTTATTGGATGTCAAGTGTTCTGGGTTCTTTGAGAAGAGAATTAGTGTTTGGAGAATAGAGTACTAAGGATTTTGGTATTAACCTTGAAGTAGCTGTGACTGATATAGTGGAACATTTTGCATGTTTTGGTCTCCAGAAACCTTTGGATATTTTTTAAGCTTCCTTACAAAAGGCCAGGCATTCTCTGATACTGATGTTCACTGCTGGAGCTAGACTCAAACATTCTTCCTTGCATGACAAACAGAGATGCATTCACAAAAGGCAAACTTGCTTTGCACTTAAATGGTTGTGTTTATTTTGCATGTTCTGTAGGTTGATTCCAGTCTGAGTTTTGCAGTACATGTTAGGGCAATCACTTCATTTGGTTTTGTACTTTTTTCCCATATATTCTTTCACTGCCAAAAGGTGGGAGGTTTTTAATTAGCATGCAATAATTATTATGTTGCAAAATCCTAGCAGGGATAAGGCACCTGACATTTTCACCAAGTCAGCTCTGTAAAATCGCTGCTAAAGTTTGACTGAGTCAGGCTCCATGGCAGCAAAATTACAAAGGTGTATGACGACTAGAGTGTAAGAGTAAGAGCTTGCACTCTTATACAAAATCCATGCTGTGCTGACTGAATCTCAGCTTTAGAACACATCAAGAATTCCATGGATGAAGGTCTTCACCTTTCCTTTCCCACCATTCCTAGCTGCCCTGTCAGAAGAACATTTTGTAGCTTTCTCTCTCCCAACCCAGTCCTCCTACACAGAAGAAATTTGTCATACTTAAGCACAATCATTACGCACTTTAGTTAACATTGGGAATGTTAAAGAAGACAGATGGCTTTTCAGATAAAGCTAAATTAAATATTTAGTTTTACCTGCATTGAAATAGTTGCTACTTCTGGGATATTGCAAATGAAACCCTCAATTTATGTATATTTTACATGAATGGAGTAGCTGATGGTCCTTTCCCATTACAGTAGGCTCTATCTTTTATAATCCATTAATTTTACCAAGAAAATGTTCCTTTCATCCCACTTTTGAACAAAAATTTCATATCATTTCATATCAGAAACTGCTCTCAAGAGATCCTCTTTCCACTATAAGTCACTGTTTAAATAAAGCAGAAAACTGTTGGCAGCACCTTATGAGGAGCTGCTCTGTCACAACCTGTGTGACAGCATCAGGATCCTTGACTGTCACAGGCTGGGGGGGCTCTGCTCTGAGGTGTCTTCTGCAAGGCAGCCCCCAAGCAGCCTCCAAGCAGCACTGCATCCTTAATGCCACATCAGACAGGTGTCTGCTGGACCTGCCTCAGAATAAGCACATACATAGGCTCAGAGAAGTCCAGGAATGCTTTATGGCTTTACCACTCAGGATATAAGACAAGGACAAGCAGAGTTTCTCTAAGAGGAAAATGTAGGCCCTCACATGTGGAGAGAGGGGAAAAGATAAAGGGAAAAGGAGACATTTTTAGCAGGATGGAGGAGAAGATGCCTTCAGAGGAAAGAAGTTGAGCTTCAGGGTGTGCTTGGAGAGCACAAGTGGAGCCATGCTTTTGCAGGCTGCAGCACACATTCCCCCAGGGCAGCAGCATATACCAGGAAGAGCTGGGCTTCCCCATACACAGTCTCTCCTAATGTTACTGCTGGATCTTTTATGCACTTCCCTGGAGTGATTGCTACCCCCACACACTCCTCCTCCACAACTTCATCTTCAACCTCTATCCCTCTATCCCATGTGCAGCTTATGTCACTGCACATGATACAGTGACCTGAGGTGAAATGATATATGCGATGCTCACTATCTAAAGTCCTGATTTATTTACTTTGGAGTATGTGGGGGAAATAGAGGTATTTGAGGCAACCTGAAAAGTTCAAGAAAATGCTTGATTAATATTCTGCTGGACAGAATAAAATTAATATTGCCAATGAAAACACAATCAGGCCAAGCGCAAATGAATGTTTAGATTGGGCTGGGTGGGACTGCATGGGCAAAGAAAGGCTTTTGAATTAACTCAGGGGATCAGGAAAAAATACAGGAATGACTGTAAGAAGAGCAATGGGAAAGAAAGAGTGCGTTGGCCCACGTGTCAATGAATCGGCTGTTGGCAGTACTTAAATGTTAAGGAGCCGCTTGCAGTCTCTGACTATTTGTAGCCTGATTCCTAAACCAAAAAAGAAGTCCAGAGCAGTACTGGATACCAGACTACACCTCTGAGCCATCAGAGCCTTTCACTTGCACTAAGGAAAATAGATTATTGATGCTGGCAGGAACATGTGCTCTAAAAACAGACAAGGAGATTGCAGCCTAATCCAAATCCAAACAGAAGCAAGTTGTCTAAAGCCAAATTCCTTTTACAGTCGCTTAATTTCACTACAAAATTGCTTTCCTTTAAGTTTTAAATTGTGTCGTATCCGAGCCAATCTACCTAACCCTTGCTTACAAGAGCAGTCTGTCTGTGCAGGAGTGGGCCCATTAAAAACTCAAAAGCCTAATGGCTTACAGGACTCAGGGTAAAATCTTGGCCCCACTGAAGGCAGAAGGAGGCTTGCCAAGAACTTCAGTGGGGCCAGTATTTTACCTCAGTTCTTTACAAGCAGCAGTGTTGCTCATTTAGAAGCACAAAAACACTGCTGTGAATTTCCTGAGGTCCAATCACCAGCTTTCACTGCTGCTTCCATCGTCATCACATGGCCTCACTTTCGAAAGGGAAGAGGCTGAGAAGCGAAGCCATATTCTTCCACTAAAAGCCCCTTCCTTTTACATAAACAACATGCATGGCGTTTAATTCCAGGGAAAAGAGGAAGAAACCCAAAACTTGTGTGTTTTTCTTTTCCCCCTTCCTCTCATTCTCCTGGAAAAAAACCCTCCTTCCCTTGGAGGGCTGTATAAAGAGGCTTTGCTAGAAATGACGGGGCTCAGGGCTGCTGGCCCTGCATGGGCCATGACATGTCCGGAGAGCTGGGCGGGAGCACAGGGAAGCACACCAGCCTTGGGCTGCCCGTGGTGGGGCCCCCGCCCAGCCGATGACCAGCTCTGACACGGCCCCATCGGCCGGACACTGCCAGGCCGGCACAGTAATTGGAAACAGCAGGACTTCTGCTGCAGTGTCCAGCGTGAGTGCTCGGCAGTGTGTGATCATGATCAATAATGCTCCATGGGAATCTTTTAAAGTCCTCCCAGCCACATCAGTCCAGTAAAGGATTTGTCAGCTTTTCCATAAACCCCAGTTTTGAAAAGTTTATAGCGCAGCTTGTTTTCATTAGCTTGAGGTGAAAGTTGCCATATAAAATTTCAGACCAGAAACACTTTTTTTTTTCCCTTGCTAATACAAAATACCATTTAAGACAAATTTTGGTCTCCAAATTTAGAGTCCTGGTAAGAACCATATTATTCCCTGAGTGCTTTGAGTATGCTGCTCCAAACTCCTGTGTGAAAATCTATTGAATTCAAGAGCTAACAAGCAAATGGTGAGCTCTTCTGTTGGATTTTTGAACCACTGACTAATATGCCCAGAACTGCCGAGTTATTTTGCTCACTCCCAAGAAATGCTGTAAATCTGCGTCAGGGACTTCTGTGGAAGAAGAACAGACAATGTGCCTCTGTCTCTTCCTTTTCCAGCAGCTGGAATTATGGTTTTGCACCACTTTGTTTTTTTTAAGGAGTAAAATTTCAGCTCATATAAAGTCACTGTAACTCCATTCACTGCAGTCTACTTTGCATCTTCTCTCTGTTAAACAGTTTCTCTGCTGCAGCCTAGAAATAATTGAACTTCCAGGAACAGACAGGACTTCTCCTGTTACACGCATAAGTCACATTCCAGCTACCTGTACGTATAGAACACGGGAGAGAAGAACCAAAACTCAGCTGACGTCAGATGGCTGCGCCCCACACAGAGAAGCAGAACATTTCTCATCACCTGAGCAGTAATATCTGACCTCTCCATTGCCGACAACTTTCCTCACCGCTGAACTAGACCTTTGCCCCTCACAGTTCAGTGGCATCTCATCTCTGCTTCTCTCTGACCTTACCAGCAGGAACAGACTAAAGTTGCTGCCTCTCCTGGGAAGGAGAGAGCTGTGAGAGCAGCTGTTTCCAGGCCTGCAAGCCTGTTTTACAGCAATAGATGCCAGCAACCAAAACAAGATCTAAAAAGCACAAGAAGGAATTTTGTACCTGTGCATACCACTTTCATATATCTATGGTTGGAAGGATTAAGGCTTCTTTAATTTCACAATATTTATTTCACACAATGTTCTCACAAAATAGGATACAGAATGTTGCCATCTACTATCTTTGGGGAATAGCCCAGGAGAACAAGAACTGCTGTCATGCAGCTGAGTTCATCCATGGAAACCAAATAGATTTTTATTTGCTAGATCTCCAGTCTCTGAAAAGTCCATCCAAATGTCATATGACCATGGTGGAATCAAAATATTCTGGATATTTTCTTGATGAGAAGGTATATTTCACTTATTTTTTGGCATGGTCTGTGCCTACGATAATTTCTTCTTAACAATGTATTTTTGCTGGTAAAAGAAAGCTTGGAAAAGTCAGAGGAGAAAAAGATTTTTTTTTTTTCCTAAGCAGTGCTTAGAAAAAAAGAGTCTATATGGATATTGAACTGATTAGTTGTGGGGGTGTCTTTTGGATGAAAGGAAATAATTCAAAATATTTGGGAAAGGACAACAGATGAAAGGAGTTTTCAACTAAATTTAAGATGTAGTAATACTGTCATTACAATAGGAAGCTGACAGAGTATTGCCAACTATGGAATACCGAGTATAAATGAAGCACATTTGAGTCTTGTTCCTTAAGAGAATGAGGCTTATATGATTGTGTGACTGTGTTCTTATAAATCATATGTCTTTATTCTTCTTCAATCCTTTTTTATTCTCTAGAGTGAATCAAGAGAATAATAGAGGTTTCAATGTCAAAATATTTCAGTGAGGGTCCCAAAAACTTGAAGCCTGTGAGGAAAACTAAAACTAAACCAAAATATAACAAAAGCCAAACCCCCAAAACTATTAACACTTCCCCTGAGGTAAATTATACTGTAAAAATTCATCTGCTTTTGAACACCAGAAAATCCACAGTAGACAGTCAGAGCATTTCAACAGCTGGAATGGTTTTACTTAAAGCTGTTACCTTATTAGACACCAGAAAACCTATTGCAAACTAAAACACACAGACTCTGAGACTAGATGCATTGACAGGGAAAGGTGACAAGCATGACTCCAAAATTTCCTGCAAGTTTTCAGTGTTATATATTTTGTAATCTTCACAGGATGCTTGTCAATAGACAGCATCAACAGAAATCTAAGCCCAAAGTAACTGAAAGATATATAGACCCTTATTGAAAGGATTTCCTTGGCATTAATTTCTTGCTATAGTAAATAGACCATATTCTGTTTCATTTCTTTTAAATTGAGGCCATTTGGAAAGCTATAAATTCTTTGTAGGAAGTAGATTTTCCTCTACTATTATCCTATTCAAAGGCTGTATTTCTTAAGGCTTTCCTCTAAGTAAATCTCATGGAGACTAAGTCACCTGTTAAAATGATACAAGCCATTTGCAAATGCCTTCCCTAGCCCTGGGAGCCACAGGCAGAATAAGAATACATTTTAAGCAACCTTCCAAAGGAGGCAAGAAGACAAGCTTCTGTTTGCTTCATACACTTCCAAGCTACCACAGGACAGTCCAGCAAAAGACAACAGTAAACAATTCCCAAATTTCTTCATTGTGGTAGAATATTTTCCAGTTGTCCCACTTTTCTGTGTCCAACCAACAGCTTTATGCCCAAAGGTATGTTTCTACTGCCATTAGTCTCCTGCATGAGACACAGAGTGGGCAGAAGATTGAGTCTTCTCTTTTGTTTTCTCCTGTGATGGCAAAGTCTGTGATGCTGAGGGATTCCCAGACTGCTTGAGGTGGGAGGAAGGGCACAGTCCATACAGCATCTTGCAGGGCCAGTGCCTTTGTACATGGCCAAGGCGTATCAGCCACCCTGATGCTCTGCCAGTGAGCAGAGAAGCAGCAAAAGAAAGCTGGGTTTGCTGAATGAAAGAGGGAAGATCGTGTAGTCCAAATGAACAGCAATTTAGACTTTTTATGTACGTAACCCCTGCCTTCTTTGTGTTGTCAAGAATAGCAAACAAGTGCTAGTAGTGAGCAAATCCATCTGGTGTCAGTTCCAACCCCCTCAAACCCAGATTTTTGGATTAATGTAGCCCTGTGCCAAGTGCTTTGACTGGCATAGATATTAGGATTTATTTTCTCTGTTGATAAATAGCCAGAGCAATGTTCCTGTCCTTGTGAAGCTGATGGAAATCCCTCTTAAAGCACTTGTCTCTCAGTATTTCCACTGAAAATACCACAAGATTCCTGCCCAGCCTGAAAAATAGAAGGGCAGGAGGAAGCAAAATTGTGTCTTAGGTTTATCTCTTTGCAGTTTTTTCAGAGATTTTTATGGGCATTAATAGCAGGCATGCTGAGAAGAAGGAAACAACTCACTCTGCAGCATTCCTGCTGCTACTGCTGCTAATGAAACTATGAAAAAACCTTCATGGTGTTCGTGATCTCGTGCCAAATCCCAAATGTAATATTACTTTTGTTGTTGGGCTTCCAGTCATGAAAATTAAAACACAACAAAACAAAACAACAAAAATGGCTTTACAGGATTTTTTTTCTCCATGGCAGTAGGCCTGGACATTCTTGTTTCAGATCCACCATAAATATTTGATTCTCAAGTCACTCATATTCATGATTCATATTGTTAACAGGCTAGTAGGCACACTTTGGCAGAGGACTCAACATGTGCCAGCTATTTGGAAACATGAGCACGTTAGAAATTGCCTTTTTTGACCATCTAATATTTTATTTTATCAAATTGTAAACACAAGAGAAGACTTAGGGACAGATTGTTCTTGGCCACAAAAAATGGAGTAAAAGCAAGGATTTTGTCTGTTCAGTAAACACAGTTCTTGCAAAGGAGTAAAAGCTCTTGGAATACCTGCCACCTTGCACTGTGCACTTGGAGCTGATGCTACAACCACTGAGGACAGGAGGAGATGGGCTGCTCAGTTTATCGGGAATTTTATTGCTTTCCATGCTGGAAAAGGTGTAGGAGAGAGACAAAGCCAGTGGCAGCATCTGTCCTCTGCTGAAGTGATGTACTGTGAATTGTTAGTTACAATCCATATGAGTGAATATGGTGACAGGAGCGGGGACTAAGCACAGCATGCATCTGCCAGTGTTGATGTTGAAGAAATAGAGACCAATCAAAAGGAAACAAAGCTTTATCTACATTTCAAAGTCAACACTGGTGCAGTGCCAAAACAGAGGAGAACAGCTGAGAGCAGCTGGAGACATTCATTTCTCTTGACCACACTTGGGTTTGTCCTTCAGAGTGCCTTAGTGTGATCCGAGCCCTTTCCTGGAGCAGAGTGAGAGCAGGAGTGGATGGGAGAGATGCTGAAGAATGAGTTGTGCATTGTGGGAAGAGGTCAAGTGTTAAAAAAGAGTGTGGATGAAGGAAGAGAAGAATGACAAATTACCTTCCCCGAGTGTCTGTGATTTTATCTTCCTGTGACCAAAAAGAGGAAGCCAAATTCAGAACAAAAAGGGTTTTTTCACTCTACAGAGAACTGCTAACAAGGTTTAAGCCTGGTCCTTCCACAAGGTATTTTATATGCCAGCTGTGAAATATCACAAACACTTGACAAATGTTTAACAATCCAGCCCTGCTTTGTTTATCCCTTTCAAACAATACCTTGTTGGGGGCCTGGTTCTGAGAAGCAACTGTGTAAAGAATGTGGATGGGAGGAAAATCAGCTTGTCAGAGTAAGAGAAAAACAGCTTTGACAGAAGCTGCAAAATTCCTGTGAACTCTATTCATCTGCCGACATATGGATGTCACTCCCTGGCAGGTGGAATCATCATCAGAGAGTGCTCCCTAAGCATTTCTTAAATGAGCAAATGCCTCATTTTCCAAGCCCAGTTATAGCAGAAAACTGCTGGGGAAGTTAATTGGTGAGTCTGGATACATCTGAAAAGGCTGCAATCACCACCCAGCATCCAGCTCTTAGCAAATGGCTGTGTTGAGCAGAAAAGACAACCTACCACAGCTCCATGTTACAGCCAGTGTTGTTACAAGGAAATACTTTGATGCTTGCTTTTTCTTAGTGGCCTGTTGTCCTGCATAAGGAATACTTAGAGGTTTATTTGGCCTCCTTTGTGCAATGAAAGAGCCATCAGATTTCCCTTCTTCCAGGCAATGAACCACTGGACACTCCCTCATTACCTTTAACTCTGAAATTGCCATTCATTTCAATTGTCATTGAAATTTTACAGGTCAACCTATAGCTCCCCAGAGAAAGTAAGCACTACTTTTCTTTGCCTTTCTCTCATATGGCTGCCTTTTCCTCTGTTGCCTTTTCCCCCATCAGAACTTCCTTTTTATCCTGGTGTTCCAGTTCTGTTTATGCAGTAAAAAGATTGAATGCATTAAAACAGTTTTGGATGACTTAAGCCCTTTAGAACACATCAGGTAATTTCCCACCAGCACATCTCTCCCTTTGTTGGAGCCAGGTCACAGTCTAGTCTCCAACAAAGGCATAGACATGGGTAGGGAGTTGTATTCAAGGTAAGAACTCATTACCCAGCTGTTGTGTGTGAGCCCTGGCAGCCAGCTAAGGGAGATAGAAGCAGGAAGGTAAAAGTGAGAAAACACGTGGATTGAGACAAAGACGTTTAAATGTGCTAAAAAAATTTTAAAAAACAGAAAACTAAGGCGTGCAAAAGTAACTGCTCACCGCCTCACTCAATGGCAGGCATTAATAAACTCCCTTCCAGTTTTTTTCCTGAGCACATTGTTACATGTTACATACTCCCTAGGAGTCGGCTGTCTGACTGTGTCACTTCCCTTCCCGATCTTTTGCCCACCTCTGGCCTACTTACTGGCAGGAGAAACAGAGAAGACCTGTTCAGTAACAACAGAAAATGTGTGTGTTAAAAATGTTCTTTGAGTCACAAATTAAAAACATAGCACCACACAGACTGCTGTGAAGGAAATTAACTCTCTCAGCTCAACCCAGTACACCAGCTCCTATGGTGACAGTAGTTTGATTACCCATAGTAATGCACTATCTCCTTTCTTCAAGAGGACTTCTACTATCCAAAGATGATCCAGAAAAATTTGTCCTTTCCATTTACCTCTGTTGCTCTAAAACAGAGTAGGCTTTTTCTGCACATCTTAAATTCTCCCTTTTATACTTAGGCCATAAAAAATCACTGTTCCTTTACCTATCATCCATGAGCTGATAGACTGGACTATAGGTCCTGCTTCCATGCAAGCTCTGCACAGCCTCATCTGGATGTATTTGGACTGAATGAAATTCCCTGTCTTAAGATGTTCACAATATTCTACCATCTCTTTCCTAGCTGTGAGATCTAAGAAGACAAAGGAGATAGCAACCAGGGACATTGAGTGTTATCCTAAGAAGGCTAGGATTATGAAGAAGCCAGAAACCTCTTCTGGAGCAAGCACTGGAGGTTTCTGTTCAGTGAGGCTCTGCATCTAGGAGAGCAGAGGCTGGGGCTGCCCATGCCCAGCTCTTCAACTGTAAAGGTCTGGTCACAGAGTAGGAAAGAAAGAGATGTTCATAGCCTGTGAGCAAGAAAAGGATATGGCATCACTGATGGGAGCCTTGCTAAAACCCTTCCCTTACAAGGGAGATTGCATAATTGGAAGACAGATACCAGCAGTGCTACAGCATCCAAACTGCCAGCCTTGAGAGAGAGAGAGATGTTCTGAGAAAAAGAGAGAGATCCTGTAGGTATCTAAGCTAGGGAAAATAGTATGTCCATACTGAACCACAAAAGGCTTTTCAATAGTTACAGTGGAGAATAAGCGGCAGTACCTATGCTGCTGCTTCTGGGTGCTGTCACTGGCACAGCAGTGCTGGCAGGAGCCACCATCATCAACAGTGGTGGGGGTTTGCTCTGTAACAGGCAGCTCCCTGCCTTCCCTGCCTTTGTGAACCCTGAGCTGTGCCATGGCTGTGGGGGGAAGCTGTAATCCTCGTTCTCATGGCAGGCAATCTCAGCCAACCTTCTAGAGAGGAAAAGCTGCCAGGCTTAGGATGTCAATCTACTGGTGGTATCCGTTTTGGAGTAAAATGACCCATCTTGCTTAAGAGCAGAAAATTTGGGATGGAAGAGTATGAAAGGGTAAACTAAACAGTAAAGTGCTATATAAAATTTTGTGTTAGTAATGCCAAATGACTCATGGAAAACTTAATAATCACCTCACTTCAGTTTCAAAACAATGTAAAAATGTTTTTAGTCTCACGTCTTCACTTAGTTCTTTCCCCCACCCCTTTACAGAGATCCTGTCTGGTGGCAGGGTACAGTTTCTCACTGCCAGAGCTCAGGGCCAGAAGGTCTCAGCCAACACCAATTTGAATTTAATACAATACACCCCACTGAGAAACTCTACAGAGAAATCAGTTTTGTTCTTTTTGTATTAGACTACAGGTAAGTCTGGAGTTTGGATTAACTTTTTTTTAATCCAATTTTTTTGAGTGTAGACATTCACTGCAAGCAGCCAAAATTCACAGAAATGCAGTCATGAGTTACCCATCATTACATACTTGTATCACATCCAGTACAGAGAGGGATTGTTCCTGAGGGGTTTGTTCATACTACACAAAAGAATTAGGAAAGGCAGATCTTTCAGCTGACCAATTTCATTAGAGTAATTTTGGGTTTATACAGTCAGTTAAGATCAGCAGATACTTAGACTGTTTTATCTGGAAAGAGCTCTTAGCTGGACTTGACAAACTAGGCTTCATCCAGGACCCAGCATCATATTCAGATGAATCAGAGGAGAGAGAACAGCACAGGAGAGGAAAGTAGATGTTACAAAGATCTTGAAAGCCCCTCCATCACCCAGCAATTTCTTTGCAATCTCACATGTGCACATACCAGATTATGCATTTGAATTC
Organism: Sylvia atricapilla; assembly: GCF_009819655.1. Taxonomy (NCBI): domain Eukaryota; kingdom Metazoa; phylum Chordata; class Aves; order Passeriformes; family Sylviidae; genus Sylvia; species Sylvia atricapilla. Next base: position 50,629,677 of record NC_089142.1, read on the forward strand.
AAATGTTAAATTTCTAGATGATATTTCGTCTGAAACCCTGTATTTATTTAATTCAAAAACAAGAACTTAAAAATAATTTCAGAAAAAAAAAGTCTTTCTTATGCAAAATAAATATTTTGAGAGATCTGACTTTAATTATTTGTCTTGGTGAAAAAGCCATATATAAGGAAAAACTGGGGTTTGAATGAATCAAAATAAAATGTTTGTTCTGATCACTTTGTGTAGTAAGGTTGTGATTTCTCTAAACAGCTAAAGATGAATTAATGGTTCTGCACCACAGAACGGGAGGAAACCCCATCTTCCCTGGTATCTGTCTACTCTGTTCATCCCCATCTTCTCAGCTCCCTTCTACCCAGCCAGCTTTAGCACTTCTCTGCCTGCCAAGGAAGATCATTCAACTCACTAAAAGGACCAAAAAAGAAAGGAAAGGGTAAAAAAAGCAGTGGCCTGCCCTTCTCAAAGAAAAACAAGAGGTTTTTTGGCGGGGATTAAGCTAGCTTCTCTCCTGGTCAGAGGGATGCCAGCACTGTCTGCAGGGTTGGCTGACTGGTGGCTGAGGAAAGAAAGGCTCAGGCAGGAAAGTGCAGAGAGCAAGACTTCCCCCTTTTGGCAGCTGCGAGCTGTTAGTTCAGCTCACAGTTATAACTTTAATCCAAACCCTAAGTGAACTGAAAAACCCGGTTTTCATGCATTCCTCTCTTTTCCTATCAGGTGAAACTTTTTTATTTTATCTTTTCATCTGTAGCATGAGAATTGAAATTATCAGATTAGGTAAATTATTGATTGACTCTAAAAGTATAATTTGGCACCCACATCTTATATTTCATGTTTCTTTATACCTCTAAAAAGAGAGCAACAACAGCAGTGCTAGCTGTATGTAATTTGTATTCCTAAGCACAAACTAATGTGCAAGTTCAGCTAAGTATATATTTAAAATATTTTCTAAAGTGGTCCTGAAAAAAAATCAAAGAGATATTCATATTTGATACCTTCTGTAAAGATAAGTTTTTATCTATAGCTGGACATACATGTACAAAGACACTCAGGGTGATGTGGACAGTTACACATGGAGTGGGTCTTTCTGACCTGACCTTCTCAACACTGTGTATGTAAAAGCAGGACAGAGACCAACTGCAACAAACCGTAGTAATAACTCTAATTCAGAAGTTACCAACCTTCTGAGAAGGGAAGAACAGGAATAGAACCATGCTTAAATACAGCCCATTTTGCTTTGTTCTTTAACCCAGTCACATTTTAAATACTTTGGAATTTATGAGTCTACTGAAAGTGAGGTCTCATAATGTGCACAGCATGTTGCCAGTTAACTTGAATGAGTTCTCCTCTGCTTTCTGTCTGATTACTATAATAGATTGCTTGAAAAGGGGGCCCTCCTTCTGAAACATATGTATTATGATGAAGTACAAAATCAGTCCATTAGGTGTCCAGGTAGGTTTGTGCAGCTCACCTAAACATCTGCCTTCCAAAATATGATCTGGTGTCCCTTGGAGCAATTTGGAGCGTTGAATCTCTGCAGCGTTCTGGCCCCAGCCCTGCAGCAGCATGATTCTTTGTCAGCCTTCCAGTTCTCCCTTGTGCAGTTCAAGAGACAAATGCTTGCTTGCTTGTGGGACTGCAGTGTTTTGATCTCCACTTCCAGATGGAACCAGAAGTGCTGAGGCACATAGAGAAAACAAAACTAAATTTTTGCAATCTGCAGGAAAGATGCCTAAGAATAATTGAAATACATTTCTATATGCTGGTTTTTGGGGTTTTTTTCAGCAGCATCATGACCTCAATCAAACAAAAATCTTTAAAACACCAGAGAGAAAATAAGAATTGAAGACATCCTTTTTTTAAATTCTATTTTATTTTCATCTTTTTGACATTTGATTCTCCCAAAGACATAGACAAAGCTTCTTCTGATCTCAGTGGTGGAGGATTTGACTCTAAAAGTTCAAACCACAAACAATGAAGCTATTACTCCTATGATTCATCTGACCCTCCACAGGAGAAAAAGAGTACCCTGTTCCTATAGCTGTAATGCTTACCGGAATTATTTCTGAAGTGATATGCAGTACTGGAATATCCAACACGTTTTATATGCAGATTACCTCCATAGCATTGGCTTATTGAAAGCACTCATCTGTAAAAATTACTTTAAAAATCATTTATGAAATCTTTTGCATGTTGATCTTTATTTCAGCTGCACTGTTTGAAAGCTGTAGAGCTTTGTATACTCTTTTCAATTGATTTCTCAGTATTAATTCCATTTACAGTATCTTGCATTGGTCACATTTATAAGTATGCAAAACCAGTTTGAGAAATGGATTTCTTCTCAATATCCTTTCATTGCACTCTGCTCAGAAGTACTGGAATTATTCTTCTCATTAGAGCTATTCACACCCTTTAAGGCATAGTGGCACTACCATCTTGAACTTCTTATGCAAATAATCTGATCTTGTAGCTGAAACTTACAGAAAAGTGAAAAAAGTTACATTTATAGGAAAAAGATTGCTTGATACTTGATAGTTATGAAATGTGTTCTTTTTTGCGCTCCTTGAGGTCACTGGGAATGAATCCTGTCACCACCATGGTATAAATCTTATGGTTGCTTAATAACCTGCACAACATATACTGGTCTCTATTTGTAGAGAAGAAATAGAGTGAGTGTTTCATCTGAGAAGTCGTACCTTGCTTCCGCCATGAGCTTAGCCCTGAAGCAGATGGGAGAGCTCCAAGGCTCAGCACAGATCAGAGCTGCTGGCTTGGGATCCACAACTGGCACAGCCATCTTCTGATGTCTTGCCCCACTGTGTCCTGGGTGCAGAGCTGCAGCCAGAGTAAATGCTTCATGTAGCTGGATGAAGCTTTCATCCCTGGAGAAGATCTAAATTTCCCTCCTCTCTTGTAGCTGCTGGAGCTGCCAGAGAAGTGTTTCACTTCAGGAAGTGAAGTGAAACTTCACTTCAGAAACTATTCTTCACTACAGAAACTATTCTGCTTCACTTCAGGAAGTTCCAAATTCTGGGAGCTTTCCAGGCTTCTCCCTCAGCCAATTTACCACCATTCTCCCCAGCGTAGGTCACCAAAGGCTGAGGAGACCAATCTTGCCTTTCCCTGCTACAGTCCTGTTGGAGAAAAAAATTTCATCAAAGAGATTGACTAGGATCAGTGCTTCTCTTGACCATGCCACCAGCAGACAGACAAGGACTAGACAAGGAATGAGCCTGTCTTTCCTTCCCAGGACGCCCTGTGACCTGCCCTGGCTTTGAGACAGTGAAGGAGGACCAGCTGTACCAGTGTGGTACCAAGTTTTGCATCCCATGCCTGCATCAGCAAGGCTGTGTGCCTTGGTGGCAAACCCCAGCTGTCCTCACCACACAGTCTGATTGGACATACCCTACCCCACATAGGGGAAGAAGGGGGTCTCTGAGGGCAAGGATGTCAACTGTGATGTGTCTGTTCTCAGGACAGGAGGAGATATTAATTGTCCAGCACTGCTGGGTTTTGCGATCGAGAGTTTTCTTCCTCTTTTTCTAGTTTTTATTTTTTAATTAAATTGCAAGTTCTCATTTTCCTGGTAAATTCCAGTTTTAAGTAAACTATGAGCTATTTAAACACTATTTTACTAGACATACTGCACATTTGAAGAGCTGATGATGGCAAGAGAATCTGATATGATGTGAAACAAGTCCTTTGACAGCTATTTCAAAGAGACAGAGTTTGAAAGAAACCCACACATCCACACAGGGGCTATTAGGAAACCAAAGAAACAGACATGTTGGGATCCAGGAGTAGGATATTTTAAAATTTCAACCAGCATCAGGCTCAGATCTTGCTAATTTAGTGTACTATACGCTGTAGTTCAGGATCACCAAATATTAATGGAGAGTCACTCACCTTTGAATTGATTTTAAGGCAGTTTAGGAGTATAACTCTTCCTTATCACTTGCCTACACATGCCAGAAGTCCAGGAGAATTATAGCAGTATTATAAAAAAGTACAGCCATGTTGACATAAATTCCTGTAGGGGACCTATGAGGGAATGAAGTGGCTATATTTTCTATGTAATTAATTCTTCCCCAAACAAAAACATTCTGTTTCTGTCAATAAGCCTGTGTTTTAAAAACTCTCCATCTAGTTCCCCTCTTTGAAATGAAGGTTTACACACTGACATTTAAAATCTCATTTATTCAAATGGTCAAAATTTTTCAGGCTACCTAAATAATAGTCCATTTTGGAATAATAGACATTTTTGGAATTACTTTGAGATTTTTTTTTAGTGTCTTAATTAATTTTTCAAGGGGAAAATAATAAAAAAGGGGGAGTTAGAAATCCTAAGATAAATTCTTTCATAAAACAGAAGATCATACCTTTTCCCACAGTAATTTTAAACACTGAGATTCTTCTCTTTTGTTTCCTTCCTGTCACAGTGACCCTAATGAGAGAAGAATGATGATTATATTGTTAAATGAAAGTAACTTATTTTAGCATTGTCACTATCGCTTTAAGATTTTTGTCCATAGTTATCTGCCTAATTACTGTTCTTTACAACTGGTATATCACAGAGATGTGCACATACAAACATTACACATAGCATTTACAGAAGTAAACTTTTTTCTCAATTATTTTTCCTCATATAAGTCTGCATTAAAAACAGTGCTCTCTATGCTCTGTGCTTTATTCCAGGGGGATACAGTTATGATTACACTGAAAAAAAGGCTCTATAAACCACAAACACTTGCCAGCTTTGCCAGCACATCATTATTACAACACTCAGTATGCTATTTTTCTTCTGTTTTATGCAAACAAAATTCACACTCAGTGGGAAAAAAAAGTACATTACCAAGGCATGAATTAAACTCCTCCTAGACCTCAAACCCTACATCCCATAATTTTAGAGTTTCAGATATGCATATTTCTCTCCTGCCTCTGTCTTAGTTTCATCTGATAAAGGAACAGTGTCAGGGGAGATTTTACTTTTTGTTTGCCTTGACATGGTAGGTCAGTTTGAGTGCAGCTACTTGATCTGCCAGCAGTCAGCTACTTCCCATATTCAAGTGACTTTAATTAAAGTCTAGCTGAAGATGAATACATGAGAGTAATACACATGGACCTGGTTAAAAAAATTGTTACAATTTGACCACTGAACAACCAAGCAAAATCAGAATAAATGTGCAGCAGTGCAAATATGCTTGTAGAAAAACATGAAAATTATCATTAATGCCCCTTAACTAATGCCTTACTAGAGCAAAGCATTAAAAGTATTATGTGGGAACTATGCCATATACAAGAAATATAAGGAAATTTCAAATGAAAATAAAGTTCAGACCATCTCTACATTATAATTTCTTTCTTTCCTCTGAGTAGATAAAACAGACCATTTGTTAAATTAAAATCAAAAAATCTGACCACAATTATCTTAAATGTGTTACTTATTAATATGTGAGACTCTGTGTGGATATTGTCTCTGGAAATGCTCTTTTCAGATCTAGAAGGAAGCTCTGCATTCCAACTCCTTGCAGCCCTTCTTGGGGGCATGAGATTTTTACTTGTCCTAGCAAGCTGGATGGTATTTATCCATTCCAGTTATTCCAGCTAGTTCATGCCACCCTTGATGGGTTGCAAAAACCGTGAGAAAGGATACAAAGCAGCATGGATATTTGAGGCACAGGAGTAATGTGATAGTAGCTCTGTCTGCTTATTCACAGACTTACCTAGGAGTGTTTTATTCCTCCACATGGGCATCTATCAGAACTCAGCCCTTATGTGACTGTTTTTAGGACACAGAATGCAACTAATCCAAAGGACAGTGTGGGAATAATTACACTGAAATCTATCTTTCATGTCTGTGGAAGCAAAAAAGCCAGGTGAAGCCAACTTCTGATTCATCTGACTGCCAAGATCTCTCAAATCCTCACCCTTATACACACACAAATCTGACTGGAATTAACTTCATTAAAGTTAGTCCTATTAAGGCTCATAAACGTATTTTGGGAATGCTGACAACTTTCTTCTGGAATGGTGGTTTGTGAACAGTTTTCTTCCCGTTCCACGCACCAGCAATGATGCAATTAGGATAGGACAAGGTGGTGTCACATGCTGGAAACCTAATGTGCATTGCAAATGATAACAACCACAAGTGGGTGAGAAACCTTTCTGCCTCAACTTGTGGACCCTTGGGAGATTCCTGTTTTTGATCTATGAAAATTAGCTAGCTGTGAGAACTCTTTTGTTTTTTCAGGGTAACTTTTAGTGAGCTCAGATGAAAACCAAATCAACAAAAATCAAAAAATCTATGTTTCCCTTCAGAAAAAAAACTCTCTGATATTTTGCCAGTTTTTGTCCTTGAGACTGAAGACCCAGGTATTGGGTGTAGATAAAAGAATTCCACTGTGGTATTTTCAGTGCCATCTATTGGGAAGAATACATGCAGTGATGTCTTGAAATAGAGCAGGGGTTCCCAAAGATAATAATTCAATAACTAAAGTGGTTTCAGCTACTAATTTCCAATTATTTCAGCAGTTAAAGCCTTTGAGGGGGGAAAGTCTGTAGAACCAAATTGAGGAACTGCCCATAGGTGCAATCCCCTTCTCAGCAATACTCTTGGCCTCTTTCCCCTTCTGGTACAGGGAACTCCAATGCTCCCAAATTCTTTCTCTAGGGTGACTGTGACACTTCACAAAATACTGCATCAATCAGCCTATTCAGCACACATAAAGAGGAAAGATCTTTGGGTAATTTGCTGTGAATGGATAGAAATAAGACTGAAAACCTCTAAGCTCTTTAGCTTCCCATCCCTACATCAGTCAGGCATAATACAAGGCAGCCCACAGTTGTTTTTTTTTTTTTTTTATCTTGCTTTCAGCATTCACATACCCACAATTACTATTTTTGAATTAAGTTATTATTGGAAAATATTCATTTTGTAATGAAATTTGAAACCCACTTCTTGTTGCAATTACAGGCATAAGTTTTTTCTTTCCATCATTGAAGCGTTCAGAGGAGTCCAAATTATGCTAACAACAGAGCGTAACTTTCCCATACCTTGTGGAAGAGAAAATGTTGTGTCTTTGCAGGAAGGAAGACAAAACAGAGGAGCAGCTGTTTCATACATAAAGGTACTGAACTAGGTCAGGGCCATTGAATGATGGTAAAAGATGGTACATAATGAGGCAGAATCTTGAAAGTGAATTTTTAGAACTGTAAATAGTATGTATTAGGGTGTTCCAGAGCAACTTGGTTGTCTTATTAAAGATAAAGGTACCTGTTTTTTAAAAGGTTCTTATTCAATACTTTAGAAATCAAGTATGTTTTGGGCTATCCATCCTTATTAAACTTCTAAAACTGCTGTTCATTTTTACATTTTAAATAAAGAATATGGTATTTGGAGGTAGAAGCACAAATAGACTAATAAATTTCATTTATTCAAATGTTTATTAATTACTTTCATTTAATGCATTTAAAAGTTAATTAATTGCTTCAAAATCACTACATTCTATTAATCAAAAATGTAATAACTAAAAGCAGACATAAATTTTAAGACAAAACAGTTTGTATTTGGAAATGTTGAGATCATTGCAAACTGCATAGGCTGTTGCAACATGGATCAAAAAAACCCCAACATGGATATGATCTTGTACATAAACCTCCTACAAACTTCAGAGATTAATTTGGTTACCTAATTGCAAAGGACAGTTCTTCACATCTGTTTTTCAAAACACAGTGGGAGAGGGGATATCTATTTGTCTCTAAGATGAAAATAGATAGCAATTGAGGTTTTTTAATTCAGAACAAGAGAAATCAAGTATTTAATGTTCTTTGTGTTCATAACTGCATAGAAAATCTCATTAAACATTACTCATTTGGGCATTGTTGTTTATTTCCTTGGAGACAGCACCAAATCCTAAAGTACAATTGAAATCAATGACAAAAAACCTCAATCAACTTCCAGGAAAAACAATTCAAGTCTATAGTGAGGTAATGAGTTTTTCATTAAAAAAGCCCCCAAACCAACACAAAACACATTTTTCAAAGCCTGAAAAATGTAGTCCACTTGGACCTTCAGGTATTTCAATGTCTCTACTCCTCCTTTGACAAATAAATCCACTAACACACACAGATTTCAGTTTTGAAGAAGAGTGACAATTGAGTAATTGCAGAAGGGCAACAACAACATAAGACATGGATTAAGACCTTCAGCTGAAAGAAAGATTCTGTTGCAAGAAATACTTCTGACATCATCTTGGGTTTATTGGGAATATGCACGCACACACGCACACACACACCTCTTAATGCATTTTTGTCCCAGTCAGAATAGAAAGAAGCGTAGAGACGGAAATTTCTGTTTAAACCTGCTGAGCTCAATAATTTGGGAAAGACCAGGGAGACAAACTGGAAGAACTTGTGGATGTGATATTGCAACAGAGTCAAGTTTGGGAGAGGGAACTGTGAGAGCTACTGTCATGAACTTATCCCATAATGGAAGTGTTCATCATCTGGAAACAAGCACTTAGATGAAAAGTTCTGGATCTTCAAGTTGGTTTCAGGGTGACAATGAACTTACTGAGAGATGTTCCATAAAAAAGAGATGGGATATAGAGATATACAAGGGTATTACCTTGCATGGTTCCCTTGTAGAGGACTGGCACAGTGTGAAATAAAACATTCAGTTCTCTGAGAACAATGAGTTTGAGTTTGAATCAGCATACTGAAGGAATAATGATTGACTGCTGAAAATAAAAAAGGTGATTAAAAGAGTTTTGCATTGTCATGTTAAGCAAATCTAAGGCCTGGACAGAAAATGTCATTTTGTAATAGACACCACTGAGACAAAAACAAGCCATGAATAAATTTAGGATGCAGATGAGATTTCTTATCTTTCCAACAACTAGGTTTTTGGAACAACTTGTTTTTAGATCAGTCATTATAAATTAGGGCAAGGATTGCATGACAGATCCACAAGTAACATACAGGAATGGGTCTTCATCAGCACATAATGTTCCTTTCCTGGGAGCTTGTGTTACTTGGTTTTAAAAACATGATTACAGCAAGTGCTGGGGAAAAAAATACCGAAACAAAACAAAAAAACCAACCAAACAAAACTAAACTGCAAAAAACCTCTCTGAAAAGAAGTTTAAAACTCACTGAGCAGCCAAAAATTTTTCTCTAGCAATAGCTTGTTTTATTGTTCAAACCAGGAACATTTGCTTCAGATTGTACATTAGAAATTTCATGAAAAATAATCTGAAAATGATTCCAAGAAGGGCATATAGATTAACATAAATTTTGAAATTCATTTAGGTTTCAACACAGCACCACCTATTGGAATGAAAACAGTAATGTCTGAAACAGTGAAAGCATAGCTGGAGTCAACTATGATTAATTTATAAGCTTAAAGTGGGGAGGGCTCGTAACTAGCTCTGCCTTACAAACTGTCCCAACTAACATAAATTTGACAGCAAATTCACTATTCTATTTTCATGCTATTAGGAAGGAAGACCTTTACCACAGTGTAAGAGAGGTAAAGTTTTTCTTCGAGTTATTAGACATAACTTGGCCCAAAGTGAAGATATTTATAGAGTTAAAGGAGATAATAATATATTTCCTAGGAAAGAGACCATTGTGTATGGCAATTTAAATGAGCTGCAGATAGATAGATATAAATGATAAAAAGTAGGTGCTTGGCTGCCATTAGAGAACATATCAGCCACTTTAAAATACACTTTGCTTAGACTAATCACCACATTATTGCTATTCTAAATGAGGCGTGCAGGTGTAAAACTGGAATAGAGGAGTCCCTTCTGCTTGTTAATGAGGAGATTATAACGTGTTGCAGATCAGAGTTTGAGGTGGGCAGAAATCTAGGGCACTGAACAGCATCCAAAGAGCAAGATGGGACATGTGTGGTTCAAAGGCATGATCTTGGGGATTTCTCTCTTTTGAATTATCTTTATCCTCCTTCCTTGTGGGAAAAGAAAAGTCCTCCAACTTCCTATTCCTAGGAATTTTTTTTCTTTTCACAGTTCCAGAAAGCAACTTATGGGGAAAATAGCTGCTTTGCATAGACATTATGCTGGCAAAGTTTGAAATACCAGTGTCCCCATACCCACCCTCCGTGGCTGCTTTCCCACTGCAAAAGCAATCCAGAGAACAACTGTAAGATGTGTGAGGCAAAAAAATTATAAAGGCCCATTCTGTGTCTCCCTGAAATGCTAGGATGCAGAAGGATGATGCAAAAAATAGGTTGAAGTTCCCTTGGAGCAAAGAGCCTGCCCTCAGTTGGCCAGGAGTGCTCAGAAATGCTGCCTGCCCCAGCTTTCACAGTGATGGATAAAATTGAACTCTGCTGAGCTGGCATGTGGCCTCATCACAGTGGTCTACTCCATCAGGATTTTTGCAGAGGCAAACAGCTCAGCCCTCCCTTCATCCCTTAAAAAAAAAAAAAAAAGCTCTTTTTTATTTCTCACAAGAGTGCCAGGACAGATGCCAATTAAGGAAAAAAAAAAGTGCTGTGGAGAGTGGGGGTTGGAAGGGCCAGTGTACAGCAGTAAACTGTTGCATTTACTGCTGGCCAAAGAATCTTTCAGGATTCCCAGCCACAGACCTTGGCTTGCCGGGAAAATACAGACCAGCACCAACTCCCCTTACCACTTACTGTACCCTCAGCTGGATGAGCTGATAGGATTTGGATAGCACTTTGGGTAGGATTACTGTCACCTGGCATTAAGGACCTCACAGTTGCCACATGTTGCTGGGTGTCTCTGGAAGCAGAGAAACTCTGAGATGAAACTGCTCTCTCCAGGGTAAGACTAACTCTAGAGCTGAAGAGAGGAATCACCACCTGCATGCTTTCCCATCTTTCTTGAGCTAGCCTCAAGTTAGTTGAATCCCAACCAGGAAATATAATATTATAATTTTAATGCTAAAGATCCGTAGAATATTAATTGCTTTCTAATAAATAAAGGCTGGTGCACCCACCACTTCAGCAGAGAGTATGCTCTGCTGAACATACAAAATAAATAAACAATTACAAACACCACACTCCCATTTAGCAAGAACCCCCATGTCAAATAAATCTGTTCTTTTGAAATTCATAAAGATGAGAACAACAGTGTTCACGAACAAGAGCAGAACCCTTGCATTTCAGTAGTATGGCTGTACTACGGATATAAAATATTTCCATAAAAATATTTTTATATCTATAAAAAATGGATATAAAGTTATGATTCACACTAATTGGAGGATACTAGTTCCTGTTTTAGTGCAAATTTACACAATTTTTTGTGTATTGAGTTTGACATTTTAAAGCCTTGCACCTTATTTATTTCAAGCAGCCACATTCTGTAAATATTATTGTTCTTATTTAGTTGTTTGAAATCTTCACTTGCCCTCTGTTCTCACCCCCAGATAGAGTTTACACAAGTAGGAGGAGATTTCAAATGTGTGATATTTTTTAAAGAGACAAGAGCCAAGCACAAAGCTAGTAACAACATGTGGCGTTTCAGAGTGTGAGGTTCATAGTTGTCTTATTTTAGACATCTTAGTCATCAACTTCTCACAGTTTTGCTGCAGGACATGAACACAAAAGAAAATTCTGGAATACTCTTAAAACAGTGATAAAATTGGGTTTGAAGGAAATTATCCTCTTTTTAAAAGTCCTTTGAAAATTCTCTATACCCACAAATCTATGCTTCTTTCTCTTTTTCCACCCCATGAACAGCAATATGTTTCCAATTGGCCACCAAGGAGGTTTCAAGGGAAATATAGTCCTGATTGTGATTCTTCCGTGGCCTACCATTACTGCAAATTTGTTAATTTGTTTCCCTATAGAAGTGAATAAAATAAAAAATTAAGAAGGCTAGTAAATTTTCATTTACAAATAATAAGCATAATGAATTTTTATTGTATTTGCATTGGTTAGTTGTGACTTGGACTTGTTTTTAAAATCTTTATTGTGTCTACAAGCATTTCCTTGTTCTATGCATATCTGAAGATCAGTGTCAGCCTATAACAGTGCATTTGCACTCAGATTAGAACCTTTTCCTATTTCTTTTTATTTCTCTCATAAGTTTTCCAAACTATTTGAAATAAATATTTCACAGAAATATACTTTGCCATTTATTATAGTGTAGCCAGTAGAATTAAGCTGTTATGAGTGCCTTCATTTTTGTAATGAGTGATTTCAGAAAAGATGTAAATTGAATTTCACCTCACTCTTTTAGAAAGACACATAGTTTATGCTACAAAATGTATGAAAAGTATAACAGTATTCTTACATCTTTTTAGAGATCAAACGTTTGTTGATGTGCATCGACCTGATAAAAGTAAAAAAAAAAAAAGTCTACAGACTCCTGAAAAATCTTTTGCTGCAATGTCACGGCACTATGTGCTGCTAACCATGAACTAGAAGAATAAAAAAAAAAATCTGCATGCTTGCACCCTGATATCTGAAAATCTACTCTTTCATTCTCCTGATCTGAAGAACCAATATATTAGTGATGTATTTTTGCACTAAGCTGGATTACTCATAAATATTTTTTAATTTTCTTTTCCTCTACTGGTGAAAAAAACCCCAGCCTTTTTCCCCTGATTTCTCTCTGCAGTATTTTGAGGCTAACTCTATGAATCCAGAAATGTTACCCAGCTAGAAATAAAGCCTGACTTTCAAATGGGCTGAATATTAGCCACTCCTACATCATGGATACTGGTGAGTACTCAAATTTTTACAAATTGGGCCATTTGTAGTAAAAGCCATAGGCAGCCTGAGTTAAAAAAATTAACCCTATCCTTACTTTGAAAGATCTGAGAAACCCCCAACCACTCCTAAGTTCCAGTCATTGTACTTTCTAAGGAAGACAGGGAATAGGGAAGCAAATGGTTGATTTTCCAGCTGCAAAAACTTCTGGTCACATCCTGGCTATGGGATGTTATCCTGTATTACTGAGGCATAGCACTGCTAGTGTTGCTTAAAGACTTTTCCAGGGCTGCAAGAAAACGCTGCAACATGAGCGCTGTTAACTTTATTTCTGACTTTGAATTATTTTTGAAATATTTTCATTGAAATTACATTCACTCCTGAGCATATTGTATCTACAGGGTGTATGTATATATGTGTCATTGAAGCAGGCGCCCAGAGACACTGTGGAGTCTTCGTCCTCAGAAATGTTTACAGCTCAGCCGGCCAAGACCCCGAGCCAGCCAGCACAGCTGCAAAGTTGACCTTGTTCTGAGTGGGGGCTGGGACCAGATGCCCTCCAGACAGCCCCTGCAGACAGAATAGGTTATTGGATGATTCTGTTGTTCACTGTCATGGTAGCAAACAATGCAGGTGCTTCCTTTTTCTGCCATGTATTTAATATTTTTCTCATTATGTTATTACCAAATCCCGGTGTAATGAGATTTCAATGCTTTTTAGTATTTTAAGTAGGTACAGGAAATAGAGGGGATCATTTGTTAAGAAGCAATATCATCCCTAATTAACTTTGTATACTATTTGCATGCTAATTTGTTTTAAGTGTTTTTAAATACAAGTAAATATGAATTGAAATGACAAAGTACTGGGTGGAGCTATTTATATTCTTCATCAGATCAGAGAGTATACCTATCAGTTCTCATAATAGCTTTACTTTGGATAAATTAACCATTGATAATGCTCAGCTTTTACTACAGCAGGTAATTGCCAAAGTTCATTTCTAGTCTCAATGTATTTTTTCTGGAATATAATCTGACATTGAGATCTCCTGGGCAGTCCAATGAACAAGACATGGTAGTCAAAGGCTTTGGTATATCCATATCTCTGACACTGAATAAGCTCATTCTTAAAGCAGGTTGGGGACCAATTCAAGATTTAATATAACCAGGAAGAAGCTTTATATCGACTTCAGTTAACTTTTTCGTAGTGTCCACTCCTCTCAGTTTTGATTCTGGAAGTCTCATGCAAGTGAAAATTCCATTTTTAATCTTCAAGATCATAGTAGGTGCTAAAAGCAACCTCAGTGAGGGTGAGGCATAGGGTTGCATAAAAAACAGTGATCTTTATTCATGCATTGTGCAATATGTGGCGCCTAATGGATGGGGAGGGAGAAACCTTTCTCTCCAGATAAGTTTCTCTTTCAATACTCACCAGTTTATTTCAGAAGGCTCTCATGAACATTAATTGTTTACTGTCATCACTGTTGTTGTATTAATTGCTGTTAATTACAATACTATCATAGTAATGCCTTCAGCAAGGCTTTCCAGTTCAGGGAAATGGGAAAATGATGGTCAGTTCCTACCTGCAGGAGCAGGATTGTATCTTAGTTGTTAAGAACATTTAAACACCTTCATTATGCTAAAGTCTCAGAGACTTCTAATTCCACCTGTGTTGCAGACAGGGAAGCATTTCTGTTTTGCTTTGGGGTGGGCTGGTTTGGGCTGTTGCTTTTGTAAGAACTCAGTGTTAATAAAATTCACCCTGCAGGTCAGGAAGTCCTCCTGCAGGCAGATGGAATTTAAAGATTATCCAGAAACACCACCCAAAACTGCCTGTATCTGGCAGGGATGTTGATCACAGTGGGAAAAGAAGATCCTGTTTATGTTTTTCTTGCTGGAAGGGCATAAATTATGGGATGTATACGAACCAAACCTCAGTTTCTGCACATCTCTTGTAGGAGGTCTGTGTTTATAAACACATAAAACATCTGTTAAGTGTCTGCAATTTAAACACCTGGCTTTTTATAGTACAATCTAATATCTAGTTTAAAAAAAACCTGTGAAGTCTAACAAAGTTGCACAAGCTATTGCTTAAGTCCTTGCAAGAAATGCAAAATAATTACATAATTACAGAAAATACTGGCAAATGCAGACTGCATTTTCCCATTTCAGTTGAATTTCTATGTTGAAGCAATTAACTGCACCTTTGCAGCGAAAACTTTGCAAACACTTAAATTTTTTCAAGTCTTGCATAAAATTTTGTGATGTGTGTATCTTCATTGAGGAATAACCAGAAAAACTACATTAAAAAAATCCGTTTTACAAATAAGTAAATGCATTATGTACTCTGGATATATCATGTGAATGTCACGCTAACATATCTGCTTTTTCATTCACAGAAAACATCTCCAAGCCACTATACATCAGAAAACACTTTCCAGTGCTGAGGTGGTTACTAGCTTTCCATATAAGACGCTCTTTGGCTTGGAAAGGTTTTTTGGCCTCACAGTTGACAAAGATAATCAGAAACCCAAGACAACTCAATCTCCAAACTTTGGAAGGGTTAAAATAGATTTTGATGTCCTCAGTTGGGACAGCTGGACACAATATCATCTCACAAGAGCATCTATTTGCATTTTTGATTGCCTAAACACATTCACCAGTCTGGCCTTAAATCAACGAACAGATTGTTCTAAAAAAAGATTCTAAGTCTTTTTTTCAGAGTGAAATCAGCCATGAAAATTATGGCACATTTCTAAATATGTTTAATTGTATTTTTTTTTTTTAGCAGTAAGTCTAGTTTTAACAGGTGCCATTAAAGCTTGTGCTGTTTTATGAGCAACATGTTGGTTAGCTCCACTGAAAATTCATGACCCACAAAGAGTCTGTCAATCTTCAGTGTATATTTGCTCAATGATGGAATGGAAATCAACCTCTTTATCACTGAGCACATCTTGCAGACATATAACAAAATTAAATGAAAAATCCTTTTCATTTGAGAATTCAAAGTAAAAATTTCTTATGACATAACTTACTTTTACTTTATCCAGGCAATGCAAAAAAATGTGTCATCATC
Source organism: Sylvia atricapilla (assembly GCF_009819655.1). Taxonomy (NCBI): domain Eukaryota; kingdom Metazoa; phylum Chordata; class Aves; order Passeriformes; family Sylviidae; genus Sylvia; species Sylvia atricapilla. Next base: position 50,645,446 of record NC_089142.1, read on the forward strand.
CACACCTGCACCAGAACTTTACTAATAAAGGGCTGTAAATGCCTGATGGTGCATGCGAGGAATTTGGATCTGTTCCCACTGAAGTCAAGGGGAGTTTTGCTACTGAATACAACAAAGTATCTTGTCCTTGTGTGAACTTAATAATATGCATCATTTCCATGAGTAGCATGCACCAGGTTTTGTGACGACTATTTGGTTTACTCATATTTGATTACTGGTCATTTGAAACTTAAATGTTAAACATTGGGATACGGTTTCTCCTCTGAACTAAGTACTTTGTGAAGCCACGGTAACAAATTGGAAAGATTGGGGACATTAGGGACAACAAAGAATTCATCTGCCAAAGAGGATTCTCCAGCTGGTGAATGGAAAAACAGCTGACTCTTACGTCTTGCAAACATCAAGGCCAGGACATGGTGTTAAAAAGCCAAAATCAAGGGGGTTCCTCTGATTTTCAGCTTTTAAATGGCCATGAGAAGAAATGCCAGACAGTATAGAGCAGTATCTGCTCATCTCAGAGTCAGCTCTGCCGAAACAGAAAGCTGTTATCTGTCTTGTAATCTGTGATATTATTTCTCTTAGACTGAGTTGTTGGCTCCAGAATTTGAACACCAAGATATCAATTCTTCACAGTATTAATTCAAAATAGCCTTTTGAATAATCTCTGCAGTGCTTTATACAGTTGAGTCTCTCTGATATTTTAGGGAATATGCCCTGATTTTCAATACAACAAGGAGCAAGGACATTTTCTGATCCTTTCTTGATGAAATACAGAAAAGCTTGTCTGTCTCTGGCACAAACTTGAGGACTGGAGATACTCAAGTATGTTTTCCAAGGTGTTGGAGTAAGAAAGATTGAAGAGGAAGGAATGCCAATAACTCATACTGCTTCACTGAAGACCTTAGATACAGAGCTGCAGGCCACAGTCCCTGTGTGATGTGGTCCTCACTGGTGCCTACTTTTATTCAACATCTTTTAGTCAATGAGTGCTTTTCCAGGGCTATCTCTGGCCACTTACAGCAGCAATGTTTTCTCTCCTCATAACTTACAGCTTCTAGGTGTTAGTAAATGCTGTGATGGTGATGATGGCTCTGAGCAGTGAGAGGAGGCTGTTTAGAGTGGGAAGGTGATAAAGAGTAGCAGGCACAGCAGCACCAGTGCAGGAATAAGCACAGGCTTCTCTTCCCTTCCTCATGTTCCACTGGTGCCTGACTCTGCTCACATGGGCCCTGAGAGCTCCCCTATGCCCTGGTGCTTGAGGACAACCTCAGCTTTGCAGAGGTTGGTCCATTGACTGAGATGTAATTTTGTGTTTCTGTTCTTACTCATTTGTCACTATAGGGAAATTTTCTTATTCTCAGAAAATGTGTTTCCTTAAAGAAAGTACGTGGACATTGGTCAGACACATTGATGGATGTGGCCTCTGTGATTTAGAAAAGCAAAGCAAAAAAGCATTGTCTTCTGGAGACCTGTTCTGTCTGCCTTGCCCATGCACGCCACAGGATTTACCATGGACCTCTGCAACAGTGTCCTTGTATCCAGGGTTTTCAGGGTGAGGGAATGTTCTCTGCTGAGTTTAAAAACTGTCAGCTATCAATATAACTTGCAGTATGTAGCAGAAAACTGCAACAGATAAAATCAAAAATAAATTGTCTGCTTCAACTGTATTGCCTGAGCAGCACCATCAGTTCCTTCGCTTCTGTTTCACTGTCCCTTTACAGAAGGCTCCTCACACTCATGAACATGTGTTTCTACTCAGAAAATCGTCAAGGAAAGACCACCTGCCTACAAAGGATATTTTTTTCCCTGTCTGAGTGGGCGTCTTGCAGACAGGTTTTAGTACACAGCAAAAAAACAAGCAGAACAATGAAGTGAAAGGGCAGCTTTCTTCTAATGAAAGCCTACACTGTCATCTGACATGTTTGTAACAAAACTAGGAGAGAAGGCATTTCTTAATGACTGTTCCTGGTGAAAATATAATGAATAAATAACTTAATGGGAGAACATAGTAATAAGAGACTTGTCATTTGCTTTGGGGCGTTAGTTAATTTGGCTTGGTTTTTTTAAGAAAAAAAACTCTGAATGTACTCAAACAGGGAAATAAAAGGTTTTTGTGACTGCTGATTTTCAATCAGTTTTCTGAGCCATCTCCAAACAGTAAGCAGATAAAAAAATAAATGCTATTTTTTTCTAGAACCCTTAAGAAGTACACCACAGGGACTGTTGGACAAGAAAGGTAATTATCTTTGTGGCTTATTGTACTGATATCAAGTGAGCTAGATGTTAAAGTCTTGTAACTGAGAATCTCAAAGAGTAGGAGTCCAATCCTTTGCATTTGAGGCTTTATCCAAAACGGACTTGGCTTAATGATTTCTGTTGACTTAAGTGGACACCGAGTCAATCTGATCTGCTCTAGTACTTTCAATTTCACAGAGTCATGCCTTTAAGAATGATGTGATTGAACTGTGAGAGTGATGGAAGCTTTACTTGACTGGACCATCAATGTGAAAAAAAAAAGCTAAGGCCAGTTAGATCCAGCAAAGACTTGGCACTATATATTTAAGAGAAAAACAAATAAATAAGCAATAACACTAAGAGAAGGCTTTGTAGAAAAAGACCTTAGCAATTAAGTGATGGTCAAAGTCAATGACACAGTTGCAGATACCTATACCAATGTCAATCAGCACCTAAATAAATGTTTTCTGAGCACATGGGAAAACAGCCCCTTCTCTCACAGTGGTTCTCACTGTATGTTCTTTTATTCTAACAGAAATTGGGGATGAAGATTTCTTCCAGTCCAAAGGGAAACTAAGGAGCTCATCAGTCAGAAAGGAGAGGCCTCAGCAGTCTGAGCCTGCACTCAGCAGCTGCAGGCAGCTCTAGCTGCTCTACAGGCAGCGTGCCACACGACAGGGCAGCAAGAGACTCAGCAGCAAGAGACCCAGCAGCAAAACCCAGAGGCAAGCCCGTGTGCTGCTGCTGCCAGACATCAGCCTGGAAGCTGATGGCTCAGTATCCTGCAGCTGTCATGCACATCCTGTGTGTGTACAGAGGTGGCTGAGGGTCATCCTCCACAGCCAAGTGAGTGTGGGAGGAAGGCGAGGAGTGACATTACTGTCACACCGCCAGCCGTAGGAGGGGGTGGCTGCAGAGCAGTGGTTCCTTCTCACACAGACACCACATGCACACAGACTTATGAGCAAAATTGCTTTGTAACAACTCCACTGTGTAGTAGATACAAAACTCATGGCTTGAGAAATCATCCCTCTTTGCGCAGAACTTCACTGTTTTTACAATGATGTTGCCTTATGCAATTCATACTGATGGGAATTAAAAGCTCAAGGCCTGGGGACTCAGAATAAAACAGAAAGCTGAGAACTATCTAATCAACAGGTCATAGTGGTCTATGGCCTTTATAATGAGGAGAAAAAAAGCAACCTAAACACTAAACCTAAACCTAAAACACTAAAAAGGCTTATCTTTAAAAGCGTTTAAAGATCCAGACCATTATTCATTTGCAAAACTGATATCTATTTCACACTTCTCTCTTTTCAAAAGTTGAACACATACATGCACACTTTTCTTCTGTGAACCTTTTTACCCATGACTACCTTCTTTCCACTACACTTTACTACTAATTACTTTCTACTACACTTGCAGGCCTGAGACCAATGGGATAAAAAAAAAAAGCTTCAAAACCAAAATCAGTCTTAATCCAGTGGCTGTCTGTGTGCTTCCATCCAACAGCTCTGAAAAGATGGAATTTAAACAGGCTCTTGGGGTTCATGTGAGTCATGCAGTGTCCACCAGATTCCTCAAGAAGTTCCAGTCTAGCTCTTCTACATGCAGAAAAAGATAAGTAATGTGCATGGGCACACATACAAACATGTTTGATTCTCCATCACCCATCTAGTAGGGATAAGCAGATCAAGTGATACTTTATAAATGGAAAATGATGTGTACGTAATGAAGTACAAAAATCTCGAGTAGCTTAAAAGTTTGTTTAGAACAAGCTGGGACATCCTGTTCATCCAGATCTTATCTGAGCAAATCAGATCTCTTGACTTCAAGAAACCAGGGCTGGAAAATTAAGGATGATTGTCTATTCACAACACTTCACATTAGACTTGGTGACTTTTATTTCAGACAGATATATGGAGAACAATTCCTGCACAGTAAATGAGACAAAAGGAAAAGATGGAAAATGTCTGTACTAAAAACACTCTGAATCACCCAGATAACACCATTTTGAGGACCTAAAGTCATCCAGCCATTTTCTGTTTACATCACTGATATGCACTTTTAAATACTAAATTTGCATTTGTTTTAGAGTAAAATCTGAAATGTGATGCCAGACACTGGAAATGATGGTATAAACAAGTTCTTTGATTCCAGTTCTCTTTTTGGAATCACGCTTGCAGCTTTGGATTTTGCAGTGCTTGCTGGAATCGAAGTTCTCTAATGCTATTCCATGCTGGCTGGACTAAGTAAAAATTAAAAATATTTTCTCCCATCTTCTGGATTTCAGAGAAGTTTCAGCCAAACCTCCTAACCTCACATTAATTATATACTTTTTACATCTTCTTCACAGGTTCTAATAAAGGTCAGTTCAGCTGCAGTTGGGGAATATAGGTGAAAGTAAATAAATTCATACTCAAGACTTGGCACTCTTCAGCAAACTTGCATATAGCTGCTGTCTCTGCTTTTCACCAATAGCCATGGTGATGACCATACAGTACCATCTCTGTTCAGCCACTAAAAACTGACCCAAGCCAAAGATTTATGCAAGGATTAGCAGGCTTAGCTTCTGATAATGCTCCCAGGATTTTATTTCATTCTTGACAGACACAGTGATGTTTGTGTTAAACTATATGTCCACTCACAGCATTTTTTCTCATCCTTTGCTCCTAAATCTCCCAAACTCAATCCACTTGAAATGTTTTTAAATTACTTACTTTATCCCAGGAGATAACATGACTTTTCCTCAGAAAGAGGAGCCATCTTCAAGGTTTCTTCAGGAAGACTCCCTTATTTGGAAACACTTCTTCAGCATCTACCTCAGGTATTTCATGAACAACATAGGCACTCTGAATTTTCCATATTGTGATAACAGCAGTGGTTGATGGCACTCCAACAAATTTTTTGAAGGCTTTGGTCAAAGCCCAATGCTGCAGCCAGATAGCTGCTACAGCTGGCATCGAGCTTCACTAGCAAAACCCACAAGTAGTTTGTGATCTGTCCAAATGGTAAAGAGACGTCCCATGCAATTATGGAAGCACTTGAAAGCCCAATGATAAAAGTTAGACTTTCTGTCTCCAACTGGCAGTAAATCTACTGTGTCATTTGACTATTCTCCAGAGATTGTCACAGTATGGGCCCCTTCTCTTATATTACAGATAAATTGTTGCACAAAACAAATAAGCAGCATGGAGGGCCAGGGAAGCTCTAAAATACTTGTTTCTTTCTCTCAGTACCAGACACAGCTCTTATTCTTAGGAAACTATGTAAATAATTTGAAATTGCTAAAGAACAAAGAGAAAGTTGTTAAAAGGTAAATGAAGGCATGTGTGCTTTTAGAAGTTATGTTCAAAAAATCTGAGTACTTTCCCTCTTTTTCCAATGTTTTATGAGAGACGGACACCCTCTGTCTATTTTGCCATCATCAAAATCCCTATCTGTAGTTTAAGCATGTGCTTTCTTTTACAGAAGGCCTGTGATGCATTGTTTGAAGTGCCTCTGTTGATTTATTGGTGTTACCTGTGCAAGAGATGAGGTTGTAAACAGCACTTGCTAAATCACCTCCCTAGAAAATTCTAAAAGACAATTAAAGTTGACTTTACTACTTTATCAACATAAACAAACATTTTTGAATGTCTAAAACATATATTTCTTACAACCATCTTCCAACTAACTCCATTGGCTAGTTCTCCCTCTGTACACATACAGTAATTATCTAACATTTAGACATTAGTCATTAGCTTTTATATAGGCCCTTCAGATATGGATAGCTTTGTCTGGCTTAATGATAGAGGAGGTTCATTCATAATATTACAACAGTGAAATTATGTTGGCCTATCATCTAGATTCTTTAACCTCAGGTTTTTCTCTGAGGATCCTAGGCACTCACTTTGCATTCATATGTTTCAGTCTAGATACAAATCTTGGTCTTTTCAATTCATTAACCTCTTTCAACAACAGCATTATGTGTCTTTAGTGTCTGGTAGATTCTTATTTAAGGGTTTGCCTCAGTTTCCATTTCATTTTTTACATGAAATTTTCTCCCCAGGAAATTCACATTGGTCCCTTGAACAGAAGGAATAAAAAACCTCTGCTCTATATATTCTTTAGTTTTTTTATCTTACTATCTATTTTAAGGTATGTTTTAGCATTTATTTAATTTAGCTTTTTTTGGTTAATACTACAGTTGTGACCAGGATACATACTCCATATAATCTGATAAACAAATGTGAAATGGAAGTCTTTCTCTTCACATCTTGAGCATATAATTATTTATGTATGTCACTAGTTGGCAAGGCTCTACTTTCTTTCCTTTCATGCATAAATGTCATTCTGCAGGAGAAGAAAGTTCTTTACTCCTTCCTTTTCATACTGTCTCTTGGTCTCCATGTCATTGATTTGAGAAGATGATTGATGGCCTGCTTTGCATTGTCTGGCTTAACGCCCAATCTTGAGGCATTTCTTGAAAGAAAGAAATTTATGATGTTCATACTCACCTAGAGTGAGCTTGCTGTTTCAGAGCAGAAAAATCCTTTGTGAGCTTGAGACTCTTCCAGTATGCTTTGTATTTTGTTTACTAGGGCAGTTTGTTTTCCCCTTGGTCCTAAGCACGAGTCTTGCAGTATTCCTCAATTCTCCTTCTATAGCTAATACTAATTCCATTACTTGTGGAAATGTTAAATGCACTTTCGTCCTGAACTTTGAAAGCTGTCATTATTCATAATAAGCAATCTGTCCCAGAGTATTTCATTAAAGACATTTTCAGAAAAGCAATACATAAACTTTGTTGCATACACAGTTATAGATTCCTTTTGCATCACTATACAAGTCGAAATGTGAATCATTTTTGAACAGCTACATGGAAATGGTACACAGCTTTCTGTTAAGTTTTACAAGTCTTCAAAAGTCCTTCTCATCTCTAAGAAATTCTGTAAGTGGGCAGGGACTTTGCAGATAAGTAGCCCTGAGGGAGTGATTTGCTACTCCTGTCTACCATGTCTATCACAGGAAATTACTGCACACAATTTAAAATAAAATCACAAGTTTCACTGGTTGCACTGACTTCCTTAATTTGTCATAGATTTAAATGATTTTTAAGTATTCCTTGTCAGCAATATTGTTAATTCCCTACTAGGCTATTTCAAGCTGGAAACATCTGCCTAATTTAAGTATGGCATGACTGGAATGGAAGTGGGGGGAAAATAGCTACCACTCATTGACAGGGAGTAAGATTTCATATCTTTGGCTTGCTGAATTCCAAAGTGAGTCAGCTCATGAGGCAGATAGCTGTTTTATATGAAAAACAAACTTGCACAGTGGTCTTCCATCTTAATTTAGAGTAAATAGTCTGTTCAGAGATTATGAATGTTATAAACAACATGATTTCAAACTTAAATGAATAAGAGGGTTTCCCTTAGCAATTTATTTCACACTTGTACCAGATATATTTTCGTAGGTGTTCTAGATTCAAAACAAATACCTGCAGGAAATTGTTAAAAATGAAATAGTGGTTTGTGTCCTTAGTTTTGTGTATTTGAAGACAGCTGTCCACTGCTGTTTGGAAATGGGACCAGTGACCAGCTGCCACTACTTAATTTCTTCTTCACAATTCTAAATTTCTCTCAAGGTCAAAAATTCTGGGAAATAGAGGAAATGACCTCTGAATTTATTTAAACATTTCTCTACCCTTACGTCTTTGACTCACATTCCCATACAACTAGGAGGATAATGATGCTACGTGAATATCTGGGGCTTATATCAGACACTTGCATGTCTGATGTCTATTAACAGCAATGCGTCAAGAACATACTGACTCAAAATTAAACAGACAATCCTTTTTCATTGCCTGCCTTATCTAATAAACACTATTCCATCCCAAAGCTGGACTTTGGCAGGATATCCACACATAAGTCAAAATCTGTGACTCAAAAAATTTCACCTTACCTTTTAGGTATGCGTTAGGATTGAAACTTCACCCCTCCTCGTTGCCCTGCTGGAAGCACCTCAGTCCTGTAAGGCCTGGAATGTTACATATTCATCCTCCCTCCCTTGCACAATCTCAAGCCAAGAGTCATGAGGATGTGGCATGGCAACTGCTTGAATATCATGGGAAGGAGCATTGCTTTTTTATTTGGAAGGTGTTCTCAAACCAGATTGGCAGTAGAGCCAGTGAGAGCCAATGAGAGTCAATGAAGTGGTATAAAGGTCATTAAAGAGGTATGAAGTGGGGCAGATATATTTGTGCAGATTCAGGAAAACTGTGGCATAAAACAGGCAGGGTCAGAGATAATTTTGCTCATGTGTATTTTCCAATGATTTGGAACAATAAGAGCACCAGGCCTAGATAACTGGGGTAAAATGCATTGCCAGCCAGAGAATGGAGCACATATGGCAGAGGGAAATTAGAAGTGGAAGAAAATACTCTAGAGGGATTAAGAATTGATGGAACAAGATGGATATATATCAAGAAGGCAGATGCATACTCTGTTGGAACCACCTTCAAGTAAGGTATTGCCATACCTAAGGTTTTTTTAACTTAATCAATTTTCTCAAGAGTGCCTTAACTAGAAGATGCAGTTATTCAGCCGAGAAACTGAAACAATATCACTTGATTTATCTATTAAAACTCATCTAACTACCCCACATCCTTACAATATTATCTGCCAAAATGATCGAGCTATTGTGTAAGAGCAAAACATGCAAAAGAATAAGCATATAAATTTATATGTGATTTGAAAATATTTACATTTTGATGATAGGCAGTAAGAAAGACTGAATAATTCAGTTTACTATTTTTACTGATCAAAATATTCATCAGCAGAAAATCGACTATGTTAGAAGAGCATGGGATATTTCACATTTTCCTTCTGTTGCTGCATTGTATTTAATGGAAATTAAACCCCCTATATCTGACACTGGAAACAAGAACTAAATCAAATTAATTATGTTTATCAATATACCATATTCTATAAATAAACAATCAACCAAGATTGTGCAAGTTTTTTGTTTAACTATATCAATGGACTCAGAAGAAACTTAGCTTGAATTTCTCTTCATTGAATATTCTGCTAGGGCCAGATCATGACTTTAGAAAAGATTTAGGTAATCTGATCTTCTTATATTTATTTACGTAATTGCTATGTAAAATATGGCAAATACTTATCCTGCAAGAATTGTCCCAACATCTCTCCTTGGCCTTAAGTTTAAAGACCTTTCAGGTTTACCTGTTTGCATTTGAAAAATATTTCAATAATGTGGATCTAATTTGTCACCTTGGTCTAGCAGACAAATTGACAAGCAGTGAAGCAAGACAGATGTTCTTTATTCTTGATTAGCTTTTATATTCATTAAACCTTTTATGTTGGTTCTAAAATAACATGGCAATATCACAAATGACCACCTTGCAGTATGAAATAGAGTAAATGTTCCACAGCAAATAATTCTGCAACCATATCCTAACTCTTTTCTTGTTGATGAATTTTGCATTAAGAGAAATTGTTTATCATTTTAATTAAACAGAAAAATTGTTTTGCAGTATTCTGTAGTTTATTCAAGAGCATCTGGTTTAATTATCCTAGGCTGGGAAACAGAACCACTTTGATTGGATGCACTAGTCACAAGATATGGGCAAGAATGCTTCCACTTGGCAAGTATTCTTCCCTATTACTTTAAAATGTGCTTTTTCAGTAAACATTCCTGAGAAAAGCTCCCCAACTAGCTACAGCCCAATGAGGCCAACATTTAAAGTCACAAATTAGCATATTTCAGAGGTGACTGAACCACAGTCCCTGTTCAACTGATTCATTCTCCTTTGATACTCAGCAGATGGAAGAAAAGATGGCACATTGATTATGGACAATTGAAAGCCTTGCCTTTGTTGCAAAGTTTTCTCTGAACATTAAGGACAGTGTAAAATCCGGGGTCTTTTGTCACTGAAAACTAACAACAAAGTTGAATCCAGGGTAATTAGTCAAACCAAATTACTTCCTTTCCCCGATAAATCCTCAAGTTCCACCAAGGTCAACAACATTCTGATTCATTTTAGAGCACAGTAATAAGGCATATCCAAAATTTTCTCACTCAGGCCTCCTAGGAAACTCTTTGTAGTCTTTTGATCTGTCTAGGATTATCTAAGAGCGGAGGTGGATTTGCTGTGAATGTACTTGTGGTGCTCCATGTCTATACAGGTTCACGCCATCCAGAGGAACTGAAAACAAATCTATTGCTGCCTGATTGACACAGAGCTTGCAGATCTGTCTGGAGTGGACTGCTAAGGAGGGTTATATAGGTTTTAGGGTGATCGTAAGATCATGTGTATCTACTGGTGTGAATACAGAGAAAGTGGAATACAGACAACACAACATCCTGGAGGATCCTGGCCTTCTTTGGTTTTATTTTCTGACTGCACTTAGGTCGTAAATCTTAATTAAAAAAAAACAAAACAAAACAAACAAAACAAAACCCAAACAACATTTATAATAGCATATATTAAAGAGACATGGTTTTAAAATTCATTTCAGAGTCAGTCAATATCTAGTAAAGAAAAAAAAATCACTAGTGTTTTACACCAGTTTTACCCTCTGTGATTTTCTGTTTATTTTATTTCTTTGGCTAAACATTTGCAAAAAAAATGAAGATGAAAATCTTGGAAGGAATTTTTAAAAACAAGAAATGTACTCCACCCTTATTACAACATTATTCTTATTTAGCCAAACGTTTTTCCTTTAACAAATTATCTGATATAGATGCATACAGAAAAGGCAGAAAAGGCCTACAACAGCCAAATCTTTTCAGATTTAAAAAAATTAGGAGAGATGAAATACACGAATAGATGAGAGAAGGCAAAGAACGCAAAATAAACAAGAAATGAATACACTTTATGTGAATAAAACTAAAGTCTTGCATAATAACTCCTTGACTATGAAGCAGAACTTAGATTGAAATAAAAATCACATGGGTTTCCTGGTTGTTTCCCATTGTGAGTGGATAGTGGGGCTCATGTGACTAAGCAGATGAAGAAGGAAATGAGCACGTGAAGAGTGGAGGGGGAAAAAGTGAGTAAACAGCCACAGCAAAATAAGAGTCACAGGGGTAAACATGTCAAAAGTGAAAGCCACAGTAACCTGCACTTTAGCTTTCTGAGATGCTTAAGTGAAAGCAAGGCTTAAAAAAGAAACTCGCAATCATTTCAGGAAGCTATCAAAGATGTGGCCTTTCCCTGTGTTTATAGCTGGATTTTATTGCCTGGATGGTGTGCTGTTCACTCAAGGTTAGCGATTTATGCTTCAAGTCTCTTTCTGAGAGCTAGGCTGCTTGCTGGAGGAGCCCCTTGGGGCAGCAGTTTTCAACAGAAAGTAGTCACATACATCACCAGTTCCCTAAAGTCTGTATAATTGCCTTTGCTGACCTACAGACAGACATTTAGAGCATACTCTCTCCAAGAATTTCCAGAAGAACTTAAAGCCAGGATCATTACTTTTCCTGACACCCTTCACATCTCCTAGTAGTTTTCCTCTAAACCTGATTCAATATAATATAAGTCTTATGCCAAGAATGCTTTGGTTTACATTGATTTTTTTTCTCATTATAAGCCCTGCTAAAAGAGAGTCCTCTGAATCAGACTTGTTTTCAAATTCTACTTTGGCTACTGTGTGCAGTCACTGGCTGCATTGCAGAGTTCTTTCATGCAGCACGGGGAGTGCTAATATCTCTCAGATTAGCCTGTTAAAAACCCATTTTGGAGTAATCTCTGATATGAGTGCAAGGCCTTGCACCTAATGATCTGCAGAAGTCCTTGATGATATAAAAGTTTCTGTGACTTTATAATCCTATGTGTCACAATATTGACACAGCAGTGACAAGCGAGGGAGCATAAAATGTGTTTCTCTCACCAATATACATTTAATCATACCAAGAACACAGATATTCAAACATTACAAGTCAATTTCTGTACGAAATCCAGAAAAGGACACATAAATATTTTGATAATTGTCATATATTTCCTTTTCCAAAGAAAAATATCACTTAAGAGAATTACTGCAGAATTTTGCTTATTAAGAATTACTACTTTTTACCCATTTTTTTGAAAATAAATGTCAGAAATACTTCACAATATTTTAGTGGTCAATCACAATTAGTTTTATAATGGAAACTGGCTTACTGAGTGTTTTGTTTTATGTCAGTATGAGAATAAGTGAATGCAATATTACCAAAGGAAGTGTGCGTGAGTTGTAAGTGTAGCTATGACTTTGAGAGAATTCCAGATTCCAAATGAACTTACAACATTTGTATTTACACTATTAAAGATCTGTGAATAAAATTGAAAACCATGGTTTTAGCTGATTGAAGCTAAAACTTTCTCTTGTTTAGCAACAGAAGCTAATGAATCAAAATAAAATTGAATAACCTTATCTGAATCCTTCCTAATACTTCCTGTCCTGTACAGTCAGTAGTTGTCCCTAAGAACAAGGAAAACATAGTTACAGGGTGAGAAATGATACCTTATTGACTTTATAGTCCAACAGGGTGAGCATCATGCCCCGACATGAAGTATGTGCTCAATGGCATCATGCTCAGTAAACTACACCTGTTTTTTTTAAACCTAAGATAACTATTGCAGCTTTATGCTTTAGGAAGGTGAAGCTGGCAGGCACCTCAGGCTGCAAAATAAAAACTTCAGTTGTTTCCTATGACTAGTTTTCCTGCCACAACTGGGTTATTCAAGCCTCTTCCCAAAGTTAGAATATCATTACAAGGTGTGAGCAAGAGTTTGTCCTATGAGTTTGCTCACTTCTGTGATCTGCCGAGTATATACTGTTAAATCTCCACAACTCCATTACAAGCCTCAATGTCATTTTCCTCTAAAAATAAGAAAACCAACAGATTTTAGAAAGCAGGGCAAGAAGAGGAGAGTCAAATAGAGAGCTAGGACAAATAAAATCTCCTTTTAAATATTAAGTGATGTAGAGAACTTCCTTCGAAATTCAGGTAGAGTTCACTTGCGGTTTTCCTTCTTCTGTTATCAAGGAAAACAAAACCAAACACATAACCGATTTCTGAGATGTCCTAAAACACAGAGTATCTGTAACAGTGTGTCTAGTGCTCTAGAGATACTTCAGGACAAAGCATTTCCAAATCCAGCACTGTCATCTCGGTTTAAACCACAAATCCAGTTTTTCCAAGCAGCATATACATAAACCCTAAGTATCAAAATATCAGTCTGATAAGAATTCTACTTTTCTCAATATTGCTGCATGTATCTGTTCAGTTTGAGCTCATTTTCATATATCTATATATTTTTCATATATATATTTGCTATAGATTTTATAAAAAATAACTGTTCCTCTGGGTATTCCCCTGATTTTTTTTTATGTCTTCCTCAAAGTGTCAGGCTTTCTCAGTGCCTGTTCAAATGTATTCTTTCAATTCCCAGTGTTGCTTCACTAACTTCAGACTAAATAAATAAAATGCAGCTGGATTTGAGAGACAAAGGTCTTCACCACTGAATATTTAAAAGGAAAAGAATTTATTCATCTCAGAACATACAGTTCTCCATTCCACAAACCTGAGAATTTCTAAATGGTTGCTTTTCACCTCATACTGAGATCATATCTATTCTCAAAATAGCAAAAATTCTCCATGACATGGGATCACTGCTTCCACCAATTTCTAACAAAGTACCAATTTCCCGTGGCTATTCTTTTTGTTAACAATTCCTTTGTCCAGAATGATGTTTTCCAGTTTGATTCCTAAAAATGTTCATCCCTGGTGTTGTTCAAGGCAGTCTTTTTTTTTACTACTGAAATATGAAAGCAAAATTATGAGTGAATTTACCTAAATTATATTCTCCTGCCAGTTGGAGTTCATCCAAACAGTGAAGTAGTCAGTGCAAATGCATTTTTAAGGTAACAGTTTTGTCTTCTATGTTTGTCTGTATCTGCATAAATCAAAAATTAATATAAATACATTCAGAAGTAGATTAATTTTCTCATGCAAGAAAGGTTGTCCAAGGTAGAATATTTGAGAAATAAGCCTGTCATGAATTTTACCATTTTGACATAGTAATACCCAAAACATATAATTGTATCTCCAGGTATGGTTATGCTGAAAAAGCTCCATGAGTCTTTTAGCTCTTTTTTCGACTGCTTTTTATTTCCTTCTATGCAGTCTCACTAATAGAAAACCCAGGCTGGTGTTTTCCTTTTCTTGCTATTTAAGGAAGTCTTGGTAAAAAAATTTCACCAAACCGCATCTGTGAGCCTTGTTGCGGAGTCAGAAGCATTTTCAGATTGCCTCAGATTTTCTTGAAGTCCCTTTATTCCATACCCATGTGTTCTCCCTTCGGGCACATGAAATCTTCTCAGGTGGAATTCTTGGTTTTACTGAGTTCTGCCACCAAACTAACCCATATTTTCTTAAAGAGGAGGCATAGCTCTAAATTTGAGCATTTCTTTCCTCCTTTCTCTCTCGTTTCTGAAAGGCTCCAACTAATACTCTCCATAGCAAAGTCTACTAAAACTTATAATCCTATATACAGACCCTTGCAGATTAACACATAGATGTCTGTGCGTTACCTGCATTTCATTCTATAGAATATAGCTGTACCTTCTGATACCTTCCCCACTCCTCTAAATGAAAACCCCATTTTCAGTTTGTTTGCTCGAAATCAGCTTCAGGATCAAACACAACATAGGGTTAAAAAAATGTTAATTCTCTAAAGATAGAGATAGAAAAGGCAAGATGAAGTATTTGCTGTCTTTCTTTTCATATATGTTTTTACATGGACTTTTAATGACAAATACAAGATGGAAACAGCAGGGAGAAACCCCTAAAAAGAAAGTGGAAAACAGGAGATTAGCTCCTGGATGCCTTTATTTGAGGACATTAAAACTTTATGCAAAGTCTGAGCAAACATCAGTTGCTTCACTGAGATGCCTGCTTTTCTGTTTCACAAAGTTGCATCCACAGCTAAGCAATCACCGCTTCAGCCTCCTAGTAAGTCATGTGTTCTTATGAAAGAAATTTTTATTCATATAAAAAGAACACATGCAATTTATTTTTTTAATATGTTAAGTCTCTCAAGAGCACTTGCCAGGGAACTGTTATTCTAATACTTTGGATGTCTTTTCAAGATGATCATCTTGATAATTTAAAATGTCATAGGATCTTTGCAGGAACAATAGACCAAATTCCTGAGCTGGTGTAAATTGGCGCGACTCCACAAACATCAAAGAAGCAATGTCGTTTTCCATCTCACCATCAATGTTCACAAATTAAATGGATGTTTTGTGGTTTACTACATGTCAGAAAACTTGTAGTGCATCTCAAGCCTCACAAGCTATGCTGTAAAACTATTTGATTTTTAATAATCCACAAAAACAAACTTTCACATCAGAATACTGACCTCAAATGGTTCTTTAACATCAGGGTTAAACCTTACATGGTTTAGGGAATGACTGTGCAGAAGATGCTTAAGACAAATCTCCTGAAGCACAGGCCAGATTTGTTACAAATGCAATGCTTTACAACACCTTGATCATGAGACTCTATCTTCAAAGTTATCTGGGTGAAGTTTAATTGGTTTTATTCTGAAACGACTTCCCTCTTTCTGACAGTAAAGGATTACCTTAAGAAGTACATTTGAGGTTTCAGGGTGGAGATTCCATCACTCTTTTCCTAAACCATATGAACACTATTCAGCAAAAGCAACATCTCAGCTTGTTCCAATGTTTTCTTTTAATCCTCTTTTGGCTCAGAGAAAATCAACATTTTTAAACGTAATATACATGTATGCACAAACACCAGATAAAATATTTATATTTTTTTTAATGAAAATTACACAGTGAGGAACTATGAAGAATGAGAATTTCTGACATTATTTATGCATTAAATACATGATACTTTTACACAAAAATAATAGTAATTCTTAGAAAAATATCTCTCATCAGGTGGTCCAAAATCACTTAAAAAATGTCTTGTGATCCTCAAAATGTTCCTATGAGAAAATTGCATATGAATAGATCCATTAATAGATCATTCAGCCGTGTTAAATTAGTTTTTCCATTCAGCCTTGTTAGGAATAGAGCCAGTGACAAAGAGTTCATACCATTTCCAACAGGGAAGAGCACCGTAGAGTAAAAGCTTGAAAGAGCCCTGTGGGATGTGGCAGCAAAGCAAGGACCTGAGTTCGAAGAGAGAACATGGCAGTCCTGTTCATGGCAGCACCACAGGAAAGAGGAAGGTCTGCCCGTACAGCAAGCCAGCTCCTCAGAACCTACAGTTGCTTGTGCCCAGAAGTGTCTCATCTTCTCTCGAGGAATTCCGGGTCTCCTAATTTTCCCAAGAAATCTTGAAATTCACTTTGCTTGTATTCCCCTTCCTCTGTCTTTACATGCTCAGACAGTGTGCCTGACAGTCCTTTCTCACTTTTCTGTCCATCCCTTGACTGCTGATAACCACTGCAGTTCCTCTGTAGACCACTTGCAGCTGGCTGAGCCGGAAGACCCACCTGAGGTTTTTTATGTTGGGATTTTTTCAAAGGAAAAAATCCTGGGTCCTGCTCCAGCAGGGATTTAAAAACATGAGTTGCATGTGCCAAAAATCCAGCTGTCTCAAAAGGTCAGAGAAGTAGCCATGTCTGATGAAACACATGGCAGCCCAAATCAAGGATCCTGGATGACCTTAACCATTACCTTTTGCAGTCCTTTTCCATCATTGCTAGATGGAATGAAATAAGGATGCCATTAAGTCTTAGTTTCCTTTAGCATATTTATTATGATAGAAAAATTGTGCATAATTTTTTTTATATTAATCCATCACATATTGGCTTTCACGAATGTTTCAAAACCTGCCAACCAAAAAAGGACTGCTACTACACCAGGTAGTATGGTCTGAAATACACTAGTTGTGGACCTGATATTTTCTGAGCAAGAGAATTGCTCGCTCTTCCCAAGGGAAACTTTTCAACAGTTTTTTTTTTCCCCAAACAACCTTGTGTAAACAATATTCCTTTCCCATAACGACAGGTGTTATTTGCTATTTCTGTTACTTAGCCAATGGGAGAGGTGTCAGTCCTATGGACCAATAACATGTCTTTTTAGTGTAGCATGTTATAAAAGGGCTGAATGAATTGTAAATAAAAGCTTCTGATTTCTACTGCCTTCTGACCGGAGTCAAGCATCTTTATTTCCTGTTCTGTTGCGACAATATTCGAAACACTTTCCAAATGTACACTTTCATTGATCCTGATATAAACAAAGAAAAGAGAATTCCTCATCCTTTTTTTCTCTCTGGAGGAAGTAGAAAATCATGCTCATAAATTTACAGCAGAATTGTAGTCACATTCTATAGCTCTAGTTACAGTATTCTTTGAAATCAATAGAAACTGAGTTGATAAAGTACTTGCAGAAAAATATCAGTTTGCTTGGCACTTAAGACAAATCTAAAAACTGAAGTTGTCCTCCGGAATAGCACGCCACAAGAGATAAGAAGCAGTAGCATGGATAAGAGGCTGCAGAACAACTGCTGCCAGGAAAATTTGCAGTCTGCCACAACTCAGTGAACTGTGTAGATGATATTTTTTGATGCCAGTCAGATAGAAGCAAGTAGTTGTTGTGGTTTTTTTCTTAAAGCAGTTGTCCCCAAAGTATGCCAACAAACTGTCAAACCTAGTAGCTCTAGTAATGCACATTAATAGAAAACTGTAATATTTACAGGCAGTAATACAAAAAGTCTGCATAGATTTTTTTCTATATAATTACCACCAAAATAAGTCTGCCAAGGCAATTGATGTCACTGCAAATACTACTTTTCCTTGTAAATGTTTCTTTCTTATGTTTTTCTTTTAAATACATTTGCAGTGAAAGAAAAGGGTGAGAAAAGCTCTTAATTTTTGGTACAATAACAAATAGCTTCTAACAGACTAACAAACAAGGACAACAAAACTTCGGGCCATTATTCGCAACTGCTACAGCTAAAATGTATCTGCCATCTCTAGGAAGATTATTTGGTCTAAAATACATGCATAGTGTGCAGGGGTTTCAAAGTACATGTATTACCAAAAGATGTATGTGTTCTGCTGGAATATACTAAAACATTTGAATTAATTATACCAAACAAGAGCTTCCAATAAATTAGTAACACATTTTGCACTGTTCCTTCTTCCCTTGGAGGAAACTCATTGTATTTAACTGAGGAAAACATCTGAGATGCCAAAAATGGTGGTGATTTATGGTTTCACAGTAAAAGTCAAACACTCTTCTGAAACTTGAATAAAGAAATAATGCATGAGCACTGAGAATATATTCAAGAGATGTCATTCAGCTTGGTTCTGAGCTTGGAAGACATTTCCTGTTAGTGGAGTGCTCTTCAACACAGAGAATTCTGCAGAGCTGTGGACTTAAATACTGAAATAGCTACATTCCTTTTAGACTGCTTTTTATTTTATCTTAGCTAGAAAATGTACCTGGGAAATGTTCTACACCCTCTAATGCAAGGGAAAGAGCATCAGGCCTGACTGCATCATTTGACCTCTGGTGCTACTTTAATACAGAATAAAACGATCATAATTGAAAACACCACTTGGCAAGTTGCTATTAATCATGTATTGGATTATTGCCTTAGACCCATTTGCATTTAATTCTCTTGTTCAAAGGTTCTGGTTTCTATTGTGTTTTCATTTTTTGACTGCGGCTCAAACATCAGTCGCAGCATTCTCTGCAGGATCCTCTTCAATGTTTCCTTTCAGCAAGGCTGCTGGCTGCAGGCAGCCATGGCCTGGCATATTTTGCATGAGGAACACCACAAAACACAATGCAGAATAATTTCAGATTCTGCCTTAGAGCACATGGGGATCAAAGCCTCCTGACAAATACTTTCAGGCATAACATGGCTCTCCTGATCCTGACTCAGTTAGCAGTGCAGAAACCCTGCTTTGCTAAAAGTGCACTTACTGGATCAAGTGGCTGCTACACTTCCCATTTGACATCCTGAGGAATCCCCATCTCACCTCGAGTTTTCAGCAATGGGTCTGTTACCCTTAAAATACTTCTGAGCATAGATCTTATCTCTCTGATACAGAGATCATGGTATAGTTAAACTCTTTTCTTGCTGGGCATGATAGAGCAAATACCTGAAGGGTCATAGTATTTCTAATGGATGATATATGATCCAGCACAGAAGCTACTTATCTTGGGATGATATCTCACAAAATTTTGAACAAAATAGAACAGTAAATTGAGTTTATATTGGTTTATCCATTTCTTTCTTATAGTTACACCTCTTTAAATTTGATTCTTGAAGACATAGAGTATGATTTACTGTATTGTAGAACTGTGGTCTTAATTTCACCAGCTTGCCTCTCCTGCACTTGAAAATCCCTGAGCACTAATAAAAGGCAATTTATGGTCTGCAGAAATCTGTCAAAGTAAGTATGTAACATTTCTGTATCATCAGCTGTTGTGGACCCATTGAAACCAAGAGAGCTGGTTCACAGTTTGCTCCTGGTGAGGATCTGACTGCGTGCATCATACCCTTTCACAAACCACAAACCTGTTAAAATATTCTGTGAGGAGAACAATAATATCAAAACCTATGATCCACATTCAAGCAAAAATTTTTTATTACAGAACTGAAAACAAGCCCAATAGTTCAAACAACCAAAGGATCTGTACTATTTTCCAGAAAGTAAATTATGTCATTAATTCAGTGCAGTGAAACTCCTCACAATAATTAGGTTTAAATTAAGCTAATTTTTAACAGCATGCTAGCTTCTTTTTTTGAAGGAGCACTTGGTTTCTTCTCTCATTTTCATCCACCATGGTGTCACATCAGGACAAAGACAATTTTGTACAGGAGCACTACCTCTGCATTTTTATACTGTTAAATGCTTGATGATGATTCTTTTTTTTTTTTTTTTTTTTTTAATAGATACTTATCTCTTAATTTCCTGGAATTTTAATGCTTGAGAATGATTATAAGATCCTTTTAATGTAGCTCTTTCCCTGTAAAGGACTTTACAATTCTAGGCCTTTTTCATTTTTCTGTCTTTAAGAGTATTTAGTGATATTTCTTTAAAATCTCTACACGACAGAGATTGTATCAGACCTGCCATCCTAATATATCCTAACAATTTTCATGTAAAAATGGGAAATAAAATAATGAGATTACTAAGTGGCGTGATTACTTCATCTTAATGAGTTGTTTATGATGGAGAAGGTGCAAATTTACTTGTAAATTAGGAAATTTTTTCTTGCCTTCTTTAAGACCATTCATTATTTAATGCTGTGGAGAACTCATGTAAAGGAGGTGTCTGGTGACTTTGTTCCTGTTAGCATCAGGGCATTCACTATCCAATCAGTTTTACTATTAGCAGTGCACACACCTACAAAACATAACAATTCTAACTCTACTGGGCCATTAAAGGTTTGAATGATTGGTTATGTTCCCAGGACTGTTGAAATCAATAGAACCAGCTATTCTACATAATAGGGATAACTAACACTATTAAAATCAGTGCAGATGAGCCAATACTATTGTTACCAAGAACAGGTTTTGAGATGGGAGCATTTAATAATTTAAAACCAGTATGCCTTTAACCAGAAAATTCTGTAACTCCCATAGCATTATTTCATTTATTGCAAAACTGTGACTTTTACTTACCATCTTTTCAGCTGTCTAGGGTGAATTTTTTTTTTTTTTTTTTTTTTTTTTTTTTTTTTTTTTTTAGTCATGCACTGTGTACTATTCCAGGCATCATTTTATTTAAAAGTAATTCAGGCATTGACAATGCCAGGAGACCCCTTCCAAAACCCTGTTTTATTTCAAGGGTAATGCAGGAGTAAACCTTGTATTTGAGAGTTCTGGTGCTCTACCACAACAGTCAGCTGGGACTGCTTGCTGTCACTCTTTTCTTAACCACCATTTTTAACATTCTGAGACTTTAAACCTCTTTATTTTAACTTTATAACAGCTCTTAGTGTTACATGGGGAATTACTCTGATTTAGACTTAATCATGGCCTATTAAGTGGCTATGAATTTGCTATCTTTGGTAACTCTTTTTTATGCAAAACAAAAAAACAATTTTGATTGCTGCTTAACACAAGGCACACTTTACACATTCGTGTTTTGTGGCTTCTGATCTGCATCCCTGATGTCCTTTGCTTTTCTGTAGAATAGCCGGTCTGTTTATACTCGTAGTCTCACAAGCATTTCTTATATCAGAGTTGTGTTAGACTTTGGGTGTTTGCCTTATGGTCAGTGTACAATTTAAGGCATTCATTCTACAGTTTGATTATCTTTTTATCAATGGAGAACCATCCCACCACAGTTCTCAGTCTTTCACAAGCAACTATTCAGTACTTTGCAGAGTTATTTTTTTTTCAATTTAAGTTCTTGCCTTCTTGCATGCCAAAAGGCATTTTAGTAATTGTTCTTATCAACATTAGCAAGAGGCACCAAATGCATATTAACAGCCTTGGAGCTCTAACTATTACAGTCAAATTGAAACTGACCTCTATATTTGCACTTCTGACCTTGCATAATCTTTCACCCATTTCTCCTGAAATTATGAATCATTCATTACAGACTTAGCAGCTCAATCATTTTTGTCTTTGGTGTGCACTCACATAAGGTTAGAGTAGGAGAAAGGAGACAGGGCTTTATTTATTTACATCTACTGTTATCCAAGCTCTAAGAGCATAGGAAAATGTAATCCAAAAACGTTAAAATTGAAAGAAAAACAAACAAACAACAAACAAACAAAATCCATGTCCAATAAGAAACTCCATTTTTTCTTACTTTCAGGATCAGAATTTGTTAGTGAGGTAACTTCTGTAACCACCTCTGGATCAGATTTGTTAAACTGGGAGGAGATGTCGACTCCCTCAGAGGCAGGGAGGCCCTTCAGAGAGACCCTTTTTAAATTAGAAGACTGAGCAATCACCAACTATTTGAAGTTCAAGAAAGGAAAGGGCCTGATCCAGCGCCTGGGATGGGGCAGCCCTGGCTGTGTTACAGTCTGGGGAATGAGGGGCTGGAGAGCAGCCCCGTGGAAAGGGACCTGCGGGTCCTGGTCAGTGGCAAGTTGAACATGAGTCAGCAGTGCCCTGGCAGCCAGGGGGCCCAACCCTGTCCTGGGGGCAGTAGGCACAGCATCACAGCCAGGCAAGAGAGGGGATTATCCTGCTCTGCACTGGTGTGGCCTCACCTTGAGTGCTGGGGGCAGTTTTGGGTGCCACAATATAAAACAGACATTGAGCCACAAGAGAGTGTCCAAAGGAAGGCAACAAAGATAGCAAAGGTTCTTGAGGGGAAGCTGCATGAGAAGTGGCTGAGGTAACTTGGTCTGTTCAGCCTGGAGAAAAGGCGACTGAGGGGATACCTCATTGCAGCTAGAACTTCCTTGTGAGGGAAGGAGGAGGGGCAAGAACTCTGTGGTGACCAGTGACAGGACCTGAGGGAATGGCCTGAAGTTGTATCAGGGGAGATTTAGGTTGGATATCAGGAAATGATTCTTCACCCAGAGAAGAGCTGAACAGGCACTGAACAGGCTCCCCAGGGAAGTGATCACAGCACCAAGCCTGACAGAGTTCAAGAAGCATTTAGACAATGCTCTCTGGCACATGGCATGACTCTTTTGGGTGTCCTGTGCAGGGCCAAGAGATGGACTCATGATCCTTGTGGTTGCCTTCCAACTCAGCTTATTCTGTGATTCTGCGATATCAGCATGTGCCCAAGTAGGCTCAAATCTTTGCCAAGGCCTGGCTCTCCTCTTCCTTGTGATACCCTTCAGTTGACAAGGCTTATGTGATCTCTAGGACATCAAAAGATACCTGTTTGTGATACAGAGAGGACTAGCCTGCAGCTGTATCTGCACAGGTCTTTCAAGCTGGAATGATGCAGGCTTGGCATCTGGACAACTCATAATGCCCATCTGAACAAATCACATTAATTGGTTATTGTTATACTTGAAAAAATAAAAAAAAGCTTCCTTTTACTGAATAGTGCCTAACCTTTGCAAACTAAAAACTGGAACATAGAACTCTTACATTCATTCTGCTGAGTGATTTTTCTGTTTATTGGTATTAGCTTCCAAATGATGGTACTAAAGGTCTATAATGATCTGTACAGAAGATACTTGGCAAAAGGGCTCATTAAAAACTGAGATGAGCTGTAAAAGAAGCACATAAAATGTCAAGCTAATTTAAAAAAATCATGCTATATTGTGGAATGGGCAATTAAACAATAACACACAGCACAGTAAGGTCTGGAAATAAAAATAGAGGAGCGACAGGTACTGCTATTTTCAGGAATACAACTCAGCTCCCATAGTCCATAACAGGAAACAAAGTATTCCATAACAGGAAACAAATACAAGGAAGGACATAGAAATCTAGGCTGAAAACTAAGTAACCAAGATCCCTGCTTTTGGTGTACCATATAGCAGGTGTAAGATGAGCTCCATCTTCTAATAATAGTATGTGGTGCCAGCCTGTATTCCCAATGTCAGCCTGTCCAGAGATCTGCAATAGTAGAGCAGGGTGTGATATAAGCCATTGTGGTATCACTGCCAGCTGTGTGGGGAAGAGTGGGAGAGGACAGCACATGCACAGTCTCGAGCTGAGCTCATGAAATGAATTCTGACTTAGGTACCTGCTATGAAGTCAAATTTTAAACACCTGCCAAGGGAGTTCTAATGTTAATGCCTCTATTGCCTTTATAAAATAATGGAGAACTCCAGATGGATGGCCCTGCATCTGCTAAAGCTTCCATAAATAGGTCAGGAAAAATGAATGCTTTACCACAGGTTTTCACTTGCACTCCTTGAACTCCTTGAACTATTCGTCATAAACCTTTAGGTATTTTCCAAAAGAGCAAGAAGCATCATAGAAAGATTGTGAACTATGGAATCACCAAAAAGGGAGGCTTAAAAATGTTGATACTTATTCCTTGCAATTGACCATTAGCTCACACTGTACTCCCAAGCCATCTTTCTGTTTCTGTGTTCAGAATCCCTTGCCATGGGGATTTCTTCTTAATCACGATGAAATGACTGGAGTTCAGAGTGCTTCTATCTGTTAGTTCACTACTGAATTTCTCATATGACTGAGCTGCTTCACAGATGTTCTCAAGAAGTATTTGAAAATTCGGTTAAAAACTTCTAAAAATGCAGCTCATGTCCCTAACTGCTACCAAAGGCATGGATTCTGATGTGGGTTTTTTTACAGATACGTGTTGTTTATCAGTCCTAATTAATTTAAAGACAATGATTACATACTTTTGTGGAGCTATTGAAAAGTTAAAATGTGGACAATTGGGCTTCATCAAAATATCAACCATCTGCTTCTAAAACATTAAAAAGTGTGCAGTGAGCCCTTCTTGTGACTTATTTATTTACCAAATTTAGAAAAAATTAACTAGGAGTATTACATTTTTCATGATTTGTTGACTTACTCATTGTTTAAAGCTTGTTTAGGGTTTTATTTCATACATTTCCCTGCTCGGGAGAAGCAGCTACTTGTAAGAACAGGACTGTTGCTTCTGTTTGGTTGTTTGGTTTTGTTATAGTGTTTGTTTTTTTGGTTTTTTTGGGTTTTTTTAATTTCCATTTGAGAAAGCAGCACTTAAACAGAAAAGCAGTATCTTAACTCAGTCCGTTTTCAAGTTTTGAGCAAAACTGTCAGTCTTGAAGTCTCATCAAGGGGCCATATGTCATGTCATGAAAGCATTTTCTAAAGTCACTTAAGAAAGACTAACTCATGATGTGATATGACACCGTAGTCATCAAGAAAAATTTTCACTGAATATGACAGAGAAGGCAGATCAGAAAATGAAGACAAGATGACAAAAGAAAAACCCAGCAAAGGAAATCAATTTCAAAAACAAAGTAGAAGTTGAAGCATGGAATTGGTTCACTGAGGATAATAAGAGAGTTCACCACTTAAGTTGCACCTAGTCAAATTGATTCCACACAACTGGAGAATAATGGAGAAGCTATGGCAGGTTTTTTATATACATTTCTATGCACATGTCAGAGGGCTGCAGTCACTTAACACAACAGTGGCAGTGAAAAGGGGAAAACAACATCATAGTTACTAAAAAAAAGCCAGACTTTTGAAGACTTGTTTCCTTTTTAGTTCAAGGATGGATGGGACAGCTTTGGGAAGTCAATATTCTAAAACAAAGAAAACAATGATGATATGTCAACTGTTCTAAGAAAAATGATTCTGACAAAAAAAGTTTGAGTCATGGGAAATAGTCTTGAAACCAGATTCTGTTGTTAGCTTTATTAAAGGTTTTGGTTTTTTCACTTTTTTGACAGCTATGTGGAAACTCAAATCCAGCATTCAAACTGCCAAACTTGCACACAAAAATAAATATTGGTGCTGCTAAAGGAAGATATTTTTTGAATAGTTGTAGGCAAGACAAGTTGTAAGCAGACAAAAGCTCCTCTTGAGCCCATTCTTAAACATTAGCAACACATGGGATACATTTGAGATTTCTTCATAAAGTACAACCAGCATGTAAAAGTGCACTCAGAGTTTGAGCCAACCCCAAAACCTTTCAGTTTCATGAGTTTCCTGTCAGTTAAAATAATATGTTCTACCACACACACACATATACATCTATACATTGCATGTATATGGATTTGGTTTTATATGTTGAAGTTTAATTTTGGCTAAATTCTTTTATTATTTTAAGGCACGCTTTTAAAATTCTTAATATTGGAGTGAAGGTACCCTGGTGGTATATAAAGTTTGTTTAATTCATTGATTTGCTCTCTACCTTCACACACAAAAAAATATATATAATGTTCTCTTTGGGCAATGCATATGGCAGTTCACAAGCTGTGCCTACATTTTCTGGCTCCACCACTATATTTCATGTATAACACTTGACAGAATATCAAATCCTTTTGCTTTATGAAAAAGGACTAAGTTTTTCCTTTAGAAGGAGTATCCAAAAGACTGAGACAAGATCATATATATTAAAGCAAAAAAATTTGGTAGGCAGCTCTCCACTGGCGCATCTTGCCACTCACAAGATTGTTTTATCTCTCAAACCCTGCTCCTGGTGTTGGGAGGGATTCAAAAAGCCATCAGGGCTCTGTGTTCCTTAGGGTATATATAACTTATGTCCTTGGGTTAGAAGGCTTAAGCCTCCTTGGGTGATAACCTCCATGAGTGGTAGACACATAAATTTCTTTATAAATCCTTAGGGTATGAGTATAACTTCACCATATGTCTGCATGGTGCTTAAGGTACTAGGACTATTAGGCAATACTGGAACAGGAGAGAAATAAAGTAACAAACTTGATAATCAGACTAATTAAATGCTATTCTCAGCAGCCTCCATGGGCCCAAAGAGCATAATTTTCATTTGCTTTGGCTGGCTCTTCCCTGCTTTTTTCCCTGGTCAGAGAGGGGACTTGTTGAGACTCAAAAGTCACTGAGTGAATTAAAACAAAGCTTTTAAAAACGTATTTGCTGACAGAGTATGTAAGAGAGTTATCTATAAGCACTTCCTCTTTCTGATTCATCTGTCCTAATTACTTTGAGATTTATCTATTTACAAAGCTAATAATTCTGTTAGATATTATAATAAAAGTTGCTTCTTCAGTCATCTTCAATCAGGCTGTCATAAACAGAAGGTATACAGAGAACTAAGCTCTGACCAGCTTGTTCCACTGCACACTCATTTTGGGTTTTTATCTTAGGTTTTTCTCTTCAGTTTGCTACTGAGGCCTCAAACAATTTGCAATAGTGAATTAGGCATTATTATCACTGAATTGTAGTCACGTATATAATTGGTGTACAGATCACACCTGATAGTAAAAGATGTAATTAAAATGCAGCACTAGATTCTGCTCTTAGTATCACCAGTGAATTTGAACTCATCATTTAGTGGCTCAGAGAAATACCCGATTGATTTTTCATGTCCCAGAAGATGTCCACCGGAATGCAGATGCCTTGGATATTCTTGAATGGTTTCTGATGTAGGTGGCTTAAGAAATACTGAGTCCCTTTCAGTTGTGGACTGTCACTTATGCCCTGCTGGCAAGTTACCAGCTTACCAGGGAATATCCTCTTTCAATACTTTCTCTGTTAAATATACCCAATTTTCCCCAGCAGCTGAAGTTCTGAAGGTGCACTTTCCTGAAGTTCATCAGATCTGCGCTGTGTTTATCAGGTTTTGGGAAACCTAAGCCTTTCCATATTTACACTATATTTTTTAAACTATGCTAGCTTAAGAATGAAGCAGGAAGTTTGCTCTAGTAGAGATTTTTGTCCTTATTCTCACTTGTTATTTAGTTTTCAAATAATTAGTAGCATAAACAAAATGGCTAGAGACTTTTCTATTCTAAATTATTTGTAACAGAAAGTTGTCCTCGTTTAACCCCTGGGGGAGGTGTGCAATATATTCTCATTTCCCCTAAAAAGCTGCAGATATTCTCTACCCTTTTGTTCCAGGAGGAATTTTATCCTCTTTCATATGGTTTTATTTTCACACTGAATTTTCTGCAAATATAGCTAATTAAGGCCTTAATCTCTGCCCAGAGACCTATGACCTTCTAGGTGGTCAGAGTACTTTTGAGATTATTGAAATATTTTATGAAATCATGTGTGATTAACAGCGCTAACAATGATTTCAACTCTAGACCCTGAGCTCCCATTTAGTCAAGCTGTGCCTGTGCTGCAGTGTGACCTGCCATACAGTTTCTGACTCCTTACCAAGGATCGTGTAAAGTGAACCTTCCTTCCCACACACTTGGATTGCCATTGCATAACAACCAAAACAACCAACATGGTTGTTCCAGCCAAACCTTGTTGTGGGTCACATCTGCATCTGAGAATTTGGGACAAACTGTTAATAATAAGAATAATAATCATGTCATAGCACCTAGATGATGTAAGTAAAGTAGAATTATATAATGGAGAATCTGAAAACACCAGTGGACAGTGCATCTCAAGATGCAGTGGCACTAGCCTTCATATTCTACTCCAGAATGCTCATACCATGTCAGCTGTCTTATCTGTTAATCTTAACAGTAATGCTCAATCTGGAAATGAAGAGGCTTTTTTGCATTTCATGATCAAGGGTGAAATCAGTGGAGCTTTTATGACCACCACAAGAGCATGTTATAGCCATTTGCATTGTCATTGTCCCTATTCTACCTTAAATATTATATTTTAGAATTCAAGCACCTTGTGAAAATCTGATCTGACCAAAATGGGCTTTCCTCCAAGAGTCTTTAATCCTTCTAATTAATTTAATTTTGCTTTTTGATTCCTTGTTTCCATTAGGGTTGCTAACCTGCCAGTTCATTTTATAGATTATTTTACCACCTCAAGGTTTCTGAACTTTCTATGGCCTGATTGTAGCTCTTTCCTGTCCAAGACTCTGAGTCTTCCAGTGTTTCAACAGTAAAATAATCTTCTTGGGCACCTCTCTTAACTGCACTACCTAAATTCTTTCTTTTGGGCAAGAATTCTTCTCACTCTGTCAAACACTCTCTTTTCTTTGCCCTCTTCTGACATCTAATTTAATCTATTTTACAGGAACACTTTTTCCCTAGAACTATTCTATTTCTGTAGTCTCTTCCTCACCCTAAACACAGCAAGACAAAGTGTAGTTCAGGACAAGCTTCTGTCTTGAACTTTTTGTTTTTTGTTTTTTGGCGTTTTTTTTTTAATTCCTTGAAAATAAATCAGAAAACTAGCACCAGAAAAATCTCTTTTTCCTCCTTCCACAGAAAATAAACAGCAAACGGCTTCTTAGACTGCGCTGTACTGTTGGCACAGTTTTTCCTGGTAACCCCAGTTCTTGGCTGAAGAAAAGTTACACTCCAGGTCTGTTTCCGTTGCCTAAACATAGACATCTAGTGCTGTTTCAGATGCCATAGGAACTTGGCTTCCAGCTACTGAATGCCCAGAAGACCAAGGTTTCTCATAAGTCCTGTGTCATTCCTGCCAGCCCCGTGATGAAGTTTTGGATAGTCTAGGGCACCTCAGAGGGTACTGAGCTCCTATATTTAGGCATCTGGATAATTTCCCCAGCAGCACAATTGTTCTGGGATTAAATAAATCACTCTCTGGAGGACACATCCTCTCCACTGACTGGAGAGGGAACCTAAAGTACTTGTTTATGTGCATAGCCTTCAGACAGTTATGCATGGGTGAGAAGAGGCTGAAACTATGTCTGCCCAGCAAAATGACACATGACGGTGGCAGACGCCTGCCTTAGCAAGCCCAACCTTGGCCAGGTGAGAACAGACAAAGAAGACAACACACCATGGAGCTAGGATCTGAAACTACCTGTGTCACTGACCTAGACCTTCCTAGAGAGCTCATAGGCCAGCTGCTACCATGTTCTAGACCTGATACTGCCACACCTGAACAGCTACCATCTAAGAGCTGCTATGCAGGCTTAGATTAGGCTAACCAAAGTATGATAGCACAGGGTGTCTTCATTTTCCTTATTGATCCAGTGTAATGATTTAACTTCCTCCACATAGAGTAGTTTATTTGAACATCATGCATCCATCTTTTTCTCCATTATTGTCTTCCAATTTTTTTTTTGCATTTGTTTTTTATTACACTGATCTTTTTTCCTAAGCTACCTGTTCCACTTTATTCTCATTCATTCTCTGCGAAATCAGTCTAAAACATAGACTCAAAACATAGTTGTGGAAAAGATTTTACTACCAGAGTCATTGTTACTACCCTATCAATACAGGATAATTCCCAGAGAAGCTGTGGATGCCCCATGCCTGGGAGTGTGGGAGGCCAGGTTGGATGAGACTGAGCAATTTGATCTAGTGTAAGGTGTCCATGGCAGGCAGATCGGAACAAGATGATCTATAAGATCTCTTCCAACCCAAATCATTCTATGGTTCTGTGATATGGACAATTGTACACTGCAGAGTTCAGGATGATAACTGAGGAATTCTGTAGCAATTTTCAATAAGAGTGGTTGGTTTGTTTGTCAGTTTATTATGTCCCTTTATTACCACAATCACATCTGCAAACAATAATTCTTCTATTTTGTCCTTTGAGTGTTCAGTTATGGTTCCTGAAAAGATGCCATTTTCTCTTTTCCCACTGCTCCTATCTTATAAACTGCTCCATTATTTAGATGGATTTTACTTTGCCTTATTCCCACATATGCACCCCAATATTGTACACCACAGCAGTTTCTCTAAAAACTGCTATTCCTCTTGCACAAATGTCAAGTGTTACAACAGGATTTTAGTCAGAATCCTTCAATGTTATGTTCATAAGATCTTTTTTCATTTGCAAAAAGACTCACAGCATTACCAGTCAAAATCCGTGTATCAAGGCATACAGGGGTAAATAGGACCTGCTGGAGATGGGGTTACACCCCAAAAAATGTCAATGGTAAGGCCATGTGAGCTGGAACCCACTCTATCTCAGGCAGAATTGCTTATTTCCACTGAACTGCAAATTCTTCCTTCATGCTGATACACAAGTTAAAATTGTATAATCAGGATATGTTTATACTCTACACAGAGATGTCACGGCTTAATTATACACCTAAAGGTTTTCCAGCAAAGGCATAGAAATAGCCCTATGGCCCCGTGCTGCTGTTTGGCAGAAGATATGCTTGAATTAGGTCTCAGATAATAAGCTGAAACTGAAAACAGTTTAGAAATGTGGAAAAACAGAAATGGGCTGAAATTAAGTTAGAGTCAGTCATTTTCTTCTGACTTTCTATTATTATTTGCTGAGTAAATTCTGAACAAATTGCAGAGTAGCATCAATAGGA
Organism: Sylvia atricapilla; assembly: GCF_009819655.1. NCBI lineage: Eukaryota > Metazoa > Chordata > Aves > Passeriformes > Sylviidae > Sylvia > Sylvia atricapilla. The sequence continues at coordinate 50,676,467 of NC_089142.1, forward strand.
AAGTATTTGTGATTTACTGACAAAAATATGGTTGCATTGATGGAAACTCTGACTTAACCTTATAAAATTACCCATTTCCAGAAGCCAGTATTTTCAGCTGTTGCATACCTTTGCTTTGCTGAAGCTTATTTTCCTTGCTGCAGTCACTGAACTCATTCTTCTGCCCAGGGAAAAATACAAAACAAAACCAAATCAAGCCAAAAACAAAAACAAACAAACAAAACAAAACAAAACAAAACAAAAACAAAACAAACAAACAAAAAACACTAAACCAAACCAACCAACAAAACAAACAAAAACAAAAACAAAAACAAAAACAAGATAAAGCCCTCAGGAGATTTAAAAAAAAAAAAAATGTATCTGTGACTCTGCTTAGTGTGCTTCCTGTACCTTTATTTTATGATGTTCAATACCTGTAAACTATCCTGAACCAGAATTAAAATTTTGGAGCTGTTATTATCATTCAAGCCATAGTTGGCAGTGCAATGGATAAGTATAATTTAGGTACTGTTCAGGTACTGAAAGCAAAAGAGCTGTCAGTGTTGTACTGTGTCTGCTGAGAAAGTGCTTGACCACCTTACCCAGTTGGCCTGGAACTTTGACTGACACTCTGCTCTCCAGTAAAATGAGACCAGCCAAGTTCAGAGTTTGATTAGGAACCTTAGAGATAGAATTCACTGCAGTGTAAAAAGTCACCGAAAACCATGAAAGTTAGAGGTGAAATGTACATGAAACTAAATTTAGTTTCCAGCTTTATTAATAACAATTCTTCCAATACTCAAAATTTAATTCAGTCAGAAAATAAGAAATGGGGTTGGTCTTTCTGGGGTGGCTTTAAATGTGGACAGTAGTCTGCCAAAAAGGGTTGGTTTTTCTTGGGAAGCCTTGAGCCCTAAACAAATCAACCCTTTGTTGACAGATGATTCAAGAGGTGAAATCTCCACATCTGGACTTCATGGAGAAGCTTTTTAGCTGCCACAGCATACTGAAGCATACTTCCAAAGTATCTCTGTTTAATGATCACCTGCAGACCTAACAGAGCCCACTCTGAAGTACAGGCCTGAAGTAGGTGAAGGGATATTTTCTGTAACAAATGAGCTGTCAAGTGTTTGCTCCATCTTCATACCAGTTTTTATAACTAGTCTGCAACAGCCCAGTTCAACTGCAGACATACATCGGGTTGAGACTGATTTGCAGATTAACAAAACTGGTACAGACTGTACTAAATTCCTTCAAGATTTTAGATTTCACAAGGACAGAAGGAAAAAATAAAGATTTCTTCAATGTCCTTTATGACTTTCTTCATATCCCTTGGAGGAAGGAAGGAAGGAAGGAAGGAAGGAAGGAAGGAAGGAAGGAAGGAAGGAAGGAAGGAAGGAAGGAAGGAAGGAAGGAAGGAAGGAAGGAAGGAAGGAAGGAAGGAAGGAAGGAAGGAAGGAAGGAAGGAAGGAAATTATTTCCAGGAGCTGCCTTTTAAATTGGTTTGTCTGTTCCTAGTAACCCTCTAAGAGGAATGTACCTGTGTAATCTACTGAAACTAGTAGAAGTTTCGTGGCTCAGTTTTTTTTGGAGGGGTTGGGTTTTTTTGGGGTTTTTTTTGGTGGGGGGTGCTGAGGAGGAGGAAGGCAGGGAGATTAGTTTCCAAAGACGTGATCATAATTGTTTATCTGATATCTGCCTGCAAATTATTTTCAAATGTATTTTGAACATTTTGATAAATTTATTTAAAGGAGGCATGCAAAACCCAAAAATTCTTCTATCTAAATGTGATGTTGGGAAGAGAGATCCAAATTTCCTTGTCTCTACCAAGAAAAGGCAGTCAGAATTAGTTTTATTCAGACACAGTTTCATGGTCAGAGACTGTACACATTCACCAGGAGCCAGACCACATATGAATAGTTCCACATGCTGCCTCTGACCACTAAAGTGTCCACAGGACAAAAGACAGTTCATAGGAAACTGAACTTGATTAACTTTGCTGCTCACAGAAAATCATACTGTTGTAAACTGGAAGACAGATTTTAGAGAATAGGGGAAAAACAATAAGAAAGGGAATTATAAGGTCTGGCTTCAGACCAACGGTCCAGTTACTAATTTAAAACAGATGGTCTTTTCTCATTAGTTCATAAACAGATGAAGAAGGAAAAGAGAAACTTGTACTTGAAAAGTAGTAGATCTCTGTCCTAACACATTTGTTCAGATGTACACTTGAAAATTTGAATATCAACCCACTGGATACACAGCTCTGGTCTGAGAGTCTCCTAAAAGCACTTTCCTCGTATTTCAAATGTCCATTTCTGATATCAGAATAGATCCCTGAACTGCAGAATTGCTAAGACTTGAACACAAAACACAGGAGTTCAATTAATCACACTTAGACTCTTTTAAAATGTTGTTTTTATTTACACATTTTGGATTTTAAATTGCCTTATTTTACAGAATCATTTTTTCCTTGAAAGAAGAAGCTTCAGCTATGCACTGATGCAACCAAGGTACCATGGATTTTTCGGAAATAGTATTCCACTAAGTTCACTGGAAGTGGGGAATGGACAAAGTGTTTTTCTACAACTGTTTCAACTAAGTATTAAAATCCTCTCTCACTTTCAGGCAGGAGATTTTTGAGTGGATGAATTATAATTTGAGGAGGACAAGTTAAATCTGATGAGACTGTTGAAGTCAAGTGATTTTCTTGAGTCCAGTGTTCTGGCAATCGAGCATACACTCCCTCCTTCTCAGACACAGGGACTGCAATAAGCTGCCTCAGCAACTTTCAGACTTTCTTCTCAGTAGAGAAGAAGGAATGCAAGAAGGCTTCCAAAGCAGACAGGGAATCAAAATTCTCAGTCTGCACTGTGTCTCCTCTCAGAGGACCTCACTCTTTCCAAAACAGATCTATTTGAAAATGTTACTGTCTTAAAGAAAACCATAGTCCTATGACACCAGGCCCACAGGCAAGGTGAACCACCGCCCATGTAATGCTTTGTTTTGTGTGAATTCCTCTATTCTTTTCATTCACAGATATAATTTTATCAGTTATTGTAATTTTGTTGGGCATTTTGTGGCAGATTTTCAGCTTTTCTATGTGAATCTATTACATTATATATTTTGAATAGTTCATCTATGAAGAAAAGTAGATGATGAATTTGATTATTCAGCTTGCAATACACTTGACCCACAAATCTGTGTTTCACATTTAGTCCATGAACTATAGGATCTATGGGATTTTTCACAAGCTTGAAATTAAGCATATGCTTTCACACATTGTTGGATCAGAAATTGGAGTTATGGCTTATCTGTGCCAAGATTCATATTTGTTCTCTTGAGGAAATAGAATAAATTACAAACCTTACATCTGGAGGCTAATTTGAGCTTCCTTCATATCCAGGAAACAACAACGGGATTTTAATGGATCCTTATTCACTATTATAGGAATCTATTGTCTATTAAAGGTCACATAATATTTTCCCATCTTTCTCATACCACTGCAATTAGTAAAAGTCATCTACTGTGTTTATGACAATTTTATCCATAATAAGATATTGTCAGTAAGAGAAGTAGACAGAGGTATTTAGAATATAAATTAGCAATCAGAATTTTAAAAAGAAAAATGTCTTTTGTATCCTAGATATAAAGCTAAACAGCTGTAAAGTGGAGATTTGATTTTTTGTCATTTAATACAGAAACATTTAAATAAGTTGTCGTCTAGATTCTATATTTAATCAGATTTTATGAAGAATTCAGGGAAACAACATCAACTAAGATAGTAAGAAACAAATATTAGTGAGTGTTGTGGGCAAACATCCATTGTATCATGAAAATATACTGAAGGATATTTAGTACCTTCTTCCACCCTTCCCTTCCCTTCCCTTCCCTTCCCTTCCCTTCCCTTCCCTTCCCTTCCCTTCCCTTCCCTTCCCTTCCCTTCCCTTCCCTTCCCTTCCCTTCCCTTCCCTTCCCTTCCCTTCCCTTCCCTTCCCTATTGCTTTTCAATAATGTTTCATGTACCTTATGTTTCCTGGTTAGTATGCTACTGATTATGAAGTAGTCATGACCTGAATTGTTGCACTGAGTGATTTAACAAATTCTCTCTTTTTTTTTTTTTTTTTTTTTTTTTTTTTTTGCATTCCATGTTTTTTCACAATTTAAAGAAAAAATGCAGGGATAAAAGTGATTTTCATGCCACACACAACAAAGGTACCTATTTTTAGCTCGTAGTTGGAGCATTCACTTTGTACAGGACCATAATCATGGTACGGCTACTATTCAACCTAGGAATTGTTTATGTACTTTTAAGACTTTTCTATTCCTATTCCTCACTCCCGAAAAGTAAGAACATGTACACAGATCCTATAAGTTTATCTATCTTGGCCTGAGAAAGAATTAGTCCTGTCTACTACTTGTTTGGGGCTAGTAATGGATGTAAGAGGTAAATGTAGGCTAAACTGTACAATTAAAATGAAGCTTGAGTCACTTTCTTGGGGAGAAGAGAAAAGGAAATGGAGCTCTCAAACTGATTCAGGGATTTCCATATAAAAGATGAAGAAAAATCATAATGAAATGAAGAATGTAATGCAGAAACATCAGCAGCAAAAATGTAATAGTGAGGTTAGTGTCTTATGATTGCTTATTGTTAAGCGTAAAATGTAATGCACACAGAAAGCCTTCTGCATTTAACATCACAGATCTAGAAAGAGCAAAAGGAAAAACAAAACAAATTGCAAAGAATTTGCGTTAAGGGTGACAACCACATTGCTACTAAGTATGCCTCACATCTGCTCTTCTCTAACATATTTAGGAAGAAATTTTACATGTGTTAAGCACAACAATATTTGTCCAGTAGCTAATACATACTTGCATTTTTTTTTTTCAGTGGGTCCATATCCCTCAGTACTGTTAAGAACTGTGCCTTTGCAACAAAGACTGCCAGGATTGTTCTGTAATATAGACCAGAGCCAGACCTGTGTTGAGCAGGAAATGTTATAAATAAAAACATGATCAAGATGTTGGCTGATTATGATTATTACTGAATACATTTGAATGTAAAATGTGCTAGAGTGAGTGTTCCCTTCATCAATTTATTTTGTTTTATTTCTCATTCTTTAAGCCTTGTCTGGACTTGATCATGAACAATAGAAGTACTGATTTTGCACTTACAAATGAGAGCCTAGGGGCCCGACTCTGCCAGAATGACCATTCTCAGGAGAGAGCTGGGAGCATCACTGTGATTTCTCACATGGTTGTACTTAGAATGTCCACATTATAACTTCTGGAGTAAACATCATCTGCTCGTCAAGGAGCAGATATGATTGTAACTGCCCCCATGAATGTTCTGTTTTCACAAGGTTCAGCTGTGAAAGGCCTGCAAAATCTTATCCAGCTCTTTCTGACATTTTTCTTCTTTTACTTGCTAGAGATCTTATTTCAGGGCTCAAGATTTAGGGGTCCAATTATTGCAAGTTACCATATATCAACAGTAAACACCTGGGTGCAGTCTTACCAAAAAAAAAAAAAAAAAAAAAAAAAAAAGAACCAAAGAACCAAAAACCAAAACCCTTAGGCTATGATTTCACTAGCAACTAAATCAATGTTAATTGATCACTAATGCCACAAGGACTTGTCTTATTCTCTTCCCACTTAGTCCTCCATCTCTTTGCCTTTGTCCTTCTCCCATCTTGTCTATTGTCTCATGACTCTCATAAAACTCCAAGAAAAATCAACATTGCTGAGTTGACAGAAAGCCATTTTTTCGTTTTATGAAAGTTTTGTTGGTTTGGGTTTTTTTTTTCAATGTTAGCTATGAACTAAATCTGCTTTTAGTGGGATGTCATGTGTGTACATTAGGGTTCAGTACACTCTGACTAAGCTCTGTTACGTATTCCATATGAAGAGAGTTTAACATTTATTACAAATTTATTTATTTGCATGTGCTTGACATTGCATGGGATTTTGGTTCCTCACAGTGATACCACAATGTACTGAAATCACAATACAAACACAATATAGCAGTTGCAACATAGAGTTAAATAGAAGTGATTGCCATTTACCAGACCCTGGAGGGAACCCTCTTTTACAGGAAAGAATACACGGAATGTGTGGAACATGTATCTTCCCCAAGCCTTTCATGATAGGCTCTTTGGTGGGCAGTCAGTGCTGCCTGCGACTGATGCATAATAAGGGCAGAGAGCTCAAAGCAGGGAGTAAGAAAAGAAACAAAAGGGATTGGGAAGTATAGGATGCTGAGTCAATTGATCTGGCCTCATGTTTCAGCTCTGGTTAATTCACTATCTTTGTGGACTAAAAACTCCTACTAGGCACTGAGAGGTATGCAGAATTGTTGTCACATGCAAATTCTACATTCTCTGTTTTTCAACATCTCTTCTTCTTCTGTGGTCTACCATCTGTGTTTTCCCTACTATACTAAACATCACCAATATCTGATCCTGAAAATCAGCTTCTCTTGGACAAAGAGGAAGGAAACATATTCTTATTGCTTATTATTGACCTCTGCTGCTAAACTTGACTTCCTGAATACATCCTTGTGAAGATTTCAGAACCACAGGGGCCTCCATGCTACAGATAAGTAGATTATACTATTTCCCAAACAAAACTAGGACTGATCTTTGAAAGACATAATTCACTCTGTTTTGCAGGTGATTCTCTGTGGAGACCTGAATCCAGAACCTCAGCAGCTCGGCCAGTTGTGGCCAGTCCAAAGAGTAACATCTTAAATAGAACAGCAGTGCAAAAAGCACAAACACATCGTCAAGCTGGCTCTGACAGAAGTTTTCCATGTTTTCTAACTTCAAAGCAAGACCACTAATATCAGTCTGCAGCAGCAGTTCTAGAGAAACTATGCAGATTTTCATTAGTTATGGAAAAATATTTTAAAACAAGAAGCTGTTGGCTCAACTCACCCTCATAAGGACAATCAGAATGGCAGCCTAGAGTCCAAATTCACTGTTTTATAGAACAGAAAAAATTCTTTATAGCTGCCTGTAGCCAGACATTCATTTACTGCGGGCTTCTGGTATATAGTTTCTGCTCAACCAATTTCCATCCCTCACATTTCTTTCAAAAAGAAGGAGAATATATCTTGCCAAACCCTCTGTTATCACGCTGGTACCCCTTTCTCCTCAACATACTGTGCTACCTGGAGTAAGAATCATCAGTACTTTTAAAGAAAAAAATGTGTCAACTTTTTGATTTGCTATATTTTCACATTTTACTATATATGGACTACTTTCTATAAGGATTCTATATGACTTTATGGGTTACATTCAAAGCATTTCTGAAAAGAGCTGCTAATCATTCTCATTAAATGAAAGGGGAAATGAAACTTATAGTTGAAAAGCAGTTTGGACTTTGTCACACAGACAATTAATAGGAGATAAATGCTTTAGGCACCTCTCTCAGCTCAAATACCAATGCCTTCACCAGTCTGAACATTCTTCCTCACTGCTTTGTGACTTTTGCCATTCTATAAAAGGATAGAGGAAGTCACAAATGGAATAATAGTGATTTGCCATGGAAACTTCAGTGAATATTTCATTGAAATGAAAGCAAGTTACTGTGTATATCCAGACCCACAGAGAATGACCAAGTTCTGCCAATAGATATGTCTGGTACCATAGGTTATCCATGACATCTACAGGGGGGTGACAAAGAACCAGGATGTGTGGGAGACCTAGGCCAGCCTCTAAATGCCATGCAAGATAAATTGGGGCACCCAAAAAGGCAAACTGACTAACCACATGGAGCTCCTGACATCTGCCTTTATATCTCAAGTGTGCTGAAAAAGGAAGGGGACATAAACCCCCCTCATATCTGTACTTAAATACAGTCCATAGCTTATGTTTACAATATGTGCTTTGTATAGCCAATGTTTGCCAAGAATTACCTCTGAGAAAAGACAGTAATTGTCCTAAGTTAGCTCTAGGCAAAGTCTTACTTTACAATGAGACCCACTGCAACTGTACTGCCTTGGGACTGGACACTTTTTTAGATTTGTGGTGAGGGGGAGGTGTCTTGTTTTTATTATTGTTTTAATTATTAGGCATCTTTTGTACAATACTGGGAAAAAATCAAGTTGGGAAAAGTTAGTTTGTGGGTTGTCCATGCTATCTTAAATCATCTTCTTTATTTTACAATGAAAGCTTTAATTCCACAATCATGCAGTGTTTATGTCATAAATCCCTTGCCTCATTTAAGAAAGATTGCATGTAACCAAGCAATGCATGGTTCTTAAGTTTTCAAGACATCTGATGGTATGCTTTCTCAAAAGTATTGGATGAGGATCAATAAGAACCCAGATTTTCTATATCATGTCTATCTTCAGTAACACTAGACATGATTCTTCCACAACAGGGTACCACAGTAGAACTGGATTAAGATGGTTTTGAGAACTTGTATTATTACATCTTCTGCCTCTGGCTCTTCAGTTTGAATTTGATCACTGTTTTTTGTTTAGGTGTTGTTTTTTTTTGTGGGGGGGGTGGTTGGTATTTTGGGGGTCTTTTTTGGTTTTTTGTGGGTTTGTTTTTTTTTTTTTTTCTTTAGCTCTTTTCTAGCAAAAAAGCAAAATAATTGTAGTAAAGATCTGTGTCAAAATTATGCAAGAATGGAGTGTCACTGAATAGCTGAGTGAACCTGAATTTAAAAGCATGATTTTTTTAAGCATCTGCTTAGTGAGGTATGGAAATTTATCTGCTTTAATGACAAATTAAAACCTAAAACCCCTTTTATGTGAAGCTAGTGTTATCATGAATCCTCTTCACACATAGCAATGTGTGAAGAGGATTGCAGAAGCTTTTCTTACAAGTAATGGAACTAGAATTCTGATGAATAGGGTTCTTCTAGGTCATTAAGCTGTATGGTAGCATTAGGCATGTGCATGCCTTGTCTCTTACCACCTCGTGATTCTTTGCCATCCTTGTGTTTAGCTAATAATTATTTTTCCTTAGTATATACACTATAAAGCTTGGTAAGGCAGCCTTCTGTCCTATACTTTGCACAGAACTCAACCTAAAGAATTTAGGACTTGATGAGACACCCAGTTTTTCATAAGCCCATACAGAAATTCATTTGCAACAGACCCTTCTCCAAAATACTTGAGCAGAGGTCATCACTACTTGACTTTGCTCTGAGTCTGAGCCTGTTATGCCCAACATAGCCTTCAAGAGGGATTGTTCAGCAAATATCTATTGCTCTCTGATGGATCATGTCACTGCTGTTGCCCATACCTTAAAAGACAAATTATGCTGTGCATCTAAAAGAATTGCATAGCTATAAAAGACTGTTTACTAAAGGACTAATTAGTGTATAAGCACCAAGTACGACTACAAGACATGGAAAAGGAATTGATATAAAGGATTTTTATTCATTATTCCAGATAAAAGCTAGTGTGGTAATTGTATTGGGACTGATGGCATTTTGGCTTGTACAAAGAATAAGAAGCCTTTTGTTGTGATACTGCTAGTTCTGGCATGGGAAGGGTTGCTTATTTAGTGAGCCCAAAGTCTTCTGAAACTGTGAGAGATTCGCTTCTCCTATTAGATATGCTTAATTTGCTCTCAGTGTACTCATTGTCTGTAAGAAATGGCCCATCCATCCTGAAAAACTGTTTCTGTTTCGTGGAGTGAAACTTGACTGAATTTATAATAGGAGATGTTCTGCATCAATTATCCAGTTAAAAATGAACCAAAGAACTGCATTGTTTGCCAAGACCCGAGTTCAAGGAGCCTGTGTCTCCCATACAATTGCTGGTGGTGATTTTAGCAACCAAACAGAGTGGGAAGCTGTATCCTTTGTCCTTATTCAGAGCGTCAAATGTGCAGATGAATGTTTACTGATGCAATTTGCACACGTATGGACAAAATTGAAGGACAAACCTTCCTGCTCTCAGAAGAACTAAATTGCAGTTCCTGGGCTATTTAATCTATGTGACATAGCTGCATGTATAATCAGCACCAGCTATGCTGCAAAGGGTCTGCAGTAATTCGCACCTCTCAAGAGGTAAGAGCAAAGGGTTTCTAGTTACTGGTCATAAGTTACTCTGTGGTCAAACATAGGATGGCTTCTTTCAGAGATAAAAAAAAAAAAATGCTCCAGACTTTTCATCCCTTATCTTTCTTCCCCCAACCTAATGCTGTTTCACAGGCTGAGGTTTCTCTGAACTCCTGGTTGGAATTTGTCCAGGGGAAGTTTATATCAGGAAAGCGAGGCATGAATTAACCATCATATTATATAATCCAAGAACTGGAGGTTCTGTTCCCTCAAAATTTTATTTTTCCAGTTGTAAATCCAAGTTTTTGACTGGTGAGGCTGAGAAGAATCACAGCTATCTTTTATGACATGTCTTGATCTGGGTTGGTGTCAAAACAGACCAACACACCTTTCTCAGCAGGAATCTGTCTGTACTTCTGTTATTTTCTATTCAGAAGTGATGATCTGGGCCATTTTCTCTGGCTGATAATTGCTATATGTCTTCCAACCCCCTTCCTGTCTATGTAGTATTTGAATTATCTGTCTCCTGCCTTTTTAGGGGTGATTTCAGAGACTTTGGCATAGAATAGGAGTACATTTGTGCATCTCCTAAAGAGCCTGCTCAGTAGAAAGCAATGTATCTGTTAGCCCATTCCCATGCTGAAGCGTGCAGTAGTCACTATGTCATCATGAAATGGGCAATTAATGAGTAGCCTGCTGTTCCCCATTAATTTCACATGGAAACAGGCTCTTTTTTTTTTCTTGACTCCCTATTGAACATTGTTCTCCTATTGAGCTATGCAAGTTAAAGCATCTTCAAGGAATTTCACACTTAATTTTTAAACTTCAGAGGTTAAAATCACAAAAACTTTGATCTTGCCAACATTTTTGTTTTACAGTTTATTGCCCAGCAATTAAAAATTATCCATGTACAAAAAAGTGTCAAACTTCAAAATAATTTAATATTTGAAGTGTTTCTTCTGTTACTTGGATTGGTCAAGGAATTATTAACATAGGCTTCAATTCCCTCCTCTGTGACAAAAAGATTTAATGAAGTTGTTTCTATGCATTCTATTTACTTACTAATTTTTAACAGTGTCTCTACAGAAGAAGTCCGGTCACATTGTGAACAACAAGGTAGAGTCTTCAATCTGCACCTGATATCAAACCATTTTTTCAGAGTTACTGTTCAACATTTTCCCTCTCCCTATGAGTATTCCTTCCTGAAATCTTTTTCTCTCATTAAAAAAAAAAAAAATCCATTGAGGATGCATTTTAATACAAATAAACTTTTCAGCATGCATCTTAGTGATCTGCAGTATATCCAAGAATTTCACAACAGTCCAGGAATCTCCTCACTGAACCAGCTGAGTTAAGCACACTAGGGAAAACATATGTATTTCTGCTTAGTATGTAAGTTTTGCTGAACAAATGGCATTATAGGTTTAATGTTAAAAAATAATATGAAATCAGATGTCTTCACACAGGGAGATGACCTCTGAAGTCTTCATTTTTGCTATGATCTTGATCATGTTCTTAGAGGCACAAAAGTAATTTTTTCCTGTCTGTGCTTAGCTGAAACTGGTTGTCAAATTAGAGTTGGAATATATTATGGAGTATATGATGCAAGATATCATAAAATCTATGAATTAGTTGCAAAACAGATTCTGACTGCACCTAGAAGAACCCAGAATATATCTGGGCCTGACATCAGAGCATATGCCCAGGCCCTTCACAAGTCAAAGCCAAGTTTAAAGGAGGGCAGCACCTCAGTGCAGTGTCAGCAGTTCTTTGTGTACTCATCCTTGTTCCTCATTTTTTTCTTGTTTCTTGTTCTTTTGCAAGAACCATCCCACCAATCTGCAGGAATACTGGAGATGAAATCTCTTAATCTGCTGCTGACTTTGGAGCCTATGTGGGAATCTGGGATTACACCAGTCCCCCAAAATTGTATTTCACACTAGTCCTCAAAATTGTATTTCTGAAGACAAAAGGGCACGACATAGGTTTTGGTTTTGGCTTTATCTCAATTAAAATGGAAATGTCTACAAAATGTTCTTTTGCAGAAAATCTGTTTTGGCTGTCAAAATATAACAGTGAAAACATTCTTGCCCTGAGGAGAACATATGACAATATGGAGACTGCTGTCCAAAGTTTCCTCATTTATAATCTGTGGAATTTCAATCCTGATGTGTAAGTGCTGATATTCAGAAATACTGCTTCTTCATGTATTCAAAAGTAAAGCTGCACTCCCACAGCTTGCTTCTCTGTTTCTTTGTCTTCCCACCCTTCTCACAGCATGTGAACAGCTCTGGAGAGTTCCTCACTCCCAAGTTATAAGAGCAACCTCAAAGAAGTGAAACAGGCCAAAACATATTGTCACATCTGGCATAGTATTTCTTCTTTTTTTGTGATTTTCTTTTCTTACAATAACTTATGGTATATTTCTGTCTTCCCTTAGACCTTCTTTTACTCTTTATAGCACGCTGCTTAGTCAAGTCATTACTGCTTGTGTTGAAGGATGACAGAATACCCATCTTCTCCTCTGAAATGGAGAAAAGTGACACATTTTTTTAACAATCTTTTCTTTAAGTCCTTGAACTCACCTGCAGGTAACCAGTATTAAGCTGGCAGAAGAGAAAGGCAGGAAGGCTGTTGGTTTAGTACTTGGAACATAAGAAAATATTATTGTCATGCAAACAATAACTCACTGCTTTTCCATGCTAAAGAGACACTGCTTTGTGAAGCATCATTCCTGTCTAAATATAATGACCTATATTGATTTAATTTTAAACTATTGTCTCAGCTCAAGTAAATCACATACAACTGATACAGCTCAGAAGCATTTATCACATCATCAGAACATTAACTTCCTAGATGACTGCATCCTGGAATTACATTAGAAAGTTAATTTCATCAGTTTTAAAAATAGGACCATTAAAAAAATCATTATTCCAGCAAAGAATTTCTGGAACTTTGCACCACTGTCTAAATATTGAAATGAAACAAGAACTTAAGAGGAAAAGCTCTATTTTTTATGAACTTGCCATCTAAAATGAAATTTTGACTGTACTTATCTTTAAAAGGATATGACCAAAATTTTTTATGCATCAAGAAAAGAGCAAACGAGAATAACAAGTCTATCTGGAGTAGCAATGTGGAGTAAATACAATGCTGCTGGAATTGGATCATCCCTTCTGCTTGCAGTCTGGAGGTAGCTTAGTTGTATTTTTCTGCCGCTCTTTTTCAATGCACAGTACTTGCTGCATCAATGAGCATGTTTTACTGCTCGTTAACATAGCACAAAAGGTGTTTCTTGCACAGGTAAAGTGCATGACAGGATTCACACCTGACTCTTGGAGTAGAAGATGTATGTGACTCTTTCCACACATGCACAAAAGGGCTGCTGCCATCTAATTGTCCCATACTCCTTGCAGGATAGACAGACGTACATCTTTTCACAGAGAAATCTCAACCTTGGCACATGGTGCTAATTAGTCACCTACCAACTGTAATTACCAAAACCCCCAAACATTCACTGAAAATAAGGGATATTTCCTGAAAAGAGAGCTCGTTTAAAGAGGAGAGCTCATATGCTTCACTCAGTGGACCTGATCCAAAGTTTATGGAACAAAAACGAGATCTTGCGTCAAGTTCAGTGGCTTTGAATCAGGGCCCCAACAAATGCCAGTGGGAAAATTAGCCTAGTAGTTTACGGGGCTTTATAAGGAACTTGTTCCCTTATGGGATCATAACATGAATATTGTTATATAAAGTCATAAGTAGTCTCTTCGGAAATAGTGTGTAGAATGGCCATCAGTTAAAAAGAAATATTCATGCATTTTCAAAGGGTTTGGGTGAGTATTGAACAAAAAAGCACAAGGATTCATGTTGCTAAACTACTCTTTGACTGAAATATTTTCCTGTGAGAATGTGAATGTGTAGAGGTATGGCACCATCAATGTTTTCTTTTATGAGTCTACCATACCGCTCACATTTCACTGGTCTTTTAATGACATTTCTTGTTTCAGCCCTTAAGAGAATTAGAAAGTTTTAAGGATGGTCTATTAATGCTTCATAGCTTTATTTTGCCTTTCTGTGGTCCAGTAAATGTTATCAACTTTTGTGCGCTAAATTCATCAACTGGCCAATTTAAAAATTCACCCTCATAAACATTTCACCTTTATTTCTTTACATATCAGCACCACATGGGGTAAATAATAGTGTTAGCATGCCCAAACCTGACTTCAAGGGCCAGTGACTGTGCAATACTAATCTAGAAAACCATGTGCTCCACAGGAAGGATTGACTTCACAGCAGTAAATGGAGCTTGAGCTTTGCCAGAAATTCAGAACAGCTGAATTTTTATAATGTACCATTTGTAAAAAAAAGAAAAATAAATCAACTGACCTCAAAGAATATTAGATTTCTCTTTCATTTTTGTTATAGATAGTTCTTTCCTAAGATCTTTACTTGATGGAGCAGTTTGTTATTATCTTAAGAGTAAATATTCAAAATCTCTTAGAAACATTAAACTTTGTTTGCATCATATAAAAAAATTCTGATAATAAAAGCTGTTCTGGGATATAATACAGAGGAGTTCCAAACAGATATTTAGTTTTCTCTGCAGTGGCCCATGTTGAGGCATGCATCAGCTTATTTGGAAATATTAGGGCTCTGTACATTTAATTATTGGTAATCTTTGCTTATTTCTTTAATTCTTGCCCCAGTTATACTTATCTTTACATTTTCTTAGTGTGGGTGTTACTGAGGCTCAACAACAAAATTATGTTTTTCTGAAGTCGAAGTGGAGCTTTAAGAGGCAGAGCTTTTGCAAAATGAGATAGTGGTAAAAATAACAAATTAATTGCCTACCCCTTAAGGACTACAGGCATTAGAAGAACCAGAACTCAAATGGCATAATGGTAAAATTTTAAAAGAAATTTTCTTTTTCACATAGCCTACATTTCAACTCCAGAAACCTGAACCATCTGTAGAAAACCCCTGAGGAAACAGCAGTAGTGCAGATTGCCTGTTAATGTCCTGGCCCCCCTCTTGTTTGCAATACGTCTCAGGCTATCTTTTTTCCTATGTACATTTCGTGATCTCTTACACTAATTATTTGGAATTCACTTATGATAAATACCTTCTGACTCTTTGCAGTGTGGCATGCCCATTGGATGTTCACTACTTTTGTGTGCCACAGAATGACTATTATAATCGACTTCCAGACAGAGAAAGATAAACTTTTTTATTGAGGGGCATTTAATTAAACAAGGCAGAATGTATTTCCATCAAGGATGCTTTCGTTTCCTGTTTTGATTATGACAAGAAACAAATCAAAAAATGTTATTGGGACAAGTTAAATTATTTGTAGTTTTGTTTCTGCAAGCATTTCAATGTTTAAAAAAATTATGCTGTGTTATAGAAATAAGAAATTTTCAAATTCTAACCAACAGAGCTTTTGTTGGATAAACCTCAATATTATTGTGGTTGACATTTTTGCTCCTTGTAGAATGGTAAAAGAGGCCAGACACAGAAGACTCTTGAAGACTGGGCTGAAGCACCTCTCTCAGGGGCTGAACATCTCACTAGCCACATGCATTTTCATCCCAGAAGAATGAGATGTATCAGCATCTTATATATACCTCTACCTTAAAATAGTGTATGTTTTCATCAAAGGAACTGCAGTGTCACACAGCCAAGACTTTAGGGACTCCATGCATGACATCAGGTTGCCAGGGTTCAGAGCTTCTCATTTGCCCCAGAGTCAGGGCAAATGATGTCAGCCTTCTCTTCTTAGCTTGATGCCCATGTAGTCCTTCTTAGACTATTAAGTTACCAGAGTTCTTGTCAAAGTTTCCCCCGAAAGTATCATCAGACTGTGGTTTCTTTTTGGAAGACAAATTTAGGAGATGAATCCTACCTCACTGACCCTATCTGTTATCCAACCTGTCATCTCCAAGATTCCTCATGTCCCAAGAGACAGCATCACCATCATATGATCAGAAAGTATGTTGCCAATAACTTTCTTTTCCTACGGGGGAAACCAGAAGGGTCACTGGAGCTGGGCTTGATAATTTACTTATGTAAAACACTTTACAGGGGAATAGAATTTGCAGAGCCTTCTGACTTAAAAAGTTTTCCCTTCTGCCCTGCAAAATATGTATCTTTAAGCTAGCATTCCTCTACTATGAAGGAACAAGGTTGTTTTCAATTAGGTGCTAAGTGAATCTAAGCCAGGTACTCAAACTTTTCAAACTTATCTTCCAAAACATAGGCACTTGAAGTTTATTCCTTGTTTTAAATAAAATCCAGAATTTCTAATCTAATTTCAATACTGTCTGGAAGTACTAGGAACCCTGGCACAGTCCTTGAGTGACTATTTGTCCATCCAGTGTGAACTGCAAGGAATCACATCCAGCCAGATTGAGTGAGAAATTGTGAGGGCTTCTTACCGAATTACTTGCATGGAAAATTCTGCTGCTATCACTTCAGTTCAGATTTACATCTGAATGAATGTGGAAGCCAAGGGTAGTGTGTGCCAGTTGCTGCTTTTAGTTCTTAATGCAATAGGATGTAATTCATATCAGTGTTTGACAAGCTGGGATCTTTAAAGGAAATTGCTTAGTCC
Organism: Sylvia atricapilla; assembly: GCF_009819655.1. Lineage (NCBI taxonomy): Eukaryota > Metazoa > Chordata > Aves > Passeriformes > Sylviidae > Sylvia > Sylvia atricapilla. The sequence goes on from NC_089142.1 coordinate 50,693,082, forward strand.
TATGCTATTGGAAGTGGCATTTATATATTCTGGATGTTTTCTGTGGTTCTCTTTTTCTCTGTAGTTTAGCTCTCTGGTACTAATAAGTTTTCCAGAACAGAAATGCAATAAAATCAAGCAGTGATTTATGTGCTGAAACAGAGGTAATTTTAATGTTGAAAACTGATGTATATTTTTTTCTTACCTTCTTTACTACAAACAATAAGGAACTAACTAGACCAATTTCTTATTCTTTGAAGCCTTTATCCAATGTGCATATAAAGCAGTCAAATGCCAAATGGATTTCAGCTCAGACCTTTAACAGTCAAACAATAGGACAATATGAAGTAAGTGGAAATACATATATTTTACTCTTGTATGATGAAGCTCCTGCTGCTGTGGAAGTGCTGTTTCTACCATCCAATGCCATTATTTGTGCATGCCCACTTTATTGTTCTTATTCTGTCAAGATATTTTTACCAGCAGTCACTTTTTTCAGGCATTTCTTCCATTACTTGGTGTATCTGTGTTACTGATAGGTGAGGCTTTATAAAGGGAAGGCCTTGTAATGTGGCTCTGGCTTGTTACTTGAGCTAAATAGAAGGGAACTATGGGAGAGTGACACAGCTGGAATACGGGTAGGGGACACAAGAGAGACAGGAGAGAGGTGAGAGACGTGAGAAATGTGACAGATGTGACAGACATGACAGATATGCTGCATGACTGCCACATGCCCACATCATGTCCACATCATGTCCACGTCGTGGTATGTGGTGGTTGGTTGACTTGGGTTTGTTGTGCCTGAAACCAAACCATGTAAGCCGAAAACCAGCTAACTGTGTAAAAAGGCCAGGGTTTTGGCAACAAGGAGCACTCTTCTGCACCTGCCTGGGGTCCCTGTGTCGCTCATTACCACAGAGTATCTAATATTATGCTGTGGCACAAGGTTAACCTCTTTATAATCCTGTGCAATGTGCTCCAGAGTGGTCCTGCTTGAGCAGGGTCTTTGGAGCCACTGTGGTGCCTTCAAACTTTACCCATTCTGTGAAATTGTGATCTGCGTGTATTCTTTCTGCCAGGCCAAAGCTTGTTTCCCTTCCCTGATATGCAGCCACATCCATGCACAGACCAGTGTGTTTAATCCTCCAGTCTGCTTTCCCCCTGTGTTCACTCTTCCCTCTTGTCCCAGGTCCCTGTTCTCTCCAGGTCCAATCCCAAACCCTCCCACTTGCTCTTCTCTCCTCAGCACCCTCTTCCAGGGCCTACGCCCTACTTAGAGCTCCCCCATATCTCTTTTTCTCAGCTCTTTGAGAGATCCTCACTCCCTCTACTATTCGTAATTGTATTTTCCTTGATTTTTCTTTCTCTGCCACTGTATATTTGAAAAGCCACAGTTAACAGCTAAAACAAGGAACATTGTTTTGCTGGAATGTGATAGTAGTCTTCTGAGAGTAGGACTTTCATCTACAGACAATTAAAGAGCCTCTCTGTCAACTAACCAAATGCCAGAGACTCTGCATGTCTCCCTTCTCATTCTTTAACATTCTGATTTCTACCCAAACCCCTAGATTTCTGCCCATTGACACAAGAACATTCTACAGAAGTGGCTAAATGTGGCATTCCACAGTTAATACCAAACATCCAGAGATGCTGGTCTGCAAGGTCTTATAAGCTCAGACAATAAATGCCATCACAAGGGCTCCATATTTACTGTATTTTAAAAAGCATATGTACTTTTTACACAAGCAAAAATATGGTTTTGTTTTCCAAATTATCACCTTTGTCATCATAGGCTGGACCCTGACACTCACATCTGAGCTCCTTCCTTCTTATCCATCAACAGCAGTACCAGCAGTCCTGCAGATCAAACAAGGCCCTGTTCAGCCTTGCAAAAAACAATTTTCTTCCTGCTGTGTTCTCAATGACTCCAAGGCTCCCCCTGTTCTTACAGAACAATAATGCCTCTTTCAAGCATTCAACCACTACCAGGTGGTCCTAAAAATCAATATCATGATTTTATCATGATTTATCATGATATTTACCATCATGATATTTACCATCATTTATCATGATGGTCCTAAAAGTCAATATCATGAGCTGGCTTAAAACTAACCTGTGTGCTCCTCTGTATTTAAAACGCATGTGGGTTGCCCCCCAACATTTTGTTTATCTCTGTGAAAACTAGAGTAGAATTTAAATGTTGCTACCTGCATTTGATTCAAAGAGGAATCTTTTAGAGCAGCACTAAATACTGTCAGGGGCTCATGCGGTGTTGCACAGAAGTTATTGCAACTGGGTGCATTATTCTGTCGTTCTGCCATTGACAGACTGGATGAGTGAAACAAAATCTTTGGCTCACTCAGGTTATAGGTCTGTGATCACTCTACACTGATGTAAGGAGCAGCTGTTGCCAAAAGGGAGTGGTCTCATTCCTGCTACATTTTTTGCACTGATTCTGCTTTTCAGTGGCTCCATGATGAGCTGGATCAGCAAACTAATTGGTATTCTGACAGGATACTTGTAAGATGCATCATCCCCCAACACAAAAGAACCCCTACATGTATGCTTGAATTTTACTGGCACAAGCATTTCAGGAAAAAATGGAACATGAAACTGAAGAAAAGTACCTAAATAAGAAATTTTTAGCTTTGCAGGGTATAAACTTACATTCTGAAATCAATATTGCAACAATCTCCATACCAACTTGAAAACTGAACTTAGCCTTAGCAAGAATTCAGCTGTATTTCCTATGCAGTTCCTCCAAAGGTATCCCTCCTCTAAATGTCACTTTCCTGTTGCTCTACTGCTATGTGGACTATGACTAATGGATGCTGGGTGACCATCATCCCCCTGTTCTGTGCATTGCCATGAGACCACTTATGATATACTTACACAGGAGATGAAGAGCAGCAAATACTTCACAAGTCTTCTCACCACCAGCTTTACTTACAGCAAATACGGATTGTGTATAATTCCACCGTAAATATATACACTGATGAATACATTATAATAATATAGTCACTCTCCTTCAGGTTAAAGGGATTTAAGATGGAATATTCTATAAACCTTCCTCGGTTAAAGTATGAAAATATACATTTTAAGTGAAAAAGATCTCTAGGAATTGTGTGAATTATTTTGAAGGTATCTGCATTGTTTTACTCATATAGTAATCATTTGTTTAGAGTGTAGAGTTGTAATAGTATGTTCAGTACTTTAAAGTAATACAATTACTATACTTTTCTGAAGGAGTTTCTAGATAAATGTTGTTTCCCAGGCTGGAAGATCTCATAGCTTTTTAAAGATTCCAATATTTGGGTTTTTTATGGACAGATCTCAATCAAGATTACTCTTAATATCTGAGAATTTTTTTCTGACATGGTCACGTTTCATATAAATACATGTAAAAGACAGCTTGAACGTTTGTGATTTAAGTTTCATAGCAAAGTAACTCTTCTTGAAGCAAAGTAATTATTTTCTACCATTGAAAACATGAACTGTCTGTCCATGCTGACAAAGAAGAACTTGGCTCTTTCTATTTCTGAGTCTTCCAGACAGCTTTTTGGAATTTGCCTAATTATATCCTTAAGCAAATATCTGGACCCATACTTTCTGATGTCCTTAATTAAATGTTGTAAGATTTTCCTCAGTTATAACCCCTTTGATGTACACAGATTTATTAACAACCAAAGACTGAATTCTGAGCTGAATTGTCCAAACTTCACTTTCCACAGAATCCAACAGCATAAGAAAGCTTCTTCTAGAAAAAGTTGGAAATTATTTTAAATGGCATTAAAGGACTCTGTTGTACTCCCTTTTTCATCTTCACAGAACTAGCAAAAATGGATTTTCTAAGTTTCCAAAGAAATTTTGCCTGAAATGAAAAACAATTATTGAAAATTCATGCTTCCATAATTATGGTGACATTATAATCAGTTAAGTTGATGCATTCAGAATATAACAACCTACCTTAGTTATAGCTTTTATTACCACTGTTTCGTACAAATATTAGAAGGAGTGGCACAAAACCTTACCTAAAATGCTATTCAGTACCTGAGTATATCTGAGGCTATGCAATATCTGAGTAAGGCAGGATTTGTATATAAGGAACTTTATCACTATGGACACTTGTGACATGCTGCAGTGAGGGTTGTAGGATACACTGGGCTTGTTGGTCAGGCAGCAAGGCTGAATTCATTGTTATTCAATTCATACACATTCTGCACAGTCTTCCAAGGAACCCTGTTAAATTTGACAGGATTTAGTTCAGTCATTTTAGTAAAACAGCAGGGTGTAATATTGCTTTATTCTGACACATCCTTGAAACTAAAAAAAATACAAGTATTAATCCATTCCAATCCCTGACATATAAAAAATATTTTAAGTGTTGTTCTCCAATACCACACAAATTGATATTTAACAGTCCCTTTAAGTACAGGGATTTCACGGGGACACACAGCTAAAGAAACACAACTATTAAACCAAACCAGTGCCTTTCTCAACACTTAAATCCAGTTATACTTACTCTGGTGCAAGCAGATTCAAGACAAGCAGCAATTAATCAAAGTGTTAAGGGGCAATTTTATGATGTTCAAATGCTTTGAGCATTATAATGTGACTGAGAGTTTAGAATTGTTCCAGATGTTGAAAACATCATTTCATAAAAATGAATAGAAGTTCAAAACTCTATTGTATCCCATCGGCTTCTATTCAGGCCAACTCTCCTAACACTGACTCTAAATCACTGATTTTTGGAGACATGCCAGGAAAACAAACCAGTCCCTTGCCAACATCTGCTTGTCTATACAAAGTTATTTACAATTAGAGAGTCTCCAAGAATGACGCCAAGGCACCATTTACAAATTGAAAGAAGCAAAATGGCTTTCAAATGAACATTCAGGACCCAGATGAAGAGAATATATAAAAATAAATGTAAATATAAATGTGAATATAAAAATATGCATGCACATAAAATATGTATCTATATAGCTCTATCTATCTATCTATCTATCTATCTATCTATCTATCTATCTATCTATCTACCACCCAGTGAAACCTGACATTTGTTAGAGCCTGTACATCACATACAGAATATTTCAGAGACAGGAAAAAACGTCCATTTGGAATACACTTAGAAACAGGATTTAAGTAGAAGGATAGGATAGGTGTTTGTTCTTCCGGAATACATTCTGATCATTCTCTTTTCCTTTGGTCCTTCCCTTAAATATCTGTGAGTAAGTTTTGCACCTTCCCACAATCTGAGGTCTAATGGCAAGTTTACCCAGTCCCACAACTGTCTCTCCCCAGAACCCACAACAAGCCATGTGCCCCTGAAAGCAGTAATCCTCACCAGTTTGTGTGGTGTTTTTCTTGGCTCTCCTTGATGAGTTCCCCCAAAGACCATGATCTGATCCTTTTTAAAGAACTCTGAAAGTGGCCAGATTAGGGCACTCTGTTTGAATGGAATAGATTATGGAGGTTCCACCACCCATCTTTTTTTTTTCTTTACTCAATATGATTAGCCTTCAGTAACATAACCTAATATGCAGATATTCTACTTTTAACTCATTTGTGTGCATTCTCACAATTTTCTCTCCTCCTACACTGTGCATCTCCTATCACTGCCATGTAACAAAAAACAAAAATGTACCTACATCTTACATTAATAAGGATCCAACTGTGGCAATATGGTATCCATCACAAGATAATTTATCTCCATTTGTTAGTCTGCACACATTCCATTAGACTTTGAGTTGTTTCTACTAAACAGTCTGAAAAACCTTCATCTTTATGAAAATTTTGCATTGCATTGCGTCTAGTATTTGTCCCTTTTTCCTCTGCACTTTTATCCTTCGTCCAAATGTCCTGTATGCACTTCTGCATTCAGGAAACATTTGCATATTTCTTTGATTACATCTCTGACCTACCTAACTGTTTCAAATACAGTACTGTGAAAACAAAACTCCTTCAAAACTGATCTCCTTCTGTTTCCTGGCAATGAACTTCCTCCCCTAGTCCTGGTCATTTTACAGTTTCAGTGGCATTTTTATGTTCTCTCCCTGTTTCCTCACCGCATCATCTTTACACTTTGTGCTTGTCCATGTCTTTCTCCTCTCTGCTTGAGATTATTCTAGCTCTTATTTTTTGTTCCTTTTTGCTGCATCAACCCCTTCTCCAGCAGCTTATCATGGATTGTGTTTCATTACTTTATACAGACTCCCTGATGTCTGAAAAATCATTCATGTTTTCCAAAATCATTCCCTATCTGTGTCTTCCTTTGTCTTCTGCACAAAGCTGCATTTCTTTCAGCAGCTACATAATAAGCCAGTCATTGTCAACAAGTCTGATGTGATTCATAGAATGCTTACTAAAGTCTTCCCTTAGCAGACTTCAGTTGATACCCTTCTGTATCCTACTCTAGTTTTCTCCAGCTTCTGTTTAAAACTCTTCATTGCCTTCTTCTCAGCAGAAAGTCACTATTTTTCTCACATCTGAGATGGGAGGTAAACTCACAGCCCTATTGAACGTGAAATCACGTCTCATGTTGAAAAAAAATGCACAACCAAAACCAATCAAAACAAACCTGCTACTGAAAAAATACCCACCTAACAACAGCTACTAGATCAAGACATCATTCTAGTCTTTGCTACTAAATACTTCTGGCTTTATTTTCCTTTTCATTTTGTTTTTCTTTCCCAGCATCTCTGGTTCATCAAGATTAATTCTGTATCTATTTGCCTCTCTTCTACCTGACTCTCTGCCTCCCACTGAGATTGCCATTTCTTTGCATTAACTGAAACTTTATAATATACTATTAGTTCCTGTATCATCCTTTCCTTTAAATAACACTTCTGCCCTTATGTTCATAAAATTAGACATTCCTTCAAGGACTCCAACAAGAGCTTAATGTTTTAGGGCAGTGCAAGAGATTATGAAAAAAATAAAAAGTGGATGGCAGTTAATTTTAAAGTTTTCTTTTGAAAATTTAATCCTTTTTCTTGTGACTAGCTATGTCAATGGAGAAGTCAGCAGCTAACGAGAATTATATTAAGTTTGTAAAATATACTGGGACTTAAAGTGTGGAGCTGGAATATGCCTTATGTTAGCTGATGCGTTCAGACACCTTTTAGCAAATGTTCATGGTCCACTGTATGGTTTGTCTTCTGCTGATATTTGGCAAGAAGCACATGTAGAGACCAAGATTCATAACTGGACTTGGCAGCTTTCTATAGCTGAGTGGATTAAGCCAGTGCAGTAAAGAAGGAGGTGGGCTTAAATTATTTCCATATGGGAAAAGAATTTTGATATCTTAAGGGGATTTTAAGGTAGAGGCTGAGCCTTCAAAACTTTCCAAAATTATAAATGCACCTTTGCGCAAAAGCCTGAGAGTTATGGCTAGAGTCCTCTCAGAAGCTGGAATACCAGTACAGTGCTGGTATCATATATCTCTAGGTCTGCAGTATCTGAGGTGATAAATTTTAAAAATAATTTAGTAAAAAGAAAAATGGTCTGATAAAGGAGGGAGTAGCTAAAATCTTGTACTTAGTCAATAGTCTTTGTGGCAATTAAATATGGCACACAAACTTCAGAGTCAAAATGTGGTCATACATCAGCTTTTCTTTACTTTATTCCCTCCAAAATCTGGTAAACTGCTGTTTTTTCAGGTTTGTGTAAGATGGTACTTTATCAGCTGTGTAAGGGGATATTAATAACAGGGAGATCTTCACACGGAAGAATATGCAGAACCATTACATCATATTCAGCACCAGCTGAGGCCTGAAAAGCTGAAAATCTGCCAGACAAGCAATTTTAGAAATTGGGAATAATAGCACACATTATTATTTTTCATAAACACCCACCCAGATGCATGTGTGGCATCTGGGATCACTGCAATTCACACTGCAATTATTATGCTCCATTAATACACCTTGTCATATTTAGTGAAAATTTCAGCTTTCACACAGTAATTGCTTTTTCATCTTGATGCTATCATTTGTTGATTGTGATAATGTTATCTTTGTACCATTAGGCTGAATATGTTTTTATATTCAGCCTTTAACTATGATTGGTTTATAACCTGTATTGGTTCATTTTAAAAACTACTTCAGTAGAAGAAAAGGGAAAAATCCTCTCTTTTCTGACAGATTTAGAAATTTTTTAAGAAAAAAATCCATTTTGTGTTTTGTTTAAAGGTGTCTTTTGCTTTGTTTTTTCTTGCTTAACTTTGTCTTGCTTTATTTTACTTTCCAATTTCTGGGGAGAAGAGAGAAAGAAAGACAATGAGACTGTCTATATCTTTTTATTGATAAAGTATTAATGCAGAATGGCAGAACAATTTGTAATTATTGTCTCCTGAATAAATTTCATTTCAGGTTGTTGAAAAATACAGAAATTGCAGAAGAAAATTTCAAGACAAGACATGGCAAATATATCATTTAGCCTAGCACTTATTTTGAAGAGGGTATGTTCATGTCAATTTAATCTAGACTGTTTGAGATGTCTTCTTCTTCAGTAAATTCTGATGCTTTTCATACCTGTTGCTAATAGCAGGTATACATCCTAATTTTTCTTTGGCTTTTAATTACCTCTTATTTTTTAGGAAATTATAATTTCTGCTGCCTCCATCATTCTATCAAGAGTAGTCAGCCTGTATCTATAGACAGCCTATATAGCATAGGAAAATGGTACATAATAGGAAGTCTAAAAACATTCCCATAATTAGTCCAGTCCCTCATAGTTATACAGTGATTTTGTGTTTTTCCAGTAAAGGTACAACAGTCAGGTATATCACTGACTGCTTATGATGACCATGTGAGATTTAAATTAATTTGAACATGTGAAAAAGCATAATGCAAGCTACTTCTTGCTGTGGGCAAATGTACTATTTGCACTTATTATCCTTCTTGTTTTGAAGCAAACACAAGTACATTACAGCCTGGATTTGGAGTAGATAGAAATTTTCACATTACTCAAAGACTGGCTGAGAGAGAAGCTGTAAATTTCTAACCAGTCCAAATCCAGCCTTTTATGTTTCTCAACACAATGGGTATATCAAAACAACTTGGGAAAGAGCTGCATTCTATGAGCTGGAATATAAGTTCTGACCTATAGACTTGCCTAAGCTTACAGTAAATGTCCCACAGATGTAACTGAGATGTTTGGACAGAGTAAAGGCAGATTTTGTATGACTTAGGTTGCAGCTATTTGTGATTTGTGCTGCAGGTGTCACCTAGCAATGGGGGACAGGTTGTGCTTGAGCACAAGTAGTTTGCCTGGAGAATGCCTCTGTCTCCCTCTCCTCTCACTCTTATTTTGTTCTTCTGCCTGTTTTTCTTCCTTTTTCATCTCTGTGCTTTTTTTTTTCCCTAAAGCATTGTGAACCACTATAGTCATCGATTTTTCTTCTATGTTCATCTCTGCATTCAGTACTGAGACTAGCTTTACAGAAAAAATATATGTGACATTTGCAACATCATTGTAAAACTAACTGATATGGGACTGAGTTTATCAAATCTCTATCTCAGGCTGATGAAGAATGCTGCATTTTTTAAGGCTTTGTTTGTGTATACGTCATAGCTGTGTGGTCTAGGAAAAATGTTTGAACTAAAAAGAAAGTATACAAAAATACAGAACTTGCAAAATTTTTGTAGATGAGATAGAACAATACATTAAGTTGGGCAGTACACAGATTACAGCTTGAAAGCTTGATATCTGTGGGTTAAAACAGAATGCAGTCAGGGAATGTAGTCTTCAAACCACAGAAATTGCATCCCTCCAGCTATCACATGCTGTGATCGAAATATATGACCTTAGTCAAAATTTCCAAGTCTCATAGGAGTCCAGTACTACAAAAGGACTGATCCCTAACATTTAGCAAATTCTAGCGTATCTTTCTCCACCAACTGACTTTCTTAACATGGAGTTAATATTCTCAGAAAGGGTCTTCATCCTCAATAACAAGGTTTATAGGTGGTAAAAGAGGTAAAAGAGATACACCTACTAGCAAGGCCAGAGAATGACCTAAAAAAAAAAAAGATGGCTTGAAGTGGCCTTGTGCTTCTGGCAGCAAAGTTTGAAATATGGAAGCACATTTCTTAGGTCAGATGAACACTACTACTGCAAGTCTCTGTTTGAGGTCACCTGAGGAGTGTTGGATAAGACTAACTTACCCAGGTACAAGCACACAGTTCACATACAAAGCAGGGAAATATTAGAAACAGGACAGAACATAACATCTGCTTGAAAATAAATAGCAGGAATACCTTCATTGGTTTCTCTCTCTATCAAAGTTTTGTATATATTTATTCCTTTATCCTATCAAGTTCACCAAAAGACATGTACATAAAAATTACAAGTTCAAGAAAATTTCTTATTGGTGACTAAGTACATGGCTTTAAATGGGCTTTAATTTGCTCTCTGACATATTTTTTATGGCACAAGATGATATTTTATTGATACTTTATCAGTTTTATGGTCACTGCCATACTCTTTAATCTGTTATACATTTAAAGGTCAACAAACTCTCTCAGTCTGGATCTTAGCAAGATTATAGGACAGGACAATTTCCAATATTTTTATCCTCTCAAAAACTCATATGTAAGACAGCAATGCCTATAAATCCCATGGGTAAATGCTGGAATAGCTGTGAGCTCTCTGTACAAGTGACACTGGCCTTTCAGCAACGCAGAATTTCTGCATGACAAAATATCAATATCTGTTTACAAATACAAGTTTAACAATCATAAAAATAGCTGAGGCTTCCTTTTAAAGCCAGAGAGTTTCTTCTGAATCAGCAATGTGTATATCCATGGCAAAAAGCTGTTTGAAGGTCAGTGCAGAAAGAAGTCAATTTTTTGTCAAAAATTCATAGCAAGTTCCAAAACTGTCCTAAAATATAGTCCACTAGAGGTCTATATCAATTGCTGTGGCCAGTCATTGAGTATATAGTGTTCCTGAGCCATGTAAAATCTAAATATACAAATGCCATCACTGTGCCTTTCCAATGAGGTAGGTAGACCAAAAGTTCCCAGAATGCTGCTATGACAGTTTAAAAAAAGAAATCCCTTAAATTTCAAGTGTTATATAGTCTCAATTTATATATATATATATATATATATATATATATATATAATAGTGTAATATTTTATATTATTATATAATATACATTATATTACATTAATATATAATATATTATATTTTAACTTTACTGTTATATGTTATATTAAATGGATAAAATTTCTACTTGGAGTGGCACAGGCCAGCCATGAAAAGGAACTTTGAGGAACGGCTTAATTACATTTATTGCCACGCTATAGATAATTGTTCTAGAAATGAATATCTTTTGAATGTCACTGACTTCATTGTGATAAGACTTCAGATAGTTTCATTTAACACCTGTAAAATTAGTCAGGAAAGGTTTTCTGAGTAGTGATTTTTTATGTCTCAGATCACTCCTCCTGTGATTTTTGTAGAGAACTAACCCACAGTTGTTACCCTGTCAGTAATGTACACCACTTGAACCTTTATTGCTAGAGAAGACAGAAAACAAAACATTGGCTCTGAAAACTGTTTTAAGATATGAAAAAGGCTAATGCACTCTAGAGTGAATTAGGGGGTTGTTAACATTAACGTGGAAGGAATTGGTAAAACTGCACGGCTGTGATCAGCCATGCTCAAGATAGTATGTGTCAGATGTGAGTCAGAAAACACACCTGGCATTCTCTGAAATTTGGACCATCTCTGGAAAGACTATGTAAAAAGCTCACCTTCTTGACTATATTAATGGTCACATTGAGAAGAAAGTAAATATGGTTGAAAATTGAGTTGTTCATGGTATCAGTCGAAAATTAATTGACCTGAAAGCTTTTTTACTTTTAAGATTAAAACAAACCAACAAACAAACAATCACCAAAAAAAGAAAAACCCACAACTTTTGAGGTGAAAATTAGTCCAAGTTCATCAGGATAAATTAAGTGCATGTTCCCTTCCATTATATGGGCCATCAGGACCTCAGAATAATTTTTAGAACAGTCAGAAAAACTAGGTAGTTTTAAATGAGGCTTAGGCAGTTTAGGAACTGAATTCTGTCTGAAAGCAGCTTCAGTTGGATGTCGTGCCATTAAGGCAGGAACTCAGTTGCCGTTCCACAAGTAATAAGTGCCACTGTTGACATGCTAGACTTATCTGAGACATCCTCATGAGACCAGCATGGATATATGATCTGCAGAAAAACTTCTGGGATGTCAAGAGACCAGGAAAGATTCTCAGAGTTTCCAGGATGGTCTAGGATCTCTGTTTAAGCACTTAAATTGATCCAAAGAGATTCACTCCAGTGTTGTGTTCCTGTTGAATAAATCTGCTCTTGATGTCCTGGACTAACTATGGTTCTGCCTTGCCTCGGAGTGCCAGAAAATACAAAGTCAAGCCTAGGTGTTTTCTCCAGCTGTATTCCCATATGTCAGTCTTGACCAGGCTGCTCCACAACTGGCTAAATCAGCAGGCTAAGCATTCCTCTGACCTGGGAATGGATCTGAAGAGCAATTTTATATTTATGTTAACATAATTTTTACTGGATTACCACAGCTCAGATTTACATCTATCTGATACCTAGACTCTTTTTCAAAATTATTGTAGCCAATTATTTTACTTCATTACTCTGTGGTATTTTACCATCTACAAAGCACTTGGCTCACACAAGCACTTATTTGGGGCCAGATATTGTTTTTGTAAAAACATAAAAAGGACCTGAGAAGAAGTGGTCAAAACCACACACAATTACTGCAGGATGAGGATTCTGTCTCTTGTTCAACAATCTCTCCATGGTTTCATGATCTCAGAGAATGCAAGTTCATTGTTACTAATGATGAATTTACCCTTATTCTGGCTTTAAATATTTTCCCAAGAAAGAAGAAAATAAAGAAGGTCCCAAGAAAGTAGGTTGAAGATTAACAGGGAATGCATTGCTTTCCCCAAGCTGCCTTTGGAAGAATGCCACATTATAAATAACACCTGGACCTCATACAAAAGTGCAAAAAGTGAAAATTTTCATAACGTTTACAGTCTCTATTTTCTGCACATAGTTGTGAAGACTATCACCAGGCCTGACAGCAGAAGTTAACAGAGGACTGTGTTTTGAGCACACAGGACAGTGTAGGAAGCAGAAAGTTGGGACTTTCAAAAAATGCATATTAGAAATTACAGAAAAGCTTTGGTAGTAAATAGGGATCGGTAAAGTAATTTTAATGTTGAATTTTTGTACAATTTTAGGTTCAAATAAACGAAATATTTTTAATGAAAACTCCCCTTATGTTCAGGCATTCCAATATGAAATGCAAAATCTTTCTGTCGGGCTGAAAAATCCTACAATTTAAAGTGTTTTTAAAACATAGCTGTCTTCTGCTTCTTGTCAAAATTGTAAATGGATTGAGAAAATTTAGACTAAGGAAGCCCTGAAAAGCCTATTCTGTAGGCATAAAGTCAATGAAATTATTTTCTATGGCTTCATCCACACTGCTTATTAAATCTCTTTGAATGTGATAGTGTCTTTGGATATATATTCCTTCCAAGTTTCCCTCTCCTCTGTGTCCTCTACTGACCCTTTTCAAGGAGCCTCAGAGTCATTGTTTCCAGCTGGGATTGTCTGAGAAAAGACTAGGATCACACAGAGGCATGGTATAAAACCATTTATGTTACTACCTTCCTGTATTTCCAAAATTTCAAGATGAAAAATTAGCTGGTGGCCCAACAAGCCCACAGGTAAGGTGGTTGTAGAAACGTATTCCAAAGACACTCTTCCTATAGATTCTGTAACTCATGTCTGTGCTGTCCCTCTTGGTCCCTGTCTCTCAGGAGCAGCCAGCATTTGGGTCTGAAGATATATAACAATCTAGTTTCTTTCAAACTACTTGACCTACTTTATCCTCATGTTTCTGTGTGAATCCTTCAAACCGTGGCTGGTAAGGCATATTGTTTTCCTGGAAAATTTTTCATTTTTTAAAAAAATATCCAAGAATCATGAAAGTGGTCTATGAAGTCTCCTTGATACTGCCAGTGAGGAGGAAAAAATTTAGGAGCATTGAATAGATCCTGTGGAACAGTAACTCATTTTACAGCTATTATTGGCAACAGGGATTCCATTTCTGTGACCCTTTGAAGGCTGAAGCCTGATAGGAAGAAACAGGATCCACCTGACCAAATGAGGCAAAGCATTTTTGCCAACAAACTGGCAGAACTGAGACATTTAAACTGGGATTGAGAGGGATGAAGATGATAACCCATAGCCAAGTGAGGAAATGGTGGACAAGGTTGGCAAGCAAATGGTGCCAGTCACTATAGTCAGAAGACATCTCATAATCAACAAAACCAGTGCAAAGGGAGCCCTTCCCAAGTGTGAACAGAAAAATAAAGGACTGCTGATAGACCCGGGGAAGCTCTCACATTTTTTTTCTGCAAAATCAGCACTTTTGGGTGCTCCTCTAAAGTCCCCATACACTAACTCATACAGAAAAGGGGAAAAATAGGAGAAATTCGAGATTTGAGAATAGTCACAGGGCCGCAGTCTTATCAAGAAGAAGCAAGGGGGTAGCTCACATGTCTGGCCCACTGCCCAGGATCGATACAGAGCCTTCAGGAGGGGATGGAGAATGGGAGGGGGGCAGAGTTGGCATTGACATGAAACGAGAAATTCATGGAGCTTCATGGAGCTCTGCCCAGGGCTGGGTAATGAGCCGATGACAGCTCATGGGTCAGGACTAGTGCACAAGTGAGGTCATGGTGGGCATCTACTGCAACCTGATCAGGAAGAAAGTAGATGAGGCCTTCTTCAGACAAATGGAAGCAGTCTCATGCTCACAGATCCGGCAAGGGGGCCTGTTGAAAGGTCAACACAGTGGACACAAACAATCCAGGAAGTTTCTGGAGTGTATTGATGACAACATTCTAGCCGTTTGAGAACTTGAGGAGAGCTATTCTGCTGGGTTTCATACAAACAAGAAAGAATATTTTGGGACTGTCAAGGCTGAGGCAGCCTCGGCTGCAATGACCATGAGACAGCAGAATTCAGCTTCCAGAGAGGAAACTGCAAATAAAAAAGCAGGATTACCACCCCGGAGTCCAGGACAGCATATATTTGCCTTTCCAATGATCTGCTTAGAAGGATCTGCTTAAGATTCAACCCTGAAGAGAAGAAGCATCCAAAAAATGAGTTAATAATTTCAAGAATAATTTCCTCTATGCTCAAGAGTTGTCATTCCTGTGATCAGGAAATCACGCCCAGGTGGCAGGAGGCCTGCACAGCAGTACCCTATCGATGTGTATGGATACCTGGTGGGCATGTGAAAGAGCCGGAGCCAGGCTCTTCTCTGTGGTATCCACTGACAGGACAAGAAACAATGGGTACAAACAGAAACACAGGAAATTCTATTCAAAATAAGAAACTCCCTTTTTTTTAGTGAGGGTGGTCAAGCATTGCCATAGGTTGCTCAGAGAAGTCATAGAGACTCCAGTCTCAGAGATGTTCAAAATCCAGCTGTATACAGTCTGTGCAAGCCTGCTCTGGGCAAGCAGGGATTTGGACTGGATAAGTGCCAAGGGGCCTTTCCTCCTCAACTGTCCTGTGATTCTGAATATTTCCCCCAAGGCTGGACAGTCCTTCACAGCAAATGCCAGCAAGAAAAACAAACCCACAGTCCTCCCCCTGGGCGGCAAAATGTCATTTGCAATGCTTTTTTAATGAGATCAGCCTATTGAATCTTTTAAAATTTGTCACAACAGATGTTATTTTTAGACAATATGTATACACATCCTTTCTAAAGTTTAGCCATAATATTTGACTGGAACTATTTCCTGCGGTAATGGATTCTGCAGGTGAAGTCCACACAATGCCAAGGAGAGACACTTCCTTCACTTTTGTCTAAATATAGTGGTCAATAATGCAACCAACTTGACATAATCTTATGTTGTTTCAGTTTCATGATAACTCCAAAATACATAGACATTTATGCCAACAAGCTCTTTTAATCTTAACTCATCTCTTTGCTTTCTGTTTTTTAAATTTAAGAAAAAATATTTCAACAAATGTGAGAGGAAACAAATCAGAGTGAAATTATGAAATTCCAGGAAGTACATTTGGCAAAGGTTGCCTATTTTCTGACAAAACAGGCCACATAGGAATGTAAACAACTGAGACAGAGAATTATTTGCTAATAAAACATGTATATGAACAAACTCACCAGATGATTCTTGCATCTGATAAGTAAAAACAGATCAGAATTAAATGGGTCGTATTTGGCCGAACACACTCAGGTTTGAAGCCTCTGAGCCTACATGTGGGAGCAACACCTGACTTTTCATTTTAAAGCTTTCCAACAAGGAACAAAAGAGGAGCTCCTAACACTTTTTAACTGCTGCATAATTACTTGTGCTTTGTACACATTTGGGCCATATATCTGGCTAGACCAGGGGAAGGAAAAAGCAGAATCAGGAGCAGGAAGTTGAATAGCAGATAAATAAATCAAGCTGCAATATGAATTTTGAGACTTCTGGTTTCCAAAGCTACTCAGCATCTCCTCTTCCCCTGGAATAAGTTGAAGGCTTTTAGGCTCTTAATCCTTTACCAATCCTGCTGCATAAGGTATGTCAGTTTAGCAGCCCAAATTTAGACTTTGAAAAGAGGAGAGGGGAAGTGCATGAGGTTGTTTCAAAAGTTTTCAGTGAGGTAGCAAATAGAAAACATCTGTGAAACGGCAAAGCTAGGTAATATTTTAACGGTGAAAGCAAACATCAACAATCTCTTTCAAATGTGGCCAAGAGTATCCAGGACTAAGGGAGCCATGAGGCCAGAACAGTAAACACGAGGGAGCATGGTGTTAAGAGGGTACTGCCGGGAACAGGGAATCCTGGTGCTCTGGACCATTTCTGGGCCTTGTCCAGTGCCTGTCTAAAGTAAACTACCTTGAAAATTCAGGGAGTCTGCAGCTCTTTTCTAGTGTTTTTATTTGGAGTGGAATGAGTAACAGCAGCTTTGCCACCAATCTTTCCTCTTTGACACCCTGCTTCTGTAAGAAGGCATTCACAACAACTGAACCCGGTTCTGTACTGAAACCCTTGGATCCTTACCAGATTTCTAAACACCAAAATGTGCAAAGGCTGAAAATATGTATCTAGATGCTAAGTTCATGGGTAGATGAACTAATTCTATCCAAGCATATATAAACCTCTCCGGCACCCACCTGCACAGTTTAGATAGGAAAAGGATAGCCACATTGAAATCAAATATGCAAATTTCATCTAAACTTTTCGTTTAGTTTTCTAAAAACTATTTTTTTGTAACTTATTCTTCAGCTTATTTAAAATTGCTGATAGAATGTCTACAGTTAGAAAAATAAATCAACATTTATCCTCTGGAAAAACTGACATGATTTCCAGAGATGCTAAAAAGCCAAAGTTTCCAGCTCCTTCTGAGAGCAGAGTCTAGCTATATGTTTACATGTCAAATTGAGGATGGCATAGCCTTTAACGTTGCACATAAACCACTGGGCTTCCAGTAATAAGGTTTTTTTAGGAAAATAAGGCGTATAACATGTGGTAACAGTTTAAGAAGAGGGGGAAGGTGGTAAAAGAGAACATGAAAAATAATGGAAACCAGCTATATGCTACTGGTAAGCAGGTGTATAGTAAAACTGTGATCTTTTTCTTATATAGAATTACTCCCTCCAATTTTTTACAAAGGTGTATTTTTTGTGATCTAGTTGTGATATGTCTTGAATTAAACAGCAGACAGGTACAAGAGTAGATATTTCCCAACAGTTCTGTATTCTTCCCTTTAATGCTTGAGTCTCCCTCCACTTTTCTTTATCTTATAGAAGTAGTCCATTGCTCTGTTGCATCTTAAAAACATCACATATAACGCAACTTATCTCATCAGCTTTAACCTCCATCTTTTACCTTTTCAGCTTTCATCTCAATGTCAGTGTCTGAAGAGTTTCTTCAGTCCTAGATACTTCCCAGTCTGGTAGTTTCTCAAAATTTTGCTACCAAAATTCTCATAAAACCTGAAGCTCAGAATCATGCATAGCTCTTCTCTTTTTCTTCCTGACCCACCAATATTGTGGGTCAGCAGTGCTCCTTTCCTCGTTCATCTTCTTTCATGGATTTCATGCTTCTTTCCTGTTTACCTGCTCTTCCACTGAGTTTTTCATTATGTTCCTTGGTGTTTCTCCTCTTTTTCTTCTTTATTTGCTGTCTATGTCTTCTTCTGCCCTTCATTACCTCCTCTTCTGCTCTCTGGTAATCTTTTCCAGCAAAGCAACTTCAGGTAGCATCTCAATGGAATGTCTCACAAAACTGTATTTTTTTACTTGAACTTCTCTGATCCCATCCAAACCCAAATTTTAACCTCTGACATTTTCTGAGGAGTGTCTAGCTGTCAGCTCCATTGTCTAACTGTCACTATTAAAAGAGAGCACATAATATCCTTCACAATGTTCCTTTTCTAAGTTTCTATGTGAAATATAACCATTTAGTCTTTCATTTTGGCAAGTCATCATGGACCATCTTTAATTGCATCCATGACCAAAGCTTGATGTATAGATAATCATGGTGAGAACTCCTATATACCGTCTTGGAAGTGTTTTAGTTCTTGTTGTGCCTTGGTTAGCACAGTGTGTCTCTTTTTCTGCTTTAAATGAAGACAGTTTTTATTTTCACATATAATTAACCATTTCACTTGCTGTCTTTTTTAACTGTGTCTCTGCTCTCCTTTATGTGATATCGAACATAAACATTTTCCTTTTCAAACCATGTTATGTCATAGTCTTGAGATTTCTGCTCCACATTGATATAAATCACTTATATCAGAACTCATGGTAACTCAAGTCTGGGAGGAAGATATCCATATAAAAATATAGGATCTCATTTTTCCAAAAGCAGCTTAAAATGTCATGCTTGTCAAGAGTGATTGCACATTTTTACACATACATTTCAGATATGCAAATCCCTTCTGTAAGCAGTATAATAACATAGCTATAGGTAATTACTTATATGCAATAACTAATAATGTATACTTATTTTTATGCCCTAGTCATTATTCAAATTAGAAATTATTCATTTTTGAAAAAAAAATATTTAGAAAGAAACCCGTTCTGACATCATAATTTTTTTGTTCACCATAATTTTTTTCAGAATGCTAGACCCTTTCCTACAGACATGCCTCTGCATCTGTTTTTTTTTTTTGGACTTCAATCTATTTGAGGAAATATTCATCCCACCTGGAAATTAAGATCAATGAAAACACAGGTATGTCCAAGATTCATTCACAGTATGCTCCATATCTCACTGTACAAGTCTGAATTCCCTTCTCATGATGTTCATTCTCCCCAACACACCTTATGAATCTAATGCTTAAATGCAATCTCTACTCTCCAAATAAACTATGTGAAAAAGTACCTTGCTTTTTTTCAATTAGAATAATTCAAACCATCTAAAAGACAACTAAGTGGGTTACTGAGAAATCGGAATAAACTGATATACAGGGAAAACTGCCACTGCTGAAGTCCTGGATATTGAAATATCTCTACCCCTTTTCTGTCATAAGCTTCAAAAACCTGCCAAAGAAATTTCCTATAAAGGACACATGAAAATGCACTCACTCTTCAGGGTTTTTTATTGGTCTCTTAATATTTCTCTTGGATCCTTCTCAATGAGGTTTTTAAACAATCTTTAGACCTTGAGTGACCATATAAAGTGCCTTAGTATTGGACTTAGGAGAATGATGGTTCAGCGGTTTATTTTGTCATGGCATTATCCTTGTAGTTTCCCTAACAAGCTCAACTTTGCAAAAATAACAACAATGTGCTTTTTCTAATTTGGCACAAGTCACTTTCATGACTATAAACCAGTTACTGCACTGCTGTTCAGATTGAAATTGGATTAAAGAAGTGATGTGGGGACATCAAAATAAATGACGGAAAATAAGAACAAATAAGAATTCCAGTAAAGTAACAGAACAAGAATGTTATGTCTTGTCTTGAGTGGATTAGTGGTAAATAAAAATATTATCATTTAGAAACAGCTGATGCTGCACGGAAAAGTTTGAAAATAATTCTGTTTAGAAGCAGACCTACACAAACAATTCTTTTCCCTCATTCCTCAGTGACATCACCATTTTCATGGGGTCAGGGGAGGCCAAACACAAAAAATTCTAACTTTGGGCCCTTTGGTGATGACTCTAAAGTCTGTTCTTAAGTTATGCTAGAATATTCATCCCTGCTGAACTGGATGTGAGTGACCCAATTTTCATCTCAATGCTGGGTTGTCACTGCTGTCACTTCGATCCTTGACCAAACTTAGGTCACTGTGAGCCTTGAAGACAAATGCATGTTTTAAAGTTCTTCTGAACTTATATATATGCATTCTACTAGCTGTGCAGTACTAGTAATAACTTGCAATCACTTATAATCAGTGAAGCAAATGCATGTGGATGGATTATTTAAAAATCAGCATTTTAAATAAATGCCCATGAGATGCAGCTACTGAGCTGCAAAGCACAATGTGCAGGACTGAATACAAAATACACTTTCCAAAATAAAGACACCCAAATGCACACCATGTTCCTGCAACACACCTATTTTATGCAATTATCCCTGCAGGCACTCAGCCTACGTTTATGTGTTAAGAACATGGGGATATTTAAGATAAATGGGAACATACCAGAGGCAACTTGCATGACAAGTGAATATAAAAATCACAGTGTACCAAAACCTACATTGTTCTGTAAAGAAACTCTCTGGATTTAAACAGAGATAAAGTAACAAAGGATTCAGTTACCTGCTGCTCAGGTTTGGTTTGTTAATTCCTCATTATTATATTAATGTTTACATTCAAAATGTAATAATAATTACACTTATCATTGACAGAGAATTTGCACATCTTCTATGTTCAATAAAGCTGGAATAAGAAATATTTTCATATCCACTCCAAGATAGGTAACTGCAACTATTGAATCATACTTCTATCCCAAAAGATTACAACTTTAACTGACCAGAGATGAGCCCAAAAATAAATTTAACTATTAAATTGATATTTTAACATATATGTTCCATGTCAGTGCATACTATTGTGTAAATCTCAGTTAATTTGTTCAAAAAAAACAGTAGCTACTGTAAAACATCTGACTGAAAAAATCTGATTTCATCTCCCATCAGAACCTCATAGGATGTTACCCACAAGTTCCATGTGAAAATTAGCTGAGAGTTCTAAAAAGCACAAAAAATACGGAGAATATATGTCATGTTATAAAAAACAGACAATGAAGGGTTTGTGGGTTTGGGGTTTTTTTGATATTTCAGGTTTTCAAGTATAATAAACCATATGTAAGTCTCATAAAAGGTACATCTGAGTAGTATTAAGAGTGTGCTTTCCCCTGATCTCAAAGATATTGTTCACACTTTAGTCTTATTCCAGATAGCAGTGAAAGCAGATGAGATTATATGATTGATATGATATGATATCATTTATATTATTATCTGCAGAAGCAGCTTGTGAAGAGGAAAGTGGTGGTAGCTTTCTTCCTAACAATCCGTCAGTGTATCTCCACATAGGCACAAAGAAAGAATTTCTAGGCATCAACAGGTAGCCTTTGTGTTCACTCAGCCTATGATTTTTCTGCACAGAGTGCCAGAATAAGTACATTTCCAAGAGCCTCTAGCCTTTGAATAGAATTTTTGAAACAACAAGTAATTTCTCAGAGTTGCAGTGTTAGTTGGAAGGGAGATAGAACACCCTTAGGGAGTCAGAGCTAAAAAAAAAATGCACCAGAGTAGCACTTTGGCAAATGTTCCATAAAACTGCAGCCAAATTAACTCACTGTTTTCTGTGGTTTTTTTTCAATACAGTGGTGCAGGACATAATTCTAGACTGTTTCTTCTACTATTTTATACATGTCAAGTCATTCCTTGAAGGACAGATGCACAGAGACTGACAGTCTTGTTCAACTTTTTATAGTCTTAAAGAAATGCTTTAAGTGTCTGTAACATGTCTTACTTGCAAAACAGTTTCCAGATTTTATTTTCCTTTCACCTTTCTTGTATGCCTCCCCAGATGAGTTCACCCTTCATTCTTTGCCAAAGCCTCTTTGCCTGGAGACTTTGCTCTCATGATCACATTGCTAACATTGTGACCAAACGCTGACCATCAGCAAAAGCTGTCATTCAGCTCTGAACCTCAGTCCTTTCCACTGGAGTAAAGTTTTCTTTGGCTATCCAAAAAGAAAAGCCCAATTTCTTTTAAGTGAAATTGCAGCAGAGGAAATTGTGAACTCTATCTGTCTGCACACAAGTGACTGAAAAAAAGCAATGGACATCTTGAATGCTTTGTCCCATCCTATATTAAGACAAATAGAAGATAGAACTTTAATTGGCAAAGGTGAAGTTACATTTATCATGGCAATTAGGATATGTATTATAAAATGTACATATAGCTTTCTCTTCTTGATCATTTTAGGAAAAGTTATGTCATAACGTACTTGTCATGAAGAACTAGTTTTATCCACCTTTTTATTCACTCTCTCTGCCCTCTCTTTCTTTCATTTTGACTGACTGCTGAAGTGTCAGGGTTAATAAATCTTCGTTTTAGTTCACACAGTTGTCCTGCTGTCCAGTATTCAGGAAGTAGCACAAAGTGTGATTTTGCCAAGTCACGATATCCTCACATCGTGTGAGTGGAAGAGTTTCCTGGGAAGGAGGATAAGCAAAATTGCATTACTAGATCTCCCAAACTTTAAGCTTAGCAACAGCTTTGTCCCAGAGAAAATTATTCAGCTTGAGCTTCTCTAATGAATAATGCAGGGGGACTTGGAGTACCAGAACAATCTTCTTGCCATTTATGGATGCTAAGTTACCCAAGACAAAAAGCAAGATGCTAGTTTTGTAAACAGCTATTCTTTGGTAAACATTTTGGAACACTTCCTTTTTCCACCAGAAGTGAAGAAATCTTCATTGTGCCTGTAAAACTAAAACAGCCTTAGCACAGAAAATCTGTGTTAACCTCCTTCCCAGAAAGAGCCAGAACAACTTTGAGATGTGCTTTGAATTGAGAAAGAAAAAAAAAATCCTTGGATTTCATCTCCAGGGCAATATCTGGCCAACACCCAAAGTCATTGCATGCCCAACTACAGTTATACTGACCAAATGGAGATAATGCAAGGAGAGAGCACCAAATCATGACATGAAATTTGCTGGAATTAACTGTACTCTGGATATAAGCTCTTGCTTTAAATAGGCTGAGATTTTCTTTCTGGCAGCTGCCACATGAGGAGCTGTGTCTTGAAACCATAATACTTGCTGCTATTGCTTTCAATCTGCATTGAAACTCAGAGTAGCCCAGTCTGCTTGGCAATAGGAGCACAGAGATAGGTGGAGTACATCACTGAGAAAAGACATATTCACCCTTGCCTTAAGGAGTCAAGATCATCTCAGAAAGACATGACATCATGTACCATGTTTTTTCCACTCAGACTTCTATTTAACTGGAGTGTATTTCTGAGTGTGGAGTAGGGCACACTGCAGGGGTGTTCCACGGTTTAGCATTCACCGTTCCTAATCCTGAATAAAAAGGTTATTTTGAATAGCCCTCATACTAAAATTTCATGCACCACTTCCAGAGTGTTGGCAGAACTACAGTAGTTTTTAGGGAACCAATGCCAGCATTCCTGTCTAGAAACATCCTGAGCCATAAGTTAACTAACAAGTTCATATTGTTGCCTGTACTATTTCTTTTCTCTACCGAGTTTGGCTGTGCCACCGAATTACTGGAATGTGCTGACAGGACATCCAGTACACTGCAAGTGTAACATTCAACACAGTGCAAGAAGAACTGGTCTCATGAGATGTCAGAGCAGCTGTCACACCCCAGCACTGTTTCAGTTTATAAGAAAAGGTATATCTGGCAGGGTATTCTGAACGCATTCAGGACACGTGCTAAGTACTTGGAAAACTGCTGGCTTTGGGCAGTGTGGCACATGTGCCTCATTGCTTTGACTCAGTGGATGGAGGTAATCCTGATCTACAGCTTGATTCTGTATTCATGTCTTTTCATTTGTGTATTTGATTTTTACAAGCTGGTCGTTCAGGTCAGAGAAGAAAAAAGCACAATATTATCCTTGATAGGCATTTTTGAAAGAGACTGTCTCTTTGCTGGTAGATTTTCTAGGCATGAAGATATATTTCAACTTTACCACCCTCAGTAAGGTTCACCTCAGGGTTTTGTAGGTTCTCAGACTTCTCTCAGATGACTGAATTCTTCAAGTTAGCTTGTAGGCAGCTCTGTATTACTATAGCTAGAAAAAACTGGTTTAAGCTCATCTTCATCACAGTTAATCCAAGAGGATTTTAAAGAACTGGGAATGGGAGCTCTTTTTCAACTTAAAGAAAAGATGGAAAGTTCTGGGAATGGATTTTCTTAATTTTTCTATTCATTTGGCAAATGTATGACTTACCTAAAGCAATCCATTAAGAATTTCTATCTTCAATACTGTTTTTCTAGACACAGCACAAAGGAAACTTGTTCATTAAATAGCACTGAACATCTTTTTCCATGAATAAAGACCTCTTTCAAGTATCTCAAACTACTACTCTAAAAATCACACACGAATACCAGCTAAATGGCATAGAAAAATTCTTAATAGTTGGAAATTCTGATTTTATACCTTTTGTTGCTTTTTGTTGTATTTTTAATTGCATATTGATAGTGTGAGCTCAGAAACTCTAGATGTGTGGGTCTTGGAGTATTGGGACCATAAGCTCTGAGGCTTACCCCATAAAGACCTGGGGTCTATAATAAGCAGTCCAGCATCAGTGGATTTGAGAGAACCACTGTCAGTGATCACTGGATAAAGATCTTATAAGGGATCAGAAACTTACTGTCTGTCTTGGCCTAAGATAAATAGAAGTTATCCAGGAAACTCAGCTTTAAAGACAGAATTTGCAACATCACTTCCTTTTAAATTTGAAAAAAAATTACAGCATACAGGGTATCTGTATATGTCAATAAAAACACAAATAAAAAGAATTATTTAATATTCAAAAGGAAAAAAATATTCCAATTACTATACTTTCTGGACAAGGGAACATTTTGAGGAACATGTGTCCTTCTTATTGCTTTTGTTACAAATTGTTCATTTTGCACACCAACAATTGCTCAACTCCTCTCACAGTAAGTACCAGAAGACTCCTCCTGTTCTGAAGCAATACCATCAACCAGTTTCATTCAGCTGAGCTGACCAAACAGAAGGGTACGGTCATGTCCCAAACAGTGAACTAACAGAGAATTAAAGTAAAGAATAATTCCATCAAAATAAATGAATGAAAATCATGCTTCGATATATAGAGTAACTCATCTCCCACAGCAGAGATGCTGGGTGATGTTGGTTAATCCTTGTGGCCAGCTCAGCTCCACAAAGACCCTCAGTTTCCAGGAAAGCGGGGCATTTTCATGGGTAATGGATACCTGGGAAGGCAAATTCCAAGCATCACCTCCTCCATCTTTCCCCAGCTTTGTATGCTGAGCGTGACATCAGATATTATGGGATATCCCTATGGTCATTTGGGATCAGTTTTCCCAGCTGTGGTCCACCCCAGCTCCTTGTGTACCCCCATCTTCCTGGCAGCAGGTCTGTGCAAGCACTGCTCAGAGATAGCTAAAACAGGCCTCCATTATCAACACCATTTCCAGCACAAATAAAAAAACTCAGCCCTGTACCAGCTCCTATATATAAAACTCTGTCTCAGCTAAAATCAGTACAGGTGAGCAATGAACATTCCCAGTTATTGAACTACTGCATCACTAAAAGCTATGCTGAAAGTGCTGGGAAGGGAAAAATCACTCCCTCTAAAAGTATTCTGTATAATCAAAATATTTCATGATCATTTATTTGCTCATGCATGGGGACTTGGAAAATATCCTTACACATGTGGCAAATTAGACTTCAATCAAATATAGTCACTTCAGGTTTGGGAGGACTAGCAGTTCAACTTTCAAGAGTCACATGTAAGAAATCTTATGATAAAGGTTTCTGTAGGAGGCATTTTTGAAGTCTTGGGCTGTCAAATTTTTCAGGAGTGCTCTGATCTTGGTTTTTTTTGGTTTAAAAGAATTTATATAAAAGAGATAACCAAAAGAGTTGGATCAGATGCAATTCAATTTAATTCCTTTCCTTCATTTGAAAAGTTTACATTTATTCAAAATGGTCAGGTTACTCTGGTTATGATATTTATTTCCCTATATTCATACACTGGTGTCTGTATTAGTTATACTTTAAATTCATGTTTGCAGTTTAGACTTATAATTTATACATTTTCTAGGAAAACCCAGTATGTTTACACCACAGAAAAGGGATATGTGAGAAGGGAACAGTCTACATAATATATGCAATAAATGTAGTGCTGTTCTTTCAAAGTGAGCTGAAGGTGCTATGCAAGCTAAACAACTTGGTCAGAACCTTTTTATCCTTTTTATCCCACTAACTTCCATGAACAAAGACAACACTGCACAACACATAAAAGAGGGAATTGTAATACAATCCCATCAGGTCCTATTCATAAATTCAGGTCTATAAGAAAAAATTATTCTTCCAGTCCTAAAGCAGTAAATAACTTTCCATATCCAAGATTTTTACTCTTTTGTAAAACTGATGGCAGCCTGTGTCAAATATTAAGATCAAATATTTTCTAGTTTCTGATATGTCATGCAGTTGACACATAGAAGACTTACATGAGCTTCTATTCAAATCTGTTACATCAGCAAATACTTCTGACCAATGGTATATAAAAAAGGATCTCAGATATTTAGAAAAAATCAAATTACTGTTATCACACTAAAAAAAAGAAATCTAATTTTTTTTTTCTGAAGTCAGATCAAGGTTGAATAAAATACCATCAGTCAAAAGACCAAAATACTCACATAAGCGGAGTTTTGGATGACTAGAAAAGCAAAGAGCTAAGTACATCTTCTGGTAACAATTCCATCTTTTAGGATATTGGTTGCAGTTAAACAGATTATGGTGTGTAATATAGTTGAGTTGCAGGCTTCATCACTTGGATGTCTCCAGTGCTCAATTTTGCATTTTGGCCACTTTCCTACTGGATCAACTTCCACAAGAAATGTGCAATGTTCAGCATTCTCAGTGTTCTTTTTCCCATTGTCTCTGTTAAATGAATAAGGACTACATATTTCATTTAATTTCTGAGGCTATCAGCCCACAAGTCAGAGAATTTTTTTAAGCCCTTTGATATCTGCAATATGAGCATCTCATGGTTCCTGTAGCAAGTTATCACAACAATAAGCCTGCCTTTCCATCTTTCTGACTTACTGTGATATTATCCAGGGCTAGTTAATGAGTTTCCAGTGAATGAGTTCTGAAGTGGGCCCAATTTTTCTAAAACCTCTAGCTCTGTTTTTCTACTCTCAGAAGAGAAGGCAGACCTTTGGACATCTGGTCTTTCCGGTTTCTAGAAATCACCTTTAGTTTTAGATAATTTTTAATTTTTGGCATTAGCTCTGTGAATGAAACTGGTTCCCAGGAACAAAAAGTCCAGATAGCTCAATTCAGTCAGACTGATATTGTCCAAAAAAATAAACAAATCAACATGAAAAGCCTTCTGGGGATACAGCTCAATTTTAGCACATCTGTTCAGCTTCTCAGAGCAGGCACATCCCCTGGTATCCCTTATCTTTTATTAGATTCTGCAGATGCTGAATACCCCATCTGTGCTCCTCATAGAAAGTCAGAAAAACTAAATAGTGACTGAGGTAAATAACACCATCTCAACAGGTGGGAAGCAGCACTGGTGAGGCCCCAGAGACACTCACAGGAGTTTCTGCATGGCAGCCTGAACTCCTGTGCCTGTTAATGGTGAGACAAATATCAAGGTGATGGGGGAACAAGCAGAAGCAGTTCACTTCACATCTGGCTGCAGCTGGTGCACCGTACAGGGCTGCTGTGAATGTCAGCTGTCCCGTGGCCAGGCTGAGCAAGGCTCTCCGGCTCAGAACTTGTTGGGGCTTGACTCACAATTTCCCTTGGCTGTGCAACACTTTTCTGTTGCAGAGTCTCCAGGGAATTCCCACACCCAAAACAAACAACAGCAGACTTCCTTCCCAGACTAGATTGTGAGTTTTCCCTGTATGTTTTGTTAATTTGCTTGTTGTCTCTTCTTGCTTAACTGTGCTTGTGGAAAGTGCTCTCACTTCATCTGAGGTCGCCTACACCAAAATCTGCATGAATGGACATGATTCAGTAGAAAGGGTTCCAAGAGACAGTTATTCTGCAATTAAAATTTGAAGGACAGTGATTGAAGAAAAGATACAGTTTACACTTGACCCCTATGTTCACTGAAAAAACAAAAGGCATAGCTATAAGCTTGGATGCAAAAACAGTCCCAGGACCATAATGAATATGATCTTAGGAAACAACACATCTTTTCCTTCATTTGCTTGAAGCATTTGAATATGAATGAAACCCTAAGTTTAATAAGAGATCTATCATAAAAATTTTAAAAATATATCAATTTTGTGTGGGTGAATAGATAACATGATGCAGCCAGTTGAAATTGAGGGGGTTACTGGAATTGTGTCCTGCTGGAGGTTTTATCTGTCCTATCAGTTTTATGCAGTTCCCACATTGTTTGAGGTCTGCAGGTGAGAGGGGAATGCACAGACTTTCCACAGAAAGAAGTGGGATCCATTTCAGAAGAGTTTGGTTACCCAGCATCCACCAAGAGGCAGCATAGATATTTGTGCAAAATACTGCCTTCCAACACATTGTCAGCAGGTTACATGGTCTCCTCAGATGTTTAGTGTCCTGACCCTGACATCAACCCCCTGATAAAATCATTTCACAGTGGGACCAACACTTTTGCTGCTCACAAGTCTGTCAGACTTCAGCTGTTTCTTCATCTGAGTTCAGAGCCCATCCTCCCACAGCAGGTGTTGACACACGTTAATAAAAGTCTACATTCCTTTAAAAATAACTTATCTTAGGGGGGTTGGAGTATGCTCTTTCCGTTACAGCCCGAGATCTTCCGCTCGCCTATCCCTATCCAACCACAACAGGCATCTTCATGGCAATCTGCTACCATTTCTTTCCCAGTTCTCAGGTGGAGCACTACCTTGGTTCCCTACATCTGCCTCTCATTTCACATTCCAGACTCCTTGTTGAACCAATGGTAAGCATTGGGCTTGTCTCAAGCTGCTATAAACTTGTTTTCCAAACAGCATTTTCCAAAAGCGAAATTACTGGGAAAGGGACAGTTTGTTTCAGTTCTTGAGATCTTCATTTTGTAACCCTTTAACTCCTCCATGGTTTGAAACTGTCATGGTGGCATTTGTAAGTGGCATGGTCCTTTGATTGGGAAGACATAATTCATGTCTTTACAAAAATCTGCCCAACCTTGTTCAAGTCTCTCATGAATTTTCCTGCTGATCACACTAAAGAAAAAAGAAGGATCAACTCAGAAAAGCTAAAGAACTAGGCATGCTGTTGTTCATGAAATGTTGTTAGCTTCTTTGATGCTGGGTGAAAACAGAATGCCAAACCCTCTTTATCTTGCAGTGATGTCCTGCTGGCATCCAGCTTAAATCTAGGAGAGCGCTGGCTGATTTGAAAAATTAGAGTTGCTTGCAATGACATTATAAAGCTGAGGGGAATGAGTTGATGAGCACACATAGTGACAGTGGGACCAGATAAAACAAGAACTAGAAGATACAGTGGAAGACAGGGCGGAGAGCGGGGATAAAGGAATTCACCAATCCAGAGTCTGAATGAAGAGCTACCATAGAAGTATGGCTTGGGAACAGAAAATTAGGACATCAGGAGAAGACAAAGGAAAATTCTTTTGGGTTTGCATGACAAGGTTTTGGTAGTCAGGGGGCTGCAGAGGTGGCTTCTGAGAAGAAACACCAGAAGATTTCCAGTGCCAAACAGAGCCAGGTCTAGATAGCTTAAAGACAGACCAAAGCCAAGCCCATCTGCAGTGTTGGTAATACCTCTGTGGCAGCACCATTTAAGAAATGCAAAAAAAGAGCTGTACAACACGATGTAGGACAAAAGAGCAAGAACATGTGAATAACAGCCCTGTAGACATGAACATCTGCAAAGAAGGAGGGGGAGGACATACTCCAGGTACCAGAGCAGTAGCCCACGGTGAAGACCATGATGAGGAAATTGTACCCCTGCAGCACATGGGGATCAGCAGTGGAGTAGAGATCCATCTTGTGGCCCATGGAGAATCACTCACTGAAGCAGGTGGATGTGCCCTAAAGGAAGCTGGAGAAGTTTTTCCCCACACGCAAGCAAAGGAAGTGTGAGGAAGGCACATCAAATATAAAGAGTTATGAACTGACTGCAAGACCTATGCCTCATCCTTCTACATCACTTGGGGGAGGCAGTTGAAAAATTTGGAGTACAGATGAGCCTGGGAAGAAGGGGGGATGAGGAGAAGGTATTTTTAGGTTTGTTTCTATTTGTCATTACTCTGCTTTATCTATAAATAAGATTAATTTCCCCAAGTCAATTTTGTTTTGCGCATAATGGCAATTACTGGGTGATCTCGCTATCCTTCTGTTAACTCACAAGTTGTTTTTTTTCTTTTCCCTATCCAGCTGAGGAGTGCCACAGAGGTTTGGTGGGCCTCTGGCAGCCAGCCAAGGTCAACCCATCATAAGTACTAACATTGTATTTGAAATCTGGGAACATTTTCAAATAAAGATGAGCATAAAAGGAATCCACATGAAAGTCTGACAAGTGTATTGTTAATCAGTTTTTTTAAGAACTATAAATGCATTAACTAATTAAAATAGAATGAAAGCATGAGTAGTCAGAGTAAATAAGCAAGTATAAGCACTGAGTGAGCCAAAGCTGCTCTGAATAATTAGTGTCATCATACATCTTGTATCCTAATTAAAACCACACAAAATATGTAGTTAATTCATAGAATCATTAAGTTTTGAAAAGACCTCTAAAATCATCGAGTCCAACCTTTGGCCAGAATACCACCATGCCAACTAAACCATTGCACTAAGGACTGCATCCTTGTCAAATTCTTGACATCCAAGTTGTTTCTTGAACACTATCAGAGTTGGTGACACCATTACTTCCCCAGACAGCTCATGCCAATTCTCAACTGTCCTTTCAGTGAAGAAATTCCTCCTGATATCCCTTCCCTTCCCTTCCCTTCCCTTCCCTTCCCTTCCCTTCCCTTCCCTTCCCTTCCCTTCCCTTCCCTTCCCTTCCCTTCCCTTCCCTTCCCTTCCCTTCCCTTCCCTTCCCTTCCCTTCCCTTCCCTTCCCTTCCCTTCCCTTCCCTTCCCTTCCCTTCCCTTCCCATTAAAGCTGCTGTGTTCTCTGAAGGTTCCTCTGTGTTTTCAGAGGGCCTTTCTGAGCTCAGGGTGCAAATCACTGCGCCACAACTGAGCACAGGATTGTGGCCAGCAGCACTCACAATAGAGCACTTCCGCAGAAACAGTAGGGTTCATTATTTAGCCCTCAGAAATCTGACAAGAGTTCAAATGCCTAGAAATGGATCTTACATCACCTGAACCTTGCACAATGCTGGTACTTATCATTAGCAGCCTGCACAAAGGGATTCATTCTGCCAGTAACTAGAAACATGCTGTTGTACAGCTGTGTAATAGGTAACAAAGATTATGTGTGTTTAATTTCCTCCCCCCAACAGACTTTACCAAAGGGTGAAACTAGTCACATCAGTTCCAGTATTTCAGAGAAACCACATGACAACGCTTCCACCACAGGCTGCTCTGCTCTGCCTTGTCCCAAGGAATGGACACTGTGCTTTAAGCAGTTGGTTACTCAGTAGCTAGATATCATGCTGCTGACAAGCTTGTTATTAATTAGTGATTAACAGTTTTTCCACTCATTTTTATTTAACACATGCCACATGACACCACACAACAGTCCTTCTGTTTATCCCCTAGAAATTCAAAATTAATTGAAACCATCAGAATTTTCTATCTTATGAGCTATGTTACTCAGGTATTGCAGACATGGCATGCTTTTTATTTGGTTTGGGAATGACTCAGAAGAGGACGCACTCAACAGAAGGTTTCACATGTCTAAGGAAATAGTTCAAGTGGAATTTGTAGCTGCAGTTGTGGTGCCTTTGGTGATTGCTTTTTCTTAAAATGTATAATTCATTGTACTAATGATAAGCATCAATTATGATGCCCAACTTGTGTTTCTAGTTTGAGGCAGATTTATCTAAGATCTTTATATCTGAACATTCAGCAGTTTCAACTATAGAATATCTCGAGCAGGTGGTGCAAAGATTTACAAAACAGCAATTCTGGGTCTGGTCTGTTACTCATTGTAACAAACATTGGGTCAATATCAGACTCCTTCGTGGCCTTGCACCATGATTGTATCGCTGCTCCTCAATTTCCCCACAGAGAAAAAGTGAAATGGACTTCCCAGCTGCCTTTGTTGGGAAGATATGGTGGTTCCATAGATGTTGCATGAGCACCACGAGTTGAAGCCCATATCTACAGAGCAGAAGTTTGCACAGGAGGTAATTGTTTGGGCTCATTTTGTAGTCAATGAAGAGAAATAGGAAACTGCAGAAGATAATTTATGTCATCCTAAAATAGTAACTTTAACTAGGGCAAATGAATCCCATCTTGGAAGTGACTATTGGACTGCAATAACTATAAAAAGAGTCAAGGAAATTATCTCTCAAAGAAAATATCAACACTACAAAAGCGTGAAGTTCATTAAAATTATTCCATCTGAAGGTCTCTGCTGGTCACAGCAGGGACCTCAAGATCTTTTGCCTGCTCAAAGAACTTTTAGACTTAGAAGACCCTCTAACTCCTGCAAAAGGGCAACCAAGAATGAAAGGAAGTTGTAAACTGCTATCAGTCTGCTATCTACAGAGATGATGAGAGAAAATACCTATCATACCAGTACTGTGGATCTCTAAAGCTCCAGATTCCGCCCATCTGTCTAAAAAAATAAGTGCTCTGCCATGATGAAGACAAATACATACCATACTTATTGCAAAAGTCCCTAGGGAAACATGTTTTGGTCATAGCTCCACTGTATTAAGTGCTGTGCTTTTAAACTAGAGACAGTCTGCACCACAAACACCCTCACAAACTGCCTCACAGGCAAGACAATCAAAGTATTGTGGTCCATCCCTTAAAGATGGGAAACTGAGAGAAAGATTAAACAGTGATTTGCCAAATTATATAGAAAGTCTGTGGTGGGACCTCGTTTCTCCCAAAACATGGTATATAGACACATGCTTGCAACAATATTGCTAGTCTGGGGACAGAGGGACTCCTCTATCAGGGCTCTGCTTACAGATGCTATGTGATTTACTTTTCTGCAATTTTGCTTAATTTCTTGCAAGTGAAATGTTTTGCAGTGAAGTGCATGACTGTACAGTATCAAACCACATTATCGAGTCAATACCCAGCTCCTTGGTGAAGAGGGGATGGAAGAAATCCCTTGAGTGACTTTAAGGAAGTTTCAAAAGATTCCCTTCCTGAGCCAAACAATGTGGAGACATTCAAGGCTGTAATAATGATAGCTTGAGAGCTAGCAGGTTGCTTGGTTATATTCTCAGCATGAAAGTAAATGTTTAAGATTATACGTATGTAAGACCAAGCGTCAGCTGCTGCTTAAAAAAGTGTTCAGATTCCAAGCACTGAAAATTTACTCAACATCTATTTGCAAACTCATAAAATTTCCAGAATGGTGGGTTTGCATTTACAATTAAAATCCAATGTTACAAACAAGAATTTTTGGTTTGTGATGGAGACCAGATGATATACACTTCTCGAGAGAGAAGGAATAATTCCCCTCTATAATACAAAAGAAGGAAACATCACAGTTGTCAAATACAAATGAACAAAATTTCAAGAGTAAATTTTGAGGTTTTGAGAAATGCTTAGTAATAGCATGATTCAATGTTATTACACCATTGTGATCACGTAGAGTCAGTGAAAAAAAAATCTCTGCTTCCATTATAAAGGATTAATTTCACTGTTTGGATAGAAACTACATTAGCCAGATCCCTGGCTTTCATGCTTTTTAATTATGGTTAAAGTTCAGCAGTGAAATCAGCCGTTATATCCTCACAAGTAAGTGATTTCTAATGGCTGTCAGAATTCCCATTATTACCTAATATTCCTTCTGCAGCTTTCAGTTTCCTGTTCTGAATGCTCTTTATACAAAGAAATCCTGTATTTGTCCTCAGAACTTACAGTAAAAGAATTGTTTCAGGAGAGATTTTACTGTGACTACACCACAGTTTTCTGCATATTCCTTTCCACAAGAGATATTTTAAAACATAGAGAAAAAAATGCAGAATAAATGTCTTCTTTTTCACACAAATAATGGACACACATCCACATATCAGGATCTAATGTTATGTTAGATAAAAAAGCAACAATTTTATTTGAAATCTTGGAGATAATATCAAGCAATGAATGACAAAGTCAACATATTTTCGATTTCTCTTACCAGAAAAGAAGAGGAAGGAATTTGAAAGGCACTGATTTAAGGCTGATAGTAGGCAGCAGTTGCATGTAATCTCTTTTATTCACTAAGCTAATCTGTTTTATTCAGTATCATGGGGTTTATCTGAGGCAAAGAACTTAGACGAATTCAGGTAGGAAAGTGACTTTTGTTCGGAAAACGAGAACATCAGCAGTTAGATAACACTACAATAACTTAAAATTGAAATAAAAGGTATTGATTCCACTAAGAGGGCTAAATTTCATTTCCTCCTTGATAAGAAACTTTCAGCAAGTTATTGCCTAATTGCTTTTGGGAATTTGATTAAGCCTGCATTAGACAACAGCCTGCTCTTCTGATCCAGTGCTGGAGTAAGATCTAGATGAGAAGGCAAACATGAGGTAATACCTTATCCAAAAGTGATGGTATATTCAGCCAAATTGATTTATTTAGAAGAGCTTCTGTTGAAAAACAGCTGTTGAATCCCTGGGATGGGTCTGGGCAACCCCTACCTGGATGCCAGAGCCCAACAATGACTTATCTGTGTTCAGTGGCAGGCCAACAGTCTGCATCTGGTTGGCCTCAAGTAAAAGATGTCAAAAGTAGATATATTGGAAAATTTTAAATAAAATATATGCATCTCCAAAGCAAAACAGTTTTTTCAGAACCTAAAGTTCTAGTGGAATTTGGAACATTATGCTCTGAATTGCTCTTTGTGCTCTTTGTTTAGCTTATTTGCTGGCTTTTATTTCCTGTGACTTTCATCAATACTGTAAAACATTTGACTGAACGGCAGAGTAAAAAAAAAGTGCCAGGAGCAGAGAAGATTTTATGCTCTTTGATTGCACCCTGTCTAGTCTTTGTTTATTGGGCCCATGAATTCTCGAACACATCTCAATCTACATTCATCTGTCCATCAAGTAAATCCCCCAATTAATAGAGTCAGTGGAGATCTGAAGTAGATTTTGCTACAGAAACATTTAACAGTCTCTCCTGTGATTATTAAGTAGAGTAAAAATCAATTCAATGGAACTTCATGCATCTTCCATATATGAATTTAAGAAATTATCCTTTTCTGCTGCCAGTGCCAGCAGCAGTAACTGATCTAAACTCCTCTTGTGATCAGACATAGATGCCTTGGGTCTTCTGAGCTCTAGGGGCAAAAATCCAGGTTTTCCCCATCCCTCTTTTATTCTCCTTCTCATAGCAAATCTTGTCAAGGATGGCTTCATGCCCTGCCCCATGGCATGCTCTTTGAAGATACAATGCTCCACACCCTTTTTCCCAATCATTCCCTCTCCTTCACCAGAGACCTCCACCTCACAAAAGCTGTTTCCCTTGTACTTGCAGATTTACTACCCTGGAAAGACAAGGATGTAAGCTCTCTAATTAAAACTTTCCCCCTGGGAAGTCAGCCTACAGCACTCATATACAGGTATTTTTAGACAAGCATTTTCATGCCCTTCATGCCCTCCCTTTCCCTGTATTAAAAAGAAGCATCCGTGAATTATCTCACTGTCTTTTTTCCAAAACTAAAAGGCTAAATCCTTTGCAATTGAAGGTAGTGAAGTATTTCACCTTTAGCATGGAGCCAGAAATCTCTATACTACATGATCCAATAGATCAGAAACCACACACACAAAAAAACCAAACAAACAAACAAAAAAAAACCCAACAGCCCACACTGAATTTTTTGGAACATTATTAGAAATTTCACATGCAAATGTGCCAAAAACTAGGCCCTCCCAAAGGAAAGGACCAGGGAAAAGAGGGGAAATGCAGTATCTGAGGTCCATGTCATAAGCAAGATTTTGGTTAGATGAAAATAGAAGAGAGGAAGGCAATTTCCCCATAAAAATCCAAATACCAATCCATTAGTGGTTTTATAGAAAAAGAAGTACATATCCTGAAATATAATGACTGGGTTTAGCCTTGAGAACATGATTAAAGCACATGAGTTGAAATGATCTTAAGTATCTCAAGGATTCTCACTGGTCACTGACATATGAAAGGAAAGTAAAACTCCATCTTTCCCAGAAACAATATTTTCCATTGAAGGGTATAAAAGAGGATATTCTTCCTTGTTCCTGCACCTATCTGGCACAGACTTTGAAGCACAGAGCTAATTAAATTCAAGGTGACTGGAGTGCAAACAGACAGCATCATCAAACGTGAATCAAATTTTCATCTATCCTCTCTTGCAGATATCAGCAAGTTGAAGAGCCAGTTTCATATGCCAAGTTGTAGATCCTAAATCCAAGATCCTCCCCAACTTGCTGTAAATGCTTCATGGTCTATCTTAAAGCAATTGCATTTATTTCCTCTTTCTTCACATGTTGGAAGGACATTTGTGTGCTTCCAAGAGATACAAATCTAGCTAACTGCATCCAGGATGAAATTGTGTGCATTCTGCTTTGAACTATCCTTATATTTCAAAAGCTCTTCACTTTCCCTGATATTTACCTATCTCCAAAATGTATCTTTGAATACTACATTCCACTTTGACTCTGATAGACAAAATAAGTGTAGCTCTTTTCACTTTCGTCTCTCTCACAAGACAGGTTTCCCTATATCTGTTTTGACATTGTAAAAAAACCTGATTACTAGTTACTTTGTGTTCTCCTCTGTCTGATTCTATCTGTATGCTATCTGATTTTCCATTCAGATTTTAAAGTCCTTAGGACAAAAAATACATTACTATGAGCCTCACAGTGTACTCTGAACTGTGATTGAGTTTCCCAGGTAGTATATTGCATCAATCCAAATTTTCATAACCAAATGCAGCAAATGTATCTGAAATCCCAC
This sequence comes from Sylvia atricapilla, assembly GCF_009819655.1. NCBI lineage: Eukaryota > Metazoa > Chordata > Aves > Passeriformes > Sylviidae > Sylvia > Sylvia atricapilla. The sequence goes on from NC_089142.1 coordinate 50,730,387, forward strand.
TAGAAAATGAAAAATGGCATTGTGAACCTAATTTTCTTGATATCCCAAACATGTCCATTCATATTCCGCTTGAGGAACTGTTGGGTTTTTTTTCTTTTTTTTAAATCCAACAGAATGCCTGGAAAAGAGATCAAACAAATTCACCAGGTTCTTACTTTGTCTACTATATCCTGAATGTCCTGACATGCTTGCCTTTTTAAAGGAAAGAAGATGAGTAATACAGATGAAAGGATACAGGATAGGGAGGTGGTTGAGAACAGTAGAGAAAGCATCAGATTTTTATTATTATTATTATTTTTTTATTACACTGAACAAGTCATTTGGGAAAGGCACTGGATATGGAAATAGAACAGGCAATAATCTGAAATAATATGTATATATTTCATGCCTCTTCCCAGAGAGTTAGTGATGTTCATCATTCTCAGCACAGGGAGCATATTGCACCATTCTTAAGGTCTGCTTCCCCCTTCAGACTTTTGATACTCATGTTTTGGATTGATTCCTGACTGGTATAGCTGTGCTGACAGAAATTCCTAATCTTCAGACAGTTATATCATTAAAAAAAAAAAAAATCCTTTTTTTAAAGAAGGGTGTGTTTCTATGGCAGAACCAACTGCACCCACATGAAGAATGCTTTACCTATCCATCAGCTTATAAGTAAAGCGATCCAAGAATAAACTTGGCCTTAGTTACCACACCCCTAGGGTGAGGTGATGTGTGTATTATCAAAATAAACACAAAATTAAGGTAGTAATAAGTATCGAAATTTTTTGTCTACGTGCCTTATCTGAAATTCATTAAACTTGATTGATTTTTATCAACCTGCTTGTGCACAGAGCTCTTTAAGGGAATCTGAGTTACATCAACCACTATATCTGCATTTTCTTTTAAACATTTTCCCTGCACCAAACTTTGGAAAAACCCTGAAGATTTAATGAGAACTATTCCGTGTTTTTTCTTTGTTGCAAGAGATGATAATTGCAGAATATGGAGGCATTTGCACATACAAAAAGAAAAAGTCTTGCACCTTCTCATGTGCTTTTCCTTTGCCTTGTCTGGAAGGAAGTGGAACAATTGCTTTAACTCTTTTTTCATGTAAAGAAAGAAATATATACTTTTCAAGTGCACTTAAACTCTGCCTTAGAACCTCTACATACTTTGATGAAGAAAATTCCAAACAATAAAGATACATAATAAACCAAAAATAAAGATTTGGTGTCTTTCAGTTTTATAAACCCTGTATCCCTGAGCAAACTTTCTGTAGTTATGTGACAGCTCAGTAATGACATGCTCCATGATTTATGGGGTGAAAATTATATGCAAATCCTTCAAACAGTTCAAAGAGTGATTACCATCCAACCCATAACTCTTAGATCATAAGAATTCCATTTTAAAGTTGAAGCATTCCATTAATTATCCTATTGTTTTTGGTCAGCAGATTAACTAGTTTTGCATCATTGTAGGATGTCTGATGCTTCAAAGGAAACTGGTTAAAAACTATGCTGTGAGACTATTATTTGTTTCCCAAGATGGCAGAACAACCCTCTATCTCAGTTCCTTTTTGATTACATACAGGACTTGCTGCTTTGGGATAGATTTATGCCCAAACAGAAGAAGTAGAAAGATGAAAAACCTCTAAGTTCTTACATAATTATAGTGTGCATCATAGTACATATATAGTCTTACCATAAAAGAGGGAAAAGACAAGAGTGGGTTTGTGCTACATATGAAGTGGTATTTCCCTCAAGCACTGAGATGCTATGATTATCTTCATGAATCTTTACTTGTGTTACTGGAATTTGCAAAGTCTCATGCTCTTTACTCCCACAGTGGTATCTGGCACAGGCATGTAGTGTCCACTGCAGAGTTCAGGAAAAGGGATGACTGAAAAAATAAGAAAGTGAGATTTTGGTGAATAAACAAGAGTGAAACATTTGTTAAGTATAAATGAAGCAGCTACTAATGTTAAAAAGTCAGTCCTACATAATATAACTCTATCTGCAAAAACCTGGTAAACTATGGTTACCATTGCAGCAAGATATCTGTTAGTATAGATAATTCTCTTTGAAGATGCCAACGAAAGGACTCCTTTGGGTCAGCAGAATGGCCCCTCTAAGGACAGTATTAGGCATAGTTATTGTACTACAGCTTTCCCAAACAACTCTTTTCAAGTATAAAAAAATCCCCAAATAGCTTCTTGTAGCCCAGCTATCAGGATGTCAGGGGATAGCAGGGAGCAAGCTTCCTAACTGTAATGGCTAACATAGATTAATTATGGATTAAAAAGTCTCTGTCTCTGGGTATCTACATATATGTTCAATCTCTCTACCATAACTTGCTTGACAGCTGAAATACCTCTGAAACAGCTTCTGAACCATCACAGCTACAGCAAAACCAGGGCTAATTTTGAATTCCATTTACATGGCAGAGTACAACCTAGTGGAAGACTAAATATTATAACCAAGGGGCTGGAACTATTTCTGTTATTTTCATGAGCCAGCCTTTTGAGGGCACAGAATCTGACTCTTGCTAGTATACCTTATAGGAAAACTCTTGATGTAAAATCTCATTAAAACATATTCATCCAGAATTAGAATCTCTTGTTGGTGAAACCAAACATCGCAAACTCATTTAAGGAAAAATAAAAGCATGGCATTAGCTCATGCTATACCAGAGGAAAATTGATTCAAGTTGTAATGAGCTGATTTTTCAGCCATTCACTCATTTTTAACTCTAACAGTAATGTTAACCAATTTTTAAATAAGACTAGGTGTCTTGTTTTCAGTAGACTGAATAGTTTCCAAAACTATGCACAAAATAATTTAGTTTTAATTGGTGTTTAGCTTTCTATTAGTTGTTTAGTGCTTTCTGGAGCAAAATGCAAATAGCACAATACTCAGAACTTAAGAAAAAACAGAAAGACTGTAACTTTCCTGGTACTGAGTAACTTTTTCAAAATCACCTTTATTATGTTTTGAAGTTGTTTGATTACTTTTGGAAATGTTGCCCACTGATACTAAAAATGCATTCATGTTTCCATCTTCAGAGGTCTTTCCCTCACTTTTTTATGACTTTTAGAGTACATTCTTTTTACTTCCTTTTACAGAACTGTGGAATTATCCAGGCCTGGCCAGGGCTAGTTTTGGCAAGTGCCTGCCCATTGATAAGATTGAGAAATGAACTATTGTTCAAGTGCTGATGATGCAGTATTTCCAGGGCAAACTAAAGCAGAAATAGATTGGAAAACTTGCTTTTCAGCATGGTTTTGAGAACTCAAAGCGTTTAGGTATTTTGATGCTCATCTGACTCTAAATCACTTCCCCAACCCAAGGTTTTGACACGTGCCATTAAGATGTAGTTAAATGGAAAACTATTCAAAATATACTATATATTCAGACTTCATTTCATAAAAGTAATACTCAGAAAGCAGAGCTCTATCAGTGCAGAAATATAAAATAATTTTCAAGATTTTTGGTTTTAACCCTGAATTCAGTATAGAGTGTGCATGGATGTGATACCAAAATGCTACAAAGATATTAAAAACATAAATCTGTGAAACATTAGTGAAGCTAAACTGGTGAAAGGTGTTGAAGTGAACAACAAACAAATGAGAGCAGAAAAATGTTCTCCTTTATAAGAGCAGAAAGTCCAATTGCCCACTTCTGGACTGAGAAAAGGCAGCCATTGTGCCCTTCTGAAGAGAGCATGAAACAAACACACAAAATTATGATATAACTCTGTTATGTCCATCAACCTCGTGTCCATTGAGCCTGACTGGCTGCCCCGAAGAATTGCTGTAATTTAAACGGAAAGGATTCAGCTGAATCTTTTTATTTCTTTTACTTTAGGGCTAACCTGTCTTAGTAAACTGTTTTATGCATTTGTAGTGTCTTCAGGTGTGAGTTTCAACTAGAAAGTCCTGCTGGAGATAGGAAAGATCTTTGCTCTGCCACAGAGAGAGAACCAGAAAGCTGCTAGGCCTTAAGAAGGATCAACACTTTCTGAGGTAGAAAGACCCTGTGAAATCCTGATCTCCAATATAAAGTTCTCTGCTGCTAGAAATCACTGTAGCAGTTTTAGTGGTCAATAAGCAGTAAACCTTAAATGCACCCAAATTCCTCTTTATGCATATCGTAAATCTGACCTGATAGCAGAGATCAGGAAGTAATGAGCCTCAGGAGAAGTCCACACTGCAGCATCCACACATCCTGTTAAATTACACACTGAGCTTAGCCACCTGGAAGGGTTCATTATCTGCTCAAACACACACACACACAAAACCCCAAACCAACAAAAAAAACAAAAAACAAAACAAAACAAAACAAAACAAACAAAAAAAAAAAAAACAAAAAAAAAAACACCCAAAAAAACAAACAAACAAAAAACCACACAAAAACACACAAAAAACCAAACAAACAAACAAAAAAAACACCAAATACACAAACCCCTGCTAAAAACCCCAAACCAACTCTGCTAAACAGCATTTACATTCTGCATTAACTCTGTAAATATTCTGAAAATTCAGTTTTAATTCCATCTTCTCCTTGTCTGCAGTGCTTGGGGCAGGCAACAGGCTACAGTGTTTGGAAGTTGCATAATAAAAACACTTTCAAAAACATTAAAGAGTTAGGAGCTGAATTAAAATTTTCATACTAACTTTTCTTTTTCTAACTTTACTTTTTCAGAGTAAGGAAAAAGAAATTTTTAAATCAGCTGGGATTATATTTGTAGTTGCAAATGTAAAATCCAGGCATCATACAAATTATTCTGAATTAGACATCCTATGTGGATTTGCTGCTCTGCATTAATCTCCTTGTGGATGTCCCCCTGCTGAACTTGTGACTTTATTATGATTTATTTGTGTTTAACTTGGAAGAGACTTAAGTTAAATTTAATGAAGGACATTTTAATTACCAGATCAAGTGTCCACACAGTCATGCAATATGGTTTGAATTAATATATTTAACTTGCTTAAGTTAGTTTTTCCAAATTCCCCTTAATAGAGTATCTGTACCATTTTTTTTTTTGTAATTATCAAGAATTTTAGTAGAAGTTTAAACAATAAGAAGTATGCCATAAGCAATTAAAAGGCCGGTGAAAATTGGAATGATCAATAAAGTATACTGTAACACAGCAGAGGACTTAAGCAGACCATCTGTTTCTTTAATCAATCTTTTCTGCTTCGAAAAAGTGTCACAGCTATGTTACTGCTCTATGTGTAGTTACATACTTAGTTGGGCCACATCAAGACTAAAGCATTTGCTGCCCAAAGTCCAAAGACCAAAGCTACATATTTATTTTCATGTAAAACCACAAAAGCACACACTTACGCACATGGAGGTGGAGAGAGTCATGGTTTGGGTCACTTTTAGCCATACTCATTGCATTCAGTTTTTCCTATTCAGCTCAAACCTGGTAAGAGGTTCATCAGTAAACATTTAAACCCATTTCTATATACACAACTGAAACCTATATTTCTGTTTTGGTAAAATTAACTTCTGACATAATTCTGCTTGCCAGGAAGAATTAGATCTTAAATTTCTTTTCTCTTAATGTTTTGCAAAACACTAGATTTAGAGTGTATTTTTTGTAAATACAATCTCTAGCTTAAAAATTAAATAGATTCTATTGTGACACTTCTTATTTAGGAACATTCAAGAATGTTCCATCACTAAAAAGTTGTTCAAAACTTTAATGAAATAAGGACATTCAGCGGAGAGCAATTAATCAACAAAATATTATAAAAAAAATTCTAAACTCAGAATTAAAAACAAAAATACAGTTTGTGTGTCAGTGCTGCAGATAATTTGCTACCTTCTTGGTTTTCATCAAGAAAAGCAAACATATGGGCTACATTACAAAATTGTTCAGAGACATATGGAATTGCACTGAAATGGTAAAATAAGTGACACAGGGAAATCCATGATCCAATGTGTCAAACTGTTTTAGAAATCCTGGTGTTCCACAGTCGACTTCTCTTTTTAAGCATGGCAAGATGTTTCAAGTTACATGAATGACCGGATTTATTTGCAGCAGTTTTGTAGTGGCTTGATCAAACAACCAAGAGGTACATTATCCTGACTGTATAGATCTTCTCCATGCCACCGTGAAGGCAAAGAGAAATATAGATCAAAATATTTTCTCCTGAATTTTTTATAACTAAAGTTTATTTGTTTAAAAATGGAGTTAGAGGGATCAGGGAAATCTATTGCTCAATAGGGAGATTCCACACTTAATAAGACTTTGTAAGTTTGATCCTATTTATAACCACTATGTACAAATACACTGGAATTGTAATCTTCCATCCATGGCAATCTTATCATCCATCTGACGCTGTTTCTGTTTGCATGTATGTAGCCTGAAAGAGCAATACAAGCCTTTATCTGTCAAGGTTTGGTTTATACTTCAAAGATGCTACAAGCTGTGCAAGCTTTCTTTTCTTCCCACCATTTGGGGAAGCTAATGTTCCTATCTAAGAACAAAAGGTCTTGAGTCTAAAGTAGTTTGGTAGAACCTTCTTAATTTAGAAACTTCCTCTTTTACAGATGGATGGTAAAGGTACACATTGATATCAATTGCTTTCAGTCCCTGAAGAGCAACGTCATCAAGTACTATGTATTGAATATCAGCAAAATTCCTACAAGGTAGAGGACCAAAACAAAACCCCTGAATATTCCACAGAGAAAATGTTTGCATCTAAGTCCTCAGATCTACTGCTTCAGTCATCTCTTTATTTCTAGAGATAGCATTGCATGGCACTCTAAGGTTTTGTTCTCATACAGATAATTGGATAACAATGCAAAAGCAAAAGAACAACAGTTTAATGCATTTTGGAGGTGTGTGGCTTGATCTATAATCTAACTGTAGCTTTCTTCAGCATGCTTTAAACAATCATTAATGCTTCAAATTCCAGGATCCAAAAATGGCAACAGGAAAGGAAATGCTTGATGGACCCCATGGACACCATCAGATTATGTCTCTCAGCAAGTGGGATCAATTAGAAGAAAATAAGGAACCTAAGATTATTCTCATTCAGGATATTTAGCCAACACATTTCAGCATTTTCTCACCTTCACTCTGAAAATTAATTTTCAGTTACGTCTCTTTTAAATATGCATACAAAGAGCACCGAGGCATATTTCATTATTTTCTTTCAAATATTATTTTATTTCTGCATTATATTGACAAAGATTTCTATACCATTTCTGCATTTAATTAACTTACTCAGATTCTTGGGTTGTCAGGGATGTGGCATTCACAACCTCTCTGGGCAACCTGTTCCATTGCCTCACCACTCTCATAGGAAAGAACATCTTCCTTATATCTAACCTAAACCTACTCTCAGTTTGGAGCCATTAAATAGATCCCTTGCCCCTACATACCCTTACAAAAAATTCCTCTCCAATTCTCTTGCAGGTCCCCTTTATAGGCAGGCTGCTACAAGATCTCCCTGGAGTCTCCTCTTCTCCAGACTGAACAACTCCAACACTCCAACAGGTCCACATCCTTCTTAGGCTGGGTGCCCCAGAACTGGATGCAGCACTGGTGGGAGTCTCACAAGAGTTGAGAAGAGATGGAGAATCACCTGCCTCAATCTAATGGCCACATTTTGAGGAGGAATTACTCCATGGTTTTGCCAGACACTGAGATGAGACTGAGCAGCCTGTAGTTTTCTGCGTCTTCCTTGTTCCGCTTTTTAAAAATGGAGGTTGTTTTGCCTTTTCAGTGGAACTTCTCTGGACTGCCATGAGTTTTCAAACATGATAGATAGTGGCCTAGCCAATTCATTTGCCAGATCCTTCAGAACCCACAGATGCATCTCATCAGGTCCCATGAACTTGTGCATATTCAGGTTCTTTAAATGTTCTTGAACCTGATTTTCTCCTACTGTGGATAGTTCTTCATTCTCCCAGTCCCTGTTTTTTTTCTGTGACTCGGGCAGTGTGACTGGAGCATGTGCTGGGGAAAACTGAAGCAAAAATATCATTAAGCACCTCAGGATTCTTCAAATCCTGGGGAATCAGGTCTCCTGTTTCCTCTTAGAGAGGGTTCCCATTTTGCAAAGTGTGAGCTGAAAATGCCTTTTAAATTAGATTCATCCTGGTTAAGGCCTGCAGCAATACAGACTGTTCTTATCGTTGATGGAGACACCTCTAGGAATCAATCTGCTTCACCTAAAATTAACCTTTAAAAATGTCTCTCATGCTTCAATATATAGAGGGAGCAAGCATTGAACTGAAGGCCCAAGAAAAAGTGCCTGTTAGGTACAGTGATTATCAACTCTTTGGGTGTGTATTCTGGTAGAGTGTTTAACTGTGTACTCATGTATGAATCATTTTGAAGTGTGCCATTATTCTACTAATATAACACACTATAGTGTTACAATGATAATGCATTCTCTAAAACAGATTATTTCATCCATAGATCTTGTGTCACCAGCAGAAGGAGAATGATAAAAGGATATATTAACTTGAAGCGGAAGAGAGAGCTCTGTGTGCCCTGCATCTGTATGCACACAGTTTTCCAAGTGGCTTGGCACGATTAAGAAAATAGCATTGCTGGAACCTTAATCCAAAAGCAGATCCAGTTCAGCAGCAGATACTAGCTTAGTTTAAAGCCACTGGATTAGAATTTGGATGGAAACTTAAACTTATACCTTCATCTGAAAGGAGAGGTGATTTAGTAGCTTAGTGGAAACAGACACCGGCTGCTTTAAAGTTCTTTTTGTCTATACTTTTCTTAAAGTCTCTCATGTCTCAGATATGCTGTTATTATAACAACTATATTGCCAGATGAAATAGCAACCTTTTGCTGAAACGGTTACTTTTATGAATGCTTAGTTTTATGCAGTAGATTATCATAACATAAAGACTACAGGGCATTTCAGTGCTGTACAATGGTTTTCATGTGAAGATATTGTCTATGCAGTGTATCAAAATTTCAATATTTCTTTCATTTTTTTAATCATGGAAAGGTCTCTTACAAGTAGCAGCTTTTATTGAAAAAATTAGCTCCCCTCTGTGATTTTTTCCTAAGAAGCAAATCCAAGAAAAAGTAGAGAAAAAAGACACCTTTGTTAGCTGCCTAAAAGATTCGTGTTTTCAAACTAAATCCTTTCATGTGTTAGAAAGTTTTGATGAAAAAATACTCAGAGCCAACAAAGAATTCAACTTCCCCCTGTTCAGTGTCTGAGTTAGCTGGATGGGAAAAAGAAGGCATGACAAAAGGTCACTGAAGCAATGGAGAAATTTTGCTTGTGGCTGAACAGAAGCATTATATGCAAGGTTGTTAGAGGGAGTTTTTTCTCTCCTCAGAACAGAAATAAACTACATGCCTAACAAGTTTGGAGAAGTCAGGCTTCTCCAAACATTACGTTGGTTCTTTCTTTATGTGTTACAAGAAAGCATTGTGAATCACCATAATTGAGCCAACCCGGCATTAAACACTTAACATTAAATTTAGGCCTGGTATGAATCTGCTCAATACCACTGGTCCACTGCTTAGCTTGGTCACCTCCAGAACATTTTAGACATCTTTTGTCAAATTGGTTAAGCTCCTTGGAGCTAGGACTGCTCTTTTCTTATTTACAGCTAGAATGACAAGATGCACAAGTCCCAGAACTGTAATTCTTGATGGTCTAAATGTGTATTTAGCTCTCTGTGGCTTGCAAAGCCCTGTGTAAGCATAAATGAAGAGCAGTGATACAATTCCTTTTTGTGTGTGCTTTATAATGACCCATTGGGAAAAGACAGCTTAAGGTTAATTATACCAAACAAGGAGAATGCAAACATAAGACACTCCTTGTTCTTTGGCCAGGCTTGAAGAAAGTATCACACTCATTGTGTTCGCAGCTCCTGCAGCTATTTCTGTAGACATTGCGTGTCAAGTGTTGGCTTCATACAATGTACCTTGAGATGGGAATGTTGCCTTGCCTAGATAAAAATTATTTGGAGGGATTCCTCTTACCCAACTTCTGCTACCAGAAAGTTACAGTCATCATCTGAGCTGCTCATCATCTGAGCTGGTCATCTAGACTCCTCAACAAGGAAGAGATGGCTGCCTACAGAAAATGATTCACTGCAGACACAGGCCAGGACAAATCATTCCCTGGACATGGCCATACCCCTACAGCAACTGTTAACCAGTTCAGCTTGCTGCCTAACTATTAAATACCTAAAATTAGGTGAGATGAATCCCACACAATGATGCTGTCAGGACTAGATTAAACTTCCTTAGGACAGGTCTGAACAACAAATGCCTTTGTTTTGTCATAATTGGCAACCCTATTATGAGGCAAATCAAAGAAAACTAAACTCCCAAAGATAATGATGGCAAATGAAGACATCCTAGGCTAGATGTGAACACTGGCTGCAGATGAGGTGTGGTACCCTTGGTGCCCAGAGGGCTTCTGCTCTTGTTAGTGCTGCAATCATGTCTTTGTTTTGCTGTGTGAATGAAAAATAAGGTACGTCTAGGTATACAAAACCATTGCAAGTTAGCTTTTCTGCACTGAGTCAATCAAAACCTGTGGAGCATCAGAAAGAATTAAGGTGTCAAACTTTTAGTACTTAGCCTAGTGTTTAATTGTGCTCCCATGCAAGTCATGGAGGATCTTATTTTAGGATTTTTACTGTTTTCTAATGTTATGCTATGTAATGCCATTCTCACCTCTTTTTCAGTCACCTCTCATGCAGGAACTACTGAATTGCAATGAATTTTAGCCTGGAAAACAGAAATCTGTGTTGTTTTGTTCTTACAAATTGCACCATTCTTCCTGGGAAGCTGAGATCATGAGATGACAGAATAGACAAAATAGTGGCAGGAAAAACTCGATGCCAAATTAAACCAGTTTCTGCTTCTGGATCAGAATTCTTAATGGAGAAGGAAAAAAAAAATGCTTCCTGTGGAGTCATGCCTATGTGTAATTGCAATACATTTTTTGGAATACGGTTTCATAGCAATTCACAGACTTTGGAAAGGTTAAGTTACACTGAGAGCTGGTTTCGTTCAGCCACCAGAAATCCATCAGATCTGTTTTAGAAAGGATTTCCTGCTTCTACTGTTCAACACGTGCAGGACCCTGATGTGAACTTTTGTGTCACACTAGCAAGTACTGTTGCTATTCAGGCAGGTCTGGTACTTTGTTGATTTCTCCTTTTTATGAGTCAAAACAAACAAAAATCCAAAAGCTTGCTTCAAGCTAAAAAATTCATTACTCAAGGAATTTCTGAAAAGTAAATGCTATTTAACTGACTAGGTAGATAGCACCCTCTTCCTGCAGTAGATGAAGGAGGCTTCATGAGAGAAATGTAGTATTTGCAAGTCTGGAGAATTGTATATACTGCAGCAATTTAAGAAGATAGAGACCCTAGCTGTTTGCTCTGCCACCCTACCAGAATTTATCATCCTACTGTCAAATAAAGAGTAGGAAAAACATGAATTGGCGTCAACCAGTTCAGCCAAAAAAAAGAAGCATCATTTAATAGTTTTTGGCATAAGTGTGAGGTGGACAGCTGGAGGCAGAAACACTATAAAAATCCTCCAGAGTAAGGTTACCCAAGCTGATCTGTTAGCTTCTGAAGTGAAGGGCTTTCAAAACATTTTTTTCTGAGTGTTTTAAGCACAGCAATGGAAACAGGCTTCATTTGAGGTGCTTACCATTAGGCTTTGTGATGAGAAATTGGAGCTTTGAGTCATCCTTAATAAAACAGAAAAAAAAAAAAGTGAGTAAAGCAGAGATTGCACAGAAAAACTTCAGCCCTTCTATAGAATATGAATGCTGTACTCAGAAATTTTCAGCTATTAAAATAGTTTTATTATTTAGAGCAAGAAATAATCATTTACAGTGAGGGATCACCTTAATATTGCATGAGGTCCTACTGGTAACATTGATGTGGCAACAGTCAATATTAACAAATAAGATGCCAGATTTAATCTATTTTATGCTAAAGATATGGTAGAGAAGAACTGATTTTTTTGGCATTTTCCAAAGGGCATAAAATTGCCAAACCACAGACTAATCTTTTGGTGACTCTTCAGATAGAAGATGGAGCTACTCATTCTTGAACAAGAAGATAGGCCTTTGGCTCTGAAGTCAAACAGTGGTTACAGAGCAAAATTAAAGAACTAAAAGAAACCCAGAATTTCTAGAATGTTTGCCAAGTCCACAAATTTGACTGAGGCCAAGACTGTCAAAAGAACTTTCTTTTTAAATTGTAATGACTATTTAATAAAGCTTTCTTGGCAATCATGTCACTTTGCTACAGTTCCTAAAGATTTTTAAGAAAATATTCCATTTAGCCCTTTTCTTATTTCTTTTTTAAGCCACTTGTGTGTGGGTCGTGTGGCAACCAGCCTGAGTTAGAAAAGACTTGATGCCCATGGACAAACTCAAGCACTACTTAATTGCAGACCAGATGTTATTGATGTTTCCAGGCTACTCAAACCCTCTTGCAACTCAGGTCTGCTTGTTGCAGCATATTCTTCAGCTAAAAAGTCAACTAAAAGGCAAGGTAGTAAAAGAGGAAAAACTGGAAGGACACCTCAGGTTTGGCTACAAACAATGCACTAAACTCTGGAAATGAAAACAAAAATATCAAGACAATCTACACTGAATGCAAGACTAAGATGATGAATGGAGATATATGAATGTGTAGACTGATATCAGCCTAGAATCTGGCCCTCTGCAATGTTTGTACACATAAAAAGTTATGAGTAGGCTGTCAAATTGTTATATCTTCTGTTAGCTATAGACCTGCTGTGCCTGGGCAAACCAGCTGCTGCCATTCACTTCACACATTTTCACAAGACCCATTCAGAAATAACAGCTTCTTCACTTTCTTGGGACAAAACTCACCCAGACTCACATGTACCAGGGAAGCTGGACCACCAAGTCAAAAGCAAAACTCTGGTAACCAGTCTTCCTACCCAGGGAGAAATGCCCTCAGGAGCTGTGCTTTGAGAAATTTTGCAGATGCTCCTCTTTAGGTGATGTAATTCTGCCCTGCCCCTCATTTGGGGCTAGTTGTTAAAGCAATAACTCATGCTTAATTGTCTTGGGTGAGCTTGTCAACACCAGACTTTTTTGTTTCTTGTGTGCTTAGCAGATGCTCCTCTCCATCTGTAACAGCATGAAAATATTATCAGGAGGAACATGCACAAACATATGCTCAGAAGTTACCTCGATAGTGCCTTATATTTTCCACTCATCTCAGACTTTTGAACCTTTATTTGTGCAGTTATGCTGAATTCCTAGAAAAAATTACATATGTTACAATATATAAATATTGTAATATATATATATTTAATGTTTAATTTAGTATATATAATCTCCTTAATACCAAGGCATACTTTTCTTCTACCAATTATTTTTGTCACAAATGGCAGCATGTGTAGGTTTTTTTGATATAATCACTGTCCTTTAATTATTGAATCATCTCTACCTTTCCAAATGCATTTTGAATTGTCAGAGACAAGAACAACTTCCTAAACATAGGCACACAGATATTAAGTGTACCCAAATTTTTTTTTACAGCACTATATTTCCTCTTTCCAAACTGTTTGAAAAATACTGAAAACAGGTAGTAAGAATATATATTCTTAGAATAACTACATCCTAAGGAAAAAAAAAACCTGATCTAAGTTGGTGAAGCAGGTTTAATTTCAGCAGAAGAGTGGTTTTAATGAGATTTCCCCAAATAATTCTAACCAAGACCTTAAAGAGGTTTTAATTTTTATGAGCCTCAATTAATTGGCCAGTGTTGTGGGCAGGCTACAAAATAGAAATTAAAGACAAAAATTCCTCTAAGCACTCCCATAAGCCTTATGGTCACAGGCAATAAGGTCTCAGAAACAGCCCCTGATACTTGTAATGTTTCAAGCATTCACTACAGACAGCTGTTAATTGACATTTAAGAGTATTTTAATTATGTACCAGTGCATGGGCTAAACAAGCCAAAGTGGATGGGAAAATTAACAGCTGAAAAACAATTAGTGACCAGAACTAATTTTTCACTTTTTATTATTGCCAATCTGTTGAAAGCTGAGGAATACAAGATCCTTTCTAAAATCAGATATTTTAAATATCTAAAATATCTTACTGTGTTTATCTTTGTGTTGAAGTCTAAACATTTTCTAATACCTATCAGAAATAATTAAGTGAAAGATTTTTTTTTTGTTGGTTTGATTCTGTCTTTGTAACTACTGTCTTACTGTGTTAGCAAATTGGAATATTCTTCAGCTGGCTTTGTATGGTTTTCCCTCTCAGACCATTGCTGAAAGGGACACATAAAAACCTCCCACTTTTTTTGTGACCAGCACTATCCCAATACCCAGCAGAGCAGCCAAGACAATGAGTTAGGCACAAACTTAGCAAGATCATTTTTTCCATTTGGGATGTGTCCATGACAGTAATTCATTTGTCAAAGATAAAGCTATAGCCATTTGCAGGACAAGACAATTGCTTTTCTTTCATATTCCCATTAAGCACAGAGCTTGGGATTAAGCTATCTAAATCCATAGCTAGAGACAAAAAAATGACATCTTTCTGTCCATGGTCTTATCAAATACGTCAGTTGTAGGTTACCTAAATCTTAAGGGCATGGATATATATTTGGATATGTCTTCCTTTGATGTCTGTTCTTGGTATTTTGTTTCAATTTTTACTTTTCATCTTCTATTAAAACACAACATAGGAAATTAAATTAAGGGAGGGGAAATTATATTAAACAAAAGGAAATTAAATTAAGCAAGATTGTTACAAGGCTGTGAAAGGTTTGACTGAAAGCAGCCTTCTGAAATTGATGGCTTTAGATGTCTGCTGGCACAGAGATAGCTCTCAAGCAGCCATCAGTATGTTCAGGAAAGGCTATTCTTTCTCTGGTAACCAGAGGCACTCTTGGATACTGATCTGCATTTCAGTCATGGCTCTCTGCTTCAAGCTTAATGCAAGTAAAATACTGATTGTCACCATGACTTGGTTCTTTCTTGCTCTTCATGGATTTGGTCATTCATGGTGTCACAGCCAGGTGAGTGCTTCATTGTACCTGACAACAATTTACTTCCCACCATCATGACACTCAAGTCAAGAAAGAATTAAAACAACAAGGATATTACAAAAGCAAGTAGAGATTGTAATGAACATCCTGATTTAAGAGTGGTCAGTGAGGCGAAAGTTTTGGGGCAAAAAGCCTGCTTTACAGTCAGCTAATTTTTTAGGATCTTTTCCTAAGCACCCACTGCTGGCCCTTCATTCCATCAGGTATTCCCAGGAAAAGGAGGGACACTAGAAACCCTCTCCATCCTTGAGGGTGGGAAAAGAAGGACACAGATGCAGGAATCTAAATGCATGATGGCATGACAGTGCTTCTACAGACATTGGCAGCTGAAGGGCTTAGAGGAAAGAGGACACAACAGAGAGAATTCAGGGCTGATGGTCACTGACGGTCACTCTCCTCCACTCACTTCTCCCTGAGTTTCCACATCATACTTTCCCAACCACTAATGAAATCTAATTCTAAATTCCATGCAGATGGAAAAGATTAGTTATTTTTTTCACTGTTTGTAATCAGAACTTTAAAAAGAGAGGGGGAAGAAAAAAGAAAGAAAAAGAAAGAAGCCCAGAAGGGTTGGGAAACCCAACAAGATACCATCTGTCAAAAATCTTAGGACTGAAAAGTATTAATGACATGAAATCTACTTCCTGCCTAACAGAACTGGTACAAATTCATAGAATGCCACCCATAAAATTAGCTCACTCTCACAACTGGGTTGGAACATTTTTATTTTTTCCTGAAACACATCCAGTTTAATTTAAACACTCATGCACAAGAATAGACTTGTAGCTTCTGTGGTATGTAGACATGGTCACGAAAGAATTGAGGCATTTTGGAGAGGTACAAAGTACTGCTCTACCCCAATCTGTAGAAGAGAGAGAACTGATGTCGTCAGGAATATTACATTTACATCTCATTTAACTTGTTATAATGGGTGAATGGAAGAAGGAAGGGAGTGAGGGAGGAAAAGGAAGGAAAAGAAAGAAAAGTGAAGGAAAATTAGTCAAAAAGGGAAAAAATAGTCCAATGTCCAATGAAAACAGACAGAGATTTTTCCAGCATTTTCTGAGTGTAAAAATCAGTGTGTGACAAGGGTTTACAAGGTGCAAAAAAGACACAGTGGACCTGAAAATTCCATCCAGGCATGGTATTGCTTTTTTTTCCTTTTCATCCTTTAAGTCATGCAGGGCCATAACTTGTGCAGCTGAGTATAATGAAATTTGTAAACCTATGACTTACAATAAAGTATTTATTATTAGCATATTTTACTCTCCATAACATTAAGTTAAAGAGTCTGATAATACTTTAGTGATAAACAGGATTATTCTTTCATAAACTATCTTGAAAATAGATATGTCTGGATTTTCATAAATCAGATGCTCAGAAGCTTCACATTGCAAACGAATGTTAAACCATCAAACATTGCAGTACATTTTCTGGTCTGACATCTATATGCTCTATTTTACCTACAAGCTGGGCTGTTGGGGGTCTTGTTTTGTATTCATAGTTGAAATAATTACTGTGATCAGATAGCCTAACACATAAAAATTCACGTAATGGTATCATTAGTTTCACATACCATGATAAATATGGTACCAATCAGAAAGATTTTCTGAACCTTACCTTTGTGATTTCAATTAAAGGAAGGAAAAAACACAAAACAAAACAAAAATAGAAATCAGTTGAATAATACAAATTTTCTCCAAATGATTTTTCCATATTTGCTGCCAAAATAAACACATGGTACACGTTAGTCTGTTGGGTCTGCATTAATTTGTCAGCTGTAGGAACTGCCGTGATCCATTTGCCAAAACCTGCTGCACTAAATCCCACTGTTTTTAAATTGTAACTCCAAACATCCTTTTATGCTTGCAAAGGATTTTAAGCACAACTTACATATATAGCATTTCTAAAATTATTCTCCACGCGTCTTGAAAGTCTTGGCAAGGAGCAATATAACCAGCCTGGTCAGGAGTTGATTTTCAGTTCCTTTTCTATCTAATTGCACGAGTTTTAAAATAGTGTCACTGTTGTCTGTGACACAGAAGGCAGGGATGTGCTAAACTGGTTTGATTCACTTCTTCCAAGCTGCACAAGTAGTCCAGAGACCAGCTGTGACTTGACACAATAAAGGATGTGGGATCCTGAGATTTCACTGCTTTCTATGGAAAAAGAGACCTCATCATGGTCTCTTAACATGCAAGTGGACTTCTTGACATTCTTTAAACATACCTAATTTTTTTTAAGGATCCTTGATGGTATCATCCAACTCATAGTTTCTTTACTAGGTTATGTTATGATGGGAATCCTTAGTATGTTGCTCTAAAGGAATCCAGAGGAAATCCACAGGAAAGAGGAACTCATAGGTTGTCCACCGATGCAAAAAATTTAGTCTTTGTGTGTGTGTATTGTGAGAACAACTTAAATTGTGAGAACAACAAACAAATCAAATTCTTGGGTTAAAAAATAGTTTCTTTTTTACCACTGAATCAAAGAGTCCTCAAGGTCTTCCCACATATCTAAAAAATCTTTAGGAGATAAAAAAGTCTTAGTGTAATCATTACTAAACTTTTCTCTGTGCCACACAAAGGCTGCACAGTCATAACTGGGTAGCTTGTTGGGCCAGGATTAACAAGATGAAGTAAAACAAAACCAGAAAAGAAAAAGCAGACACAGGACCCTGAGATCAGCTGGAGATGAGCAGAATAAAGACATGAGAAAGGGAAACCAAGAAAAAACCAGCAGATACTGAGATGGGGAGGTTTGATGGTTTGAGAGGAGAAAAGGAAAGGGAGGAAGCCATAATCACACTTCTATGGCTCCTGCATTCCCTTCTCCCAGTTAGAAGCAGCTGCCTGCACTCTGGCACCAATATTGCACTCTGAAACTCCTCTTCATGCATACTGACACATGACCCCGACCCACCACTGGTTTTCTTCAGCAGCCATTTCTAAGGACACTGGGAAAGAAAGAGAGAAAAGAGAGGGAAGAAAAAAAAAAAAAAAAAAAAAAAAAAAAAAAAAAAAAAAAAAAAAAGTGAAAATCCCTGCAAAGATTAATGGCCAGTCTGGAGGGGTTTTGGTAGGAAAGCGAAACTGATACATATAACCTAATTGCAGCAGAACAAGTAATTTCCCTCACTAAATTAATTCTTATAATTTAAAATTCTCCAGTGCGCCACAATTTTTCCAAACCAGGATTTCTCTCTTTTTGACAAAAGCAAAAGAGCAAGTTTAATGCATTTTGGAGGTGTGTGGCTTGATCTATAATCTAACTGTAGCTTTCTTCAGCATGCTTTAAACAATCATTAATGCTTCAAATTCCAGGATCCAAAAATGGCAACAGGAAAGGAAATGCTTGATGGACCCCATGGACACCATCAGATTATGTCTCTCAGCAAGTGGGATCAACTAGAAGAAAATAAGGAACCTAAGGAAGATTAATCTCATTCAGGATATTTAGCCAACACATTTCAGCATTTTCTCACCTTCACTCTGAAAAATTAATTTTCAGTTAAGTCTCTTTTAAATGTGCATACAAAGAGCACCAAGGCATATTTCATTATTTTCTTTCAAATATTATTTTATTTCTGCATTATATTGAGAAAGATTTCTATACCATTTCTGCATTTAATTAACTTACTCGGATTCTTGGTCAATTACAGGTTATTTGGCTAACTCATTATATTTTCACCTAGAAGTCTTTGGTCTCACACTATTGGACAGTCTACTAACTGTCACAATTTTCCTATAGTCTTTTCAAATAGAGGTGACTTAGATAATTTCATGTATCTCCTAACTCAGGAAAGAAGCCGGCAATAGACTACACTTTTCCTTTATTTGTTTGCCATTATGAAGGAAATTTGTGCAAGAGAAAGGCACTGAACATCTCTTGTGTCTAGTTAAATAAACAATAGGAAATGAACAGTCCTCTTCTGCTTGCACATTCTAGTTTCAACACAGATCCATGAGATGTGTGCAGCAACAGACACGTTCTCAGGCACTTCTGCATAATGTGCTTCAGATGCTGCCTCAAGCAAGAGAGTAGATATGTCTTTGCACTCCATCCCTTCATATGTTGCCAGGTGCCATATATTCATGTACATATTTTTGATATAAAGTTTTCTTCTTGAAAAATGACCACAGCTTTCTGGAGAGTAGGGTCAGACCTTATCCACCTGAACTGCTGGCATTTTGCAGACAACTCTGCTCCTTGAAAAGTTCTGTGTGTCTTGGGGAAGCTCTACTCCCTCAGCCAAAGCAGTTATTTCTCACAGAATTATAGAATGGTTAAGATTGGAAAGGACTTTAAAGATCATCTAGTTCCAAACCTCTGCCTTAAGCAAGGACTCCTTTCAGTAGACCAGGTTGCTCAGGGTCCCACCCAGTTTGGCCTTGAACACTGCCAGGAATGAGGCATCCAAAGCCTCTGGGCAACCTGTTCCTGTGCCTCACCACCCCCACAGAAAAGAATTTCTTCTGTCTATCAAATCTAAATTTCCCATGTTTCAGTTTGAACCCATTCCTCTTTGTCCTACCACTACAGTTCCTGATGAAGAATCATTCTCCAGCTTTGGATCACAGGTGTTACAAATGACATTTGTCCCTGAAGAATCAGAGATCTCTCTCTAATGACTTATAATTATTTACAACAAATGAATGAGAAAAATCAAAGTCCCAATTTCTCTTTGGGTCCTCAATGAGGCATATCCGGAGGGAGGAAGAAAGAGCTTTTTTCTCTACTTTTTTGCTTCTCTTTTTAACTGTCATTCCTCAGAAAATAACAACCTGACCGATTCTGGCATTTCAGTCCAATTCACACACATATCTTTCACCTGTAGCAAGAGTCTGAGACTCCCTACCTGATGAATAAGGAGTCCCTTCTAGACTTTTGTTTTCATTCATGTTGGGTGGTCTTCTCAGAATTAGTGATTTTCAGATGAACCACAACCAAAAACTGAAAAAAATCTTTCAACAGAATATTTCTCCTCAATTTCCTAAAATATTTTTATCCTGTTTGTAATTCTCATATTAATTTACAAAATCCTTTCCAGAAACTGACAGAGTTTGAAAACACAAATACATATACAGATGATATAGATACAGACACAAAGTGATGCAATTTTAGGAAATCTTAAAAGCCATAAAAAAATGCAGATGGGAAATATGTGCTGAGAATGGAGCAGGACAAAGTCTTTACATGGAAATCTGGGCAATAAACCAGAGAGAGGCTTTAGAGTATCTCCAATTTTGGATGGCATAGAGTCACAGAGGGTAAGATCCTGGCCAGATGTCAGCCAGTAGCATGACTCCCATTAGCGTCCGTGTGGCGTGATTTGATCCACAATGCACGGAAGAGACTGCCAGCTCTTTTGTGCTCCTGGGAAGAAGAGAGGGCCTGCACCTACCCTAAGTAATGCTCAGCTCTCACATACAAGATCATTCCAACCTTTGAGACTCTCCTCAGGACAACTGCATTTGGTTTTGATTCATGTGGAAATCTGTGTGGTTATACAGTTTCCAAAGCCTGTATGTGTCGCCGGCTAACCACAGAAGAAGTGGATTCCAGCATTTCCTGTGACATTTAGGAGGAAAGTCAGGCCAGCTCTGCATGGTTTTCAAAATCCCAGTCCTCACATAAAAGTTGTTTTGGGGGAAGGAGAGGAACACTTGAGGGCCGCAGGCACAACCAGTTTCTCAAGAAGTTGTTCTGCTCCCTGCAGTTGGCCAAGACAGAAAACTTCTAAATTACTATCTTCACCACAGGCACACATAAACTTTACTGGTCAGAGGAAATAGCAAACCATGCCTGTGTTTCAGAGATTAAGCCAAACTTTTTGTTCTGTCTCTAAACAGAACATGATTTTATTTCGTAGCCATTTTTTTACACTTTTATGTTTTCCTCCTGGAACTTGCACTTCCCTGTGAACTGAGCAGTAGCTCCCACATAAGGCCAAGTGTGCTTTATAACTCACAGTCTGTCTTCAGTGCTGACGAAATTTACCCTATTTCATCTTCATCTTTGAGACAATAAAATTTGATTCAGGGACCAGAGGTTTTTCTGTAATTGTAATGGTTCAGTAATGTTCAGGGAAATCTCAGGGAAAATAGACCAGCTAGCATTGGAGACAATGAATGAGATCTTGGCCGGGGAAGCCCTGAGATGCCCCAGTGATTTTTGCAGAATATGGGGCAGTAAGGATTCTATCTGGACCGCCTGGCAACACGTACAGAAGAGGCTTAGGGATATATTCCACTGCGAAACACAGGGGCAAAGAATTTGATGGTGTTGTGCACAGGTGAGACTGTTTCAAATGCAGTGGTTAATCTCCATTCTTTGCATAGGTGAACTTGGAGAAACACATTTTAACAACCCTTGACAGATAATTCTTTCACAGTTCCACAGGTTTTTTCTACTATTTAGACCATGCTTTCTAATTCAAAATGCCTAAAAATCATACTGCGAACCTGCATACCTGCAAGTCAGGTACAACCCAACATGGGATCCCTTGCTCAGCTCCAGCAAGGTCTGCCACTGCAATGTCTTTCAGCTGACGCCAAAAGTTTCCCACTTCCCAGATTCTGCAATACCCATGTAACATTCTGCTTGCAAGAGGGAGCCTGCTTATTCATGTACCATTTGGAATATGCTGTTGGCTCAATTTAATGCTATTTGATAAGGCCAAAGAGGGTCATAGAAATACTGTACTTGTATGCCACTATTTCTGCATATGGTTGCAGCAAAGAAGCTGAGAAAAGTAGCTTTGACAAGTATGTCATGTGCTTTGATACAATATCAAACCATGATAAATCAAGTATAACATTTGTATATGGTACTGGTACCATATACAAACGGTATATGGTATATGGAAATGGAAAATGGAGATTTTATATGGTAAATTGAAAAAATCACTTTCTTTAAGAATTCTGATTCAGGACTGCCCTGTCAGCTACGATTTATCTGTCCTGAGGGCTGCTTTGCAATTAGTCACTACTGCTGGTCCAAGATTTCTTACAATTGTATTTTTGCCTTCCACAGGTGAGGACTGAAGGCTGCTTACTCTTGCACTTTGAATAAAGAAGAGAAACTAATACGGATATGTAGCTGGAAATACAGTCTGAAAGACAGACATTGCTGCCATTTCTGCCACAGGTAGTAGGAATGAGGGAGGTACCAACTACTTGATTGAGGGGTTTGTTCCCTGTTTGTCTGTAGTGTAAGAGAAATAGAAATCTCCACAGCTGATATCCCACTGGAGTCGCACTGGCGTTCTCCACCACTCCAAGGGCTTGCATCAGGATGGAGGCACAGCTCAACATGCATTCAGAGCAGGGAAAAGCTGTCCCTAACAGTTCTACCCTAACCACAGCTGTTACCTATCCCCAGCTGGGAAGTGGTTTGTGAGGAAAGAAGCACAAGGAGGACAGCTGGTGAGCACTGAGTAAGTTAAAGGCCCAGGCAGGGGTTGAGGGGCACGCAAGAGAAAATAAATCACCACACCCTGAACTGCATCCATTTCTACCAGAAGAGAGCTGGAGACAAGAGAAGAGACACATGACTGCTGGGATCCCTGTCAGAGCTGAGTCCAATTCTGTCCATCATTTTCTTCAGATTTCTCACTTGGAAACATAGAAATAGCCTGAGAAATGCCTCAGGACACAAGAAAAATGGCATGAATGCTTTGAGAAGAAGAAAAAAACCTGACAGAGCGAAGTTCTTCTAAAACAACAAAGTAACACACCAAGACCCTTGCTTTGATCAAAAAATGAACAGGTGTACTCATCAGTTGGTTATAATAAAAAAAAGAGATTGGATTTACTCTGTCTAGGTTTAATAGCAGTAACCCTTCAAACTCAACTGTCTATCATAGCCCACTTGGACTGTAACTGACAGAAGCCTTTCAAGGACAGGATCAAGGAATAAATGCACAATATCATATGGCATGTTGAAGGATTTACCACCATTTTCAGTGGGTCCTTTTCAAAGAAAAATTGTCTTGTTCAAAATATATGGGAGGGGGCTACTGATTGAACCATAGGAATGGATATGGTTTTGGGGTAACACACATTTTGTAACAGTACAATTCCATTTATTTCTGTAAACTAAATCTGGCTGGAGCAGTGTATTAATATGAGGTGATAGTGTGTATATTGATTTAATAAGTGTAATGTTACCAACATTTGACAGGTGAATGTATCTAAATACGCGTCTGAGGAAGATGAAAATGGGCAAGATCAGATTGAGCAAGATATTTGACCAAACTAAATTACCTAGAGCTAGGCTAATTGCATCTGGAATTATTATTGGCATAAATACAGTACATAATCCTGAGGAGAAAACATCTTTCACTGTTCAACCAGATACAGTCTGTAAATCAGACTGAAGCTTTGTTCCCTGTCGTGTAAAAAAAAAATCCTTGCCTTACCATGAACAGTTACTTAGGAATTTCTTCCAGATTGATTCAGTTCCATTACTGTCTGTCATGTTTATAATTTCTTATTAATATTTAAAATAAGCAGATTGATATTAATCAGTTACCCACAACTTTGATTAATTAATTATCTGCTTTGTAGTTGTTTTATAAATGTCTTATCCTTCTGTGTTGGTTTGATTTGTAAATACTGAGGTGACTGACCTCCTTTCAAAATGTGCACTATTAAATTCAGGACCATACATCATGTGCTTCTGTTTTCCATGATCTATCAGCAATGCTTTTGATAACAAAAGGGCTGTGGATAAACTGGAACCAACTATTAAAATTTGCATTAATCAGTAATGAGTATTTTTTAAATTATCAAATGTTCTACCAAACACGATTGTTACAAACTTACGCTGATGTAGGCGAATGATTAAATGAGCATATTCAAACATACTTTTTCTTTCATTCCCTGATTCCAAAATTAAATATGCTTTTTGTAAAAGATGACAGTTTTTTTACTTGCTTTCAGAAAAAAGCAATTTTTCTTAACAAGGAACTGAGTTGAAACCATCCACTCATTTAATATACTAAACCACAAAGAAATGACCCTTCATTTTGCTCATAGCTCTATAAATTCCTAATTTTTTTTTAATAAAGAGCAATGATAAAGGTCCTGAAATTAGTCAAAATGAACACAAATAAATTAGATTTCATTTCATGCACCAAATGTTTGTGGTAGGAAAATTTAGGGGAAAGAAAAATAAAACCAGGAAGCAGACAAAATTTCCTGTTCGGTGCAGAGAAGCATTTGGTCTTTAGCTGCATATTTCTGAGATAAATATTTAGTAAAATAAAGTATCTTGGAAAAAAATTGGGAGCTCATTGCTGAAATCAGTTATGAATTTTTGTTCTTCTTGACAGGGGCAGAACTGTGTTCTTTTCTTCAAGACAGGAATTTTACTGCCTTGAACTTCCAGAACATTTCATGCAGAATAATAGATAAATTCCTCATTAATTCTTCAAAACCACATATTTGGCTATCAGGCAAAGTAATCTCACCAAGCAATAACACTTTGTTACCATAAGGGTATAAACAATTGTAGACCTAGTTCAGTGAATGTGTATTTTACATGTTCAGCTAAAATATATGTTATATGGTATATATAAGAAGGAAATGTTTCATTTTTTCAAAGAAGGTATTTATTTATTATCTGTGCACTTTAAACTAGGCATGCTATCTGTAGTGGAATACTACATTCTGTGGGCCTGATACAAGATGAGACACTGCAATCTAAAATTTAAATTGGGCAAGAAAGTAGTGTCTCAGTCTGTGTAGGTAAACAACAACCCTTTCTTGCCCAGGGAGGTCTGCAGAGGCATGAGAAGCTTCAGCCAAGGACTCAGAGCTCAGAAGGACCCCTTAGTGCCCTGTGTGGCTTGAGTCTGACAAGCCAATATGTTCATACGAAAGCTGCACCCAGAGGAAAACGATCCTTCTCCACAGAGTGGCTTATCAAGACTACAAGATGGTGGATAAACTCTCCCTGTGAGGGATTGATGCAATACATAAAAATGAATGGCAACAATTCTGGAGGGGAAGTTATATGAGAAGGAGTCAAGGCCCCATGGTCTGTTCAGTGTTGGAAAGACAGAGGGGAGATCTCATTGCAGTTACAACTTCCTCATGATGGGAAGAGGAGGGGTGGACCCTGATCTCTTGTCTGTGGTGACAGTGACAGGACCAGAGGGAATGGCCTGAACTTGTATCAGGGAAGGTTTAGGTTGGATATTAGAAAAAATGTCTTCACCCAGGGGAGTGGTCACAGCACCAAGTCTGACAGAGTTCAAGAAGTGTTTGGACAATACTTCCAGGCACATGCTGTGACTTTTGGGAATGGTGCCATGCAGTGCTCAGGAGCAGGACACAGTGATCCTTGTGGGTGCCTTCCAAATAAGCTTATTCGGTGATTTTGTATGATGCTGTGAATAGACATGTCTCCTATTCCAAGGCTGCTGTGCTTTCATGAAAAACATTTAGCCTGGGCTTCTGATGTCTTAGCTAAGTGCCTTGACCATTGGAGTACTATAGTAAAAGTGGTAACAACATAAAGTCTCCCCTCTTTACCTGAGTGCAGTTTCCATCTCCAAAGAAGTGAGTCAACAGAAACAACTGCCCCAGCGACTTGTTGGAGGTATCACCACCAAAGGTTTTCAAGATGAAGCTGGACAAGGTGCTCCATAATCTTACCTAGGCTTCTTCTCCTACAAAAAGT
Source organism: Sylvia atricapilla (assembly GCF_009819655.1). Lineage (NCBI taxonomy): Eukaryota > Metazoa > Chordata > Aves > Passeriformes > Sylviidae > Sylvia > Sylvia atricapilla. Next base: position 50,756,132 of record NC_089142.1, read on the forward strand.
GGGACCAGATGATCTTCTGAGGTCATCACAAGCTGAGCTGCTCTGTGATTCTATGAACCCTCTCATTTCCACTCAGTACACCCAAAAACACATCTGTATTAATTAGCTTAAGCAGTTTGCTGCTTATAATGAATCTCATTGTTAACTAATACTCAGGGTGTGCAGTGCAGTCCTGTCTGAGCTGCAGTCCTATCTCAAGAAGATCTTTAATCTCCAACTTGTCCCTACTGGTGAGGAACAACCTGCTGGGTCCATGGGCAGTGATAAGTGAGATCATAAAACCTACACTTTATTTTTAATAAATTAGGCCTCATATTGTTACTTGCCGTTCTTTGACACATTTTTTGCTCTCACCTATGTGCTCAGAACTCCATTTGCAGAGCCCTCCAACATTCAGATACCTACACCCCACTGCCTTCAAATGTATTGTCGAAATTAGGTTAGACAACTCTGTGGAAAGACCTACACCTACAGAAAAAACCCTTTCATCAGAAATTACATCACATGTTTTTAAAACATCAGGAGGATTTGCAGGGGAGGGGAAGTGATGGGAGGGGTTGGGGACAATTGCTGCTGTTTAATGTTATTCTTACCATCCTGTCAGCTTTTACTGGAAGGTTCTAGCAAGCATGCTAACCAGTCTAACTGTGCAGAAGACAGAAGGTGATATTTTGTCATGTTTGCACAAAAGCCTTAGCTGTGACAGTGCAGATAAAGCCACCTTAAAGGCAGGCATTTTGTTTGACCATTTAGCTAGGCTGAGGCCTGTCTTCCATAAGGCTTTTTCATCTGCTCAATACATCAGTCAGGTTGCAAATGAAGAAGTGTTTATAACTCAAATGCCCAAGTCTGGACCGGATTTAAATGAATTCTGAAATGAAAACCATTCAGAGCTCTGATTTCAGCTGATAAAACTGGGCTTTGACTTTTAATTGCCATCTTAGATACTGGGATGCAAATGTGGATTCAGGATGACTCTTATGACTGCTTTAAAATTTCCCTTTAGAAAGCCAGCTCCCAAGAACGAAAGTCCCAGCATAACAAGAAGGAATTGCTCAAGACTTTCAGAATAAAACCGTGGAAACATTAAACACGTGCAAATTCATTCCATGTCCTGAACTCCTGGAGTCTCAGAGCAGACAAAAATTAGCATAACATTTCTGAGGTGAGACCTCTGTTAAATGTTTCCCAGATATTTCTCCACTGGAAAACTTCTCCAGTGATCAGAAGCAAATGGAGAAAAGCAAACAGGATTTGAGCATCCAAGTCCTTTAGGCATCTTTGGATATCCTAGCTGTGATGAAAATATTTTTCACAACAAACAGGTTCTAGAAAACAAATGCAATGTATGTTTGTATGTGTAAAATGTAATGAAGCAGACCAATGCTAATTACATAACTTCCCTTTTCCTGATTGGATTTTATTCTGGTTCAAGGAAACACAGATGTGTACCATGTACCTTCAGCTTTCAACTAAATAAAATGCAACAAAGTGAAATATAATATTTTGTTTGTACAAATATCAACTAAATAAAAATATAATTGTCCTTTACATGATAATGATGGTCTCCTATATAGCTCTAAGATAATTTTAGAAAAAGAGACACCAAAAAATATATTTGATAAAGATGCAAGTGTCAATTTCCAAAATCACCCTTAAAGAAAATTTTAAAGAAAGGTTCCTGTAGTATAGCCAGCAGTTGCAAAACTTAAGCTTTTTTGTGTATGACTGTAGCAATTATCTCCCATATCATCAGGTTATATAAAATGTCTTGCAATGTCCAGGAATGGTAACTCAGATCTTCCAAACTTTGTGCTCTTTACTTTGTTTGACTACCCATAAAACGTGAAGATTTTGAACTTTAGGGCAGTAAGTGAAACCAGACAATTATTTATTAACAACATCCAGCTGGGAAGCCCTTTGATGGCAGCAAGCAAACCTTTTTCAATATATGCGCGGCCAGATTCTTTTCACATTAATTGAGATTGACTGTTCTTCTCTAAGGCTCCCCCAGAGCACGCAGTAAAACACACTTTTCATTCAAAAGCTTGACATGCCAACATGTCTTGAAGTACACTTCCACAAATTCACAACACACTTCAGTGCAGCTCTCATCTAAGTCACACAGCTCCCACTCAACCTTAAAATTAAATCTGTTTGTTGTCAGGATGTGCAAAGAGTGAAACTGGAGCAGGAATCTCTTCCTCCGTGGATCTGTGTTGCTGGGGATGCCCAGAAACTCCAAATGCTGTCTGCTGCTGGGTTTTGTGAGGTGTCAGTTCATCCTCCAAATGACTGTGAGGATGTTGAGCACATATTTGCAACTTGTGATAAGATTCCATATTTCACTGATAAACGTACTGTGGGAATACTCACTTCACTGTGAAAGATGATGAAATACATGCAAACTGATCCTGGGTTGTATATCAGGATGAATACTACCACCAGCATGCTGACATCATTCTGGTCAGAATGAGAACTGGTTTGTCCTCAGTGGGAAAGTAATTTATTTTTTTTTTTTAATTGGAGTATATTCCTATGTTCACACTTGTGAATCAAATATTACTTGAACCTTTCTTTGACACCTGGGCCAACCAGCACAGCAGACCCCTATCCATGTGAACAAACCCTCCTATGCCAAAAGCAGAGCTAGTTTCAATAAATAGGAAAAATCCTTGTTACTGTGCAACTTACTAGCACAAATGTATTTTATGGGAGGTGGATTGAACCCCTCCACTAAATGTGCATTGCAAGAAACCTTAGTGGCACCCATGATATCAGTCAGGACAGAGCTTAGCCAAACAGAACTTATGCAGTTTCAGCTATGAACTGAAGTTGGCTTCCTATGAGAGGGTTGAAAGGCTTGATTGCCACTGCTTTGCAGACCTGCAGACTGGTAATTGAATACTCAGGGCAAACATGAAATACACCTTCATTCAGCTTGCACAGAGCTACCAAATTCAGATAGAGAGAGAAATGTGCCTATGAATCCACTAAATTCTCTCTGATTCCATTATTGCTGACTTCCTTGCTTGGAGCTCACAACATATTTACATGGTGCTGAGCTTAGAGATATGTCCTTGCTTTGTCTGTACAGCACCAAGGCATCCCATTGCACAGATGGTCTCCAGTCACTGCATTTTTCATCATAAGTGTGCATATATCAGCCCACAGTCCCAGTTCCTCAGCTTTCCTGCCCTACAGACCTTTGTGTCCTTGCCAAGACATTGGACATCCCTAGGAGAACACAGATCCTATTCAACTAAATAAAAAACAACCTCAACACATAGAAAACAGCTACAAATATTCAGGGTAGAAAAACAAGCCAAAACGTGCTTTTCTAATTTATTTTCCATATTTAAAATTAAAAATGCACTGAACATTTGTAGTCCATTTGTGATATTACTACTTCCTTTACTGTATAGTTTTAATTTGTTTGTTTTATACTTTACCATTTTTGGCTGTTGTCTCCTGCTTTTATCTAGATTCAGAGCAGACCTTAAAGTCTGCCTTACTGTTTTAGGAGAGAATTTATTATGATAGCTGCCACGGATATTCTCTGCTAGATGTGGATCTGTTTTAAGAAGAGATCAAGACTGGGCAAAAAAAATGAGATAATGCCTGTCTTTGTTTAAAGTGATCTAACCCTCAAAGCACATTCCTATTACAAGTATACACATTTACACCAGTCTTGGTGTAATTGTGTGGAGGAGTGCAGCCTTTTGGACAGATAATGAATGTAACACATGATAGAGCACTGCAGTACAATGTTTTTTCTGGCATGAGTTTAGGATGACTGCAATCATTATGGGTGAAGCTGTTTTATTAAAGGACACACTCCCAGATTAAGCAGAAAAAAATCAAAATAAGCAATCTTGTTCATAAGTGTAGCGATACTGAAGTTAATTTAAAGGTCAGCAATTATATATCTATATAACAAATTTTTTTGCATATTAAAAGAACAGCTAGGATATGCATGCAATGCATATATATATACATATATAGGATAAGCTATATTTGCTTTTAAAGGCTGTAATACTTCCAGCAACACTGATTAAAACCCAGTGCAATTGTTGCTGACTGTAGAACTTCAGCCTAATGATGGGTGATGAAAATTGTATTAGTCATTGGTTAAAGCAACAACCTGAGGGGCCAGGAATGAGGACAGCAAACTTAAATGTGTGTGAACTCAGTGAGGTGGCAAATGAATGAAGAAAACGCTCAAATACTGTGTTGGCTCTGTCTTAAGAATCTTTCTGCATCCTGTTTGCCAACAGGAGAACGTTTGTCCTATGTCTGCCTGCCCTTGATGACATCTCAGACCATAGGAAGGACCCATGGACCCTTCCCAGGCTAGGAAGGAGCCTGGCCAAGGTAACTGCCAGATGTTGATTAATAACATGTTATTATGTTGTCAGAAGAACTGGGGAGGTGCAGGTTTTTGTGTGCAGCAGCCTCTATAAAAGGTCAGCTTCTAGCCTCCAAGGCTTGTCCTATATTGGTGCCTAAAACAAATGGGGCTCAATCACAGACTGAACTCACACTCTAAGACAAAATAGGTAGATTTTTAGGAAGCAGCAGATGCAGAGTCATTGACATCACTCTTAAGAATCTGTTGTCAGATGAGGAAAGCCAGCAGGGGCTTTTCCCATAGCAAACTGCATTGCTTATCTCATGTAGGATAGTCTACTAACCTCAAAAGCAAGCTTCTGTCAAGTGCAGGCAGCCACAAAAGAGTCATTTAGTTAAATTATACTGATAATTTAGTAACAGATTGAAAACATCAATATTTGCGTTATTTTTAGATAAGGAGTATATTGATTTTTACCTTTCTGTCTCGATCCTGATGGTCATCAGTCTCCTCACAGAAGAGGCTACTTTCCATTACTACAGTACCTGCATAAAGTTAAATGCATATGCTTTTAATTCATGTTTCTGTAGATGTAGCTGTAGATACCCTTATGGTATGTACTCCCCATGCAGTAGTTGATATTTCTGCAGAAGTATGTGAAAATCCCTATTGATTTCATCAAGATTCCTCAGAAAGTACAGTAGTCCTCCCACAGAAATCTGATTAGTAGTTCTGCCCTTCATCCTGCAGAAACCTTTAGAAAGGTTCTTTAGAAATTTAGACGTGAAAAATATTTTCTGCAATCCAACACAAGTAATGTCCCTGTGGGAAGAGGGAGGAACAGATCAACCATTCCTCAGTGAAACAAAACCAAAAATTTATTTTAAAGCTGAGCAAACAATCTTTTCTCAAGGATCTATTTCCTATGCAATTACTTCTACTGGGGAGTAATTTCTCTCTCTCTCCTAGGATTAGAGAAGGGCTAAAGGGGAGTTTAAAATGAATTCTTATTTTGAAAAGACTAACAGTAAGGAGTACAACTTCAACTTTATTTTCCTGTGATGATAGTAGAGATATTTTCCTTCTGTCTTTCCAAGATGTCCTGTGACAGGTTAAGAAATGGAAATCTTACCTCTAATTCCAGTCCTAGTCAATAAACAAATATTGGTCCACTATCATAAAACAACTGCTAAGTAAGTTAATATTCTGAAACTTGATTTCCAGCACCCAGGGTCCTGAATATCCTCATGGCAGCCTGAAAAGAAACGTAGAGTCAAACATCAGACAGTTTTGTTGCAATATATTATTTTCTTTCACACACTTCATTATATACATCTTATTTTAGCTATAAGCACCAAGCAGGTTTTGACATCAGTTTTTGGTTAATGACAGTTCCATTTGCTTTAGAAGGATCTTTACAGTTTCATGAAGGCCACCAAAGCAGGTGAACAGACCAACTAAAAGAATGGGAAGATCCAAAGGGGGGTGGGAAAAACCAACAACAAGTAAATTTTTTGCAACCTTGCAAAATTTAAATATAAAGCATAAAAATTCAGAACTGTGGGTGTGGAAACACAACACAGTGATTTTGTCTTTTAACAGTCACTTTCCAAAGTTTTTTATTGCCTATTTGAGCATTTTGGAGAGCTCCTGAGCTCTCTTTCCTCCTAGAGCTATGAGAATATGACTGAAGTAAACTTCTAGAGCACTTTGCATTGGCCCTGAGTGACTCAGATTTACCCATGGTAATGGCTGACCCATAAAACCTGTGAGTTCATTTAACGAACCACAGCTCTTCTCTATTTTACTTCTAAATTTGGAAAATTGAAACAAAATCTCTTTAATGTTGCCACATACTTCTTATTTCTTTGTACTTTCTCATAATTGAAGAACCAGAAAGCATTTCTCCTTTTAAAATGTCAGTGAGACCTCTCACTGTTTTTGACATTTCTGTTAATCATGGCAACAGCTCACCAAAGACATTCACCAGACTCTCTCTTTTCAATCTGGTAATAACATATAGCAGCATATTATATGTAGCCTTTCACTCATTCCTGATTTTAAGTCATTCTACCATCATGTGCCAATTTAAAAACCTAAAGGCTGTGCTTACTGAAGATTTTCCCCAGAACCAAGAGTTCCCAGGAAAACATTGTGCTCAATCTCCTGCATCCGATGCAGAAATCTGTGACACTCTAGGCACTTTGTGTGCTTTGGTTCTCCAGGTTGTCAGTCTTTTGTGTGAATGCAGTGCCTAAAGACAATGAAACTAGAAACTTAGCAGATTTTGTTCTAGAAATTATTGATAAAAAAAATGAAAAAGCAGAATTGCAGAATCAGAAGTGAGGTCTGGTTACACACAAACTAGGGCCAGCTTCAAAGCTACAGAAGGTTGCTCTATGCCATGTCTGGTCAAGTTTGCAACATCTGTAAAGATGAAGGAGATTCCACAGTCTCTGTGGGGAGCCTGTCACCGTGTTCTAGCAATCGTGTCATACCCCCAGGAACTTAGTTTTATCTTCAGTGTAGATTTTTGGAGATTTCTGAAAATATGAAGGAAATTTCTAACAGAAGAACCTATGGAAAGCTCTTGCTCAGAAAGATATTGGGAACGAATGAGCGGCAAAACTTTATCTATTTGCAACTGGCTGGGGATTTAACTCTTGAATTCCACTTGCCAGTCAGTCTAAACATTAATCTAAACATGCCACTTAATCCTCATTTTCCTCCATACTACAAGGTATGAAAGAAAACGAGTTTAAAAATTAATTCATGTTAGACCTCCAAAATTTCATGGCACAAGAAGTAATAATCATTTCTTTGTACTAGGTGAGCCTAGAACCTGGTCCAAGAGTGATCTGTTGTGGTATGGTAACTCCATGAGTTTAAGTTTCAGAGATTTACATCTACCTGTCACCCATTACAGCTCAGATGAGTCAGTCCAGTAATAGGAGTAGAAAGGCAGAAATAAACTACTTCAAAAATTTCAAAAGAGCAGGCTTTGTGGGTATAGGTTGCAAAGATATACACACTCAAAAATCTCTAATTCAAGTATGATAGGTATAGTGGCTAATTTGGAATTTCTTTTATAAGAAAACAAAGAATGTGGAACAAAACAGAAAAAATACAGACATCTGCTACTAGTGGTGCAACATAGCTAGAAAGTGAAGGCAAACTTACATTTAAAAGAAAAACAATAAACTGGAATACTTCACCAAGTTAGCAGTTGGAACTCTGTCTTTTGAAAGCAGTTTGACTGAAACAGAAATTAATTCAGAAAATTCTGTGAGCAGTATTAGGGCAAAAATATGATTAAAAGATCACAATGGTCATTTGTGCTCATTTCCAAATGTGGAAAACATTGAAAAAAACCACATTGCGACAGAATCACAATCAGAATAAAACAGACTTGTTAAACTGGGAAATGGTCTCCCAGGGCATATACAAGAATCCTCTTTATTTGACTATTCAAAACAAAACTGAATTATCTAGATGTACTAAAGATATATCCTGTCTTTGTCATGTTTTGGTGGGTGGAGTAAGTCTTTTCCAGTTCCAGTGTTAAGGTACAAAGCTATTAGGGCTATCTTCCAGTAATGGGGACAGGGTGGGATGGGGAAGGCTGGACATTCCTTATCTCTAAAAGCTGTGTTCCGGATAAAGCTTGAACATAATACGATGCTTCTGAGCTGCACAGGCAAAATATTTGCATTGCTTACACAGAGTTGTCAAAAAACAGCAGCAGCTGAATAAAGCAATTGCAGACTGGAGGAAAACAAAACTGAAATTTTGTTTCCATTCCAGAGTTTTTAGTGTTGCAACCATGATCTATGGCTCCTAACAATATTCCGGGCAGTAGCTGTTAAATAATGCTGCATAAATCCATTTATACCCTTGGCAGATCAGTATTCCCAAGAGGCTCCTGTTCTGTGTTTCTTCTTTTCAGAACAGGACAGAGTCTTAAGAACGTTATTTCCAGGGCATTTAAAATCACAAATCTGAAAGTGAAATAAATATTTGTTTTGCAACCAAACCTTGATTTCTGCAGAAGAGAGATACCTTCCAGTTCCAATGTTTTTCTTCCAGTCAGAAACTGACTGTAGGTAGCTGATCCAGATCCAAGATGCAGTGATGGAGTATAAGCCTCTATGACCTGCAGAGTATTTTCCTTTCAGCTTCTTTAAACCCCAAATCATTTAATACCTATTGCTGCTTCCAAAGGAGCAGGTTCCCAGCAGAGTGGAGTGTGGCCAGTTGTCCACTAAATGAGACAAGAAAATCATCACTTTCTGTGCCACTGGTCGTCTCACAGTGGTTTCTCACAAGCAGCATGATGTCCATCAACTGACCTCCCACTTGGATGGAACATAACTATTTATTCAGATCACTTTATAAGTGCTACTCACTTAGGAACAATGTTTGAGCATTGGCACCTGGAGCTGAAGTCAGGCAGATATTATATCACATTCCATCCCCTCAAAAGCCCCCACTTTCCACAGGAACTCTGCCCAAGGACAGATGGATGCTGTATAGCCCTGGGGCCATGACAACAGCTGTGCTGCCAGAACACAGATTATTACACTGATGACTCTCAACAGGCCACCTGATCTGCTATTAATCCTCAACACCTATTCTCTTATTCTTCTACCCTGAAGTTTTACAATTATATCTCATGAATACCAACATCTGCTTGGTAATTAAAAAACAAACAACCAACCTTCCCCCCCCCAAAAAAAAAACAAACCCAAAAAACAAGCAGAGCAAAATTATACTAAATTGCCTAAATTATCACAGAAAAGAATTATGTCCTAAAAGTAAAATTAGATTGTGAACCTTGTGATATATAAAATTTGCTGCTGAACTTTCTGGCAAATCAATACTTTTTAATGTCCACAGAAATACAAATAAAATTTGCAATAGTATTCTGATCCATGGGGCAATGTCATGCTGAAAGGACAGGAACCTTTCTAAGATCACCCCAAAGAGATTTGTTTCTGCAGCAGTAAAAGCAAGAAGAAGCAGGGAGGAGACATTGTGTCCAGATATGTGCCATGTTGGTTTGGTTTTATTTTAAAAGGAATTTTTATTTTGCCTTTCCACTGAAATATAAACTTTAAAGTATTTCAAGAATTTCTTGATTATATTTAAATATGACTGGATGGGCCAGATGCCCGAAGTAAAATGCTAAGTATTTAAATCTGGTCTATATCCCCTGCTCTGAATCATTACTTTGTCGTGGCTCTTGCAAGGCATAGTAACAGGAAAAAATAACTGACAGTGGTAAGTAACACATTCAGAAACTTTCAAAGGCTAAACATCAGAGTCTCCAAACCATAGAAAAGCACATTTTTAAGCACAGTCAGTTTTATTAGCCTATAAAAAGATATAAGGTTATTGCATAGAAATTAAATATAATTTACAAGAAAAATAAGACAAATGTAATTTAATGAACACCATTTTCTTCTAACATGAGGTTATTTTTTTCGTTATGAAGAGAAGAAAAGAAATGAGTTTATGCATATAAAGAGTGTGTAATAGCTACCACATTCAAAATTAGACACATATTTCCTATAACAGCACCTATACAGGAAGCTAATTGAAAACAACTAATCAAAAGTAGTTATTTAAGAATAAATTTTCATGTGTATAAATTCTGCAGGATAAACTTAATGTTGACAGAAATTTTCCTTTAGTATGGTTTAGAATACTACTTTAGTGCAATGAAATATGACCATAAATTGATTATACACAGCACAAAACTTCAATTTTGAACAAATAAATTTTAAAAAACGTTCAAAAATCAACAAAACAAAAAAATGTCCTTAACTCAAGCCTTTTCTCTTTGGTGAAACTTACCATCTTCCTACTTGGAACACTCTCCAACAGCAACTTGGCAGGTTAGTTAAATCCATTCATATTTACATTTTCTTAGTTCAAATATTTTGACATTTAAATGATGAAGATGTGATATCTGATATTTTAGAATGGAGTTATTACTTTCATAACACAGGTTCCCTGGATATACTGAGTTTGATGTCGTTTGTGGCAACTCTGTTATGCTGCAAGAAGCTGGGTAATACAAATACCTACATATTTATCTCTGATTTTCATCCACAAAACAATTTTTTATTAGAAATTGGAACACCAGTGCAGTCTGCACCATTTCTGGTGAAAAAGCTTTCCTGAATTCTTGGTAGTACATGGGATTTGCCCATTAATGGTTCTATCAAGATGGCCATTAGAAAACAGCTACTGCTGTAAAGTCCTGTCAAACAAGGGGATTTATCCTTGGACTATTGTTGCCAAGCTTTTGGACATATTTATTTCTAGAAGGAAGATAAGACAAGATGTGCAGAGCTGCATTTATTAATTCTTTTTTAAGAGCACACTGTAAAACAAAAGGGAGAAGCAGGCCATGAATAAATAGGAGATCAGGCAAGGGAAAACTCTGGAAAGCTCCACTAGCTCTGGAAAGGAGAAGTAAATTAAAATCGATAAATACTAATATGATGACAAAGAGAAACACAGCCCCATGTATGAAAACCCACTTTCAACCTCAGCCACATGTTAAAATGAAGACCAGTTTCAATTTAACCCACAACTGCATCACAGAACCTTTTGGAAAGTATTTAGTAAAATAGTGTCTGTTTACCCTCCCTTTCTCTTTTCCACCTCTTCCCCCTTTTCTGCCTGTATTTACTGTATTCTCTGAGAAGATGTTAAATAATGTCTTCTGTCCTACAACTGAAATGGCAAGTCCAACATCAGAATACATGCAGAAGAAGGAAATCAATTTTGCTGACCTAGAATGGCAGAACTAATTTTTATTATAGTGTCAGAAACCAGATTGCTAAGAAAATTAGAGGAACCATGGTTTCTAGTTTTGTTCCTTAAATCAAAATGAACCATATGGCTCTTCTAAAACAACCAGGAGGTTTCTCCCTTTCACTCACCTAACCTGGATGTTTTTCATGGAGATGAATGACTGTTGCAGCAACTGCCAGGATGTTGTTGTGTGTGACGCTTCTCTCAAGAAATATTGCAGTGCATGGGGTCATACTGCCTGAAATCTCTTGGTAAAGTACATCTTTTTACAATCAGAAGTATTTATTGTTGTAAAACAATAGTGGAAGTTGTTGTGTCGTTAACAGGGAGTGTGCCAAGTCTCCAGCTTGAACATTTCTATAACAAACACTAAGGAACAGAAATTAATTGTTGTATGTCTGTACACTTTCCAGTCCCTTCCTTATTACCTCAAGGCATCTCTGGCTTTGTAAGAAGGCACACCCACCCTCACAGCATCACTTCCTGGTGTGGACTCAGTCTCCATTCCAGCTACTGATTTGGACATTGGAGCCTGAAAAAACTCAATATGTTAGCTGTAAAACATATCAGCAATACATGCTTTTTAAAGAAAAAAATGACCTTCAGCTAGGACCTTAGCTTTTGAATTTTTATTCCTTTTTCACAACTGCTGCCTTATGATTGTTAAACCCATGCATTACCCTGCATTCAATATTTTGTGAGTTTGACCTGGTTCAAAAATGAAATAAGAAAGAATAGCAGTGTGTGACTCTCAATGGAAATTTGCTATGAGATAACCAATAGTATTCAAACAATGTCTTTTACTATCTGCTTATCTGTACAGAGTTATGTACCTCGACCTTCAAGTGTTGAGATGCACACCATTAAAAGCAGTGGAATTATGATTTCTAGGTCAAAAGCTCAATCCAAGAAGTTAATCATGAAGTAAAGGAACTAGGAAGTGAGTGGTACCTATGATAAGCAAAAATGCTAGTCTAAACAAACGTCTGAATTCCGACCTGATTATAATTCAGTTTTCCTGCCTAAATTTCTCAGCAGTTTCAACAAGGTATTCTTCTGTGCATCCATCCACAAATGAGTTTAATTTTCCTCTGGATTTAAATGAGAATCAAGTTCAGTGGGACATAAGTAGATCAAAAAGACGTGTTTTTGACATCACAACTCATTCAAGCACTATCCTTTTTAATCTTGTTATAATTTTCATGTCTTTGGGGGAAAAATATTATCAAATTCTCACTATATACATTATTAAAGATAACTCAGGACTCCTTGACATCAAAAGATTTTGCTTTTGTGTTGAACATGCACCTTGGACCACTTACAGAAAGGCAAATCTCTGATTTAAATCTAAGTAAAATACTAAAGCTCTTAAGCCAATATTACCCTATTAAAAAAAAAAAAAAAAATTGAGCACTTACGTTTTGAGAGTGCTCATGCTCCAGAGGATCTAATGAACCCATCACTGTTTCATCTGTCTCTTGAGCTGTGTTCTTCTGCACAGCTTGTTCCCCCACAGCAAAACTCACCTAACAGAAAATGCCACAAAAACATGGGACAGATACAATCTTGCAGTAAATCTGATAGCTAATCACTAAAAGGGATAGGAAAAGCTTAAAGATTGTGTCGTGTGAAGAAGCAGAAAACTGCAGCACTTTAGAGTCAGGTCACTTAAAGATGACAAGCAAGCAGCAAAGTTGCTACTTTTATTCTTGGAAGGAAGGAAAGTCAAATGATAGATGGGAATTGTACATCTTCTCAAAGGCATATTGAAGTTTTGATTATTTTCTAAGGGATCTGGGGCTTCACCATCCACTGTACTTTGTGCATGAATCACATTGGATGTCTGATCTTCAGTAGTATCAGATATGAAATACTACAAAGTTTGTTTTACTGTGTTGACTTTCTGGGACATGTTGTTAGCAGCAGGTCTCATTTTGAAAGATCTAGCAGCTTGAAATTCTTAAACTAACAAATTATTTGCTCTTAATGAGAGGGGTGCCAATAACAGTTATACACCGTGTCAGACTAAATCCTTGAGACTTCAACCTCTTTATATTGTTTAGATATGACAGAATCCTTACAATCTTTGACTTAAATTAATTTTATTTCTATTAGCTTGTGGTCCAAAATAAATTTAGCATAGGAAGCATGAGATTACAGTTGCAATTTTAAGTGCTTCAGGAAGTTTGAGGAGATGAATCTGAGATCAACTGTAAAAATTCTTCAATATAAATTTCTCATTTGAGCATCAGGAGCACAAATACAACTGAAAATATTCAGTATAGAGTAAGCACATACAATATAGAACACATGTTTTTCACAGGATTTTGTCTGTATGTGTTAATCTTTGTATATGTGTTTATATGCAAAGTATTTTCACATACCTAAAAATATACAGAGCTGCACACAATTTTATTACATGGAAATAAAATTTCATAGCAGCTTTCTTTGCTGGCCTTAGTACAGACATAGCACATATAGTTCATTTCAACAAATAGGATGGATATTTATTGCATTTAAGATGCTTTATAAAGTCCTAGTTGTAGATATGATGGTTTTGCTATTTTTCCATTGGCCTTTTGAGGCAGCAGCTATGTTTCTGCTTTGACTTAAATATTTATGCTTTCTCAAATTCAAGACAAATACCTTTTTTGGTCAGTGTTGTTAGTTATGTTTGATGGCATTGAGGGTGTCTACTGAACAAGCACATGCTGCTCTTAAAACAATGGCTTGCCCTAGAAACCATCTGAGTCATCAACAATCTCTGAAAACATTTCTTCACTTTAAGACATAATTTAACCATTATCATGCCAAGAGAAGAAACAGGAACTTGCTTTCATGTAAGATAAAAATAATATGAAAGCTAATCATGAAGGCTACAGCAATTTTGATTCCATGAAGGTTCAAACCTCAGCAATAGAATTCTGAAAGACAGGAACTATCCCTAATGCAGAAAAACGTGCCTTTGGGATTCTCTTGTAGGAAGAGATCAAAACTAGCTGTTGTATGCTGCTGTTAAGCTGAAGCAGAGAACAAAATCAGACACACCTGAGTGGCCCTGCTGGCTCTGAGCAACCACAGGCAGATGCAACGGGTTAATCCATTCCTATGGAAGTCTTTCCACACAGGAATGCAGGTTTTTACCTTAGAAAGTCAACCTAGCAGAGCCTGTCAAGTAAACAAATCTGCCTGCAGCCTCCCAGTGCCAGCGCTGCATTGAACATCAGACATAACAACATTCTTTCCCTAGACAGCAAAATTCCCAAACCCCCACCAGTACTGGGCAGAGCTGGCCTGGTTCTCTGCACCACTGCTGCAGAGCTGGGGCTGTGAGAAACAAGGAGCCAAGAGAGGAGGCAAGTGGCCACCCAGGTGACCAGTGGCCTCAGAATCACCATCTCTTCAGCCACTCCCTGGGTCCCATCCCAGGAAAATGGACCGAGCAGAAAGACTCTGACTGGTTTCAGTGAGCTGCAGTGGTGCTTTGAACTGCAGTAATTTGATATTGTGGAGTGAAGCCTGCAATCCTTTCATCTTTCCAATTGCTTTGTGTCTAGCAACAATAATGTTTTAGCCTGTAAATTCCAGGATACAATCTGTATATTCCTCCTTTCCTGGGTACCACTGAGCTCCCTGCCTGTATTTAGCACATAATACATTGTTTTAAAGTACTTAGCAATGATTAGTAGGATAATAATTTCTAAGAATAGGCATACTGTCCACACTGTACTCTGCCAAAAGGACTGCAGTGTTAGAGAAATTGCTCCTCTGATCTGTCATTGATTGCCACAGCTGCAAAAAAAAAAAAAAAAAAAAAAAAAAAAAAAGGTATAATAGAAATTTTCAAGTGTGGTGTTTTTTGGGTTTTGGGGGGGGTTGTGTTTTTTGGAGTGGGTTTTTTTGGTAGGTTTTTGGGGTTTTTTGTTTGTTGGTTTGGTGTGGGTTTTTGTTTTTTTTTTTTGTTTTTTTGGTTTTGGTTTTGTTTTGTTTTGTTTTGTTTTCCCTAGAATAATATATGTAAGGAAGGACGTGTTAGCCAAATTCCAGTTTGTGTGGAATATGTGTCACCTTGCTGGAGAGGGAGACTGAGCCAATAGTGCTGACTCAGCGCATTCATCCCTTCCCCAGGACACCCCCTGGCAGAAGACCCCGGTGTCCCTCTCCAGCAGTGACCCGCCAGCTCAGCTCCCCTCTCACCAACGTGAACAAGCTGATGAGCATCCTGTTGGCTCGAAAAGCCAGCACTGCTTCAGCAGCGCTCAGAGACTCCGCTCCAATCCCCGCGGCTTGGTCAGAGGCACACGGGAATTTATTCAGCTGCTTTTGGGAAAGGGAGATGTTCCCAAAACCACCAGACCTTCTGCTTCCTCCAGTGCTCCAGTTGATCTTCTTTGCTCATCTTTTCCCCCAGGTTATTGTTTTAAATTCAGGAATGACAAGCTGGAGAGTCAGACCCTATTTCTTCATCGCTTTGTGTTTTCTTTGTATTTTGAGCACTGCACAAAACGCTGGAGGGACCTGCTGTGTTCACACACTTTGTGTATTTTCTGTACTTTTCTTCTCCCAGTCTTTGAAATAAAGTTCTTGGCATGCTGAAGGAGGAGCTGAAGTAAAAACTTGTATTCTTCAAACAAATAAGCATCTATTGAATGAACTATTTTTCTTTCTTATCCCTTTTGTTCAAATCAGGGTTACTGTAGTTTCTAAGCAAAGGTTATTTTTCTAGCTAAAAAACCATGTCATGCAGAGATACTCATGCTAACTCACCAGCCTCTTTCAGAAATAATACAGCCATGTTAGGGCAGTGCTGCCAGCCCTGTTCTGTGTTCAGAGTTGTTCAGAGTTTCACAGCTTTAGTGTTTGATTGCTTTCATTCAAACTGATGGTCAATAATAGTTGATAGATCAAATCTCAGTGTTGCTGTTTTGAAATTTTATAAGATAGGGTAATGGTCAGATAATGATTTAATGGATAGTAAATTGTTGTTTTATTTTTACTTCTTTTCCCCCCAGAATTAGCTGTTTTATTCACATTTGACTACAAACTTGCCCTTGAATCTATACCCTATTTTCAGTGTCTACCACCTCAGGCACACTAAAGTTCACAAAAATCATTTGATATCTACAATCCAGCACTGCAAGATTAGTTGAGATCAATGGAGCAAAACAGTTCAAAACTGTGACAACACACTTTTCCAACTAACAAAAACAAAGCTAGGCATTCTTGCTACAAGAGAGCAGGTTTTTTTATAGGTTAATATGGTGGGTTTGTATCAACTTGGCCTGTATTTTCAATATCTCTGACAAGGCTAAACCACCTTCTCAATGTTACTGTTCACTGAGATCAACAGGAAATATCTCTGGAACTTCTCAGATTTTTGTTTCCGTCCCATTTTTCCTTCTAAATACCTTTTCCTGCTCACCTCGTGAAACACTAAGTGTGCCTTCAACAATCTTTCCCTCAAATTGTGAATACAGGTGGCAAAACAGGGTCCAGGCCTGGTCACAGCCTCAATGTTTCACCCACTGGGTTTTATCCAAGCAGTAGCTATGCCACTTCCCTAGGCAGCACCCTGAGCCTAAACAGCATTTTGTGATCAGAGTGAGCAGACATAGTCTAGAGCTGCTCTTGGCTTTGCTGACCTTTTATTAAATGGTCAAAAGAACACACATCCATCTACCAAACTTTACCAGGTTCATAGGAAATTTGAAACTTCATATTGCCAGAGAATTAATATTCTTAACAGACATATCTTTTAGTTTGGTACATTTTTTGCCAAATTCTAATTTTGCCAGGAGTTATTTATGGAAACCCAGTAGTCCCTCTTTTGAGTAACATCTTGTCATCTTGTCCTATTTTGTCCCCACAGAGCTAAATTACAAAACAGACCTGTCAAACTTAATTTAGTTAGGCTTTTTTCATTCACCAGATAGCCTATTTCAATTTTACATGATGGGGCCCCAGATCACTATAGATTGTTCTGCAGTGTGATTTCATGCTTATCTTTAAGATGTAAAACCATCCAGGCATTAGAAACAAATACTATCAGAAATAAACCATCTTTTGTCAGAAAGCTTCTTTTATTTACATGCAAATTTAACTCTCAGGCTTCTTAAATGTTCTCCAGAGTTTCAGCTAACTGCATTTTGTTTTAGTTTAGGGGGAGAAGGGCACTTGTTTTCAACAAGTCAGTGTATAGCTGTTATGTTTACCAAGAAAGCCTCAAAAATGTAGCTTACAACCTGTCTGAATTTGTAGGGAATAAGAAATGACAAGTCCAAGTGTGAAAGAGTTTTATTTCTGCTTATACTAGATCTGATGGCAACAAGGACACTTTAAATATCAACAGTTCCACTGCTCATCAAAGCATAGAAGAAATGCAGAAACAGCTCATACTAAAATAGGTACTTACTGCATTTGAATGATTACCCCTTGTAGCAGATCTTCAATCACAGACTAATTAAGTGGCTGCCAAGTAGTACTGCAAAAGGGATACAATTTTTTTTTTCTGAACAAAGATTCAAGACTAAAATAATTGACTAGCAAGTTTTTCTTTAATGCCTAATCTTTCTCCAGTTAGGCAAACATTTGAGAAATGAGCACAAGATTGCAGTTTGAAGTGAGTTTGTTTCAGCACACTTTTAAAGAAAGATTTGACATTTCCCTGACATCAGTTTTGTTTTATTTTAAGAAAATTTGCCTGATAATTCATTTCTGCATGAACATTTTTCCCATGCTATTTTTCACCATTACATCATATATCGGGTTGATTAAGGCCACTGAAATTTTATTATTAGTTTCTGCACATAGAGTCTTGCCAAAATAAGAGCTTGTAAAAGCTTTCTTAAATTACAGACATTATTAAGCACAATTTGGTACTACTGGAAACTTTTAAAATCAAAACATTTGATGATGTACAATTGAGCTGCATTCAATATGCAATTCAACTATAGGTACTGTGCTTTGTACTCTTCTTGCTCCACACAGAGCTTGTGATTACTTGAGTGTGTAAGAAAGAAATGGACATATCGAGCATCCCTCTGCTGCACTAAACAATGAGAGTTCTGCTGAAACATGGGGAACCTGAATGACAGTGTTAACAACAACAGGAGGAGACCTCTCCAGCAGCCATTAAACACCACAAGAAAAATGAAGCATTGCACCTCTGGAGGTTGCCAAATATTGCAGAAATATTCAGGTAATGCATTTGGAAGGGAAATAGCATATCTTTAAGTTAAGCCTACACAAAACTGCAAAAGCTTTGTGCCAGCAGGAGCCTTGGAACAAGGAATGTGATTGTGTTTTAGTTATGATCAGTCACATGTGGCATACACAGAAATTAAACTAATGTGAGTGTAAAGTTTGGCCAGTCCAATTTGCCACTCCATGAAATAACAAGACCTAAATAGGTGCCCCATCAATAAAGAGAGAAATATTCCTCTCTAGAAGGTTACAGAGTGTCTTTAGATGGCTGCTGTTCATTTGTTGTTCCCAATTATGAGCAAGTATGATACCCCACAGACTGCTTTTCTGGAAAAAAGGTGGGAAAGTCTGCTGAACATTTTTAATATATTGTTATTAAAGTTAAATTTGCAGACTTAGTGTTTTATATGCTAATGGCTGCATGCCAGGTAAGTGATTACTGTAAATGTGTCAGTTAAATAGTCCAGTGACAGGTCCATATGTGCTCTATAAAGAAACTAGTTAAGCTGACCCTGATCAAAACCAGAATGATTGACTCAAAACTTCGGGAGTTCAGAAAGACTGGTTAGAGATCTGAAACAGGTCTGAGCATATTTCTATACCTGCTGTGATTCCACTCTCCCCCTCTGGACCACATTTACATATACATCCTCCAAACATATACATCTGTCCCTGCATGCAGATGTATTTGTTTTGTAGACCACCAGCGCATTTGGAGATGCTGCTGTCGCTGCAGTTGTCACTGGTTCAGCAATGGTCAGAGAATCTTCTGCAAGCTTAGTGAAAACCCAGGCACCTCCAGAGAGGCGCTGCTGCTGTCACCAGCTGCTCCAGGGAGTCGCCAAAGGGGCCTGCCCTGGAGTCACACTGCTTCCTCAAAGAGCAGCACAGCACAGGAGGAGGGCAACCCTCAAAGCAATGTCCCATACACACAATAAAGGCATCAGTCAGACAACCAACATCCCTGCAAAATTCTCAAATAGCAAACTCTGATGGCAAGTAGTTCAGGCAGAGAGTGCATCTTAATCTGTTGTGTTTCCTCCAACATAAATGAGAAAGTTCTACAAAGATGGCTTTGCTACATATTCTGAGTCAGCTTGGGATTCTTTGAAGCATAGTAGGAGATAATATTAACTGACAATAGTTGGATATTGTCTCCAGATGTAATTAGTTTACTTCATATCATGAGCTTCAAGAGCTTCAATATGTTGCTAGTTTTCAGCCATAGAGCATGGCCTTTTTAAGCAGTCAGACGATAAAAGAGCCTGTGCATGTTGCTTTGGTTGAACAGCAGAACTGACTTTGGTATACTTGAAGCCATTTGTACTGCAGCATTTATTTTCACAATTTTCAGACTCTGCTTTTCAAATTACAGTGATCATTTAAGGTTAAAGTGATTACCTCCTGAAAACTGATTATTTTTGTTTCATCTTGGCACAGAAATGAATGAACACAGACTGAATCTATAATATTTAGCATTACTGTGCATCAAAAAATGTCACAATGGCTGCAAAGCCCTAATACAAGTTGCAGACTTTTGACTAAGCAATTCAGGTTAAGTTTCCATGGACATTGAGGTTCTGCCCTGACCAGTCATCTTCAGTTGGTGAGGGACACTTTCACTGTGAGCGTCTTAGCAGGAGGCCTCCATCAACCTTTTAGGGGCTATTTGTGTCAGCTTGATAAGCTCTTTTAAGAACCAATATTCAACTTTCCTACTCTTTTATGGAGAATAGGCAGAAAACACAGACTGCAGAAGGAATAGAAGTCAGGAAAGAGTCATGGTGGAATTGTTATTAGTTCACCTTTAAGGGTTTAAATGTTTCAGGGCAAGAGTAGAGAGGGTGAGTTAGAAGTTGACCTTAATGCTGGCCTCAGTTGCTATTACAGGCATATGCAAAATGTCTTCTATGCACTGGAGTAGTTCTCTAATCAAAAAAGTGAAGAACTAATTAAAATTCTATGCATCCCCGGCTGGTAAGAAAATGCAAGAGGGAAACGTTTTCCTGTGTCATAGTAGGACCTACTGAAACAGTGTCTTGAATAAGCACACAGCAGGCAGGTATGGTTTTTTGCTGGCCTATAGCCTGTTTGAATTATAGCTTTTTGAACCATTATGCATCCTAAATAAGCTGAAGCAATCAATTAAAAAGTGTCATTGGGATTCACTTCATTAGTAATATAACACTGTGCAGCAGGAGTTACAAAGCACATTCTGCCTAGAATGCCCAGAGCCTAAATAGAGAAGTCATTTCTCCCGTGTACCATTTCAGTGAATAAAGTATTGCTCTTTAAAAAAAAAAATAAAAATTATTAGAGTAGATACACACTTGGCTTTTGTACTTTGTTGGCATATGTTCAAGGGCCATGTCTTTCGTGGCTATGAAATTAGCAGCTCTTACAACTATAGACTTGTGGCTTGGCTTATTAAGATTTTGTGGAACTGCAAAGTTTTTCCAGCAATGTCTCTCTTTGTGTTCATTGATTATGGTTTCCTTTGAGGTACCTCCACATTTTTACGTCCATTCCTTTAGTGTCTAGTCTTTCTTTCCATGTATTTACTTAGCTGTGGTCTCTGACATTTTTTTTCCTTATTCTGAAAATTGTCTTCTCACCCTCGCTAAGCAGCATTTTATGTGTTTTAAAGCAAGTTCAGGTGGTGTTAAGGTTCCAGAATACATAAATTGTGGAGTTCTTTCTTTTGTTTTCTGAATTCTAGCAAAGACCAGTCCTCTTTTTGTGACGCTGTAGAAAAAAACAACAGCAGCAAAGAGCTGTGTTACTCTTTCCATGTTTACTTCCTGAGCTATTTGGGGGTTTGTATAGTGCTACAGTAGTACTGAAAGGCCTCAATAAAAAGGTGGTTCCTGAATTAAAGAGCACAAAAAGTGATTGTGTCAGAAGTCTATTAAGTAATATCAAAAGATGTAACAGAAGCTGTAAGATGACAGTACCGTGAAAATTAATGTAAAGGCAGTGGCTGCAACCTCGATTCTGTTAGAAGTGTATCACCCCTGGCTACAACGAAGGCTGCAGTTCCCTTTTAAGGAGAACAGCATCACTGAAGCAATGTGCTCGTAAAAATGCTAACGTGGTCCTTAAAATTATTCTAAACAGATACTTTTAGATAAGATATGGAAGCATTAAAGCTGTTGTGCATAACAGTGGTGAGGCTTTATCTAGAGCACTGACACAGTTCTGTTTACAAGAAAAGAACTAAATTATTTTAGCTTGTTTAGGTGAGCAGAGACAAACTTTAGAAGGACTATGTGTGCTGCCTGAAATGTACATTCTTATGAGGACAGACATAAGGAGAAGATAACTATTCAACCAGACAGCAGCAGATTATGGATGAATGTAAAAACAGGACAAGCTGCAGGCCAGCAGAGATTGCCTAGCCAGCACACTGGGCAGATTCTGCAACCATGTTGGCAGGACCAAATCCAGAGTACTGCTAGGACAGAGCTGGGTAAGTTTATGAGAGTAATTTTAAAACATAGTGCGGCAGAAGCAGATGGAATTGCAGCCCTGATTTAGAAAATGGGACAATAAGATGTCTTCCAAAAGCTTTTTTATTTTGTTCCCAGGAGCTCCAAATACAATGTCTCTGCACATCCCTTCAAGTCTTGTCCCCAGTTTGTGCAGAAACCCTCCAAGGCTTGAGGGGTGATGAGATGAAGCACAAAGGTATTTGAGGAAAAAATTTCCACTGATAAACAACAAAGAATAGTATCAACAATTCCTAAATGGAGGAGTGAAAGAAAATTCAGTTTTTCCTAATTCTGTAATCCAGTGGAAAACAAGGGTACTCAGTATATCACATAACTTTTCAGTGTTTTGAAAACTTAGCATTTCCTAAATAAATAGATTATTTCTGTGGTTTACAGTTCAGTCCAGGTCTGCTGACATGAAAGACAATATTTTCATGGATGTCAGCAACACAGGAACAGGATGGTTTTCTAAGTGGATTATGTACCTAATGAATCAAGTGGTTTGTGTCCATCATTCATTACGATTTCAAGCCAGATGCAAAGTTTCATGCAAAAAATATGATTTCTTCTCCTGTGATAAATGCCTCACATCTAAACCCTGAACTTTTTCATGAAAAGCTTTGTAGTTTTGCTTTTAATCTTCAAGTTTTTCATGGAGAAGAAAAATCTTGAATTCTTTGTTTGGTTTTCCCTATCATTTTCTTTTTGTCACTGAACAAGAAATTTATTTCAAGAAGTTTACTCAGGATTTTTCCTCTCAAAACTTAAGTGGCCCCCCATCCCCATTTCCCTCTTAAATCTATTTACATGGAATTTTGCAACTCCATACGGAGTGCATTAGAGTTCTACAAAAGAATATGTACTTTTCCTATTTCCTATTCCTATCCCCAGTTTTTGTACAAATGGAATGTCATTGTCATCATTCTTCAAGTGAGCTTGTAGAGCTCCACTGATGGTTGTGAGATACAGAAATCTCCTCATAGAACACAATAATTTCAAAGTAAAATACCTTTCAAAAAAAGACATGAAGATTGGCAAAAACAATTTTTGGGCTACATTGGCCCAACACACAGATTGGTTTGCAGACTGAGCACGTGCACTGATGCCCCAGGCTTCCTCAGAAGACCCCAGAATACTTGTGCAATTCTACTGCAGAAAACATTTTCTGGGATTTCTTAAGACTTAAAAAAAGGGTTTTGTTGTGTCACCTACACACATAATTTCCTTCTCTTGATTTTGAAATGCTCATTATGAATGGTGATACTATGAAGGACACCCTCTCACTCTCAATCACCTAATCATTCATTACCCCAAGAAAAAGGATATCATTTATCCAGAAGTAGCAAAGAGAGACAGTCATTAGCATGGACATACATATATTTTATTAAATATATTAGCATGGACATATATTATTTTATTAAATATTAAATTTTATTAAATTAGGACTTCAGTTACTTCTACCTGGACCACTGCATGCTAATAATGAAGAAATTTAACAACTACATGAAGGCCTAGACTTTAAAAACCTGGTACAGTGGAGTTTCCTTGAAACTAAGAAACTGTGCTGGAATTTTTGTTCAGGCCTATCTCTGCTAGGGTCCTGGGGGCCAGTATCCATCAGGAATAGGCCTTTGCAGAAGCAGGAGCAGAATGATTGGGACACTGCTGCCATAGCTGCACCACTCTGAAATGGTTTCTTTTCTCATCCCAAAAGAAAAAATCCTCCCAGAAGAGTGCATGATCAAAGACACTAACCAAGAGCTATAGAGGATATTTCTGGCCTGCCTTGCCTCCTGCCAGAGAGCACTGGCTCCTATTAGAATATTTGTTTCAAGCAGCACCAATATTTCAACCTTCTACCCATCTAATGATTAATGAACTTATACTGAACACCCTGGAGGCAGTATTTGCTTTTTGAAAAATGGTAAAACTTTACTATATCTGAAATAGCCTAAGGGCTGCAAGTAGGGCAGTAAAGTTCTATATACATGTTCAAAGGAATAAAGACTAGGTTCACACAACAGTAATAAATGAAGGCCAAGAGGGAAGGAATATCTGAAAACCACAGGAAATATCTTTTAGAAGCTATTAAATTTTTTAATTGTTCTTAAATTCTTTTGAAGAGGTAGAACAGTGTTTTTCAAACCAGTGTTTTTGGAAGTTTCCATTACTGCTGGATTAATGGCCTTTTTTACCTGGAATGATCTGTATTTTGTACTTCAGAATTTTACAAGAGTGACAGCACTTCCCATATGAATGGCCAGAAGGACAGAACACTGTTTTTGTGATGATCATGGTCATCTCAGCTAAGGATGTTACTGATTTAGCTCTCTACATGTTTAGGATATGGAAGCCCTACAGCACAGAAGTTGTGCTGCCATAAAGCAATATATTCCCCAGCATGGTGGGAACAGCTGATCAAGAAATGGAAAACATAGGAGACCTCATATCTGAGGCAGTAAGGTTTTTTCCTAGGAAACAATAAGGTTCGCTCTAATCTCCCCTTTCAGTGTCTTTAATCTTCTTCGTGCCTAAAGCAGGGAGACTGTCCATACCACTTCTCTTCTGAGTTAGTGGAATTCAAGAGGAATCCTGATCTCCTTGCAACATTAGGCTTCCTTCAGAAGTAGTTAGCTGCTCAAAAGTACTCTTCCTCATCTCTTTCACCTCCAAAATATGTTGCAGCCTAAACAGCCCCATACTTCCCCATCTTTCCTGGTATTTCTTCAGCCTACTCACACTACCCTTCACCACGTCCACCTTCAGATTTCCATATCTCCATAAATCCTCGAGCATCCAAGATTTTAACAAGCTTGTACTCTCTTTCCTGATGTTTCTTTGCAGCTGGTCCTACTTAAAACTTACATAGCATTTCTTGATCATGGGTTCCATCTGGATATTAAAACAACCCTGCAGAATTATCTTCAATAGAGTTGTATCCCTCATAAAAAGTAAAAGAGCAGGCAGAAGTTATGCCTTACAATCCCAGAAGATATCATTACACCACCCACATAACCCACACCTTACCAGCCTCACTCACTAACTCATGAAATTACCACAAATTACTAGTTAACCAAGACTTTAGCTTCTAGAAGGCTTATGGCTGCCTTTTGTAACTTCACTTTCCCTCTCCTACAGAGACTTTCATTCTAATCAGCACAGAGTCATGAATATAATTGATTCATACCAAGTCCCATGAAGAACACATCAGAGTGTTTTTTTAACAAATATAATAGTTAAATTCCATTTCTATAAGGAAAAGAAGAAAACCATTTTTTCTTGTCTGTGATAACTCTAGACTTATCACTTTGATTGGGTAGATTTACCTCTTGCTTTATTCTGAAGAGACAATTCATGCCAGCAAGGAATCTGAGTATTCATAAGCACAGCGGGGCCCTTCAGGTAGAAGGACATTTCTATAGATGTAAAACACACACTAACAAGAAAAACAATGTGTATACAGCTAGCTATGAGCAGAGATATTTAGATACAAAATGAACAATTTCTATTAAACTCAGTAAGCGCCTATAAGTTAACTACTTTCTCTCCGAATAATAGATTAAATTGGCATTTTCAGCAAAAAGCAGACTATTTCCTGAATTTTTTAAGAACAGCAGTTTTCTAAGGAAGAAAAGGAAGAAGTCATCCTGGCTGAGACTGATTTCATGTGAATAAACTGCTCTGTTCTGAAATTTCCCCTTCTTTTTCAAGAAGGCAAGGAATTTGGTTCTAGTTGTATAGGACTTAGCTCTTGACAGTACATATATGAAATACTTAGCTATGCCAAGGGTCACCCAGCTCACCAGAGCTGACAACAATGTTGGAGGCAACACTGGAAAAAGCACCGGGGATAGGCAGCTTCCAGAAAGCAGCTTAAAAAAATTACCCGTCCTAACAGCATACTGGTTTATAACACCAAGTGTTGGGTTCCTGACTGCAGTCTTGTTACTTAAAACACTTAAAGTGAAGATGAATGACCATAAGTTTATGGGTTAACTAGAAAATTATAATATCATTAATTAGAACAACAGAAATTTAAACTGTTGTGACTGCTATAATTTGTGATTGCAATAGACAAATCCTTGTGCCTCACTGTCAAATCACAGCCTAACAGATAGATAATTAAGAAAAATTTATGGCAGAAACTATTTGTAAAGCATGTCCCTACAGAACATAGTTCAGAAACAAAATAAACCATCAGAAATGCCATTAGAAGGTTTAAGTACATCTTTTAAAATTAAGTAAAATGCACCTTAGAAATCCTTCCCACTGTTAAGGAATTTAACTTGGTGAGTTACAGGATTGTTTCCCCCATAAATGAAAGAATGCAACTGACATTAAAATAGATAAAGATGTGAACTGATTACAAGTAACAGCTTTACAAAAAATCAAAATGTAAGCAAGGAAAAGAAGTTGCAGGGGTTCAGCAAAGGAAAATGAGATAAACCTCTCTTGAAAAGCTGTTGAGAAGCGATAAAAGAAAAAACCTGTTATCTCTCTTCATTTTTTTTCCGATTATCCTGTAAATCCAGCAGTGGAACTCCACTGACAAGAATCATCCAGAACAACAGCCATCACCCATCCAAAGGGTTGGTAACATGTGAGAAGCAATATTTAAATTAATGTGTTTTAACAAAATGTTAAAATTATAAATTGTTTCCTTGAAATAGTCTGTTTGTTGCCATTCCTTGTTTCTGTACAGTATCTGGTCAAGCATGGTCCTTCTGCTGATTTGTATGACCCCCTGAGAAGACAAAATGGTGAGGAACTCACTAGATTCATATATATCTTACTGATAATTTAAAAAGAAGTAGATAAAAATGACAAGAAAGTAAGGATGAATACCAGAGGAGAGAAGGAATTTTTCTATTTTAGGCTCAGCTCAGCCTCCAGAAAAAATAATTTTTTAAAAGTCACAACAGAAACTCCATATTTCTATTTCCTACAAGCCTTACAGGAGAGCAATTCGTTTAAAGCATGTGACTCTGTACAGCACAATTCAAACAGCACAAAACACTGAACCTGAGAGCTAGCTTGCCATTCACAAGACCTATGCCAAAACCTCATAGTTATTGACATTCTTTTCCTTATCTGAAGACAAGGTGAACTGCAAGAAGAATTGTATTTATATGTTGCATTTTTATTAGAGTAAGTTTACAAACCCACAGAGAATAGAAGTAGCAAGAAGTTCTCTTTCAGTAGTAAACCAGGCACATCCAGGATAGAGGGTTAATCTACGAGACAATCCGTAAATGAAATTTAATTCATATTAATTCAGGAAAATGCAATGCAGGACTGTGCTGTTTCAAATAAAAAATGGTGATCTCTCAAGTCAAGAAATATTCTGCAAATCCTACGTCATACATTTTTAGGACATCTGGAGATTCTTTGTTCTTTGCAATTCCCACTTCTCTCTTTAAGACATTATTAAAGTGTCAAATAAAAATTGCTGGCAAGCCCTTAGAATTTCATAACAGATTGTATTATCATATATGATAATATCTTGCTAGGGTGTGAGAAGATGAAAAACAATACATGGAAAAACATTCAAATCAGAAAAATCAATACAAAGTGAAATAAAAAAAAATAGGAAAAATAGTCTCTTTGCTCATTTGCAGCATCCAGACAAATTTACACTGCCCAAAGGAAATGGCAGGAACCTCCTTGTGCTGAACAAAGCACCAAAGAATACCCTCAGAAGAAGGAACAATCATGAACTGAAAGGAAGATAAACAGATGCCCAAGGGAAAAAAAGTCCAGACCTGAGCATTTGTTAACTTTTATGGCAACTCCCAAAATATGAGCATCCATAACTTGGAATAAAAAAATAAAATAATTTTTTTAAAAAATGAAGCTGCCAATCAACCTCCTAGATTTCATAAGGTGTTTTAACAGTTGATGTTTCTGCTGCTATGTTTCACTCACTGGTCCTTTAAATCATTTCGACACCAGCATGATTCTATTGAAACCAGCAGGGTTACAACATAACAGAGCAGAGAATTAGGCTCACTAGTGTGATTTCTGGTTGCTAGACTGAAGGAAAAACAACTTTGAGCTTCACATAAGTTCTTTTAATCACTACAAGGTTTGAACCAATCCAAAAGATATTGAGCAATTACCTACCATACTTGGAGGACATCAAGTGAACTGGATTTTTTTTTTCCAGGGACATTACTGTACTAGCACAACAAATAGTCTGGGCATCATAAATCTCTGAAGACTTTTTTAATCCCACGAATGTTTTTAACAAATTAGCAGAATGAGAAGTCAGGATGAACCAGTGGGTCATCTTGCCTCCCCTTTCACCAGCAAATTTCAACCATTCTTTGAGGCCAGTAACTTGTGTGTGATTAAAGCATTCCCTGTGTTTCAGTTTGAGAATATTTTCCCAAATGATAAACAGATCTGAAGGCTTTGAAATAAATTCACTATTTCCCCAGTGGTTAACTTCATATTTTACATAATTATTTTCTAACAATTATATAAAAGTAAAGGCTTTCCAAGAACATCAGTATGCAGAACAAAGATACATCTGAAAAGCATGTCACACCACAGATGACTGTTGCATCTGCCATTAATAGGAATCCAAGTCAGTAACATGTAGAAAACTTAACAAATGGCTTTTACTCTTAGCAAGTAATGTTCTAATTGGCGGTGGGGCTCAAGATTTCTTCTCAGGACAGCACCAGGAGGCTTCCAGAGCTCCTTTTTTTTGCAACAGCAAAAAAATCCCAATTCTAAAACATTCTCTGAAGAAACATGTCACTTCCAGGCAAAGTAACTCTGCAGTTGCTTGGGCTTCACAACACTAAACAGTAAATTGCAGTTCCCAGAATTAGGTCATTTACTACAGCTGCTAACAGCCATTTGCAGGAATATCCTGAGAGATCCACAGCTTTTTAATTTGCCTGTAGAGGTTGTATCATTATGTTGCTTGACTCAGTTGTTCCTAAAAAAGAAAATTTACTCTTCTGTTTAACCTGCTATCTATCTCAAGACACTAAGTTAGTCCCAATGACAATAGATTTTTGTGCATTTTCCTTTTTCCAGGCACTCTGTCTCCAGATCCCAGAAAGTTCAGCTGAAGATACTGAAATTATTCAACTAACAGTGCATTTCCAGTGCCCTGCAAGACATTTGAAGAAGCTGGGGTATCTTTTTTTCTCCAAAATAGAGACTATAAAGCGTTTACCTGTTTGACACAACTGTTCACATTTCATAAACTCCATTATGGGGAAGTTGGACTGCTAACATAGACTATGTGATAGAAAGATAGGAGATGGCCAATCTTCCCAACTGATCTGAAGACTCATTGAACAAAGACACGTTTATCTTCTTCAGTTTGTACTTAATTATTGTGTAAAGCAATATCACAATACCCTTTGCATTACTTTAAAACTCAGTGGACATTCACTAGTTCTACAAGTAGATCTGAGGATTTGTGGCCATGGGCATGGTGACAAGTGGCTGAACAGGACTCACACCTCTAAACTACTTAGCAAACCCCACTCCTCAATTTCTGGTAGTAGTCATAATGCCACTATGCTCAGTTTTAATTAAACACTGTCTGTGGGGCTATATAAAAGTCTAAGGTTTTTGCCAGGATTAAAGCAAACATTCTGAAAAGGGTTTTAAGTAACTAACTCACATGGCCTTTTGTAGGGACCACATTCATTTAAAGTCACAAAAAAGAAATTCAGCCTCAAATTTGCCATATCTACCTTGTTGAATAATGTGGATTTAGGAAGGTCTAGAGAAAAAATTACCTCCAAAAACCAGCTCAGAAAATACTAGCATTTCGCAAGTCATTGCAATGCAAGTGTATGTGCCCACATTTGGTAATTCTGAACAAGAAGGGTGAGAAGACAGATCTCCTGCAGAATCAGATTAAAAAGCTGGGTCATGGCTTGGTATCTTCTGAGAAAAATCCCACACAGACAGCCAACAGAACTGCTGGCTCCTCCTGTGAGTCAAGGATAGACCCAGCAGTGGCTGTCCATACAGGACACCCTTATATTTGATGGATCTGGAAATAGAGAAGGCCTTTAGGATCTTTTCCTCCTCTCTCCCTGACATTCAACCATAGAAACAGTTGTAACTGGGAAGGAGAGGCTCTGTTTCCTGGAAGATGGCTAATCATAGCATTTTTTGGAAGCCAATTATGAAGGAACTGATGACATTATTAAACTATGCCTAGAGTCCTTTAATATTTTTGAAAGCTGAGAAGCTTTGGGGACCAGCGTGTCTTGGGTGAGGTTTGTTGGGGCAGAAAATGGGCAACAGTAGAAATTTGCTGGATTTGCAGCAGCAAGAGGTGGCAGCTGCCACTTGGGAGGGAAGCAAGGCCAGCTCAGGCCATGCCTTGCAGAGACCAAATGCCTTATTGACTTTCTGACACAGTCTTTGATTCTCAGCTTCCAGTACCACTTCTAGCCCAAATTTTGGATCTGGATTGTAGAATCACAGAATGGCTGAGGTTGGAAAGGACCTTCGGGAGTCATTTAGTCCAAAGCACTACCACACACAGCTGGTTGCCAAAGACCCTCTCCAGGTGGTTTCCAGGGATGAAGATTCCACAAGATTTTGGGAAACTGGTGTGCGTGCTTGGTCAACCTCTCAGTGAAAAAGTGTCTCTTGATATTCAGAGGGAATCCTGAGTCTTCATACGCACACATTGCCTCTGGTCCTGTCACCAGGCATCCCTGAAAAGAGCCTGTCTCCACACTTTTTACATCCTCCTTCAGGTATTTATTAATATGCATTGATGCAATCCCACTGAGCCTTCTCTTCTTCGGGCTGAATTCCAGATCTCAGCCTCTCCTCATATGACAAAAGCATCAGTCCCCTCATCATCTCTTTGGGCCTTTTCTGGAGTCCCATTTTCTCCTTGATGGAGGAGCCCAGAATCAGACCTGGCACTTCAAATGTGTCTCAGCAGCACTGAGCAGAGGGTAAGGATCACCTCCCTTGACCCGCTGGTGACACTCCTCCTAATGAATGACAAGGAAGGAAATGCCAAGGGGCCTTATCTTCACTTACAGAGAAAAACTGATGTGCACATCATTGTTCAAAACTCTTCCAGATTCTTCCTGCACATTTCAGTACATGTTTCATCAAAATATCTAACAAAGGATTGCACTCAACAGCCTAAACTTCACAAAGCCAGGACATCTTCTGTGTTCAAAAGACAATTATCACTCTGCAAAATTAGCAACTTGAATTTACTTTACTGGTAGCTGAATGACTCATATGGCTGATAGTATCACTGCCCGATAATGCCAACCTACAGCTCAGTTTGACTTTAAAACATTTTTGTTTAATTCCTTTTTTAAAAAATTCTGAAGAACAGAAAAACCTTGGAAGCTACATGAAAAAAAATATTAATAATTATGGAAACAGCCCTCCTCACTGAAGCCTTAAAGAGTCTTTGTTCTTTGCTGGACAGTGACCCAGTTAATGAATTGGAAATGTTGCATAATTTTTCTATTTCTCAAGACTTCTGGAAAAGAATCTACATTTAAGCACCCTTCTAAAATTCAGGGTTATATTGCAAATATTTACCTGCTAATATCATTGTATACCATCTGAGGAGGATAGCCAGACTTATTTTTACTAAGGACTCTGTATAAAATCATCATAATGTAACCCACAGAACTACCTAAAGGATGTTTTTATCTTTACCCCTTAAATAACAGTAGAAGATTAGTGACTAATCTAATTTGAGTGAAATCAATACTCGTTCACTTACAAAAGAGTCTCTGAGGGTTTTGTGGGTTTTCAGCCAATGAAAACCTTGAAATGGAAAAATGTGAGCATCTGATAAAGAGAGGGGCCTCAAGTCCTTGTTACCAGCATCAGCAGAAAAGGCCCCTGTGATAACCATTACAAAAGTAAGGAAAAGGAGGAAGAAAAAGTGAAAGATACTTTAAAGCTTTAATACTTTTGGAAATTAGGTACTCAATATTGGATGGATCAACATGCCTAAAGTTTCTGGATTTAGAAAATTCCAAGTCTTTGGAGATCAGCATCTTGTATCAGTTTTCTAAGTAAAAATGAGTTCAGATTGCAATCTCAAAAAGAAACAAATTTCTAGAAGGCTGCTGGCCAGGTGAGTGTGTTTGTACTGGTTCCTGTGATATATGTTTCCTTTTTTTCCAAAGATTAGAAAGAAACCACAGACAGATTGTGGCATGTGTTGTATCAGTTCACAGCAGGACCTAAAGATGAAAATCTCTAGAGTCAGAGTTCATGACGAGCTCTAAGAATCCTTCCAGGTGTTTTCATGGAAATTGATATAATAGAGCACAGAGATGAAAGAGCAAATATATATTATTTTAAATCACAGCTTCAGGGCTTAAAGCTAAGCTCAGCAGGTACTAGGAGACCCAGCATGAATTTCAAAGCAAATGTACATCTAAAGAAAGCAATTTTTCATTGAGTCATATTTTACACTTAATTCTCTTTTTTTTTTTCTTTTTTGCTCCAAGTTTTCTCTTCCTATACTATTGAAAAACATTCTTCTGCTACTTCTTATTTTAAAAAAATTAGAAAATGAGAAACGTGTTTCTGCCTGTGCTGGTGGCCTTTTCATTTATTGTTTCCTGACTATATGCAGAATTCAACCACACTTCAATGTACAACTAGGCAAGCCAACAGCTCACACCTGGCATTTACAAAGGCAATAGTTATGTAACAGTAAAAATTAATGCAAAAATTCCTATGATAAATGCATGGCATGAAAAAGAGAGTGAAGTGACAAGCCCCTTTTACATCTAAAGCTTGTTTCATTAAAGAAAACAGCATTGTGAATGAATCAGTTCAGTGATGACAAAAGGACAAGATTTCTGTCATATATATATAAAAATAATGCATTCATCTGGATTTTTTGTGAAAATATGTAATTAATCTTTTACATAGTGGCCTGCCCCCTATTATCTTAAAAAAGCAAGTAGAATCTGTGAGCCACTTGCACCATTTCTGACACTTCTACACACAACCCCAAACATATTTGTGGAAAATTCTCCAGATGCACTGTATGTGTTTTACATTGTCAGAGAGCCGGCCATCATGTTTGGGTGGGTAAACTCTTGCTTATGTAGGCAGGCAAAGATGTTTTAGACAAGTATCTGGAAAAATGTAATTATAGTTCAATCTGATTTCAGAGAGAACTTTATTGATATTTTTGGAAAACCCACTTTATGTCTTAGACCACTGTAAAGGCTTCCAAGATACCTGATGGTTTTCATATGTAGAGATAGTATCTGTAGGTATCGATATGACATTATCTTTTTGTATTACACAGAGGAGACATACAGTCTCTAGCACTGTTTACAAGTAAATACACAAAGTAGATTAAAAAATAGCTCTTTCTTCTTTAAAAAGGGAACAAATAACAATAATTTCACCTGAATAGCTTAACACAGTCGAGTTCTTTGTTCAGTTATGAGCAAAACCACTTTACAACAGTTCCCTGGAATTTATAGATTTTTCCATTCACAAGTAAACTGTTTTAAATGTATTTTAAAATGTAAAATAATTAGGAATTTAATTACTAAGAGAAAAACTTACTTAAAAACACATTGAAGACAGAAAACATGATTTCATCGGACTCTTCCTTGGGTTTCTGCTACCCTGAATGCCAGAACTACAGCCTCAGAAAGAATAGTATCAGGAAACATCAGCTTTGCAATAAGGAACACAGAGTAGATCTTTCCAATTCCAGTTTTGTATGAGTAGAGCACTGAAAGAGGGAATTTTTACTCATGCACAGGACTCAACAAGGGAATAATTTTTTGTGCTCTAATAGAATTCCAAGGGTACTTCTACTGCCATATTCATCTTCAGATAATTGCAAAGCTATGATATACAGAAAAGAGTACCTGGGTATAAGCAAAGAAATCTATAGAAACAATATTGGCAAAAAAATGTACAGAAACACATCGATTGCCCCAGATGGATAGCAACTTAGTTGTGGCAAACCATAATGCTGCACACTGATTATCAAATGCATCTAGCTACCAGGTAAATTCATATAGGAGTATGTGAGAAATTGTAGAACAAAAGTAGAATGCATGCTTTACTTCTAAGAGCAATAGAGATAGTGACATTTTGGATGATAGAGAGTGAGACAAAGTGAGACAAGTGAGAGCTTGAGGAGAAAGGAAAAGAGAAGAGGAAAAAATACAAAAGTGGTTTGTTTTAGGTTCAGAAAGAAACCAAGAAATCAAAATCAAATATAAAAGCATGAACTAGATATTTATTACCATTATTATTCCAAACTACAATGGTACGTTTCTTAAAATCTTCCAGACAAAGATTTTAAAGTGCTAATGGCCTTTCAGGACCTAATGAAGGTGAATGGCAAGGCCATTGGACAGAAAATTGAGTTACACAGCCATTGTGGGACTTACCAAAGGTCAGGCACTTAAATGTGGAAACTAAAGCATGAAGTTTCCATTCCAGCACCCTCATCTCACTACTATACTTCATATAAAAGTTTCTCTGTTCTTCGTGGACATGCTGGCAGAAGCTGAGGAATGTAATAGAGCAAAGCAGTACAATCTGTTGGGATATTTTAAGTCATATTTGTCTGTCTCACCATTTTTTAGGAAGATTGAATAAAATTGCCTGTACAAATATTTCTGGCTTCAATGTCAGATGGACAGCTACAACTATGGATCTTTTAGATATGCAATCAATATGACCAAACAAAGTAGAATCTACCAAAATCAAAGGTATCCAAAAAAAAAGACCAAAATTTTGTTCCTCTTGTAAAACTGACTTCAATATATATATATATATAGAGATATATTTAGACAGAAATAGATCTAGTTTTAAATTCAACATTAGTTAAATTATCATCTGTCTCCACTAAGCCTGTATCACTGGGTACTCTCCCACAGATGATCTCTATTGTTCTGAGCTGAATGCAAAAAACAAGAACAAGTTAGTCACACAAACCGAGGCTACCAGTGATGCCATGTAACATGAGCACCACTGCAGCCACACTTAACACAACAAACAAGCTCTGCTGAAATGTAGTGCTGAGCAATGCAACCACACTAACCATTTCTGCTGACTGCTGCTGGCTGGGAGCACTGGACCACAGAGCTATCCCGTGAGTCGGTGAGCAAGAGAAGCTGCATTCACACTCTGAGAACAGTGGATTGCTGTAGCTAACAGGAAGAGAGTTGGTGGTAAGGGTCAGGAATAAAAACCTCAAAATGTGCCCTGTATCTTGGAGGTTTACAGAATCATCAAAACTTTTTTCATTATTAAGTGAGCCAGATCAGTCCCCTGATTGCCTGTGGTTTGTCTGTCATCATTTTCACATGTGCCATGATTACTTTGTAAAACGTTGCCCATCTGAAAAGCTAACCCCTTTATTTGAGGGCAAGCTGACACCAGATACTATAAAGCACAGGGAACAAACAGAATCAGTTTTCATCCTTCCCATGAAAAACCTAAATGGCCTTCCCCTCTTGAACTGTTCATGTGAAACAGCAGGCACAAGGGACTGCCAATTGCTCTCTGTATGTGGCCAGAGAAATCTCCAGAAATTTCTTCCAGTTTATCAAAGACCCTTGTTTCCTGTGCTAACCTATATCTGAACTTATATTAAAAAAAAATTGAAAAGGTTAATTTTCATCAAGACTAATACGTTGCATTATATTTAAACTCCCAAGGCCTGCTGAATCCCCATTAGAAGAAATGCCACAGTTGTGACAGATAATATTGACTGCAATTTCCACACCCAGGACTGTGGCTGAATCTAATTTGCTGCGTGCTTTTACAGCAATAAGCTGTCGAATTGTAGCAAGACTTACTGGCATATCCATCAGGAGTATCATGAGCAGTCCTGCATTCAGCCACCAGTATATGTTAGTGTACTTCACATTCTCAATTTACTGCGGCCTATTGCTATTTAAATAGGTCTTGTACGTGTAGTTATAACACTTAGCTGCCTTCATAAAGTGTGTGAAGGTCTACAGGAGGAAAGGCTGTATGTCTCCAGGACTGCTCTGCACAAGCAGAGGACCCATTGCACAGTAACCTCTGATTGCAAGGGATAATTTCTGTGACTCAAAGCATTCCTGGGACTTCCTCAGACTTTCGAAAAAATGTATCTTTTCTAGTAGTTTCAACAGGTATTCTGTGGATCCTGTTACTAAAAGGTAGTGCAAAGTCTAGCCAAAGTCCTGGATTTTTAGAATAAGAAGCTAATGCTGTAAAACTATGCTTTAGAAATCAACAATGGATAATCAGCCAAATTCTGAGCTCACTGATATTCCAAGGAACGCCAATGAAGTAATGAATTCATACTTGTCCCAGCAAATGAGATCAGCAATAGGCCCTCTCTCAACAGATTAGACCCCAGCTGGTGTTACTGTCACAGCACCGTAAAAATTATCAGTATAGTTTATGTTCTGTGTGTAGCTTGAGTTACGATGTCAGTGTCCTGACAGTTCTTTACCACCCCAGTAATTTAGATGATGAAGACAAACCATTGATCCTCTCATACTTTTTTTATTGTTTCTAAGGGTGCAATTCTAATCTAGAATAGCGAGTGGGAATCAGTGGCATATTCCTATCAGTGACATTGCCACTCATGTTATTGGCAGGAATACATGTGGTATGCCACAATCCCTTAGCTCAGCAAAGAACTACTTCTTATAAACACTCCCCTTCTCTCAGCTGGATTTTTGAGTTGCAAAGATGGAGCTTCACACAATCAGGAATATTTCCTGTGGTTTGTCATCCCTGCAAGCTTGCAGACAAGGTGTTCTGCTTCAAAAAAAATATTTATTTTGGTTACTTGGATTACTGCCTGGACAGGAAATGATAAAGCAGATGTCAGGGAGCCAGATGAGTAATAGAATAATTTCGAAGAGTGATCTGAGCTGCTAAGAAGATGACACTTGAGAGGTCAGAGGCCCAAAACATTCTCCACTTTCTCTCCTTCTGCACTCAGAGCTTGAAGCATAAGCTGTGTGTGTTTTAGCCTTGTTAAGCTGGCATGATCAGTGCAGTTATTGTTCAGATATATTCAACCATTATGAAGGTCTTCAATAGTGCCACTTTGATGGGGGAGGGGGTGGGAAGAATACATTTTTTTAAAGATCAGAAAATCAAAAGCAGGAAGATGTGTTGCAGCTAGAGAAACTGTTTTATTTACTGTTGGGCTGTGAAAAAAACAGAATTACCAGAGTGGCTGAGAAACCATTAGCTACCTAGCTTCTCCCCCATGAACAGCCTGCACCATACAGCTGTGCAAACTTCCCCTCCCTCCTCCCTGCCTCCCACTTAGCTGCAGTCAGGGCTGTACTGGGGCTAAGTGGACATTGAATCATTATTTATACTTCAGTGATAATGACAAGCCCTTCTCTGTCTGGATGGGGAACCTTGCTCCTGTCTCAGTGCTAGCCTCTGACCAAATGACAGGAAGGTGCTTCCTGTCCCCAGAGTCTCCAGCCTAGAGATGGCAGGGCAGAAAAAAGATGTGTGAGTGACCCTGCTGATCTCTCCTCCAAACTGGGCAAGTGGGGCACACAGACCAGAAGGAAGAGGCCTGAATTCACAAGAAAAATTTATGACAGGAGAAGGAGTCAGGGTTGTCTCAGTCCACAGTATGACCATAAAACCACCTTCAAACAGAAGGTTGCAAAATTGATAGCTTTTTACCCAAGTATAACTGGCCCAGATTGCCTTGTCCAGGGCAATGGGGGCACATACAGACCCCCATGGTGAGCAGCCAAAACCCAAAAGCTTTGGAGGGCATGGTGCATCTGAAAGTAGACCCCAAAAGAGCATCTCACTCCCAGGGGTTGTCACAGCAGGCATGCCACAACACAGCCAGGGACGAGTGACAGCTGCAGTCAGATAGCTTCTGCAGCAGTATTGCCACAGCATTAGAAGGCAAAGTATTCAGTGACTCTGCTTTTACCACCGTGCATTGCAAGTCATCTGTGGACAACAACTTGCAGACTTTCTGAGGACGCTGTATCTCACACTGAAAATTTTTTTCTTCAGAAAGCAAGCACAGAATATGTCTTCATTTTCTTAGCTAAAAAGTGTGTCTGATGTAGAGAAACTACACAGTATCAGGATCAAGCCACCGCACAGAAGAACGAGACTGAAACTTTCTACAGAAGTAAGATGCTGCCACCTTTGGACCAAAGAGGGGGTTACCAGAGCTCCCATAAAGGTAAAACTCGCTCTGAGAAACGGGCAGGCAAGGAAAAGACAAGAAATGATAACGGTGTTGATGATGTGCTAATAATATTTATTTACATTCAACATTCACCTTTGAATTGCAAGGAAACGAGCAGAATAAATGCTTCCATGTTTTCTCGAATGTTTAATACCTACTAGTATTTTCTATCCCATAAAATGCTCTTTTCTTACAAATAAAGGCTTAGAAAAAAGCTTTAGAAAAAGCACATGTAGGTTCTGCGTATTGCCGCTTTCTGTTGCAGTAAAAGACGATAGAAATGAGCAGGGGAATTGCAGGAAACTAGAAATTAGTTGTTCAGATCATATGTGGGCTAACACATGGAGCTCAACATGTTTTATTGTTCATTAACAAAACAGAGTGGATTTCTTATTAGATAAAAATTACATGAGTGTGATCAAGGAGAAGAAAAATGTAAAGGGAATTTTCTCCCAAATAAACCTTGGGAAAAGCTGGGGATTTTTTCACCCTCACCTCAGAGGAACTCCCTGAAATCCTCTGGTATTTGTACAGTTTTTAGGGATCTGGCAGAAACTTGGAACTACTCCTGAGAATGCCTTTTCTCTTTTGAGAAAAGCTTTGAGATTTGACTGCCCTTCTCTGCCAGCTTCGTGGCAACGTGACTCCGCTGGAGTCAGGATCTCAACAGCTTACCAGTCACAAGAGGCTTACAGAGCCATCTCTGAGATGAGATTCTGAAAAGCAGAGAGGGCATACAGCAAACTTAGGGAAGCCTCTGACTATATTTACTTGGTTAAGTATTTGCACAGAGGTGGAATTTCTGTATACACTCTGGATGTACTAGCCCAGATAAGACTCCCTGGTGGCTGAGGGCAGCTGAAAGTATGGCTGCCAACCTGCGCAAATCAGGCAAAAAATGAAATAATCAGTGGTGTAGATGAGCTCAGCTGATGCCACAGGTAGTCAGGAGCTCAGAGTCCACAAGATGGTACTCACAGCACTGTCCAAAAAGAACCTACTACCTCAATCCCAAGCACAGCTTCCCAGCAGGGTCCGAGCATGGTACTTAGCTGAAAGATCAAAGCATGCTGTTCTGTGGCTCAGCACAGTCTCTGCCTTCTAAAGAAACACAGTCAAGTTCCAATACTGGGATTCCTTCTGAAAATCAGAAATATATCTGCAGCTTCACAAGCAAGGCCTTGTAAAAAAAGCATTTTTATGTGGACACAAATACATTTATAAAAGGCAGTATTTCTTGTTAGCAAGGTTTCTTAATGATGACTTTAACTCGTTCTCAGACTTCGGTTGCACTGAAAAAAGTTAGCATAGCAAAGATCAGGCTGCATGGAAGTCTGTACCAGTCTTTTTATGTGCAGGAACACATCAAAGGGCTTCAAGGGGTTTAATAATGGAACTATGACAGCCTGAAGAATAAACAGAATTTGAGTGGACAGATGCACAGGACTTAGAGCTTAATCTAGAAGTCTGCAACTTGCTGAAAGGAACCAATATTAAAGTAATTATGCACTTAAAACAATTACTATTTATTCTTCAAAGAGTCATAGTCAAGTGAAGTAACCCATTTTAAATTATTTCTGGTAATTGCATTGCATCCCCAAATTATATGCCTGCATACTCTTT
Organism: Sylvia atricapilla; assembly: GCF_009819655.1. Lineage (NCBI taxonomy): Eukaryota > Metazoa > Chordata > Aves > Passeriformes > Sylviidae > Sylvia > Sylvia atricapilla. Next base: position 50,795,835 of record NC_089142.1, read on the forward strand.
GAACCAGGCTTAAAAAAAAAAAAAAAAAAAAAAAAAAAAAAAAAAAAAAAAAGAACAACCAACCTGGCCCTGTATTTTTGCTTAAAGATTACCCCACATCTTGAATAATTCCACTGTAGCTTATCATTTCCTGCAGACACAATATAGGGTGTTAAACCTGAGTAAATCTGAGTAATTTTAGCTTCTGTATCTAGGGCAGAAGTCAGTTTAACAGTGAACAATTGCAAAAGCCTAAATTGTTCACTTACCATTAACTTTTGATAATCTGAGAAATTCTATAAAAGTATCAAGGCATTTCATTTAAAGCTGTGGTAGTTCACCAGCACATAATTGCACCTAGCAAAATGACTGAACACAAAACTAGGAGGGATCACTGTTCTGCTTTAGATAGCATAAAATAGCTTTCCATTCAGTAACCTCAAGATGTAAAATCTGATTTAAAATAGTTCCCAGGGCACTCACAATTTTTACTAAGATGCAATCACATTATTCTTGTGTAAGAATCTAGGAAGCAAATTCCACCATCTAAACCTTCTACTCACTTGCTGGGACAGTGATGGGAATTTTTCTTCTAAGTATACTTAACGTAGTTTATGATTGGTCTGTGGGGAGATTTTCACTTAAGAATTCATTCTGCCCATATTCATGGATGGAGGCTCATTTTCAATTTGCTTGCTACAACACTGCTGGCAGTGTATTTGCAGCAGAGAAGACTCAGTACAAAACATGAGAATGAACTCTCAGTATTTACTGGATCATCTTAGAAGCTACTTCTTCATTAGTTCTGGGTCTGTTACAGAATTTCATTAATATGGGCATAAAGCTTAAATATCTGATAGCACCTAGACATCTTTAGGATCTGGTAAACCCTTATTAGGACTTATTTTCTTAAGTAATTTCTTAATATATAATCCTTCAAGATCAACTTTTTTCCAAATGTATAAAAAGATGCAGCCTGAAATAAATTCATAAATATGGACTAGAAACTTGCAGACAAGGATATAAAGGTGGATAATTTACAAAAGTTGTTTTGCGAAAGCTAACATTTCTATATCTACTGTAAATAAATGGATTGAGGCCCTTATTGCCACAGTTATTAACATGTTATTGCAATGATTTCCAAAAAGGGATGCCATCTAATGTCAGGTGTGCAGTTTAGGAATAGTTTCTTCTGTTGTATCTTTGATTTTGAACAGGAAAGGATTGCTTTCTCCTAGTGCAAAAAAAGTGCAGTGATGTCGTGCTCTAGAGCACGTGTTTACAATTGATGAATATAATTGCTTCGCTCTGACTGCATGGACTTAGCAAGAATATTGTGCTCTTATTACTACAATTTCAACCCTGCTATTTAATCATTTATTAAGCATCCTTTGGGCCCGTTTCCATAATTGCATAACAAGAAGAAATCTGTGTATAAATCCCCTCCAAAGTGAAGATAAAAGTATTTTTAGAGCACACCAATATCCTTTGCACACAATCAAGAAATCTGCATTTCACTGGCAGCTGAAGGAAAGAAGATGGCTTCTGCAGCCTGTTTTGCTCTCCCTGTCTGAAGAAAAACAGAGCAAAAATGTGAGTCTTGAGTTGCTCTGTTCAGAATTTCTGCTAATATCTTGAGTTGCTCAACAAAACGTGTGCATTAGGATTCAGCCAAGTTTGTAAAGTGAGGTTCAGAGCAACCCATGTGCAAAAAGTCCCCTTTACTCCAAGGCCAGTAACTGATGCAGCTCAGTTGTTATCATAACCTCTAAAATATTTTAAAGAAGGCTGACAAATATCGTTTCTCTGTGACCCATATAACAAAATCTTCAACTGCCTGAGAGCCAAAAGACACATCCCACCCCCTTTAAAGTGGTGAAGAGAATGAACTGGAACAGTTCACAGATGGGACAAGGTAATGGTTCCAAAGGGTTCTGCCAGATGAGGTTGGGAGGCTGGGAATGCCTCTACATCCTTGTAGTGCCTACACAGTCTTTGCTGAATAGCACTAGACTCATTTCTTCCATCTGTAAAAACAGAGATGTCTTGGATGTGCACCTGAACTATGTAGGAAACATGCTGCAGTTCAAAATCATGCAAGTGGACAGCCTCTGTTTTAAAATAAGGGAAAGACTTGGGTTTAGAGTCAACTTTTCAGTGCTTAAAAAATTATTCAGAAGTTTTACTATAAGCAACTTGAAATACAGGGATTCCTTTTCTCTTTTTTTAAGAACAATTTTTGAAATACAATCTTAATTAACATTTAAAAATATTTTCTGCAGAATTCTTCTGGAAAAATGTTTTAATGGACACATACTAACAGACAAAAAGCACACATTCTAGTCACTTTACAGTCAGCTTGCAGACATAGCAATTTTTATGTCTTCACACACATGGATTTTTGAAATTAATGCATTGTGATGACTTTGGGTGGAATACAGAAGTGTTGGTTATAAAAAAATGCATTGTGAAAAGTGCTTTATCAGAAGATTAGTGGTTCATGTTGTCCATACCCAGTGAATTTCTTTTGCCTGCATTTATAAGGCTGATATATAAGAATTATTTATGAACAGAACCTTTCATTTTGTTCTACTCCTATGTGATATATGCTCATGCTTGTGTCACATCCAACTTGAGAAGCCAAACATCATCCCAGGACAGAGTTATCTTTTCGAGTTTCTTATCAAAAACTGAACCTCATCAGCTGAAACTGAGTTGCCTGGAATAGTACCTCCAGCCTTGGTAGGTGAGAGGCGACATAGGTTTGTCAGGGACCTCCAGGAAAATGGGCTTGTGATCCTACTGTTTCTGGCTGGAGAATAATAGTTTCCACAAGTAGCTACTTTCTCACATATTCTGATGCACTGTCTGACACACCAGCAAACTTGATCTTCCCCGTCTCTAACACAGATAAAGCTGAATTAGGGATCCAGAGCTTGCTGTTGCTTGCTTTGCCTCCACCCAGAACTGGCCTTGCCTCAGTCTCACAGGAGGTAGAAAAGGAGCTCCATTCCCTGAAAGCCAAGCTGTGCCCTTTCACCCTTACCCATATTTGTAGGAAAAGCAAAACAGAACAACGCATTTCGTGTCTTTTTATGGGAAATTTTCTACAGAAAATAATAATAAAACCCCATCAGCTTGCAGATTCTGAGTTCGTTGTCAGATATATTCTGACACAACTTGCCACCATACTGCCACAGTATATATACACCAAACCTATTTATTGGCAAATCCTCCATTTGGGAATCAAAGCAGTTTTAGAGTAAGAGAAAAAATATCCATTAATTAATGTCCATTAATTTGAACATAGGAATATTCATTGATTCTTAAATAGGTTTTGGAACCACTCACTCCAAGCTGGCTGTTCTGCCACAATGCAGGTATTAGAAACAGCATGTGCCATACCAGACACAGCAGAAGTATCTTCACTCAGCTCGGAGATATCATTTTCTACTTTCCTTGTAGAAATATTCTAAATATTAAGGGAGAAGCTGTCAATTACAGCACCTTTCTCTGGGCCACAGTGTACAAAGATCCTGTCAGTGAAAAGCACAAAGCAGTTTTTTACGGGCAGTAGTTACAATGCAAGTGGATTCCAGTCTCCTGTTGGTAACAGTGCCTCCACAGCCACCACAAGCAGAGGGGAAATCTGAGTAGATTATAGATGTGTCATTAAATGCAGTGTGAAGAAAACAGACCTGCAGCCACATAGCCAGCATATGTATCCATTCACATACTCAAAGGCACACTGAAATCACAGCTCCCAGGAGCTTTCTGAAGTCACAGACATATTGCTTTGGAAGCAGATTGTAGCTGCACTCTGCCACATGTGTAATGGAACAAGAAAACAACAGAAACAACCAAACTGCTATATGAAACATAAATAAACTTAAGTCCTTCAACACTATCCAGTCATTCCATAAAAAAAATTAACTACAGTATTATCTAAAGAGGATAATTTAGGAAACAGTTTAAATTTTACCTTGCTTTTTTGCTTTCTGAGAGCATACTTTAACATAAGATTTACAAAACTGCTCATGAAATTTCAGAGTGAAGAATGAATACTAACACAGTCAGGAACAGGATTTATTTTTTATCTAAGTCAATGTATTAATTACAGTTAGATATTATGCTGTTATCTTAGGTGAACAGAGCAGAGTTCAGCCCATGAGCATATGTCTACCAACCCAGCAGATATACAGAGTTACTGAAAGCATGTTCTAGATCAATGACATTGATCAACAAACCAAAAACTGAGTAATTAAATTGTTATTTGCCTGAGTCTGCAGTCACAGAGCAGTCTAAGAGAGCAGTCTCATCTCTGTGAGAGGCATCAGCAAGGAAACAGATACAGATGATAACTCTGGATGCCTTCTTACACCTGGATCAAAACACTCCAGTCAGAGGCACTGCTTTCACTTGAATTTATCTCACACTCTCAGAGCTGGAGCTACACACACAGCAATTAGAATCAGAGTTCTTCACAGGACGTGTGCATTTCATGATTAACAGTTGATTTTTTTTTAACAATTAAGTGCCTTGACTTTCTAAGGGGATTCTCAATTTTATTTCAGCTTCTTACAACAAAGTAATCAAATCACTGACAAATTAACAGAGCGTTTTACTCCTCATTGTGCTTTATACGACTTACTGAGTTTTAATAGCTCTTACTAAGCAAAAGGTACTTTTTTATTATGATTCCATCCAGGAAAACTAAAAAGTAACCTCCATTTGTTTCATTTCCTTATAGTAGTGAAGTAGGTGGACCTGATATCTACTTCCAAACAGTATGAGGAGCGCCACACACTGAGGTTGTAGGAATGCTGGATGAATGCTCTTTGAAAGTTTTTGCTCTGAATCTGTAACAAGGCACAGCAATGGCTCCTTTCCAGCAACTCCCTATCATGTTCCATTCCGACAGCCCTTTTCCAGCTATATCTACAGCTAGGATCTAACATGAGAGAACAAGAACAAAAAAGATACTAGAAGATTAATGATCTTTGGCACTGCATCACCACAATCCCAGCGTCAGTCACCATAAACGGAAACACATGAACAAAATCAATATGTCATGTTGGCCCAGTCACTGAATATGCTTTCTATAAACTTCAGAAGAATAGCATTAGGCTAACTTGGGCCTTTAAGAACTACCCTGAAAATCAACTACAGCATATTCAAAAATCTTCTCAAAGTGCCCCTTATGATGAAGGGCTTCCTCCCTGATGGTCTGTTTCCACAAGGAGTAGCAAATGCTCTTCACTTGAACAAAGAACCAGTGCAGATATTTTCTAGTACAGCTGATGTGTCTGAGGGAAGCTTGCCCCATTATCCACCCAGTCTAACCTACACAGAAGCTGTGGGTGTGCAGTACCTGATGATGCTCCATATCTGGCCCTCCTCTGAGCAGAATGATCAGCCTCACAGATGTCTACAGAGACCTCAACCTCTGCACTTCTGAGATGTCACAAAAGTAGCCAAGATAAAGGCTGGATACACATCAGGTGACTCTGAAATTTTAGTTAAAGCAAAGGCTAGTCTCCAAATCTCTGGTCTGTTGGGCTCAGAACTATGAATGGTGCTGGGATTGAAACCCATTTTTCAACACCTCACACTAAAAGCCTTCAAAACACTGATGGTGACACACAAAAAACCACCTCTGTGCTGTGTAGCTGCTCAAACCCAGGCTAAAGACCCTTGGTTTATAAATGGGATAAAATTGCGCTGCTGGAATGAACACACTAGGAAATTCCAAAATATGCCTTAGCAATCAAAGATTTTTTTTCTTGCATCAAAGGTCTTAGGCCATAAAAGGCTTCTGACGTACAAGGAAAAAAGAAAACTTAATTAAATTGTATGGGAAGTCAGAACGATAGGTGGTCTAATTATTCCCAATTAACTCTGCCCAGGAACTCACACACAAGGTGAACATATACAAACAAATCTGCCTTGTGGACAACTTATTTTACTTAAGACAGAGGCAAAGAGTACAATAGAATTAATGGCACTCTCTACATCCTTCTACAAATTAAAAAATAAAAAATTACCTATCCTGGACATACCCCACATTTCTTCCTGTGATTCACCTTCTCTGTTAAGCACTAAAACAAACTTTTCCCAAAGCTTCATGATTGCTAGACCTGTCCTTTAAGATTTCCTCCTTTGCTATGCTTGATCCTCTCTTGCCCTTCAACCCCATTTAGCTCCAAAACTGGAGATGCACAAACACAGTGGTCTGATTTCATTCAGACAGACAAAATTATGAGTCTTTTATACCAGCACATTCTGGGCAGCTGCAACCTTATCAGACCTAATTCCGTGTTGTTCAAGATGAAGCAAACTGCAAAGTCTTTTCAAATGCAGTTCATAAGGAGATAATACAGTCAAGTTAAGCAAAACCAGTAAGGTCACACATTCAGCCTTGCAACAGATCAGCTTCTGAGCTGCATCCTCTTGGTCCATATCTCACTGAAAATGGACTAGTGTACACCAAGGATGGGAAGTGGGATTAGGTGGTGCTCTACTCTGCTTAGTCAGGAGTTTCTTATCTGTCTTGGAAGCAGGTATTTTTACCAAGTAAAGCTCATGATGACAGAGAATAAAATCCATCTAATTATATATTGGCATCCTGCCTTGTGCATGTCCCAGAAAGATTGCAAATTAATCTTGTAATGGCATGCCAGGCTTCAACAAGAATTAACAGCCTAGAAAGAAGGGCGGATTTTTGTTATGTAGTAAAGCTTACCCCAGGGGAAGTGTGTCCCTTTTTGCTGCAGGATGATAACTCAATTCTGCCTGCCTGTACTGTTAGTGCAGAAAGAACATAAAGCACTCTGTACTTTACAGTAAACCACCTCTTGCTGGCAGTTGTTACCTGCTATATAGAAAAATCCTGTGTGATTTTAATGCACATTGAAGCCAAAATACACAAGCGGTGTGTGCATATGGGCATCTTATTTTAGTTTCATGTGCCTGAGACTAGGCAAATTGGAATTAAGCCAGAGGAAATTTCCACAAAATTTCTAAGGTCTAAGTGCTATCACCAAGAACACCTGACAGGCACTTAGCAGGAAACAGCACTTACATATAAAAAGAGACATGAAGCAGTAATTTCTCAGAGTTAATTCTCAAACATTTTTAGTATTTCTGCTGTGATTGGTCTAAAGTTTAAGCATTTCCAGCAGTGATAACTTTTAATGCTTTTAAAAGTGGACTCCATTGCAGGCAATTTAGAAGTATATGTAGGGTTTATCAACACACCTGCTCAAGGAACAATACAAGAGCCTTCATATATTGTTTCCAGGCTTAGCTGCTCAGTGTGTTGAGTACCTTCTCTCTAACCCCAGCATGTCTCAGATTGCTGCCTGCTGGGCCCTTCGTAGCATGTCCTCTGAGCCAAGCTGTGGAAGACACTTTGCTGGTGATGAACTGCTCCAATGGAGTTGTTTCTCTTTTTCCCCTTGTTTACTGACAGGAAAATGAAGAGAGGGACCAGTGACCTAACATGTTCACAGGACACCTTGCCTTCTTTCTATTGGAAAATAAAATTACCACTGACTGTAATTGACACACACAGGACAAATGACAACTTTTTACAAGAGTTAATGCACTGACCTTTTACCATTACTGTTACTTTTTAAAATTACTGCAATGATATTTCAATAAAAGAAAGATCCTAGGGGCAAGACTCAAATTACATGTAATGGCTCTAGTTTGCCATTCTCTAGAGAATAGTGGATTGCCTCAAAGCAAAAGGAGGAAAGTATTTGGCCAGAATGCTAAAGGAAGGTGTGATTCAAAATAAGTTAGAAAAAAACACTTTTCTTTTCTTTTCTTTTTTCTTTTCTTTTCTTTTCTTTTCTTTTCTTTTCTTTTCTTTTCTTTTCTTTTCTTTTCTTTTCTTTTCTTTTCTTTTCTTTTCTTTTCTTTTCTTCTCTTCTCTTCTCTTCTCTTCTCTTCTCTTCTCTTCTCTTCTCTTCTCTTCTCTTCTCTTCTCTTCTCTTCTTTTCTTTTCTTTTCTTTTCTTTTCTTTTCTTTTCTTTTCTTTTCTTTTCTTTTCTTTTCTTTTCTTTTTTCTTTTTTTTTTTTAATTCTAGCAGCATTTCCTGTGCTAAATCTTAATGGAAAGCCATAGATATATGGTATTTGTAGGAACTATCTAGTATTATTTTCCTGGAATACAATCATAGTAGTTTTCCCTCCTCTTTATTGATGACTTTATCTCAAAAATTCTCCATACCTATAGAGTCTTCCAGTTTTCCAAATGTCTATGAGAGGGTCTACCTGCCGACCCTTTACAATTAAGTAAAATCATGACTGGAAAACTCAAATACACAGTGTAAAGAAGACAATGCAAACACCAAAATGAATACATCAATGAATAAATGAATGTAATCAAATTGATACTAGGAATACTTTCTCCTATCTTTCCATTATGAAATCTGTGCCTCCAAATTCATGTCAGGGAAGTCTAAAAATACCGGATTTTTCCTATAACAATGACAGAATCTTTTTCTGTACTCAGAATGGCCATAATATAAAATGTTAGCTTTTTGCTTTGTAAGAAAGTCTTATCCCACTTGTAAAGAAACATTCAGGTTTTTTGCATTGGACCAACAAAGTTTCTCATATCTAACCTGTAAGCTGACACATTGTCAAGTATTACTGAATTATTCTGAGTTATATGAAGGGAAAAAGGAGGAGGACAGATGGTCACCTTCAAATTTTTATATACAAAATCACCCTATCAAAGACATAGATGAATCAACTTTAAAAAAAGTTTGCAAATTGTTTTGAATACTCCTGCAATCATGTTTTGCTATCTTCATGGTATATACTCAAAAAAGATGATTTTGGGACAGAACAGAAGTAATTATTGCTGGGTTTAGGCTACCTAATCTAATTAGAATGTAACTATTTTTTTCTTTCTGTCTAAGATGCTAATATCTCACAGAAAAGTGTGGCTAGTACAATCAAAGTGTACCAAGCAGGTCACTGACTTGGTCTTTTTACCCTGTAAATGAGGTGATCAAGATAGAAAAATGAGAAGTGTCTAAATAATCCTGAAGCGTGGCAGCAAGATAGTGAACAGGGAACAATTTTTCAGTGTGCCTCATATGACAGGAGCTAATAAACATCAAGCAGCTGTTACAAACAAGTAAAGGCAGATCTTTTCTCACACACAATGTAAAACTGAAATTCACTGCCAGGGGATATTGTGGGTGGGAAGAAAAATCCATCAAGGGCTATTTAACACTAAGATATCATCTCTGGCACAGGAAATCTCTGAGCCATAGATCACTAGAACCTGAAAACTGTGAAGGAGGGAGACATAACAAAATAAAATGGCTGTATAGTTGATTATTCTTCCATAGCCATCTGCTACAGCCACTGTCAAAGAGCAGATGCTCCTCAATACAAAAGACAGGTCCTTAATCTGAACAAGTGAAAACATCTTTGTGCCATTATATATGAGGCAAATTAAAAAACTGTGTTAGCTGTATCCTCACACATTTCCCCTTTCCGCATAAATAAATAAACACACACCCATATCCATAAGCATGTGTAGCTATGTCTGCATATCCATGTATACATTCCTGCAAAAGCGATAGCCATGGTTTTCTTTAGTTCCAGGTACCCATTCAGCAGCAAGTAATAACACAAACTGCTGTCTTGGGAGAGCCTTAGCAGTCCCTTGGTATGGGGGCTGTGCCACTGAGACTCATGTTACAAAGACTCATGCTCCAGAGACCCCTGAGCTGGCAGAAACTGCAACTTCCGTAATGGTTTTTGACAGTTTATTTTTATGTTATGCACCAGATTAAAATAAAAGAAAAACAACACACCAGAAAAAAAGAAAATCAAAAAGAAACCAGCTGAAATTCCAGCGTGCAGCTCCATAATCAGACCCACATGTGCCTTCTTCATGGTTAGAACCTCTCGCTCTTCCTCACAGACATCTGCCACAAACCTCAAGGCATTATCTGGAGCATCCTTGTCCTTACTGCTCGAGTTTTCTCAGGTCTGCTTACCCATGTCTCTTCAACCAGGGAGCTTCAACCTCTCTGGCTCTAAGCCTTGTTCAGTCACCTTGTTCCAAAGAAGTGTGCTTTTTCCCTGTCCTTCTCCTTTGTTAAATGTTTTCTGGTCTGAATATCATCTGACAGACTTCAGATTTCCAGTTACAGATATCTTCCCTCAAACTCCCAAACTTATCATCTTTTGCCAAAATATTCCTCAACTGTGATCTTACTTACCCTTTCTCATCAATTTCTATCCTGTCCCAACCAGTTCTGTGCTCCACTTCTTTTATTCCAGCTTTTGCCTAATCCTATCAGTTTTGTTTCTTTCTTATTTCTTTCTTCTCTTCTCTACACAAGAATTTTTTCCTCTTTTTGCATTTAAACTAGGTAATGTCCTTCTGCAGATTTAATGAATGGGCCTACACAGCCATAACTTCCCTCCCCTTGCTGAATGAACCAACTGGGAAAATCTTTTTCTTCCCCAAAACAAATTTCTGCTAAAGTGGAAATACTTATTCAAAATAATTAAGAACATTATTACACAGCCTAGTATGGATTATCTGGGTAGGTTATAGCTTTTTGTTTCCTTTGTTGATAGGTTTTGGTCTGGACTTTGTTATGCTTTGCTTGGGTCACTAAAAGAGTGTCATCTTGGCCCACTACCCAAAAGGCTTGTGCTTCTTGTCTTCATAAAATTTCCTGAGTTCTACTTGTGTACTTACTGATAACACTCACAGTTCTGTCAAGGTATTTTGAGATCACACGTATCTTTGCCAAGTTTGAAATCATTTACCCCCAGGAATCCCACCATGAGCCTCTGGCTCAAGTTCCAGCCTTTGTCCATCCAACTGCATCAGTGGCTCCTCTTCATCCTTCCCTTGAAGAAGTCAGGCCTCTCAATCTGTGCCATGATGGTGGCAGCAGCAATGCTCTGAGCACAAGAGGCAGATACTAAGCAAGAAGGCCCACTGCAAATCGGGGTTCACCCTCTCAAGCCCAGGCTGTTACCCTGTGAGAGCTGCTCAGTGCCCCAACAGGGGAAGAGACAGCACCCACATAAACACTGGCATTTTAGAGTGCTGTGTAATGAGAAGCGAAGCTGGGAAAATACTTTTGATTTACCTAAATGTGTTTTATCCAAACATATTCGCAAGAGTATCTGAAATATTTCAATGGTACGTTCTACACACACACACACAGCACTGACATCTAGTCTAGCAAAATCTTTCTAGCAACAAAGTTTTATCTGATGGGCAATTGACAATGCCAGTGGTTGCATTGATAGTTAAATTAACTGCAAATTTTTTCCTTTGCATAACTACACAGCACAAAATTACAATGAAAAGGACATTAATAGACATCTAACAGCTCTGCACACCTAATCAAATACTAAAAAATCATCAGATTAGTCAAAGGTAAAAGGATAATATCAAAGAGGAACATCTTCTACATTGTTCTGCAGGCTGTACATGCATTAGGTCTTCTTGATCATGAGTTGTTTAGGTTCAGTGTTATAAATATTCATGTTTCCTTCACCAGCTGCACCCCTAGAAGAGACCAGGCTCTCCTGCTTTCTCTTCAGGTCTTCCCCGTGAATGCAAAGGGAGGAGTGGAGCCATTGGAAGGAAGCAATGATTGATATGCAAGGAGGAGTAGGATTGCAACTGAGTCTGTGTGAATGAATGTCATCCCTTTTCCTGAGCTTTGCAGAACAGAAAGATGCTCTAGAACTCCGGAATGGACTTTTCAGCTAAGACAGCATCTAAACTTGGCTCTGCTGAGAGGAGTGATACGTATCACAGGCTGCCAAAACTCCCACAGAAAACTCTTCACCGTAGAGACAGTTTGCTGTCCAAACAATTTTCAGCTGAGGAAATAAAAAAGGTTTACTGGTTTGTTTTTTGGTTTGTTTTTTATTTTTAAGAGGAAATGGGATATTTAGTGAAAGTGACCAATGTTACAGAACTAATATCTGTCTCACCATGTTTTTAATCTTATGAAAACTATATCAACTTTTAATCTTTGCACTATCTTACAGTTCAGATTTCCAAAGATCACAAACTATGCACCGCTAAAAAGCTTTGCAGCAAGTGAAACCATCATCACAGATATTGTACAAGAAGATGAAAGATTTTCTTCTTCCTTTTTTTTTTTCCTCTTACTCCAGGTTACTAGAAAATATGAAACTGCTAAGAGAAAAAATAAAAAGGGCAGCCAGGACATTCTGTTCACTTGCCCTTTAATCTTTCTGCTGTAATGCTAGTATAATAATTAATACCAATTAATTTCATAATTCTGTCTACAATTCTGTATGTATTAAGCAGATTAATCTAGTCCATAGGAAAAAATAGTGCTGTATTTGATAGTCTCTAAGGTTAAGAGCCATTTTATTATTGGCGTTTTTTCAAAATTTCTATCCTTGGCTTGGGAAGCAAGTTAAAAACAGTATGAAAAAGTAAAGTCTCTCCTAGAGAAAATGAGTTCTACATCAAAAAAAAATCTAAAAAAGTAAAATTTATTTTTTAATACAATCACAGAAACACTGAATTACCATTTCCAACCTGAAACTATGGAGTTCCAGCATGGTGTGGAGATAATACAATTGCAGCAGTTTAAGAATGTTTTCAGCCTCAGTCCCACATCACCTTTCTCAAAATAAGCCTTTGCTTGCAAAAAGGACCTGTAAAAATTGTACCCACAGCATTTTATAGGATTAACAACTTGCCAAAATGAATGATCTTTAATGGATTCCAGTTACTAGAGAATATTAAGAGAACATAACAGAAAATACATAATACAGAATCAAGGTTGAATATATGTCTTTACTCTGTTTTACTTTTGCATTGCATTCCTATCTGTAATTACAATGACACACAAGGATATATCTGTTGCACCCTTTTGCAATTAGCTGCACATGGTTAATCTATTTTAGCATGCGTATTGCTTTGTATATGCCATGCTAGACCACAAAAGTTATTTATATGATATGTAAATATAAATTGCATTTACACAATATGCTACAAATTATGGACAACAATGACAAAAGTAGCAAATATCTACTAACTAGCAGACTAGGCCAACCAAATAGTCAGCCAAGAGTTGCCTAGATGGAAAGTTATATGCTTTTATTTAAGGTTTGCATTTAATTTAAACCGATACAAAAAACATTATGCAAAACCTCATTTTAGTTTACACAAGGCTTATCTCTTTGTTTTATGTAATCTAGAAATAAACCTAAAGAGAATTTGATCTTAAGGTAAAGAGAGTTCAGGTCTTACCTTGTTCTCTATTTTAGACAGTGAGTTCTATATATAAACTTTATAGCCATAGCCATCATTATACAAAATAACCATAAAAAGTCTTTCCTCCATAGTGTGCTATACATTCATGAATAAAATCAGAAAAAACATACGCATTTTACAATTACTATCCAGTAAATCCAGTGACGGATGCAAAAAGGTGCCCAAGAAGCAGAGAGATTAAGGAATTAATTTGATTTTAAAATGACAGCAGTTTACAGTTCAAATTATTTTTTGCAACAAGGGTATAAGTTCAAACAGTTTCTTTCATTTTTTTCTTCTGAAATATGTGTTGTTTAAGGAGCACCAGATGACTACATACTATGCACTATGTAATCCACTGTATCATTTTCAGCTACCTCAGATTTAAGTGTATTGAAACAACAAATTTTGAAATAAAATTTTTTAAAATGTACTCAACTAACAAGAAAATAAGTGAATTATATAAATTAGGAACAGCTCTTTACCATTTTTAATATTCACAGCTATTTACATTTTAAAATTAATAAATACACATGAATACCATATAAAAATAAAGCATGGCAGAAAAATTCAAAAGGATGCTCTACGAACTTCTATCTACATACAAAAAGGGGGAGAATGCTGTACTAAGTTAAAATCTTCAACTAGGTTTTTTTTTTTTCATTGGGATGTTAACTTAGTTAATTCTCAGCTTTTTAATTCGTTAAGCTTGATAAACTAAATACAGGCCTCAATGTATTTGCTAACTTTTTGAAAACCCCAGCTTCTGTGTGAGAAGAGACCTCCTCAGTGAAGTAGAAAAAGTCTAATTCCATGAGGCTGATATAGAAACTCTTGAAAATATTCTGACTTATCCCTCTGTTAAACATGCAAATATGCTGCTTAAAGCCTTCCCCTTCCAGCCCTGATTCTCCTAGGAAAACATGTCAAGTATGTCAGATGATAGATTTCCTAAGGGCCATTCTCACTTGCCATGTACTGTGAAGAATTTTCTTAGAGAGAAACTTCTATGGAGCAAGTAAAAGTGAAAAAAAGAGAAACATTTATTCTCAGAATAAATCTATTTGCCTATTAATGCTCCTTATTTCTCAAGATATTCTCTCAGGAGTTATTCCAGGCTTGCTGCCAATCCAGTCAGAGAGCTTTGCAGTTCTGGGTTTGTGGCACCTGACTCAGTAAGAAACAAAGTGAATCTGATGCTACATAGCTGAAAATCAAAGCTTAACTCCAGGTCCACTGCTGAGGAGCCCTCGGTCTCACCTGCTCTCGAAAGGCACACTCCTGTGAAAATCAAGGGAATGTTCAGATATTTAACGTGCCTTTCCAGCTTTAGCTCTGTGGTGTCAGACTTGGCTGAGGTTGGTGAGCTCTCACTCAGACTTGGATCTAAATGCAGAAAAGGTTCAGCATTAATAGCATTGAAGTTTCCTACTGCTGATTTCTGAGACAGAAAGTGGATATCTAAATAAGGATCTAGCTATAAATCTCAGGTTGTATCTACAAAACAACCAAATAAAGGCATCTTAATTGCAATGCAGGTGCAATGATCTCAGTTTAAAACTTGGGAGAATTATATCTAAAGGAGTTATAAAAACATGTGGTTGTATGAATTAGTTCAGATTTCTTTTCTTGTCAGATCTCAAAACTGGAATGGGATCATCAAAGGAAGCATAACCAGAAATCACCAGCAACATTCTTTCCTCATATTCAAGATAAACCAAACACATGCTGTACAAGCTAGGGCCCAGTGTTGCCTAATGGACACAGTATTGCACTGAAACAAATTTTCTAAGCGGTCATAAAAATGTCCCACTGCACAGATGTCAAGTCTAGTTCCCTGGTAAGATTCAAATTTGGAAAATTACAGTATTCTGTTTTCCTAAAACTTTGTTTCCTTCACAGTAATACTGTTTATTTACTACCCTATGATGCTGTATGGTGTCAGTCCATGTCCTTTAACATTTTTTAGCAATACCTTCACTTTAATAATGTACAGATTAGTTCCAAAAGTATTTATAGATCTTAATGTTATACCAACATAGCTTTTTATGAACTCCTGTATCCAGAGTCACTTTTCCACAATACCAAATCTATGACAAAATAAATCCAGACTTGGATGTTTCCTTTCTTGGGAACAGTTTGGGGCTGCAGTCGTTTTTCTCCCAAAAATCCCTTGCTCAAACCCTGGGAAATCTGCTCATCAAAATCCAGCATAAGGTTGGACTAGAATTGCCCAAGTACTTTGTGATCCTAGTTGGCCATAAGCACTCTATACAGAAAAATCTGTAGCATGGGATGTAGGGTTTGGGATAGGCCAGAACCTACAGGCTCCATGTTCGTCATTTTTACTTTTTACAGTAATGGCACAACTGCAGAAATTTTCTGTTGGCAGAGTAAACACATTTTATCAGTGCTCTTTTAAAGGGCACAGTCTTAAAAATATTTTGTGGCACAGGCAGTCAATCAGCCTGCGCTGCTGGTTTCAGTGTGACTGCCACCCACAGAGACGCTCTGCTGTTGCAGTACTGGGAGAGGAAGAATAAATATAAGAAAGCTACACAGCCAAGCTGCTTCTGCCAGAACCAAAGCCAACCACTCACTTTGATAAGCATTCAGTCAGGACTTTAGTGCTTGCACTGTATTTTTCTTCTGCTGCACTGTTGAGGGATAATTGTGTTTGTATTTGTCCTAATGATGTGATTATGCATTGTGTTTGCCCTTTCCATGTGATGTCAAAGGAACTAATGGCATCCCCTCAGGATTAAACAAAGCAGTAAGTAAATCTCAAACCAAGGTAGCTACTTCTCTGGGAATAAATATATCCAAAAGAGATAGGGAGAAAAACCTCAAAAGGCCTGGCATCCTGCTTTACCTAGTGGAAATAATTGAAAGTTATGCATGTAGGGTCTGGTGAAGAGAGTTTTGAGGGTAGAAGGGTTATAATCTTATGTAAATACTTAAAAACTAGTTTACATATTCATTTAGATAATAAAATAGTCATGTTTTGGTGTACAGAACATCTGTAATTTTAATAAAATGAATCCATTATCTCTAGATATATTTGCAAATTCTGAAAGTTTATTACGGATCTTTATTTGAAAAAGCACTTCTTAAAGAGCAACAGTCTTCCTTAGCTTGGGGAACCTAAATTCAAATCTAAATATGCACAAAGCTGACTAAGTAACATTGACCAGACTCTCATCTTTCTTTCCCATATCAAATGAACTGGACTCTGTATTTTTATAATAAAGGATAACAGGAGTGCTTATTAAAAGGATTTTCATTGCCTTGCCTTCACATCAAGGCAGTACAGCATAAATGAACAGCTTCACAATTGAAGGGCTTGGGTTTTTTTAAATTAGCGGCTATTCTATTTTTTTATTTTTTTCAAGTGAACGGAAATTGACCTTCATTGTCTCTTTAGTCATTCCAGCTCAGAATCAAAGAGCAAGTTAATTATAACCATTTAAAACTTAACAGTTGAAGCCTTTTGATGTAATATCACATTCATTTCTAATTAACTGTACATATGTCTTGCTGAGTTATCCAATAACTCTTGAGATCTGTCAGCATAAAACCTTAATAAAAGCACGAACACTTCAGGATGAAGATCAGACAATCCTTATATAAGAAGAAACAGAAGGTGACAGGGAACAAGAGTGCCTATAGGAAGAAATCTCTGCGTTGCTACTTTTCCCTAATGTTCTTTAAAATATGGCTGCTGCTGCTGCTGAATAGCAGCTCCCTGCCCTGAGAGGATGGGTTATCACTTTTAGTTTTAGAAGAAAAACTAAAATCACATGTAAAAAAAATTTTTTTATCAAGCATAAACATTTTCTTTCTGTGGCTATTTATGGCTGGTGTCCTAAACCTGGCCCTTGAAAAACAAGGAAAGCTATCTCATAAGCTCAGTGGAGGAAGTTAAAGGCAAGAAGATGCTGTCTCTCTCCCAGTGAAACTCTTCTCTCCAGTGACCAGATTTACAGGGTGTGGTATTTGACTTGGGTTGTGGGTTTGGCAATCAAGATCCAGCAATGTGCTGGGCCTGTTTGGGATCTTAATTTTGTTTCTCTGAAAATGAAAATACTAATTCATAAAGATCAGCATCATCATTGTTATCCTTAATACCTTTGTCCCAAAAATAAGTCATCTTGAAAAAAAGATTTCACACCATGATCTCAAATATGGCTTTTGTTCCACATGACATTTAAATTGGCAATGATCTAAAGAGGATTCAGGAAAACATCCAAAGTCAAGGTGGGCCTGCCTTATAAAAGCCAAACCTATCACCCAAGGGATAGATTTGTCTGGGTGGTTTTTAACTTGGTGTGGGAAGGATAGGAACAAATTGGTTATCCACTCTGCTTCTTCCCTTCAGCTTTTATCCCTGTATGAGATAAGACAAAATTGAACCAAGTGCTGTCCCAGAGCTCCCTTTGCCCCATTGAGCTCAGCTGCCCACAGCCAAGGCATTTAAAATGCAGAGCAATCTCTTTGCTCTGAGTAGTGACACTAAGGGGGTGGAGGTTGTCTTTGTCTACAGCATAACCATAAGCCAGAGTAAGAGTAATAGCCATGTGGAGGAATTCAGAGACCAGAACCAAATGGCTGGCAACCCTTTGGAAAGAGAAGTTCTACAAGAGGATGCTGGGAAGACCAAAACATCAAGAACAGCGCGACAAGAAGCTGTGCTTGTTTTTCTTGATTATAAATTGAATAATTGCTGTTTGGAGGTTACTCTGGGAGAAACGTTTACAACACAGCTCTGAGGAAGGTCCAGGAACAACTAAAAAGACATTGTGAATTCACATTATTCTGAGGGATATAATTTACTGTGGGTTACTGCTACCATAAGGAAGAATGAAAATCACTATGTGCTGGATAACTAAGCACTCAGGAAAAGAAGCAAGGAGCAACAGTAGGCACCATTGGAGAAAGCCCATATATTACTTTTTCATGGAATGAAAGAATGACACATCCTAAGTCACAAGCTATTGCACATTCTACTCTGCACACCTCCATTGAAATCAGTAAGTTGACAGGAGTGAAGAAATGCCAATCACATTCTAAGTATGTTTTCCATAATTTTCCCAAGGAGTTTGACTTTATTTGATTTATTGATAATTCATTCTACTTAGTAGATAGGTGCATTTTTTAGTTTTCAATTCACTGAGGTTTTTGTCTCACTGAAAATTGGTAAGCAGAAAGGTTATTGCTGCCAAGGTCTGGGAAGAATCAGACAGAAGGACTTCTGTTCCATAATTCTGTATCCATTTAGACTTAAAATAAAAGCATATAATTGACCACAAAAATTAGTTTTGTCCTCGTAAAATCTTTCCAAAAAATACTGAGAGGAAATTATGTCACTGAAAATATTTTGTATTCAAATGTTTTTGTTTAGCTTCTTGTCATAGCCAACTAGCTGTCATGAAAGCACTTTCATATTTACAGTGTTTCTCAGCATGAATGATCCCAAAATGTTTTGGGTTTGGTTTCTTTTGGTTTACTTGCTTTTTCAAAGGAGAAAATAAAATCACCACTGAAATGCAGTCCCTTCGGCCTGGAAGAAGGCTGGCAACTAAACAGAAGGGGATATGGAAAGGCCATATAACTAAAATATTAACTAAATCATTGCCAGTGCTTTAAAGCAGACTATGCACCATAAAAGTGTGACCAAAATGAATTTAATATCCATACAATGTTTCTATTTTGAGGGTCTACACCAAACCTCAACTTTATAATAGAAATTCACTTAGGAAACTAGATGCTGTCGGTCAATATGGCTCTGGGATATATGAAAACTAATTTATCAGCCTTTAAGTTCCCATTGCTCTTCCCCTAACCATGTGTAAATTGAACTTGGGAGAAATTCAAATGCAATTCTTCAATCTGAGCTACCTGTACTGCATGAAATTAGTATAATTAATTTATCAACATGCTGACCATTTCCTCTGTGTAGCTATACCCAGTGTCTGGTAAATAGATAGTATAATTTGCCTTTCATGGGTCTGAGAAATTAATGGTGGCATCTGCAGGAACTTTAAGCTTTTTCCCCTTTTCCAGCTCTGACAACAGCAGCCAAAATACTATTCATTCATATTTGACCTATAGCTATTCAAAGACTTCCGTGTTCTTTTTCTCGCTTCTAATCTCCACCAGAAACTGTCCTCTCAGCATCAGCAGAAAAGCAGTCCCTGCTATTTACAATGTCCAGGTTTAGTCCAGTCTACTTTAAAGGATTGACTATAGATACATCAATCGCTTTTGAAGAGTGATGGCCAGTTTACCAAACAACTAAAAGGTTTTTGTAATAAATCTTTCCCACTTGAAATGCCATTCAGGGATTCACTGCCGATGCCAAGCAGAGGTCAGCAGCTTCATGATCATAAAATCATCACAGAGTCATTAAGGCTGAAGAAACTTTCTGCACAAAACCAAGTTTTAGACAAAAACACAACAGCTGCTCATTGTGAAAACCTGAAAGATTGTGATGAAAATTCATAAAGGAAACCTGCATTGGAAAGGAGTTATCTAGACAATCACTTATATTTAATGAATATGAAAATCTCATTTTGTGTGGGGAAAAAAAAAAAAAAAAAAAAAAAAAAAAAAAAAAAAAAAAAAAAAAAAAAAAAAAAAAAAAGAGCCATAGGATGCTCATTTAACTCCTCATTTTTTTAAGCTAATAAAAGACAAAGCTGGGAAAGGAAACCTGGGGACCCAACATGTGCTATCACACCCTGCCATGTCATTCTTTTCAGAAATTCAGTCTGAAGTAGTTTGGGTTTTGGTCTGTTACTTGTCCCAGCAGGTTTTTCCAGAGCATCCAGACTCTGACAGCTGGATACCACATTCTCCATTCCTAGATGAGTCTATCTGTGCTTCTCCACAGACGTTAGTGCTCATCTTATACAGTTTTCCCCATTTTTAATATTTTACAGTCTGTTGTCTTTACAGGCAATATAGCCCTCCCCTCTCATCCTTTTTCTCCCTGAATATAGCAATCATCACTTTTTGCATATTGTGTTACTTCTTCTCCCAGTTTTGACCAGTGCAGTCACAGTTGTCACCCCTGAAGAGATGGCAATCACAACACTTCCGAACTGAGAAGAAACAGAAATCTTTGATCTCCCAAAAATTCCATGGAGAATTTTTCAGAACAACCCAAACAAGTATGATGACATGAAATGGATGCTGTGACCTTCCAGGAGTCTGTTCGCCTGGGCATTGAAAAATGATGTTTTAAATATCTGTCTTTTTCATCTGTTTTTCCCAATACAGAAATCTGTATCCAGATACTTAGATTAATTTGTAAAATATTTCTTTGCCTATATTTTGACCAACAGTGTTACCTTCTTATTTATATATTATATAACACAAGTTTGTCTATAAGGAGCCTGAAGGAAAGAGTTTCTGCCTTCTACAGAAGCAAAAGGAAAGGATGTCCAGGAACCAGAATTTACTGAATACTGTCTGCCTGGGGCACTGAATACTGCCCAACTAGAAAGGGAGTCTCCTTATCCAGATAACAGAAAGAAAAAAAAAAAAAAAAAAAAAAACCAAAACCAGAAGACTGTATGGGTAATATTGGGTAATATTATTTACTCCAATTGTAAGCAGAAAATGCCAACTTTAGCAACACTACTTCAGACTGACTCCCAATGAAGTGTCCATCATCAGATCAAAGACACCACAGACCAACAGGTCTGGTAGATAAGATGAGAAGTTACAAAGCCTGCAGTACAAAGCCTACAAATTCCCAGTACAAGAAAAAGGAAGAAAAGTGGATGGGGAGGATAGCCTTGAAATTATGATCACATAAGCTATTCAAATCTGCTTGACCTTATAGGGCTGCTTCTGAGATGCCAGCACATCAGCCATTATTCCTGAAACCTCCTGGAGGAAAGGGGAAGTATCAGAGGTCTAAGAAATGAGAAACAGTGCCACTCTTTAAAGGAGATAAAGGTTTGAGTCGACAGAACTTCAGTTCTGTTTCAGATACAAAAACAAACAAACAAAAAAACAAACCAAACCAAAAACTAAAACAAAATAAAAACCCCAAACAAACAAACAAAAACCCCAAAACAAACAAGCAAACAAAATTACTACCTAGAAGAAAAAGAGGAGACTGGGAAGTTTTCAAGAACGTATTGTTTCAAACCATTCTATCTTTCTTCTAGGGCAATGTCATAACTGACTTTAGCAAAGCATCTATTTCTTACCTGTTCCCACCAAACAAATTCTAAGGCTCTGTAAGGGTCTTCCCTGGATGCAATATGGTCAGTATTCATATTAGCCACCTCAGGGACTCTGTACAATACAGAGTACACTTTATAAAAACACTGGCAACACTAAACTGGAAGGGAATGAAATCATGTTAGATCAAAAAACCAATTTTGTTCAGGAAAAGTAAAGTGTTATGCAGGCATGAAAAATTTTATAAAATAATATTTTCCAACAGAATTATAAGCTGCTGAAAACATCACAGTTCTGCTGAAACTGATTGGAAAGTTATAAAGAATAACAAGTTAAACACAAGTTAATAACTTCATGCTGTTGCTATAATAAATAAAAAAGGAAAACCAATGCACTAGATTCCTAATTAGGATTACAGACTGCAAGATTTATAAAGGGATCCTTCTGTTCCACCTAACATCAAGAACTTTGCTATAAAATGTATCTGTCAACCAAAATTCAAGGAAGATTTAGAACAACCTGACAAGTGTAGAGCAGAGCAATAAGAACAATGAGAACTAGAAAACATCCTTGGTTACAGAAGACAGACAAAATTAGAAGAGAAGGTGAGGTAAGACACAGTAAATCTTTCAAAAGCAGAATAAAATGAAATAAACAGAAAAGGATTCGTTTATTCTCTTATGGCATTTTAGATATCCTAATGTATGCCAGTTGGCCTCAGTTGCCTGTACAGGACAGCAGGATTTGTTTCTGTAGGATTTGTTCCTCATGCACTAAGCATTCAGAGATGCCATAGGGCATTTGAAGCATCATTGGGCACCTCTGACAGCCCAATCTCTTCTTCTAAAGGAAGACGACTGCCATAGAGATTATGCTGTGGGCAACAGACCTCAAGGTTAAGTCAATACTGAGCAGTGTACCTTCTACCTATACCCTATTACTTCCAAAAGTCTTATATCTGAAATAAATCAGATAGCTTTCACTCTAAGTATTTACTCGGCTCCATTCCCCACAAGGGGTGAGCAACTAAGGCAGGTGCAGATATACGTACTGCAAAAATAAGGAGCAATATGACATTAATTTCCCCCACAGTAAAAATATTAACTCCTAGGTCATCCAATATTTTCACTCCATTACAGGCAATGGTTATGATGCAAGAAATACAGACTGAAGTACTAAGAGCTACACTAAAAAGGTCAGATAGTAAAGCCTTTGATTATTCTTTTAACCTATTCTGTATGAGAAACCTCTACTCTCCTGTACAGTGTTCCACTAAACTTTCTGAACTCTGGTAAGAATTGCCATTACACACTACAGAAGTCATAAATCATGAAAACAGCATGACTCCTCTGAAGGCAATATCATTCCCCAAAACAAAACGAAAGGAAATTTTAGCTGTTATGCATTCAGCAGAGAAGTCAGTAAGTGCACTGTAATACGGCTGTGCTTGGCATTTTGTCTATATATTGTGTTTTAAACTTCATTGTCAGGTGCCATTAAGAAGATCAAATGAAGACCATATTTTGGCCTCAGTAAAAGATGAAATGTTCTCCATCTCTGAAAACAGACAAACTCATCCACAGTAATTGGCCATTCATCGAGGAAGATATAACCCAAAGCATTCCAAATTGGTATCTTTTAGTTTCATCTGTGTTTTGAAGGGAGGAAGAAAATATCAAAAAGAAAACAAACCACTGCTTCTCTGCAGAAATTCATTTTCAGCTTTCCCATCCTGCCTACTTACTCTGTGTCAAATAGTGCATAAACAAAAGAATGGTGAGACCATTGGTGTGACTTTTTTCTCATCATCTGGCAATTCAATAAAATAGAACCCAGTACACCTGGCAATTGCAAACTGCTGCTGGCAACAACTTCTTCAAAGAACTTCTCAAAGTTATCTATACAATAAACAAATTTTCTATGACTGTGATTTACTTAAGCAGGACTGTGGTAATATTTTCCAGAAAACTTTGCACTCTTTTAGCAGCATGGTGAAAAGCATAGGATGAAATGCACAACAGACTTGTTCTGGGTAAATGTGTGTAAGCTATCAGCTGACTTGGCTCTTTGATTCCTTGTGAAGTCTTTGATAAAGACTCACTTATAAACTGCTGTTGAGCTTCACCTTCAGTTTCTGGCATGCTAAATGATGAAGTTTACAGTATTTTTATTGTCTTTGTGGCATGAATACAAGCAAAGGATACAGTCAAAGAAATTAAGTGAAACTAAACAGATTAGGCTTGAAAGCCCTTACCAAATATGAAGTAAAAAGATCTTTTGGACTTTTGAATCCCAACCTGTATTTTGCTTCAGCATCATCCTATAGGCAATGTGATATTCTCAGATAACTTGTGTCTAACACAGAAAGAAGCTCAAAAATTTACACCAGTATTTACAAAGGTCACATTGTATGTAGGGAATATTAATGAACAAATAACTGTGCGTAATACTTTCTGTTCTTTATTTACCTCCTGGATATCTACAGTTCTGAGCACAGCCACAAACTAATTAGGCTTTTTGCAACATTCTTGTTGCACAAAGCCCAGCATGCAACTTTATAATAAGTAATAGTAATTGAAACAAAATTGATTTCACTCACATGGATTCTCTCACACTCCTATTGTCATGTTCAAACAGTCTGGCTACAGACACTTTAGTGACATGACAAGGCAAGGGACACTGATATTCATGATATCGCCTGTCTTAGACTGGCAAGCATGTGCTGGTCCCCTGATTTGCCTTTTCTGCCTGTTAGGGCTTGACAGGAATGCTGGTATTTTGCTTTTTCCACCAAGCAGCACTCCTGTAAGTCATCAGGTAACAATGATGATTTTCTCATTATTCTTTGGATTCCATTTCCACGTGTAGCCTGTCCTTCATCTTAGCCTGTCTTTCATTTTCCTTTTTCAAGGAAAGAAGGAAACACATTTCCTTTGATGTCTTGAGAATATGGAAGCAGATGTACTTACTACCTGCTATTCTGGATACAGAATACACGTGCCATTCTCTTTTTCCTTCTTCTTGATTTTTGAGGTTTTAAAAATTAATTTCACTGGTACTTTTATATATAGACACTCTCATTCATGTCATTTCTAACATTTCTGTTGTGAATCTCTACATTCTTAATGCTGAAACTCAGGGTTACATCAGTTGTCTTATTAGCCCCTTCCCTGTTTATTCATGAAAACAGTAGGCCAAAATCCTTTCCTTACCCAAATGCGTAATACAAAGAGCAAAGCACAGTGTAAAAATAAATATACAAAAGACCTGAATGACAGGATCAAAATGAGAGCTAAGATACAGTTCCATTTCCTATATGGAAATTCTTATGGCAAAAAGAAGAAAACATAGAGGCCATAATTCTAAAATTTTCAATCTTCAATCACTAATTGAAGAGCAATTTAAAATCTAGGATTAAAAAATGTTTTCATAAAAGGCAATTGTCACTCAATTAGTGTAACTTTAACAAACCCATATTTAATATGATCCCCATCACTTGCCTGATATACTAAAACACTATAAGGCAGGCAATACTTCCAATGAATTCAGGATACTTTGTCTAATTTTAGTACTTTTTACACTGCCACAAGAAACATAATGAGCACAGAGTCTTTAAAGATGTTTTCTCTCCCTGTGGATGGCAATTCACTGCAATTCACAACTGCTCAAGGGCATTATGATACGACTGCTGCTACTCCTGCACATCAGAACAATAGCCATTTTCAAAGGCAACAAAAGAGTGATGGACAAATGGCTTAGTATGAACTAGCAAATCTTAAAAGGCTTTTGCCCTGTCCTCCACTTGCCCTTTTGGAAAGCAGCTTTTGTGTTATCCTTATAGCTTAGTTACAGTGCATACACCATTTCAGTGTCTAGAAACCTTCAGAGATATTCACATCCTGTCACTTACGGGAAAGAATGGAGGTTTTCAGAGCACAGCTATTTTTCAAGAAGTGTCATATTTGAGATAATAATGCCATCTACTTTATAAACCTGAAGGTGGGGGTTGCTTTCTACTAAAATGCTGCAACAGGACTAGAGAAAGTGCTATATATTGCAGCAATGTAGGGAGAAAAGACGGCAATTCGGGGAAAGTAAAATAAAAGGTCTGGTGGGTTACAGTGTCCTTAATTAAAAAAAAAAAAAAAAAATCAGGGAGCTTCGTTGTAAGTTTTTATGCCAGCAGAGAGGAGAAGGTTATAATGGACAGAAGTCTATCTCCACTTGAGATGAAGGAAAAAAATGAAGTTCCAGCAAGCCCAGTACTACTGCAAGCAGCTATCGCCACCAAAGTCTGAAGTCCTAAGAAAATAAGACCTGACTGCCCAAACAGCCTTAAAGATCACACACCCAGGAACATGGTGTAGCTCACAATATTTGGTGTAGCTCTGTGCTTTCCTTCTACATTACTATAGAAGGTTCAGGTACTCACCATCATTTTTGTACTAAGAACGCACTGATAGAATGCATACAGGTCACCCTTTGTAAAATATTATGAGCAAAAAAAAGTCTAGTGAAAATGCAAACATTAAGAAACTCTCTTGTTTAACAACAACAAGAAAAAAGTTGAGCAATAAAAGGTTAGAATCACAATTTAAGTTTCTGGTGTTATCTAAAAGAGACCTTATTTAAAATTTATCCAAATTACTAAAATCTGAAATAGGAACAGGTACAGGGTCTTCAAAGGCACATTCTTTGTATCCCTTTATTCCTCACAGAGATGGGTATCTCTGGTTACTAGGAATGACAGCTGGCATTCATGTGGAAGGAAGGAGTTTCTTTTTTCACTATTACCTCATTGTATATACAAAAACGTTCTTCTGAGAGATGATGTGATTTGACATGAAGTGAGGCAACGGTAAGAAGATTTTTTAGAGGTTTCTTTCAGCTTGGGTGATTCCTGTCAACTTAAAAGACTGCCACAGAGCAAAATGTTTTGTGAATAATTAGCAGGTTAATTACCCATAAGCAGTGAGTAATTTGTATTACCTATGTGGTTACCTCACCACACTCAGACCCATGCTGATTGCACATGTCTGTGTTGCACTACAAATTAAAGGATCAACCCTGCAAGGCACTGTCTGTCCTTGAGTCCTATTGTTTTTCCAACAATGTGCAATACCTAATCCAAAAAAGATTCCTAAAGGATGACAAATGTGTGGTGGAATGGATGGGATTCCCTAGGAAAACGTACTTTTGAAAATAATAGCCAAGAAAAGCAAAGGAAGAGGCAAGTTTAAGTGAACAAGCCCCTCCACAGCAAAACTAAATACTTGCTCCTCTGGTTATAATAATTTTCCTTTATTGTCTATTCAGTATTCACAAAATCACAGGAATCATCTGCTGTAGGAAATGACACAAACATTACTGCTGGAGTGGCCTCAGCTGCTGACCATATGCATGCCAACACCCACCCCACCCTGGGGCTTCAGGAAAATGAGAAATTTCTCATTTTGCCCAGAAACACATTCACAGAGTTCTCTGAACTTTCTTTAGTTCATGTCTGTTGTTTTCAGTCATACCAACACTTACGCATGCAATGTGTAGGTCAACAGAGTTGGGTACCCATGGTAAAATAAACCTTATTAATTAAATTCAGAGAAATTTGTGTAATTTTACTGTATTGACCACAGTGAAACCAAAACTTCTCCTGATAGCACTGCACTGCCAAGTTTCCTGGTGAATCCATAAGGTTAATTCGTGACCCGACCTGAAACAGATGTGTGCCAGGAAGGGAGTGGGCTCACAGCCTGTTGATGCTGCACTCCACCAGGCACAAAGCACTTCCTGGCTGGCACTGGATCAGGGTGAGTTTAAGGCACATCGCCACCACCCTGCTGTCTCCTCTCTCACCAGGCTGTGCAGCCCACCTACCATCTCACAAATGAGACTTTGCTTTGAATAGATTTCCTTTTAATTTAATAAAGCATTGAGGTGAGCTACAGGACAACCTGTCTCTGAACTTTGCCTCAACTGGAAACTGTAACGCTAAAAAAGAAAATTATCAATCAACAAGAGTGACTCAGAAGCAAGTTCCCAGTTTTTGCTATCCAAAAGCCATTAAGTAAGCATCAGAATGCCAAGTATCCTAGGCTGCCAAGGGAAGTATGTGTGAATGAGACAGGAGGATGAAAAAGTATCCTGAACTATGTAGAAATTTTACACTACAGTCCAAAGGAAACATGTCTGAATGAATAATCATCTCTTATTTAGTATGAAAGAACAGAGTCTGTTTTACTGTAGGCATAAAAGGCTTCTTCCATTTCCTGTACACTGTGCACAAATCTCTTCCAGTAGAAAATTCTAGTTTGTTTTTCCACCAAAATACTTAAAGGCTTACAAGGGCTTGCTTTCCCAAAGGCCTTAAAAATGCTGGTAGACAGAGCTGTGATTCTAGTGCCCCAGATACTCCAAATTACTCCATTCTACTTTCAGGCAAAATCAAAACTGCAAGCTGTAATATGGTATAAACATGAGCTCAGTCATTAGATTATTGTAAGATGGTGCTCCAAATAGCAAGCAACATCCAGCATGCTGCAGCTCTTTGATTTGACATTTGCTTTTTTCTCTGTTTCTGAAACAAGAGGCTTCTGTGGGTTCAAACAAGACCTTTAAACGTTATTTGATTCATTTATCAGAAATTAATTGTGTGAATTCTCCTTAGTTGCAAATCATCAATATGCGGTCTGTTGCATAGATGCACCTCCCTCTTCTCAGAAACCGTGGGCAGAAGTTTTTGCTGGTGCTTGAAATGTTTCCTAAACCTGTGATTTTTAACCACTGGAATAGCGTTAGCACCACCTAGAGGCACACGTAAAAACCACGCTTACGTTTTACCCACAAAGACGAATTTGAAAATGTCTGTCTGTTACCCAGAAAGATTTGCATTTGAAATTGTCTTTATGTCATCTCTCTTTAGTTTAAGGAGGCTCCTTGGGCCAGCTGTTTTGAAGGTTTTTTATATATAAAATTGTACTCCAACATCATCAAATATGATACTTTTAATCACAAAGAAAAGGATTGTTTGCTTTGCTTTTATCTTCTGCCTTGAAAGAAAGAAACCTAGAAAGAAAATAAATTCAGATTTCTTTTCATATAATTTGAATGGGAAAACCTCCACAGCAATAGGAGCCAAAACCCACAAATGGTTTTGTTTTAAACAAATTGTACTAAAGCAGTCTTGATATACCTGATTTTGAACACAGCTGCTCAGATCTGTCTTTTATTTAAGCTCAGCCTCCCGAGTTTATTGCGATGTATAGTCACCTTCAGCATCTCCTTAAGGCTCAGATATACTTTGCCTGCTATTTTTTCCTTGGTCCATATCACGTCAGTGACTTCAAGGCATCACAGAGTGTCCCTGATAAAGACTTAGTGAGTCTGACTGACGCTCACAAAAACTGTTTGGGAAAGATGTATGCCAACTTTTCTTGTCAGTTTTATTCTGCTCTTGAAAGAGCATTAGCGGAACAAAATTAATTAATATGGGAAAACTACAGTCTTTTTTTGAGACTACTGCTTACCTTTTGGTCAGTTTGAGTAATGATGTCATATTGATGATTCTTTTTAAACAACATATTGTTTTCTAAAATGGCTAAGGACTCTGTGTTCTTAGGTGAAAAGATAGTAGCCAAAGCACTCAGTGCTTCTACGCTATCATTCTAAACCAGAGTACTAAATCAAAGTGGAAGTAATCATCTAGAATTGGGTTATAATGTCAAGAAGACTGAAAGCACAGTATAGTAATTTAACCTCTCACATTGAAAAGGTGAGAATTAGTTTGCTTTTTGTCTTCTAAGGTAAGAGATAGGAATGAAAAATTGAATGCAATTGTATGGACAGATTACTGGATTGAATGGTGGTTTTTATTTTTTGTTTTGTTTTGGTTATTGTTTTGTTAGGGTATTTTTAAGAAAATAAACTGTACAAACCTAAACCTGTTCTTTTGACTCAAAAGACTGAAAACAGAGTATGTACTAAACCAGATCTCAAATATGAGGTCCAAGTTGTTAGATTAGCAGTGTGTCATTCTGCGAATTTGTATAACTAGCTCAGCAATTCCACTGGCAGGAAAGGCAATATGAGGTTTTAAAAGTCGTGCTAATCTTTCTGACAAGTGTAGACCAAAAATGAAAATACATTATTAGCTCAACTTTTTAGATTGGTTAGCATTATTTAAAATGTTACATTACTTTGTTTATTTCAAATAATTGCCAGTAATGAAGAGTTACTAAAAATCTTCTGAATGTCTTCTGTTCTGTCTTCCACACAGGTTAGCCTTCACTGAACTAATTACTCTACATCTCTGTTCCTCTGAGTTGGTGCTGATTGTTTTCTTGTGCAAAGCTTAAGCTCCTACATGCTGAAATCTGGCATTTTGGAGTTTATAAAAGACTGTTCCCATAGCCCTAAAAATACATTAGTTTGTCTTATTCACATTTCTATCAGATTTACTGTAGATATATTATATCTACTTGATTGTCTTGTCCAACATCAGAGCCCAGGCACAGAGGAACTATTAGTTTCATAGGCAGGATTAATCTTTATAGCTTCAAAGCCCAGTACTTAAAGCCCTGCCTTAAAGCCTTACATACCCTTGAGACAAGAAGTACTTGCTTTGATCTAAAGGATTGTTTTGTTAACCTGACAGTCAAATGACTGTTCCTCTTATTTTTTCTGCAGAAAAATGCAGTGTTTCCACTTACAGGACATCATGTGTACTGTCTAATTTATTAATGTATTACAGGTTACTTTCTATTCGATGAGATCTGTCTTACTGATCTGCTGAAACTGTTTCTACTTAGGTGTTCTCCTCTTACAAGTTTGTAACATCATCTTTTTATAACTTCTCACTGTGCTTTTTCACTTTAGTTTTCCTAGCTAGTTTCACTTTGCTGGTTACAGTAAAACTTAGGAG
Organism: Sylvia atricapilla; assembly: GCF_009819655.1. Taxonomy (NCBI): domain Eukaryota; kingdom Metazoa; phylum Chordata; class Aves; order Passeriformes; family Sylviidae; genus Sylvia; species Sylvia atricapilla. Next base: position 50,826,227 of record NC_089142.1, read on the forward strand.
CACATCATACACATGTAAGCTGCAAGTCAACACAGCAAAAACGTTTTACTAACATTTCATAGATACATTGGAAGAACCTATGATTGCGATTTTATTTTCTTTTTACATAAATTGTCAGAGTAACCAGTCTGTGACATCCTAATGCAAGAAAAAAGTTCCAAATATTGTGACAAGTTTCATAAATATTTTTATATACTCTAAGACAGCAAAAAAGCTTTTGTCTTTGGGCTTTGGTATTGGGGGTTTTTGTCATTGTTGCTGGTTTTTCTTGTTTTTTGTTTTGTTTTGGGTTTTTTTTGTTGTTGTTGTTTTTGGTTTTGTTTTTGGTTTTGTTTTTGGTTTGGTTTGGTTTGTTTTGTTTGTTTGTTTGTTTGTTTGTTTGAGGGTTTGGGGGTTTGGGGTTTTTTTGTGTTTGTGTTTTTTTGGGGGGTTTTTCTGGTCACTCAACTACTTCTGACCTTAATTTTTGCATTCATCTTATATTAACAGGTAAAAAAAAATATTTTATATGTTATGCTTGGTAATTCAGTGACAGAATTCAGAAACAGATATACTAAGTCTAAAATAAATTGCAAATAACTTGTACTTATTAAAAAATAAGATTTTGGGAGAGGAAAAAGAATGCATGTGCGTGTCTACATTATGGAACAGAAGCCCTTCTGATTTTGGCAGAGTACAATTTTCGTATATTCACCTTTCAGTGCTTCTGTTAACTATCTCCTCTAACAGTTTTCTGCCTCCATATAATATTCTGTAAGTTTTCTTTGCTGTTCCTCAGTTGTTCAGTTTGGGGTCCTTGGCTGGAAGAAAGATGTGTCATTCTTTTCCAGGCACTGAGTTGTTTAATCTAATGCTGAAGAAGTTCTATGTATTAGAGACTGTGTTTAAAGTAGTTCCTCAAGGGTATCAGGATCCATAATGCAGTTTACTTGGACTGAAAAGCTGGCTAGTATCTCTGTACAGAAGCTAAGAACATAGGCTAAAGATTTTAGTGGGGGAATATTTTTGTGGCGAATGGGAGGTGTTTGGGTTTTTTCAATCTGGGTCTTTGTCAAAATGTGGATACTTCAATTGTCATTTAGACTTCAGAATATTTGAAAAGGACCTTAAAATTCCAAAGGGAGATTTCTTTCTCTCCCTCTCTCTCTCCTCATCTCCCAGATCCCCATTCTGGGGAAAAACTTCAGTCTGTTTTGTTGGTTTGGGTTTTTTTTGTTTTGTTTTTGGGTTTTTTTGGTGGATTTTTTTTTTTGGGGGGGGTGTTTTGTTTTGTTTTGTTTTGTTGTTTGTTTGTTTGTTTTTTCCACAAAAGATCAAAACTTTGGCCACATCTGTGTCCAGTTTTGGCAGCTGAATGTACTGTTCTCCTTGCTAATGCAAGTCTTAGCTGTTGTGTTTTGCCTTTTTCTTTGCACACAAAGCTATGCCATTTACAAAAAACTTTGTGTGTTTTCATTTCTTTTAAAATTATTTTCAATAATTTATACAATATGAGTGGGGGTTTGCTCAGCAAGAACAATACGGTTCTGGAAAGCACCAACACCACCTTTTTCAATAAAGGTCTGGAAAATTTGCTTTGAAAGGTAAAAAGAAAAATAACTTCAATTTAAGCTCCTAGGTAATAATAGCCTGAGTTTGTTCCTTGGTTTGAAATATTACACATCTCCTTGGTCATAGGGCATCTCACAGATATCTTCTAGTCTTGGATTCTTGGTCAGTCATATTCATTTCTAAGGTATGAGAGGCCTTTATGGGTATTGCTGGAGAGTATCAGTATTGCTACGATGAAGTTTTTCTGGTTGCACACAGCGCGGCTACAGCCTCTGTAATCCTCTGTTAGCACTGCGGTGCAAGAAAACTTTTAATGGTGAGCCACCTAACATATTATCTTCATTTAAAAATGTAAAGACTCAAAGGCACAAACTGCTGTCTGGGAAGGCACAATTTGTGTCTAATCCTGAAGTGCTGACAACTCATGCAAATCTAACTGCTGTGTCTAAGGAGCTGTATAAACAGTGTTCTTATTTTGGAATTTAAAGACCTTATTTCAGTTAATGTGAATGTTAGAAGTGAACAAGCTTGTTTATTCTGGTTCTTCAAGCTCATTTTCCTTCTGTTTCATCATATGACACAAAGGGGACAGACAGGTTCTTTTAAGGATCCTGGGCATAATAATGTTGACACTAACCTGTAGTTAAAATTAAAGCTTTATTTTCCTCACAGGCTTCTATGATTAGTACAGAACGGAATTTGCAATTACTATGGCACAGGATTTCTAGAAACAGAATTAATGTAGTACAATTTATAATTGCATAATACAGCACTTGCAATGCAACCAATCTTTCAATTTCTAATCACCTGGACCCTCTGCAGGTCGAGTCAGATCTTAATATGTGGTTTGCTGTATCAATATAACAATCATAATCTAGGCTCACATTCATACACAAGAATACAAGTGGCTCCCTCAAACCTCCAGCAGTGGAGGCATCCCTGGTTATGGGGAAGTGTAGAGTCTCAGTCTCACAGCAGTTTGGGTCCAAGTTCTCCATGAAGGACTTGCTGATTTTACACAGCTCTGTGTGCTGTTAGGCTTCCCTCAGGGTCAACAACAGCATCTCCCTGGCAGGGTGTCTGTGGCCTCCAGGGCTGGCAGGGAAGGGAGTAATTGCTGTAGCGCCCAGCAACCTTGAGGCAGGTTGGGAGGGGAAAAAGAAATCTCTTTGTTTTGTCTGCTTGGTTCACTGGACCTCTGGGACCTGATAATGCGGAGAAAGGAATGAATTCTCTGCTCAGACAGAAAGTGAATTCTCTGCTCAGACTTACAAAATGCTGTTAGTTAGGCTAACTACAGTGGGGGGTACGGGCCACAGATATGTGCTTTCCTTTCCATGAACCTTTTGAGAATATGAGGGAGATACTAAATTAAAAAAAACTTGTTAGGCATTTGTTTTGTCTCTTTCCCACTGCTTTTATTCAGTGGGAACAACCATTTTGTTTGTTTTAGAGACTTTTACCTTACATGGAAATTGGCAAGCATGATGTAGAGGAGATTGACAAGGTGTTAGTTCATCAGGTTCAAGGAAAGCACAATGTAATGGATTCCACAGTTTGATTGTTAAAACAGTATGTTAAATCCTTCTACAGCTGGTATTTATCAGAGTTGAGCATGTGCATTCTTTCTTGGTTTACAGGTGGGAGGTTACTTGTTTCCTCTACCATCATCCTCAACTATGAAAATCCTTGTATGTTTGGGTACTGCTGGGAAACAGTAATTTCAATTTTTCTCTGGAAAACCATCCCATTATAGTCTGTTCATTGCCACAGGGGTCTACTTAGTGGGAATGGACAGATATGCTAATGAAATGTGGTAGCTAACAGCTTGCTGTGTACCGCATTTCATAGCTGGGCCACTGCACCTGACTTACGTAAAGCACTGCCCTTTTTACCAGTGTTGAACCACATTCCTAAATAACATCTTTAGGATACCAGTACTATCTAACTTAGTTATAATTTTTTTTTGCAACCATGTACCAAGGGTAGACAAGAGACAATCTAACCAGTAAATGAGGAACTCTTGAAAATTAGGTCTCTAAAGTCACCTTCTTCCAGTATGCAATAAATTACTCTTTAGGTGTTCATGGCTCCCTGAATCTGGATTCATTAGCTTAGATGTCAACGTTTTAGATGCCTGAAGATGGCTGAAATGTATCATGCCTGGACTGCCTTACACCTGTTGCAGAGTTACTCAGTTAAGTCTGATGTACAACTGACTTATGAGAATGCATTTCTTAAGCAGAATTTTAAATCTTGTATTGTAAAAGAAAGTTGGGGAACCTAAATTGCCTAGCATGTTCTTGTACAACGTTTTTCCTTGGAGAACCCCTGCTGGTGAAAGCCAAGGAGCCAGCTTAGGACTGATACTGTTTTGAACACTTCTGTGAAGAGTTCATCTTTAAAGCTAATTCAGTAGACAGTCAGTGTCAGTACCTGGGATGTACATAATTCTTGCTTCTTCAGGTGAAATACCATATCTTTTCATCTGTTCATGATGATTGTTGTCTAACTTCCGCTCCCATGATGCTTCTTGCTTTCTAAGAGAAACAGCTCCTGTAATACAGGAATTTCTTTTATTAAAAGCCATTATGATAATTAAGTTCTTCCCTGTCCCCAGGGATTCAATTTCTTCCTGCTGCCTTTTTCCACAGAATTGCATTACAAAATTAACATAAGCACATAAGTGTGCTGCTTTCTCAATCTAGGGAGTTCCCAAAAATGATATATCAAGGCTTTCTGATAAATCAATGTTTTGGGTGTTTTTTGTTTGTTTGTTTTTGGTTTTTTTTTTTTGTTTGGCCTAGATTTTTTGCTGTGCAGGACATTTTGATGAAGTGCTGTAACAGTCTAGAGAGATTCTGCATTATGAAGGCACATGAATCTTGCTAAACCAGTATCCTGATTTTCCACTATCCTCTCTCTGCAGAGACTAAGTGTGATGAAATGATACCTATCAGATGAGGTTTGTGGAGGGAGGTAGTTCTCTTTTATTACACTGGCTTATAATGGGACAGGGTGCCACGCAAGCTTTTGGTCACATGGTGACCTCAGAAGGCTTATGTGCTCAGACGCTCATCAGGTCTTTTTTTCCAGCTATATTGGCTAATCTAATAAAAGGAATTACCTCGCCATAGAAACAGTCTGACTTGCAGCCTTCATGGTCTAAATGTACAGCAGCATGGCAACCATTATCGAGACTGGAAAGCAACAGGCTTTCCTATGTAATCACACTGGTTCCCTCATCTCTTGTTTGCCATATGCACCTTTCTTTTCAGGTCTAGGGAGTTCTATATTCAAGATGTAAGTCTTCTTTAATCAATGTGAATTGTAAGTAAACTGGGAAACAAAATGTGTGAAATTGAAAATTTTGCTTTGCAGTGGCTCTGGCATGTTTCATCATCAATTTAGAGCATGTTTTTGGTGAGACTCAGATTTATAACTCAGGGAACCAAAAGGTCATCCATGTTTCAGGTATAAGCAGGTGTAATCTATCACCATGTCATGTTTGCTTTAAAACTAATTTGTGTGCATAAGCACTACAATGCTTCATGAGACAACATTTATTGTTGCCTTTCAGTTACTGAGTAAGGGATACTAGGAAGTTGTTTATGAGATCTACTTTATGCAAGATTACTTTCTGTTTGATATAATGGTTACATTCAAAAGCAGTTTAACTAATGAAGTGTTAGAATGTGTCAGTAATGGTCTCTTTACTTGCTCTGTTTTATCTCCACAGATCTCTGTTTTCAAGTAAATAGGTTTTACAGAATCATTCAGTGATTGTTTTAAAGAGTTTAGTGTTGCTTACAGGATTCCAATTTCCCTTCACCTTTTTTTCTTTAAATGCTGGGCTTTTTTAAGATCTCCTGAAATATTTCCCTTGAACTTTCAAGGGAAAAAGAGCCCTTCAAAAGGAAGTTACTGATCTTAATGCAGAAACAAATGAGGCATCAATAGCTCTGTTGAGGCAGTGAATAACCATAGCTCCAGAGGGATGCTAAAACATAAAACTTGCTACGGTTTAAAATTGTGGGATTATGTTTATTTTACTTAAGAAGTTCTGACACAGATGAGTATACTGCTGTCCACCTGTGTTTGCCAGCTGTATGGACTTCCAAGACAAATTTTGGCTTAAACAGGTAAAATATTGTGAAGGTTTCTATCGCTTCTCTTCAGAATTCTTTACTTACACCTGATTATTCTGAGGTATTTCAGGTGAAATATTTAATGTCTTTCCTTATCTTATAAATGTGTATGTTTGTATATAAGAAGTATCAGTATGACATATCTGTCTAGGCAGTTAAAATGATCCAGAGGAGGGAGCCAGCAAAACACCTTTGCTCTGGTGGTTTTTATACTGTCAACAATCCCTGTAGTACCTCTGTCTCACTAGCAATTTTTTTCAGGCAATTTAAGGCTAAATGCTGTTCAGTACGTAAGTTGATGGTTTTTTTTAAACTGTGAACGAATTAGTTATTGAGAAACCTGTTTTTTTAAGAGCATAAAATATAGCCATAGTGCCCAAACATATCCATCTTCATAAACTGTGTGCACTTCCTTTTCTATTAAAATGTGCAAACACTCCTCAGGTCTTCTAACGATTACCTGAAGAAGTCAGATCTCTGTGTTTTCAATGTTATTGAAATTACAATATTCTTAGAAGTAATCTATAAATCTCTAGCTGTAGCCTTCTCCAAGCACTTACAGATTTTATTATGGCTCTTCAAAATTATATATTTAAAGGAATTTTGGCCAGTTGCTAGTAGGTTACCTTACCTATCCTTACCTGGGTGTCAGCACTCTTTTGATTCATACCTCTTTTGTTGGTTTGGAATTTACAGCTTCCTTAATGTTAGGACAGAGGAATTTAATACAGTTAATGCCATCTCACGGTCCTGAGGTTTTTGTCTTACGATTGCAAACAATCACTGACATGTTGCTTATCTTGATTATGAATGAACACCTGGATTTGAACTGATGTAGGAAGAATTATTTTTACTAACTGGAGTGGCAAGTGGTCTGTTCTCCAGTTCACATTCCCTCCCTTCTCCCAAAAATATCACCTTACAATCTTGTAGTCCAACTCTTGGCCCGACACAAAATAAACAAAAAAAACCCAATTAAATGAAAACAATAGTGAAACTTTTACTCTTCATTTGAAAATATTTGAGCCAGGTGTTCTGCATTATCTGTGTCTTTACTACAGTGTATCCTATGGGTTTCTCCTAGAATTTCTGACTCTTTTTTCAGGTCCAGTTTAGGAAATTTCATCTCTTGATGTTCAAGTAATCTAAATGTGAGGCTAGTGGGGTTTTAGTCCTTTTGCAAAATACAAATGATTTTATATTTTTGCAAATACAAAATGATGAACAACTACATAAAGAAAATGTCACTGGTTACAAATAGTGTATTTGCTTCACAGCTACTTGTGTGACTTAAAGTTTATACTTCTCCACAAGTGCTTGTAAATGAGAGACACTTTTTTCAGAATCATTTTTTTAAACATAACACCTTGTGGTGTTTGAATTCTAAATCTGTTTCAAGCCTATTTCTAAATGGAACTCTTGGAAAATTTGTAATCATAGAATCATAGAATATGCCAAGTTGGAAGGAACATTAGGATCATCAAGTCTCACTCCTGGCCCTGCATAGGAGCCCCAAGGGTCACACCATGTGCCAGAGAGATTGTCCAAACACTTCTTGTACTCTGTCAGGCTGGTGCTCTGACCACCTCCCTGGGGAGCCTGATCCAGTGCCCAACCACCCTCTGGGTAAAAATCTTTTCTTGATACCCAGCCTAAACCTCCTCTGACACAGCTTCAGGCCATGACACAGAATCATGTCACTGGTCATGAAAGTGACAGGTAAGAACATACACATACAGCACTTGTAAAATTAGTAGATTTAGGTTTGTTTTTACCAGATGTTTTTTGCAGGTGCCTTAAAAGTAATTAATGATCCATACACTTGAGATAGAAGTTGAAAACTACTGGTCTCTATTCCCACAAAATGTCTTATGTTTATTTGGGTTTTTTTCCTGTATTCTGTATACCGTCCTACCACAAACCCCAGGAACTTATAGCTCTTCTCTAGAGTAACTGGTGATGTTCAATACAAATTTGCACTTGAATTCCTAGCTTATGGATAGATGTCACAATTAACACAGTAGCTAATTCACATAGAGTCAGTTCTACTCAATCCTTCCTAAGGATGTAGAGAAAGGAATTCTTCTTAGAGGTTTTCCATTTGGCCCTAGACTCTAACTCTCATTCGCTTTTTGGCTTAGTAATAATTTTCATCACTTAAAACAACACTGATGCAGCTAGTGGAGTTTTTGCAGTGTGTTTGTTTTTCTTATTGCTGATGTGGGATCTAAATAACCCAGTATGAAAACAGCAAGGAGTGTATACACTGAAAAATATGAAGTAACTTTTGTGACCTCCCTGTAAGAGTGCTCTTGCTCCATTCTGCATAGTAGCAGTGCAATTTTTGGGTAGTCTCAGTGTTAAGGGGTATTAAATTAAAAGGAAAAAAAAGATGCTTAACTGGAACAGTTCTCATATGTTCTGCTGTGTATTTTTCAGGGTCAAACATCTAACTGAACAAAGCATATTCTTCATGGCATTGCAAAAATATGCCACATATAACAGTAATTCTTACTACTCACACATGTTCATTCTAACTTGCTTTTCTTGAAAATATGTTTATTTTAAAATATTCAAGTTAATATCATGCAGTGTTGAAATGGCATTTGTTCAGTCTTGAGACAAAGAATCTCAAAGTTTAAAAAAATGTTTTAGTAGTCACACTATACCGTTGGCACAGTAACATCAATATTTGGAAATTGAGGAGTTAGCTTTATTATTAGACTCATTTGGAAAATATTCACTTCCTGAAAGATATACTACATAAAGTCTTGCTATGCTACTTAATATCTGAAATATTAAGGAAGAATGTTATGTAGCCTGAGTTTAGTCTTTTACATACTAGTTATAAGGGGCTGTAATTCAGCCATCATAGGTAAAATTTTAAATTAAATGAATACATCTCTTTTTTCATATTCTTTGGATTGTCACCTGGGAGCACTCATTTCCCTACTGAATTTTCAAGTGCTAGATTCTTTTTTGGGATTAGAAAAGATCAGTTTTCTAGATTTAAAAAAAAATATTTATTTTAAACTTCTGGTAAAATTAAAATATTGATAGAAATGGAGTTTGGAGCTTTCAGAGATGAGAGGGTTTTTGAGGGACTGTATAAAAATAGTATGCATTCCTGAAAGAGCAGAAAAATTAACTGGTGTCCTCACAGCTGCAGTCATCAGAGGACCGTGTTCCTTTCAATGACAGACATTGAACTGTTGCTGGTCAAGCTGCTTGGATATTGAGGTTGATATTTTGCCACAAAAGTTCCTGTGAAAACACCAAAGAACCCTGAAGACAAACATTTTTGTGTTAAATGTAGTGGTGATGATCAAAATACCAGAAGATTTATTTTTCTCTGAAAAAGGAATTTTGGTAAATTCAACGAATCAAATTTCTGAACTTGGAAATGCAGTGTTAGGAAGCCCATTCTTGATCCTTGCTGATGTTGATCAACAAATATGTGTTATGACTGAAGTTCAAAGCCTTCATTTGCTGTGTAATACCTACACTTAAGAGAAAACCTGCTGTGGAATGGCCTGCCAGAAAGGTGGTAAAGTCACTGTCCCTGAAGGTGTTTAAGAAAAGACTGGATGTGTCCCTTAGTGCCAAGGTCTAGTTGACAAGGTGGAATTAGGTCATAGGTTGTACTTGATGAAGTTCAAAGTAATTTCCAACCTAGATGATTCTGTGATTCTACAAACCCTCTCTATTGTCCCTTAGCAGTGCTGAAGCAAGGCCATTTTAGAGGTTATTCAATACTGTCATTTCCTGTTTGTGACTGTAGCAGTCTCCTCCTCACATTCCTTGTATAATCTAAGCTAGACTTGGATAATTCCTTGCAACGTAAATTAAATAGGGCCATACCAGTTCTGAATTTTATTTTCATTTTGCTTTATACTGAATAAAGATTTAATTGTTTCAAAGAAAACTGCAGCCTGGTATAGGGAAAAGTTTGGGTCTGGTTTTTTTTTTGTTTGTTTCTGTTTGGGTTTTTTGTTGTTGTTGTTGTTGTTTTGTTGTTGTTTTGTTGTTTTGTTTTGTTTTTGCCTAAAAGCAACCACTGAGGTGCCTTATTTTTTCCTTTCAGAGTTTGGAAAATTAATGTGATGGGACAGGAGGCAGAACCAAAGTTGAAGATGGAGTTGGTGATCTTGATCAATGACGAGTTTGAGCAGACACATCGCAAATATAGAAAAGGACAGCTAAAGAGTAAGAGTAGTGCATTTAATTTTAGGAGGAAAACAGTACCAGAATTTTTAGATCTAGCTAAGCAAGGAAGAAGGCTGGTCTTGAAGTTTAGCATTGTGTAAAAATGAGTAGAGAGCTTTTCTGTAACCAAGTTGAACTAATGTCCTTCCTTCTTGTATCCTGTTTGCCTTCAGCTGTGGCTGAAGTTGCCCTGATTCATGACAGCTGGTTCGGCATTGTCTAGCTTGTAATCACAGCTGGTTTGAGTCAACTGATTTTGAACTAAAAAGGGGAAAATTAGTAGTAGGCGAAAGGAAGAGTATTATGTGGGGGTAGGAGGGCGTGTTGGAAAGGATCAGTAGATATTACATATGTTTGAATGTTAAAAAAGAGCAATGACGTGGCTCAAAATAGTGTGCTGCTCCATAATCCTACCTGTCCTTTCTATTAATGAGTTAAGAAAAAGAAATGGAAGTTTTGTAAGTTCTCTTAAGATACAAAGAGTTAGTGACAGCTGTCTTGTGACAGAACAAGAGTTAGAAAAGAGATCCTTTTTTCTGTCTCTGCAGAGACTCTTTCCTTACAGGCCTGCCAGTTCTCAGGGTATTGTTCATTTTTACTTGGTAAGTTATGAGTTGAAAAGTAAAATTTGGGGTTTTTTGTTTGTTCGGATTTTCTGTTTGTGTTGCAAGGCAGGTTAAGGCAGAAGCGGGCAGTGGTAAGGACAAAGTGTTCAGTCACTGTAAGTTGTTGTGGTCAAACAGTTGCTCCAAGTGAGTCATGAGCCAGATGCATTTTAGTTCTTGCTGTTCAGTGTGGAGTTCTGCCAGGCCCCAGCAAAGGCCTCAAAATGGTAGCTTGGGTTCAGTGCTGGTCTGAGGTGGGAATGGCTTTTTTTGTCTCCCTACCCTATGAGTGCAAGTGCCAGTTGCTAGTCTAACTTCTCTGTTAAGAACAGATATTCTAGTTAGGCTCTTGAAAAGGAATTTAGTAGTATTCAGCATATGGATATGCCAGAATGAGCATACATCGTGGACTCTGGAACTACCATCCAATATGCTAATGAGATAGATCTTCTTGAACAATACAAAGATGTGAAGTTGTTGCTGTTTTGAATCAACTGCAGTTCTTTCAGACAGCTCAGTAATACTTGACACCTGCCAGGCAAAATCTTACAAATTTGAACCGGGAACCATTTTGGTTTAAAGCTGCCTTTCTAGAATATGCTTTAGAGTGTTTTAATCTTTGACATATGTTTTTGCTGACATCAGGTTATCTCGCAGAATGGTAATTTAGTGAAGCTTTTTAATATGGATAAAGTGGATTGCATTTGGCTCCACATTTTCTGGTGGGCTGGTATTGAGAAGCTGTTGAGCAAATGTGCCCTGTTTTGATGCCATGCTTTAACTTCTTTGTCAGAAGGCAAAAGACCAAATTAGTTGATAGGCAGACCACTGTGTTTTGACTCCAAGAGAACAGAACAAAAGCTTAAGAAAATGTTGTGATTGCAGTGTATATGCTCCTGGAGCTGGCTACCCAAACAGTATGAGTGAGCACTTCAAGAAGGCCAAGACTGAGAAGCTTGCCACCAGCTCTGAGGAACTCAGAGTGTAACTAACTGATTTCACATCTCGGCTGCAGGGTGTATGAAACCGCCACCACTTTATAAACAAAGTGAAAACTTGATCGAGATTTGCACAGGGCTGTGATGTCATTAAATTATTTCACCCACTTCCCTGCTACAGTCAGAGAATTTGTCTACTATGTTGTGGTTAGAAGCATTTCTGTTGTTTAAAAGATTTACCTCTCCTAAATCTCCTTTGGCCTCTCCCCATTTGCAAGATCACTAGCTGAAACATTCTAAGAAATAATCCAGTTCTGGTTCTTATTTACAGTATAAAATTATGGGGAAAAAATCATTTGCTTGTTGACTGTTTACTGTGTATGCACATGTCACATGGAGCTTCCAAAAATGGTGAAATTACATGATTTTATGATATCAAATACTTTGTTTTAGTGAAGAACTCTTTCCTTTTTTACAACTTTGCTCATACAGTCTGAGAGAGAATCAGCACAGTAATATGAACACAGGAGTTCTAATGGAATTTACTCCATAAGAAGTTACTACAACTGAGGTGCAAGACAAGTTAATCATTTAAGAAAAACACAGTTGTAGGCTGTGTACAACCCAAAATTTGCTTCATCACTCACATTTCAACTCCTGTCTGGCATGGTTACTACTCGTGTTACCAAGAAAAACTCTGTGACTGGATGAATGTTAACCTAAAGTTTGCATAAAATCAAAGAAACTAAATTGTTAGTTAAAACTTGTGCTTATTTTATGCAATGAGGCATGTGGCTGGCTTCAATCACTTTTGGTTGCTTTTTTCAGGAGGTCTGAACTTTTGTCATGGTTACCTTTTATTGGAACACTTCTAAATAATTTGGGGTTGCACAGCACATGGTGTGTTAATGCTTTCTTTTTATTTTTAGTATGCTAGAACTATCTGTTCCACTCTACAGCATGAGCTGGCTTTCCTTGGTCACATTCCTTGCAGTTCATCTGCCTATAAATGTTTTTAGAGTACATCGAATGAAGATGCTGAGATACTGTTGTGTTAAGTCATTAACAATTAAAATCAAACATAAAATGTTGTGGTGCACTTTGCCCAAACACATTCCACTACTACTGTAAAATCCAGCAGTCTCTATTTTTAATGAAAATCTTATATGGAAGCTTTTAATCTAAAATCAGCATTTGTGACAGTTGGGGTAATTTTTTTTTTCCTGGAAAAATGACTTGTGTTTTGTGGAAAGCAAAGAGCAAAACTTTATCTGTGATTAGGGCAGCCAGTGTGAAATGTGTTCTCAGACGTGGGGAGAATCTGAGTGTTTTCCTAAGACATTAGGAAATGAAGGAGCCTAAAAGAGGATGTATTCCTGTTCAGTTAGCAAGTTATATTTTCTGAGAGGTGGATGATTTTCACTTGATAATCTTTATCCAAAACAAAACCATTATTTTGGGTATTTGGTTTTATGTTGTGGTATAAAGCACTGTATATTTACAAAGCAGCAGAGGTTGCAACTTCTTGTTTTACCTCAGTAATTATTGATCTAAAAATACTAACAAACTTACAGCTGCCTGCAGTTCACAAACTGCAGTTTTTGCAGCAGGTTTCTAGGATTTCTGAGCATACTTTTGGAGTACTGCTTCCATTGGTGGAGCCTTGAACTTAAACTGCTTTTAAACAAGAGTCATAGATCTTGTGATCCCCCAGTGGAAAAAGAAAACAGGTGGTAGGGCTGGATGTAATGGCTCTTTCCATTTTTACCATTGCTCTGACAGCTTGCTCTAGGAAGCTTTCACTTTAGAAAAGCAATAAAATAGTAAACAGAACTGGCCAAGCATATACAGTGCTTGTCAGCCTCTTACTCTTACCATAAATCTTTAATCCATAAATTAAGAGTTGGTCCTTTACTTATTTATAGAGCAACAAAACATTTTATTCTTCCTTAAAAAAAATATTTTGCTGTCAGTGTAGGACATGCTTAATTCAATAATACCATAGTTAAATTTGTGTTGTCTGATAACACATATGCATGGCTTTAAAAAAAAGTCTTGAGTAAGCAGTTGACTCAATGCAATGTCTCTGTATTCTTTACCAGATCCAGATCAGTATCTAAATAGAGCTGCCTACGCCCACAGTCTTGTATGTAGTAATACTCATGTATTTAATATCAGAGTCTTCTAACACAGTTCCTTTTCCCTCATGGTAGAAAAGGTTTTGAAGTGAGAATTCTGTACATGCTTGAGTCAGTAGTAACAGCTTTGCACAGGTATTGTTCTCATCAACAGCCACTCACGGATAAGCAGAGCACTGTGTCACTGGCACAAACCTAGATTACACCAAGAAAGAAGGAACAAGCAGGAACTGAAGCTACTTCATCTGGATCACCACAGCCGATACTATGTTAGGATCTTTCAACACTCAAATGAGCATTGCATCCACATTTGAATCTTCTCTGTAAGAATGCTCAGGAAAATGAGTCTTAAATACCTATGGATAATATGTCACTTCTGGCATGTGAGTATCCAAATCTTGGTGGGTTAACCAAGCTATTTTGAAAAAAGCATGTCCACCTACCTCACTGCTTTTATATTAATTTTATCTATGATGCAGCCTTTTCTCCAAACCCTTGTGCTAGTTAATAAGTATAGATAGCAATGATGGTTTACATGAGTTATCTCAAATGAGTATTTAAAGGGTTAGACTATTGATTCAAATCATACTGATTTTATCCTTTAGATAGTGGAGTGACTCAAAATGCCTTTGTCAGATGTCTTTAGCCTCTCCAGCTGTCCAGTCAGTGAGGATGAGTCAGAAGCTGGAGTCCTACAACTAACACTCCCTAAATCTGGAAAGCTCAGCTGTTACCATAACTGATTTGGCAGGATGGGGACTGGTGTATTACTGAGGTGACAGCAGCATTTCCAGAGTGCTCCTGCATCTTTCAGAGAAGTGAGGAAAGTCTTGCTGTCCTTTGTTTTATTCTACACTGATAGTGAAAAGAGTATTTTCCAGGAGAACTGAGCTCACTGGGCTATAACCGAAACAAGTGCCCTTAGTAACTTCTGAGGCTGATACTATGGTGGAACACTTTGTTCACTTCCTACACTGCCATTTGGGACAAGGTGCTGAACTTGTAGAACACGTGTGGTACAGGATGTGATTGGTTTGTGGTCCCCTTGAGTCTGAAAGAAAGGTGTCTGGACCAGGCAGCGAGGACTTCATTAAGAACTGGGCACTCCCACAGTTTGGTAGATACATATATGGCATACACACAGACTGAATTCATGTGCTCAGTCCTGAGATACCTACACCTGTGTCACCTGATGCTAAGAGGACAGACAGGTTCTTTTAGGGATCTTAGGCAGAATAATGATGATGAGAACCTGCAGTAACAATTAAAGCTTTATTTTCTTAGCAGCCTATTATAATCAGTATATCAAAGAATTCATTGCTAGAATGGCACTGGATTTGTAGAAGCAGAATCAAGGTACTCCAATTTAGAAGTAGCCTAATACAGCATTTACAGTACAACCTAACTTACAATTACAGTGGTGCCCTAACTCAAGCTTATCATACAACTGAAGGTACAGACAGCTCTGTGTGCTGTTAGGCTTCCCTCAGGGTCAACAACAGCACCTCCCTGGCTGGGTGCCTGGGGCCTCCAGGGCTGGCAGGGAAGGGAGTAATTATCCTGGCGCCCAGCAACCTTGAGGCAGGTCGGGAGGGGAAGAAGAAATCTCTTTGGTTTGTCTGCTTGGCTCACTGAACCTTCAGAGCCTGATAATGAGGGAAAGTGAACAAATACCTTACCTTATTGGTTACAGAGAGTGGCTGCTTGGCTTATAGAATAGCACTGGTTATGCCAACCACATAACGTAGAGTTGGGAGCAGGGGGTACTGGTCTCATACACATGATGGTTTTGGTAGCACTGCCCTATAGATGTTAAGCAGAAATACCCCTCCTCACAGTGAGAGTAAATACTTCATAGGAATAAAACCGTGGTTAGAGCCTGTCAGTTGCATTTGTGGCCTTTACTGCCTTGTAGCCTTCCGAAGGGGAGCTCTGCACTTCATGACCACCTGGCAACTGCAAATACAACAGAGTGATTTTACCCTTTTCAACTAGCCATAGTTATAAACTGCTCTGGTCACAGATTTTTTTTTCCCTGTTCCAAAGAAACTCCACAGATCTAACAACGAATTTTTTATTGGTATTTCATTTCAAATTTCACGTCTATAGCATAAAAAACCAATGCTTTCCTGAGATGGTTTGTTGATGGTTACTATGGCTGAATGTTTGAGTAGAGTTGTGTTTGCTTTCAGGGTAGTGTTAAAATTAATACACAAACAATGCTTTCATTTTACTTCCACAATATCTCCTACAGGCTTCAACAGAAATGCATACAGAAAGTGAGATTTAGTTCTAGCATTTTCATTGTTACCTTTAAAATGCAGCTTTTACAACAGTAATAATAAAATACTGGAATATTTTTTAGCTAGCTGGATTTTTGAGTAGTCTGCTGAATAGTGAAAAGGAACTAGTCCATACAATAAGGTTACTAAGCCTGAGACCTGCTTTAGTCAGGATCTGTTTTCAAGTACTTTAAGCACTTGAAAATAGAGTAGTCTTGCTTTTATTGTGCTTCACCTCTCTACATAAATCCTTTGCTGGGAGAAGAGAATCCCAAGGTATCCTCTAACTAGAATCCCAAGTGCGCACTTACTCAAGCTTCTTAGCTCTTCACTTCCAGCGCTAGGACATTGTTTTGGCTGGGATGCTGCAACTGCTTTTGGATCTGAATTACTTGAGCTGGATTATAGAACTGATACAGATTGAAAACTTACTCTCCCTTGGGCGTCTAAAGCATTATTTGTTGTGTGTGTTTTTTAATCCAATTTGCCTTGATCTAACAGTTATTACAACCTAGTGTGGGAGTTAGCACAGCAGTAAGGGAGTGAAAAGCATTGAATAACACTGCATTGTAAGGGGAGGCAGAGGGGGAGAAAATGTTACTGAACTAGAGCCTTTCATGTCCTTAGGGCTCTTGGAGTGTTCTCTCTGTGAAGAAGCAGCACTTAGATGAAGTTAAGGACAGCAATTTCTTAACAATAACATGGAGAAAACCCTTTGTTTCTTTAGGAGAAAAAGTATTATTATGTTAACAGGACTTCTTTAGTAATATAACTAGCAAATGTGCAAGTGGAATGTCCTAGTGGTCCCCTGAGTGTTACTGCCTTGGTAAAAGAAAAATTTAGGATACAGCTTTTAGAGTACAGATTCTGGTTCATAATTCTTGCCACTAATGCCACACTTGTAGCAGAAATCATGTGACCAGCAAGACCAGGACAGTGACTACTCCTCTGTACTCGGGCCTGATAAGGACACACCTGGAGTCCTGTGTCCAGTTTTGGGCTCCTCCATACAAGAAAATATTGAGGTGCTGCAGCATGTCCTGACAAAGGCAACTGAGCTGGTGAATGCTCTGGACAACAAGTCTTATGAAAAGCAGCTGAGGTTGTTTAGCCTGGATAATAGGAGACTCAGGGGAGAGTCTCCTTCCTCATCATTCCCTACAACTGCCTGAACGGAGGGTGTAGCCAGGTGGAGGTCAATCTCTTTTCCCAATAAATAAGCAACAGGACAAGAGAAAATGGCCTCGAGTTGCATCAGGGAAGGTGTAGATTTGATATTAGGGAAAATTCCTTCACTGAAAACATGGTCAAGCATTGGAACAGGCTGACCAGGGAAGTGGTGGAGACCCAACTCTTGGAGATACTTTAAAGATATGTGGATGTGCTGCTTAGAGACATGTTTTAGTGGAGCACTTGGCAGTGTCAGGTTGATTGCAGGACTTGAGATGTTAAAAGATCTTAAAGATCTTTTCCAACTTAAATGATTCCATGGTTTTCTAACTTTCAGGTGCTTTGCTCATACAGCAAATTATGATTATGATCATAATTTCATGGTTTTCACTTGTGCCACACTTGTGCCCCAGCAGGGGAGGGCAGACATTTATGATGGAGAGTGAAGTCAAATGAATATTAATTTATTTGTTATGTCCCTAAAAGATGTGTTGTTGGGCTATGACTGTAGCTCTTATCTAGAGCAGGGGACAGGAAGAATTGACACAGTGTTGGGACTACATTAAAATTCCAGGATAAGGCATCAAATATGTGCAAACCACAGACAGAATCTGCCAGAACTGAAGTCAAGATGCTCTGTCTGTGTTGAGTGTTTACATTTGCATAATACAGAAAACAACTCATTGCAGGGAGTTCTCAACTTAATGGTCAGTTTGGAATAAGCAGCCTAGCATGGAAG
Organism: Sylvia atricapilla; assembly: GCF_009819655.1. Lineage (NCBI taxonomy): Eukaryota > Metazoa > Chordata > Aves > Passeriformes > Sylviidae > Sylvia > Sylvia atricapilla. Next base: position 50,844,004 of record NC_089142.1, read on the forward strand.
ACAACATTTTGATACACATTTGATAAGGGCTGAATTACATTTGACCAACTTAACAAAGGTGATGACAGCTGCAGTTGCAGTGACAACATAGATAGCATTTCAGTCACCAGCTGTCCACTCAACTGTGGTGCGTGGCTGCTACAGCAGCAGTTTTAACCAAACTGGGAAGGAAACAGCAGAATCCTGTGGCTACTACAGTAAATCATTGTGTTTTTTTCTAGTATCTCTGACAGTACAGAAAAGCTAGTAATTTGGGCCATGTTTCTGGAACTCAAGTAAACTTTTTTTTTCTTTTATAAAAGCTTACAAGAGCCTGAACCACCAAGAACAGTAGATTAGACATAGGATATTACAGGTCCACCTATTTGGGTTCAGGTAAATTAGATTGAGATTAGCCAGTCTGGCTTGTTTTGTTTTCAGTCTCAGTGTTTTATGGTTTAAACAGGCTAAAGAGTTTTTTAAACGGTGATTAGCATGGGGAGACATGATATGAGAGACTCCACACCCACAGAGTAGGTGGTTTTTATCCATTCAAATTGTATCTCTGAATGGCCTTGAGAGCAGACTAATCTAATCTAATTTATTCTTGAAAATAATTTTAATTTTAAAACTTAATCAGAACATTGTTGCTTTTCTGCGTCAAATACATGGTTAAGGTTGCTCACTGGTATTTTGTGAAGAATTTCTACTGTGTTTTTGATAAGAATAAACCAATGCAAGGGACATTTGTCTTTGAAGAAAGTTTTGCCATGCTCTGGAATTGTAGTCAATATGAATGCAGGTCTGAATTTTCCTTTCAAGAAAGAAAAGCCATTGATCATGACTGGAAGTTAGTTTCAGTTATCATAGCTGAATTTTAAATGTGCTGTGGGCAACAGCTATCAAAATTTAATTTTGAAACTTGATGCCAGCCTTTGTTTTATCATTGTCTATTAAATATCCGGTGTGCTGACTGTTCTCCCTGCAGGGCATAAGAAGGAAAATTTATTACTTAGCCCTCCAAAACACTGAGTGGTACTTGAATCAGATGCACAAGAATGGTGTAACACTAACTGAATGGATATTATTTTGGAAGATTAATCCCTGTAGAAGCTCTCTGAAATGTCATCTACCTTGCCTGCTCTAGCTAGTTTTATCACAAATACAGAGATCTCAGACCATCCTTAGTTAAAGGAGGATTTATTTAAAGCTAGGCCTCTTAGCGCCACTTCTGATTCAATGAGACCCTAGTATGTTCAGATCTGGGACTCCCAAGAACATTTTCAGTTTTTTTAAGTGGTGTAATCATTTTTTAAAGGTGGAAGTCTTGCATCAAATTTGGCTATGAGGTGCTCTGCAGTGTTTGATCCAGGACAGCCTACTTGTGGCTGGCTGCCTGTGCTTGTTCCAGGGGTAACATCTGTGCAAGCTCAGCATCTGATCTGTGTCTTGCTTTCGTATGGATCAATACCGATGAATCAATAAAGATAACCTTCAAATGCTGCCCTTTCAGGCAGGCCAAACAATGGTTGCAAAAAGAGGAGGGCATTGCCTTAGAATCTGTCACCCTGCCTTTGTCTCTCCTGTCATTTTCAGTTTCTTGTTTTGCATCATGCTGTTTGTCGTGAGGAAAATCTGCAGACTGATATCCCCTGGGGAGTTGACTCAGGCTTTACTCAGGGTCTGTCGTAACTGGAGTTCACAGAGACTGCACTTCAGACTTGTAAGAGCCAGACCAACAGCACAAGCAGAGCTGTTGATCCCTGCTGCATATTTCATTGCAGGGGAAGAAAATAGGAAGTCAGAGAAGATAGGCTAAGTTCATATGAGAAAAGTACTGTTACATGAGGGCAACTTTGTGACCCCTACTTGTAAATGTGCTGTGGAACAGTCCCCATACCTTTATTTTCCTTAAAGCACATCAAAACTAGACTATCAGCGGCTAGAGCTCCTGTAAGAGAGTATAGGAGTGCTGTGGGGCTGCCTGCTGCTCGAGCATGTGACGGATGCGATTTTTAGGCATATGGGATGTCAAAATAAACAGATAGTGATATGAACAGCTAACTTTATTCTTGGCCTCCTGCCCAGATTTGAGGTGCTGCTAACCATGTAGCCTCTCCATGAAAACTGTGGAAAAAAAGCGCTGGAAATCAGATGTTTCCTGTTGGCAGTGCTCCCTTAGTCCCCGAGCACTAGGTCTTAGCTGGAACTCTGACAAGTGGGGAAACTATGGGCCCAAAGGAGGCTCAGGAGGAACAGAATCTGCTGGGGCTTGAGGGGTTAGTTCAGGGATATGGGAAGAAATCTGAATTCCCAACATTTCACAATACCTGAAGAGTTTTAAAGTGTTATGTTTTTCTGGAGAGGAGAGGGTGAGAACTGTATCAGGAAAGATTTAAATAGCTCAACCTGTCTCAGAGCTGATAATTCCCAGATTTCTGCAAGCTAAGTGGAGGAAAATTTTACTGCAGTGTGGAAAAACATTACAACACTGCTTATGAAGATACTGGGAAGTCAAACAACCCCAGAGTAAAGACTGGTAAGTTTTGCAATGGCTGGATTGTAAAATAATGTAACCAAAAGCTTTATGAACAGGGACAAGCAATTACCTTGTGCTCAGATTTTGTAAGACAATAAAATAAAAATCTAATGGAAGCTTTGTTTTAGTTGTACATTGCTAACATTTTCTGTTATTGTAAGAATTAAATAAATTTCAGTTCTTAAGTCTTAAGGCTTCAGAAGAATTTTTTTTTTCCTAAAGTGAGGTTTATAAAGAAAGGTTAAAAGACTTCCCTCAACCATAAGACATTGGAAATCAAGTTACATGGCGATCCTTTCCACTATGGTGATGTCCAGTCTACTAGAGAAATGAAAAAAAATTAAGTGTGTGGTTCCACTTCTCAGCCAAAGACATCAATATAGGGGTTGACCTCTTGAAATACTGTCCAACAAGTCTGCAAATCAACTCCTATTTTCAAATGGAAGCTGTAAACAAGAAATACAAAATGCAGAGCAATACTATGTCCACATTAAGTCGCAACCATATTCTTCACTCTGCTTATCTAGCATTTTTAGATAAATGGAATCCAGTGGAACCTTGCTGCACATGCATGTCAAGATGAAAAACCTACTTGGAAAATTACTGTAAATTTGTGTTTAAATTCAAAAGGCATTCATGTAAGTTTTCTCATTCCAAATGCTGACCCTGAAAAGCTGAGCCATAAACTTAGCAACTGTGACTTGTCTCAGGAATGATCTAGTGAACATCAGTCAAAGGGTTTTTTATAGGCTGTGGTAGGCTGGTAATGATATGACGAAAGGGAAGGTGTGTGATATACAGCTTCAAACAGAAATATTGAACTTAATTTTCCTGCAGGCTACCCTGCTGAAGGTTCTGTTATCTTCTCTGTGACATTGTGCTTCATTTTCACAGCAAACTGAAGCAGATCGAACTCACTGAGATACTTCGAGACTTTTCCGAGAAATTTCAACAAAGATATTAGTCGATGAAGGTTTGTTGTGAAAATACTAATTCTAGTTCCACAGAACAACTTCTTAAAAACTATTTGCAGTTAATATGTGATTAAGTTTTGCAAAGTACTTGGTAGACTATTAAAAAGAAAATAGGCTTTTTCTTTGAAATACCCAGTTTCTTTCCGCAGTTTTAGTAGCTGAGAGGTCTGAAGTCTAAACATAAGCAGCCTTGCAAAGGGGTCTGCTTAGGGCCTGCCTGAGATGCTTTTGGGGGAAGTTGGCTTGGAGATTCCTGTTGTGCATACGCCCTGCGTTTTTGAGCTGATTAGCTATTTTTCACCTTTCTCCCGGGCGGCTCGGAAATCCTACACTGGGGTAAGCTCTCAGCAGGCGGCTCCGGGCACGGGCCGCCTTTCCCGGGGACCCGGAGCAGGAGCATTCCCGTTCCCGCCTCCCTCAGCCGAGCCCCCGCCCCTCGCCACGCGCCGCTGCCGCGCCGGGAACGTGCGCCCGCGCGACGCGGCCCCGCCCCCCGCCGCGAGGCGCGCCCCTATTGGCCCCGTCGCTCCCGTGCCGGCGCTGTTGTGACACGTGAGGGCGGCGCACGTGGGGACGTTATGTAAGGCGCAGGGGGAAGGGGCGGGGCCGGCACGCGTGCGTGCGGCGGGCCCGCCGCGCATGCGGGGTGGGGACGAGGGGCGGGGCGAGTCCGGTCTGGTTGTGCTCCCTCCCCAGCCAGAGGCCCCGGAGGCTCCCGAGCGACAATGAAGCAAGAACAGCAGCAGCAGCCGGCGCCACCCCCACCCCTGCAGCCTCCCCAGCAGCCGTCGCCTCCCTTCGCCAGCCCGGGGGTCCCAGCCTTCCTCAGCAAGCTATGGGCTCTGCTGGGCGAGACCCCCAGCAACCAGCTCATCACCTGGAGCCAGGTCGGCCCCCCCACCCCCCACCCGCCCGCGTGTGGCGGAGCCCCCGCCATCACCCTGCGGTTCGCTCCGGCGGGCACCGGGGCCTGCCGGGGGCCGTGGGCCTCGGCGTGCGCCAGGGGAGGGCGGAAAATCGGGGCATGGCCACCACATGGCTTGGTTGGGCTTGGGTCGGACCCGGCCGGGCTGGGCTGAGCTGGGCTGCTCGGGAGAGGCCGGCTGGCCTCGGCCCTCAGCCCTGCCGTGTTTTAACCGTGGAGTAGGAGCTCCGGTGCCGCCCTGGGGGCGCGTCCCTAGGCACCCCCGCGGAGGGGGGCTGTCTGTCTGGCGGCTCTGTCTGAGCAGGCTCGGCCGTCCGGGGAGGGTGGGAAGGGGCCCGGCAGCCGGGGGGATTCTGCCAGTCGCTTAAGAAGCCGGCGTGCGGGGAACGTGGAGCTGCGGGGGGATTTCCCGCAGGATGGTGGATGCCCCAGGAGCGGGGCTCGCCCTCGGGGAGCCGGGGCTGCGGGAGAGCCTCGGAGGATGGGGAGAGCGGCGTGCTCGGGCCTTGTGTTGTTTCCTGTGTGCTGCCGCGGGGCCGGATCCCTCAGGGCCACGTGGGGGATGCTGGGGGTTCCCGGGCCCGGTGTCCACCTGCTGGGGTGGCGGGAAGGGAATGGACCAGGGGGGAAGTCGAACTGGGTACCAGCCTTCTTACAGTCTGGCGAGTTGCTCCAATGAGGATCATTGACAGTTGTGCTGAAAGCTAAGCACATATTTTAATAATAGCTACTTCATTTTTTTTCCTAGGTACTGTTTTCAATAAAGTCTTGTTCTCAAATCCTAATCAATATCTTTGAGTAGTATTGAATAGGACTCAACTGAGAGCTCCTTATTTTAAATGTTTTAGAAATAATGCAATGTCTTAAATATTTTACTGAAAATGGTTTACCATTTTAAGCCAAAACTTCCCAAAGAGGGAAGCAGGAGGCCTCAGTAGATTACAGCAGCTTTTCTTTTTTTTTTTTTTTTTTTTAATTATTTTTATTTTGTTTATTTTTATTTCATACTAGGATTTTTGTGGTGTTTTTACGGTTTGTTTGGTGTTGGGGTTTTTGGTTTTTTTAGAAAAGAGATACTAAAGGCTGTATGAAGATTGATATTGTCTACATTAAGAAATGGTGGGTTTGCTGCCTTATGCTTTCAATGGAGAATTTCCAAATCCATAGCTTATGTTTATTTCAAGTAAACACACCAATACCTGTTAGATATCCTGGTGTTATTTTTTTTTAATTAGCAGTAAAAATAATTGTTTGAGATTCTGCAAGGCTGTTTATGGAGGGGAAGGTCCACCCATCACAGTCGATATTACTAGCAGCCAGCAGTTCTTGTGGGGGAGAAGTATTGGGATTACTTGGGATATGGATGAGGAGTACCAAATGGTGCACTTGGAAGACTGCTGTATGCTGTAGTCATTGGCACTAGGAGTTGACAGTCGTATTTAGCTGTGTAGTGAAGCTTACAGGCCTTAATGTCTGTACAGCTTTGCTGTAGATGACTGTCAGGGCAACAACAGCTTGTGAATGCATTTCCCAGATTTTTATGTGCTAGGCCTGGACAATGTCAAACTGATGATAAAGTGGGGCACCACGTGGAAGTTATCTGTTGGTGTCATAGGTCACTGTAGTGTCACTTGATTCAGCACCTTCAGTTTGAGTTTCACACAATATTGGCCAGAATAGTCTGTTCTTGCCATTTCTTTTGCTTCCCGTTTGTTTTTCTTCCACTGATTGATTCTCAGCAGGTGGTAGGTAGGCATTACTGGAAGTGTTAATCTCCCTACCTTCCTCTCAGTGGTATGCACCTAAGTCATTCAGTGGGGAGCCATTTGTAACATCCTGTTTGAGATGCTCCTTGCTGATTTGCTGGAACGAGCTGCTGTGGTTTAAGCCCCACTGGCAACCTCGCACAACTCAGCCACTTAACCGACTTCCCCACTCCCTGATAGAGAAAATAAAACTCTGGGCTGAGATAACCATTTAAAATGGAAATGAAGTATATGATAACAGTAATAAAGCAGACACAAGAAAAATAAATGATGCCCAATACAATTGCTTACCATCTGCAGACTGGTACCCAGTCCATCTGAAAACAACAGCTGGCCCTCCTGTTGGATAAATCAACTCTCCTGGTTTATATATTGGGCACGATGTTCTCTGGTATGGAATATCCCTTTGCCCAGTTTGTGTCAGCTGTTCTGGCTGTGCACCTTCCCAACTTCTTGTGCACCTGCTTACTGGCAGCACTTGGGAAGCTGAAAAGACTTTGACTTAGGGTAAGCACTCAGCAACAACTAAAACATCAACTTACTATCAACATTATTTTCTCACTGAATCAAAAATCTCAGCACTCTACCAGCTACTAAGAAAAAAATTAATTCTGTCCTAGCTGAAACAAGGACACCTGCCTTCGGACAAGGATCTTCATATCCTCTTACAGTTGGTTCTTTAAGCTTCTTGAGGTCACAGAACTGCTGGCATTTGAGGATAAGAAAACTGACTCATTAAACTAAAAAAGCCTCCTAAGAAGATGCAGGAAAAGTGTTGACATTTGTTGAAGATAAAATTTCATATTAACTACAGGGTGAGAGTATTGTGGATGTGTAGACAAAACCTAAACCATTTTGAAGTAGGTAATTTGCATTCTGACAGCTCCTTGCCCTGTAGTTAAATGGAGTGCAAACATTGAAGAAAAAAGAGCTGGTCCTTCTGTTTTAGTTAAAGCCTGTGGATAAAATAAAGAATCAGTCTTCCCTCACAACTGGCATTTCATAAGGGGGAGTCTTGCTTAGGTGGCTACTTTTTTGGTAACTCAGAAACCCAGTGGGCACCATCACCTCTTTGACAACTCCATCTGCTCTACAAGTCGTATCAAATGAAGCATGCTTTTATACTGAAAAGCAGATGGGACTGTCAGCTGGTTGTTGGTGATTTTTTTCCTTGCTCAGGTTCTTTGTTAAGATTTCTTACCAGGGCTTCAAAACTACATTCAAAATTGATAGTATTGCCTTGTAGGGAAACTGTGGTAATTGCTGGTAGACAGTTCATATCTTAATGAAGCAGTGTGTAACAATAGAGATATTCCCCTTCAGGTACTGATGACAATGTAAATTGATAGCACTCAGTTGCTTTGCAACTGCAAGGTTTGTACGTTTTTTGTTTTGGAAAATTGTAGGCAAGCAGATCAGTTATGTACTGCATGCAAAAGGAAACATTCCAATCTGGTGATTAATTCTAAAAGCCCAGTGTGTTTTCTGCTATGGTTTTTAAGTAGCTTAATGTGTGTCTCTCATTTTAGAATGGAAAGAGTTTCTTGGTGTTGAATGAACAGAGATTCGCAAAGGAGATCCTTCCCAAGTACTTCAAGCATAACAACATGGCAAGCTTTGTCAGACAGTTAAACATGTGTAAGTTCCTGGATTTTTGCATTCTAGCACAGTTCTAAATCCTGTACATAAAAGTTAAAATTATAATTTCCTTTGAGCAGTGGCCTTGTGTTCTCTGCAGCTACTATACTGTCTTATCCTCAAAATTTGCAACAGGATAGTTGGGACAGCATACTTTGAATTTCTTAATGTGGGTTTTGAAGTTTTTCTTTCCTTTTGTTTTTTTAAAGATGGATTCCGTAAAGTGGTCCATGTTGATTCTGGGATTGTCAAACTGGAGCGGGACGGTCCAGTGGAGTTCCGGCACGCGTATTTTCGGCAGGGCCGGGAGGACTTGCTGGAACACATTAAAAGGAAGGTTGGTCAAAATTAATTTGTGGAAAACCTGTATTACTCAATATTGACGAATGGCGAAGTTCATGTCAAGCTTAACTGCAGGATTGTGAGTGCAAATAAGTTTGGAGTTTATGGAAACAAACTGCCCTGCTTTCATTTATATCTTGAGCTAGTTTAAAGATATTTTGGGGGATTTGACAAGACTTTTTTATCTACTTTGTTGTCATTATAGTAAAGTTTCACAGGTGCTAAAAAGTGTGAGTTATGTAATATGACAATTTGCAAATAACTATTAGAAGTGCAGAGGATGCTTTGACTTTACCATCAGCAATATAAGAAACTGCTCATTTATATAACTTGTTTCAGAACAAAGCTACTGTTGTATGCATTAGACTTTACACCCATGAGAATGGTGCAAACCTATAAACACGTTTGTTATGCTTCTGAAGTGTGCTTTGCTGTTACTGGGTCAAGTGATTATAGATGGCAAATAGAAATGTGGCAAATTAAACTGGCTGTCATGGTTAACACCAGTCAGCAGCTCAGCCCCACACCAGCTGCTCACTCACTCCCCCCATGTCAGGATGTGGGAGTGAATTGGGAGAGTAAAAGTGAGAAGACTCATGAGTTGAGATGAAGGCAGTTTAATAAATAAAGCAAAAGCTACGCACACAAGCAAAGCCAAACTAGGAATTCATTTACCACTCCCGATGGGCAGGCAGGTATTCAGTCATCCCCAGGGAAGTAGGGCACCATCACATGTAACGGTCACTTGGGAAGACAAATGTTATTCTGAACATCCTCCCCACTTCCTTCTCTTCCCCTCAGTTTTATATGCTAAGCATGACATCATATGATATGGAATGCTTCTTTGGTCAAGTGAGGTTAACTATCCCAGCTGTGTGTGTGCCCTCTCAATTTTTTGTGCAGCCCCAGCCAACTGTCTGGTGGAATGAGGTGAGAAGCAGAAAAGTCCTTGACTTCATGTGTAAGCACTGCTCAGCAATAACAAAAACATCTCTGTATTGTCAGCACTGCAGCACAACTGCACAAGTCCAAAACACAGCCCTGTATTTGCTACTATGAGAAAAATTACCCCATGCCAGCCAAAACCAGCAAACAGTGATACACTTGTTATCGCCAGGTTATTGTGATGCAGTTAGGATGAAGCAGAGTACTTGGGAAAATGCCTGAAGAGTCTGCGCGTACACAAATGTCTGTAACAACTAAAGCTAATGTGGTGTCACCTGTGTTTCTGGTTTTGGGGATTTTTGGATGCTTGATATATTATTAAATTAAGAGCATATTTTGTCAACATGAATAAGAAAATATACTTGATCACCAGAAGAGAATAAGTAGTTAAGCAGGAGTTAAGGGAAGTGTTGTTTCTGGATTCTAATCTTTTAAAGGTTTCTTCTTCAAGACCTGAAGAAAACAAGATACGTCAGGAAGATCTCTCTAAAATAATATGCAGTGCTCAAAAAGTGCAAATTAAACAAACAACTATTGAATCTCAGTTGTCTCTATTGAAGAGGTAAGTTGCTTCATCTGTTTCTGATCCTTAATGCTGAGTAATTGTGATGCTAGATCTGGACAAAAACTAATTCTAGTGTCTCTTGATTTCTGATTGCCTAATATGAATCATTGCTTTAGGATCCTACATTTCAATAGAAAAATCACTTTAAAATTGAATTTTCTGATAAAGTAATAGGCAATGTTGGTGTTTGCAGAACTGTCTAGTAGTAGGCAATTAAACAGCACCTTTAATAATTGTTCTATTTAGGTGCTGAGTGTGAATATTTAAATCAGCTCTTAGTATAAAGTATGCTGGTTTTTGTCTTCAAGTTAGAAAGAGTTACTGTAGTTGGTTTGAGGCAGAGTTTGGTTTGTGCAATTTGCATATAATACTTTTATGGGACAATTAATGTCTTTGTTGATTGTTTTTTATTTTCCTATTGTTTTTGTCTTCATTCCCCCACTGTTTAAAATTGTGGAAGAGTTAATACATTTGAAAATGTGTTTAGAAATCTAATTTGGAAATTCATTAGTTACCTCATTGACAGAGAAACAGAATGTAAAATCCGAATGTAAATTGAGTTTTTTTAGAATTTCAGTACTGCCTGCTTAGAAATTATGATCTATTCTCAACAGTAGTAGATATGTGTGTCACAAATTACTTAATCCTTTAGAATATGTAGATAGAGACAATATACATGAGCATAAGGTCATGCACTGTAAGTCACATCACCGCAATAGAAACTCCATTAGACTTTCTATTTCTTCTTCTAGTAGAAGGTGTTATGACAGTGTACCTCTGTGGCAGAAGTCACAGATTAGTTCAGGTTTTAAAAAGTAAATTCTCTCATTTCAGGACTTCAGTTGTAGTGAGTTGAATGGTAGAATCTTCAAAGGCTAGCTCCTTTTGCTTAGGCACAGTCTTTGTTAGAATCCGGCCAGTCTAGAGTAAAAATCATATTTGCCCTCTTGAAATCCTAGACAAATTTGTGTTGAAAGGAACTTCAGAGCCATCAGGTGCAAACTGCTGCCCAGAGCAGGGCTGGCTTTGACTGAGGTGATGGCCAGTTGCTCATGAGCTGACAGTTTGTAGAGATGAGAACATAGTGGTTGGTCTTTGACATCCATATTGTCATCCGATCAGTTTAAAGTTATTGAGGTAAAAACTGGAGCTAAATCAGAAGACCTGGTCCTACAAAACACATTGATAAACCTATTGAAAAAGTTGAGAAACTTCAGAATCCCTGACTTACGCTGTTAATTTTGTGATGGGACTCTACTCTTCAGTTGTATGTTGGACATTGGAGCAGTTTGAGGAGCAAGTATTACCCTGCATCACACTGCATATGAGCTGCTGTTTCTGAAAACTTTAACGTTTTCTAAAAACACAAACACCAGTGGAGCTGGCTTGTTTGTGTTGAAAATTGAACTACAAAAGAGAGTAGGATGGTATGTTGTCTGCCCATATTTGTTGGAGCTTTTGGTGCTCATTGTCTATCTCTTACTATGGCATACACTGTTGGAAACAAGGCTCGTGGTTAAAGTAGGGCAGTTTTTACACTGTCTTAGTGACTGGAGTCCTGTCAGTACTGGAAGAACCAAGATTACTAAAATGGCAACGTTTCTTGAAAACTGCTACCTTTGACATGCTCTTGTAATTTTTTATCACCTAACATGCTCATTTACTGGAGCTAATGGAGGTAACTGTTAAATGCTGATAGTTAATTTTTAAATGCTGAATTTATGAGTAATGATTATTGCTAAATTTGGGTGGTGTTTTTGGTTGTTTTTTTTTTTTTTTTTTTTTTTTTTTTTTTTCCTTTAAAGCAGATTAAAATTCTCCACAGGCTATTTGTTGTGTTCAGGTCTGTTTCATAGTTACTATCCAAGGCTGCCAGCTGCCTGTGGGACACTCCCACAGCAACCTCCAATCTAGGAACACATTTCAAAGAGTTTTAGTGAAGCCAATTGATCTTTAACAAAAAACTGATAACTAGTTTTAGTGTGACATTTAAATCATCATTTTTAAACAGAGAGAATGAATCCCTTTGGAGGGAAGTGTCAGAACTGAGAGCAAAACACTTGCAACAGCAGCAGGTTATTCGAAAGGTAAGGCTTCATTCAAGTGTCATGTGTGCTTGAGTGAGTGCTTCTGAAGTAGGAATGCTTTGCCACATTACCTTGCTTTGCCTTCACTCAGCTTTTTATAATGTAAAATCTCTCTTTATTAGAAAAAACAGCAAGGTGGTATATGATGGACAAACCCTAGTGAGACTAACATTCAGGGAATTTTATTGCAAAAGCAGAAAATAAGGCCAAAAGTCTTGCAAACATTTTCAAAGAATAAGGCTCAAGAACATCCTACATCAGTCATTAAGTTGCGCTTAATTTGGTCCATCCATTTTTTATTACTTTGGGAATCAGATATCTAATTGTCTGTGTCAGCTGATCTCAGGAGAAACTTTGTCACTGCAAGAATTACAAGATTCTGTGTTGGAAGTTTACTGCTGCCCCACTTAACTGACTCACTGACTGTATATTCCTAGTTACCACAGGAATAGATAATTGAGTGGAACCTACTGAAAATATGTTAACTTAGAATATTTGATTTACCAAAACCGATATAAATGCAATAAGTTTATAGATCTGTTTTTTTAACATATCAGAAAGGGCATCACTGCAAGTAGCCTTGTAGCTAAGACTTAGTGATTTTCTTCTCGGTTTCTTCAAGCCAGATAAAATTAAAGCCTTAGATTTAAAAGGAAGGAGAAGGAAGGCTAACATTTCAAAAGAAAAAGACAGCTGATGAATACTGTTAATTGTACAAGTATTTTTTTTCTGAGTCTGTCAAAAATGCCTTACACCAGAACCAGTATTTACAGAGACAGATTATCTGTATGGTCCACATCCCTATATGCTTTTTGTCATTGGTAATTAGAATCCTTTTAATCGTTTGAGTTGCTGCATGTCTGTCTGTGTGTTGTATGATGTCGTGTAAAAGCTGGCTCTTATCACCTGCTATGTGAAAAGTCCTTCTCTAACAATTGAATAACTATTTAGATATTATCAGCACTGCTTTTTACCTTGATTTTTAGGTTTTCTGAACAGCTCTGTATAAAAGTTACTACACAAAGGAAGTGTTTTGCTGTTTATGTATAGATTTTATTATTGCTGTCTTTTGCTATAAGATGCCTTGGTGCTCAAGAGAAACAATTACAAAGTAGAGCCAACCAACAGTAGTGTTCTCTCCCTTACAGATTGTACAATTCATTGTTACCTTGGTGCAGAACAACCAACTAGTGAGCCTAAAACGCAAGAGGTAAATATGGTCTCAAAAACTTTCTGTCCACTTGGTGAACTGACAGGTTTGTTGACTAATTACCAAAGAGGTGGGTTTGAGATGGCCTTCTTCCTTTACTCTTTCTGATGTAGGCCTCTACTTCTGAACACTAATGGACCTACAAAGTCGAATGTATTTCAGAAAATTGTGAAAGAGCCAGCTGACAGTAGCCACCATGTAAGTTTTCTGTTGTGGGTACTCTCTGTTATGATGGAGTGCAGGTGGGCAGATGGATCGAATTCATTGTCATACGGAGACTGTAACACAGCTGTGTACTGAGAGCTGTCAGCTTGTAGAAGTGATAGGCTGTGTTGTTTCTTTCAGAAGCTAAATGTTTTGATAATCACCATTCACTTTCCAACATAAGCACATATAAACCAGTTACCTGTGTATTAAATGCAGCTTGACATAATCCTGCAGTTTCCTTTTAAGAATGGTGCTGTTAGAAATAGCATGTGTAATGCTGCATTGTTATCTCTGGGAATGTGGCATCCCTGGCCCTATTACAGGGACACGGGTCCAGTGTGTTGCTCTGCAAGGCAGCATCCAACCCAGCAAAATCTTGTCAATGTTCCTATTGTATTTGAATGAGTCACACCAACCACTGAAAGTTGTTTTCTGCTGTCCAAATAATGATTGGTGAGGAAATCGTTAAAACAATTCTATACTATGAGTATGTAGTATAGAATCAGTAGCTTTATAACATAGTACTGTTTAAACAACACTGTTTTAATATTTTTAGTTCTATTACCTGACAGTGCTAGTATAATTTTATTTCTGTGCCTGTAGTATTTGCCAAATTCTTTCTCCTGTAGCTGTTATTCTCCAGCTTGTTTATTTACTTGTAGGGCTTTTTCTATTAAACACAGATGTGTACAAACAGCTTGTAATCTCCAAGGTGCAGTAAAGCTCTTAGACTGCATTAGATGTGAAACATTTTAAGATACAATGATAACTGTCAAAATGCTGAAGCTTACCATCCCTCTGCAGCCTGACTCTTTTAAAAATAATTCTCAGGTACCTCTCAACAGAAATGAGGGCTTAAAACAAAGGGAACAGATTTCAGATGACATTGTTATTTATGATGTCACTGAGGATGTGGGTGAGGAAGAACATCCCATGGCTGATGAAGAAAATCTTCCTGTTACACCAGAAACAAGTGAAGATACCACTTCAGATTCTTCCAAGTAAGAAGTCTCCAGAAATGTGTGTTGATAAATGGCTCTCAGTGTTGTATAATATGCACTATTTCAAATGCCTTAGATAATTTTTTTAGTGAAGTGGTTAGAATTATTCAGCACTCCTGCACATACAGAAACATCATCTGTAAATTCACACTGACTTTCAATTTATTGACCTCTGGATTTGTTCCAAGATAGTTAATTGGCTCTTGGAGTTTTAATACCAGGAAACCGGTGAAAGCAATCTGTATTACTGCATATATACTTTATAGTATATATACTTCAACATTTATAGTTAAATATACTAAAGCCAGAGTAAGAGTTCTTGCTTTTTGGTCACATGTACAAACAGGAATGACTTGCTTTGTTTTTGCAAGTGTGGAGAATAATTTACATGTGGTGTTTATCAGGTTTTGGTGTAGTCTTTGCATTAAGCCAATTAATTTCAGGGTTCTGCGTTTTTTTTACAGTCCCAGTTGTTTTTTGTGATTATGCTCCTTCCTGTCTCTACTCCAGTACTACAGAAGTTGTTCATCTTTCACTTACAAGCAAGTTGAAACTTGGTCCAGGGATTTAGATGTAACTCTCTTCTTGAGTTGCATTGGATTGATAGGGCCTGTATTATGCCTCAAGGAAAAAAACTTCAATATTTGTGCCTTATACTTGAATTTGCACCATTGTTCTTCCTCAGCTGATGCCTGGGAATGCATTTTCTGACTGAAGAGCTTAATGAGAAAAAGGCCATGATAGAGAGAAAGCCTAACTAACAGTTTCTTAAGGGTTAAGAACCAGAATAGGCATGAAAACAAATCAGTTGAGGCTTGCTCTTGGTTTTCAGGTTTCATTCCTAGTATGCATAATAAGGTTAACTAAGAACTTGCAGACTGGGATGCTTTGTTATGGGTGCTCTAGAGTTGAAGCTGTTCAACAGGAAATACACAAAATATATACTGTCTGTCTGGTTTGATGACCTTGTATGATTTGGTTCACTTTGTACATACTCCATATTTATATGCAAGCTTATAGTTGTTCCAGTGTCAGTGTTCCTATAGCTCTTTAGCAGTTGGTTATTGTGGTCTGGCACAACAGTGTCTGCTAACTGAGCTGCATTAATTGCATTGATCATTACAGAATTGTATCAATGGAAAACCGATATTTTGAGTATCTTTCTTTAGTATTAAAAAGCAATAGAAAAGCTTATTTCCTGATTGTAACTTGAATAGTAGCTTGACTAAAGTGAGAGGTAACTAAACCTGTGGATTAATACCAGTTTAAATGTGTATGAAATGCTGTAACTTATTTATCTCACATTACAGCTGTAGCTACCATTCTCCCGATATTGTAATTGTGGAAGATGATAATGAAGATGAATATGCCCCTGTAATTCAAGGGGAAAAAAACACTGAATCAGTTGCTGTCCCAGGTAATGATCCAGTCAGCTCTGTCAGTGACAGTACAAGCCCACTCATATCAAGTGCTGTACAGCTGAATAACCAGTCAACTTTAACTGCAGAAGACCCAGTCTCTGTGATGGATTCCATACTCAATGAAAATGGAGTGATTTCACAGAATATAAATCTCCTTGGAAAGTGAGTAGTCTGGTCTTTTGTTTTTTCAAGTATTAGAACTGATCATTTGACTGAAGTAAAAAGTACTGAATAGCAGTATCTACTGAGAACTTTAAACTTACAGGCCACTTACTCCAGCCAGTTTCTGAAGATTCTTCCATTTTAAATGTGACCTAAGATGCGACCTCTGATTTTCATTGTAGAGTGAGTGAGTTGAGATGTTTAGTCTGGCAGTGTAATGTTGTGGAGATTGTTTAAACTGTCAGGATTGATTTTTGTCACTGCCACAGGTGGATTAGACCCATTAGGGCTATGTGGATGAAAGAATTGCATCTCTCCTAATGTCATGTAATGGTGTTAATGTTGATGTAATTCCTGTGCTACCTATTCCAGAGCACCTATCTGCTGACTTGGGTTCCCCTGTAATGAGGCTAAAAGTCTTCATTCTTTTCCAGAGGTCATTTCTTGTGAAAGACTTAGTTCATTCTACTTCTGGTGAAGAATTTTAGATGCATGTAGTACATCTGTGTAAAGCTTACTTAAGGATTTCTCTTATTTTATTGCGGGACACAGCAATAAAATACTGTTTGCCTTCTAGAGTTGAACTTCTGGATTATCTGGACAGTATCGACTGCAGTTTAGAGGACTTCCAGGCTATGTTGTCAGGACGACAGTTCAGCATAGATCCAGATCTCCTGGTTGATGTAATTTTGACTTAATTTTAAGTATTTTCATAATAGGATATAGAAAACATTTGTGTGTGTTGTTGCTGTTTAATATGGATTTAAATCAAAAATTATCTTTACAAAAGCAAAGTTACAAATATTTGAGTTTCTGGAGCACTGGTATAAATCTTAATGCTACACCACTGCTCAAGTAAATGCTTAAGTTTCTTTTGGAAAAATGGCTTTCTTATTGAAATAATGCTTCATTTGGTGTGAACTTAGATGTCAAGCCAATTAATACTCTTGTTCTGAAATAACCCAGCACATCATCTGTGGTCTTCTCAATGAGCTGGGGTTGAAAAGAACCTTGCTCCCTGTAGCAAGGCCATGTTGCTGGCTGCTGTCAGGGTGTTGTCTGCCATGACTCACATGTCCCCTCTCTGAGGTGCTGCTCCCTGTCCATTTGTTACTCAACCCTAACTGGGGCCAGTGCATGAGGTTACTGGCTCCTGGTGACATGGCTGTTGGACCTGCTGGAGTGCCTCTTGGCCCCTCTCACACTTTACTGAGATCCCTCGTTTTTAAAAGCAGCTCTGCTCTCTACTTACTGATGACTCCTTCCAGGCTTGGTGTCACTTGCAGCTTGAGTTTGTCCATATTGTAGACAGAATTACCCCTGCAGCAATGTCAGAAGAAATTGGTGTTTTAAGACTGTGCAAACCGTGTTAGATGCCATATAGTTGTTTCTTTTGTGATCAGGCTTCACATGGAATTCCAAACCACTGTGCTCCAAAGCTAGATTTTCTTTGTAAAAGCAGTACCTGTAAATAGACTCCAGACTCAGAGGGTGGAATAAGTACAGGGGTTATCCTCACACGTGGAGAAGCAATGGTCTTGTATTCTTAATAGCAACACTGAGATACCTAAAACTTGATGTCTTTTGTCTTACTCAGCTTTTTACAAGTTCTGTGCAGATGAATCCCACAGATCATGATCATGTCACTAATACCAAAGTAAGTCTTAAATCCATTGCTGAACATACACAGTAGTGAGAGATGCAAAATTCACTCATCTTTTGCTGTTTTCTTTACTGGAATCATGGCACTTTGTGCTCTGGCTTTTAAGACTTGCATGAGAATAGAAGACTGCAGCTGAGTTCAACCTGTTGGGCTTTAAACATCAAAAGAAAAAGCACCCCAATTAATTAGTAATGTCCTTTGAAACTAGTATTACCTCTACATTGTACCAGTCTCTTGACTTTTGTATCCCGAGATTTTTTTTTACTTGCAAACATGGTATACACTAATATCAGAATGGTTTCATCTGTATTGTCTGGTGGGAAAAGAAACACAGTAGTAAGCAGTGGAGCAAAGATGTAGCACCTTGAAATTGTCCTGTTCATTTAAAGCATTAGTTTGGGTTCTTGCTTTGTAGCCTGTTTCCATTTCATGTTTTCTCAGCCAAGGTGTGTTAGTGTGGGTAATGCTCATCATGCCACTGCATCTTATCACAAATAAAAACAACCTCTCTTGTAGTAGTTGGTCAGCTGTTTTCCAGTGGCATTGGAACAGGCTTTAAACATGTATTTTAAGAGTTTGCTTTTGTTCCCAGGCGGAGACAAAGGGAAAAGAAACTAACAAGAATAATGCTGGTCCAGCGACTTCACAGGAGATGCAAGGTACTAAGCCCAGATCAGGTTAGATGTATCGATCTATTAAGCGCTTCAACAGTTGAACATTACTCTGAAAGCAATCTCACTTATTTGCTCCTTATCTGGTTTTATGTTACACTGATAAATAACCAAAACACAATACTTAGGATATTTGTTTTTAGATTTTTGCCTCTGCACTGGATGCAGAGAAACTGATTCTTTGCATGCGAGTCTGCACAAATAATGTTATGCATGAACATAACAATTCTTTGAAAGCATAAACACATATATTTTTTTATTAACTTTTCTTTAAATAAGTACTGTGTGTTGGATTTTGTTTTTTCCTTTTACGTGTAGAAAGGTACACAAATTGATATTCTGGACATTTTTTTCCCTGTAGATAAGCAGCTGATACACTACACTGCGTTTCCACTCCTTGCATTCCTCGATGGGAACCCAGTCTCTGCCGTTGAGGGTGGGAGCTTCACGGCTGAAACTCCTTCCACTGTTGAAAAATCCCTGGAAGGGGAGGAGCTCCTGGAGAGCAGCCTGGATCCCCAGCCCACCCAGAGCAAACTGGTGCGTCTGGAGCCGCTGACAGAGGCAGAGGCAAGCGAAGCCACGCTGTTCTACCTGTGCGAACTTGCCCCAGCACCCATGGACACAGACATGTCCTTCTTGGATAACTGATGTGAGGGGAGGCTCTGTATATAGTCATGAAGATGAACTATTTATTTAGAATATTGTTTGGTATGAGAGGTTTTGTAAATCACCGTTTTATGTAACCAGATATGTGGATCTGAAGTACCTTTCCTATCTTATACAAGCAGTTGTTTTAGCTATGGAGTTAGACAGGCCAGCTGGCACTGCTGGGCCAGGCTGCTGCTGCACTGATGTGAACACTTGGTGTTGCACACATTGCTCATGCCGCGGGTAACCAACACTTGTCAATAGTGAGCTTTGGTTTATGGTTTCCTATACTTCTTGTCTTACCTATGATGACATAAACTGGTAGTGTATGGTTAGGGAACACTGACTTTCTGTATTTTGGGGTTTTTATTTTTTACATTTTGTTTAACACACATGAGGCTTTTTTGGGGTGGGGGGACCAGGACCTGATGTAGGCTTTTTTTTTCCCTGCTTCAACTGGGAACAAAGTGCCTGTACCTTGCTAAATCTTGGTTCTGCCTTACTTTCACTTCAGTGGAAGTGCTCACACATAGCACAAACTGGGGAAAAGTTCTTGACAGCTGCCAGGCCCCATGACTGCATGAGTACTTTTAACTTGGACCATCTATGCTGACAAAATAAATGTTACTTAAGTGTGATACGTGTCAAGAGTTTGTCTCCTACTCTGTGTCCCAGGTGGTTATAGATTTAACAGCCTCTTGTTTTCCTATCGTAGTAGCTGTGCAGGGTCTGGCATGCACAGCTCCTGGAACATAGTTGCGTTATCTCCTGCTTGAAGGGTTTATTGGTAAGCCTCCAAAACAAGTGTCTAATGCAGCAAGCTTTTCCAGTATAGTAGCACACAAAAGGGTGTTCTCTGATTTCTTACTTAGAGCTGTGGCAGAGCCCCATCACTTTCCTTCCAGTGGAGGAGCCCTTCACTTCCTGCAAGGTGTTTGTCCACTGCCCTCATGGAGGCCACAGGTGCTGCAGTGAGTTAGTGTACTTGTGCTACAGGGCCAGAGGGGTTCCTGTCCCACTGGGTGAAGGGGCAGCTGACACACTTGAAACCAGATCGTCTCACCTTGAGTTCCTGATTATAATACAAACTAAATCAAACTGGAAAAGTCTGAGAACCTCCAGAGCACAAAGGCTCAGCAAAGAGAGGAACTAGGTTTCAGTAATTTCATACATGCAACACAAAAATCACATTCCCCAACTCTGACAGTCAATTTAATTTTTTTTTTCCAAAGGAGTAATCTATCTACTTGTACAAGGAGCTGAATTCTTTGAGCTGTCTGAATCTTCTGAATTCAGCACCTTGTTCTTTGTTACAGGACTCAGGAACTGCTGTAGTAGAAGTGGTGCTCAGGTGCTTTACCCAAATTTAAACAGGCACAATCCAGTGAGGTGGCAGCAGTAGATGAAGCAGGAATGCAGTTACAGGTGCAATGCGTGTGTTGTGTTTGCTGGGACACAGCTGCCGAGGGCACATTACTGTCAGAGGACTTTATCTCCAAAAAGAGGGGATGAGAAGGTTACACAAACCCTTGAAGCAATAGCCACATCTGGCAGCAGCATTAGACAGCAAGAATCATGGGACATCTTCATCCAAATTTATTTATTAATAAGGTAACAACATATTCCAAATTATTACAAGCCTTTACTAATCTTTCCATTACTGTCTCAAGTTTGACTTGACATGTCAGACTTTTGCAGTAAATGTCAGTGTTCAGGTACAGAATTAAAAGCTTAGAGAATAGTAACAGGAAGTCACAGTTACAAACACCACGGAAAGAGATGAGCATGACATCTGCTGCAGGCTCTAGGGTCACTCCCAGTCAGGCTGCTCTAGGTTCAAGTTGTAGCGAGTAACAGAGAAATTATGCAGCTTATGTACTTCAGTTACAAAGCAGCAAGCACAAAAGCATTTTAAGATTTTGTAACTGCACAGGAACTATGCCTAGATTTAAATTTTCTAGGCTCAAATCCATCTCTGGCAATGGATAACAAGCAAAATACCTAATACAGTAAAAGATTTCAAGATTCAGAGCCCCAAATATTTAAACCCTTCAGTTGAAGCCTCAGTAAATGCAAACCTCCTCCTTTAGTAGTTGCAATTTCAGTGCTCCTTTTTCTCCGCCCTTTTTTTTTTTTTTTCAATCACAACACTCAACTTCCTCCAAAGGGCTTACACAGCTTTCACCACTCGGCTCCTTGCAAACTCCATGATTGTAGCTTAGCCAAGAAGAAAGTGGCACACAAAACAGCAATAAATTACAGCACAGCTATGCCATTTAAACTACTTAAAAAACCAATATTAATAATATGTAGATGCACATTGTAAACAGGTGCCTTAAAAACATGCTTCTGAGCATCTGATACCAGGATAGTTCTCCCCAGGGATGCCTATCCTCCAGTGTGTAATGGAACACACTGGACTGGCTCCTCTGCAGCTCCAGGTGCAAGTTTCCCCCTCTCACATCTGTGCTGAAGGTACTGCTGCCCTCGGCATGGGGAAGGTCAGGCTGTTACTGCCAAAGTGCTGCACGATGTGCAGTGAACCCCAACATGCTCCACTTTGAGTCTAACAACACTTACTCAAGGCTTACTTTGGAATCAAGGCAACAGGGATCATCAAAGGCAGCCCCTCCTTTACTTGCAAAGCCTGACCTAACACAGTTTAGTTACCCTAATTAACACTTGCACTTTTTTTCCTAAAACCAGTTAATGCAATTGAGGGGAAAAAAACATACTTCCAAAAGCTCTTGATCTTACATCTTGTGCTCCCAAAGCACTCAAACTAGGAGTAATCCTATGAAAACCATCATTACAGCAATTACCATTGAGCTCAGCTAGAAAAAGTCATTTAATGAAATGACAAGACGTGGTTCAAGGTAATCATGCAGGCTAAAGCAGAGAATACTACCTGGACAGCACACACACACACACATATTTACACCCCACCATTACCCGGAATACTGCTTGTTTCAGGCGCCAACACAGAGCAGCAGGGCTCAGTCAAAGTCGCGGTTGGTGAGAACCAGTGGAGCCACCAGAGTCCACACGTACAGCACGATGCCAATCCAGCTGGAGGAGATCTTCACCCACACCGACGGCCACTTGCTGGTCATTGTCTCGTAAGAAGAATCGGGACTGTGAAAAGGAAAGAAAAAGGATCACTTGAAAATTTTTTTTCAATACTTGTGTTTTAAGCCACCCTTCAGCACTGTTTTCACAGGAGATCATTTTCAATTCACACCTCAAAGTACCCTTCCTCCAGGCAGTTCACACCAGCCTGTACAAGACCAGCACTTGCACCTTGGTGTCACAGGAGGTGGAAAAACAACAGCAGCACAAAAAATACTCAGTATGAGAGGCTGCCAAGCAGAAATAATTACAAGGAATCTCTAACAAATCTGCAGTAAGGCAGTAAAAGGGCAGCACTTAGAGACAGAAAGAATGTGTTTTACCATGCCAAAGGACACTACCTAGAGAAATTACTCATCTTGATGTCATTGACCCAAGTAGGGCCACAAATCAAATCCACAGCAGGACTAGAGTTATTTCTGAAGGAAGTACCTTTTAGTGTTGCTTTTTTGACAGAAATTGTTCTTTGCCACGTTACTAGAGACCTTAGTTTGTATTTCTTAATTCTGAAGAACATCTGATCAAGCTGTTAGCAACAGTTCACACACAGGAGGACTATTTTATTTTATTGTCAAGATTTTTTTTCAAGGAGCAGACAACATAATTTACTTCCACCATTCTAGTCCAGCTCCACTGTTCCAGTGGGGACACCTAGATCCAGCTGCCCAGATGACTTTGGAATACCTCCAAGAATGGAAACTCTACAAATTCCCCTGGCAACCTGTGCCAGTGCTCAGTCACCCTAACGATGGAAAAGTGTTTCTTGTTCAGAGGGAATCTCCTGTGTCTCAGGTTGTGCCCTTTGCCTCTGGCCATGTTACAAGGCACCAGTGAGAAGTCCTGGCTCCATCCTCTTCACACACCTGCTTCAGGTGTTTATATACATTGGTGAGACACCCCTTGGACCTTCCCTTCTCCAAGCTGAACAGTCCCAGCTCTCATCTTCTCCTCATACCACAGATGCTCCAGTCCCTTCATCATCTTTGTGGCCCTTTGCTGGACTCCCTGTCATACTGGGAAGACCCAGAACTGGAGGAGTCACTAGCATTGAGGAGATGGAAAGAAACACCCTCCCCCTTGACCTGTTGATATAACATGTCCTTTTTCTAGCTCTCTGTACCAGACACGGGCCTAGTGTTTACTAATTTTTAATTGTTAAGTAACTTAAGACTTTCTCCTATTCACTTCAGCAGGATGCGTTTCAGCAGTTCAGTGAATGATAAGAATCATCCAAGAAAATGCAACAGGCACTTGTGAACAAGGTTGGCTACAGTCTTCAAATACAGTTCCCTAAATGTAACTTGAAACAGTAACTTCCCTTGAGAGGGCCCACTCAAGACCTACATTCCAGAGCATGCAACTTGTGCCTCCTTGTCCAGCAAGAGATGGCATTCATTGTGTATGCTCATTATCAGCAGAGCATCTAAAATGTAAATACCTGTACCAGTTGGTAAGCGTCATCATGATATACAGTGATGCCAGGAAAAGCATGAAGTGGAAGAAGGAGTAACTGTAAGTAACTCCATCTCTCTCATTATCTATAGCTCGGTGAACATCATCTCCATCATCAAGGGAGCCATCACTCCTGGGCATTCCATCCTCTATCAGTGTTGATTCATCACTGGTCAGCATCAGCTTGTTAACCTGGCTGTTGTTGGATGTCCGGATGCTGGATTTGGCAGGAAAGGACATGGTACAGTTACCCAAATAAATACAATTTAGTATCCAACAGTAAAAAGTGGTACAAATTAATGTGTTTTTTTAAAGGAATCTTACCTTGAATAGAGAACACAGAGCAAAAACAAAACCAGTCCTACAATTCCTTGTGCATCCCACCACTGCACTACCTGACCTTGGGTTGGAATGGTGGTGCTGTTGTAACCAATGATGCTCAGCAGACTGGGGTTACAGCGCCTGTCTGTGAGGGAAACTGCATTAGAACTTACATAAAACAAGAACAGGACAAATACTTAATAGCACATTTCCATGCTGAATGCACAGAAATAGAAAGGAACTTCGTGACTGTCACAGTCTTGAAGTAGAATCTGAATCTAATTTTAGCTTACTGAATCTCTCTAGATTGAGAAATGACAGTATATATGGCATAAATATCTGTCTCTTGGCGCAGATAAAAGGATTCTGAACTTATGTAAGATATGCATCAACTGCTTTACTATTCCATCTCACATAATTAGATACAACAACAACAAAAAATTTGTATAATAAACTTCAGAAATTGTACTGCTAGAAAACAAGTTTGACAATCATACTCTATAGATGGTTTACCCGAGTCATCCCAGAGTTGGAAAACAATGCCAGTAAGTCAGGTTTTTACTATGAGTGGTTCCCAATCCACAGCATGCACAGGTAACACCGATGAAACAGCTTGAAATTATTGGACAAAGTTATTTTCCCATAATCACTGCCTGAATTAGATGATTCATGTATTTCATGACACGGAAGCACAGAAGATTGTCCATAACTAAGATAAAAGGGTAAAAGACCCAACTAAAACCACTAAAATCAATATCTGGGGATTTATTTTTATCACCAGAATTTCTGCACTTATTTTTTTAGTTTTAGAGATATTCAACTGTTTTCAGACACAATAAACATTGACAACATTTATTAATACTTTTATAAATACTTTTAGAATTCCTCTCTTTGGAAAAATTTAATAGCAGTAGTATCTTGGTCACCTAATAAACATGACACCTGGTAGAAAGACGAAACTTCTAGACCCCTCAGAGGAGTTGCGGTGATCTGCAAAATCTAAGATTTAGAATACTGCAATTCTGCCAGTAAACAGCAGAAAACTCTTACATGCCATATAAGCAGAGGGAAAAGATATTATCTCGTTGCAGAGGGTGCAGAGCTCAGAGATGGATAGGCAAGGCCAGGTTGTTATTTTATATCATTGCTGGGAGCATGTCTTCAGGGGAAGGAAAAGGTGAGCACACCCTGGAAGTGCCACTCTGCTTCTCTCTCCCCCTCAAGGGAGCCTCCCTGGACCAGCCACACAGACCCTGCCCTCCCTCACTGCTGCCCATCCCTTCCCATCCCTGAGAAGAGCAGGCTCCTGGCAGCACATGTAGCTGAGCCCTAATGCATGCACATTCTATTACCCTGTTCTAATGCTGCCCTGCAAGAGAGGGGAAAGTAAAATTACTGCTGAACTGCTTACCCAAAAAGCTCGACATTGCTACTGCACTTACCTGGCTCATTGGTCATGGCTGACCAAGTCAAATACATTGTGTAAACTGTGATCACCGAAGACTGCAGCAAACCAGACCTTGGCTGAGATTCCTACAAAAGGAGTCACAACACAGGGAAGTTAGGCAATCAACAGCTGCAGACACGATTCCATTGTGATAACACAAGAGGCAACAGAATTAAAATTGTACCTGAATCCTTGGCAGAATTGACATTACAGAAGCACCAATGCACAGGAGCATATTAACACTGATGAATGTCTTGTTTTCAGAACAACCTTCTGGATGAGTGTAATAAACGTAAAACAAGACAATAGCCACTAGAGACAACAGATAGTTGACAGCTGTAGCTGAGAGCAGAGCTGTGAAGAAACAAAACCATAGTTAAACTGGTTAATAACAAAGACACCTATGATTGGAATAATACTGCATGATTACCAAGTGTGGGATACAATACACAGCAAAAGTTCTGGGCAATGAAACTTAGAAAAAGTTCTCAAATAGCCTATGAAGTATTTAAAAAAAACAATAAATGGGAATCCTGAAGCCATGCTTGATTCTCCAGTGCTCTAACAGCAACTAGGAAGAGCAAGGAGGATAAAGGAATACAGCTGTACTGCACACACTTTGACTGACAGCTAAAAAAATAAACTGAAGAAATCCCTCTCCAACAGAGGCTAAAACAAAATCTCATTTCTAAATTACACCTTAATAAACAGAGCAGTGGATGCTGAATGAAGACAAGTCATGCTGTCTTTTGAAACACTTTATTAAAATATCATTTCTCCAGTGAGATGACCTGTACTCTCCTTCACTACCCTGGCCTTTCACTCAGCATATACCTTCAAAGAATGACTGGCAACCAGAAAAAAATATTTGAGATGATTCTACTCAACATGAAGCGCTAACAGGTTACTTTGCTTTTAATCAGCACTCAATGGATGGCAAAACCTGTGGCTGAAAAAAACAACAACAACAAGCTGCAGTTGCCACTTCTCTAATACAATGCACAGAAAACTCCACCTGAACACGAGGAAGAACTTCTTAACTTTGTGTATGACTGCACCCTGGAACAGATTTGCCCAGAGAGGTTGTACAGTCTCCCTCACTGGAGATATTTAAGAACCATCTGAACACAATCCTGGGCCACGTGCTCCGGGATGACCCTGCTTGAGCTAGGAGGCTGGATCAGATGACCTGCTCTCGTCCCTTCCAACCTCATCCATTCTGTGAATCTGTGAAACTCATGCCCTATTCCCAGGGAATAGACCTTATTATTCAGAAGCTGCTGCACCTCTCCCTGCTTCCCCTTATTTAACTTGAAACTAGAAGGACATCAATGGAGCTGAACTACTCATCTGAGAAAATTATACTTATATATGAAGCAGCCCTTTCTGCACTGGTAAAATGAACTGTTCAGTGACTAAATTAACACAATGCACATTAAATGAAATTTAAAACTTGATTATAGTACAGTCCCTCCTTACCTGCATACCAGCATCTTGAGTTTCCTTCCTCCATTTTTTCGACCCAAGATTCATTCCAGGAATGGGCAAAGTCAATAAGCAAGACCAGTTGAATAAGAATAAAGCAGAATGCACCAGCCATACCTACATAAAACCACACTAGGAGAGAAGTAAAAAAAAAACAGTTAATAATCATAGGTGATTTACCCCCCATCTTAGTGTCTCTGAACACAGAGGAGCACTTCAGTTACACAGCTACAATTAAAACTGTATGACATCACCATGCACTTACTTTTTTAAAAACTACATATGACTGCACCATGATACAGAGGAAGACAATATTCCCTCACCAGTTGTAAATGGTCCCTCTGGTATGAAGAAAGCTCCAACACTAATTGCAAGTGCCGTCGCAAACTTAAAGAACCAGAATCTAAAGGGAAATAAAAAAAAGGCAGCTGTGAAGTCTGGTCTAATTCACACATAGAATACACATCTTAAGAGTTGCTTTTTTTTATTTGCTCATTCTTAACTTGCCTCATTTGAAGCAGGATAAAAATTTCATCTGCCCAAAATTTCTGTTCTCCAAAACATTATGCTTAAACTGTACTAGACTGATACAGAGTTTGACACTTTTCCCAGAGGTATCTTCTTACTCATGAATTACAAATTAGGCCAATTGTGAGCTGTTTTTTTTTTCTTCCTAAGAATGTTTTAAACCACAGCAGAGAGATTACTGAATTGCCTGCAGATCAGAAAATGGGTTAAAAAATCCTTTCCTGCTTTTAATATCAAAGATCTGACTGGTGCCTACAATGACATAATATTTTATGCTGGAGCATCCTACCAGTCTTGCTTCACTTCCTACATGAGAGAGACATACAAAACATGGTGGGATATTCTTCCCACCCAACTTCAGATTCTTTAAGCCTACAGCTGATGAGGATTTATCACAAAAACAAAAGCAAATTATTTGTCCTGCACAGAAAAGACATAATCAAGTTCTAAGTCCCTGTTTCAGTGTAGTGTCATTGGAACTTTTCTTCCAGTAAAAGATGTGCATTCACAGACCACCAGAACAGATCAGATGTTTCCAGAAAACATACAGGGGAGCATCCTTCACCAAAGACCAAACTCACCACAAATACTAACTGTATAAATATACCCTGCATAGGGAACTTCAAACTGTTATGTCAACAAAACTGTGAGAAGGTCAAGACTATTTTTTCTGATCCCAGTGAAAGGCAGCTCCAAAAACAGGCATGATGCCATCTACATGCACTTCAAAACTGAATGTAACAGCACAAAGATATGTACCACACTCCCACAATGTCAAACACTTGTTAAATTTTCAAATTTTCTATCGCTTCCCATTTCTTCCCATACTGTGAACAAGTTCAATCTCTCTTACTGGCTGCTACAATCAAGTGATGGAGACAGAAGAACAAGTGCCAATTGTGTGGAGAGGAACCATGTGAGATGACAGAAGTGGAGAATGCAGAACAAAATGGACTAATTCCCTGGGATATAGAGAATTTACTAAATCCAGTCTGAAAGCTGAATTAAGTTGTAACATTTACAGTGCAATACAAACCTCACTAAAACTAGTTCTAGAACCCATATTTTAAAATCAATGTCACTCTTAATTATAGAAATAAGAATGGGTTCAAGTTTGCATATATTTGATCTCCAATTCTAGACTTTTTTTAAGAAATCTTTATGCTCTACCCCATACGACAACTGAAAACAACAGTCCTCTGAAATAACACCTAAAGCTGCTATGCATTCTGTACAGGCCAGCAACTATCTCACAGATACATTATAATTTATTTTTTTCTATTGCTATCATAAACTTGAGGCAAGAAACCACTCTGCCATTAAAAAAGCAGAGAAGGTGAACATTGGCACTAGATCGCATTACTGAGCTTAACCTGCATGCAAGCATGAAAAAGTTAGAACACATATATGCAAAAACCTAGTATTCTGAATATTTCAGATTATATCTCAAAGCATTACTGAACATACACACAATTTCAAAAATCAAAAGCCATAAAGCTTTTCATAAAGCAATGAGTTATAACAGAAGTGCTGAAAGTAATATTATTTAATATTTTACCAGCAACAGTTAAATAACATTTTTTTACTTTTATCCTAGTGCTGATGTTAGATTGGCTAAGAAGAGCAAACTGCCATGGGTTGCATGAACAGTACCTAAATTTGGACGGTACAATTCTAAATAAGGTTATGAAGAAGATGCCAAACACTTAAGAACAATTTTAGGTAAAAAACATCCCACATCATGTAAAATCACCATGTGCCTTTTTCTGAGAAAAAAAACAAAACAAAACAAAAAAAAAAAAAAAACACCAACAACCCAACAGAGCTGATACAAAATGTAGCTGAACCACTTTCTTCTTTCTTGCAATAAGCATGTTCTGAACAAAGCAGGGTGGAGGGAAAGGTTGAACTGAGTTACTGTTGCTAACATATCTTACTACTGTACCTTTTCTTTAGACCAAAAAAAACCCAAAAATAAGCAAAACAATATTCTGCTCAGTCCTAATTATTTTATTTCCTTAGAGATAATTTGAAGCTTTTTCTCATTTTATGCTAGACATGTTCAATCATACTATACTGAATATAAAATAAAATTTTATTACTCAGCTGTTCATAGCTTCTGTTAAATACAGTCACCTTGAAAAAGCAGTAGTCTAAGCAATCACAGCAACCACCAAGATTAGGCACCATAAATGGTTTTAAGCTTTTTAGCATCATCCCCTCTTACAAATATTTACATCTCCTTGGTTCAAGGAGCTACATTACACATAGTCAGACCCTGGATGACAACTACCACTTGTGCCAACACACAAGCTGAAGTTCCACTATATTTTTCCATCTGACAATCCTAACTCAAATGAAATACAAAAAAAAAATCTACTGGAAAGCTCAGAAACTAGATACATAAATCATTTCTCTTTGCAGAGGAGCAACCAAAAAGATAGGAAGGAGAAGGAGAAAAGATATGTTTTATTCATCTATCTGTAACTGCTATAACCTTTAAAGGAAAACTGTCCAGAAAAGAACAAAAGTTCTTACAAATTTCTAAGCTAAGAGGAATATAATTCTCAGAGAACAGATGAGGCTCTTACATCTTTTTATTTCCTGAAAAAAATCTCTGTGGAATGAAGCAAAAATTAATCACTAACTCATCTCAGCACTTATTCCTGCACCTTACCCATTGTGCACTGCTGCTCTGGGGTCGTTGCTGCTCTTCACTTTGATCATCAGCAAGGAGAAGAGAAGGAAGAACATGGCCATGCCAAAGCACACACGGTACACGGCCTTGTAGCCAACCAGGACATCACAGTTCACATGGCCCTGCACACCAGGAATACTTGTTCCCAACCCTCCATCACAGAATCCAGGAATCTGTGATAAATACAAGACACGTCAGTCAGTCATCTTTAAAAGACCTCCCATCAGTAAATGTATATTAATAAATTTCCAATACACAGTTCATTAATATTGTAACATTATATAACTATTAACACTGTTAGAAAATACGATATTGAAGAACAGAACAAACATTAGCTACAGTCCAACTAGAATATAAAACACATGCAAGGAAAAAAAAAACCTCCACAGGCAGTATAAAATAAATCTTTCCATAGAATAGTTTGGGTTGGAGGCGATCTTTAAAGCTCACTGAGACTAAACCTTCTGCCATGGGCAAGGACATCTTCAATTACATCAAGTTGCTTAAGGTCCCATCCCATCTGACCTTGAATGTTTACAGGAATGGGACAAGGATCTTATTAACAGGTTTTTTATGTTATTAGTAATTTCAGAACTTCTCAAAGAAATGCAGTTTTCCTTTGTTGATCTGAATCAGGAGATAATCAAAGATATGGGAACTGGTAAATTTGCTTGACAGTTACCATCAGGCTTATTACATAGCTAGGGGGTGGCCTGCTTACATCTCTTTAAAACAGACACAGCCTTTTCCAAAAAGGTACTGTCACCATCAATTAGGTGTATCCATAACTTCCAGATGAAACAGCTGAGAACATTCTCTCCAGTCACAACCAGGACATAAGCAACATTTTTTAAAGTCAAATCATACTCTAGAAGGGTGTAATTTTCTTTCCTAGGTGACTACCATGGCTCTCCCTGAAACTCTAATGCGGTAACTATACCAACCTACAGTACACATTTACAGATGAATCATTTGGGGGAAAAAATATGAAAATCATGCCTAACCAAAGCTACTATCTACTGAAAAAAACTGAAGACTGCCAAACAGGACTGAAGTATATGCAACCCAAGTTCAGTGAGCCTGTAACTGTAACTCACATTACTACTCTCCAATTTTATATCACATCTTCATATAGCTAATAAACTGTAAGATCCTACAGACACTTTCTCATTCCCTGGGCAGAAAACATGCTACTATGATTAATATGAAAAATATGAAAGATATTTTTGTTACACACTGCAGACTTTAAAAGAGATTTTTAACCAGTACAGCATGACCAAACTAGAAGACATCTTAGAATCTGGTTATTTGTTTTTTTTAATTGCTACCACAATAAAAATCAATTAAGTGCCATAAATACAAGCATCTCAGGAATACTCAATTTGAAACTACACATACATAAATTTTGTTTGATGCAAAACTTTATTTTTTCTCCTCTGAGTATTCAAAGAAGAGGCTTTACCTCAAAACAGTGCTTTTCATCTATAGAGGGATCTTCTCCCAACTTCATTTGACTTTCAAACAAATTAATGATGACTGTGAAGCATAGCTGGTAGCAAAATGACATATTTCCAAATAAAATTTATGCTTTTCAAGATGTCAATTACTATTATCTGTGACATTTGTTCCACCAAAAATGTTAACAATAAATAACCTGACCTTCTTCAGCTGCTCTTCCATGCCCGGTATTAGCATCACACAGGCCACGCTGACACCAAGCAGTAGGAAGAAGGCATAAATCAGCCGAGTTATGGTGGAGTTGTTTCCGCTGGGGCAGCACCGGCAAAGCAGACACGGGGCACTTCCACACAAGCATGGTATCTGACAAAGACAGAACATGAATTATTTAAAAAGCTCTGGATTACTAGATTTCAATATTTAATCACGCTGTGCAGATGATCAGTTATTATGATAGAAGATGACTCATCCTGTGCATCCCACCACTGGTGCAGACTAAGTCACTGCAACACATTACAGAGACACCCAACAACGGCGCTTCCCAATGCACTGCTGCACAGAGAAATTAGGGCTGTGCCTGAAGTAATCATTTAGCCATTCAGAAGAAATAAAGACTGGATTCTGGCTCATTTGCTCTCTTGAATTGTATTTCATTTCAGCTAAATGACATGCAAGGATTGGTTTTGTTAGCAACTATATCCTCCCTTCCACAGCTGCAGAGATTAAAACAAACACATCACAGGAAAAAGACAGGAGCACAACTGTCATGTAGGTACATTCTCAGCACCTGGCACAGTTGGGATATAATCCTCACTGGGGTCATAAATATTTCCAAAACACAAAAAAACAGGTGATAGAGCCTAAATCTTAGGTTGCAAACTATTTAAGATTAGCAGCTACTCATATATCACATAATTCTGTTTGTCTGCAAAATTAACTTATGCAATGTAAAAGTTACAAACACCAAGAACAGAGCAAACATACAGTACACATGTTACTGAGATCAAATACCAACACCAAAAGTGGATGGAAACGCTGTACAGTTCTAATACTACAAGTAAAAAAATAGCCAAACAGGACAAAATTTACCTGTATTTAATTCTTACATAGAAAATTGCGGGAAGAAAAAAAGGGACCTATTTCACCAGGAAAGGGTTGGGAAGCAGGGAAAAATTCTCTGCCACTTGCTGACTGACTATTTGGGAAGTAAGTGGCAAGGTCCCACAAGTAAACACTAGCCAAAGGAGGAGAGGTACAATTGAAATGTGTGATCACTGCCCTTCTCTGAGCTACAACAAACCACACTACCTTTGACACAGAACAGGGTTAAACCCCAAGCTTTTCTTCCAGCACACATCCAGGGACAACATCACCATGGGACAGAAGCCACTGACTTCTGTTCATCACTGCATGAGACAGTCACATAAGGACAGGAGCAGTTACAAGGCCACATGAGCAGGACATGCCAATCACCCAGTCTGACCCAGTATGGCATGTGTCAGAAAGAGTTCTCAGCAGTTCAGTCATACAACAACCAAAAATGCCAGCAGCCCACTCCTACTGGAGAAGCCCCAGGGGTTGCAGAGAAAAGCCACAACACTCCCTGAGGAAAAGGCCAATTATCATTCTTACAGTTTCAACCAGACTCACACACTGGACTCATAAACTTCATCTTTTAAACCACTTCCCTATATTCTTTTTGGTACATGTTCCTTCCCAAGGAGCCAAGAAATTTCACTTCACTACACTACAGAATCATATTTGAATTAGCAAATTTCACTATTACATTTGTCGTGCTAAAGCAGTGAAATGAGGTGGATTCTCATTTTAAGTATTTCAGAATATAAATGTTATTATATTGGCCATTTTTATCTTATCCACTCAGTATTGTCATAGCACAAATAATATGAAAGTGTTGATCATAGGAGATTTCACCTGAATATAATAAAGAAATTATTTAGACTGAGAGCAACCAGTCCCTGCAAAAAACCTCTGCAAGGATATGGTAGTCTCCATCACTGGAGGTTATCACGATGCAACTGGACAGGGTACCAGATCATCTCACTCAGGCCCTCTTTTGTATAGAGGATGGAGCAGGTGGACCTTTGGGGCTGCTCTAGGACTGCAAGCAACTACACAAGGAGCATCTGTGCTTCATAAGCAGGAAATGTATGGCAAATATCATCTCCGAATGCATCCAGATTTTATAGAACTTACATTATTTCCTACACATACAAATAACCTTTCCAGTGAAAAATATCTGTTCTCTGTTCAAAAAATTACTTTCTTGAACTTATTCTGTCTGCATTAATATTTCTAAACACACTGTAGAACAGAAGGTTGAGTTTGGCAGAATAGGCCCTATGAGTCGGCTCATCTACTGCAGAAAATGAGGGACAGGAGCACCTGTTACAAAAATTCCCTTTTGTAAGGAATCCCAATGTTACATTGTTTGGTAAATACCTAAATAATTCAAGCCACTTGCTTCTTGTCTCAGGGGAAGCAGAAGCACAAATGCTTCTACAGACAGGGAAGACCAGCAGTAGCTGAAACGAAGATGATTGTTTCCACCTCACTGGGAACAATGTGCCTGAAGAGAGGCCATACATCTCACTGGGGTGTCTGAGCTCCAACATCAGCGTTTAAAATGTTTTGCCCCCAAAACAGCTCATGCACATACATCTCTGAACAACAGACACCTATTGATACATGACACTATTTATACAAGCTGGCTACTTACACAAGGAATCACATTACAGTCCAAGTCTCTCTTTCCTTGGCAAAAGGGAATAAAATACCATTCCAACAAAATAGTATTCTACTATTGGCAAAACTACTTGCTACAGACTTCAAAAAGAACAGAAACCAAAGAACATTCAAGCCCATGGAATTCAGCTTACCAACGGAGGAGACAAGGTGAGTTTGTGCCACTTTCTTCCCAAATTTAAAGCACACCTCCCATAAAAATTTCAGTAGTACAAACAGCAAGACAATACCATGGAGCTCAAAGCTTAACTCCCCAAGTGTGACTCAGCTTACTCACAGACGCAGTCAAAAAGCTACTCTACAATTACTTTTTCATTTGTTTCTATAAAGAAGCTTTGATAAAAGTTACTCAGACACAACTGAAAAAATCTATTGCCTTCCAGAAACTTTTTTACTTACCTATCAACGCATATCTCTTTGTGTTTTTGAGAAAAATAAGCAGCTCTAAGGCGTCTACTAAGGCAAAACAAGAAAAGACAACCCACACATCTATTCTGGGAGCAGCCAGCTGGGCAGACAAGTTAATTCATGCCTGCTAAACCAGTCACTTCATTGCCCTGGGCAGTGGAAATTGCATGATGAACAGGTAACAAGATGTATACTGAAGGAGAGAGCAGGAGATACAAAACCCCACCAAATCATAGAAGGTCAAATGTTACTGCCCCTGATGCACACAGAACAAGTTTTTAATATCAAACATAATCTTCCTACTGGAGTAATGACTAAATGATAAGATATTGAATTAACTATTTGCAAAAACACTAAGCCCCTGCTGGGCCCTTGTTGGGGTTTAGCTACGTCATCCCTACTCTTAAGCTTAAAGACACTGAATTAATC
The DNA here is from genome assembly GCF_009819655.1 of Sylvia atricapilla. Classification (NCBI taxonomy): domain Eukaryota; kingdom Metazoa; phylum Chordata; class Aves; order Passeriformes; family Sylviidae; genus Sylvia; species Sylvia atricapilla. The sequence goes on from NC_089142.1 coordinate 50,878,871, forward strand.
AAGATCTTTGCCTCGACAGAGAATATTAAAGGAGCAAAACTGAGAACAATAGAGGCAAGACACAGCAGAGGGAAAACGGTGCTGCCTCATCAACCTAGGCTGTAAGGAGCAGAAGACACTCGGTGAGATGGCTCTGCTCGAACAGACAGCTTTGGCCTCACCCCCATCTCCGACAGGCTCCTCTTGCTGTTAAAAATGTTACCCTGGAGCACGGATCAGCACACGGGAGGGCAGAGCAGTGACACCAAAGCCCAGCAGACACAAGCACAGCACGACGCCTGACGCGGGGCCTCAAGCAGAGGGCTCTGCAGGAGCCTGACGCGGCCCTGCGGAGCAGCAACACCGCAGCAGCTCCTCACAGAAGGCGCTTTGCTGGCCGGGCACAGCCCACAGCAACCCACTGCACCTGGCTCAGCCTCTCCCTCACTCTGTGCCCTTCTCAGAGCCACACTCTGTACTGCCATATCCTCAGAGACCCGCGCGGACAGAGTCCTCCTACTCAGAACTGCTGTATAGGCTTTAAGTGCTGATTAGCAGTGGTTTTAAACGTGGAAAGAAAATGAACGCTTTAAAGCCATCAGGGGAAAGAGAAAAACAATACCAACAAAAACTACCCAACCTGATTTGTTTGGGCACTTTAAAGGAAGGGACAGAGGTTAACTACTCACAGCAAATCTGGCTTATTTAAGACTATGATCCCAAGCAAATCATTTAATCTAACAAACTATTAGCTGAATTTCTCTGTAGGGAAACAAACAATCAAGAGCAAGTAGACAGGAGTTCTTCATACACTACAAATACCTAACTAGTTATCAGAAAGGCTGCTTATGAACTTGAAAATGCAGTATATAGTAACTCAAGTATTTGAATTAAAGCCTGTAGTCACAATATTACGAAGTACTTGAAAATAATCAAAAATAATAATGTTAACTATATTCAGTTAGTAATTAAAGTCTAACTGGCTAAACAAGTAGTATTTAAAATGTTAATAAGAGTGAAATGAATGCTCACAGTAATAAGTTAAAAGGATATTATCAGTGTTCTAGTTGATAATTTATAGGCACATCAGCCTGGAAGTTAATTTACAAAGATTCTCCAATAATTTTCTATGGTAATTTCATATCATTTTCACATGAGATTACAGGATTATGGGTCATCTTTCTGAATTAAAGGTCTTTCTGTATTAGAGGAACCAAAGCCTATACATCCAGATATCACAAAAATAGGAGGTTGGATAAATATGGGATTTTGCTATATCACTAGATGTGTGTGTATGAATGCTTTAATAATAGGCAATTTAATTTAATTCATGTATGGTACAATATTTTTAGTATGAAAAATCCAAATTTTCACAATCCCACTGGCATTCTTACAGCAAACATCTAAAAACTCACAAACCACTTGGTTTTGTCAATACAGACGTATCACTTAGGAATAAAAAAGCAATGCCTCAGTTGAAGACTTTACCAACCTCTTTGCTTTCCTGCACAGTGCCAATAGTTTAAATGCTAGAGATAGCATTTAAAAACAATCTGCTGTTTCCCATGAACAAAAATCACCTGACAGTGCTCCCACAGCCCAGTGGTGACACATCACCACGGATTACTGTGCCGCGAGGAAAGGATGGCTCGGCGAGACAAAGATGCTACAAAGGGTGGAGCTGCTCAAGACAAAGCCGTAAGAAAGAGGAAATAAATACAAATATCAGAATCAGGGAAACGTGCGGGTTTTGATTTTCCCTAAAGAAATGCTTGGAGTTCAAAGCCTTTGATAAGACTCTTGACAGATTCGGGGAGAGGCGATTTCAGCGGACACCGTAACACCTCCCGCACCGGAACGCGGATTAAGCAGCGCCCAGCAGCTCGACAGGCCTGGGTTAAGGACAAAGCTCCCCATAGCGCCGGTATAGAAACGGTTCTGACAGAACCCTGGAGACCCCGGGAGCAGCCCGAGAGAGGGGCACGGCGGCGGGGAGAGAGCCCTGCCCGGCGGTGCGGGGGGCCGCGGCCGCTCGGGGCGGACAGAGCCCGGCTGGGGCCGGGTAGGGGCCGGGCCGGGGCCCGCAGCCTTCCCGTGCCGCAGGAGGAGCAGGGAAGGCAGCGCCACCGCCGCCCTGAGTGACACAGGCGCGGGGAGGCGACGGGCGAGGCCCGGGTGGGGAGGGAAGGAGGAAGGAAAGCCGCGGGCGCCGGCTCCGTGCCTGCGGCGGGCAGGCAAGGGCAGAGAGGGACCCCCGCGCCGACCGCGTCCACCTTACCCAGCTCGCCATGGAGCAGAGGCCCAGGACGCTGCCCATGGTCCCCGGCGGGCTCGGGCTCGGGCTCGGGCTCGGGCTCCTCCAAGATGGAAGCGGCGGCCGCGGCTCCCGACGCCGTTGTTTACTGCTCCCAGCGGCGCTTCCGGCCGCTCTGACGGCCGCGGACGTCACTTCCGGCCGCTGGCAGCCCCCGTGAGGAGCATGGCGGACTGTGTGGCCGGGTGTTCCCCCAGCTCCCTGAGCGCCTTCAAACCCAGCTAGGGAGAAGGAGACCGGGCACGGGGAACAGGCAGGAGCCGTCAGTCAGGGACAGCCGGGAGCTAAAGGTTAAGGCCTGTTAGTCGTAAGCTGTGGATGTAGCAAATCGAGATGTAGTAAATCAAAATGTTGTATGTTAGTAAAACAGTCTGTTCTGGGAACTAGTAGACCTTAAGGATGTACTAAGTCAAGGTATCGATGCACGTCTATGGATAAGTTATTAACTCGGCAAAATATTTGATGTCCACCTGCCCTATAGCTGAGCTATGTCCATTATAATACTTAAAGTCACGCTTACAGGTCACAAAGACCCCTGGCCAGGTGCACACCTTCCCCTTTTGCGTGCATAGATGTTAGCTGGGGTTATGTAGCTTGTATGGAAATTCCTAACTTATCACAGAAGATGAACGCAGCCCCCAGAAAAGCCCACAAAAAATAAAATACTCCTAAAAGAAAAACTAGTGCCTATAAACCTTTAAAAAACAATCAACCAAGGCGAGACATTTAAATATATTAAATATATGTTTATTAATATAGACATAATATATACTTATATTTATTCAAAAATACTTAATAATAAGGGTATTATAATACCAATGATACCGTCTCAGCTGAAAAATAAAACCCTTTAATTTGTAAAATTCCTTAAGATCCAAAACTAGACATTTAAGAAAGATACATAAAAAATTGGATTTTTTTAATAAAATGCTTAGAAGTATACATCATTAAGTTAAGATATAAGTTAAGAGCATTTTTGTCTCTTACAATTTTCTCTTCTTACTAACATGCAGTCATTACACTACTACATGCTGGGCACAGATTGGATTTATCTACGGATGTTGCTAAATCCTTTGTAATTGATTTTAAAGGCAATCCTATTTTCAAAACCAAACATGAAAAGAAAAAGCTAAGAAAGAATTTTTTTGCAGGCTGAAGGTTTAAGGCTGCAACTGTCTAGTGATAGAAAGTGGGAACAATTAATAAAATGGGTATAGCTGTTTGTTTGAAAGGTAAGTACATAGGATTAGTGGACATTGAGAAATTTTGGAGTGCCTTCAGTTCAGCCAGTAGATCCACAACAGTAATTCTTAATGTTCACTTTTGTTTGTGCACTAACTGAGCCGGTGAAGTGTGCTGTGTTCATCTTCCATGTAACACCACCACAGTAGCCAGAAGGTCCTGGAGGCACAGCATCAGCTCACTGCTAACATGGCAGCTTGCTCCGTGTGATGAATGTATAATCTCCATTCCCTCTCCTTTGTGAAACCCTTAATCTTCTTCAAAGATGAGTTTTCATAAGCTACTGATTTTTTTCCACTTCAGTATTCCCACAATTTTCACAGTGTGCTCTTTTTCCTTATAAGAATTTCAGAGAGCCATGGCAGCCTATTTCTCTCCATACCAACCTGATGGGTCTTTTTTTTTCCAGATACTAGATCCCATCATTGTTCTGTGACTCAGTCATTATTTCTGCTATTCTATTTGGAGCGTCTACTGTGGAAAGATACTGAAGCATTATGTACACTTCACTGAACTGAGTCCTGCTCCTCCTTCACTACACATCTTCTCTAAAAAATTGTAAAAGGGAAAAGATCTACTATAGGAATTTCTCTTTTGGAATTTTATTCCATTTTCAAGTCATACAGTTGCCTGACAGCATCAAATTATATGGTGAAATAGCAGTTTTACTTCATTTGAAGGGGGATGGAATTGATCATACCCTGATTTATGTCCCAGATGGCTTCTCCAGTGTCGTATCTTGCTTCCCTGTGACCTTTTTGAGTTTGCATGAATGTGGCAATCATAATTGTCCATTATTTGGCTATCTCTCTGATTATTTCTTTTTAGAATAAAAAGAGGACCAGGACTCTCTTATTATATAAAAATAATACCAGGACTCAAATAGCAAAAATAACTTTTTCCTATTTTGTTTCTGTTAGGGAGCTTCTTACTAAAACCTGCCTTTTGTCAGCTGTTTATTGGAAAGCGATAGTTTTTCCGAACTAGAGACCACCTCAGTTTCATGGTCTGCACAAGCAACTGTGATCAGCTGCCTCAGTGAACACCAGATCTCTAGAGACCCCAGCGCTGCCTTGTGGAGGGTCCTGAACGAGGCTACAGAAGCTTTACCCTCCAGCAGAAAAGCCCTGGTAACCATTTTGTCTCTTGAGTCCCTGTCCCCGGATCACTGAGGGGAAAGGTGAGCTAGACAGGGCAAGATTCACTACTAAATAGGCTTATGTTTTTGGCAAGGCGTCACACACACAAATAGAACATGTAAGGGAATAAAAATGCAAATAAAACACTGGCTGTTTTGATGCAAATAAAATGGCTGTACTGAGGTCTCGCTCATGCCGAACTCGTACCAAGCATCAGCGTAAGATTTGGAGGAAGCAAAGTGTTCAGCCTTCAAAACAGAAGGAGAAAAGCCAAGAGGGCTTTTGTTCTCGCGGCATGGATATGGAACTACAGCTAAAGATCCTTTCCCCTAGAGGGCAGTGCAACTTAAAGAATTGAAATCTCTGCCTGGCAGCGTTCAAATGGAAAAAGGCAATGTGAAAATGTGGGCTTTATCTCAACAATGTTAACAGAAAAATACTCCACAGGGGTGTATTTTCTGGAATGAATCTGTGTACACAGTACAGTTCCACATTTCACTTACTTTATGTCATTTTTAAGTGAAATATACAATAGCCCACCTTTTTTCCCCCCTTGATCCTCTAAATGAAATGTAATATTGAAGTAATGTCTGTGACAACAGATTAATAATATCCAGGTTTCCATTTCTATTGTGAGAGAGAAGTGGAACACGAAAGAATAAAATTCTTATTTCTGATGGACTGTGCAAGGACTTGTAATAGGGATATCAGAAATTTAATGGAATTCAGAGGCCATATTATTCAAGCACTGACCTAGATAGAAATCTAATAGATTCAAATAGATAGGAATATAGAATAAATGTTCCTCTTTATCTCCCTCTTACAAGTTTGTGGGTTTTGTAATTTTTTTCTTCTAGCAATACCTCTTTATGTATATCAAAATCAAACAAAGCAATGAATTTAAATGGTAAAACATTATCGTGTATGCTTCTAAAATGATGTTTTATCATCCTGAAGAATACATTATTGAGTAGAAACTGAGTAACAACATTCTGAGTAACAACTTTTTGTTAATGTAAATATATGTGGATTTAATCCTTTACAAAAGAGCGGATAATCTAAAACTGTTTTATACAGCTACTGTCATGAAGCAAAGAGCAAAATATCATCAGATTGTGCAAATTGTTGTCACTCCATTTATGGCAGCAGAACATTAGATACGGATTGGGTCAAGATTGTTATTAACATTCCTATTAAGCCCCATGACAGTCATTGCAAGTGAGAAAGGAAACTAATTTCTACTCTGTTACTGTTACTGTGTGCCTGGAATAAATGCTCTCCAAGGGTAAATTAACAAGACAGTTTCACATCACTACATAATGTTACATTCTTAATTGGAAAAGACAGAAATATTTATAATAAAATCAGCCCCCTACAATTTGTATGGCATAGTATGGTTCAGTGTTTCTAAATAATTGGCATTTTGGAGACTGCTGCTAGCATTGTGACAGGCTGTGATGGATGCCTTTAAAACCCAATACTGACAACTTTCAATCTGTTCCCATCTTCCCTACTGGTCGAGCCATGAGAAGCTTTGTGTTTGTACCACTTATCCTGGGCATGAGTCTAAAGAAACAAGTGAAATTCATCAAGGAATGATTTATTGCCCTTATTTGTCATCAGCCAGCAAGAATTTAGAATCCATCTGTATTCTTCAAAATCACCCTGTCTTGTGTATTGGAAGGCTCAGCCAGGAGGGGTGCCTTAGGGCACATCCCTGGCATTGCATTAGGCAGGCTCCAGGCTCCAGACAGTGGCTTTGCTGAAGGTAGCTTGCAGCACAGCTTTGGAGAGAGGCTGGTTGCGAATAGTGTCCTCCCAGCTCAGTACTGGGGCCAGTCCTGTTTAATATCTTCATCAACAACATGGATGAGGGGGTTCAGTGGTCCCTCACTCAGTTTATGAATGACACAGGTGGATGGGAGTCTGGTGGAGGCAGGAGGGCTCTGCAGAGGGATCTGAACAGGCTGGATCCATGGGCCAAGTCCAATGGGATGAGGTTCAACAAGACAAAGTGTCAGGTCTCACACCTGGGTCACAACCCCACACAGCGCTATAGGCTGGGGGGAGAGTGGCTGGAAAACTGCCTGGAAAAGGACCTGGGGATGTTGATTGACAGTCAGCTGGGCATGAGCCAGCGTGTGCCCAGGTGGCCAAGATCTGAAGTCAGGTGATTACTAAAATAAGTTGTTTTTTTTTGTTTTATTTTTTTTTAAATGACCCTTAAAATACACCCATCCATCCAAGCAGCAGGCGGTTGAGGAAAAATTACGTATTTTAAGAGAAGATAATATCTTTATTTATTTTTATATATCTGCAGGGATATTATTGGAGCTACACTGATTCACACCAGCTGTTAGTGGTCTGTTTTGTCAATGACCTTTCATTCTTAAAGGCAGTGAAGGTGTATTTCCCTCAATTATGAGTTTTGGCTAAGAATAAACTTTGCCAGTCATGACTGGTAATACAGAGGTTCTGATCTTCTTAAAAGGTAATGATGAGGAAGTAAAGATGTAGGATTTTAGTATTTGGTCCATAAAAGCATTTAGCTGGAACAAGAAAGCAGGAACTTAGGGATCCTTCTGCTATTAGGACTGATACTTTGGACACTGTGGCTAATTTTGAATACATTCTAACATTGGTGAGATCAGATGCAGCTTACCAGCTATTTTGAACAAATTAAAATGTGAACATGTTGAACCACTAGCTGTCATTTAACTGGCTGTGGGAGTTGTCCCAGAAAACAGGGAGCACAAATGTGGTGCCACAGAGGCTCTGGAGGCACCTGCCCAGCTTAGCCCCCTGGGAACACATGCTGCAGAAACCTAATAGCATTCTTTCAAAAAACGTTAGTGAACATATGAATAAGGGTGATTTGGCTTCTGCAGTTGCCTAAATTTCTAAAGAAGGCCTTATACAAGGTCCTCACTAAGAGCTTTCAAAGCAACTGATCAGTCACAAAATGACAAAAGAGGCTCCCTTTTCGATTAGTAGCTACTAGCAAGATCCATCAAAGGCTATTAAGCATAATTGTCCAGCTCCAATCTCTATTCAGAAAATCCTTAAAATGGTAATTGCTGAAACTGGAATGGCAAAGCTATCACCATCTGCTTGTCCTTCAGCTACACTCTTTGCTGAAGCATTTGCTATTGGTGTTGTTCAGGGACATAATGCTGGGCAAGAGGATATTTACCCTGACCTAGTGCAGTCTTCCTGATATTCTTAGCTAAGTGTCCTACTGTGCTCTGAGTTATAGCAACTATCTGTAGTTTTCTCTTTTTAAATGATAAAAGGACAGTTCCTTCTGTAACTTAATAATTTTAGGTAAAAATGAAGCAAGAATTTTCGATAGAATCATAGAAAGGTTGGGGTTGGAAGGGACCTTAAAGATCATCTAGTTCCAAGCCTCCCGCCTTGGGCAGGGTCACCTTCCAGTACACCAGGTTGCTCAAAGGATCATTCAGTCTGGCCTTGGAACTCTTCCAGGGATGAAGCATCCACAGTTTCTCTGAGCAACCTGTTTAGGGAGCTTCAACACCTTCTGAGTAAAGAATTTCTTCCTAACATCTAACCTAAAACTGCTGTCTTTTCCATTCAAAACCATTGCCTTTTGTCCTGTCACTATCTGCCCATATAAAAAAGTCCTTCTCTCTTCTTTTTATAAGCTCCCTTTAAGTACTGAAATACTTCATTATGTTTCCCTTCAGCCTTCTCTTCTCCAGGCTGAACAATCCCAGCTTTCTCAGCCTGTCTTTATAGGAGAGGTGCTCCAGTCCACTGAGCACATCTGTTGGGGAAGGGGGGGGGGGGGCGGGGGGAGGAGGGGGATGTAGTTCTGAAATCTGTCATTGCTCTTGTTTTTAGAAGATTTTGGAAAAAGGAACATGGTGCTTGCAGTTTGCTAAGTGTACCAAGATCTCTCCTCTACAGAATCCTGGGACACCATCAGGGACACAAGTTGACCATAATCCTTCAGCCAAAGTGTTGCACTTGTTTGGGGAAGGCAAAGCTGGAATTTGTACACGTATGGCTCACACAGCCACAAGCACTGGAGGACTGAATATTAGAAAGTTTAGACTGCACCATGAACTCTGCATCTGTGTAAACTCAAGAGAGAGCCACACTATTCAAGTCAACATTTGTAAATCCAAGCATTTTGCCTCACTGCTGCTTCTTTCCCAGCACGACCATACATGTGTTGGTGGCAGGTTCAGGTGCAGGAGCGAGCAGTCCTGGCCCTTAAGCAAAGCTGTTAGGTGTAAAGATTTATGTCTGTGTACTAAATGGGCAAATTGCTCTCTCAATCTGTTCAGCTGTCGGTATGATCTCTTGGCAAGCTAAAACAGTTTGCTGCTATTTTTTGGAGTGGAACAAATTGCCTGTGTGCAAATATAGCCTAATAGTAAAACACACTATGGATATACTGATCAAGGCATTCAAGGAAGTAAATCAGAGTTCACTTTTAGAATACTTTGACTTCATATGGAATCAGTTTGTAAACAAGGAGAAGAAGAATCAATGTTTTCAGTGATGAATGCCTAAATTAATATGTTAACAATTCCTCTGCAGTCCTGTTAACTTCAGCTGAACTGTCTGCTTCTCTGGACCTCCTGCTAGTAGACCACTCAGGCCAATCATGCTTAACTTGGAGTCCCTATTTCCAAAAAATAAAAACCTTGAGAGAATGTTTACAGCCAAAATTCTCTTTCAACAGTTGCTTATTTATGATGATGGATAGCTTACCTATTTTGCAGAAACCAAAGTTAAACTGTTTAATACCATGAAAGAAAAAAAAAAAACCAAAACAAAACACACTGGTCAACAAAAACATACTTCTGGCATTTTTCTTCTCTGGCTTGACAGGTTGGTTTCTGGATGAGATTTTTTTCACTGCTAAATCTGAATTTCATAATCCATGGTGTTCTGCACTGAAATAGCTGTATTGGAGCAGTCGCTTTGTAGCAATGATGGAAAGTCATCAGCGAGAGGAAGCATTCAGAAGCTTGATATTTCTGTGACTGCTTTGGAATATGCTCAGCACTGATTTTCTCTCTGTGCTTGTGGGATAACCCAAGCACAGCAAGGTTTTATTGCACACATCTGGTTCAGTACACTGCATGTGGAAGTTCGTTATGAGAGACACAGGACTCTCAGTAATTTTCTTTTTTTATTTAATAGAGACTTTCTGGCAGTTCCTCTTGGCACTATTGTGTCATACTGCAAGCAGTTAAACCACTACATGTTTTAACACCTACCCTGATATGAACCTTCCAAATGCTGAACTACATTAACTCCTATTTTGGCTGTAGGGCTTAAGCCAAGAGAGAAATTTCCTATCTCTTTGCAGCAAACTTATTTCAGGTGGGCATGCAAGGTCTAGTAAAAAAGGCAATGAGATTTTCTGCCAGGTCTGAGCAGTGAACCAGAGCTTGAGTATAAAAGTGTTCATGCCTACCCACTTGAAATTGAGGTAAGAAGAGCCAGCTCCAAGCTACCCAACAACAGAGGCAGACTTCAATTTCAATTTCAATGCTCCAAGAAAAAGAATAAAATGGAATTTGTCTTCTTTCTGGAGGGGTAAAATCTGTGACAGCAGTATATTAAGTGAGGCAGATGATGTAACAGGTCTGAAGGAGGTCAGGTGCAGTTTTAGGACAGTGAGGATGGTGAAAGAGAAAGGTCCAAGTGTACTGGTCCAGGTGGTGCTGGATTAAAGGTGTCCATCATCTTGGGTAAATTACAGGCCCAGGGATGCCCTCATCTATCTCTTGCAATATACCAAATAGAAAGCAATTCTAAAGCTTTCCCAATGTTTTCTTAAAGCATGATGTACCTGAGATAAACATCTGGTTCCCCAAGCTCCCTTACCCTATGTGGTCAGCGAGCAGATGGTGGTTAGCCCACTGATATTTTTCTTATTGATTTAAAGATGGATACTTGGGGTAGAGGGCTTTGGACTCTTGGTGACAGGACCCCAAGTTTCAGGACTAGAGACATGTTTCAGGAGGCAGACAACCTCTTTCCTGCCTGTATATCCTAACACAGATGAAATGAGAATGAAAGTGGAGAGCTACCTACAAGGGCAGGATCATTTGGCGTGAATCATGGAATGGTTTGAGTCCTTAAATATCCTCTAGTTCCCACCTCCTTGCTATGGAGAGGGATACATTTCAGTAGACCAGATTGCTCAGAGCTCCATCTAGGCTAACCTTGAACACTGCCAAAGATGGGATGAATCTGGACTTGCACATCCAAGGAGGCACAGTCTGGTGTCCCAATGTGTGTAGTGTACTTTGGGCCTATAAACATGCAGCATATCTTTGTATATAAAACACAGACATTAGCGCAGAAGGAATACATTAAACCCATCATGAATATTTTCCATTATACAATGCCTATAAATTGAATTTTCAGTGTTGTGTTTTTATCCTTGTCAGCTTTGCTAGTGACAGATGCTGTCCTGAGCCCCAGGTAACATTCCTAACATTCCATTTAGTGACAGGTATTTTCATATGCAACAGTATAAACGCTGGAACTCATGTTTGTACAAGTCTTTCTGCATATTTCCTAAAGAAAGCACAACACGTAGTCAAGCTGGGGCGGCTGGCACCATTTTGTGGATCACTCTGTCATTCTTGTGTCAAGACTCGATATGCCATTAGCAGAAAAAGTGGGGTTTTTAAAGATGACTGCAGGAAAGGAAAAAGATCAGGCCCAGAAATTTTCATGCTCCAGGGAATGAAGAAAAGGGAGCAAACTATAGATCCATTGTACTCCTACGCCGGCACATCTGTGACCATCTCATGGGGATTTTGTGAAAGGGAATCTTAAGGTAGCAACGCCTCCTCAGTTTGCAGTGTGTAATCTAGGAGAGAAACAAAACCTAGATAAAATAGGAATATAATGAATTTGAAGGAGAACTGTCTACAACAAAAATGTCCATTGGAACAACCAAGTCTAAGATAGTTTCACCTTCAAACTGTTTATGTTTGGAACTCTATATTTTACTTTTTTGCTCCTGGTATTCTGTCACATTACCTGGTTATCCAGTTAATGCTTAAAAACAAAATAATTAAGAGGTTCATTAACATTTAAACATCCTTAGAAGCACCTTAAAATGGAGAAAACCCCTATGAAGTTATATCTTGCAATCAGCATTTAGGTTTTTTGGAATAAGATGTTGTCATACTTTTGCTTTGGATGTGAGGCTGCACTTTAATAGGTGCTAATTAAAATTAAAGTTTGGAAAATTATTCTTTTTCAGTGTGTTTCAATGTTTCAATGAAAAGCATTTTTTCCTTTTCTTATTTTCATATTCTGATTCCAGACATTATTCTGTCATGGTCAAGTTGTATTTTCTAAATTAACTAAACAAAAAAACAAACAAAAACAAAAACACCCCACGCATACACACAAACTGTAAAAAATGTGTCAGGTTTTCTGATTGAGGAACGTCTTTTTTTCTGCATATTTCACATCTGTAGTGTAGCAGAAGAAATTCTCTGTTCTCTTGCATGAAACCAAACCAGAAAAAATATGTCAATATTTAGCACTTTCCATGTTGCAAGAACCACATTGTCTGTCCTCTGTATGAAGACTTAATTATAGTAACAGCTCTATTGAATTTAAAAGCACATTCAAGTGAGTAAACATTGCATAAAGTCTAAACAATATAGCAAATGAACTTTCTAGCGACAGGTTCTCAAATAATTTGATTTCTTAATGTAGACCAGCCATCTCTGCACATTGTAAACTGTCTCATGGTATGTCTGAAGAGGAAATAATATTTTCTAGTGCACAATTAGAGGAAATGTGTCTTTCAGGGGTTATGGAAGTGGAAAAAACCCTCAGGCTGTGTGTCCCCTACAAAGTGATGATTTGAAACTTTTGCATTCCACAGCAACCAAGCCCTTTACTGTTGCTAAATTATTGTGGCAGGAAGGAACTTCATTGTAAGTTTGCATTACGGAAAGACTGTGTGCACCGTTTCTGTAGTCATCGGACTTTTGTGTGAGTCATTACAGCTGTTCTCACCATCACAGAGAGTCTGTGAACAGAGGTGCTGCTCTGGCAGCCTAATAATTTATGAATAAACTGGAGATAGGCACGTTCACTGGCTCTGGATAAGGACAAAATTTCTAGTTGGCACCATCTGATCACATCCAACTTTTATTTCAATATGATTTCTTCTTGAAACTGTTTCAGTAGTTTTGATTGGACAGTTCATGTTTTAATTACCACCAGGGGAGACATATTTCAGTTCTGCCTTCTGAAACTTCATCTCTCTCCCCAACCCTTCACTGATGGTTTTTCTGTTGGATAGTCTTACTCAAACTGGCTGCCTCAGAACTGATCAAATCTCAGGTATTTCCATCCTTAATCTCTTTCCCTACAGACTCATTACCTGGTATAATATTCTGGACCTCCAAATCCATCATGGTCTTAAAGATCTTAAAGATATTCTAATTTATTTATACTCTCATCTTACAAAAGGCAGGACAATCTTATACAAAGTTATTTAAGAGGGTCAGTCTGTATCTTCAAACCCATTGTCTATGCCCTAGACATGCGCTTCCTGAGACTAATAAACACAAAGTTAAGAACTTCGATCTTCAAGGCTGCTTAAATTTGAGATTAATTTTGTGACTAGGTGATTTATTTTTTTTTAGGAGAAAATGTCTTTTTGAAACACAGACCATTTAATGAGGGAGCAAGAATTAGACTATAGGTGATCAGTCACACTGCTTGACAACTGAATTATAAAGATTAATTCTCCAGTAATGCTGGTGAGGCACTTCTGAGAAACTTCTTGAAAGAAATTAATTCACTGAGTCACTGAAGGTTCCTGCATGGTGAATACATAGAAACAGTCTGTTTTGTAAAGCTAACTTGATGCACTCCAAAGAGCTGATTCATTCTGAGAGGTTCTTTCATGAAGCATCTTCTCTTTTTTTTTTTTTTTTTTTTTTTTCTTCCCAGGACAAAAAGTCCTTTCACCCCTCTTGAGAACTGATTTTTTCTGCTTTCAGTATCCACGTGCTCTCTCCCTGGAGACTTCTCTCAGCCAGCCATGAAATCAGTACCCCCCAGGAAGACACAATGCAAGCTTATTACTGCTTGCATCATTCTTGACATAATGATCCCTACATCTGAAGTGGAAACTCAGATTCAAGTCCACTCTATTGTCTGATTTCTTTTAGTCCAAATTACTTGCATTTAGTGTCTTTTATGTCTGAAACTTTTTAGTCCAGATTACTCAGATACTAAATTTAAATGACGGCTAACACCAAATTAATAGACAGTGATGTACTTGGATGCCTGTAATATCAGTTCTCCAATCACCTTGTGATGCCATGCAAATAATTGTCCCCAGTGCTGTTGCTCTTGTCTTTTGTCTTGTCTGTCTACTGATTTGTGTTTCATTTGTCAGTGACACATCTTGGTGTTTGTTTGCTCTTCCAGCTGTTGCAGCCACTGAGAGTCCTGTTTATGTCCTTTTAAAAGCTCCAGCTCCTTTAAACACTGCTTACTAAAGAGTGCTCTCTACTTGACAAAAGTCTGAGGAACAACCTGGCTTTTTCAAGATAACCAAGCTAAGCTTGGTGCCTTAACATGCCATGTGTTTAGCTGGGACTGCCATGTGAAAAGAGCAGTTCTCCTAAGCCAGTTCCCAGAGCTGGGAACTTATAGCTGAAAGAGAAGCTATTGTTTGTTTTACTTAAAAATAAACAATTTTTTAAAAGAGTAAAAATTGAGACAATAATATTGGAAGACCTCAGAGATGCCACTGCAGCCTATACATCCATGACATAAACAAATGAACAAAAGGAATGCTGTGAACCTGGCCCTTGTAGACTGTGAAAACTTGAGATTATTCTTCAACTATTCTTCAGCTATTATCCAACTATTTTTCTTTCTTTATTTTTCTCTCTCTCTTTCCCTCCCCCTTCCCTCTTTCCCCTTCCACCCAGTTTACTGCCTTTTTAGCACTTTTCCCCAGTAACTGCAGCTTATTCTGGACATCTGACAAGCCTGCTCCTGGTTGGACAATTTCCAACATTTCTACCTGGGACTGGTTCCCCATCCCGTGTAATCCTTTTGTCTACCTGTATGGTGTGCAGAGGGCAGATAGCTCAGAAAAAGTGAAAATGTTTAGCTCAGGAATTCATAGAGTTTCTGACATTACTGCAGCAGCCAGTATTAGCAGCTCTGAGAGTCTGAACTGACCTTAGTTGTAAAGAAACATCTTGGAGACAGCCACACGAGTAAATGTCTAACTTTCTTGTACCTTTCCAATAGAATGAGGAAGAAATTAATATAAAGATAAATGTATAAAGATAAATGTATAAAGAACTGGTGAATTTTTTCCAGAATTCAATACCACAGAGTATTCACACAGGAACTGTGTGAATCTTCCAGCCAAACTAACTTGCTGAGTAGTTTCTGTCACCAAACGTTCAGGGGTCACTGAGTAGACAAGACAAAATCATGAACACCAGAGACTTAAGAAGCTATTTCACAAAGCAAGAGCAATTTTCATTGTTTTTCTCACTGCTATAAAGCAAACAGTGCATTTTGCCAGTGCCTACATTGCACCTTTTCTGTGCCTCATGCCACAAAACTCAACTATTAGGACACAGGTAATGGCCTGGCAACCTTTCTACACTGCTTGAGTTGCACTTTTCTGTGCTGCTTCAGTTGCACTAGGAACTTGGAGCTGTGGGACAAAAGGAGTCAGTGTCTTCTCTTTAAATGCCAGTGCATAAACTGGACATCACCCCAGCAAAAGACCATGTCTGAATGCACTCCAACTGGTGACACACAGCTCTGCCAAGTCAGCCCAGGTCCTGACCCACACAATTAAGCACTTGGTGATGGTTGCAGTGGAACATAGCTTGGTGGAGACCATGCTTTCATGATAATCCTCTGGCAATATTCACTAGTGCCTGTGGCTCACCTTATGCTCCTTTTGCTGCTCCTGGATCCAGCATGAGCCCACTGCCATTTGTGGGAGATGACGCACCTTTTCATGGAGCTAAAAGTGACCATCTGTGAGGTAGGCAGAAGAAATCCTTAACTCCATGTTGTTGCCAGCACACTCATATAATGAAAGCACAGTTTCAGTTGCCTGTCTTTCTGTTGTAACATCGCAATAATGTGTGTCAGGCCTGGAGGATGTTTCACAGAGCTCTGGAAAGGCTCATGAACACCTCCACTTTGGGTCTTCTGAGCTTCTGTGTGATGCTGCTTCTCTTCAGAAACCCACACAGTCTACATTTAAAACCCTACCTTGCCTTTTCTGTCTTTTGGGGAATGCACTTAGAGCTCTGTTGCTTTTGTAATGTTTTGTAAGTAATGTTAGTTCATTACTTCAAACAAAACCTTTTTCTAATTATTGACCTGAAAAAGAAATGTTTCTTTCCCAGCTGGGTGAAACAGAAATATAGACTGGGGAATGACTGCAAGCACAAGCACATTGCATTTCTCTCTCTCTCTCTCTTTTTTTTTTTTTTTTTTTTTTTTAATATATATATAATCTATTTTTATTTCATATTTTCACCCAAGTTAGCTGGCGCTGTGTAAATTAGGCTGTTGATTTCAGAGGCATTCCTTCACTTAGTGTGATGCTTTGTGAAATTGTCAGCTAAGCATTAATCATCATTTAGCCTGTCATTTTGTCTGTGTCTGACATACATTAAACTGTACCTCAGGATATACACATCTGGCTGTGACAGTCATTTGTTAATTGAATGTGACTTTTAATGAACTTTTCACCCAGCAGACTATTCCAGGGATTTATCAACAACTCTATTTGATACAAGTGCTTCTATAATCTTTGAAAGCCAGCATCAAACAAGAGCATCGTGATTTCATGGCATCTGCTGCCGCACACAGAGCTGCATGTCCTGCCCATTAATCCCCACAGGTATCAGCTCCACCAAAGTTATGTCTGACTTAGTAAATGCAGGTTCCTAATGGCAGGTGTTTTGTAGCCACTCTCAGATATGTCTCCTGAACATGGCCATGCATCACAGCAGCCATCTCAGCGAGGAGTCCTGCCAGTGGCAGTGTCACCAGCCAGACTGGGCTTTCTTTTTGTTGCCTCAAGTTTGCCTACTTTTCACTGTTTGCATTTTGTTCTCATGAAGCTTCAAGAAAACTATGTATATTTTTGGAATTTATCTACTTTGTTTATGTATTTCTCCTCTGGGAGGAGAAAGATGATTGATGATTCGACCAATGAGGTCGAAGAGGTGGCAACCTGTGTAGCCAATCTTTGGCCTGCTTGTCAAAGTGTATATAAAATGGCGTCAGAAAAATAAATATCAGAACTTTCCTGCTGAGCTTTCTGCTGCCTGCTTTGTTCTTTCATGTCCCTAACAGTGACACTTCTTCTCCATCCTTTGAAGAGCATGCTGTCAATGGCGTGGTGCCTAAGCTGTTGGTGAGCCTGCCTGTGTGCCTGTGTTCCCCATGGCAGTGACTTGGGAGCAGCTACTTTCCCTTGGAAAGCAGAAACAGCCTGCAAAGGCTAGCACAAGTTTTTCATACAAAAGAAGCGAGGATGATCGAAATGGTAGGACACCAATCCACAGTGTGTATATCTGGGATGCAAAAACCCAACTTTATAGTGGGAAAAACCCTTTCCTTATTATTTTGTTTCTGTTTATAATAGGGATTTGTTTGTAACAACTAGTCAAGAGATGCTTCTTTCTTTATCTCGATTTCTGATTGCCATTGTGTATATTTCTTTGGAAGAACTAGAGATCAAACACAGAACAGGATGAGGGAAGCTTTGGAAATTAGCTATGTATACAGAGACTTGGCAAAAGCATTAACAGATGCAAAGAAAACTAAAAAAAAAGAAAGAAAATAATCGAAATGAAAGCAAAACACAATATGAATATGAAAAGGGAACAGTTTGGAAATGGAAATACAGCACACTTGGAATTAATGTAGACTCTTTCTAGGCCTGGCGTGATTCATACTGTGCCAAGGGGCTGTACAATTCGCATCAGTATCTATGTTTCAATACCATTTTGTAACCAGGCTATTTAAATCCTCTAAGGCTTTTGTGAATGAGCGTGGACACGAGGAGGGGCAGGAGGCAGGAACTGGATATCTGCAAGGCACATCTCACATGCAACCTGTCAGGGCCAACTCTGGGCTGAAAAAGCAGCATCTCTGTTCAAACCTTGGCTTTGTCATTCTGATACAAACACCCATTTCAGCTGCAGATCCTCTGGGCAATGTAATCTCCTCCCTTACCCTCAGAGTGCTTTAACTCAAAGTGCATTTAGAGCTGTCAGTTCTGTTCGAGGTGGCAGCAAGACATGATGCTCAATGCTGTATCACAGCTGACAGGATGTCTGTGCGTGGAAGTTTCCATGTATTTGGATGCATGCATGTAATCAATCTCATGAATCAGAGGCTTGATTTTTGCCTTACAGTTGCTTTCAGCTTCTGTGGAGTTCACTCTTGCTTTGTGCTAATTCAGAGGCCAGTTGCTGGAGGCCATGTCCTGCTTTTGATCAATGTGAGGGTGTAATGGCAACAAGAACAAGATGCTGTCATTTAGAGTAATTGTGCTATGCAAACTAGGGAGGGCTCCATGCACTGCTCATGTGCTGCAGATATTTTAATGCAAATATTGATAAATAATAAACAAACCCCCTAGTATTCTTAGTCATCTTTCCAACTAACATTCTCTCTGAGAAGATTTCTGAATTTCTCCAGAGTCCAAGCTTTTCTCGAGAAAAGACCATAGGTATTAAAGCTGCAAGAAGCTGAGACACAGATGATGCATTTGCTTTTCTGTTTCTGTACCCTATTATAGGCCTTGTTGTTTTGGGTCATTTATTAGAGGCCTCATATATATAAAGAACTAGGAATCTCAATTTTTTGTGTTTAATTGCATCTGATAAATATTTCTCCCATCATTTGCATTTTTTTACCCATTTATGATTTTTGTTTCTACTTTATTCTCTGATCACATGGGCAAAGTGTCATTTAATAATTTATGGCATAGAACAGGTACTTCTTTTTATTTGTTTCAAACACACTGCCTAAGGATTTCATTCAGTGACTCTTTTCTTGTTTTGTAAGACAGAAGTTGAATCTGGATTACTTTCTTTAATATCCTGTGATGGTTCTTTAAATAGTTATTAATCCTTTTAATCTCAAGGTAGTTGGGACTCTTTATAAAGGTCTTCACAGTTCTTTCCAGAAAGACCTAGATAGAAGTATTAATGGAATTTAAAAGTGTATATAAAGTGGATCATTTACATATGAAGGAGCTTGATGAGGCCTCCAGGAGATGGGAAGAGGCACAGCTTCCTCATAAGAATTATACAATAGAATCATTCAATATGATCACAGAATCCTTTAGGTTGGACAAGACCTTTGAGATCATTGAGTCAGCCATTAACCCAGCCCTGCCAAGTGCATCTCTAATGTGTCCCTAGGCATCACATCTACACAACTTTTAAACACCTCCAGTGAATAGGGACACAGCCACATCCCTGGGCAGTTTCTTCCAATGCTGAACGACCCTTTTGGTGAAAGAAGTTTTCCTGATATCCAGTCTAAATCTCCCTGGTGCAGTTTGAGACCATTTCCTCTCACCCTATTGCTTGTTACCTGGGAGAACAGATCACACTCCACCTGGCTACACCCTCCTTTCATGTAGTTGTAGAGAGTGATGAGGTCCCTCTCTGAGCCTCCTTTTCTCCAGGCTAAACAACTCCAGCTCCCTCAGCTGTTCCTCACAGGACTTGTGCTCCAGATCTTTACCAGCTCCGTTTCCCTTCTCTGGACAAGCTCCAGCACATCAATGTCTTTCTTGTAGTGAGGGGCCCAAAACTGAACACAGAATTTTAGGTGTGATCTTACCAATGTACAGGGAGACAATCACTGCCCTGGCGCTGCTGGCCACACTATTGCTGATACAGGCCAGGTATTAGTTCAGTTATTTATAAGCCAAGTGATACTATTTTTTAGGTTATTTTTAAGAGGATTGTCTCAAATACAAATAACCTCTGGAGCCCTTCTCAAGATTTTGTACCTGTCTATTTTGTCGACTTCAAAAAGTATTTGAATGGCAAATTTACCTCAAACTTAGTGGGACAATACCTGATCTCTCAAGATACTTCCAGGTGAATAGGACTCAGGCAAGCTGATTTTATTATCCATTTTCCTTATATGAGCTTTTGTTTCTTCTTCCAACCACTCGATATAGGATAACTCTGCAGACCTGATTTTGTAAAGAAAGTGGATGGATATGAATGTCTCCAAGCTCTTTGGTAGAAACAACTGCAAAGGAAGAGTTGCATTAGTACCTCTTTCGTGGCCTTTTGTGATCCTCCTACGCCTTAGTAATCCTTCAGCTCTGCAGAACTTCCTAGTTCTTGTGGTCTAAGGTTTTATGAATAACTTTTATACTTGCCTTTAGCAAGCTGTTCTTCATTTATATTTTTAAGCCAAATATTTTTTTTAAGTTTAGGATCTGTGTAAGCTCCCTTGTTTCCTCATAACTTCTGCTTCTGGAAAAATGTCTTTTACCTTCAGATAAAATCTCTTCTATTTAATTTTGTCGTCTTATTTATCTAAGAATCTTTGTCTTTTCAATATTAATTTATTTTTCCACCTCTTAAGTTGATGCTTTTAAAGAGTCCAAAATGTCAGCTTTCTAAAATCAGTGCTCTAGCAAAAAGGAGAGAGTTCAGAAGCCTTTACTGTGGTAAGATTCTGTCTCCAGCTTAAAAGGCAGCCTCAGCCTCTGATACATTGCTACCTTCCAGTGCCATGGCTGCTCAGATCCTACGAAAATCCAACTAAGCAAAGTTCAATCCCCAGGGAGGGGCCACAGGCAGGACATTTTCTCCATGGCCCATCCCGTGAGGTGGCCTATGGAGAAGGATGGTGCTCCTGCCGCTCCCCACTGCTCCCCAGGTGTAATCCCTTTCCCCTCCTGGCTGTACTGCCAGTGCCTGCTGCAGAGAGCAAAACAGTCATAAAAGTCCGAATTTTGGGTTTGCTTCATTTTTACTTTCTTTATGTCCTGTTTATCTTTAAAATTTTAGATGCCAAGTGGAACATGGAACATGGTCACAGAATCTGGGGCACTGACTTTATTCCCTGTCTCCTGGGCACCACAGTAAACCATAATCTTCTTCATAAATTTCACAACTGGAATTCAAAAACAGTTATTTACAGTATTTTCCTCGCTGGTTTGTTTCCTCTGGTAGTAATTGACTCAATTAGAGGCGTCTTTGGGAATCTGAAACTCAACAATATGTACAATATAATATAAAGAAAGACAGGTTTGGCATGAATATTATTAAAATACATTAGGATTTTTCCTAATCCTCCAGATATTTAAAAGTATAGAAACTGCACAGGGCTACAATATCAGTTCTCAGTGAATGAAAAGTTTCTCAGCAAGACTTACAAATACAAAATTTCTTTTTCAAGTAACATTGATTTTGCTACAAGAAAGGAGAAAATAAAATAAATAGCAGTTGATAATAAAGAAATTAAAAAGAAACCCAGTTATGGCTCCAAATGTGGAAGTTCCACATTTCTGTCAAGGCATGCCCACAGCAGAAAGTAAATTGATCCCAGCTGCTTCAAAGCAGGTTTCCACTACTGAACACCACTAAGGTATCTGATTCACTCTTTTGCAAAAAGGTTTTTTTTTTCTCTCAGTGCCACACTGGGAACATGCACATCCCTGAAGAACTCGTTGTCATGGAGTAATCATCTCCCTCCATAGGCATCAGTGGTTCCTCCAGGCGTTCGTGCTGGATCTGAGTCAGAGCAGGTGTCTGAAGTGCTCCACTCCAAACCCCACACATGAAATCCCTCCTGCACATAGCACATGCCAGCTACATCAGGAAAGGTGAGGAGCATCTCCTGCTACCTCAGAACTCCTACAACTGCCTCAGCCTGAAGGAATCCACAGGTTGGATTTTCCCTCAGAAGACACACAAGTGGGCTAGAAGGATGTCAAAGACTTCAAGATGCCAAGTTAAGTGCAGGGCAGGACCTTGGCACTAATACCTGTGTATCCTCCTTAGCTCAGGTGTCCTCACACAAAGCAAGCCCAGGTGACCAGCACACTGAATTTCAGTTTCTGCTGGAAAAAGGAGCTGCTGAATGAGAATCTATGGTACAAATACTAGCTTTGTAAGAGAATAACTGCAGGATCATTCTTCTGAAGAAACCTTCCTCATAACCTGGAAAAGGAAAGACATTTACCAGTTATTTTTGTCATTAAGCTAAAAATAGTAGTCTTAAGAGAGTTTTTTGAGAAATCAAGCCATCTGCCCAAATAATGAAAAAAATGGCAAAGAGAGTAATCATTAAAGGAGATACAGTGAATTATTTTCTAAGAAAAATATTTTAGAGGGAGTATTGGCCGGACTCCAAAGTACAGCTCTTGTACTTTAAGAGGACGTTTGGAAAGATCTAATGAAAATGCAACATAATCAACCAATTCTAAGCCATCACCTGAGTTATTTGGTATTTAAAGTTCCCATTCTAAATAGGATTACTTTAACAACATGGCTTAAATAATGTTAAAAATAGATCCTAAGTATTCTAGGTCATGCCAAAAATATGTAAGAAGTAAAACCAAGGGATTTTAGGTTCATGAAAGCCAACCTCATTTTCAAAATGGAATAAAACTCTAATCCTCTGTTTCTTTTTATTTGTTATCATAAATAAATATGATAAGCTTGACATGGTTTGTAGCATAAGCACTGCAAAACACAGGTAAGATACCCACCTTTGTCTTCATTTGTCCAGTTCTCAGTATATGAATGGAAAGTTTCTGAGTTTAAGTGTAAAATTTCTGTGCAGATTTCCCTTTCATTTGGCTCTGACTGGATCTACGGAAACAGCTGGATGAAGTCTTATATATATATATATATGTGTGTGTGTATGTATGTATATGTATATATACATACATACATATATATGTATATGTATATCTATATATAGAGAGAGAGATTATAGTGTGATTTTCAAAACAGCTTAAAGTGATTTCAAAATAGTCTACAGTCCTTTTGGTACAATTGAAAAAACAAAACCAACAAATCTATGCTATGCTCAAAATATCTATTTTAAAAAACTTTAGGAGTCAGTTTGGTGGTAGAACATGCCTGAAGATGTTAATTTTGTGTTTCCACTGAAACACAGTCTTTAAGATAGAGAACTTGCAGCATTCTTCACCATTTTAAGTGGAAAATGGCAAAGACTGCTGATTTCAGGCCCAAGGTTGGATTTTTCCAAACTCCTGCACCAAGGCATGTCCCAGAGGTCAGCAGCCTTGACAGAGGCGTGCAGCTGCACCACAGCCTCTCCCTGTGCGACGTAACGAGGCCCGGAGCCAAAAGGGGTCACATATGACTACATCCAAGTGCCAACTTTTTGTCACACGCTCGCTGCTTGCGTCGGGCAGGAGTGGGAGGATGTCCTGTGTCATTTTGCTGGTGCAGTTTGAGGGACTGCAGCCAAAAAAAAAGGGGAAAGAAAAGGGAGTAAAGTCAGCGAGGCTCCAGGTAAGAGCTGTTTTCTCTGTTGTTTTTAGGGCACCGGGACCTGCTCTTCCCCCCACATCAGTGTGCAGCAGGACAGCTCTGTGCGCTGTCGGGGCCACGGGGGACAGGGACCCTCGGCAGGTGCGTCCCTCCGCGCCTGCTGCAGGGCCGGGGGTGTCCCACCCAGCTCCCCTCTCCCGGCCGCAGCGGCAGCCTGAGCCAGCCCGCCATCGGTATTTTGGAGAATGGTGCCCCACGCCCGCCACCTCCAGGCCTGGCAGCCCCTGGAGCCCGGCCCCCCCGCGCTGCTCCCGCCGGGACGGGCTGCGGGGACGGGCGCGCCGGGGGGGCGGGCACGGCATCCCGCCGCCTCCCGGCACGGCATCCCGCCACGGCATCCCTCGGCTCCCGGCACGGCATCCCGGCACAGCATCCCGCGGCTCCCGGCGCAGCGCCATCCGAGGGCAGGCACCTCCGGCGCCGGGTGAGGGCGGCGGCGGCGGCGGGGGAAGCCGGGGCCGGGCGGGGGGCGAGAGGCGCGGTGCCGTCCCGCTCCGCCCGGGCCGTGCCTGCCGGGGCTGGATCGCCCGCCCGGGCCGGCTGGCGGCAGGAGCATCCCGCAGGAGCGGCAGGGTGGCGGGAGGGGCCGCAAACCGGAGCGATCGCGGCGACGAGGAGCGCCCAGGTACCGTGCGCGTCCCTCCCGGCCCGGGCATCGAAGGGAACGGGGAGAAGTTTGGAGCGGAGAGCGGGCGGCCCGGCAGCTCCGGGTGAAGCTGCTGCGGAGGGTGGTCCTGGGGACGTGATGTCCCGTGCCCGACCACCGTGTCCCAGGCGTTCTTCGGGATAGGTCACGGGTGATCTGCCGCTGCCTCCCTGCCCTGGGTGCTTCCGGACTAACCAGGTTTAATGTTTCTTAGCGCCCGGTATTATTAACCTTTAGGGGAAGCCGCTAATCGGTGTCATACACAGGCTGCCTCTCATCGGCAGGGAAACTGAAATTACTTTTTCTCCGGCAGAAAAGCAATCAGAAGTGCACCAGGTGCGATTTTTCAGCACGTCTCCTTCCTGGAATTATGTTTATATGGTCAAATTAATCAGTGGCGACAACACGAAGGCTAGAGAGTGATTAACTCCTTAAGTATATTACAGAACATATTTGAAACATAACTGTTTTGCATGAAGTCCATAATTTAAGTTTCACGGACAAGATAATGAACAACTAACATGCAGTTTGTGAATGCAAAATCCATGCCTAGAAAACCAGGTAAAATACATCACTGACTTTCAGCTTTCTGTGTTTGCAAGGAATGTCCCTGTGTTTAGATCACATATCAGGCAGGATTTTTTTTTTTCTGATTGCCAAAGAATGTTGGCAGTAAGAGAATTGTTTCTTAATTCAGTTATAAATTATGCTTCTCAACATTTATTGAAGTTATTTGTGAGCTTTGCAGAGCAGACAAGTGTTTTTAGCAAACAGAGAAGTAAAAGATAAAAAATTCCTGAAGCAATAGATAAAATTACTGTCTACCTTTGGGGGCATTGTGGTTAGGATTGATTAATGTGGAAATTTATAGGGCATATTGACTTACATTGTATAACTTCATCACCTTCTAGGAAAAAAACATTCCTTGATGAAAAGTTTGATCAAACAGAGACCTTAAAAACAGCTGAAGGAAAGACAATGACACTTTGTTTACCTTTTCTGACTGAAGAAGTCATGGGGATGAGAATGGCCTGAGTTACTGAGTTTTTCTGTTTCAACTTGTATTATTCTCTTTGAACTTTTGAACTTGAATGCTCATGCCTTGATGGTTTTAAAATATTACATTGTGGTTGATAGCAAATACATATGTAAGTAAGATAATTTGAAAAAGCTGTAAATATCCATATAACTTAGAAAAGCACACAGTTTAGTGTACTATTAGAGTGAAGGTTTAGTTCTATACCTTGGGTTTGTAATACGCCCTGTTGGAACAACAGTCTTTTTTTGTTTGGTTGGTTGGTTTTGGTTTTTTTTTTAATTACATAGGTCATGACAGTTAGAAATTAAGGCAAAACAGCAGAAAACATCAGCACGCTGGTGTTTTATACATCAGCATGTATAAAAATATACATGAATTTCAAAATCATAGCAAATTTAAAAAATATTGATGCAAATCATGAAATGCAGAGAGGTAGAAACTCAGTCAGGTCATGTTGTTAATATGTCTGAAAGTGCAGAACTGTTCCCTTGTCCATTTACTGACTGTCCTGTTAACAAATAATATTTTCTATTAGTATACAGACGAGGGTTTTTAGTGAACCTTTCAGAATGTAACTGCTTCCTTCAGTTTCTAAAACCTGAGATGGAAGATCTGTGAGGAATCATTTGTATAGTTATCTCCACCAGCTCAACATCATATGTTCCCTGACCTCCTGCTGGCCTTTTGGCTGTAATTCTTTGGTTTCTCCTCCTGATGAAGATGCCTCAGGACCGCACTCGGTTCTCTGGGCGTGGCTTCCTCTTGACTGGCTTTGAGGAGGGAAAGTGAGGGAAATTAGTGTGTTCTCTCCACTTCTTGATGTCCAAAGAGCCTCCATGCACTGCAGGTGTCTCCCTCCTCCTCTCAAATAATTTTGTAGCAGTGGAACCGTTCAACATTTTGGATTGATTTTTTGCGCTCTGTGGCAGACTGGTCGCCCCGACCCATGGGATCACCCCCAGCACTGAAAGGGGAGAATTACAAAAGTAAATCCAAATGATCTTGTCTGGTAGAAGTATTTAGACAGTCAAACATCTGTGTTAGAATGGATTAAGATTCTGGCATTTGCGTTTTTACAAGGGGATCATCCAGATTTTCGTTGCAGCCTAAGAGTATGGCTTAGCAGAAATCCTAGAAAGTCAGAAATGGTGATCTGTTTGTGAAAAGCTCCCAAATCTGGCTTTCCTCACGTGAAATAACGTCTTCTGTACTTGACTTAAAAATTCTAGGCTTAGAAGTTTTCCCATTTTAGATTTATGTTTGTTATTTCTTCCCTTCTGCCCTGACTATATTAATTTCAACCTGGTTTCCTAAGGAGATGAAGCTGAAACAATAATAATGCTGTCTGACTGATAGCTCCCCTCATTGCCTTGGTGTAATTTTTTTTACCCTCGGGGATTAATTTCTGCCAATATAAACAGAAGAGCAGAGATTTCAAAGTGATGAAATCTTACAAACCTCAAGACTTCTGGTGACCAGGGAGATGAGGGAGATGCAGTTGATGCCCCCACTGAAGGTAGAGCTGTAGCAAGCATTCAACTTAATAGACATGAGAAAATTTATGTGGGTGCTCCATAGGATGCTGAGATTTATAACTTCCACTGCTCAAGGTTTGATGATTATATTTTTCAATTTCTTTGCTCCATGGGAGTGCACAGTTGTGGAAGTTTTGATTGTGCCTTTTCTTCTCCACAGTCCTCTCAAAATAAGCTCAGTAGGTCTGAGATGTTTCTGATAATGGGTTATGAATACAGAACTGTCATTCCTTGACTTCGTAAGCTGATGTGTTGCTTTCCTTGTCCATAATTTAAATACTTCTTGATACAGGGTTGGCAGCCGGTGGTGCAGTGACTTTCTTTGTTATCTTGACTCAGAGCCAACACTCGATTACTGTGGTCACAATAAAACCTAGCTTCTTCCACAGTCAGTTTCTCTCAATTGCTTACAGGTTTTTGATTAGACTTTAATTTGCTTCCTATTGCCACTGCTGTTTCTACTGGTTAAGGCCACATCCAAACGCCGCCTTCTGTTTTCTCTGCCCAGTGGGAGGCTGTAACATTCTCCCCTTGTCATGAGAAGGATAATGGAGGAGAAATATGAAAAGGTGTTGTGAGTTTATCTAGCAAGGCCTTTATGAATACATGTGCTTTCATTGACTTTTAAGTGGTGTTTTTTGTTCTGATTGTTTGTTCTGTTACACCACTGAGGAGCTGTGTTTACAGATAATTGCCCATTTTCTACATCCTTGTCTTGCCAGCATTAATAACATCACAATACTTGTCTGTCTTTTCTCTTTCATTATCTCCCCATAAAATTACTCTGGGTAGGTTTTTCTAAGGTGGTTGGCTTTGGTTGATTTTTTAAAAATTTTTAAGTTATTTTTCTTTTTCTTTAGAAAGATTTGATAGTATTAAGATAGTATTAAGTTGATTTGCTAGCTTTTTTCCTGTTGTAGAAATTGTATCAACTGGCCTTGCTCTCTGAGCATGAACATACATCTATAAATTAATTTAATTTATTAAAGTGCTCACTGGATAACGTTGATTTCTTTGAAAATATTTTTCTGCATTTACACTGTACAAAGCTCTCCTCTACATCTTCTACAATCATTTATATACATTAAAGCCTTCATTCCCCATTAAAGACAGAGCACCACCATGCTTGTAAAGCAATTACATTTGACTTTATTCTCTTATTTGAGGAAGGACGAGGTGCACAGTGATGTCTTTTTTTCTGTGAGCAAGCACAAACACTTATGTAACATCTTGCCCTGCCTCATCCTCTTGCGCTTGGAGGGAGCCAAGCATCCTTCCCTGCAGCAAGGACCTGGCCTCCTGGCAGCCCCACATGGGGGGGGTGCTGCTGTGCTCCAGGTAGCTGCCACCCCACACCCTGGGCTGGGTGGCTCCCAGCTGGTGTCAGAGACAACTCCCACAGCAGTTTCTCACCAGTAGTTACATCACTCCCAGAAACGTGGGATGTAGCATCGTATGTAGGTGCTACCCAGTCTGCTTCAGTTCAAATGCATCCAAAGGAGGGATCTTAAAACCCTGCCAGTGGAAGTGTATAACTTGTGCTGTGGTGAAAGATTGGGTAGGATGTGCAAACTTGTGCCCTTACCTTGGCAGGGCAGAGAAAGGCAGTGACATCCTGCAGAGAGGGAGTGTGGCCTCTGCCCAGAGACCAGGGGCTGGGCTGGGAGCAGGAGTCCTTCACATGGTGTAGCTGTGGCTGATGCAGCTCATCTGACTACAGCCAAAAAAATACACTGTCAGCAAAGGGAGGTGATGATTTCACCAGGGTCAGGTTTGCACGGTGCCTGGGGAGACAGACCTTGAGCAGCCTTTGGGAGCTCTGGCCAGATGCACCCAGGCTGAAGCGTTTTGACAGGAGGATTTCAGCTGGTTTCCCTGAGCACAAAAAGCACTGAGTATATGCAGCAGAGGTTTTCTGCCTGTCTTTTCTTGGTAGTTGACACACATCTTTCTGTGATGAACCCAAAGGTAGGGGCAGTTTCTGTGCTGGATTGTGCTGAATTAAAAATATTCCATTTTCTGTGTCCCTAGGAAGATCCCAGTAAAAGAATTGCAGATCAGGGAGCACTTGCTTTTTCCATTTTGCTGCTTCTTCTTTTAATCCACAGTATTTACTACATACATAATAATAGCAAATATCTATCACATATTCCGTCCAACAGAGGAAGGTGAACTGGGTTTACAGTATACAGTGATGTTTATACCTGCAGTTCAGAACACCTGCTGAGGCAGAACAGAGAGAATGATTCATATTGCCTTCCAGCCCCCATGGACAAATGGGTAGCCTTTTATTTTAGCCTTTTGCAATTACCTTTGCAACCAATTCACAACATTCTTTTGGAAATCCAGAATTTGTCTGTAAGCTCCTGAGCAACCTGGGACTGTGATTAGTTATGCAGCTTTGGAATTATTGAAATGCCCTTGGAAGATGGGCAGCATTCAACACCACACAATTTGATGTTGTGTCGGTATAAGGTACTGCCCTTTGCTCAGGCTCAACATCCCTTTTAAGTTTTGTTTTGCCTGCTTTGGAATCTTGTGTCATTTGTATCCTTTAACTGACCCATCGATATTTTATATCTTCTTCATTACAAGATACCTTGGTCTTGCTCAGACAGATGCAGAAGCATTGGCAGCTCTTAAATATTTCATACTAACGGATGAAAGTGCTCTGTGGTATTTCACTGAATGATGAGAAAGAGATTGTCATTGAGATAATTCTGTACCCTTCCCCTGCCTCATCAAAAATAGCTTTAGTTCCTGGGCAATACATGGTATGCTTTGTTCATAAGCAATTTCTGTCTACAAAGGTGGATTTTATAGTCCTTAATTAAGGGAGTTTCCATTAAATAGTGTTGATAGGATTTGTCCCAGAATTATCATGTGGAGATCTTGTTATGCCTCTTCTGTCTATGTGGATGAGGTTTGATTGGGTAAGAGGATGAGACGAAGCAGAAGATGAGAAGATGATGTCTAGAAATCCTGTCTCTGAGTGGACAAGCAGTTCTAAAAATAATGTTTGAATTAGAATTTCTCCCATAGTACCAAGTAGAAGGATATGGTTTGCCTGAAGTGTACATGCTTCTCAGGGCTTAGCCAGTTGTGAATAGCTTTGTTTGCTTTGGCAGATGACACAAGAAGGTGTTAAGCAATCATATGGCACTTCGTCTTGATTTAAGTCCACAATACAGTGGCAGTGCTGAAGTTTTCCTGCTCTTTGTATGAATGGAAATTTTGAGGGCTGGTTTTTCTGGGGAAAAAAAAAAAATGGGAAAGCCATCTTGGAACTGAGGAGCAGGGCAGAAGTCTGTAATTCTGTTGCCACTTCTTCCAGGATAGATGGAATGCTCCTACAGAGACTATTTGTAATGGGAAGAAATTGATTTAGACTGATTTAGCTGTAACCCTGCCTGTAGCAGAGCCAGGCTTGGACACTGGATTGCAGTGCCCTGCACACAAGGAGTCAGATGATGCTGTGGAGTGTGTCAGCATAGTTCACTTTTCCTGTTTCCTTGCAGAACAGGATGCACTCTCCTCCAGGGAAGGAGCCCTTTTCTAGAATATCAAAAGCATGATGGTCATGGCTGGAGCAGTTGCCCCGTGAGGAAAGGCTGAGGGACAGTCTCTCTGAGAGAGGCTCAGTCTGAAAGAAGCTGGCTCTGGAGGTGCTGACAGCAGCCACAAGGAGGGAGGTGGTTCAAAAGAGAGAGGCAAAGACACGGGGCATCAGCTGGACCAAGTCAGAGAGGTTCAGATGATGCACAATGAAAAGAATCCAAGGAGGCAGAGGTGTGGGCTGCCCACAGTGGCTGATCATGGCTCTGCTCTGGGCACTTCCAGCCCCAAGGGAGCACAGCCATGATCAGCCTCATCTTACCTTGGAGCTGGGCTGCACCAGGGAATCCTGAGCCCCGTCCAGCCTGAGTTGTCCTGTGACCATGTCATTCCAACTCAAAGCTGAGCCTCTGAAAAGTTGCTGTGAAGCCTTTGTTAACCATCTATGCATGAAACACATAACAGGGAAGAGGAACCTTATTTAACAGACTTAAGGAAGGGCAGTTGACAGTACCTTTAATAAGAAATAACAAATAGATGCTACCAACAGCATAGTGGTTTGCAGTCCCTGCCTCAAAATATCTCCCTAATACAGTCTGCCTTAGATAGAGTTAAATTCAGTGTTGTAAAACAATTTCTAAGTATGTGGTCTGTTTTGGGCTTCAAGTCTAATTCAGTCTCTGCAGCTTTTGTTCACTTAAGAAAAGCTTTCTCCAAGGCACAATACAGTATAATAAAAATGCAGGGCCTTCTGTAAACATGTTTTGCTAAAGCTTTAATGTGATAGTTATATTCTGTGTTCAAAAATGAAACACAGAGCCTACTGCTTTCTTGGAAGTAGGCATCATGTCCAATGGTGTGAGTTTGATGTTTAAAAGAAAGGTCTCTAAGTGGGGATGGGGTTCTTCTAATGTGTCTCACCTGTATTAGAAATTCTGTTGTTACCACCCTTCTAATATTTTCCCTAAATTTCTTTTCAGAAGAGCTGGATTGCAGTGAAACCTCTTGGTAACAAAGTCTCCAGAGAAGACAGCCACTGACTAGTCTATTATTAAGGCTGTGAGTTACTTCTGTTTAACAAGAAAATACTAAAGAACCATGCCAAAAAGTAAACTATAAGCAATTGCTTCTACAATGGAGTTTCATTTAAGCAAACATCAAGCAAAAAGCTCCTCTCCATGTTGTCAAAGCTGTTTCATAAGCAGTGATTGAACATGTGTTCTCTGAGTAACATAAAAGAGTTGGCATTAAGAAGGCAGTGGTACTTTCAACCACTTTCCATCTCTTCCCCATCATTACTCAGAACCTGTCACTAAAAGTGCTTGCTGTTTACCTCAGAGAGCTTAAAAAAGCTTAAAAAGATAAGTATGTGAGGGTTGGAGGAATATTTGTTTTCTTTCCCCTTGAACTTGCATTTGATTGCTGCAAAAGCTAGAATTGTGGAAGGAATTAAATTGAATACAAATAATTTTCAGCCAATTTCTAATGGGAACAACCTATTATTGATGTGATTGGAAGGTCTCCATTTGAACATAGAAGGTGTTTATCATAAGGCATGATGCTTTTAGGAAAAGCATCACTGAAAAGGCAGTGCTGGCTTTTTCTGTTCTGAATTGATAGTTTTATTATTTACAGTTTGAAGCGAGAGTACATGCTGTCCACACAGTTCCTTTTATTAATGAGTAACTCACTTTTATGTTCCTTCTCTCCTTCTAGATTCTCATTAGTTACAGGTAACTGGAAGTAGCACTACAAAGTAAAACAGAATAAATTGGATGGTGTGTTTCTCAAACAGATTTCCCAAGAGACTCAGTGTGTTCTGTTCTAGCAAGTTTTGAAGATTAAAAAAAAAGGTATTAAGATTATTAAGATACTAATATTATGATACTAATTCATTTAGTTTTATTGAGTATTAAAATAATTCCAAATGGAAACCTACTTGCTGTAATCCCATATAAGGAGAGACAGTTTCTTGGTTTGAGTCAACTACAATAATTCACACATTTTAGCATAGAAATTGAATATTGTTACAGAAACTTAGTTATCTTGAAGAGATGTAATGAGACATTCAGCTGTATATTCGTTGTGTTAATTAATGGTAAACAATCCAGCCTTTGTAGAGAGTTAAATTTTGTCATGTAAAGGGAGAACAAAGAAAGCTGGAGGCCTCTTTAGTAGCAGTTGGTGGTCTGCAGAACAGAGAAGAAAGCTGAACGAATTTATCCAGCTGATCAATTTCCCACATCCACATGGCGTGATATCTGCCTCATGATTCTGACAACCAAAAAAGTCAAGTAAAACTTCACACCTTAATAATTTTAATAGTTGCTTGTTCTTTAGAATTTTGTAAAACCTAGAACCTGAAGTTCTATTGCTTGAAAATTAAATAAATACCCTGGAAGAACTGAAAGATGAGATTTATAGATGCACCTTTTTTCTTTTTTAAATGAAGCTTTTTATGTCTTAATGGCTTGATTAGTCATTACTATAAGTATTTTAACCATGCAGTTTTTCTAGGCATACATTTTGAGAGCGAATTTTTTGGTTTTTTTAAAATTTTTTGGTTTTTTGTTTTTTTAAATCTGTATCTTGGCCTCATTTCTGTA
The DNA here is from genome assembly GCF_009819655.1 of Sylvia atricapilla. Lineage (NCBI taxonomy): Eukaryota > Metazoa > Chordata > Aves > Passeriformes > Sylviidae > Sylvia > Sylvia atricapilla. The sequence goes on from NC_089142.1 coordinate 50,911,528, forward strand.
CCTTTTCAGAATTTATGAAAAAGCATGTAAGATTAGAGGTTAATCAAAGCAAATTAAAAAAAGGTCAATTTTAATTTGAATGGCTCAGTACCTCCCAACTGCCACTCTCACCCGTCCTCCCAGTGCTATTCCATTTGATTAAAGCCAACAAAAAGCTGGGATTTTCAGCCCAGGCCTTTCTGTCTGGCTGCCTTTCAGTGTAGGACTGAGTGCATTTGTTCCTGCTCTATTCCTGGTTGAGAACTGGAGAGCAGAGATAACAGCCGGCGGTGCCGTCTCTGGGGCAAAGGATGTCTCCTGTAATCCCGGGTTCCTTGTTAAGACTTTCCAGTGTCAGTTTTCCATGGAGGAGGAGAAGCGAGGCTGACAGCCCAAGCTGCCATCTGATAGGAGTGACATTGGATGTACTGATGGCAGCATGTCCCTTGTTTCTGGCTGTGGCAGGGGAGGCGGTCCAGCCTTCAGGCTTAGGAAAGCAGGAACCCCTCAAAGGTGAGACGTAATTACCATCTGAAGTTAAGCTGTTCCTAAAATGGGGATATTTGTTCAGATGTTTTCTTACCAGGAGCTGGCAGGGGGATCTGCCTTCACTCCTCCTGTGCCAGTCTGAATTGCTCTGGCAAGACAGCAGGCCCAGTCTATTTATACAGCTGAACAAAAGAAGTGCAGCATAAGACCTCGTTCTGATTTTGGGGCAAAGACCTTGACAGCAGAACACACAGAGACATGCTCTTTTGCTAGAGCATGTCTTTTTAAGGCTCCAAGAGAGAGTGTAGCATTGAAAAGCATGAGGATAGATGGCTCATCACTAAATGGGATGTGATGAGGGGGAAGATGCTCAGCCTCAGGCAGCATGGGAGCTAAAAACAGCTCCGTGGTGTTGCGAGCTGTGTTTGCACAGTGCCAGCACAGCCAGTGCTGAACTTGGGAGAGGCTGGAGATGTTCTGGAAATGTTCAGAGGAGCGATATCCTCAGGGGTAAAACCCCTGAAACTGAGGAAGGAATATTATGGCATGTTCATGTCTGCTATCAGTATGGGAGTCTCAAGAATTGTTAAGAAAATAAGCATATGGGCTGTATAAAATGCACATAAGCTTATTTTGGGTGAGGAATATACACAACACTGTTCTCCTTTTTACATCTCTTTAGAAAGTGTCTTGGCACGTTTTCTGTCGATTTGTGTCTCTGAATTTAGAGGGGGAGGATGAGGAGGAAGGGAAGCTGAGGTGAGGAGGAAGGGAAGGTGAGAAGAGAGTGCTGCTGGGACTTGACAGAGTTTAGCAGCAGTTTGTTTGCAAGTGGAAGATGCAGATGAGCTGCAGTGATGTGTTATATTGCTAATTATATTTCAGTGTAGCTCTGGAGTTGTAGATCCTAGGAGAAATGCCACTCTGAACAAATATGGCATTCAGAATTTGTTGGTGAACTGTAACATCTGAAGTTATACTTCTCTAGATAAAAATAGAGCTTAACTTTGCTAAACATTCAACAAACACTTATTACAACTCCAATTTGAATGTTTAAACTGTGAACAAAATATCAGGAAATGCTCACTAATAATTCTGTGGCATCTGCATTCTGGAGGAAATTGTGCCCTCTTTTTCTAAATTAGAGGAATAGAAATAATTTTTTTTTTTTCCCTCAGGTCATGCTGCACTTGGTAATAAGTCACTGGTAAACAGCTCATTAACTGTCTATGCTTCTCCTCTTGGGTGTTGGGTTTACAAGGTGTTTGCTTGGAAGCCTTGGGAAAGGCAGCCACAGTGGGAGAGAGGGGCAGAGCTGAGGTTACAGAGCAACAAGAGCTCAGGGGACAAGGTGTGTGGCACCTGCAAAGGCCTTGAGGACCCCTGTCTGTGTACTTTGACAATGGGCATCATTGTTACTTAGCAGAGAGGAGTGAGATGAAAGGTCAGGATGGTTTTGTTTTGTAACCAAAATGGGCAGGTCGTCTGTTCAGGAGAATGGTGGCTGACTAAGTGAATGTACTTTGGCAACACCAGTTACATCCAGGGGTTGTCTCATCTTTTGGGGGCTGTGGCATGGTATTCCAATGCAGGTTACTTTTCATCTTCAAGGTGAGGACACTTTGAATAACATTTTAAATCTTGGGTAGCTCCATCCTCCATTCAAAAATTACTGGATGCTAGAAAAATACCAAGTGTAGAATATTTCCTTTGGTCATAAATTGCCCATAGGAAAACTGCTCTGTATTCAGCAGTTTAATGCTGGGGTTAGTACTGATGTTTGGGTTTAATAGGGCTTATAAAATATCTTCATTATTTGGAAGAAAAAAATTGTTCTGGTGATTTTGCACAATTTTGCACTGCATAAGTAGCACTGCTGTGGTGTGGAAAAGACTGTCCTATATTTGTCTCCACAATTCAGGAAGAGCTGGGATGTTGCAGTGAACTGGTGGAACTGTATAACCAGAAAAGATACTGGTAATCAAACACTAATATCTGTAGGAAAGGTCATCTTGGTTATCAGATGCATATGCCCTTTTCCCATCCACCAGCTTGCTGTTTTAATGGCTCTGGAGTGCCACAGATTTGTGACTAATCCTTGCTTTGAATCAGCAGTGCCTACTGAGTTAATGCAGGAATTGTTCAGAGCTTTAGAGGGATGGATGGCTCAAGATAAAAATAAAAAAAAAAAGAAAACCAACAAAACAAGAAACAAAAAAGCCAAACAGATCAAAAGACCTTTTCTTTTACACCACCAAACTAATTACTTCTAATTCAGAAATGGATTTAAGCCATTCTTATTTTTCATAAATTGATCTTGAAGAAGCATTTTTACCATGTAACTCTTATTTTTTTTTCTGTGTTATTTTTTTTTCCTCTGGGACTGAGTAGTTAGGGCAGCAATCCAGTTAATCCAGAATGAGCTTCAGCAAAGCCTAGCCTACTGTGTGGGCTCACAGCACCTCCAGGCAGCATAGCAAGTGCCACCTTATCCAAGCAGATAAACACTACTGGCTCTGGCCTCACACCTCCACCTTGGCTTGGTGGATTTGTGGCCATTTGTGGCCACAATTTCTGTTCAGCCTTTACTTCAGCCTGATGATATCTTGCTGTCAGAGTTGTTTTTTCCCTCAGTCTAGGCTATGGCACCTGAAAGATCCCCTACACCATGTGTTTTGGTGACACAGATGGTTGTGGGGCATCTTGCATTGGAAGTGTTCTTCTGTGGCTCGAGGCCATCCATCCTTTGGGGATCTTTGAGGTAGGGCAGGTTTTCTCATGAATCTCCAGCTTGGCCCTGCTAAAATGGCAAAACATTACCTTCTGAGTTGTGAGATGAAGCCTTCAGAGCACAGAATAGACAACGGTGTCACCGGGGAAGCTTCTTGAAAGACTGAGCACTTTGTGTGCTCTAGTGAGGCAAACGAGTGAGGTGCCCTGGATTTTGCTGTGCCCACCATGTGATAATAGAAATTCATTGTGAAATGTTTATGATCCCAATGTGCTGACATGCTGCACAAAGCAAGAGTTCTGCCACTGCACAGACTGAGCAATGTTTTTTTCACTCAATTTGTTTTTCCCTACAGCCCCTGACTCCAGGTCCATTCAACTATTTCAGGTCACTTTGTAAGCAATCTGAAACCACACTCTACTAAATACAGCTTTCCTGGATATGTAGGTTCAGCACATTCTCTAGTTGCATGAAATCTCAGAAAGGCTATTAGTAAATCCTGACTTTGATTTTTCTTTTTATAGTCGTTTACAATTTCAGATAAAATTGCTACTTGCACTAGTAAAGGGCTTTATATGAACTTGCAGCTCTTTTTAACCAGGTTATTTTATCTGTGTCAGTTTGTGATATCTGATACCTGTTTTGCAGCCTCCAGTTCTGTAGCTGAAAGATCAGAATTTCAGGAGACTAGTTTATTTGTAGAAGTTGCTTCCTTTTTCTTCATGTAGATACAGTTTTCATATAAATATTGAGTATTTTGACAATAAGCTCCCAGATGTGATCAACGCACTCATCTCTAAAGAGTCAAGTATTAGCTCATGAAACTCAGTGACCATGAAAACTGAGAGGATGGTGTAGGACTGGTTAACTGATAAGAGCATGTGGTAGGAAGAGGGTTGGACACAAATCCTTGACTGATGGCATTTGGGGCAGAGTAGCTTTTGTGCTCCTAACAGATATAACAGTTCTGCTAAATACCTGGTGTCTCCTCTCCATCATGCTGTCCTGAGAATTCTTTGGAGAGGCAAAACATTACTAAGGACAAAAAGAGAAAAGTCAGAGAGAGCATTGTATGATGATTTGACTGTAGAGCCTGGATACCTTTCACTGGGAATGGACATGCTTGAATTGCTACGCATGAATATTTTTATGATATTGAATGAAACTCTGAAAAGAACTTGGCTGAATACAGGCCATCTTGAGGCCCTCTGCCATTGTCTCTTCCTTTCTGTGAGATGTATCCTGCCCTATTTCTGTTTCAAGGGGGTTTTTTGCATTTGTTTGGAAGCAGTGTATCCTTAGAAGAACTGTTTAGCACTCTTGAACAGTTTCCTGCTTCACAGGGTATTTTTAGCCAGCTTAGACCCACAGTGCATCAAGACCTGAGGAACGGACCACCCAGGACTTGAAGGATAGGATTTTGTGTTGGTACCTCTCTGCCTTGGGAAGATGAAGGTAAATTAGGGTGAATTTGGCTTCTGATATATATCAGAACATCTGGTACAAATCATTCCTGGCTACAGTAGCCTCTCAGATGGATCTCTGCAGCACAATGGTACGCCAGCCCTGCTTTTTTTTTTTTTTTTTTTTTTTTTTTTTTTTTTTTTGAGATGTCCTGCATACCAAGGGCAAATAAAAAATCTATAGATCTGCCTTCTTGTCACTGCAAAGCTGCATGTTTGATTGATGTGTGGCCTGACCATATCCTTGTGTAGAGCATTGACATGTGAATTGTGTTCAGAATAAGCATCCTTCTCCTCAATACAGGTGAAGAGAAGAATTCACTCCTGGGATGAACAGAGGGAATGTTGTTCCTGTGCACACCTGACAGAGAGATGGACTAGGAAAAATACCTGGTGAATTTAGTATCAGAATGATGTTCACTCCCAGACCGCTTAAAGCTGCACAGGTAATCTCCCATCATTTCAGTGGTGTGCATGCACAGCAGAGAGAAGAGCAAGGACACCACCACATTGCCTGAGGTTTGGTGTCCTAGCACAGAGAGTCTGGAGGTGACCTTTGGCTCTCATCTGTGTGATACCCCATGTGCCAAGGCTTCCTTCCATTGTTTTATGTCAGGCTTGATCTCTGTGACACCAGACATGGGATATCACATGGTCAGTCACAGCCTGTCAGGTCAAAAGAAACACTAACAGTTGCAGTTACAGAACCTGTCTGATGGATACCCTTGTGCTGGCAGACATGGGTGTTCTTGTGCAGGACACTGTGTGGAGGCAGGAGAACGTGCAGTGACAATGTGACATGAAATTAGGGAGGGCAGCAGTGTTTGAAGACACTTCTCTTGAGGCTTTTCATCCAGGCTTCAGGCTTATTGTTCTGCCATTGATATCAGTTATGCATCTTACTCTTGTTATTTGCTGCATGCAGGTATAAATACCATGTTTTCAAGGCATGTAAAATTGCATTTCCCTACTGATAGCAGCAAGGAATCTTGCAAGGAGGATTGCAAAGCTTTCAAAGATTGCAAAGATTGTAAAAATCCTGTTTATTGAATGAAGCCATAATGGAGTGTGCAGAGGTTGGGGCTGAGGTTTAATGAGTCTTACATTTCTTTTCCTGCTCTTTGCAGAGATGTTGTTGTTGTTCCAGAGAATGGTAGGGAACTCCTTGGGCTGCAGCTGTGTCTGGCCTGCACAATGCAGGAATAAAGACAGAAGAAACCCCTTTTCCACTCCTTCTGTCCCTCTGCATCTCTTTAGTGATCAGATATGATTCATTGTCTTTCCTTGGACCGCCTTCCCCTCACCTCTAAATGCCATTGGAGAACCTTGGAGAACCCTGGCGTGAGAGCAGATTGCTTTAGCTAAACATTGGCAAGTGACCATATCCTGCAGCTGGGGTCTGTCTGGGCTTCTGACCCCTTTTCCTTCTTGTCACAGGTTTTAAAGACGGATTTAGTTTTGGAACTGCTGACTTCAGTTAATGGCTTTATTAATGGTAGAGACATCACATAAATTTTCATCTCCTGCTTTTGACTGCCCAATGTCAGAGATGTCTCTGGAGATGTCTCTGTAGACAGGAAACCAGGTGTTGATTCTTTGGGGCATTTGACTTTTAAATTTCCTCATCATCACCTTGCTTTTATAAGCATTGTTACAGGGATTGGTTACTTGTGTTGGTGCCCTTTCAGAAGGGCACCTTGCAGCACTGCAGGGCTGCCTCTGCAGCCACCAGCCCATAGTTGCAGGGCTTATGGGGTGATAAGTAGGGAAAAAAAAATGTGTGTTCATCTCTTTGAGCACTGTGAAAATTTCCATTTTACCATTCATGCAGAGTTTAGCCCAAGTGGAGGGGTAATAATTTCAATAGGAAGATAAAATCTAAAATCTTAGATTTTTTCTGATTGAGGTCTTTCAGTCTTTAGAGTGCTTTTCATTGTCTAATGCTTCTTCGAAGAAAAAAAAAAAAAAAAACAAAAAAACAAAAAAAAAAAAACAACCAAAACCCCACCCTAAACTGAATGGCGTTAATAAGATCTTTTCCCATTTTCATTAGAAAATGGCATCTTCTTAGCACAAAATACCCTTGTAGTTTTCCACTTTCAGATTCTGTTTTCTACCTCTCCAAAATCAGCAGACACAGTAGACCTCTTGCCATAGGAGAGGATAGTCCTTTCCCTTCTGTAGGAAATTTTCGTGGGGCTAGTTGGAGGTTAGCTTACACACTGGCTTCTGGAAGTTGAAATCAAAACTTAAAATATTTTTTTAGTCTTCTCCTTGTTAGAAACTTGATGTTCTGCCTTGTCACAGAAAGGAATGGGTTTTCTTAAACCAATGTTGACTAAATGACTTGGACTTCTTTTTGGTATGGAAAGGAAGTTTTTCTTTTGCTTAGAACTGATATAATGGGGATTTCTTTTGGTGAGTTTGTTTTTGTTTCTATACTTTTGTCCAGAGCAGTTTGGAACAGTTGTGCTGGTTCTTATCAAATGTGTATCTACTGTGTAGTGTCTTATTGCTGAGAGAGGTCAAAAAGAAGGGAAAACACTGTGAACACATGAAGGTGCTTACCATTGTATAGTCTCCATGTGTCCTGTGCTCGGCAGCTCCTGCATTACTTGAGTGAAGCATAGTATTTTTCTGTTTAATAGTTTTTGATAGATTTTGCTTCTTTCAGGTTTTTTATGATGTCCTCAACATTATTGATTACCTCCTGAACCTCTCACTCAGCTTTTTATCTTGAACACAGTTTTCAAATCCAGGGTAGATTTGCCACAGACATCCAGAAATTGCTTCCTGAAGCCACCTTCATGACATTAAGCAGATTCTGTCTTGGAATCAATTGATATTTGCCTCTTAATTCTGTGAATATTTGAAATGCTAAGATGATGCGTAATGGAAAGCAAACCACAAATCCGTGGAGGTGTGTGAATTTGCACAGTGTTGGTTTCTGACAGAGATCCTGGCCAAGTGACAGGACATCTGGAATGATAGCACAATCTTCCCAAAGCTAAGCCTAATTGCTGCCTAATTTCTCTTTTGGATGTTACTGTTGTCTCATCATCACCCTCTGCAAGCTGGTGGGATTGTTTCCTTGTCCCTACCACAGCTGTAGCCATTGTTTTCTGCTCCACTTCAGGTATGTAGAGACGTTGCCAGTGCATTGCAGTGGGCTGAGCAGTTTTGAAGGCAAAAGCATTGCTCTTGTGCCTCTCAGCCCACATAGAAATAGTGTCAGGTGAGAAATGGTGCATGTGCAGGGAACACCCCTTAGATGATCTATCTATTGATTACACCAATGATTTATGTTGAGATGTCCCAGAAGAAAAGAATGAAACAGGAACTAGTTACAAGTCTGGACGAAACAGGAACTCTGCTCTGCTCTGGAGAACAGACTTACTCATTGTATTAGAAGATCTGAAGAAAATGTATGTTACTAAAACATTTGAACTTGTGTAATTAATACTTAAAGCCTAATTACAGAAGATTATTTTTACACTCTATAATTTAGCTTAAATTCTTAGAGACTCCACTTGAGAAGTACAGATACTCAGCAGTTCTGCAAATAAGTAAGTAAACCAGTATGCACTTACAGCCAGGACTGTTAAGGAAATGTTGCTTAATTAAGCCTCAATAATACAGACAGATTTGTTTTTTAAAAAAACTTTTTCTGCTGCTCAAAACAATCTTCATTTATTGCTCATTTCCGGATGTTTAGAACAGATTTAGCATTTTAAATATGTGTCAATAAATATTAATAACACTCTGTATGGAAAGTTTTGAGGTTTTTTTCCCTGAATCTGTGAAATTTCTTTTGAAAGTAGTAAGATGTTCTTATGCAAGTTGCTGGTAGAGAAAAGAACTGCAACTGTAAGCAGATTTGGCTTAAGCATAAGATAGCCTACCAAGTAGCTGTAGACTGTTTTTTAACCTTGATAAAAGAACTCATGAAATGTCTTTTTTTTCTACATATTTCACTGCAGATTATGTTTATGGCATAAGTTGTTCACCTTAATAGTTGCAGCAATGGGTCTGGAAATTGAATTGACCTCCAGGATCTGTCCAGATGTAGAGCCCACCTCTCTCTGTGTATGGGAATGGTAAAAATGTGCAAATTGATAAGCTCCATCCTTTTTTGAAAGATAAACTCCTCAAACATGGCTTTACAATGTGGAAAGCATGACTGCCAATATTCGTCATGTTCAGCAGAGGCTGTGTCAGGAGGATTAAGTCATTGTGCATCCTCTCAGGTTTCAAAGATGCTTCACAGAAAGCAGAATTACTTGCTGCTAGTCCAAACCTGTGCAAAATCCCCTTCTTTGACCTCTGCCCTGCATTTGAGATCCTAGAAATGTTCCCACTGACATAAGAATGAGTTGATAAAGTATTCAAACCACCTTAACATCATATCTTTATTTCTTCAACATAGACACCTTTTTTTTTACTTCAAAGCCTCCAGAGACTGGGCACCACACTGAAGGGGGGAAACAGTGCTCCAGATCGATACAATTACACAGTGCACAATCTAAATTGGTGCCATATTTGTGTATGTCAGAAGAATGAGCAAGTTTGCCTCTTACAGCCTCTAAGATGCTGTAATTGCAGTGATGAAAACAGGAAGCATAAAGGTGAAGGGTTTGTGTGTAGGCTGAAGTTTGGTCCCTCCCCTGCAGTGCAGCTGAGTTCAGACAGCAATCTTGTGCCTCTCAACACCCGGCATAAAATGTCTCTTAGCAGAAGTCAGCACTTAGGAGGCTTCTCCTAACACAGATGGAAAATCAACTGATGGGAGAATAAGGCAAGAGTTATCACAAATTCTCTCTTAGGAGACTGTCACAGATGAGTGTTTTAAGTCACTTAAGGAATCACTGCCAAAGGTAATAGCAGCAGCAGGTTTAATCTGAATTTGAGAAGGTGCATCTTAACAAAATTCAATGGCAAGGTTCATTCTATGACTGGCTACACAGACAAAGTGTGCAAAGCAAACTTGGATTAGAACCAAATTTTAAATTATTTACATGGGGAACAAGGACAAAAAAGGATAAAGGTCTAAAAGGTAAGGCAGATGATCCCAGTGGGTCATGGGGTTCTTAGAGGACCCCTTTGCCTTCTAAATTCCTATTGGAGTGTTGGTGTAGCTGAGTCAAATCTTAGTCCCTGGCTTGGTCAATTGTTTATGTCTAAAGATTTCATAAGGAAATACAAGAAGTAGGGCAGACTGTCTGTCTCCAAATATTTTTGAGCCTTTTAAAGCAATTTCAGGCCATGCTGCCAGCCGCAAGGAGGGGAATTTGTACCTTTTTTCCACACTGCCTCAGAGGGATGGTGGTTTTTGATATTTTCTAGTGAAAATTCAGTAAAGCACATTAGCCTCATTAATTACAGTGTGAAGAAAAACCCTGTCAAAGAATCCAGGCCTTATTTTTGCCTTTTGCTTTTTAAGACACTGAAAGGAGGAGAAAAAAAGACATCAAATGGGTCTGAGTGATAGTGCTGAGACTCAGAAATTTAAACTGGACTAGGGAAAAAAATCTTTACCATAGGTGCCAGGAACAGAAGTCTTAATCTGAAAGGGGAACTTAAAACTGTCTGACTTGTTTTCCTGGAAAGATCTGCTGTTCTGATCCTGTTTTCTCTTTTTTGACCAAATTTTTATCAAGTTGTTTTTATTTCTATCTTACACAAGTGCAAAAGAAAAAAATATTATTAAATCTAATGGGTTTGTGTTTCCACTTGCATAAATAACTCTTTAGCAAGCTAATTATTAGCTAGTGCTACTGCACAGCACCAAGGGATAAAAAAGACTCCCAGTGTAGGTGCCTACACAAAGGTTGTATTCGTAAGGGACTACTAAAAATGAACACCAGCCTAAAAGTCACATGCCATGTTCACTATCTGGAATTTGGTATTTGAAATTCATACACAAAATGATAGTAGCAGACTTTTCAGAAATCATCAGTTTAGCATATGTTTCAAAACTTGCAGTACTGACAGCTCCTACAGCACTGATGAGTCGGCTGCATAGAGGTGAAACATTTCTGATTTTCCTGTCAGCAAATGCATGTGTAGACCTGATAGAGACGGTAATGAAAATATTCCTGACAGTTTTGACCCTCACTGCTATTTTTTTGTGCTGACCCTTCATTTATAAATTAATATAGGAAATATATGAACCATCATTTTGTGGTGGCGAGCGTAAGGTTCAGCTTCCAGGCTGAAGTGCGTAAGTAATTACTTATTTATGACAACGCTCTTCCAGAGCCAGGGTAGACTGCCTTTGTGTGTTTCACCGCATGGATTATGTTGTTGTCTTTAACCCAGAATTTGGGAAGGCCAGGTTTTGAGTGCTGTTTTGAGGCTGATAAAGCACAAGTGTTGGGGAAGATGAATCAGGGAAACCTTATAAATATGATTGCTTAACAGAAGATTCTGAAAATATGAAACCTATAATTGAAATAGAAATGAAAGCTTACTTTGAGTTGTAGGATACTGAATCTTAGTTACTATATAACCTGAAAACAATAGCCTAGCTAGCCGAAGGAAAATACCTTTTGATTGAACAATACCTTTCTGCTGGCTAAGGGATCCAAAGGTCAATGTAGTAAAACAGAAGTCTAAAGAGCAGTTTTTAGAGTTTAAAATATAACACAGTATGGTAATATAGTAGTTCTTATTGGCTGTATGTAGATTCTATAGGATTTTGTGTCTTGTATTGGTTGGTCACTGTAAATTAGAATATTCATCACAAAAGAAGATATAATGTATTGTAACAAAGACCTTGCTCTCTTACCTCTTCCTCCTCTCCTTCCCGATACTCTTAGCTCTCTTAGCTCTTACCTCTTAACTCTTACCTCTCCTCTTAACTCTTAACTCCTACCCTTCCTCTTCCCCCTATTCTTGCTCTCTTCCCCCTGCGCTCTTCCCCCTGCCACCTTGCTTTCTCGCTCCCTTCTCTCTTAGCTCTCACCCTGCTGTTCTTTCTCCCTCTCTATTTGAGACTTCTCTTCAGCCGGGGCTGGTGGCTGAAGGCAAGGCCTTTTTACCCACAACCCTTGCAATAAAACCGCATGTTCTAGAATATACAGGTTGGCAGAATTCCTTGTCCCAGCCGTCCGCAGATTCCCCTACACACAAGAAGCCACAAGAGCTTTCTCAAATCCTGCAACAACTCCCTTGCAGTTGCCTGATGTTCCCCTGCCACTTACCTTTGCAAAAGATATTGAATATAGTTGAAGTATAGTTTCTGATCCCAGTCAAAATCAATGGAATCAATGGATTTCTTCTGTCATTGATTATGTGCAGATTGAAAATCATAATTGGCCCTGCCACAGATTAAAACCCAATACACTGTTATGTGTGTCTTCATTTTGATTTTGGAGTTTTATATTTCTGTTGCGCATGTTGAGCAATAATGCCATTTACTGTGAGACACACATCAGAAGCACAGCTGAATAAATGCAATTTCCACACTATGAAAGCAGATTTAAAGCCGGACTTCCTCATATATAACAAGACTGCATGACAGCTAGTGCTGACTTGTAGAGCATCACAGACAGTATAAATACCTGGTACAGCTGCTGGGAGTTATTTGCATAACATATTGAGGGCAGAGAACAACTGCCACAAATTTTACATATCATCAATTCCCTTTATTTTTCTAGCTTCAAAGCAACATGCCTCGCTTTTTTCCTGAAACACACCTGTAGGTAGAGGCCAATATTATACAAAAATGGGAGACAACTGGATTTTTTTACTTGCCTGAGCTAAACAAGTATGATTTGACATTTCAGTTGGATACATGCAAAGTGACATATATAACCACCCAGTTGCTGCACTTTCTCAGAAAAATCCTGATAGCACTCTTTTTGAAGAGCAATAGTCACATCTTTTTTCTGATGAGTTAAGCAGTTAGTTCTAGATATAACCAGAACCCTGGAAATAAGTTTTGGAAACATTTTCCTTATCAGTTTTTGTGTACTGTGTAGACATGAGCTCAAACAACCTGTGGCAGCAGTTCCTGTGCACATATTCTGTTGTGGTTGCTCAGGAGTGAGGAGGGCATGGCAGAGGGGGACCTGTTCTAGTGACTTCAGTGAGCTTAGGAAAGGATGTTTTGTTACCTCCTTGGACTCATGCAGTGTCTACTGCTGCTGTTTTTCCACCCAGCTTCAGGATGCTGAAAAAATTTCTGTGCAGATTTGTTACCAGTTCTATGGCAGTTGGATATCCAGCTTTTGTCAGTCAATGGTATTTGCACATTTAATGGCTCTTCTGTTCTGAAATCGTATTTGGTAAAGGAGTTTCTTCTTAGTGTGAGTTTACTGTTTGACCACATGTATTGTTTTGCTTTAATGCAAAACACTATCAGAATAGATGATTATGAATTACTTGGAAAAGTGAATGTAGAGAAAGCGGAAGATGACAAAGATGGAAGTCTTTTTCAAAGGAAAATTAAGAAGCAGATTTTCAAATGATGAAAGCAGCAATAACTTGAGATAGAATGAAACAGGAAATAGCAAGACTATATTGGAAATACTGCTGAGGCTGTTGACCTTTGTAAATGAGGTATTTTCTGGGATTATTTATCCTTACTGGGATAAGAGGAGGAAGCAGACCATTGAAAGAGGCAGAGGAGCAGCCACAGCACAGAGAACCCAAAGGCTGTTGGGGTGGAACAAAGCTGAAAAAAAAAACCCAACCTGCCAAAAACCACAGGGACTTTAGCAACTACATCTGCTCTTTGGCTGCTGGATATGTCTGGAGGGCTGGTGGCAGAATGCAATTCAGAAACCCACAGTGCCAAGCTGAGTACAAACATCACTTCCTTAAACATATTTTTCTTCTAAGATCCCCATGAAGGAACACAACTCCAATTAATGAAATTGAATTTCAGATTTGGAAAGCAAAAAGGGAGAAAGAAGCTGATGACATTTCTGAGCTTTTTTAACATTTGAGGGAAATCTGTTGTCCTGGGAAGGTAGGAGACACTACAGTAGGCACATTTCTATTTTGTTTCAGCAACCAGACTGTGGCCGTATTCTTAGAAGCCACAGTTCATGCTCCAGGAGAAAAATGCAAGATTATCATTTACATGACAGCTGTACTATGATGCTTCTCACTCTTCTCAACACAACACCATTGTCTTTTTATTTTCTATCACTTTTTTAAACTTATAGGGGTTTTAAACTTTAAACCCCAACAGAATGGGGTTGTATGGAGGGAGAGTCAGATGAAAAGACAGTAAGGTAAAACTTTCTTTTTTTTTTTATAAGAGAACATCTTCTTAGTTTCAGAAAGAAATCTCCATCTGCAGTTTTCCAGGAGGCTGTTTCTTTAAAAAGATGTTTTCAAGATTGATTGGTATCAGGTGTTCCTTGCCATGTGATGCAGGTGTTACCATGGTGACCACTCCACTCCTTTAGGTAGGATGTCAGAGGCAGTAATTGCGCTTTAAAAATCCTGTGCATGGTATGATAACCTGCACGGAAATAAGCTGTAGCCTTGCTCAGACACAGGTCTGTCTCTGAATTTGCTGATTTGTGACTGCAAGCCACGTAAGATTGTATACTGATGTTTGGAGGAGATTTCTTTCTTCTCTCCCTTTCCATGTGACAAACAAGCACAATGGATTCTACAACAGAATGGGAAAGATTAAATTCTTTTAGCCACACCTCCTCCCCAGCACCATTTGAGTCTGTGGTTCTTTCTGGTCCCAGGCCAGGAGATAAAGCTGATTGGAGCTCTGGTGTGTCTGTGGCTCTGCTTGTGTCTGCCCTCTGCTAGGGCACGTGAAAAAAGGTGTTTTACTGACACACTGGTGTCTGTGTGGCTGTACTCCAGACAGTGGCAAGCCTGGAGTGGCTTCTCTGCCTTTGGCAAATCTCTGACCAGGGAACAAAATTGCATTACCCTTCAAAATGCTGCTTGCTGACCCTTGCATTTTATGCGTCCTAATGCTGCAACCACAGCTGCTTTGCCGTGCAGCTGGAAGCAGTGCTACACTTGTTCCGTAGCCTCTGCAGGATTAAAGACACATGTGCCTCTCTTTCCTATACTGTTTATGTCTGTGGAAAGGTAGTTTGCCATTCTGGCTGCCACAGTGTAGATGCCTGCATTTCTGCTTCAAGCCGAGTAAGTTGTAACCGACGCAAAAGAGTAGTAAGGTTGCAATGCTTATTTATTACCTTGAATTCTGCATCAGTGAGATGGAAGTAAAAAGAAATGCTGGTAAAGAGTGAGGAAACTATAAGGATGGATTGAAGGTCAAGAGACAAAGGCTGAAAGAGCAGTGAGTTAAAGGCTATTGTGCTCCAATTCTTCTATATCTCAGCTACTGCTTCTGAGCAGCAGCCAAAAGCCCCAGGCTCAGTTTCCTATGGATGCCCTTAGGCAGGATGGTATCCTGAGAACCCTGTGTTTATAACTGGCTATATCTTTGCTCTGTTGGTCTCCTCAGAGGGCCTGGGTTCAAAACCACAGCAGCAAAATAGCCCTGCAAGAATGACCCAGTCTGTTGCAGGAGATCAGATAGCAGGGAAAGGTCTTACTGTTAGAAAAGAAAAATTCCCCAATTAAATAAACCTTTCTGATGAAGTCTTTCAATTTCTTTAATTTTAATAGGGCTGGATCCTTTAAGCTGCTAAATAGATTTACCTCTCCCCAGCAGAGGTAGAGACTTGTGGACATCAGCAGTGCTCAGTACCCTGAAGAGTTAAGAACAGAAAGTTGACCATTTGGACCTTCTGTGTCCTGGTAGCGTCTCTTCAGCCTCCAGCTACTATTTTGAAAGATGAAGTTAGAAAATAAGATTAAATAAATGTTTATGGTCCCAGTTGTACAGAGTGCTTAATAATTTGTTTTTAAGGATGCAGCTATGAAAACTGGACATGAAATTGAGTGCTTGTGTGTACTGGAGCTGTGCAGCACAACAGTGTGTAGTGCTACAACTTAAATTTCAAATTACATTTTATTGTATAGTGTGTTTCAGTTTTTTGATTTGACATTATCCTCTATTGTATTTGAGCTGTCTTTTGCTAGGTATTAAATGGGCTCTAATACCACAGATAAATGGAACGCCTACACATAGTTGAAGGTGAGTGTAGTTAGCAGTCCTTTAGGTCAGCTTTGTCATGTCCCCACTGTATTAAGTATGTGCTCTGCAGCTGTGCTGGGCATCTTTCAGAAGCTACAGCTACTCCAGGGTTCAAATTCTTAAACTGAAATTTCCCACTGTTGTTTAATTAGATTAATACATGAATGTGCAATCAGTGAGCTGTAAGGAAAATTTCTATATATGGAAACAACTAAACCAGAGCCTAATGCAGTCATCGAGCGGTTTGAATAATTAAATATCAAAAGCAAATGAAGAACAAAAGAAGTCAGATTTTGTATAGAATAGAGGATGATATGAAGACTGACTGAAATCTGAAGGGATGGTAAACAAGAGCATCTGTCCTTTCAGACACCACATTTATTAATAAATAACAAGCATTTTAATGGGTTGCTTTGCATCTAACTGTATAAATAAGACTGGAAAATGCCAGCCAAAGCTACTACAGACAGCAGAATCAAGCATTGAATTGTTTGGCATAAAAGTGAGAGCTTCCATGGCTGGTTCCTTGCTGGAGAAAAGTATCATGGAAAATGACGTAACTTACTAATTATTGACTCATTCTTCATGCTTTTACTTCTCTTTCCCTGATTCCTTCCTTCTTTGTGGAGAAGGGCTTCCCCTTCTGTTTTTGCTGTGTTCCTCTAAGCAACAGAAACATGCAACAGAAAACCATCTGGAAACTGGACTCAGTGCCAGCCCTATTTAGAATAAAAAGGCTGATTTTTGATGCCTGATTTGGATACCACATGCTCTGTTCTATATGTCTTGCAGCCGAACTGGAAATCTGTCACCATGCCCAGTTTCAAAAACATGAAGACTCTTAGAATATAGATTCCTGCTCTGTCAGTAGATAGTTCCTCATCTTTTTCACACCTGTTGGGATGAGCAGCTCAATCTGAAAACTCTTGGTAACCCTAATCATTTTACCCTGCTCTGTGCATTGCCCACAGCAAACTAAATTTTACTGACCAAGGGAGGCATAACAACATCCTGGGCAGCACTCATTAAACCACAAATGGAAGATTGTCCAGTTTCGCTTCTGCCTTACCAAAAGGATGTTAATAAACTGGAGCAGGAGTGGGTCGGAAAGGAACACTTGTAGAGATGATGAAGGAATGGGGCTTGTTCAGCCTGGAGAACACTTGGGGGGACCTATGACAAGCCTTCCCTTATGTTGCTGAGAAGGTGGAGCCTGGATCTTTACAGAGCTGCACAGCAGGAGATCAAGAGACTATGGTTATGAGAGACTATGATTATGAGCAAGGAGAGGACAAATTCAGACCCGAGGTAAAGAAGAGACTTTTCTTCATTATGACAGTGAAACCCTGGCACAAAGGATTTTTTTATCCTTGAAAATATTCAATAGCTGAAAGGACAAATCCTTGAGAAGTGTGATCTGAATTAGTTATTGACTCTGCTTTGAGTAGGAGGTTGGAGTAGATGACTTCCTGAGGTCATTTCCAACTTGAATTATTCTATGATTTTATAACTGAGTTTGCAGCCTTGATTTGTCCTCTACTTCTGGCTCTGTCCCAATCACCTCCTCCTGTCCTGCTCTCAGAGACCTACAAACAATGGAGGGTTACACTGCTGTTGTCCACCTTGGTGACATGATGAAAAGTGTGCTGGTTTTGTGATGTGGACAAACTCCTATTTTGTCTTCTTCATAAGAGGGTTGCTTAGCCAGGACTTTTAGGCAGATGTCCAAGCAAGAAAATGTTTGCTTTTTTTCATGCTGCCATATATTTTATTTAGAATAATTCCTTACATTGTTGCTCATCTGGAAGCAGATATTTGACTTTTCAAGATGGTGGCTGGCAAAAAGGCACAGCAGTAACTAGCAGGAAGGCAGAACAGAATTATAGCAAACTCTTAACTGAGGTATTTTTGTATTGCAAAAATGAAGGGGTTTTTCTGCTCCATGAAAATAACACTGTCTAGTGTTCCAGCCTTAAGCAAGTTCAAAAAACTTGTATTCAGGGTCCAAAATAAAGTGGAGTAATTTCTGGAAGCAGGAGCAGGAAATGAGCTCAAAGACAGTGGGATACATGTTCACATTTAGGCAAAAAAAATAGATGGAAAAAAAATTAAACCACATACAGCAAGACCAGGTGTCATTGGCAAGAGACTGAGTGATTTCTTGCATGAGAAAGTGTAAAACGTTTCACACCCAGTCAGCACCTTGACTGATTCTGTACCAGAGTTCAAACTTACGCCAGCCTGTCCCTGTGGCCTTGTAAATCTGCCTGGGGAAGAAGATGGTTATGACCAATGCTGAAGTTTAAGTTACTGATTTCTGCCTGACTGCCTCATCTATTTACTCCCATCTGAAGAGAAGAAACTTGCTTTGTTGACTTGTTTTCACCATGAAAGAATTGATTATTCTTTTAATTTTTTTTTTTGTCAGGATACAGACATTTTAGTGTATTCCTAAATGTATCGGTGTTGATATTCTGAAGCACCAGTGAATTGTGGCCTCTGAGGGCCCATGAGAATTTGCTTCCTCCCAGACCTTTCTTCATGTCTCATGCACTCCATCTGTTCAGAAAGTATTCAGCAAAGTCAAGCAGGATTCCTTGCTTTGATTTAAATAGGTTTTTTTTAGTTGTCCCAGAAGCAGTGACCCTAATTCATTTTTATATGCAGAACTGTTTTTAGAAGACTAGACAGAATAAAGTTGAACTACTTTGTACTCTTCCTAATTATATTACTCGTTCCCTTCATTTCTTCAGCTGACTTTGAGAAAAGCTCAGAAAGCTCATGCTTTTCTTCAGCAGCAGAGTCAGAATTCATTCAGAATGGGCAGATACAAAGACATCATCCAAAGTGTGCCTATGAGTAGTCTGAAATAATGACTTAATAATAAATCTGAAATAATACTAGGGAAATTCCAGAATTTCTTTTCTTTCTTAAAATTGAAGGGACTGCAAGGTCAAATTTCTAATGTGGATTAATGAGTGTAAAGTTTCTGAAATTATATTGAAGTATATAACAAGAACACCTTTTTTTTTTTTTTTTTTTTTTTTTTTTTTTTGCCTCTATTGGATGTTTGGTATTACATTTTTTCCTTAAAAATGTTACTTTGAAGAAGAAACTTGCTAGATTGGTTTACAATAAAGAGAGCAAAGAGTCTCTCTCAGAATACACCCAGGGCTTGGGTTGACAGAGAGGTGGAATAATAAGTTTGCCTATCAAAAGTCACTTCATTTCATCCAGTTAGGCCACCTTGAGAATTGGTCATCGCTGTTTTCTTAGCAGTTGCAGAATTCACTAAGTTCAACTTCAGTGGTTAACTTGGGATGTACCTGAGAACTTCTTTCCAAAAAAGCCATGTCAGCAAGGCTTTTCTGACCTTGGGCAAATCAGCTTTCTATTTGGTGAGGAGAAAAAAACAAGGGGCATTTTGTGATGTGTGATAAAGTACATGTTGGCATCAGTTCAGGCCTCATTATGTGATGATCCAGCTCTTGAACTTGGTGCAGCTTGTCATTGTTTGGGGATTGAGGGGACAGTAGGAGACACGCAACAAACACAAAAATTGATGCCCAGAGGGTGCAAAATAATTGCATAAATAACTTCTGCTTATTTTAGACATGTTTGTAGTCTCTTTATCTGTGTGCGTCTCACAGCTTACACTGACCTCCTTTAGTATTTGACTTTTTTTTTTTTTCCACTCAGTTAAAGCATTGTCTTAGAGGTTAAAGTGTAAAGACTAGGGCAAAACTTGACTTGACATCACAAAAACAGAATTTAAGTTGCAATATTTCTGCACAGTGGAAAGTGCTATTGCTCAACTTAACTTCTTCCCTGGGGATCAAAGCATTCACCTAGGAGATAGCAGCTCCAGGCAATTTTTCTTCAAATCCCAAGGTATTCCTCTGGGCATGTTTTCAAAAGGAAGAATGAAGTATGCCTGGTGGTTTGAAGGAGTCATTGTAGAGGTGATGATTTCTTTATCAGCTGAAGTGAGCAGTGAGTAGATGCAGGTGCTGCCTAGCAACCCAGAGCAGTCTGTGACAGGTGGGATCCCTAGGCAGGCCCCTCCCCAGGTGTTACCTTTTGGTTAGTTCCAGGTGGTTCTTTCTTCATGTAGGAAATTTGTAGGTTGAAGTAATTTTCTGAAGCATACGGCTTGGGAGAAGAAACTTCAGCATCTATTTCTGTAGTTTGGCTTATCTGCTACTTTGCAGATCTGCTACCTCAAGCAAAAGTGTCATGGCACCTGTCATACATAGACATGTTCTTGGCTGAAGAATGAAGAAAATCCACTCCCAGATGCTGTGAGGAATTGTGGTGCGTGAAACAAGAAATAAGGCATGATCAATTCCAGGGACAGTGGTGGGCCTTCATCACAATCGTCCACGAAAGGTTTTACTTTGCAAATGGCTGCTTGCACTGAGCTTAACTCCACCTTTATTCACTTTAGGATAACCCCAAACAGTTTAATATCCAATGAAATTCAGAGAACTTCTTTTCATCCTTAGTTATTTCACCGTAATGGCTATGGTAAGAGCATTCAGAGATAAACTGGATGACATATTTCCTCAGACATCGGTGTAGGGATGTCCACACCTAACAATACAAAATAAATGCATGTTACAAATAAGCTAAAATGTCTTTATATCTGTGTGATAAACATGAGAACATTCTGGGCATCAATCCAATGGTCTTAATTTTGATTTCTTTAAAAATTTCATACAAGATAGCTTAGTTGGTCTATAAAAAGACTTAGCTAAGCTTCTCAAGTGCACTAAATTCAAGTTCAGAATACTTCATTCATATATTAGCAATTTAATAAATAGTACTTTTTTTTTTTTTTGGTAGAAAAACCAAGAGTCTCAGTATTACTTGAAAAAATAAATGTATTGAAAGTACAAAAGTAGCTTAATAAAGGATGACATACCAGGGTAGACTTTGCACAACTTAAGTGTATTGTTTGAGAGTCTCTGAATGCTCTCACTGCTGCTAGACCAACAAAATTTATCCAAGTTTACAGCAAATAATATGTTCTTAAATATGTAATGGGCAAACTTTCGTTAAAGCATCCTGCTGCATATTAGGAAGCTCTTAGATCATTAGTTTATCTGGCACCAAGCCACTCACTAAACTTCTAAGTGTGAAAGTTTGGTTTCTAAGTCGCAGTTTTGGAAGCTGCAGTAACTGTTAAAAAAAAAATCTATCCTTTAGCTGGTAGGATCCCTGAAGAGCTTCAAAGATGTGTAATGCTTTTGTGCTTCAAAATAGAAGAGAGAGAACCCATCAACAGACCTTTTGTATGTGCGTGGTGTTTTCTTCTTCTCAGCACTTAAGTACCTATAAAGCAGCCAAAATCAATACACAAAATGTCAGGTTTGAAAGGGCATGTGTGCAAAGAAAGCATTTTGGGCTAAGGATGTGGTTCAAAGCACTGACTGTACTAACAATTTGTACAGTAATGTAGTAAAAGCATGGGTTTTGGTCTTCAGGTGAGCAACAGATTTGGAACAAGACAGCATTTTAACTTGAGATAACATTCACAATTTGATGCTTCCCTGCTAATACCAGGCATGTTTTACTGAAGGGAGCGGGAATGGAAAGGAAGACAATAGCTTGGGAAAAGGGCTAATGGTGCTGTTGGCCATTGCCTTACTCCAGCTGAGCTGTGTGTGGGCATCATCATGGTATCAACCATATAGCTCCTTTCTGCAGGTAGTGTGACTCTAATAAAATTTTCTGTCTCCCTGTGTTCACACTACTCTCTTCAGACCCTTGTTCTTAATTAGAAATCCATTCTTGCTTTGCTTTACCAACTATACTAAAATAAATGAAGCATATTAAGTAACCAGTAGCCAAGGACAGGTATATCACTGAATTTTCTCCTGCATGTGTTAATTGAGCAAAACCAATAAAATAGGCATAGCTGATATGCACAAGAAGAAAACTAATTTTACAGAGTGCTAAAAGCTTCAGGCAAGATTGCGGTTTGCCTGTAAATTTATGTTCTATTATATTAGCTACTGTGGCAGAAATGTTGAGGTGGAAGCTGAAAAGTAGCACACTTATTTTGAAGTATTTTGAAATCCAGTAATCTCTCTGTGATGACCCCATATCTACTTCAAAAAGCTGGGCTTTGTTAATATTCTAAAAATTTTCTGGAGCAGCATTTTTATAACTAATAGCTGTGAAACAGGCAAGAGTTCTCTGAGCCCTTCGCAAAATCTGTACTAAGTTTCATGAAGTGATTTCATTATTTCTCAACATGAAAGTGCAGTGAAAAGAATATTCACCCAAAAGAGAATCTGGGGAAGGAAAGGGTATACTTGCCAAGAGCTGAATTGTTGAATACATTGGTGTAGACTTCAGTGTGATTTCATATTGTACCCAAATTATTCCATAAGTTGCTTGAAGGCTAAATTAATGTAACCATTTAAACAAATTGTTAGCTTTTTAAATATTATTTTCCTGTCTACATTAAATATTTGAAATAGAGATGACACTGTACAGAAAAAGAATATGTATGTAGGCAAATTATTTTCAGTTTCTGCTACCTAACTTTGTGTGTCCACCGACATCCACTGAAATATTTCCTTTCTCACTCTAGCAAATAAGTAATCAGCTGATGTGAACAGTTTGTGCTAAGACCCCTATCTCAGTTGCCCCATCTCACATCTAAAGAAATGTAACTCCTGTGGGACTGCTTTAGATTTATAGCAGCTGAATTTTATTCAGCTTGGATCTTCTGTGTTGGAAGAAACCTATTTAGTGGTAAATAAACCCCCATCTCCCCTCCAGGCCCCCTCCCCCCCGCATTTGTAGGTGACTGATCCTTGAAAAACGTCAGATAGAGGCAACCTTTACTTGGTGCAGAACACTGAATCATTTCCTCAAACAAGAAGTTAATTTTTCCTGATTGTTCCTTTCCTTTCTTTTGCCCTGCTGATGTACGTGGCACACAAAATATGTGTGTGCTGCAGCCTTTCTGATTTTTACAAACAGGGAGGCTTTTCCAGTGGCAATATGCTTCTCTGGTAGTTACATGATGGCAGGTTATTTTTGTGGAGACAATGGAATCTGGAGCTGCTGGCACAGCTTGAGTAGTGGCTTTCTTCTGTAGCTCATGCTGCCCCCCTTGAGACCGTGCTGTGGGGCTGAAGCCATCCCTGAACCATGAGCATGAAGGTATTTAGCATTTTATGGGGCAGAATTGTGCAGATTGCCAAGCAGCCATACTAAATGACCCTCCTCTTGCAGTCTGGTTGATTCTTCATCCAAATCCACTAATACAGCTAATACAAAATAGGCAGCGTGGTTATTTCCAGCTACCTTTCTTGTCTGCTATGAAACTCTCTGTGTTTACATGCTGAAATGTGAGCTCTGCTTTAGATAATTGCTGAAAATGTGTTGGCAAAGTAGTATTTACCTTAGAGCAGTGTGAAAGTAGTTTTTATGGCACAGTTACTTGTTCTCTGGATAGCAGAATGCCACAAGACAGACACGTCTTGCTGCTCGCTCAGTATCCAAGCACCTGTTGCCACCTTTGGGGTGAATGTAACAGCACTGCTGGTGCAGAGAGGTTTGCCTTCCATTATGAGAGGATGAAGAATTCCTTTAATGACACTGTTGTTAAGGATTTATTTTTGTACCAAAAGTGCCCTAAATGAAAAGCTGAAGTCTGGAAGTCTACCTGCATGACATGCCCTCCTGTATGTGAACTTGTAATCTGTTCATTTATTTTAAATGCATGCAACTTTATCTTCCTTCTTGGCAAGAGTTCAGCTTTCCCTTGGTGTTTTGCTGTAGTCAGCTGAGAAGACAGACTTTGAGGTCACTTTCCAGTTGTTTCTGGGTGTCTCTACTACTCATCAGCCTCTTTTTGCTGTCCTGTAAGTAGCTTTTTTCTTATGCTCTGTTTGCTGTAACTCTGTTTGTTTGTGTTCTATAACTCTTTTGAGCTGTTTTTATAACATTTTAACAAGGTTTCATTAGCATCTGCCATTCCTAAAGAAGTTTAGTTAAGGAGCTGTGCTTGTTTCCTTACTGCCTTGAACAGACTAAGCAAACAGAGAAGTTCCCCTTTATTTAAATGTTCATAGCCTTGTCAGTGTTATCCCACTGCTGGGTTTTACACACTGAGGGGTCATATTTGTCTTTCTAGGCCCTCCTTTGAAACACTAGAAATAGCTTGTTGTTTGGTATAGTGATGTGGTTAGATTAAAAGCCAAAAAAGTCCTCCATATTATATGTTAAAATTATGTCCTTTGGCTACGACTATCAGTGTTTTAGGGAGTTCCCTGCTGAGAAGTACAGAAATGAGTTCAGTTCCTCTGTGAGTGCACCATTTCCTCCTTCGGAGGGGAAGAAAGATTCATTGCGTGAAACAAATTATTTGGCCCTTAAAATGCAGACTTGTCAGGTCAGCCCTGCAGGGATATCTGTATCAGAGCCAGGTTTCTGGAGCTGTATGTGACCATGAGGAGTCTGAGATGGAGTACTGGACACAAACAGCTCTGAATTGAGAAGGAATAGCTGGTTTTGCTTGTCCTTGGCCTTCACACAATCAGCACAAATGTGAAGGGCTCTACAATGGAGGGAGGAGTGTTGAAACTTCTCAGGCAGGAGCAAATCTTGCTCTTTCTTTTTTCCCTCTATCAGCATACATGCACAAGTATTTTATGGAGGGGTATCTGCAGGGATTTCTTTTCTGGCAGTGCTCTCCGGAACCTCCATTTCATTGAACAAAGATGCTGTGGCTTGGTTGATGTTGTAAGGAATAGAATGTTTGAAATGGGACTAAAATGAGACTTGCATAAAGGTCCTGTTCCATGAAAAGTCATGTCTACTCATCTGCAGTCAAGAAAATGCAGAATTATTTCTGTACTTTTTTCTAAGAAAAACACAAGTTATAAATAAAAGAAACCTTTCAGCTGCTCATTTTAAACTGAGACATAAGTATGTAGCAGACAAGACCAGAGAAAAATGTTATCATGCCTGTAATTTTTGGTAGGTCTTCAAGAACAAAAGGTCATCTGCAGAAAGAAATCTCGCTATCTGCAGTTTTCCATCCAGATTTATGCAAGGCTCTGGAGAGGAGATGTAGGCTGTACTAATCTCTAGTGCTGAATGAAGTTTAGAAAAAGAGAACCCACCGTCTCTAAGGATATGCACTCATTGGGAGACCATGACAAGCACCTTCTTATTTTTGACCTTTTGAATGTATAGGTCTTAATGCAGAACTAAATCCCAGTATATAAACCAAGGAGTAAATATTTTGAGTACTACAACATCAGCATAATTCCTCAATGATCTGCACTTGTCAGTATCACTTCCAGGCTTTCTTTTGAAACTTCAACTCATACTTACACACACACACACACACACACCGCCAAACAAACAAACAGAAAACACAAAAAAAAAACCACGCAAAGAAATCCTCCTATGGAATTTCCATTAAGCAATGCACTTAGGTCTCTGTGTTTCTCGAAAGACACATCTTTGCAGAACATGTCCTCTAAAATAGTCTTAGAGTTGTTTTCTAATCTAGAAAAAGAAGTATGAGCTTGCAGAAAGATTCACTCAGTGATAATGCCTATCTGGTTTTTTGCCTTTTCTCTCTTTCTGTGCTTAATAAGATAAAATGGGGGAAAAGAAAAACAACTTCTGGGGAATTTGTATGGAAAATAAAAAAATTAAAAGAACACTGATTAATTTACGCTGTCGGGTGTCAGGCTGTAATATAATTATGCTGACAAAACTAAATAAGGAAATGTTCAGAGCTCACAGGCATTTTAGGAGAGGTCATTAGCTTAGCAGATGAGAAAAATTTGTTTCTGAGCATTCTGCAGTTCCTGAATCCACACATTGCACAGGTAGATACACACTCTGACCAAATGCCAATGCAAAACCTTAAGAGGAACTTGCCAGGAGGCTGTTATTTCCAGTGAAACATAAAATCTGAAAGCTACAAAATGTCACTGCTGAGCAGTAATCTTTACACAAAGGGAAACGAGTCCTTTTGGGCTCCTCAACCCCCTGCAACAAAGTGCCTTCAACAAGGGATTGAAATGGCAGATGTAACACCAAATGGCACGTGTAACTCCCTCTCTGCAAGGTTGGATTGCTCATTTTTCTGTCTTTCTGTGGGGAGATTCACCTGTTGTGTTGCCTGGGGAAGAGCCTCTGCAGGGATGGTGGAGGCTTTTTCCATGGGCAAGGTGGGAGAGGCTGGGTGAGGAAGGGGACACTGGCACTTTCTGCATGGAGAGAGCATGTCTATGAGTGTGTGAATTTGGTGCTGTAGGACAGAGGAGAGAAGGCATTTGCTGCCATGGGAGGGTAGGCAGAGGCAAGGCAGGGCTGGTGCTGTCTCTTTCAAGGTAACAGAAGAGTTGAAGGACGTCTCATCCTCCTGCATGACCTCTGTGGCTGTCAGGATTTGACTTTTTTTGTCTCAGTGCTGGATGAGTGCACAAAGGAACAATCCTCCTGCGATAAACCAAGCAAGGTCTGGGATTTCATTGCCTCATCCCCTTCTAGGAAATGTGCTCTATCACTGAGGCTGTGTATGGACTCTTTCAAGGAAACCAAGTGAAGTTTGTGGACTTCCAGGGATGAAACCAAAAAATGAAAATTTCAGAAATGTCAAAGACCTTAGTGATTAAAGCAGTCACCATATCCATAGCAACCCAAGCTGACTGTTCTCCCACCCTGTGCCAGTCCCTGAATACTGACAAGCAACTCTTCAGGAGCAGTCAGAGGTGTCTCTCTTGTCTGGACCTAGTAAAATAGTTTAATTAAAATTGATGTGATTCAGGAATTACATGGTGCCATCCCTACACAGTGGAAGTGCAGGTTCTCCTTTTCCTCTGAGTTTTCAAGATGAAAATCCTATCCAATTCTGCTCCAAAGGGAAGCAACAGTTGCTTAGACAGATCTTGCTTGTTGCTTCTGCTGCTCTTGTGGAAGAATGACATTGCTCTAACATGTCAAAATTAAACCCACCTCTCACTCAGAATATAGCAGACTAAATGTTAAATTAAAACTAAAAAGATGAGGAGAAAACAAACTGATTGTTAAACTTTTAAATCCAAAGGAATCAGTATGTGGAACTTCCACTTCATGTTGTTTGTATGACAAATAGGAAGAAGACTTGATTGCTTGTTTATATTTTGGTTTTCATTCCTTCACTTTCCTTAAGCATCAATGGCCCATGCAGATTAAGAAAGTTAAATAAAAGTTCTGTGGATCATGGTATCTCAGCTAAAATATCTTAAGGGTCCAGCCATACTTAGAATCATAGAATTGTCGAATAATTTGGGTTGAGAGAGGTCTTGAGAGCTCATTTAGTCTCACCCCCATGCTGATGACAGGGACACCAGTAACAAGATCAGGTTGCTTACTGCCGCATCCAACCTTACCTTGAATGTTTTGAATGATGGGGCATCCACCATCTCTCTAGGCAACCTGTGCCAGTGTTTTACCACCTCCTATAAAAAGCTTCTTCCTTGTGTCTAATCTAAATTGATCCTCCTTCAATTTAAAACCATTATCTCTTGTCCTGTAACAGGCCCTGCTAAAAATTCTATGCTCCTTTTCAGTACTGAAAGTCTGAGTGTTCCATTCCAGTAATTTATAAAAAGCACACTTGAACTTTCTACTTTCATCTTTTAAATCATCCTATATGTACTGGTGGTTTTTGCAGCCTCCTTATCATTTGAGATATAAATACACCTTTTTGTGGTCCCTATTTAAAACACTTAATCCAGGTATTTTAATAGCATGGCATGTTTACTGGATGATCATTTATCAAAATGGAAAGGGTTCTTTGAAAGCCATCAGCCTTAATTAGAGATAATTTTAATTGATTTAATTTAAAATACATTAATTCAACTCTGGAAATTACTTGCCTACCAGCCTCATGCATGCTTTGGAAAGGTCTGGGTTCTGGGTTTGGTTCTTGTTTTTGAAAAACAGATAGGCTCTAACTATTGGAGGTAGGGATTTGCTCTTAAGGCTTAGATTTTTTGAGAGACAATAATTTTTCTTAATTGCCAAGTAAGCTCGCTGAGACCATAAAATAATTTTCTTAGTATATTTTAGTAGAATTTTGATTGAAATATGTCTTCCTTTTTATGAAACTAGTCTATAACTGTGAAGCTCTAAGATAGGAAGGCTCGTTGAGTGTCCCAGGCTAAGGTCATTAGAGGGTAATAGAGATGATTCATACTTTCATAAAATACAAGTATATTGAAAGGCCAAAGAAATAAAACCAAATTAATCCCATGTGTATTTTACTGACTTGTTTAGACTTGTAACTACTATGAATTTTAACTATTAGACCTATTCTTTTAGGAAAAAGAGACACTCTGAAACAGCATGAAAGTCAGGGAGGTTTATAAATTGCTGTGATCAATGGTATCCTTTCAGCAGAGAGGCAGAGGAAACACATAGAGTCATCTAAAAGTAGGAAGGGGGAAGCAAGTATAGTACTGCAGATAAACCCTTCACCTGAAGTGTAAAATTAATCCAAAATAAGTTCTAAGGAAAGGATTCTTAATGTGTATTATGGATAATCATATAGCCTATTTGTTTCCTTCATTACCCCTCAAGAGATTGTGGGATTGTGGATTTTTGATTTACTTAATTTCTTTCATCAGTGATACTCAGTGGAGCACTGCTTAGCTGGCTCATTTCCAGAAATTTAAGAACAGGATGCTCTCAAATACTTATGCCCCTATATTCTTTATTCTGTGGAAAAAAAACTTTTCCCCCAGTCTCAGAACATTCTGGCAGAGGATTAAAAGCAAGGGTTTTGTTATTCTGGTCCTTTGTGCCTGTGGGTGTAAATACCCTGTGGTCTCTGACCATGGTGCAGTCACAGATTTTCTGGCACACAGGTAACCACAGACTCTATCCTCAGGTGTCCTGTCCCCTGGAGATAACCCTTATCACCTAATCTGACTCAGTGATCTGCTCTTGAATGTCAAAGTGCTCATTCCTAGTACTGTGTCCTGGCTGTATTATCAAATTTCAGTGGAAGCAACACAACCCTTGCAATTAGATGAAGTATGTGGGGAACTGAAGGGTCAAATTGCAAACATGTACCATCAGGATATGTCTCAGTGAATTGTAATTGATTGAATTTATTTTTTTACTTGCAATTTAAAGTCTATTGTAAATATAATTGAGAAAGTCTTGTGAATCAAGGTCATTATTTAACTTAAATTATAAACCTAAAAAAGACTGATGTCTCAAATCTCAGTCTTTTTTCTTGGTGAGTCACCATGAGATGGGGGCACATTTTCCTAGCTGTAATTTCATTAAAATCAGTAAATAGGACTACTGCCAAGATTGAACAGGTAAACTGTGACCTCAGTGAAATTGTATTAGAGTAAGCACGATGTATGCTGGAGAATGAAATGAAATGAAAAATTATTCGTTGAATATAGAAGACATACTGTTTCTGAGGCAAAAAAATATGCTAAAGCATAAATATAGTATAAATGGAACATACTGAGCAAGGAACTGAGGGTCCTCATTTAAAATGCAATTGCTGAAGACAGTGCAGCAAAGTCATATAACTTCTCAAAAGGTATCCTTATGTCCTATTGATTTTTCATCTTTGTGAATGTTAAAGTCACTGACATGTCAAGGAGACCAGTAGGAAACTTAAGTAACTCATTAAAGGCTGTTTCAGGGCACCAGGTTGACTTGCAGTTGGAGGTCATCTCCATTTTCCTTGTATTGGAGTTCACTTGCCAAGTGGCTGTTTCCTGCCTGGGCTTACTTTAACAGTCACCAGATTAGTCCAAAAAGCACAGTGTTCTCTTCTCTGTTGGTTCATCTTCCCCTGAGGGCAAACTGAACCAGAACGATTTTCTAGCACCTGTGGTGGTCTAAGGACATGGTCAAGACAAAGTTTTTAGGGAAAGAAATTATCTTTTATTAGTTAGAAACATGTGATTGGAAAAACCTTTGGGTAGACCAGCAGAGATAGCTTTATAGAATTATCTTGCAATAGTTCACTGATATAAACAAAATCAAAGAACTTTTACTGCCCTTGAACAGACATAATAAAATAATATTTTATTAACTATTCAAACATTTATTGAATTGAGCAAATATGATTCTTATTCCACCATCCTATTCAGTGAAGAATGCCTAATGAGGTATTTTGGATTGGATTTCCAGGAGTATTCTTGGATGAGGCAGAAGAGTATGTCAGGAAGCCCAGATCTTTTGTGGAGTATGAGACACGACAGAAATAGATGTGAGAAATAGATGAATAATTACAGGGCAAATAGTTATGCAGAGCTTCATGGCAAAAGCAAAGAGTGCTGAGACCCCAAGAACCATGTTTGAGAGAAGTGTTGGGGTGATGTCTGCAAGATATTTGAGGGGCTCTCAGACTGGTATTTGCTGAAGAGGGTGGTAGAGATGCTTCTATCAACAATGCTTCTGAAATAGCTGAAGTTGTCACCTGCTTAACCAGTCATGCTGGTGCTTAAGGAAGCCAGCAGAATAATAAAAAACTTGAAGTGTTAGATTTACAGGCATGCTCATGACAAAGACAAGCAGGCTTTCTTGCAGCTTTCCATGGTAAAGAAAATAAAATTAGCCTTTATTAGTATGTTAGTACTTTTACTACTCAATAAAGAATATATTTAAGCATACTTTGTTTTAAATGCTGTTTCCAGTCCTCTATGAGTAATTAGCAATTTAATACTAAGTTTCATTTCATTTTTGTTGGCATGGTTTGTGTTGGGAGTTTTGTTGTGGTTTTTTGTTTGGTTGCTTTGGGTTTTTTTGTTTGTTGTTTTGGTTTGGTTTTGTTTTTGGTTTTGTTTTTGTTTTTTAACAGACTGCAATGAGTAATTCTTGTTCTGGAAATCGTGACTCCTCTTGGTGTGTGCTTGCACTATTGAAACCAGAATGCAAAAATAAAAAACTTAAATAGGAAAGTTTTACTCACGGATAAGAATGGTGTGTGGATTTGGTAGGACTTAAACTTTTCCAAAGTGTTCATCAGACATAAACTATGTAATTATAAGACATAGAGTATCCTCTCCTATGCTGAGGTGAAGAAGTGCTTGGGGCTGTGACTCCAAAGCTGGCTAAACCCAAGTTTTCCCACATCAGTCAGGTGAAACTGAGATGAGCAGGGAAGAAGTAAATCCGATCCAGGATGGTCTCCTGGTCTGATCCAGGCTAAAAGAATACAGCTTGTAGGTTTGTGTTGGGGGTTGGGTTTTTGTTCCTTTTTACTCTAAAGAATTTTTTCCCCATAAGTTACCAAGGAGACTAAATGTCATACTTAAGACTATTTAACAAAACAAAGAGATGGTCGAAGCTCAGAGGGGAGTGGGGTTTTGGGGCAGAAAAAAGGACAGTTTCAGGCAGCCAGGGGGGTCTGGTTTTTTTGGCGTTCGGGGTGCTCTTGCTGGAGGATTTCGCTGCGGCCCAGTCTTGGGAAGTCTGTCATCGTCTGCTCACCCTGGAGTTCTGGGCTCCTCTGCCGCCCTGCGACAGCTGGGCCAGCCCTGCCCTGCTGTGGTGGTTCCATCAGCGCTGCTCCTCTTGCTACAGCGTGACCCTGCATCCCCCTGCCCTGCCTCTGCTCTGCCAGGACATTTCTGCCACTCTGCAATTGCCAGCCCGAGACTCTTTTTTCCACTATTCCCAGCTTGGTGCTCTGAGGATCCTGCGGGGGCACCGAGAACAAACTGCCCTGGGTTTTTGTGAAGCCAAGTCCTCGAAGTTCTTGGTACTGTTTTGGTTATCAGTGCTGTAGTTGTGTTTGTTTGTTTTGTTACATATTAGTAAAGAAGTGCTATTTCTATTTCCAAAATCTTTTGCCTAAAAGCTTTTAACTGAAAAAATTATAATTGGGAAGAAGGGTAGTGGTGGTGGTAGTTTACATTCTCCGGCTTTCCCTGGCAGATACCTGTCTTCCTAAACCAAGACAGTTTGAAGAAGGAAGAATCATACAAATGAAAGAAAATAATAATAATAATAATTTCAGAATGATACTTGACTGTGGCAAAGATAAAATAAAATGTCAGCTTTTATTTGCATAGCTAAATCAATAAAGTACTTCTAAGAGCTTATCCTTGCTTTTTAATGGAAATGGTCCCAGTCCCACATTTTGGAGGCTTAGGAACTTAGCAAGGTGCCTGCAGCTATTCACACTGCTTGCTGCTAGACTGTTGCCACCTAATTGCTGAATGGAAAGAATCACAAGCTTCTGTCCCTCACCAGTTTCATAATAGAAAGGTAACCCTTTCACCAAACCCACTTCTACCTCCAAGAGACAATCTGGAGGTCTTAATATGAAACAAACAGGGAGTTTTCTCCCTGGAAGGGTACCGCCTGCAGGGCACTTCTGTGCACAAGCTCTTATTGGAGTTACTTGTTCTTTTGAGGGCTCCAAACAATATCAGTCTGTAAAGGTTGTCACAAATACTACATATTTGGTGGCCAAGGTGTTGTAGCACATCATATTGTCACAATAATTTATCTCCCTCAAAAAAACCCTGAGAAGAGAGACCCTTGGTGTAGTTAACATGTTTTTAAACAAACAAACCAACCTGTTTCCTAGCTAGTTTGCTGCTAAGCATAGGGCCTCCATTGTGTCCATCTCTTTGCTCATCCTGCACCAGAGCTGGTCTCCTGCAGTGTTCCCCAGGACTGAACAAGCCTCTTCCTCCCATCTTCCTTGTCTTCCAAAGAAAGTCCCCAGTACTGATTTTGTTCCTTTTCCTCAGTAAGGTTCCAGAGCTCTCCTTTCTTCCCGCGTCTCTTTAGCTTCCTGTGTAATTTCTTTGTCTCACACAGACCCTCAGGTAATCTCTCTTTACATAGAAACACAGTTACAGCTCCTGGTGGTTTTTACTCTCTGTCAGCCTTGTGCTCCCAGCTTTCAACCCTTTGTGTCCACATGTCGCTACCAGGAAACTCCTCTTGCTCCTCAACTCCTCTTCTGTAAGCACTTCTACAAGGACTTCCCTTCCTGGGAACATACTGTATGTACAGGTACACTCAGATTCACTCTAAGCCAAATGGAAACACTCCTCATTCACGTCAGTAAGATTTCAAGGAGATTTGGGCCTTCCCAAAGTGAGAGACTTTGGGTACACCGCCATGTTGGTTACGTGCATGGGATTGTTCCATTCTCGTATTTCTGCTAAATTGTAAATTCATCTCCTCACTAAAGCATTTTACATTACACTGGGCTGATTCCTTTTCTGGAGTGCATTGTGTAAGTGGACTCCTGTATGCCTCAAGCTCTTAGCTTGCCTCAATTTTCCAAGTGGTTTTGTCAGAATAGTTTTATTCCACAGAGCTGACAAGTAAAGAGCCAAATTCCTTACTGCTTCTAACGAAGGATATAGATTGACGTACATATGCTGGTTTATGCTGGTAGATGACTTGTCTGTGTTACAGGAAGTGCTTGTGGGATGCGGGGGCAGCAGATACCAAAGAAGAAGGAAAAACTTCAATGATGCTTCCCCAAGGAATTCCCAGTCGAAAGGCTGAGGAGAAAGGAGATTGGAGAGGCTGGGGTATACTAAATTCCTTATGTGTCTTTGACAGTGCAAAAGATCAGAAATAAAATCGAACTGCAATGTTGCAGCCATAAAAATTATTTCTAATTCTGAAATTACTCCTCATACATATTCCTGAAAGTGGGCAAAATTCTCTTGAATTTCAGGCCAGATGCAGATTCTAAGAAAGGATTTAACAGGTTGGAACTGTGTGGCTGTACTCAGAAAGTGGCATGTGCATTTGCAACAGGAAATGAAAACTCTGTGGGGATGAACAGACAAAATATAAGAGGAAGAATTAGGTTGGTAAGTTGATCTGTTACTACTGAGCTTCATTTCTTATTCCATAGTAGGGGATGTGTTTGATTTCTTTCCAGCGTGGCTGATGAGTTAGAATTGAACTGTGTTTCCCATGAAGTTGACTAACATTTATGTCTGTCATTGCTCTTGGTCACTCACAGACATTTGGAAAATGACATGCTTGGTTGCCTGGTATCGACTGCCTTCAGCTAATGTCACTTCATTTATTACTTGCTGCAGATAACTTCTGATTCAGTTGTCATTATCATGACCTCTCCTCTCTCCCTTATTTTCTTTCACAAAGAGAAAATTGTGCCATCATTTAGAGCTGCAATTATATAGAGCTGTAATGTGTTCTCCTGTGCATCAGAGCACTGTGCATACTCAAGGGTCAGACACAGCTCACTTTCTACAAAAGCTTTCTACTCTGTATAGGTTTGTAGAGGGTGAACTGCAGCATTGGTATCTGTGCATCCTCCAGAAGCTTAAAGGCAGCAAGATTAGTCCTATGTTGCATTTTTCCTCCTCTTGTCTTTCCCATGAGTATGATACTGGCTTCATGGAAGGGATTGAAAATTCAACTGAAAGTTTCCAAGTTCCGTTCTGAAGAAAAAGATCCTACAGCTTTGGCCAAGTTTTTCAGATTCTGTGCCCTAAAATGATGGGCTTCTGAACAACAGGATCAATATCTTGGGTATTCATTCAGTGCTTCTGAGACCAGGAAATGGAGGAATGGTGCAATCATGATATCCCAGTCTGACCATTTTGGTATTAAGAAGATGAAAAATGGAAGCTATTTTTGCACACTATTGATAAGGATTTTGATTCTGGTGCAAGAGTGTAGAGCAGGTCATATACCCAGAGCGGAAATAACATACAAGACTTTTGTGTAAAATGCCTGAACAGGTGTATACACTGCAAAGAATCAAAAGGGAAAACCTGTTACACAATATACCAAACTTTCAAATGTCATCCCAAAAATATCATGTGTTATAGGGCTGTAACAGACAGGCTGAAACAGATGTAGAAGGACATGCTTCTGCACTGTAGATCTACCGAGATGGAATATAATTTAGTTTCCTTGCATAGGAAAACAAAAATTTTTCTGAGAAAATTTTCTGAGAACATTTTTCTGAGAAAGGCCAACTCAGCTGATACAGAAAACCCGAATCATCTTTCTAGTGTGAAATAATAAAAAGCACTCTTTGTTTCTAGTTTAGTGATAACATTAAAAAACCTGAAAAGTTACAAATTTACTTCTTTTTTCTTAGTGGATCACTTTTATCGTTCATATAGTTAGCTATAATGCTTCTGCATACTAAGAAATGTGTGATTTTTTTCCCTAAGCGCCAAACAAAATCGAAACCCCTGTGTTTGGATATACATACAGTAAAGATGTATTGGTAAAGAACACTTGCTTATCTTTCTGTGTGCTTCCCAGAAGTAGGGTTGCCTGTGTGTAACAAATGTTCCTGATATGAAAAAACACATAAGAGAAATTTTTCTTACAAAATTTAGGCAAGGGCCCAGATTGCTGTTAGTTATCATCATAATCTCTAAGCTGTCTTCCTTAAAAGCATGGATGTTCCTAGGTGTGTTTTTGTTTGGGTTTTTGTTGTTGTTGTTGTTTGGTTTTTTTTGGGTTTTTTGTTTGGTTGGTTGGTTGGTTTTGGTTTCTGTGGTCCAGAAATGCTTCAGGATAAAGCATAATGATCACGTGAACATGTATAATGAAAATGTTCCTATTCTGAGACCTTTAGTGAGACAAAGACATGAGGATGCAGCTGCAGCAGAAGTGGATGTGAAAGCATGGGAATTGCATAGCAAGAAGATGTGGTTTTCATCTCAGTTGCACAATGGGAAGCACTTCATTCAATAAGTTTTCTGTTCTCTTTGCTTAGAAAATTTTGAACCTACAAGCTGTTGGGGTAGAGGTGCATGGAGAACACTCATTACAAGTAAATAAAGACAAGCTGAACACTACTTGAAGGATTAAAGTTTTTTCTGAATATATTAAGATGCTGAAATGCATCTTACAGTAAGTGACCCTCAAGACACAGAAAGAGTCTGGCTCTGAAAGTACTACTTGGCTATTGAATTTTTAAGCTGTTTTGTGAGAGAAATTCATGCTTTCCAGTTTGTTTCTACTAAAGGACATTCAGAATAAACAGGGTTTGGGAAATATAGCTCTCTCTGATAGCACAGGCAGAGACTATTCATAAGTTTTTGACAAAAGTGCCTGAATAGCAAGGAGTGATGTATTTGGTCTTTTAGGCTCCTGCATGGAGTGGAGTTACCACAGTGCCAATGTTGGGAACCTTTTGATATTTATTGAAGAAGAGTTTGTACTTCCAAGCAGAACAAATCTGGTGTTCTGTCTGTGTTAGACGGTAGAAAGATTGGAAGCAAAACTAGCCTTCACAAATACTTAAGGTGGTGATTTATCTATTTTCTAACAAATAAGAGTGAAGAAGAGACAACACTGACATTGAATGTGGACTGTGGCACCTGCTACGACTAAACAAGTTGAAGCATTATTTCCTTTGATTCTCAACACAAATTGTTTCAGGATAATTATTTGTTCTTTTCCTGTCATTTGTTTAAATAAATTCTCACCAGATTCTCTGACTCATTTTCCCTCAAAGGGTTGGCTATGCTGTCAGCAAAAGAAGACTCAAAGATTAACAAACTAGCTCTCTTTTAGAGAAAATGTCACTGGTAGTTTACCTGCCATTATTTTGTCTGAGGACACTTACCTGAATATCTGATAGATCATTAATCGAGTTTTGCTTTTGACTGTAGTCAATTTTCACAAGCAGAGTGTTTCCTTCCCCCATGCACACCTGAGTTGTCTCTTGTGCATTCTGGGTGATCCTGCAGGCATTTCAGAAGCCTGTATGAGAGGATTAATCTAATACTCCCAAAACCTCTTTAACACTGTCTTGGCCCAGTAATGAGCTGCAAAGTTAGTCCTGCTGATGGAGTGATAGCTGGGACGACAGTCATAGCCTTCAGTATCTTAACTGACCCCTTCTGGGTCATGCACCTGCCTTCCTACTACTGATCCTCTGAAGGCAGCCTCCATCTCTGCCCAGCTCTTCTTTTCCACCCAGTTGCCTTATGCTTTTGGGTGGACTGGTCTTTCGCTGCGGCAAAAAGGGAGCTGGGGAAGTACAGAACTTTGTGATTCGAAAATCTGGCACTGTTCCTTTAGAACTGTGCTCCATTAGTCTGGTGAGCAGCAACACAGGTGAAAAATAACAACAGTAATTTGGAAACTCAGAGAAACAACTGCACACAGGCATTGGCAGCATGTGAGTATTTTTATCTTGGATAAGGCTAGAGCAAAATGGGTTCAATGAAGTGGAAGGAGATGTTGGCAGCAGGAGGAGGAGGAGTGGATTTGAGAAAAATAGATGCTGTGAACATTGTAATTATTGTTTACTCTGTGAGGAGGAATGAATAATACTGTGCTTAACAGATGCAGAGAGGTAGACATATTTTCCAATGAATGTGTTAAAAATTGTAAAGGTAGAAACAGACCAGGAGCAAAAAAACTCTATCCTTACTTGGATGTAGGCCTTAGAAAATACTGATAAAAGATCCTCAGAATTAAATTGATGAACTCCCTTAGAACATTACTGAACAAAATAGCATTTCTCTCAAGTACAGCAGCAAGCTACTTTGAATAATATATTTCATATGTTGGGAGTTGACCTTAAGTTTTGCTTTATAGGGACCTATGAATGGACTTATGTTTTATAATGTCAATTCTAAGCCTCTTGGAGTAGTCCCACATCTTTCAAACACACTGCTGTGCTAGTGCAGTATAAGTAGAAAAAAACAAAGGTGAAAACCTGTAATGGTAAATGTTGCTTATATGAACAATGGTGTATTTTTAGATAGCTATATTTGAATTATAGCCACCAGATGAATGGATAATGATCAGCTAATTTTTTTGTCTGACAGATGTTCTAGATTTGTCTAGATTTGCATACTTTTTAAATCAAGTTCATAAATCAAAATTCACTTAATTGAAGGCACATCAGACTGTGTCCTTCATCATCTTCCTGGGTTGCCTAGTATTATGCAGTGGAGGCAGATTATGTCAGAGGAGAAGGAGATGTGCTGGAGAGGAAAGGGAGGGCTTTGAAACAAGTGCAAAAGTGCAAACTGTACTGCAAATTGTATTGCAGAAGAGAGTAGCTTCTTACGGCATGACTTGTAGACCAGATTTTCTCCATTTAAAAAATTAACTACTTAGAGGCCAAAACATCCATGCAAGAGAGAAAAGGGGGTGGGAGGAAGTCCACAAGGCAGGCTTGAGGAAGTGTGTTTTGATGTTAATGTCATTCTGTAGATCTTACCTGAACAGCAGTCTACTCATTACAATACTTTTGGCTCCACTGTAGTAATGGCTGAAATGGGCATGAAATGCAAGCATGCTGGTATTTTGGCATTAAGAATAATTTTAACAATTTTACTAAGCAAAAGAAGACTCCAAGCATTTTTTTGAAGTGCAATTCATAGTCTCTTTACTTACTGTGGTGAGCATTTGAGGAAACACATTTAGGACACCTAGAGTTTAATAAATATGAACACCTCCAAAAACCATTGAGACTGTGTGTATAAATATGGATTTGTTCTCCTTATTTTCATATTTCATGCCAAGCGCTGATCTCACCCTCTGATCTAAAATCTAATGCTAAATCTAACTGAGAATGTTGGTGCATGTTTGACCACTGGACCGGATCATCTTAAAGGTCTCTTCCAACTTTGATGACTCTGATTTTTATGTTTTCTGAATAACGTCATTCTTGAATGCCCATCTATACTTTCTGTATTTTGCCACTGATGGAAAAGTTTCATTTGGATTTGACCTGTTTTCCTGCAGAACAGGAACCTTCTGTTAAATCTCCAGAGGAGACCTTTCACTTACTGCCCTTGGTTAAAGCAAGCGGTTTATTTGCATGTTCAGGTCACCTTTCAGATTTGGCGGTCCTATTTGTGCCTTTGTTTCTTGCAAACAAGGATTCATTTCTTCTGTTGCAAGGGACTTAGAGATACAAAGAAGATTAAGAATATTTCATCTTGGTTTTGGATTGACACAGCTGAAAGGCACTTTGATGGAGAAAAGAAAATGTTTGTGGTAGAAATGGTAGGTCAGTATCAGTAATCAAAGTTCTGCCTCTTCCTTCCTGCACATCACAGCAAGTCATGTTTGATATCTATTTGTATTTTTTTTTTCTATCCATGAAATAAAAGCAATCATATTTCCCAAGCTTAGCAGAGTTTTATAATGAGGACTGTGATGCTCTGCTTCTTATATGAACAACACTAACATGATTGACACTTTCCATATCCAGTTCTTAGTCTAAATACAGCCAGTTGTCAACCAAAAGCTAACAGCCTTCTGTCAGATTGGTCTCCAGTACCATCTGTATCCCTTCCCACACAAAAGCACTGACCATATTTACACAGAGACAACATTCCTGCTCCCACATGCAAACAGAACCTCATTCAAATAGAGCAAGTAACTACTGTTTTAAATTGAGTAATGGATACCTAATTATAAATTGCTCAGTTAATTACCACATGTGTAAATTATTTTTGTGACTGCTAAGGGCAGTTTCCACACTTTGTGTGCCACTTGCAGCCAAGCACCCTTCTGCTCTAGGTGTTCACACTTCATCTGTTGACTCGGGGTGTGATCACGCAAACATCTCTGTCCCTGATTGAAAGCCCATTGTGGTCCTCAGTTTTCCCACTCAGTTCAATGGGCTTTGAGACAGGGATCACAGGAACAGAATACGATTGGTTCCATCATTTCTAGGATTCAGTTAATTATTTGATAAAAGTCACATGCTCGAGTGAAGGTTAACAAGCAGCAGAAGAAAACAAGTGGTTTGATATGGAAGGATAAAGAAATTCTACAAAGAGTTTCAGTTGGTGTTCTGAGAGGTCATTTTATATAGTTTGCTCCTTTGTGAAATGAGTTTGTTCTAACAAGATTTTAAATAGGAATCTGAATAAGATTCATAATAAGGAAAACATGCTTTACTTCACACAGACTGTACGGCAACAGAATTTTAGTTCTCTTCCAAGTGATTGTATGGCAAAACCCCTTAAAAAGAGAGAATGGGTCGTAAAAGGACATACAGATGGCTGGCAGAAAGGGCTGTTGCTGACCCTATTCACAGGTTTCTTGTCGGTGCAGAACTGTTCATTGTGCCAGTCTGATGTGCAAATGGCAAGGTAAGGACGCGCACAGACAGTCTCCTATATTCTTCAGGGGCAGAAATAAAGCTTAAACACTTACTATTGAAATGCATGGCTTTTAATAACAAAAGAACGATTGGGAAAAACCTCTGGCTATTGTACTATTGAGCAGGTGATCAGCATCCCTCAGGATACAGCTGTTTTCTTTTTCTGTTTATTCCATATGCAGATGTTGCTATGAGGAAAGGAGTCAGCAATGACTGATGTGGAGCCTGTGGTCACAGATTTTGCTGCATCAGGAAGGGCAGGTCGTCGAAACGCCTTACCAGATATCCTGGGCTCTCCTGCTGGTGCTGGAACTTCAGACCTGCCACACAAACTGGCTGAGCTCTCTGTTTCAGAAGGTAATGGCTTTGCATTCAGAAAAGGACATCTTTATGCAGTTGTACTTTGTTGGTTTTTTTTTTTTTTTTTAAGACTTCCACCACTGTGCAGTTTTGATATCAATACTAACATTACTTTCATCATTTAGAATTGAATTCAGCCTTCCAATGCATTTAGCTCCTGTGCCTCCTGATGAGACAAGTTCATACTGACCCATATCCATATCCATTCAGAGATATAGTGTTAGCAGCTTACAGAAACACTTAAGTGCCTGGAACTGAATTCCAGTTCCCTTGAGAGAAAATACAGTTGTATTTCCAGGCAACTAGGATAACACATCACTCCAACTCTAAATGCCAGTGTACTATTGCGCTGAGATAACTTTGCATAAGACAGCAGAGCTGTGCTGTTAATACAATGACAGCTATCCTAACTCAGGCATATACATTAAGAGTAGTGTTTATAGTATTTTATTCCTGTTTAGTAGGCTTTTAACTTGGTTATCTGAGACCAGTGCCCAGTTTTGCCATGTCCTTTAATTAGATGAGGCTCTGTTGATATAGCCCAGGTCTAATCAACACCAGCTTTGTGAGTTCTTTTTACTTTCAGAGTGACTTCAGGGGAATTTCCAGATTCAGAAAAATCTGATTTCTCATGCCTAAGAAACAAAAAATATAGACTGTTCCTGAGCATGGTCTGTCCCTACTTTTTTTAAATTTGAATAAGAACTTTTTTCAGGAAACCTTTTCTTCACATGCCCATCACTGTTGCTGTTGCTGTGGTACCAGCACAACAGACAGTCCGACATCCAGGAGCAGTGATGGTGTGAGTGCAGCAAAAGGGAAGGCAAGCCTGTGCTGAGGTGTGAACGGTCCATGAATCTGAACTGAAGTAGATCATTAAAGGGTCTCCAGGGTTGCATATCCTCCTTTTACATTGGCCAAAGAAATTACAGGATGTAAGGTGTACAGCCTCCTAAAGCACCGTAAAAAGACCAGGGGGAAGGATTTATTTGATCTCAAATTATTGCTGTTTTGGTGATTTAATTTATAGTCATGTGCTTGGGGCTCTATAATCTAAAGCCCACACGGGCCCATCAGAGGACTGTTAAGCCGGTAGAAAGAACATTTCCTGGAGGAGTGAAAAGGGGAATGACCATAACCTGACTTGAATCAGGAGAAGCAAGGAAAATAAGAATCTGAATGGGTCCTGGAAGAAGGCATTATTTTGTCCTGAGGAGACATTTTCCCCTATGAATATGAAAATTATGTCCCTACAAAACAAACAGGAAAGAGTGCAAGTCTTTTTATAAGAAAAGTTACAGCATGGCATCTGGTCCTCCAGATGACACAATAGTCCTCCTCTCCTGTTCTCCATCCAATTCATGAAGAAGAAGAAGAAGAAGAAGAAGAAGAAGAAGAAGAAGAAATGAAATAGTTACGTTAGGTTTAGCAAAATATACTGATACGTTCTTAGAAATACAGAACCAGCACTGCCAGAATTTGAAGAATAATAAAGATCATGGAATTGCCCTTGGCTTTTGTCATTGACATATAAGTGTGCCAGAGCATGTTGGAAGGCAGCAGATTCTGTTGTCAGCAGTTTACAGTAGTGATAATAGGAAGTGAATACAGGATGCAGTTAGGTCCACCCTGACAGCTTGGGTGCTTTCTGGGATTGGAATTCCACAAGGATTAGATGGGAATTTTAGCCTCATTATGTTGTATATTAAAGTTTTGATGAGACAATAAGCAAACAGAGATTTCATCAAAATGGAAAGACAGTTTTGAAGTTCAAATTCTGTGACAGGGAAACAGTTTGTTTGTGAAACATTTGGGCATCTTTTTTGCCTATTTCTGACTTTAACAATAAGTCATTTAAAAAGAAAAGTCATTTGCAGCCCAGAACAAAGAAATTAGATAAATGAGAGAAGATGGAACATGTGGCTATATAAAGTGTGCCCTATTTTGTTGCTACTCTGAAATTCAGATTCAGTGAAGATTATGGGAAATGGTGAGGAGGACTCTCTCCATCTCGTTTCAAATTTAGCTAATGCTCATTGGATCGTACATTTCCTCTTTCTAAAATGCTGTCAGCTACTGTCATAGTGAAAAGTCAGGAACAGGATGTGCTAATACCTTCTGGTTTAGAAAAGAAAAGAGACTTTGCTCTTTGCTCTATTTTTTTTTTTGAGTACACAAGGACAGTATCTGTATGATACAAATGTCCACGTACTATGCAAAGCCACATAAAGCTGATGTTCTCATGAGGTGAACAGGAGAGATTCTGGCACCAGCTGTTTATCTTGAAGCCTAACTCTGGAATGCAGACCATCTGTACCATGTCTGATCATCCTCTGGTGGTGTGTAAGTTTTGGAGTGCTGAGACTTTCCACAGGTGCTCTGGAACCATGTTGAATAATTGATTGGTGTCACTGGTGAGCCAAAGGTTGAAGAGGAGGCTGTAAGATGTTTGAGAGCAAGAAGCGGTACTGGTCTTC
This sequence comes from Sylvia atricapilla, assembly GCF_009819655.1. NCBI lineage: Eukaryota > Metazoa > Chordata > Aves > Passeriformes > Sylviidae > Sylvia > Sylvia atricapilla. The sequence continues at coordinate 50,954,222 of NC_089142.1, forward strand.
CACATTTGGTAACCTATGTTAGAGCACCATTCTGCCAATAACACTCTGCAGCTTAACTAGCACCTATTGCACACCTAAGTGCCACCAAGTATGAGATTAGATTTCCTCTAACAAACTGTTTTGCTCTACCCTATCTGAAAGACTCAACTGATATTAGATGTCCAGCCTGCACAGAAACAGCTGTCTTAGTTTAGATAGACAGGTATCTGCCATGGAAGATTGGAATTTCCCTTGGAATGCAAGCCCCCCTCCTCCTCTTTTCCAAATTGTTATAAATTTGTAATTAAAAGGCTGCCAGGCAAAGATTTGGGGAACAGGTATAGCAGTTCTTTACTAGGGATATTAAAAATACAAATGTTGTAGTACAGAAGAATAAGCAAGTAAACAAACAAACGAGAAATCCTAGAAAACTCTGACAGAGTCAGAAATACAACCTGACACCCTGTTGGTGTTGGAAACAGTCCAAGAAAAGTAAGCCCTCCTAGAGTGGCAGATGTGGTCCTGTTGGAAGCAGCGATGATCCTGTGGAGCCAAGGGTACAGGGATGGGTCCGATCTTCCTTTGGGAGTCCCATGGGAACACTGGATGTCTGGTGACACTTGTGGCTCCTTTTTATCTAGGTGAAGATGATTTGGCTCCTCCTCCCTGGGTAGAGCATCTTACAATAGTGTGATGCAATGTGTCATGTCACTGGTGAGCTTTAATGGCCCATTAACAGATATTCCCATGGGGGTAGTGGAAGAGTAAGTGGTAGTGGAAGAGATAAGCAACACTGTCCCATCTGAGCAGAGATAAGCAGCACTGCTCCACCCGGTTTTTAACAGCTGGCTTGTTATCAGAGAAGGCAGTTACCCCCTCCCTGACAGAAAAAGAAAAAATCTCCCAAACCGGGGTTTCAGCCACCTCTTTGTTTCAGTTCAGTACTCTTAAGTACCCAAACTTGGTCTCCTTGGTAACTTATGGGGAAAAATTCTTTAGACTGAAAAAGAGACAAACCTAACCCCAACACAGCCAATAGCAGAGATTGCCCTGTTTCCCTTTCCACAACAGTGCTGTGCTACATAAAGCTGGAGGGTGGCAAATAACTCGGTTCTTTATTGCTATAGAACTCCAAAGCCTCTGAATCTCTGAGGAGACTTAAAACATCAAGCAGTTTCATCAAGGGCTTTAGCTGATGAATTGTGTACAGCATTATATATTTGCTGTGATATGTAGAGACCAAGATATATAACTTTTTGGAGTGTTTTTGATATTTTATAGCAATTCAGAAAATGTACCCCTTAGATTATGACTGTGGAGGAGATGGAGGAGTATGAAGTGGAGGACAGTACAGCCAGATGTGCTGAGCAGACCTCTCCTTGTCCCCAAAAGCTATGGACCTGGTACTACCATGTAGGGCTTAAAGGTAATGTGAAAATTATTATTGTGCTTTGCAAGGAAATCAAGGCAAGAGGAGTTTCTGCTTCTCAGTGAGTAAACTTGATCAAAAGAAACAGCGTGGAACAATACATATCATGACCAGAGGTACTAGGGAGCTTTTATTTCTATCAGTCATGTAAGCATTCAGTTCTAGGCTGTGAGTGAACTTCCAACTCAGAGTAACAAAAAATCCCCTATTTTGTGAAGACAGGATAAATTCACATAACAGGTATTTATTGTCAAATGTCAGACAGATAACTGGCATATCCATAAACTGTAATGTTATCTACCTGAAACCACACAGTGCTCAAAGGAATGCAATATTCTAATTTGATTTTGGAAATGACCCAGAAAAAAAAATAACAACAGTAATACAATGTTATTTCCTATCTACTTTTACAGCCAAATGCACATTGATCACCCTGTCCAAGAAGTGGGCAAATCAACACCAATCGGACATCAGCTTTTAGAAGATGCCTCTCAAAGTTTTTATCTCTCTCTCTAAAGCACCCATGACTGTGGTAATAAAGAGCCAGTCCAAACAGAGATGATCAGTGAACTCAAATATTTGGTTGCATTAAAAAAAAAAAAAAACCTCTGAGAATATGTGTGATATAAATGTTTCATTCTGTCTCTGTTTAGATGCAGGAGCAGAGGGTGGAGAAGTGTCATCATCCAAAGCCTTGCTGGAAAGTCAAGAGGCAGAAGGAAAACGCAATGATTCCTAACACCTAAGGACTTTTGGGTTCATGAATCCCATCAACAGACTTCCCAGTTTCCCTGTGTCACCCATTCTGAAGTGTGGTAGCAACTTTGGCAGCCCGAACATGACTCTGCAACACACTTGTACCTAGATGATTATGTGGATGGCATACAGTTCTTTCTACTGTCATCTTTCAAAAGCAATGTTCTGCATATCCAAACAGGAAGAGAACTAAAGAATGTATCTCTAGTTTTCAGTTTTCTCTCTTGTTTTGGTTATAGTATTCGTCCTAACTAATCTTCCTTGACAGTTCAAATTAATATACCTACCAGGAACATTGTTTCAAAATAAAAATCTTGTTTCTTAATTTCCTAGAACAGCTTCTTTTTCTCTGACACAGAGGTGCGTACATTCCCCGCAACGCGATATTAAGTATATATTAGATTACAGAAATTATCTGTAATTTATCTCCTGAGATCTTTATTCTCATTAGACATATGTAGATGGGTGTGAGGAAAAAAATATATATATAAAAAATTTCTTCTACTCCTGTCATCAGAAGGTTTTATAAACTACTTAAACATCAGTGTTTGTTTTCAGAGTCTCCTTACCTCTATTTGATTATGTCAGATCATCTCAGTCCTCTCACTCTTTGTGGTCACGCCACTTCAGCCATTTGTTTTCATGCTGAATATTGTAGCTGTTCATGTGTATCTAAAGTAAAGTAGATATGTTTGTAATGATGAAAATTGTTTAATCTTACTGTGGAAATTAAATAACTATCATCTTTTCTGTCTTCGGTTGATTTCTTAATGTTTCTCCTGTAGGACAATATTTAAAGCCCAATAATACATATTTCTTTTATTTCATCTGGATTTTGCTTTGTTGTTTGCTGACAGTGAAGATGTTTTGATCACTGTGAATTTTACAAAGACTTTAGGCGAAGTTTTTTCTCTACTGAAAGGACTTGTTTTGTTTTGGAAATCATGCTCCTGAAAATACTTGGCATTGATTCCCTTATTATAGGAGGCTTAAGATTCAGGTACAGACATGAACCTTCACGATTCCTTGGGCAGCAGCCATTTATGTACATCACTGATGGATACATCCCACATGTGACTGGTATTCCATCTATGAAATATTTGTGTAATCTAAACCTGACAGCTTGTAAGAGCTCAGGAGAGCTTATAATATATAGCTTTCGTTCCTACTGTGCAATTTACTCATACCCTGGCTTTTGGGGACCATTCAATAAAGGATCCAGTTTAATTCAACTGAACTGACAATTAGTTCCCTCCTCTTAAACCTGTTTTCATTTAATAAATGCAACATCCCAATTTTTTTTCAGATTTGGAAAGGTAAAATAACGTACTCCACTGGATCTAAACAGGTGGCTTGAGAGAACTAGCTGATACTGGAGGACCAGAGCTGAAAACCACAGTGGAGAGGGCCTAGGAGGTAACTATTTGTGGTACACACTCTTGGTCTGGGTTGAAGTCCCATTTTCCTATACTAGCCTCCTTTAAAGCACCACAGTACGTAAAATTGGTAAATTAGAAGAAGCTGTGGTGATCCTATCAAAATCAAGTGTATGAGTATTACTGAAATGTAAGTCCTTATATACATTGCTCTTCTGGGTCATGGCCTATATCGAATTCTACACTTCTTTCACAGTTGCAGCACTGGATATATTTAGTTTCTTTGATACAATACAGACATTGAAATTTTGTATCTGTTACAGGAACAGATACTTTAGGTACTTTGTTAGTCTAAGCTAGTTTGATTTTTTTTTTCTATTGAAACACCAATTAACCAGCTGAATTTAGCAAATTATTCATGTGCTAAATTCTAAGTAAAAAAACCCCAATCTATAACTACATACATAAATGGCATTTAAGTGCTCACAAATGTATAATTTACAGCTAGTCAAGAATGCTCAGCACCCTGGGGAATTTATTGTAAGCACTCAGGTGTTTACTTTTTACTTGAGCTGTATGAACCTGTAGTTGAAAATATTTTGTGTAGAAAAAAGAATTTTAACAGCAAATTTGAAAAAACACAGTAGTAAAAACTAAGATTTAAAATGCAATTTAATTAAAAGCAGGATGAACACTTTTAAAATATCTGTAATTTCTGTGTATTATCTAATTACAAATTAACCAAGTTACAAACACAGAAATGCTTCTTTGCCACGTGGTTTGTGTCTAAACAAGTATTAGTCGAGGCTGCATGAGAGATCTCTTTTTTAGCTAGTTGTAGCAGTAGGAATATTTAGTTGTGTCTGGATTTTACCCAGTTTCTCCAGTTGTGAGCCAAATGCATATTTCTGACCAATATAAACTGACTCCCAAACTGACTGATGTGGGAGACATTGTACCATATAAACTTTGGTCTTTGGAGCAGAGTTTAATAGTATTAGTGCATGATTCTTGACTCAGGCAGAAGAGAACTCACGCCTTTAGGCCTGTCTGGGGGGGCTTTATGCCATGCTGTCCAGTACTCTGGGGCTTGGGCAGAGTTACTGACTTAAGCACAGCTGAAGCTGGGGAATCTTTGGTTCATTTTCTTGTTAGTGGGCTGAAGACAGATAATAGTCCTATTAAACTTTGTCTGAGTCTGTAAAGAGCAAAAGAAGTGTTTCTGAATATGTTTGTCACTGAGCCAGTTTATCCCTTTCAACCATTATCCAGGCTGTACCACCCTCCTTTAGTTCAACTAATGGGTAATTAATAACAGTGCATTGTCTTGGTTCACATGGCCAAAACGTTATGACCCTGAATCAGCAGGGTATTTTAAAACATGCTTAACTTCAAATGCAGAGGGGTTTCACAGGAGTCAATAGAACTGCTTAGGTGCCTAAAATTAGGCACATACTTAATTACCTTGATAAATGACAGCAGAAAACTTCCATTAAGGCTAATCTGGTATTATAATGCATTAATCCAAATTTCCATTCCTGCAAGTTTGGTACAGGTAGCATCTTTTTCATCATTTTACAGCACTTTCATGGGCTTTAAAACAAAGAATTTCATCTTTAGTACCAAGCAAGAAAGGTAACTTTTTCATTTCCACATTTTAGAACATAACAAAGCAAGTATCCTTCCTTACCCACCCAGCATGCTAAAAAAAAAAAAAAAAAAAAAAAAAAAAAAAAAAAAAAAAAAAGGAAGTACCCTTGTAATTTTATTGTGCATCTATACAACAATTTAGGTATTTTTAATATATATAGAAAATTCGCTTTGATGTTTTCCAGATGTTATTAAGAAATTATAACTGCACTTTACCACTTGATTACTTAAAAATTACAAGGGAGCATAAGAAGTTTAAACTGCACTTTATTACTACTGTCACTTTACCTGCTACCATTAGTGGGCTAAATATCCTTTATGTATCACACACATAAAGAGGAATTCTTCAAGGTTTAGCAAATTAGTATTAGTTCATATTCCTTTCTTTTTTCTGCCAGTGCTCTGTGTGTGATAAAGCCCATGAAACAGAATTGAACAAAGACTTCCATGGATTTCTCCATGTGTGTTCAGTGAGCTAAGCCCCAGATGGCGGCGAGTGTGGGTTTCCCCGGGTACAGACAGCGCAGACCAGTGGCCCACTGCGGACTCAGGGCGCTTGCTCTGAAGTAGAAATAGCAAAGGCTTAAACTGTCCTGCCATCTAGTGGGATCCTGAGCTTACCAGGTCGGCTGTGCAAAGCAGCGGAGGGAGACAAGTTTGAGACCTCCAACCCAGCTGCAAAGCGGGCTGTTGAGAGGCAGAAGGTCTCTAGCTGATCCAAACTTTCACCTCAGGAGTTTTGCTACGGGCCTAGAACCTTGGTGCCTCTGTGTACAGAAATCCATGTGATTGCAAACAGGAAGGAAGCATCTTGTGTTTCAACCCATAAACTCCTATTGTAAAGCAGGTGTCTGAGTCTGGCTTGCAGTCTACCTTGCTTTAGGTACCCACTCTGCAATTTGCGCTGGGGTGCAAATCCCACCACAGATGACTGTTTTGACCTTTTTTTGGGATAATTGTGCTTCATCTTCTCAACCTGCAGCTGTTCTACTTTGGCTAGTAATTAGCAATGATTACTGAGAGGTCCTCCTTTACTGTCCTGGTTTATTTCCCTCTTCAGCCCAGTGGGTACCATCTCGATGGATGTAAGTAACAGGAAGCCTGGAAGGCCATCATTTCATCTTGGCATGTGCCACATCCCAATGCCAGATCTGTGGATTTTAGTGCAAGACTTACATTTGATGGATAGTGTTGTGGGGGGTTTGTTGTTGTTGTTGTTTGTGTCATGCTTGCTTGGTTGGTTGGTTGTTGGGGAGGTGGGGGTTCCGGCCTTGTGTGCTCTGGACTTTTCTGCATTACACATATTTATAATAATTGCTTGCAATGTAAGGGCCCTGTTGTGAGGATTTGGACAATCCCTACCAGTGCTTTATTCCTGGGGCTCTGCTGTGCAAAGATTGATGCTTTGAGTCGAGGGCTCATCATACACTGTATGGAAAAGCTTATCTGTGAGACTGGCTTGACCTTACTGTGTAGGGCTTACTGTGATTTTAATTTCCAGACTCCTCGGGCATGTCTGTCAATGATACCTCAGCAGTGTAAACACAAAAAGAAGGAGCCTTTGAACTGCTGCTAATGCCCAGCAATATTCCAGAAAGAGCAGTAAGGCGCCCAGTTTCCTAAGGGGCAGGAGCATTCCCGCGGGATGGGCTCCGCAGCCGTCAGGCGGCACCTCCCGCCCGGCGGGCACAAGATGGCGCCCGAGCCCGCCCCAGCCACACGGGCAGGCCCTTGCCTTCCTCACGGCCTCATCCCCGTCCGTCCCCCGGCTCCCCGGGAACGGCGGAGTTCGTGCCTCCTTCGGGATGATGGCTGCCGTAAGGAAGAGCGGGGCTGTGGCAGCGCCGCGGGACGGAGGACGGGGCTCCCCACGGGCGCCGGGCGCTGGCGGCAGAGGGCGCCCTTGCCCTGGCGCGGCCTCCGCTCCCGCCGCCGGCGCGTCCCGCACGGACCCCGGGCTCGTCCCCGCCCTGGGCGCCCGACCCCCGCGGCTTCCCAAGCGAGGGGGAGCGGGCTCAACAATCCAATCCTATCCCGGTACTTCCTTCCCTCTTGATTTGTCGTCTTACTCCGTTCAAAGCTTACATCCACCTACTCCTTTCCTGTCTGCGGCGCTCAGCCCTTGCTTCACTCACACCTTAAGCCCAACATCCACTGTTAGTGCTTTCAACACACAGTAGAGGAAACTAATCTCTTTAATTACCTCCGTATTCGCTAAAATAAGATGGTAGAAGGACAAATCATTGCTGTTTCTCTCATGTACTGGGTAAATTTTACTTGGTCAGACAGACTCATGAGAGACCCTTGAGCCGGGCCCAGAACAGCCCTTGTCTCTAACATGGAGAGAGAGAAAGCTTCTGTGGAAAACAAAGAAAAGTCATTATGCAAGTAGAGGTGATGTTGCAATCTTAAAAAGTGCTGAAATAAGTTTCTTCCAGGCATCTTCTTTCAGACAGCCTTTGAACTTTGCAATTTTTTTTTTTTTTTTATTTTAATCTTTTTGGCATTGGTTGTTGTGACTCAAAACTTCTAGGTAAATTTATAAATCGTGACATGAAATGCTGGAGTGTAAGAAGGAGTGTATTTAAGGGAGGGGAGGCAAAGGGCAATGAGGTGGAGTTAAAGGCATGATAGCTGCACCGTGTTTCCTAGCCCTTGCCCTTCTTTTTTCAAAACATCTGAGCCAGTCATGGTGCGAGGAAGTCAGCCTGGTCCTGCACCCTCCACTGGCTCTGGACTCTGGATGTTTTGAGATCTGGGTTGCAAGGCTGAGCAGTCACTCAAGAAAGTTTCAAAGGTCTGGAGGAAGATGCTATTAGAAGCCGTGTTTAAATATTACAAGATTAGTTAATGATTTTGATCATAGAGGATCTGGTTTATGTTTACTGTTGCCACACTGAGGGGGAAATCTGTACACATGAATGTATGGAATTAAAGGAATAGTGGCAGTATCTATACCTCCCCACTGGTACTTAGTGCAGTACAGTCCAAAAAGTGAGTTCCATGATTATCTGGGCAGGGATTACATGCATGCTTTCCTTTCTGTGTATATCTGTATTTTTTCCCAGACTCTGAATTTGGCAAAGTATAAACCCACACTTAGCAAGTGGGATGTGTTTTTAAGTTTCCTGGTATAGACTTGTCTATTGTGACCATCTCATGTGATATCTTGCATAATTCAGGATACAGAACTTCTCTGAATTACTTCCTTCCTTCATCATGTCCAATAGGTGTGGTTGTTAGCATAGTTTACAATTTGCAGGATTGAAAAGTCTTGTAAGGCAGTTTGAAAGCTGGCCAAATGCTTAAGTCTCCTCACAGGCAATATGCACTTTATTTTTAATATAAATTCCTGTAGGTTTAACTTTCAGTGACTGGAGTTTTGTGTACCAGACTGAAGAGACCACTGTTTCTCTGGGATTGTCTCCAAACATCCAGTATGACCAAAATTTTCCCCAAGCTTGTCTTGATACTAGTCCTTACTTAAAGCTAGTTATGAGCTATAATAACCCTGCAATGTTTCAAATTGCTCTAAAATTTTGTGTTCCAGGAAGTTTATCTATTTAGACTTATGAAAACTCAGAAATGAGTCACAAACCAGTATGTAAAGCAGGGATATGGTTGCACTCTTGAATGAATCAAGTTAGGTGTGTAATTCTAGCTAGGTCACCCAGCATGAGGTTTCATTCCAAATGCCTGATCTGTGTCAGGCATTTGTTCATCCATGACAGGCCCATAAATTGATAACCTTATTAAATTATTTATCAAGACTGTGGAATTAATGTATTTCTCCAGATACACTAACACTGCTCTTTAAAACTTCTGAGGAAACAGCTTATTCTAGGTGAGAGATTCTGATTTAGAGGACACAAACCCAGAGGAGTGTGGCTCCAGCTGCATCTGGGAGATCATATCTGGCTCTAAAATGCTGTGACTGTGTCCTGTCAGTCCCTAGCTCAGTGGAACAGAGGAGGACCTCAGGAATATCTAAATGCAGGTAGTTAATGAGCTGAGTTTTAACTTGGCATCTGTTTTACAAATTCAGTAGTTGTTTTCTTAACTTCTTGAATTCTTGAAATTCAGTCAGATAAACCTGATTTTACTTTTTGCCTAAATCTCAGCTGGTATTGAGAGTGATTTCAGTATATTGTAGAAAATGGAATGCTTTGGCATGGACAAACTGAATGAAGGAAGGTACACTGAGTCATTCCAAAAATGTCTTAAATTCAGCCCTGCAGATTGCACAGTTGTTTGTTTTGTTGAAAGGATTTACCTTGGGATTGATTAGCTTGAGATTTGTTATACTGAATCCCAAATAACCATGCTAATTTATGTATTTGACAGCCTCCATAGTGTATTTTCGTGATACAAAAAGAGAATATGATATTTATGACATAGGACAAGTTAAACTTGTACCTTTAACACTGTAAAATTTATATTGATGATGATAAAAATCATTCCTTCCTTTGCTATAATAGAGAGTCCATGGACCCTCTTAAATAAAGAGAGTCCTTCTGCTCCACTAATATTCTCCCTAGTCTGCCCTGAACACCAAATCTTCATGTCTCTCAGAATCAGCTGCAACAAGTCAAATGCAAGTCATACAATCTCCTCAAACCTATGTTCTATTTTCCATGCCTCCTAATAAGAATTATTTTAATTTGGTATGTTCATAGTATTCACATATCTTCTAAATTTCTCTGAGTCATGATTACCCCTGATATAGTCAGGTTGCTTATTTATACAACTTTGTTTCTTTCTTCCTTACATATGCCTATGCCGAAATTGTAAGTCTGAAAAGCTAATTTCTTGTACTGATTTTTTACAGTAACTAGACAGTTATTGTAAGTGACACCCACTATCTGGCACTTCTGTTACAGTTGAAAGGCTTTAAAATAGTTTTTCTAGTCTTAAATGTAAAAGAAAGCAAAGACAAATATTAAAATAACAAAGGCCTAATGGTACAAAATTAAAGTAACTGCATCTTCAATAAATTGAACTGGGAGCCAGGAAGGTGACTGGCTTTAATGCAGGCTAATTCTTTGAGAAGAATGTCTGACTTGAGTCATCTAACTGTAAGTGACACAGTAATATTAAACAAAAGATAACAACCTCCCAAACGCCTTTGAGAAGCAGAGAACATCCTGGAGATATTTCACAGCATTTGCTTTCTTTAAATCATTGTCAGCTAGCTGTCCTCCCAGCTTAAACCAATCCAAATAGATATCTAATAGTTCATAACGAGGTATTAGTGGGTATTTACTTTCCAGGACTCTCCTAATCTCATGTCATACCAATTTGTAGCATGAGAGAGTCTACAAGAATGAAATGCATGATCCAGAGAACACTTCATTTTCACCAGTTAGCACCCAACACCAGAATTAGACCTAACCATGACTTGTGTCTAATGTTAGCCTGTCCTGGCATTATTTTGTTTGAGGTTTACAGTGGCAGAAAACCTGAACATGTTCCTAAGTTTTGCCTAAGATATGTCATGCTCTTAGAAAGGATATGTGTAAACATATTTTTCCTGCTCCTGCCTGCATTACCTTGCACCTCACCTATCAACTAGTCCAAAGCTCCAGCAAAGCCCTTCTCATGACATTTATGGAGCACAAAACTGGATTCATAGAGATGCTTCGTCCCTGGGGTCATTCTGTGACCACTTGCTTGTGCAGCTGCATAATTTGGTGTCTTGTGAGGCATTTATCTCTTGTTGAACCTGGGATTTCTAATGAGCTGTCCGTTGACAGAGTAAATAAAGGTATTTTCTGTGACTCACCAACAGCACTGAGACGGTTTATTTTTATTAGAGGGATTCACAAATCTCAGACAGCTAGAGGACATATGAGATAATTTTAGTTAAGAACATTCTACTGCCCTGTTTGACATTAGGTTTTTCTGCAGCACCAAAAACAAAATCATACTCAGCTCTGAAGTAACATCATCCCATCTGACACAATAGCTACTAAACTCTGTTCATTTCTTTATTACACTGAGATCAAAGCTGCACAGAGGCTTCCAGCAGGGTTTCCAACAAGCTTAAAATTTGCTGAGTATACCCTTACATGCTGTCCATAGAGGAAACTTCTTTCAGCTGCATATTATTTTAAGTTTCCTTAATTCAAAAGTAGCCCCCTATATGTTTCATAGTACTAAGAATTTAAAGAAATGCCTAAGTGAGCTAGGACAGCCAAATCTTGTTGTCTTTCAATGGAATTCAATTCCTAAAAGGCCCCTGAATGCCTACATCTGCTTTTGTGCCAGGGGAGTTAGGCCCTGGTATCACTGCTGCCCTTTTGTTGCACATGTGGGTACAAGACGCTCTGTTGTTCCTGGACTTGTATTGCCAGAAATATTTGAATAATGCAATCATCACTACATTATCTGACGGTCTTATAACATAGTATCCCCTTAACATGGTATTCCTGGCTATTGTACAACAAAGATGGTGAAAAGACAGATTGAACTGAATTGGTGTAGCAAGAGAGCTCTGCTTGCATTATATCCAATGGGACAGAGCAGAAGGACAGATAAAAACTTAATTCAAATATTTACTGCACAAATTTCCCTACTTTTCTACAGCCTTTAGTGACTGGCTGGTGTGATTAGATGGTCACCAGTTCCTGACACAGATTATGAGGAATCCACATAGGACAAAACCTCATGGTCAGACTTTTCTACCACAGCAGCCTGGTGACCATCCTGTGGTGCTCCCTTCCTCTCCATACTGCTCCCCCCCCCCTTTTTTTTTTCTTTTTTCTTTTCTTTTCTTTTCTTTTCGTTTCTTTTCTTTTCTTTTCTTTTCTTTTCTTTTCTTTTCTTTTCTTTTCTTTTCTTTTCTTTTCTTTTCTTTTCTTTTCTTTTCTTTTCTTTTCTTTTCTTTTCTTTTCTTTTCTTTTCTTTTCTCTGAAGAAGTAAGTTTTTCCTTCAAGGATAGAATGAAGGCTGAATGGAGCTGACCACCTCATTCTCTGAACATCTGAGGGCATGTGAAGCAGGACTAAAACGGGGGAAACAGTAGCCAAAAGCAGGTTGTCTGTCCAGTATTTGAAGGCTGAAGGTTAGAGCAGTCTCACCAAATGGCCTTTGGAAGCAAGGATTACTCATTACACAAGTATATCTTGCTGCAGAATTTTCATCTTTTAAGCAGACCTTGTACAGGGAATGCAAATGTGCCTATTTACCCTGCTCAGGTAGTGTAAAGGAGAAGGAATCCCTGTCTGTTCAGAATCTCCAGAGATACTATTTGTCATAGGACTGCACAGTCTGTTAAAACCATCCAAGTGCTGACATCATAAATTCCAAGCTAGTCTCTTGTGCAGCAACCTAAGATGCACACCAGGTCAGTGTATTTCACACCGTGGTCTCTGTTTCAGCCATAGCAAAGCATTTATGTCAATCAAGATGACTTGTACTAGTTTTTGATGTTAGCATAACTCTTGCAAAAGCTTCCACAATCAAACATAGGGCATAAAAGGCTATGGAAAACATTTTGAACTGTGGCTTGTCACCTCACAAAGGAGTCAATAACATAACATTTACTGCTGATCTACCCTGGTCCCAAATCATCACTAACGCAGACAGGTGGTATCTCACCATCCTAAAACACAATTTGAGGACACTGGCAACCTATCCACTTAACAAGGAATGTGAAAATTTTAACAGACCCTGTTTTATATTTGAAGCATGTGCAAAGTGCTAAATAATGTATTTTTCTTAAGAAATTTTCTTATGTGCTTCCTTCCCCTTAAAGGCAGGTTATCACACTAAGTACTTGTCATTTAAATACATTGAGAAATCCTGGCAGAACTGAGCTGTCCCATCAGTGTAGCTATGACTACTTAAATTATGAAGGATCCTGAAGAAGCTGCCTCCCAAAGTCCAGGCTGCAGCATTGTCTGGAAGAAGGTACAAGGCAGAAATGTCCTTGAGGAGTCCAGCTACCAGGAGTGGCACTGAATCATTTTCAGGGATTTTATATCACAAAGTCAGTGAGACTAATTGTATATAAGCCCCGGTGAGCAATAATAGCACGAGCCCTCCCAGGCTCTGTGCACACATCTGCACCAGCATAATAAACAGTAGCTCCATGGCTATTGCAAAGAAAATCTGTATGAGCAGATAACTTTTTCTTGTCAGTACTGGGAGAAGAGACACTGCTAGTGCATGAGGATATTGCTGAAATAATTTAGAATTTAATATCACAGAATCATAGAATGATTTGGGTTGGAAGGGATCATCCAGTTCCAAGCCCTCTGCCATGGTCAGGGACCGTTCCACTAGTCCAGGCTGCTCAATGCAACCTGACATGCTTAAATTTAAATCCCACCAGAAACAGCATTTGCCTTACACCCGAAGAATGTGCCATGCTACAAGAGCCTGAAAGAAATGCAAATGATAGTCAAAAACAAATTTTAAAATATTAGAAAAGTATTCCTAATTATTTATATTTTGTATGGCTGGACTAGGTGGAAAATTGCTGAGGTTTTGTTCCTAAATCATGTAAATTCTCTTTCACTCAGTCCCTGAGATTAGTTGCAAGAGCTGAAGTGCTCAATTCTGGAGTCCATCCATACCATAGGTCAGGACACCATGGGATGTCCCACAGAGACAGGCTGCTTTATGAAAAGCACTCACAATGAGACAAGATGACTGACCACCTAATGCCTTCAACAAATTTTAAAGAACAGCTAGAAGGAAGACATTCTCTCTCTTGCAGAAAAAAAGAAAAAGAAAAAAGAAAAAGAAAAAGAAAAAGAAAAAGAAAAAGAAAAAGAAAAAGAAAAAGAAAAAGAAAAAGAAAAAAGAAAAAGAAATTTATACTCTTTTCCTTTTTCTTCATTCTTAATCTCCAAATGATGACAGTTAGGGAGCCAAGATGCTGTTTCGAGCCAGGAACAGCAAATACCAAGTTCATACAGCATCTATACAGATGCCATTGTGGGAAAAGGGATCTGCACTTGGCCTTGAAAAAAACGGCCTTGAAAATCTTCATGGGAAAACTTTTTGTGTTCTGCAGCAGCGTTACAATCCTGTGTTTTCACTCGGCAGCCCTTCCCGCTGGGTGCCCGCTCCTCGTTTTTCCCTCGCGTTCTTTTCGCAGCGAGGCGGGCGGACGAGGGTGGCCCCGGGGCGGCCCGGGCCAGGAGCGGTGCGGCAGGCGGAGGCAGCCCCTCTCCCTGCCCCCTCCACGTCCTGCCGAGCGCCCGGCCGGGCAGCCCGCGGCCCGTCCCCGGCGGCGGGAGCGCCCTCGCCCGGCGGTGCGGGCGGCTCTGCGGCGGCCGTCGGGGGCGGACCGCGGCCCGTCCCCGCCTCCGGCCCCCCGCCGGGCGCCGGCTTTAAATGCGGGGCGGCGCGGCGGCACCGGCGCTCCTGCCATCCTCAGCATCGTGCTCGGAACACGCGGCCGGCCGCCATGGTCGAGGCTTTCTGCGCCACCTGGAAGCTAGTAGACAGCCACAACTTCGATGAGTACATGAAGGCACTAGGTAGGTACGGCCGGGCGGCGGCATATTTTAGGAAACCTTGGACTTTTTCACCGTTTGGGACAAAAAACCCCCCAAAACCCCCAAAAACCTGTAAAGGCTCCCCGCAGTTGCCAGAGGGGTAGGTGAGACACTGGCAGTGGTGGTGATGGAGGGGGTGGTTTTGGCGGCTGTGCTTCTGTCCATAGGGCTAATTCGATAGGAATTGTTCACCTGCGGGGACGGGTGTGTTTGTGTGGGAGAGGCTCGGGAAAATGCCCGCGGACTAAGGGAAGCGTGTGAAAGACGAGCACGTGTTGCCTGCGCATAAGTTTGCAACAAACAAGTGAAAAAGAAATCATTCTGCTGGAGTGATAAGGAATAGAAACTGAGCAGCGGAAGAGATCGCGGCCGTGCGTGTGACCGCGGAGGGAGCGCGGTGCTGCCGGTGCCCGGCGGCGAGGGAGGGAGCGGAGCTACGGCAGGGAGGACGGTA
Organism: Sylvia atricapilla; assembly: GCF_009819655.1. Lineage (NCBI taxonomy): Eukaryota > Metazoa > Chordata > Aves > Passeriformes > Sylviidae > Sylvia > Sylvia atricapilla. The sequence continues at coordinate 50,969,375 of NC_089142.1, forward strand.
GCGATGGATACTCTCGGTATAAGAGCACGAGAGAAGCAGAAAGCAGCGTTTCACAGGGATATCTTACAGCTGCAGACCGGGGTGAATGATGTCTCTACTTCGATATGTGTGTGTGTGTGGGGGGGGGGGGGGGGTGCGGGGAAAAATCCCGAAGTTTGATGTATTTCTCTTTTCCTTTGAATGGTCTAGGAGTGGGGTTTGCAACACGACAGGTGGGGAATGTGACTAAACCCACTGTGATTATCAGCAGCGAGGGGGACAAAGTAGTGATCAGAACTCAAAGCACTTTCAAAAACACAGAAATCAGCTTTAAACTCGGAGAGGAATTTGATGAAACTACCCCCGATGATAGAAACTGCAAAGTAAGTGAGATCAGGGCTGCAGACGCCTCTCTTTTTTGTTCCCTCCCCCCTCCCTCCCCCCAGGCTCTTCCATTCTGAGGGTCAAAAAAAAAACCAAAAAACCCACACAAACCACCAAAAAAAAAAAAAAAAAAAAAAAAAGTTACTTCTGCTGCTACTAGTTACAGCACCGCAAAGGACTGGGGGAAAAAAAACACCTGTAAGACTGAGTCTAGCTTGCCCTGCCTGCTCACACCATGCCTTTTCTGAATGTATCACGTTGCAGCTCTCTGTCTGTCTTCAGTGTCAATTGTGTTCATTGCCTGCTTTTCTTACAAGCCAAATATCATTTGGCATTACTTTTCCCAGTCAAAATAGTCAGATGCCTCTTTTCCTGCACCTTTGGTGGCTTAACATCAAATATTATTCCAAGGCACATCTGGAGCAGGTTCTTGGGAGACTGGAACTCAAAGGAAGCAACTTTTTCATCCTTTGACACAAACAAGAATTGTGTGGATTTCGTGCTTAAAAACGAGGATGATTCATAGCCTTGGCTTTAAAATGGCTGGGACTACTTTATCATTCTAGATCCACATCCATCTATTGAAGAGAATTCAATAGAACAGTGCATGCTGAATGTGTGAGCAGAATCCTAAGTACCCTAAATAAAAGCATGCCTTTGTGTTTCTTGGTATCTCGCAGTCAGTTGTGACCCTGGATGGAGAGAAGCTAGTGCACGTACAGAAATGGGATGGCAAAGAGACAAACTTTGTGAGAGAAATTAAGGATGGCAAAATGGTAATGGTAAGTATAGAGCACACTGAACATTTACACGCACTGCAAACACTTCCAACTTACCCTTACCTCAAGCTTTGTGAGCAGTGGGACAGAGACACAAACCCTTAAACTAATTTGTGGGGAAAGCTAGCAGGGATTTTGAAAATATATATTTTGGTTTGGTTTGTGTCTTGTTTTACTGGCAATTAAAAATTACTAGTGGCTTTAGGCAGGCCAGCCTGTGGATTTCCAGAGTATAGATGTTCCCTTTCTAGACTTTTGTGTAAACACCCAAGAAAAAAAGTCCTTGTGAGCTTGTAAATGATACAAGGTTCTTGATAATATAGGAAATTATCTGTTGCCAGTGGCAATTTAGACTTCTTTAGAAACTTTTATGTTTTATGTATGCACAGATAAATAGTAAATACACAGAACAAGTAGTTTCCTGTGAAAATAAAATTACAATATTGCAGGAGCTAATAGCATTTTCATATTTAATAATAAAGGGTTTAGTCCTCCTGTCTTGTCAAAAACTATGATAAAGAGCAATTGTGTGGAGAAAAGTCTGAGTTTAAATTCACCTGTTTTTCCTGACTTTTTAGAAACAAGACTATGTGGTGAATAAATGTTGTAAGTTACTATAGCTAATGTCCAGGACAGCACTTTTCATGGCACAGGAGATGTAGCTTTCAAAAATAAAATGTCTTCAACTATACTAATCTGTCAGATTTAATTCTTGGAGAAGACCTGTCATTTTGTTTCCTAATTACCTCAGCGAGTATCTGTGTGGATGAAGATTTGCAAATAATAAAACTTTAAAGCATACTGAAACACAACTTGGCAAGTGTTTCAAGGGACAAGTCATACTTTGCTCTTTGAAGCAGCTCAGCACAAATCACACAGATAGAGAAAATCTTGTCCTCTGCAATTTGAATACAATGAGATGCCCTGTTCTACCTCAGGAAATACCTCCAGAATGCACACTATGGTTGGTGTTCTGCTCAACTGCAGTGACTAGAGTATTTGGTAGTTCTAGTTACACAGGGTACAGAATGCATTTTTTTAAGACAAGGTTCTCCTGGAGTTTATATTTATGCATAACAGTATAGAGGCCTTGGAATACCAGATTGCACATCTTAGTGGGATAAGGTTTGAGAAAATAAGTGATAACTCTGTATTAAAACAATGCTATATTTTAAAAAATTAAACTGTAAGTTAAATTTTTAATAGCCGTCTTGTAAATGTGCATTGTGTTTCTTGGGTGTGAAAGCAGCAAGGAGAAAATATCAGATCTTATGGGAACTATAAGAAAGCTAAGGCTTGGCTTCTTGTTCATTTAAAATGTCAGTAATCTAGATCTATTTGTTTTTCCATAAATTGCATAATATAAACCAATCTTGATTTAGCATGGACTTCATAATGTGTTAAACCATTACAGAAAATGGTCCAGCGTCTAACATGTCTGTCTTTTCCTTGGACTTGCAGACTCTCACTTTTGGTGATGTGGTTGCTGTTCGCCACTATGAGAAGGCATAGAGTATACCTGAGTTCTGTCCTGATGTTACTTCAGCTGGATGGATTAACGTCCTGTCCATGATTGAACGTAGCTAAAATGCACATTTCTGGCATGAAAGGTTAATAAAAATTTTTTTGTGTGTGTGGGGGAGGGTGTTTTTTATAAAAAAAAGTTATGCCATCAAATAGGCATGCTTGTGCTGTATAGTGAAACAGGTTAAACTTAGCATTAAATTTCTGAAACACTTGCCTTTTTTTTTTTTTTTTTTTACAGTAAATGGAAAATATTTGAATTGTTTTGCAATGCAGCTAAAACAAATTAAAACATTTTTTGAACCTGTGCTCCTTTGGTATTTAATCGGCTAATATTCCAGTGTCTCGGAGGGAGGTGTTCAAAGTTCCTTTTTCTGAGTTAAAGGCCAGAAAAGCATGTGGGTGGTACACAATGATGCAGCAGCCTTTCTATGCTGTGTAGAGTACTTGGGGAAATGAAAAATTGACTTTGGTGGCTTTTTGCTTGAGAAATCTAAACTTAACTGTATTTGTAGTAGACAGAGAAGTGAGATTTTCACATAAATTTCATCTCTTTCTTCATTGGGAACTTGTTACTAAGCGCAGGTTAAGGTCAGTAGATTGACAAATGATCCAGAGTTTCTAGAGTTTTGGTTTTAATAGTTAGAGTTTTCAATTTGTTTTGATAGGTTTGGGTTGTTTTTTTTTTTTTTTTTGGTTTTTTTTTTTTTTTTTTTTTTTTTTGGTTGCTAATATGCAAATATTGACGTCTTTCACAGGGTGGGAGGAAAGGATCAACATGATAACTCCCTTACATCAGTCTCCACAGGAATGGGAGGAAAACAGTACACCATAAACCTCCTGCACTTCCCTTTCAGAGCTGTTGTTTCATAGCTAATATGTACCAGAGATAATTTGCACTGTGAGCAATTTAAAACAAAATACTTCTAAAATGAGAAATTAAAACTTTATGCCTGAACAATATATCCCTAAAAGGCCAGAGTGGGAAAAACTGCCTTATGCTTATGAAAACTGAAACTTTTGAGATTTTTGGCAGAATGGAGGAGATAGTTTGGAGAATCCATGCGTTCTACACACTTGACTCAAAAAACTACAGTAGCTACTGCTTTGTTTACCTACAGCCTTGGAAACAAGGGCAAAGCTGAGCTGTGGATTTAGCTGGTCGTTGCTCTGTGAGTGGTACGGGTGGCTGCAGCCAGAGGTGCAGGAGAGGCATCTTGCTCAGCTTCCCAGGCCTCATCCTTCAGATCTGCCATGGGATAGGGGAAGAGGCTTCTTGCTTCCCTGGAAAGATAATATGAGTAACTCATCTGATAAAAGTTTACACATAACTGGCACCTCTCACATGCAAATGTAAAACTCAATGTTGTTAGCTTTATTTTTTTCACAAAAACTAATCTGAAGTGAATATTCAAGTCTGTTTTTTCTTGTGAGGAGGACCATACATAGAAGACAGAGCCCTTAACTATAAACCTTTATAAATATGGGTTTTTTTGGTGAGCATTGATAGTTTTTAAAATGTAAAACCTATCTCTTTAATCAGAAATGAAAAGTGGAATGTGATCCAGTGGTGTGGGGAGCTCCACTCTCTATGCTTTGGGCTGTTTCATGGGTATACTGCAAGTTATGTTTAAGCAACATCTGCCCTTTGGTTTTATCAATGCATTTAATCCTCAGCTTCAGTACCTAATACAGCCTTCATCTGCCTCCCCTCTACTGCTGCAGGCTTGCCTGTGGGTGCATTTGACACATGACTGTCCTTACCAGCCACCTTTTCTCAGAAAGCTGGGGCAGCTGCTTTTCCCTCTGCACTGGAGTAAACAGATATGCTTTCCCAATACTGCCATTTATCTGCACAACAAATGATTTGTGGGGTCATCAATTAAAAAAACTAGGTTGCTTGTTTTGTTTTTTTAATTACTAGGAAAGTAATGCAGAGGGAAATTGTTAAGACTTGGCTTACAAATAAACCCTGAATGGTAAATATTATGCATTACAGTCACTTTTAAACAGATAAATAGCCCTTTAAACAAAAGCTACTTTTCCCTATTTAAATATAAACAATGTCAGTGTCAAATTAAATAAGGGAGAGAAAAGTGGGGCAGTGGTGCCTGTAAAGTAACTGATGCTGCTCAGAGGTGTGGAAAAGAGGAATATACTGTCACATGGGGCTTCCACAGCTTTGCAGAGCCTTGACAAGAACAGCATAGTGACTCCATAGTGAGTCGTGGGACATTTCAGGGTAGCTACAGGATCTATGACACTATTATTGTGATCTCCTCCTAAAACTGACACCAAGCACTCTTCCTCTATATCGAACTACTCTTGACTTCAATAGACAGCAGTTCTAAAAGCCTTGGCGGTGGAGACTTGTATTTATGATATACCTCATCACTCCCCTTAAGCTGTATTAAAGGTGAACTTGGATAATATTTTTCATCAGGTTGGATGTTTCTGGGGTTTTGTTTGTTTTTTTAAAGCCTTATACGTAATCGGGATCTGTTTTTACACGTATGCCATGAGAAACCTTCCCTCCAAGAGATGCTTGAGACTGGTGCGGGGTGTGGAGCGCAGCCTTCCTTCTGGCCTCCTCACATCAGCCGGTGCCTTCAGCCCTTTCCGCGGCCAAGGCTCGGCTCCTGCGAGCTCCTTAGCGCTGACCCGGGGGTGGTGGCACCTCCTGAAGGTCACCCCGGTCACGGCCGTCGTCCCGACAGCGGGTGGCGGCCCGGGGCGGCTTCTGTCGCCGAGCGGTGCGGGCGGGGCGCGGTGGTTTCCGGCGGCCCCGCCGAGGCCGGGGCTTGCACAAGCCGTCCCGGGCTCGCCTCTCTCGCGGCCGCCGCGCCGCTCACAGCAGTAGAGCCGTCGGCGGGCCGGGCGCTCCCGCACGGCCGACATGGAGCTGCGGCTGGCCCTGGGGCTGGCGCTGCTCTGCTCCGCGCTGGAGGCGGCGCCGGCCGGCCCGCAGCGGCCCCGCTCCGCCGTGGGTGAGTGGGCCGGGGCTCAGCGGCTGAGGGGCCCGGCCGGGGCGGGCGGGGAGCGGGGTGAGGCCCGGCCGGGGGCCGCTGCCAGCCCGGCGGCGAGAACGGGGGGGGCGGGCTGCGCTTGAGGCTCCATTCCCTCCCCCGGCACTGCTTCCCGCACATAACCCGCTGCCGTAGCATTCCCTGTCCCGACTGGCTTCGGCCACACGTGACTGCTAGGTCAGTCAACATGGCTCTTTTCAGGTACGGGGGGTTACACGGGGTTTATATTTAGTTGTCCGGGCAGGGCAGCGGGTGAGGTGAAGTGAGGTGAGCCCTGGCACGCACTGCAAACACCGCGTTTGGGGGCTGGGCTGTGCTGTACTATGCTGTGCTGGGCTGTGCTGTGCTGGCAGCAAACACACACGCTCTGCCTGGCCTGATACCCTCGGGACGTGTGTGCAGGTGAGTGCTCCCAAATGGTGTCCCACAGAATTCTCATTCCATGTTACTCACTTGCCTCGGAACAAGCGCGCAGCAGTGTCCCGGCGTTTGTCTGTCTCCTGTCTCCTCCTCTCTGAAAATTTTACAGATTTGGAGGATCACCTCTAGTCTGATTCCTGAAATAAAACTCCATGGGGGTACAGTCGTGTGGTGCCTGCTCAGCCACAGAGTGAGCATGTGACCTTGGGAAAAATCAATTTATATCTGTCCCTCTTTCACAACCACTGCCCCACATACACGTGTGCCTTTACCAAGTGCTTTGAAACTGACAAAAAGAAATTACTCTTATTTTACATGAAATTTGAAGGCTGATAGTCTAACAGACTTCGTTCATCTTATTCAGCACATTCCTGTACTTCTCAGTTCCTTTATCCATGCAATGCTATGTAACAGTGGCTGATAGCATGTCAGCCTGGAAAGCCGTAAGTAAGGCTGACATGCTGCTCTATGGTGAGAAGCCCAGTCTCTGCACACATGCTGTTTCTTGCTTTTCTTTCTAAACATCTTTCTTGTCATCTTTTACAGTAGCTTCCAGCCAGGGAAGGTCTGGAAAAATAATTAAAATGTAGCTCCCTTTCTTTTCAAGTGGAGTGGAGAATTCCTTCTATTGCTTCCTCTACTATCTGGTTTCCAAATTGCTGTTAATGAAAAGGAGCTGATTTTTCAGTTCCTTCCAATCTCCATTTCATTTTTGGTGAATACCATAAACCCATGCCTCTGCTTCTCTTTTCGGTTTTTCTAAGCAGTCTACATGAAGGACGTCAGGAAGAACTTGCCCACATTTACAGGCTAATCAACAATCTGTTAACTTTAAATAGGAGTAGCAGTAGATAAACTGGAATAAACTTGGCATTACCACTGTATATCCAGTTCAAATGCAAATAATGCATTTCCTTTAACCTTTGTTTTCTGAAAACAGGACAATTCTGGCATGTATCTGACCTACATTTAGATCCGACTTACCACATTACCCCTGATCGCTCCAAAGTTTGTTCTTCTTCCAAAGGAGCCAATGCCTCCAACCCAGGCCCTTTTGGAGACTTTTTATGTGATTCTCCTTATCAACTTATTTTGTCAGCATTTGAATTCATGAAGGATTCAAAAGAGCAGGTTTCATTCATGATTTGGACAGGGTAAGTGTTCAAGTCACTCTGCAATTGAGGCTGGATAGCCAAATAGTGTGGCAAGTCACAAGATTGTATTTGCACCAGTTGATTTAAGTTCAGTATCTCACAACTGCTAATTGTTCCTTTAGTTGTTCAAATGGCTACTAAGTGGAATACTGAGTGAGAGTATAAGGCCTCAGGAACAGGCTCTGATCTCTTTAATAACTTCTGGACTGTTCATTGTGATATTTAGCACATGGCTATATTAGTGTGAGTTAATAGGGATGGTGCAGGGAGGGTAGGAAGTAGAAAAAGCAAAAATAATGGTCAGGGCAGTAACTGACTCATTGTAGGTCTCCGTTGAGTAAGAACATTTACCTTTTCTGTTCCAGTCTTCAGTATTATTAAATGGGCTTAATAATACTTTCTCACAGAGACGTTACCTGTGAGGCTTTGTGTGCCTTAGCAGTGGGACCAGACAAAGAAGTGTGAAAGGGAGCAGCTTCATAGTACTGTGCTATCAAGGCATAGTACTGTGCCTTGTTACTTTCTAGGTAATCATAAAAAATGACATTGATTTACCCTTCTGCCACAGCAGAACTCTCAATTCTACCATCACACAATTTTTTAAGGCATACATCAATGGATAATTTATCAGAGATAAGTATTTTTAAGTGTGAGAGCTAGTTTGTTTATATGAGCTAGTATGTTACATCACTCATTTTTTGTAGGAAAGGGTGTTAAGAAATATGAAGTCAAGTGATGAATTTATTTCACTTACCTTATCGTACTTAATTTTCAACAGGATATTGTTAAAAGGGAAAAAAGAAACTAGCAATGTGCAGGTGATGGAAGATATATAACACAAACTGCACAGTAGCTCAAAATGATGACTTTAATATTTAAGAAATCTTCATTATGATAAATATGAATCATAGCATAGGCATTGTCTAAACAAGATTACTTGTTTGTGTTTTTTAAAACAAAAGCTTTTGCAGAGAGCCTTTGATTCTGTGATTTTAATTAAAGTGTATAGTAGCGCTACATGCTATAATGTGTTTGCACAATTTTTTGCTTTCCTTGTGTTGCTAACAAACCTTTGTTAATCAAGCCTTTTCCTTTTTCAGAGATAGCCCTCCTCATGTTCCTGTAAAAGAGCTCTCCACGAAGTTGGTCATTAGCATCATTGGTAATCTGAGTTCTACAATTCGTAATTTCTTTCCAGATCTTCAGGTTTTCCCAGCCTTAGGCAATCATGACTACTGGCCACAGGTAAAACAAGTTAGAAATTTGTTCATACTTTATACTGAGTGTGTTCCTAACTCCTGGGAAAGCACATCTGAAAAATAAGAGTTAATTCTGTGTAACTGTTATTCTGGAAACAGAATTCTGCAGCTCTTCAGTTGGCATTTAATATTATAAATAGTTCCACTCTAGAACAGAAACTAAATCACTCTCTCTGTGCTCTTAAGGAAACATTGGTGCCAGGTAGAATCTGTACATGGCCCAAGGTCATGTAAATTTATTGCTAATCATTCCTCATGGCTTAGAACCACCACGTGTCCCCATATGGTTGACACTAACTATTAACATAGTTAATACACACATACTTTTCCTTGCTGCATATGTCGGGCATGTGTATACAGTATCTTAGTCTAGCAGAAGTGACATCATTAATGGACCTGGGAGCCTGTGGTAAGTTTCAAAGCCTACTCAAAGGCCTACTGGAAATCTGTCATCTGGCATCACTAGATTTTTTGTTGTTGTTTTTTAACTAAAGTAATGGCCGAATTTTTCTTTAAGTTCCCATAGTATTGCCACTGCTATTAAAAATATGTCTGCTTTTCTTTCCTCGTTGGACATTTAGCTGTAATCACATTGATGATTCACTACATAACACTGATGTTATGTGCAGCTGAGGATGGTGCTTTTTCACTTTGACTTTGCTGAATATTGTTCTTGGCATACTCAAAAGTAAACAGTTGCTTCATTTGTCCTTTAAAAAGCGTGTTGTGGGTCGATCTGGCAGTGCGCTGGATCAGAAGCAAATGCTGTCATTGGATGTGAGGGGATCGGAAGGGATATGAAGCAGGTCAACTGAAGTATTTCGTTTAAAATTCCTCATGGGAATTCAGTAACCCCCCCTTCACACTCTCAAGGCTTGTATTCCAGCTTTCTGTGGTATTTATTAGGCCTGTCTGGGTGTAGGTTGGTGCAGCAGGTGATTGTGTGGTTGCCTGTGTCATTGCTGGAGTTAGTGGTTCCCAAATAGGGGCATGCAGAGGTGCTGAGGGACACGGCAAAGGAAGCGTGAGAGACAAAATAACAGCTAGATGTATATTGGAAGATTGAATGCACAAACCAAACTGTGACTTTAGTCCTTTGTGTTCTTACTGTGGTAGTCAAGCTTTGGCTTTTCATATGCACTGACATGGGGGCAGGTTGATTCTCTAGAAACCACTTCCTTGTGGTTATTTCAATAAATAACACCTTAACTGAAGTGTCACACGGTGTTTCATGTTCACTTTGTTTCATTTTTTAAAATATTTTAGCAGAGAATTGTTGTCATTCAGGAGATTTCCTTTCATAAGGGGAAAAAGCCCTACACAAACCTTGTAAACAAAGAATGTAGGGACTTCTTCAACAAATACGAATTTTGTTTGTGAAATTAAATCTGAACACAGAAAGAAAAGATGCTCAGGAGGGGCAGATGGGCAGCAAATAGAAAATTGAAACAAACTGGCAATTGAAATAACTGGTGATTGTTGTTAGTTCTCCCTGCACAAAGCCACTCGGGAGTGTTTCTGTGATACTTTGAAATGGCATGCTTCACCAGTGTGCAGAACTGACATGCTTTTCAGTTACTGTTTGAAAAATACGTGGGATCAGACAGTCCCCACTATGAGGTCATTTCAACTTGTTTGATTTTTTAATGTTTGTCTTTTGCTCTTTATGATATTTCTTTCATGTGGATTGGCTTGGCAGGTGTCCTGTAGACTGGAAGCAATATGGAGCAAGCCACACACTGTAGGCTGTTCCAAAGCAAGTGTAAAAGCTATGCACTCGCCATGAACCAAAGAATTTCATTGCTCTCTTGTGTTCAGAACTGTCTGTTTTAACAACTGAACAGTCCTGGGTGGTTTTTCTTGCAGAACATGTTAAAAATACTACTCAGGTTAATCAAGCATTTTGATACCTTTAAGCTCATATATTGTGACCTTGGCCTTTCGGCATAGTCTTACTTGTTTCACACCCTTACTCCAACTTAAAGCAAATCCCCAAACTGCTTCTGGCAGTTCAGAGAACACTGACTTGCCTGGGCCCAAAGCACCTTCAGTCCATAACATGGCCTCTTATCTGGCATCAGGTTTTTGCTGCTCTGTTAGTGACTGTTAGCTCAGGCTCAAAGCTGTCCTAACAACTCATGTCTGGGCTCTGCAATCAACAAATGTCTCAACAGACATCTGATTGCTCTGCTCCTAGACAGAGACTTACTGCCTAAACCTCTAATAATGTATGTTTAGTTTCAAAGATCTTAGAAAGGTCAAATTTTATGTTTAAGAAAACAGGCACTGCAACTTTTTACATCCCTGGGTTTTTTCCTTCTAGCACCAGGAGTCCATGTATTTTAGGAAAATCAAGGACAGGCTGGTATCTTCCTGTCAGGGTTTGATGGGTCTCATCAGGCTGTGGCTCAGACTGAAGAGTGCTACATTCCTAATTAGAGCCAGTGGGAGAAAACATTGATAAAACTTTCTCTTGTACATTTTAGAATGCTTTCTTAGGATAAGTAAAAGGACATAATTAAAACATTTGTGAATTTCACCAGAATGTTTCTGAGGTCCAAAGTGGAGTTTTGGGGAGCTACTATGAAACCCAAGTTACTTGAAGAAGAAACTTATATTTGTCCAAAAGACTTTATTTTTAGACTTTGAGTTGCCAGTTGATATATTTATTAATTTTACAGAATGTATGGTTTTCCATTCTGCTGTATTCTTAAGGCTTGACATACTTCTGGAATTAGTTTAATAATGCATTAACAAGGCCATGCAATCAGTTCTGAATTTAGGCTTTTGTTCCTGATCAGCAATACTGTATATTCAGAAGTTGATTTTTCCTTTCTTGAAGTCCTGCTGGTGATGACTGGATACACTTACATGTAATACAAAAGGTCAGGCAGGATAATTTAGTCTTTTTTTTGTCTGTGTGTCTGAATATTAAGACTTAGGCAGGTTCTCCTCTCTCACAGGACCAGCTTCCTGTAACTACCAGTGAAGTTTACAATGCTGTAGCAGATTTCTGGAAACCTTGGCTAAGTGATGAAGCAATCAATACCTTCAGGAAAGGTAAAGTATGGCAGTAATACATTGTGAAGCTAGGGCTGAGAGAATGAATGTTCTGTGGATTTGTCCTGTTTGTCTAGCTAAGTCTAGGATGAGTCAGAACAATAGATTATCTGTGGTGCTTCTCCTGAAGAAGTTACTTACCTTTGGAATGGCAATGCCTGTATTCAGCTTACATTTATTACTTTCTGATGCAATATTTATCACAATTTATCACTTTTTGTAACATGTTGAGTGTTACTGACTGTAGCAATGCATGTGAAATATCTTTCTGCTTTCCAGACCTCATAGCACTTTTTAGATGAGGGCATATGATGCACACAAAAACTTTACTTTGATGGGAAAAAACTATTAAAATGTTGTTTCTGTTTTAATGGTGTATGTGTTACAGAGCATACTGAATAGTTACATTTTTATTCAGGTTATGGTAGCACATAGCTGTGGTGATTATGCTATTAATATTTGTGTGCAACTTAATAAACTGGCAGAATAATTGTATCCTAATTAGAATTTTTCTTTTTAGCAAAGGACTGAAAAGTTCAACCCAATTTCCAATCCACTCAAACATTAGGGATTTGGAAGTTTAGTTTGTGTTTTTGTGTCCTGAGTGAAGGTAAAGTCTGGATAAGAGTGGAAGTAGAAACTTGAATAAGGATAATAAAATTCAAAGAGGCAGATCTTAAGTTAAATTATATTGTTATGCTTCTGTTGCCATGGCTCCATTGAAGTCCATGAACTGTGGAGTTATACCTATTGAAGAAGCTCAGCATGCCATGGAAAATTTTGGGAGCAAGGGTTGAAAAGTGTGATCCTTACTTTTCATCATATCATCAGTCTGAAGTTAAATGACTTTCAAAGTACGAGGTTACTAAGCTGAAACATTTCTTCCTGAAGGAGACTGTATGTTTGCTGTATTTCAACAAGCATGGACCTTTTACGACTGCTGTATCAGTCAATGTGGAAGAAATATTACATATTCTATTAGAAGAGGAAGGTTTGGTATTTGGTCAGTGGTATGCTTTGATTGTAACGTTGTGCTTTGAAGCCTTTAATTTGTCATCTGATGTTGGTCTTATTTTCACAGGCGGCTTCTACACGCAGCTGTTTGAATCCAGTAATAGCCATCAGCCACTCAGGATAATCAGTCTGAACACAAATTTATATTACAGCCCCAACAAGGTAACTGTGAATATCACTGACCCAGCCAACCAGTTTGCCTGGCTGGAGGAAATACTTGAAACCTCTTCACAAAAGAAGGAAAAGGTAGGGAGCAGAAACAGATGCTGTCATTATTTGTTTTAATTTTGACAAAAAAACCCTAGAGATAATAAAAGTATAAACATGCTTCTAGAAGAATAATAATGCTGCCCAAGATACTACAAAGCTAAAAATTTGTTTTTTAATAATTCCTTCTTTAATATGCACATTTTGCTGCAATTAATAAACTAGTCGAATGAAGTTTCTCATATTACAAAGTAAAACACCTTTTCTTTCCTACCATGTAAAATATTGTAGAAGTCAAGTTTCTGACCTTTTTGCACTTAGCCTTTCATTTTAAAACCTATGCTTTTGGCCTAAGACAAAAGCTAACATATTTTATTTGCATTGTAATGTAATCTAAAGTATCAAAAATAGAAATTAGAAAAGAGATTGTCAGGCACAAAACTTACCCAAGCTGCAGTAATTGCTATGATTTGAGTGTTATAATAACTTGTCTTGTAATACACAGTGAAGTGAAGGTTTAAATTGTTGGCTCCCTATTGATTGATTGATTGATTGGTTGATTCATGTGGGGATTGGATCATCACCTGAGCAACAGTGTTTAATTTGAAACAGATTTTGTACATTTTGCTACAGTGTTGCAATTTTAGAATATTACATTGCAGTCAGGCTTAAGGAAAGATTTCCCTTCCTCAGGAAACCCTGCAGCATGTTAGTTGGTGTGGGCAGTTGGCACTAAGTCCCTACCTCTGAAGGGTTTTTAACCATTTATCCAAGTTTCTGGTGACTCTCTAGTGCAGACTCTGTAATACTCAAACATAAATTTTTAGTTCTGTCCTCTTGAGATGCCAAATTGTAAGCCTTGCCCTAGTAACATATTTTTTCATTTGAAGTAATTGATAACGTTTTCCTTAGACCTAAAATCATGCACAGATTTACTGGAACATGTTTTCTCCTCAGTGAGATACTAAATTGATATTATGAACTTAAGCGATCTTACTGTTGGGATTTTATATTAAAAAGCCTGTCATGATTTACAGCTTTTAGAATGCCACTTTTAAAGGCAGCATTACTATGAAAATGTGGTAACCATTTCTAGGATACAAACAAGATTCTAAGTTTCAAATAAAAGTGCTAATTGTGCTTTCTGTATTTAATTCCTTAGGTGTATATAATAGGTCATGTCCCAGTAGGATACTTGCCATATGCAAGGAATACTACAGCTATCAGGGAGTATTACAATGAGAGACTGGTAAAGATTTTTCGCAGATACAGTAGTGTTATTGCGGGCCAGTTTTTTGGACATACACATAGAGATAGTATCATGGTCCTCCTGGATGAAGAAGGTAATGATGCTTGTTGACTCCTGAATTTTTTCTTCCTGATTAAAAGCAAGTTAATACTTACCTGCATGCTCTGTCTAGTCGGCCTGTGGTATAAATAATTGAAAAAAGGAAATTGGGGAAATACTGTTATTTGTCTGCAAGAGTTCAAGTCTCACACACTCCAATTTTATTTCCAAAAAGAACTTTGCAGTGGTGACTGTCCTTTTTTGTTGATGTCAGCATGTCAGCAGAGACTCTCCAAGCTTCCTTTTTTTTTTTTTTTTTTTTTTTTTTTTAATGAATGCTTATGCCTAGACAAGAATTTCTAGTCTTTCCTCTCTGCTCTCTCAGTGACATGGGCAAATTATACCAGCTAGTTGCTATTGTGTAATGTGTCAAGGGGAATGTTCTCAGGCCAGCTAGACATGCTCTATGTTCTTCTATTTCCTGCATCATTACTGTGCCTCTCTGCTGAGTTCCCTGCTGCTTCAAAGTTAATTAAGATAAGGGTAAGCAGGAGGTGGGGGAAAGAAAGTCTCTGCCCGTTGCATCTCTTAGATCAGCTAATTTCCCTTCAAGAAAATCACCCACGTTGAAATTTTTGTTTATTGCATTGAAATCCCTTAGTTCTAAGCATGGGCATGGCCATATGGAGCACTCATAACATCTCTAACTAAAGAACTTCTAAAAAGCTTTTTGTTCACCATAGAACAGTTCATTGCTTTGATTTATTTAAAATACCCAAATGTTTAATAGCTCTTCATCTATGATTTATATAAACTCAAATGAGCAATGCCCAAAATGCTGACTAGGTAATACTATTCCAAATTTTTACCTTTTTACATGGTGTTAACTTCTAGTAAAAAAGGATCCAGCTCAGTGAGAGAACTGGCTTCTTTTATTTTGTTTTGTTTTTTTTGTTTTTAATGATGCCCAATGCCATCTTATACCTGTATTTTTTTACACTGTCCCATTCGTTCATGAAATCATTATCTCTAGTGCAAATTTCACTAGGAACAGACTGAGCTTGGTGTTTGTCATTAAAGCTTGCATGTGCAAGTAACTACTTCCCAATTATTTTAGTAATTTTGCATCTTTTGACAAAATTTAAATAGTAATCAAATACACATTGTGTTTATCTCTACAGTTTTAGACTGTCTTCTATTCAGGACAATTTACTCTTGACAAAATTCCAGAGAATTCAAGATAAATGCAATATTGCAGTCAGCGCCAGTGTACTGAAATAGAGCTCAGCTGTATTTTCTCCAGAAGAATCTACTGATTTCCAAACTTTCAAAACTTCTGCCTCTGTTTGGAGGTTGACCTTGTGATTTCACTGCTGTGATGCTGTCAGAGATGGGAATAGTTAGGGCTTCCTTTTTGTTCCACAGAGAACTTCTCAATGTCACATCATTCTGTCTCACTACAGAAACTCACTACGTCCTCATGTTTCCGTTGCTGTAGAGGTTGGGGTTCACACAGTAGATGCTGGGCTACTCAGGGTCAGGTGATGAAACAGACCCTGGTGTTTCTAATAACATAACTATATAAAGCAACATGTAAAATACAGTATGGAAACAGCAATTGAAGTTTTTTAATATTTCTTTAGTAGAAATATACAAAATACAGAGACTTTACAAATAGGCAAGACCATTTTGCAGTTTTGCACAGGCAGTTGAATTGGTTGGGAAGCCTCTAGTATAGACAGGCTTAAGTGGTACACACTGGAGTGGTACTGTAGTATTTCACACAGGGTTTGGTCTATCCATTGGAAGTATGGCAGTTCACAGTGATACAGCTAAATTAGGTGAAAAAATTTCTGGTGTCTTTAAGCCTGGTTTTGCTGTGTTGGTACTCTACAAAAACATTAGTTTGAAAAAGAAATGATTCAAAGGAGACTGTCTCCTCAATTTCCCTTTTTCTGCAGGAAAGCCAGTCAATTCCTTGTTTGTGGCACCTGCTGTAACTCCCGTGAAGGATGTCTGGCAAATGGAGTCGAATAACCCTGGTGTCAGATTGTATCAATATGATCTTTTTGACTATAGCTTGCTGGTAAGTAAAGATTTTAAAGCATTGTTTAAGATTTTATAGTGACAGCAAAAACTACAGTGAGATGTCCGCCTTTGTAGTGTTATGGCTGCTGGTGATGGGATTTTGGTGCCTACTCTTAGTTTTTCTTCCTGGGCAAAGAAAAGGTAATCTGAAAGAAAACCTGGTTGGTCTTTCTGTGCCTGCAGAACCCTCAGTACTTTCTGCTCTGTATCAAATATTCTTATGATGTAGGATCAAAGACAGAATTTTTCTGGGCAAAATCCTAAAACTATTTTCAGGAAGCTCTGCAAAGGTGAAAGAGGTTCACCTAAATCCTTGTGTGCTTACATACCAATGTTGTTTGCTGGTGATAGCCTGAGTTTTGGGATGCAGCCCATCAAACGTTTCCAAAGGGTGTAAAAAGGGCTGATGAAGGAAACACTTTTAACCACAGAATGCGTTTTATAATCATGTACCTTCCTATATAGGGTTTTCATAGGAAACATTAGATAAATTTAGAAGAAAAATAAAAAGTAGAAGGCTTCTACTTTGTAGTTTCATGTGATTTTTGGAGATAAAGTGAATCATGTGTAATTATTTTGGCTGTGAATGGTTTAGACTTTCTCTCTGTAATTCAGGATAAAATCTTGACCCTGCCTAGTTCAGTGACAATGCATCCTGCAGCTTGATTGAGACTGGGGTTTCTCTCTGGAGACCTATGTTAATTCAGGCTGCTCCTTTCTTGTGCAGATTTCACTCCTGCATCGACATCCCTCCTTTTCCTTAACTTCTCCCTGGGACATTCTTTTTCTATCTATTCTGCCCCAGAAGTAGTGCCAACAGAAAGGAAACTTGTGGCTCTCACCCTTTTGCCCCACTCCTGAGGCAGACATGAACGCTGTGGAGTTTGGACAGGAGAGAGCTCTAAACACTGCCACCGCTGCCTTTGTGGCTCCTTTTTCTTCTCCTCCCCATCCCCCCACCATTACCGCTCGGGAAGTACCAGCTTTGGGTGTAAGCCCAGCTCTTGGGGTGGGACGTGACCTTCTATTCACATGTGAATAATGAGGAGTGACAGCTTCCTAATCAATATATCACTCCCCAGACTTAATGAAGCAGGGAAGAAAGCAATACAGCAGTGCCTATTTTTTCTTTCTTTCTTTCTTTCTTTTTTTTTTTTTTTTTTTTTTTTTTTTTTTTTTTTTTTTAACTGTAGGATCTTTGGCAGTTTTATTTGGACCTCAGAGACGCCAACAAGAAAAATGAATCAAATTGGAAATTAGAATACATCCTGACTAAAACTTACGGCATTGAAGACTTGAAACCAGAAAGCCTATATGAAATGGCCAAGCAGTTGTCTATGCCACACAGCACGCTGTTTGAGCAGTATTACAGTAACTATATTGTGAGTTATGACAAAACTATTCTCTGTGAAGAGGGGTGCAAGACATGCCAAATATGTGCAATCCGGTATTTAGATTACTCCTCATACACAGATTGCATCAATCAGGAGGCAATGTGGAGATGAAATCCCTGCAGTTAATGCAGAGTGACTTTAGCCTGTGATTTAAAGAACCTGCTTGTTCTTTCTCTCAAGCACCGACATGCTGATAGGGAGCCTGTGGGACTTCTCTGCATTTCAGGGAAGCAGTAAAACTCCCTAGATCTTTCTTCTTGTAAATGTGTTTTCCTTTATCATCTAAATAAAAGTTTATTTGCTATGTGATAATGACCAGATACTTTGCTCTGTCTCAAGTGTCCTGTACCCTCTGTAACAAGCATCCCAGTGTGTGGGAATGGAACTTAATCACTCAGGTCTTTGTATATCCAAGTCTTATTTCTCAGGGTGTGTAAACATAGGCAATTCCATTTCAGGCATGGGATTTTTATGGGGGCAGGTTTCAACCATCGGCTGTCAAAATTTGCAAACTGAAGTCGGCAAAACCTGCATTTGCTGAGACTTGAATGTGGTTGAGTTGTTGATGCAATTCCAGTATTAGATACCTCTCTGTGTCAAGTTTTCCTTGTTAATCACTCAAACCCACTTCTTGGGGGCATTTTCAAATGGTAGCATAAAAGTGACTTAATGGAACACAAACCTCGATCCTGTAAATGCTTAATCTAATTTTTCACAATATGTTTGCCCAGCACAGAGTGCTTTTTTCTTACAACAGAACTATGTACATTGATACAGCTATCAAGGAATGTCCTGGTATGAGATTTTGCGGCATACCATATATTTAAACCATATAGGTTTAAATTGATCAACATCAGTAATTTGACTCAGCATATACATTCTCTGTATATGAGTGGCACAGGTAAACATTTACTTGTCATGCTGTTTCTTAGGTTTCCTTTTTTTCATAGAGCCATCTAGTAATTAATATAAAAGGTATCACATATTCAAATTTACAATTGCAGAGATTGCTTCTTTCTCTGCTTATGGCTAAATATGTGCACAAGATGATGCTGTTAAGATGGCCCTTTATTTGATGTGTGTATAACCAAGAAGGACCTTCACCCAGTTTTCTGCCACACAAAGAGCTATATTTTTGGAAACTTTGGTCAATAAAATACAACACAGACCCTGCTCTGTATTATCCATGATTAAGGGGAGCTATAGAAGTGGCTATGAAACAAATTCAATTGATGGGTTTTTTATAATGAGATTAAAGTCTTTACTGCAGCTGATGAAGAACTTCCCAGGTTTGTTTCTACTCAAGCTTGAAATATTCAGCAGAAAATTTTCTGATAAATTTTTTGAGTCTGTAGCATGCACAACTGTAGATGCAGATACCACAGATTTCTTATGCATCAATCATCCACAGAGGAAATGGTTGGTTTGTTAAATTTGCATTCAGAAACAAGTCCTGCAGTGCACAGCAGGCAGTCTGTATTTTAAATTCAGTGCTTACAGAAGATATGGTGAGCATGTAAGCTCTTTAGAGCTATCTGCTCTGCCTGGCCTCAAATGGATCTGGGTATGTAAATAACCTAAATTAATGTGGGCACTGTACAGACTGTGAGTGTACAGACTGTGAGGAAGTGCCATGAAGTTTCCGTTCTGAAAGCTCATGATTCCCTGTGTGTTGTATGTGTGCCTTAGTTGTGATTCTCCTGAGTGTGTTTATTAAAAAAAAAAGCCTGTTACCAGTACCCATTTCCCAAGGGAAGCAAGCAGAGTTGTGGGTGGATAGCATAAGGGCAATTGGAGCTGGTAGGATAGCTGAGCTTCCTCCAATTTGCCAGATGGATTTTGTTCAGTTCAGTCTTGAGCTTTCAACCATGCTGGTTTGTTTCTGTGAGTTCTGTGGCTTCTATTTAAGCTTAATACCTACAAGACATCCTGGAAACACTATAAAATTATCTAGGTGTATTCTTCCATTACAGGCTTCTTTATTGCTAAACTTTAGGGAGAGCTAGACCATGGATTTAGCAGCTACAGAATTCTACAAAGAGGGCAATGTTGCCGGTGGGATGTTGGGCATCCTGCTTACTAGATTAGGTTTTTTTTTTTGGTGTCAGTGTGTCAGTAGATGTTGTTCAATGAACATGAACAAATGAATGCCTACAAATGTCTAAATAGCGAGCTATGATCCAGGCATACCTTTTTTTTTTTTTTTTTTTTTTTTTTTTAATGTGGACTTCAATTGAAGCCAAGAGTTGAATGGCACCAGCCAAGGTGTTTTTTGTTTCAGACAGAGGGTTATAGCCACCAGGGTTACATTTAGCCATGGTTACATTTAGTATATCCCCCCCAAGATACATCCTGTTATGTATGCTGACATTCTCTGCTTTTTCTGTATGTAACTATAGCCATGGAAGTGCAAGCATAACTGGACAAGAAAGATCCAGCTATATGTTTGCATCATCTTGTAACTTGGACATAAACCAAGGAGAGAGCTTCCAGAGATGTTGCAGTTGAAAAGACATGACATAAATCACAAGAATAGCTTAGATACCTAGGCAGAATGCCTGGGTATAGGGAAAAATAGAGGGAGAATGTGATGTTTTTATTTGGGGTTCCTACTTTATTCCTCCATGGATCTAGGAATGCTCTACAATAAAGTTATCTTGTGCTGACAGAAGATTTTCTAAGGAATCATGGAAAACACCAAAGAAGCATGACCTGATAAATTAGCTGACCCTTGATTCCTTTAAGCAGGAATCTGGTCCTATTAAATTATGGTCCCATCTTGAAATGAAAAGTTGGGGGGAGTATTTCCACGGCCACATTTGCCAGAAAGACAAATTACACCACCTAGTGGAGTAAAAAGGTTTAAATTTATTTGCAGTTGAGCTAGAGGCATATAAGCGAGGATTTTTCAAATATTCTAGGATTTAACTCCTAGCTTTTGAAGGTGACTAGTTTTCGAAGGAAGTACTACTACATCTTTGTAGCAGTACTGCCATGTTGCACACTTCTTCTGGGTATTAAATGGTTGCTGGCTTCTAGAGGCCATGTCACTTGGTGGATTCTGAACCCTGCGGTAGGTACAGGTCTCAGCTGCCATCCTGGGAAGAACTGAATCCTGTGAAAGCTTATGTCTACATTAAAAGAAATTTCGGCCTATTAGGAGTGCCTTCTTTAACAGGACTATTCGTGCTGAGGAGCTGATCTCACTGCTGCATGTTTCAGTAGCAGTTGAAGGATGTTTGAACCCTTGAAATGCAGCTGGCAGCTGCAGTTACATCCTGCAAGAACATTCTCCAGAGCACTCTGCAACATGAATAAAGGCACAGTAAATGAAGATGACCAGTAAACTTTGTTCAAAGGTGTGTTTCTGATACAAACCAAAGTGAAGATGCATCCAGATGGACATGTTGATTGCTTTAGACTGCACTCATTAGTGTCTGGATGTGATCTCATCACTTCAATTGTTTTCATTTGTCAGCCTGAAGAAATTAAATGACTGAAGGAGATGGGGTTGGATAATATGTGAGTAATGTATTGTTTGTAAAACTGATGAGTCTAAAACCAGAAGTAGTTAAGTACGTGTATTCTTTTGTGGTTAAATGGAAAAATCATGAGCACACCAAATCTCCAAGGATAAGTATCTAGTTTAATGCTGTAAGTTCCCTCCATGGAAAAGCAATCTCCATGGAAAAGCAATTAGAAGGTGAGTTGTTTCACTGGTCTAAGAATAAAATAAAACTCATGGAAAAAATAGAACTCATGGAAATCCCTTTCATGCCCACTCAAAAAGAACTGTGACAATGTCAATGAAGAAAAGAACTTTGAAGATTGCTTTTCTTCTTTATTTTCCAAAAGCTGAAGACTAGGTTCTATATGCTTACCACTAGAGCTTTCAACAAGAAGGTACTGCTTTAGGTAATTCATTTGTCATCTGTCAGCCCTAGGTTTCTTGTTCTGCTGGAGGAGCATGCCACCTAGGAATTCCACCAGTTTAGTTATTTCCTGGTCTGAAAAGAACCCTAGTGTAAGGTGAATATTGTTTTCATACTGTGCATGGAATATCACAACTGTAGAAACTAAACAAACAAACAAACAAACAAACAAAAACCAAAAACAAAAAAACCCACAAAACCCACAAAAAACCCAGAAAACAAACAAACTAAAAACATCAAACAAACAAAACCCAAAAAACACATAGAGGAAAAAAAAACAAAACCAAAAAACCCAAAACAAAACAGAAAAACCCAAAAAAACCAAAAACAAACAAAAAACAAACAAAAAACCCCAACATGTATGCTTAATTAGTTTCTGGTGGTTGTGGGAATTGTGAAGGCATTGTACGAAACACTGCTATTGTCCTACTGATCCCTGTATATGAATTCCTGCCAAAGTAGCTATCAGGAGAGTGGTCACACGTAGGACGGAACATGCAGTAAACTGATAGATGACTGAAAATACAACAAGGCAATCAAGTAAAAAAATGCTGAAGGGAAAACTACTGGAAATGTGGCAACCTCAGCCTTAAAGACTTAGTGAAGCAGTGGAAAGAGCACAGACATGCTTACAGATGTGACCAAGTTGCAGCTTTTCAAATTCAACTTACGTTGCCTTCAGTGATAGAGCTATATTTATAGAACACCTAGAAAAATGTTTCTAATTGCATTTGTATTAAATCTAATCAAATTTTATCTGGATTTACCTGTCAAATATGTTACGGCTAATTACTGAAATATTCCCCCATCATGCCTTCTAGCTTCTGTTGGGTAAGAAAACTGGACACCATTCTCATAGCCTATAAACTCTTCGGTGGAGTTCAAAGCAACCACTCAGACATTAGGAATAACTGAGCTGGAGAAGTTGTAAATGTGGACCTGAACAGAAAAAGTTTCTCCCATCCTGAAAAGCATCCTGAAATTTCACTGGAATAAGACCAAGACTGTGTCAAGGTTTTAAGCAGGAAGAAATGTAAAGTGGAGATTTGCACCTGAGCCTC
Organism: Sylvia atricapilla; assembly: GCF_009819655.1. Taxonomy (NCBI): domain Eukaryota; kingdom Metazoa; phylum Chordata; class Aves; order Passeriformes; family Sylviidae; genus Sylvia; species Sylvia atricapilla. The sequence goes on from NC_089142.1 coordinate 50,991,944, forward strand.
AAGGATTTGCTGTGCATTGTCATGGTGTTGATTATGCTTTCTTCTTCTACCCTGGAACTAAACAACTTTCTAAACTAAAATTTCCATTGGGACTGTTATGCTTATGTGAAAAATTCTGATAGTGATGCAGCGTTTTCCACTGAAATTGTTAAGCAATTCTCAAAATTTCTCCCACATGCTATAATGTTTGACACCTTGCCTGTCCAACAGAGTACATGCCAATGGATGCCAATAAAGCTGCAGCAGCTTTATTAGTCCTGAATAGTATAAGATTTTTGATATTTTGTGCAGATCAGATGATCAGCTGGTAAATACTGATGTCAGAACACTGAAATTAGTAAAGTGATAAATTAATAAAGAAATAATTCTACTTGAGATTCAGGAATGGGTTTTCAAATATACCTAAAAAGTATTTCTGTGTGACATAATGCAGTCCTTCCTGGAACTGAATAGGCAGACTCAGGTAGCAGTAGCAGACTATCTGTATCAGTATAGTGCTTTTCCTGGAATAATTCCCCTTGTAGCCCAGAGTGACATGACAACACAGCTGTCCTGCTTTCCCTTCCAAGTTACCCCGGATGATTGCTGATGTAACACTGATTTATGACATGCAGATACATATCAACAGACTTAAGTGTACAAACCCAACTGAATTGTGCTCCCAGATATTCTGCTTTGATGTTTGTTGACTATAGATGGAACACCCTAATACACTGTTTCTAAGGAGGTGGGGCACTCTGCATCTCGTGGATTGGAGTTCACAAGACAATTTAGGCATGCCTAAGGCTGTTCAAGAATAGCAGTTTCCCTATGATCTTACATAAGCTCTGAAACCCAAATCTCCGGTTTTCAGTCTAGCAGGATTTTCCTTCAAGTGGGGATGGTGATACAAGCCTGTCATGTCACTCAAAATACATGCAGAAAGACTTCTCTTCCATATGGGTAGAGTGCCTTAAAACTCTTGCATGCTGCTCTCGCCTTTTTTTGCTGTATAAAATGGGAAGCATCCATTTTTAAACATTCAAATACATTCCCTGGCCAACTTCTCATTCCTATTTTGTTGGATGTTTTAGGCAGAACTTGCCTGATATATTAGAAAATTTTACACCTATGAAAGCTGCCATCTGCCACAGAGCCAGCTGAAATTTGAGACCTTAGTAAAATATCATGGTAAAAGATTCTGAGGTTGTTGCAGCTGATTGCAATGAGTCTGCATTCTTATCTATCCTTAACTGAGTCACTGCAAAGAACATTTAACTTAGTCTCTCTATCACAGGATATTTGATGTTGTTTTTACATCAACCTAGCTGAAACCTTCCAGCATTTCTAACAGACTCTGTTGATAGCTAACAAGGCATGTTTCAAGCTGTCTGTTCTTAACAAAGTCTCCTCGTTTGTTGTTTCTGGTTTTTTTTTGTTTTGTTTTTTGTTTTTTAAATCTAATTGAAAGTATTTATACAGAGCTTGAAATTCTAGACAGGCACAGGATTTGCTCAGAATAATTGCCAGTGTACAATGGAGACCTTTTCTATAGTATTTTTTTAATATATTTCCCCTCCTCCAGTCCTCTGGCCAAAGTAAATTTCTGCTAAGCAATGTCAAAAAACCATAGCAACTATCTTGTGACAGAGCTGAGGAGGTTTTGTTCTGCAGAGGACCCATTAATCACTACACTGCCCCAAGCCCACAGTCTCATCCAGTGTAATGCTGGGAATTTTCTGCTGAAAACGATTGCTAAATATTTGTATGGGTGAAGAGCTCCCTTCAAAGTGACCCACAGGAGGAAGGGTGTTACTTGTAGTGTGTGAGACTCAAGGGATGGGTGGAGCAGTTCCCATCCGCAGGCAACGGGAGTTTTCGCTTTAGTCTGGTCAGGGGAAAGAGGATTAGGAGCAGGGCATTTGCCGGGGGAGTGGGTCAGAGGCAGGCTGGTGGGGCAGCAGGGCAGAGCAGAACACTCACTGGGCTCCTCAGGGCATTTGTTCAGCGGTTCTCCATCGGGTGCAGGTGCTGGGGCTGCAGTGCTGCTCAGTAGGTGCCACTGCTCAGGGCAGTAACGTGAGCTCCCGGCCCTCAGCAGCTCCCTGGGCAGCCTCCACCTCTCTCCTAAGTCTATCCCTCTAGTCAGGATTTTAAGGTCACTTCTCTAAGGCCCCAGGTTCCTCCCTGTCATGGAATCATGGAATGGTTTAGCTGGAAGCTTAAAGATCATATAGTTCCAATTTCCTTCTGTGATCAGGGACACCTTCTACTACACCAGGTGGCTCAAAACCCCATGCAACCTGGCCTTGAACACTTCCAGGGATGGAGTATCCACAGCTTCTCTCAGCATCCTTCTCTGTCACCCAGTCATATTTCCTCTTTTATTTAATTGTTAAATGTCAGCTATTACTTGCTAGTAATAATTACTTGCTAGGGTTTTTGAATAGTATCAGTTCAAGTTTTCAGGGGAGTCTAGCATTCAGAATATGTCTGCAATTAAGGCTCGATCCTTTGAAACAGTCAAAAAATTCCCACTCACTCACTGCATTTACTTACTTACTTAGTCCATAAGACCTTACAGCTGCAGTAGAAATCTATCCCACTGGAATTTGTATTGAATATATTAGCTGCACTGACACAGTGTCATAGTGCCTTGACTTTGAAAACTTATATTCCAGAAAATCAGCAATTGGGAAATCTAAACATGGCTCTTCCTGTATCCCAATTATCAGTATTTACCATGCATACACAAACAATATACTCCTTACAACCCTTATGGTATTTGCCACTTTCATATAGTTACACAGAAAAACACTCACTCTGTGAGCAGCTGGATAGAGGCAAGAGTGGTTGTTTGTACATGGAAGAGGGGTAGCCCTCAGCTTCTGGAGTGCCTTTTGGATGGAAAATAGGATCCTGTCTTGCCTAATGATTTATGTGAAAACATGTCAGTGCTTCTCAATGCCTCCAAGGGGATGTTTTCCCACAGAAATTTGCATATCTGCCCTGGTGCTGTCTTCACGTCTTTTCACCAGGCCATGTTTTGCCTTCTCTTCACGGGACAAAGATGGTATTAACAGCCAGGGCCTCATGGTGTGCCACTTCCTTGCAGAAATGTTGATTCCCTTTTGAGGCCCCTAACTGCATTCAGGGTGTCTTTGCTTTGCTTTCCCTCCTGAAGGAGAGCTAAGGCCATTTGAGAGAGACCTGCTCCTTCTTCTCTAAGTCAGGGGAAGTCATATCATGAACAGGGGAGGTGAAAATATCTTGCTTCAGCTGCAATTGCACAATTGTTATCATATTGCTGCTAAATATAACCTCACAATAGGTTTGGGGGGTTTGGGGCTCTGTCTCTGATATCCCTTTTGTTAGGTTGTTTTTTTTTTCAAGTGATAACTTTTTCTCAACATTTTCTTTGTAGGTGTGGTGACAGACTAGTGTCCTGTGCTTAAATTGCAAAACATTAATTCTGTGTAGTGTATTGCATGTTCAGCTTGAAGAATAACCACATATTTTCTTTGTTTATGTATAAGGCCCACCTCTCAGTTTACGCCAGCCTAAGGAGTGTTTAGCTTCCTTTCAGAAACCTAACTCTGGGATTTTTTGCTTGTTCACATTTATGAGCAATGGCAGTGTATTCCTGAAGAAACAGTTTGAAAAACAAAGTAAGCACTGGTGAAAAATGTGAATTAACCAGTGCTAATTGGTTAGCCTGACACCTAGGTTGGCATGTTTAGAGTCTGGTGCAACTCCAGTGAGGTCAGGATGAAGTCTACATCTACATCATCTACATAATTTAAACCAGGATATGAGAAAGCAAATAATACCTAGACTGCAAACGATGTTTTTCAATAATTTGTCTGGAGAAAAAAAGCCTTCAACATACATGCCAAATATAGAACTAAAAACAGCAATTATATTTTAAACTTTCTTATTGTGTAACTAGTCAGGACCTATACTTGTTAAAATTGTTGCTTCATCCAATGCTTTTAATTGTGGTTTTTAGTGTCTGGCCAACTTTTATTTCAAGAATATCCTTTTATTTTTGCCTTTCTGAACTTAGACATTTTCACCCATTGGTATGCAAAACAATAAACCATTGAATTTAGTGGTTAAGGAATAGATTCTAAGCTTTACACATACTATATGCAATGCATATAAAAGAATGAAAAAATCCATCTCTTTTCCAGTGCACGTCTTCAGGTGCTCAGAATCAGCAATAATTTTGGTTTCCTTGTACAGCTGTAATAAATTACCCGATCTCACTATTTTACTCTCACACGCTCTATTCTGCCTTCATCCATCTCCCAGTTATGAATTACTAGCATTGTGAAGGAGGCACACTCTTCGTTTTGTTGAATGTTGTAAAATATTCACCAGAATCATATAAGAATTTGTTCTGCTGCTGGCAGAAAGCAACTCCATAAACAATGTGCTCCTTTGTTTGCCTGAAGCATAGTAACACATGGATTATGTGTAACAACCATCCATAGGGCTTTTATTTCATCTCCATTCAGGCTCTGTGTGTTTTGCACTGCTTTTAATGAGGCTGCCTGAACTATGGTAACCCCGTGGTACATTTGTAAGCAAAAGAGATATTGGATGAATCAGCCCCTTCCAGGACTGCATTATGAGGTGATCTGCTTTCATTACAGGATTTATTTTATAGGTGGTAGACCTCAGCCAGAGGATGCTGCAGGCACAAGCAACACTTACCCACTCTGTAAGGCCAAGTTCAGGGTCTGCATGAATGTGAATCTGCTTTCCCACAGTCAAATCTTTCATTGCATGGCTTGAAACACAACCATTTTTGCGCATGACCTCTCCTTTGCTTCCCCTCTGCTTCAGACTCATACAGGAATGATTGATAGTCCTTTATAAAATACTCCATAAAGAACTATTTTACTTCCCCATGAGCATGAAAGCTTGGGTCCCCATATACATAACAAGTACAAAACCCAGCATCTCACAGCAGAATGAAAAGCCTCTTCTGCTTTCTGCCTTTCTGAAGTTGTGAAGGTTTCCCTTCTGGAACTGTTTATTCCCTACAATAGAGCTCACTGTTGGCAAAACTAACCAAACGCATATTTATATAAGTACAGATAGATGGCTTTTTTTTTTTTTTAAATATAATTTATCAATTTTACCAAAGCCATCCATGATTCTCAAGTGGCATAGTGCCCTGGTTATCTTTTGAGGTTTGCTTGAATATTTTCACTACCTTCTGTTTGTTCTGCTGCTTTTCAGTCTCTATTCTGTCTCTATCAGTCTCTATCAGTTCTGCTGCTTATCAGTCTCTATCAAAAACTAGGTAGTTTTTGCCTAGGAAAACCTGTTGCAATACAATTATAAGCATGATAACAAAGTGGATAAAACCAGAGCAATGTTCTTTGTTCACAGGCCTCACCTTCTCTTGCTAGACACATTTTCTGTATGTCACTTGAAATGTTCAGATGTTAAAAACTATAGCTCAAGCAATACTCGGCTTTGCTTAGAGGACCCAGTAAAAAAAACAGGAAGTGGTTGGAGAAATGCAAGAGATATAGAACCACTGAATGGTTTGTCTTGGAAGAAACCTTGAAAATCATTAGTTCCACCCCTCTACAGTGGGCAGGGACATCTTCCACAAGATCATATTGCTCAAAGCGCCATCCAACCCAGCCTTGAACACTGCCAGGGATGGGGTATCCACATCCAGAAGCTATTGCTTTGGATAACACCCAGAATAGGACTAACCCTTAAGAAATTACTGTTGTTAGGCTTTTTTTCAGGTTTCATGTTTGAAAGGTGGCTTTGGGAAAGAACTACTAGCAGTGAGGTAAAATCAGGTTGAACTGTGAATTGCAAAGTCATAGTGAGAATCCCAACACCACAGGACTGCAAGTAACACCTTGTGCAGATTGTAGTCTTTGCCAGAGAGTAGAGCACTGAGATGAAAAGTACTATGAAGAAAAAGGGCGTCATCATACAACATAGCTTGTTATTATAGGAAAAGAAAAAAGTCTAATGATGAAGACATATTAATTAACAAAGAAAACTGCTTGGAGGAAGACTGAAATTTTCTAGGTTGTGACTTGTTTAGTTTTTTCTTTTTCTTTCAATAACAAATCAACCCCAAACAATCCTCTCCTCAGCTCTGTTTTCTGTAAGAGCATACAGTAGCAGGCTTAGGGAATTAACCATAGTGTTAATTTTACTTTTTAATACAGAAATCCTTTCCAATTTCCAAGCACTTCTAATTTCTGATATTACTAGTGCAATTGTAGCCCCTCTACTGCATACATTTCCTGCTGTCATAAACATCTGTGTGTGTGCATGGATGAGATACAGCAAGGTAAAGAGACAGACCCTGAATGTCATGGTGGGTGCATTGCTTTGCTGTAAATCTCAGTTTTGGCACCAGCATTATGATGTGCCAGTCTCCAAATGCCAATGAGAGACTGAACTGCCCACAAGACAATTTCTGATCTCCCAAATGAAAATGTTCATTACACTTTTTGTGCATGCACTGTATGTCATTGAGCTGCAGAAACAGGCAGCACCTGCATACTCTTGAGAAATGGATGTAGCAGACAGAAATTTGCAAATGTATTGTGAAGCACCTAAGAAGTCTGATGACGAAGCTGAGGGGAGGGCTTTTTTGATGAATATTTGTGTTGCTCAGTGATAATCAGGGCTTTTCTGTTTATTTTTTCTTTGTGTTTTAATGAATATAAAGGCATGCAAGTTAGCTACCTGGGCACTTATTTTCATTACAATTAACAATTAATTAATTTACAACCTCTAATTTGGCTGAATTTAAATACAGCACGTTTCAAACTCAAGGCTCTGGAAGGCACGTAAAACATGCATGCTGTCTGAAAGTCCTTATCAAATTTAAATGATACCACAATGTCTTGGGAAGTTGCATCTGAAAAGTACATTGACTAATACTTTGGGGAGATGTTTCAGATAACATGGAATACTCAATTCCTCCCACCTGTCATTCTCCTCTTTTACTTAGTTCTAATATTTTCTCAGAAAAATTTGGCTATGTGCCCCTCTGAAAACAAGCTGCAAATTTCCATTGCTTTTCATTCCGCATGGATCTTTCAAGAGGCTGTAAGTACTGTAAGACACAGTGTTTGAATGTGTCACCCCAGGAGTCAGTCTTTAGTAGGCCGAGTGAAGACAGAATGAAGACTGAAAAACTAGAGCTAGTTAACAAGTTTGTTAGCAGGGATAAATCCTGTATTTACTACTTTCTACTGTGAATAAACCCCAAATATTTGGGGGTTTGCATTCTGTGTTGGGTATCTGGCAAGATGACACAACAAGCCTGAGAATTATTAATTGCCTTTCTTTCTTTGGTAACCTATCTCTAGTTGTAATAATGTAACTCATTTTCAAAATTAAAACTGGAAAGTTGGCAAGCAATCACCAAAGGACTGACAAAGGAATTTTTTTTTTCCCCATTGAGTGAGAATAATAAATATTTTTAGGCTAAATGAAATTTCAAAAATGGCAAAAAAAATGCAGACCGGTTTGAAATCTACTGCCTTAATGCTTTTGTTTAAATGTACATTAGCAGACATTTAGCTTACTAATTGCCCAACAAGAAACTGTGCAACAGTTGTAGAGATAAACTGCCTTCGGTTATCTGACATCCTGGACCGGCTTTTGTGCTGATCTGTACGTGAATGTATCTGCCGCTGGCGGCAATGAGGCTACGCTGATGTACATCGGTTGAGATCTGCGAAACGAAAACAAATTTGGTTTTCTCCCTTCTGCGCTCACTCCCCCAGCCAGCCGTAATTTGACCAAATCCCGTTCCGGGATGTAGCGATGGCCATCATCACGATGGTACCCGCAGCCGCGGGCTCTCCCCCGCCTGCGCCGGGCAGCGTGCGGGCTGCGGGCGGCGCTCGGTGAGAGCCGGGGGCCGTGCCTGCGCCCAGGGGGAGATCCCCTCGCACTTCATGCTTGGCTGGCACTTTGTCCGCCGCTCAATGCTCCCCCCTCGGAGCCTTTGTGCGGCGGGGGCCAGGCGATGGCCACGCCATGCCTGGACAGAGCATGACCAGTCTGGCTGCAGCCACTCACCGCCGCGCTTCTTCTTACATCACCGTCAGCCCATGGCTTGGCGAGACGCAGCCTAACAGGCTCCTCGTTGTTTTTCCTCTTTTCATGGACAAGAAGAAAGCCTGGGAAAAGAGCAGGGATCCCAGACCTTCCTTGAGAACAGCCGAATATTGTCTGCATGGTAATGAAGGGAACAAAACCGCAAACACACAGCGCTCTCTCCCCCGGCAAGCCGGGACACACAAAAGCGGGGTGTGTAATCGGAAGGAGCGGGCGAGGGCAGCGCGGTGTGCGAGGAAATAACCTCCAGTAACCCCCAGCGCAGAGCCTGCTGCGGCTCCTGGGAAGACCGAGCACTTCCCTTTATCCTGTTTTTCATGGCAATGTCCTCGCAATTGATTTGGAGAGTCTGTGTCAATATGGTAGCACAGCAGCCAGATCTCTTTCAAAAAAAAAAATAAAAAAAAAATTGTAACACATGGTGTGCATTTATGATTCCAGTTTTCTATTACACCCACAAAGTCAAGATGGGTACATTATCACAGCTCGTCCTTGTTTTTGCAAGCTCATCTTTGTTTTTGCAAGCTCCTGGTATTTTCTTAAGAGAACGTAATTCCTTCTTTGCTCTGTTTTGAAATTCAAAAGAAGCTTATTTTTTCTGTTTGCAATGCGGTTTTCATTGTTGCTTCTTTCAAAGGTGGAAAAATGGATTCGCATTGTAAATACTTTGGAAACCATAAACCCATGAACCATTTCTGTCTGTTGGGGAGAGGTCCAGCTTCTGTGAACATTCTGTTTCTCACAAAAGTCCATCTCTTCACAGCCAGGCATAATGTTCCTATGGAGGAAAAACACGGTTGTCATGGGAAACTGTGATCATGGAAAGAAAAACAAGTTTTGTGAGCCATTAGGGGACTTGTTTCTCTGTACCATGAGGGCAGGCAGCAAGCTTGTCCTTCTCAGGAAACTAGAGCAGTTTGGCCATGGGGTGGTGAGCTCTTGGAGGACTTCTGACTCTTCCACCACACCTCTGCATGGGCTGTCTTCTAGGACTCTCCAGGCAGACATCCTCCTCACGCCCGCCTTTGTTCCCTAGTTCTGTTTCTGCTTCATGTGATACTGCTTCTAAAATGTCAATAAGTAGGATGCCATCCAGATGGCTAGAGGAACCCCTTTTACCCTAAAGCATCTGTTGGAGTTGCTAAATGAAAACTGTGATGCAGAGTTGGATGTATATCAAAATCAAACCCTAGGATGTGTTACATATGTGTTCATTGCATATAAGACATCTTTCAACTCAAAAGTTTCAGGGCTGCTTAACAGTCTTCCTCTGATATCTCTGCTTCATTTTTTAAACTTTATATTTTTGATCAGGGTCGAACAGAACAGTGGGCCAGAACTGTACCAGTGACCCATAAAGTGGCATTCATGCCTCTCTATTTCTGTTAGAATTTGTTTTCCTTATGTGCACTGCATACTGTTGCCTCATAACTCTTGTGTGACTGACCAACACACTCAGGTTTACTCCTGCTTTATTACATGCTGCATAGTATGAAAAATATATTAAAAAAAAAAGATCTCTAGAAAAATATAAAACTTGTACTTTGTTGAACTGGGTGCTGTTCATAAAGCTTTCCTGATCTCTGCAGTAATAAATTCATCCACCAGTGCATGAGATCTGATTATAGCCTTGCACCATGACAAATGTTACCACTGGTTACAGAATTATCCACTAATTAAAAAGAAGTTTCTATAATTAAAAGAGTCTTCATTCAGATGTGCTTGTACAAAGAAAGACCTCAGTTCAAGTTCTGAGCTGTGATAGTGGACTCTGACAGGCAGAAAATGGGAGGAATTGTCTCAGCTTCATATGCTACTCTGAGTTTGATGGTAATTAATTATGTAAATAGTTGTGTGTTGTTCATTTCTGTCGACAAAACACACATGCACATGCAGATGAATCATGGCTTCCCATAAGGAGCTAACAAGTGCAGTAAGTTTGCAAATAGTCTTGCAGGAGATTTCTTGACAGTGGTTGCAGTCGGTTGTCCAAACAGACACTATCCAAGAACTGTGTCAGTTCTGTAGTGGTATTAGCCCAGGTAGAACAAGGATCTTATAACCGATTTTTTTTTTTATCCTAAAACATAATTTGATTTACTAAACACAAATAAAACTAATGCCTAAACACACTAGTCTTGTTCAAACCATGTCTACTTCTCTCAGAGTCTAACATATTCCTAGAAAAATATTGACAGGGATGTATTTTTCCTTACTTGGCTGCAAGATTAGATAAAGTACAAAAGCAAAGCTTGGCTTCAGCATCTTTTCCCAACGATTAAGAAAGCAGTTCAAGCAACTAAAATAGGCTGTATCAAAGGTATTTTTTTTGTTCAAGAAGTGGATATGCTGAGCCTGAAGTCATTGTCGAGCCAATTTACATGTTGGACAAAGCATTGCTTCAGCTTTCAGATCTATGCATAACTCTTTAGTGCCCTCCCCTGTCCCAGTGTGGAAATGCCTATATTTGTTAGGGAAACTTTAAGTATAGTTAAGAAAATAATATTGTGACTTTTTTGCTAAACTGAAATGTTACTGTTGTCTGTTTTATCTCTCATATCAATATGTTTGTCTTAAAAGTGGGAAGGGAGCATTTAATTTATTCAGAGAGCAAGAAATCAAAAGGACCAAAGGACTGTGCGTGTGCCATGTTTTTGTTTCACATATTGTTTTCCAGGGGTCATAATGATACTGAATTCTCAGTGAAATATGTCAGAGAGGCAAGTGGAAAAAAATAAGTTAACAGTTAAACTCACTACTCTCTAGGTCAGTCGGGTATTCTTCCATGTAGGTCCTTTAGCATTGTGTGCATTTCTCCTGGATGGAAGGGAGGACAAGTGTGCTATGTGTGCTCTCTAAATCAACACATTGCTCAAAGAAAGAATGAACGTAAAGGCGGTGGAGCCAGTGTACAGGAGAATGAAGTCAAATATCTACTGTGTGTGCAGATGCAGGAGACTCACCTCATCCATACTTTTAGATGGCTTAACTGGCCCTGTGCAGGGCCAGGGTAGCATGTCTATAACCTCTCTGCCCTGGGACCACATCCCTGCAGCCTCACTGTGTGCTACTCTGTGCCAGTCCCATGCAAGAGCAAGAAGGTGTGATGTGCAATTGAGAGACTCAGATTTCCTTGGACTTTGAGGAGATGTTACCTGAAACAGCTGTGGTCCTTTCTTGGAAAAGGACTGTTGTTTCACACCCTTGGACCAGTGCTTCTATAGTATTTCCTTACATAATATCTGTCTCATTTCCTTCCTAGTAAAGAATGATTTTCCCTAATGATACTGTCTCCTCTGCCTGTCACATCCTTCCTGCAGGAATTGGAATTCACTCATAAATTAAATTACCACATTCCTGTCTGTCCTTTCTCCTTGATAATATGTAGCTTTTGTAGCTTTGATGAGCATGTAACCAACACTAATATGAGAAGTATCAATATAAGCAGCATGAAGGTGGTTTTGTGGGTTTGTTTGTTTATTTGGTGAGGTTGTTGTTGTTATTTGTTTTATCTTATTTCATTATAATTTTCTGGGTTAATTCTGTGATTGTAATTTTCTGGAGTAGAGAGGAATTCAAGTCCTGCTTTCCACTGGTTTCCTTCTGCCTTGCAATATGTGCTAAAATAAGAGTCTGTCCATCTGTCTTCCTGCGGTACACAGGTACTTTTTGCATGACTAAAATTGGATCTAATGTCCCACAAGACACTTATATGGGTTAGCTTGTCTTAACGTGCTTTAAAACCAAGTAAATGGAAGAAAGAGACAGTAACTAGAATATATAGGTCAAAGATTTCTTCATCCTTCATTTAATCCAGTTATTTTAAAAAGTGGCAGGAAGTAATCCTAAAAGCTGAGCTATTCCAAATCAATTATAAACATTGCTTTGAAATCCCTCATGGGTTTTATTTTAAATTTCAAAATAGTTTTGTAAATATTTTTGTGTTTCAGTTGAAATCCAACAAAAAGCTTGTTTATTTGCTGTATAGACTTCACTTTGAGATTAAAGCTTCAAGACCTTTGCATGCACTGCAGATGCACTCACAGACATCTAGATAGATGTCTGCCCATAGTTGTTCAGAACTAAAAGGAAGAGTGTATTCTCTTCTCAGATATGGCTAATTAGGAAAAGGGGAGGGAGATGGAGGATATTATTATGAAACAAAAGCAGTATTCCAGAAATGCAGCATGGAAGACGAGTAAGACCATGTTTCAAGGTCTTGATGAGCATGAATCCATACCACTGTTTGGCTGTTGTATATTTCACAGCACTCACCCACTGACAGGATTTCCAAAGGCAGCACTCCTGTGATCTCTCCCTCCTCCTGCAGCCAGCCTATCCTGTTGTGCTCTCTGTCCATAGTGACTCCTGAGTCAATTCCTTTTCTGTCACTGCACCTCTTTGAAGCTGAAGCACTAAAACATGAGAACTATTATGCTGCTGTTTCTTTATCTCAAACACCAGGGTAATTTATCTTTGTCTGCCTTTTGCTGAAATAGATGTTGGGGCGCAGGGCTGGATATGGCTGCTGTTCACAGCAATGAGAAATTATGTAGCTGTTGCTAAGTGTTCAAAACCAGGATGTTGTTATAGTTGGCCAGATGTCATTAAATGCTTCTAGGTTTAACAAAAGGTTTTTGTGAGGGATAAAGGTAAGAAAAGATTATGCTTCTGTAGGTATTCAGAAAACTGAAACGAAAATGGTTTCTGTCCAAAAAAGACACAGCACAAATGGGTTTTGCAATATGATGATGTTCAAATCTGTGGGATGCAGAATGACAGAACTAGCCAAGAGAAAAGTCTACAAAAGACGATTATGAATAGGCATGGGTGAAAACAGAGAGAGAATTCTAGATGTTGTTTAAAAAGGACAACCTTTACCTGTTTGCTGAGAAACTTGCCCTTGTTGTTTATTTTCTCTTGCACTGAGGAAAGGTGGCTTTGAACATTTTTTGTAATAAGCTAATTCCTATCTAAGATATGCTGTCCTCTGGCAGTTGCTCCTGCATTTGAAATAACTCACAAGAGCTCAGACTCCTGGGTCTCTGCTCAGGCCAGAAAGAGGTAATATAATTTTTCTTTGAAAGAGAAATCTGTTACATTTCTATATTTATCCAGAAATAATAGGAATTGTGTAGTATTAGTGTTCCTAACTGAGCTGCTGAGCTGGATTAAGTTTCTCTACTCCTGGATAAGTGCATGGCAAGCAGCAAACCCATCCATTGCCTGTGCTTCACCGGAGTCTCAGCACACAGAAATCAGAATCACAGTCACTGCACTTTTCAACTCCATCTGAAAGGCAGAAAGGATTAACCAGAGTCTCTCAGCAGATGACTATGATGTATTGGAAGGCAGTGTAGAAAATACTGTAGGTTTCTAAGTATGCAAATATCTTGCTGTTATGATTTACAAATTAGATTCCTCAATGCTACTGGGAACACGTGTATTTCCAACTGTAGGGTTCTCAGACTATCCTGCTTCTACAGTCTCTCTGAATTTTTAGCAGGAACAAGTTTTCAAATGGTAGTCGATTTATATTGGCAAAATGCAGCTTTACTTTCTTTTCTGTCAAGAAGTGCTTTTGACTTGTTGGGCTGCAGCCTGAAGCTAGAAAATTTCACACAGGAGCTTGAACAAAACTAATATACTGATGTTCAGCAGTGGTTGTGAAAGGGTTAGGCTCTCTCAGTTGCTAGATTTTTCTGCTTTGCTTGGAATTTTGCTCTTCTAGAAGAGAGACATTATTTTTGAACCACATGCTTGGGGAAACCTAAACTTAGTTTCACAAGGCAGAAGCCCCTAAAGGTCTTTGATAGCATCCAGATCAAATGCCCTCAAATGCAATCTATCCCACATCCATCATTCACCATTTGTGTGGTTGCCATCAGCTGAAACTTCCAGCTCTTTGGAATGCTCTGCTGCTCTTCCTTACAAAGGCATAGAGCCTGATGCCATGGACCTTGTTTCAGCCTTTCTTTTCTAGGAAAGAAATCTCTTTGCTTTTTCAGGTGACACTGTTGTTTGCCCTAAGTTATTGACTAATGGCATATTGAACAGCAGAAATGCAAACTAGCTAGTTACATGTTAGATTAAATATAATTGTGTTCTTGTTTTAAGACTAATAGCTCTTCTAGTTGCTGAACTCTGAAAATTTTCTGTATTTTATGTTGCATTCTTGAGGCAAAAAAACCTGCACAGCAGATATAAAGCAATTCTTTCTCCTCAAAGCTGCAAAAGTTAACGAAGGGTAAACATTTCTTGTGAAGAGATCTCCATTGTTAACATGCATAAATCAGGTTATCTAGTAAAAATTAAATATATTTGAAGTTTATATTAATTAGGTATATTTAGCATGTTTTTCAAATGTTGTGCCTCCAAAAGACATCAGAGCAGCAAGAAGGTAAGCCAGGCTGCCAGGAGAGACAGTGAATATTGGCATATTCACTGGATTCAGTGAAGTTAAAATGCAACCATTTTAGTTCAATACAATCCAGAGCTCTTGCCAAATCTCGAAAAAAGCAAATTGCGAGCTGTCTTTTGGACACAAAATGAGCTATAATCTTTAAGATTATCTGCAGTACAAAAGGCATTTGAAGACATGTAGTTGTTTGCTTAAAGATTCACTATTTTTTTTCTCCTTTTGACTCAGGCCATACAGTGCCCTGGGTATTTTTTCTAACTTTTTCTCCAACAGATTTCAAAACTCCTAACAACAAATCACTTCTCTGATCTCTTATTCTGATTGTTTTTTCTGTTTCCTGCAGATGACATTTTCCACCACCAAGTTTTGTCTTTGACAGCAGTGGTTTCTTTCCTCTAAACAATTTCCTTGATGTATTTTACTGTCTGTTGAGTAGTTTTTGCCAGAATTTCTCGGGCTTGCTGAATTTTTCTCTCTCACCTATATTTAGCAGCACACTTATATGTGTTCTCATCCTCATTCTCTTTTGCTCTAAATTTGACCATAGAGTTTCATTCTTCTTCCTTTAAAGCTTTTTCGTTTTGATTCCCTAATCCATTCCTCCATCAACTGATCCAGGATTTCTTAACATCTTTGAAGCTTTTGTTCTGTAGCAAATCTTTTGCTAAAGCTCATCAGCTTTGACCAGGTGATTAACTTCAGGTGCCTATGTCTTGTCTCTGTGCTGGATCAACTCACGTCTCTTCTTTTCTTCAGTTTCTTTCAAAGACCTTTTCTCAAAAGCCCATGAAGGCTTGCATCTGAGCAGATTATGGTACAGGTCTGTAGTATCCTTCTCCATGATCTGCTTCTTTCTCAGATGTTTTTCATGGAAACATTTCCTATACTCATCTCAGACCTTTGATCTTTTAATCTTTTCCTTGTACTTTGTTTCTTTCTCATGTGCCAGTCTTTGTCATCTCATCTCTTGTAAGGCCATTTCTTTCACCCTGTTCAGACTGTTGCCACTCCCCTGGACTTTGCCCAACAGCTGCCATTTCTCTTTGTCTGTCTGTCTGTCTTCATTCCTTCCTTCATTTTCCTTCCTTCCTTCCTTCCTTCCTTCCTTCCTTCCTTCCTTCCTTCCTTCCTTCCTTCCTTCCTTCCTTCCTTCCTTCCTTCCTTCCTTCCTTCCTTCCTTCCTTCCTTCCTTCCACATGAGAATCATCTGTGGAGCTTTGTGGGTTCAGACCTAGTGGTAGCCACAGCTGTGAGTGCTGTTGGTACTTAAGCCCAACAAGGACCTGAAGAGCAATTTTTAGCCTTAAATCCCTTTGTGAATATAGCCTCTAACAGCTCTTCCAACAAGGAGTTCTTGGACCATCTGCTGGGAAGGCTCACCATGGAGCTCAGCACTGTACCACAAAAGGCTGATTGGCCTCTTTGCTTTGGAGTTGTGCTAGGGAGCAGAGTGCTGGGAGATCATGTTCTTCTGGTGCTGTTACAAGAAGTTGCTGGGATTTACACCAGCAGAAGCGCTTTTTAATATCAGCATGTCATTAAGCAGTACAATGAGGAGTATTGATTCACCCTGGAAGTTATGAAGATGTAGGTTGCTGTGACTATGTCTTTAATCAAAAATCAAGAGCCATAGTCTTCTCAGAGGCAGCTTTCTCTTAAATCCTCATTGAAAGAGGCTGCTTTTTGTTAGTCCTGTAAATGACTTTTAGCTGATTTTAACAAGAAACATTTTATTTTCAATATTATTGTAATATAGGTATTTTAGTCAGTTTTTAATATCTGAAAATCAAAGCACTGTATAAATTTTCTTCAATTTATTGACTTTATTCAGCATAAGCTCTGTTTGGTGACTGAGGAGTCTCCATTTGACATATTCTTTAACTTGTCTTCAGCATTAAGTACTGCATACTGTCTTGGGTACTTTGGTGTGAGTTTTCTTAGGTAATACTCCATTGTTTAAAATTCAACTCAGAAAACTTGATTATTTCAGTACTCTGGTACAGTTTCTTTTCACATGCAGGTTTTTTTAAATGCAAAAAAGACTCTTAAACTGTGAGTGAACAATAATGCTGGCCTATCCCTCCATTTTGTGTATATCTGCCGCTCTCCTGCAACATGTAGAATGTTTCATAATGAGAAGAGGTCCTGTCCTCACAAGTAACAGAGATAATTCAGTCTTTGGACTGTGTATTAGGCAGCTGCTAAACTTAACCTCAGATCAGAGAGCACACAGAGAATGATGCAAATGAAAGCAGACGGCCTTCTCAAACTATTTATCTCTGAATTCATAAAGTTGTGTGTGGAAATGTTATGTATGGAGATGAAATACAGAGGGACCAGTTGTGTCTTATGTAAAAATCATGTTGATGGAAACAAGGGGGAGAAAATGCAGTGTAACTGATCAGAATGCTGTCAGCATGTTGAAAATTGGAGCATCTTTATCCTTAAACAGCAACATTCCTCGTGGAAAAACAATTTCAATGAAAAGAAGATATTTATACCAATGCTATTCATATTGTTCCTGAGAAACTCATGCATCTTCCTAATGTGTAAAAAAGTACATTCATCTCAGTTTTAGAGATGAGGAACAGAACAAATGAACAGCAAATGTCTGCTGAGCAAACAAAGCTCCTGTCTTTTCTGACAGGTTAGCACCAATGTGCTCTTCCTCTCTGACATGATATCTAAACATGTGTATTTGTAACATAGTTTTGATGTATTGACATAACTGCAGCCTGAGTTACTTGCCATACACATGTTTACATCATCAGTGATGGCACGTAGTCAGAACTGAATTAACCTCCTTTCTTCATGTTGTGACAGGTGGTGGGGAAATTTGGCTCAAGGTTGACCTAAGATATACATATCTTCTCTGCATAATATTTTTGTCTGAAGTATTGAAGGATCAGCATTTTGCTGAAGATACACTTTAAAAAGAAAGGTGTGAGGATTAGTTCCTTGGTCCCTCACATCATTTGGAGGAGGCAGCTCCAGAAGGGATGCTGGATCACATACAGTTACTTGGCCATTTGTGAGAGAGCACAATAGCTCCTCTGCATCTCTTTCTTTATCCATGACATACTTCACTGTTGATATTTTGGCCACAGTTTGTGTGCCATATCCTTTCAGTAAGCTACAACACTACTTGAAATAGGCAAGAACATGTTATTTAAAGGTGATATTAATGGTAGGAATAACATAATTTACATAATAGTCGCAGTTATTAAGGCATGTAAAAGTGCCAATCTGCTGCCTATTTAGTCTCTTAGACTATAAAAGGGAAATGGTCTTATGCTGATGGTCAAAATGCACTCCTAAAAGTTCATCAAAACACTGTCTTTTTACTCTTCTTTTCTGTGGGCACGGTGCCGTGTTATTGAGATGCAGATTAATTTGTGTAGTCAGTCATGCAACAATGTCTGTAGCTACTTGAATATTAAAATATCTGTACAGATAAAGTAGCAGTCTAAATAAGAGCCAAAGACAAATATTTTGTGGTATTTCATTCCTGGTAGCCAGGATGGCTGCATAAGGAGGGAGATCAAGCTCCCTTCTCACCTCCTTGCGAGCTGCAGCCATTCAAACACATTTATCACTAAACAGCATCAATAATATACAGCTATGAGAGCTAAAGGAGAAGTGGTTTATTGTTTCCTGCTGTCACTGTTTGCTACTCCTGCAGTTTAGCTACAACCTTTGGCTGCTGATGTTATGTGTTTGTTTTACAGGATCTGATATAGAGGTGTGGGGTTCATACTTTGGATTAAATATAGCTGGCCATAAAACTTCACTGTGAAACGAGGCCACAGTTAGAATGCATCTTTCATGATGCAGTCAGATACAGTCAGTGGGGCTGAAGGAGATAAGAGAATTAAAGACATTGAAATACTTTTTTTTCATTTCTTTTCCTGAGGAAATATATTAAGTATATGAAACAATGCCTCTCTGTTATGAGAAATGCTGGAGGTGAAAGATTTCCCACATTTGGACCAAGGTAGATTGCTTGTGTCACATGTAGTAAACAGCAGATGGCTGCAAGCATAAGGGGAAAGAATGTGTATTTGACAACCTTATATTAAAACTAAATAAACCAGTTCTTCAGCTGGCATAGAAAGGTGTCTGTCTATTGATTCTGACAGAGATTTACTGGTGTACATGTGGCTTGTCCTGAGAAAATGTTTCTCTAAATATCAATGAGTGGTCGGAGGTTTTACACAAGAGATAGAGCTGATCAATACAATAAATATTTAACCTTCCTCAGAATATTTGCAGCCAGGATATTGGTCCAGCTTAGGCCAGAGAAGAAGCTGACTTTGACATTCAGATCCCAGTGTCTGAGGGTTTTGAATCTGCTGTCATAAAGGCAGTCACTTGTAAGCTGTCCTATGCTAGCCCATCTGCTGGGAGAGAAGCCACCTACCAGAGCAAAATGAAACTTTTGTCCCTTGATGGTACACACAGGTATGAACTGTGAAAGCAAACGCTCTCATCACTGATGCTAACATTTGTTTTGACTATCTCAAGGTTCCAAAAAAAGATCAAAATTTTGGAAGACAAGGCTGAAGGGTTCATGGAGCAGGAATTCCTCTTTCGTAGTCCAAGCAGCTCAGCCCATGTGGATTTTGCTATCATACCCATCTTTTTCACTTAAAGCTGCCTTGGAAGCGAGAGGCATTCTGGATGGACTCCAGTAGGGAGCACTAGGAGGCTATTGCACATGCAGCTCTGAGGAATTGCACTGAGATCAAATGGCTTGAGGATTAATTTGTTTCTGCTATTTTGTCTTTTAAGGGTGACTGTATTAATGTAGAAAACAAGAGAACCTTTTATGAGTGATCAAAGCTGTCATGTAAGAAATTGCCGGGAATTTTACATACTCCAGTTATCACCATGCTGGGTCAGACCACTTTCCTGAGAGAGGCACTTTAAATACAATTTCAGTTTGAGAACACCCTATGATTGCAGCAGAATCATTCATAACGTGTTTGGGGTCAGAGATTTTATCTCAAAGTATGTCCCACTAGTGACCGGGTTTCGTGTGTTATTGGTTGTGAGGAAGACTCTAATTACGTTTCCACGCTGTGTGGAGACTGGTTAACACAAAGAAATCTCGTCTCCTTTTGTGTTGTGCTCAGCCCAGCAGTTACTTTTGTTCTAAATTGGGCCTGGCAGCCTCTAGGGTGGATGATTGACATGTCAATGTGCTAACAGAAGCCAGAACCAATTCTCTTGTCTGACACCTCCTTTCCTGCTCCGAATATTAATGATGAGTGACCCAGCTGGATGAATGAAAAGTGCACACATCCCTTGTGGCTCCGTGCAGATGCTCAGAGATGACAGCAGGATTTGCCCAGGAGAGGACACAAGCCCATAAAGCCATCTGGTATTATGTAGTGAGCTTAATGTGTTCATTGACTTGGCCAAATGTTTGGTAAATCAAAAGTTGACAGGAAAGGATTCATAATATTTATGCTTAAAATGCAGTCAAAACATCACTGAGAAAAATAGGAGTCCTAGATGAATTCCTATTAAAACAGAAAGTAGTACAGCTCAGATTTTGAGCTGGGAAGATGGGCAAGGAAAATATAAAAATATTTAAGTTTAATATGTGTCACAAAGCAGTGATTTGCTCTAAAAGTGCCTTCAGTTACTCCATGATTGATTTCAGATAACACAGGTTATTGATGATCACCACAGGCTTTTATAGTACAATTTCCTAAAATGTCCAAATGAGCCAGCCTTGGAAGCCATTTTGCAGTCACTTGATACTTATCAATTCATTATTCTGATTTGGTTGAATCAAATAATCTGCTCTTTCTTAGTTTGGATTACATAATATTTATTGTTACATTGAAGACTGAGACTATTAAATGTGTAATCAGACAGTTAAGACTAGGTGGTATAATGCATAACCAAGGAGCAGATTTCTTTATTTAATCATGCAAAATTTATTTTGTTTTTCAGTGAAATAGATTCCCTTTTATAGTCTATGATTTAAGATTTTCCACGTAAATGTTTCTTTTATTGCTAGTATCTCAGCCAGCAATTCTGACCCAACAGGCAACCAGAAAAAATCCATATTAACATGCAATAGACTTTTTTTCTTTGTGAAGTTTAGATCTGGTTCAAAGGAAAAAAAAAAAAATCTTTTCTCGCTCAATTTGGCATATCATATATTTTATCTCCACTACAGTAAAAATGCAACCCATTTTCACCTTCAGTGCCTTCCTCATCTTCTGAAGATACTGTGGCTGAATACCCTTTGTATTTTCACAATATCCCAAAGATTGGCAATTCTTTTGCATCCATACAAGAGCCTCTTGTATCCGTGCATTGAGCAACTTTTGCAGCGATTATTGCAAACCTTTTCCCTTTCTCTATTTTCTCTTATACTGTATGACAGCCCAGTCAGACTCACCTGGTTGCTGTGAAACCATTTTGTCTTGCTCTTCAAATCCTTTTGTGTGACCCCATTTGATTACCTAATTATTTTATTTCCCATCTTGCACATTTTTCCTATTACCCCAAAGGCCCTTTGCAGTTTGCTTCTATTTCTCAGCTGTTGATGTTGCTCCTATTTTTACTTTGCAAGCTATATATCTCACCTCACTTTGCTGTCTAAAACCTGTATGTCTAATTTAAACCACATCTTTCAGTTCTCCTACAGTTAGTGGAGAGAAAAGATACCTTCAGAGCACATTTATTTTGTCTCAGTCCAAGATAAACACCTAAGATAATTGTGATGAATTGTCCTCTGGGTATTCTTTCCATACACAGGAAATCCAGACAATCAGTTTGTTTCATACCTTATGAAGTAGGGAAAATGAATCCCTGTTTAAAATCAGTTTGCTTAGAGTTTTATCAGGTGCCTGATTCCCTTCTGCCTCAGTACCTTAACCCCCTCCCTGGAATCCATTTTCTCAAACTTAGTGTGCTATTGAAATTTAAGCTTTCAAGGGAATAAACTGTTATTGTAAACATCCACGTAGGAAAAGCAAAAGTAAGGGATTTTAAAATAATTTTTTGTTGACTTCACAATGCTTCATACTGAACTTTTGTTTGTAGGGCATTGGGGTATTGCCATATTTCTGTGAGAATGTACCTTTCTGCTCGTTTTGTACAAAGACTTTATTAGCAGAAGGGTGTTCAAGCTTACAGATTAAACCAGCAATTTGCAGCAGAAGCCTGAGTAACACCTGTTACACCAGTCCTTCAGAGGCAGGGTACACCTGATGGCCACCACTGCCACATGAAGACTGGTGGTTCTGCAGTTCTGCAGACTGATGGCCATGAGTTTTTTAAATACAGCATGGGAAATATTTTTTTGTATAAGTATCCATTTGAACAGAACCCTTTCACTACATTACAGTAGTAAAATCAATAATAAAAAACCTGCCTGTAACATAATTTTATTAAAAAAAACCCCAACACAAACTCTGACAAAATATTAAGTTAAAAAGTTCTTTACTCTTGCATCTTAAAAATAGCCAAGGAGTTAATTTCTAAACAATTACAAAGAGAATCACTCTGGGATTAGACCTGCAATGACAAAATTCAGCTGCAAGCGCTTTTATTAACTTTTTCTTTTTTCCTATTTAAATGAATAACTAAATAATTGTGCCACAGAAACAGTAGGTCCAAGGTTCATAAAGAAAGTAGAGCTGCACTTCACAGATTTATGACAACTCAATGATCAGTGTCACTGAAAAGCAAGAATAAACTTTTCATCTGTTGTTTGCAGCCATATGGGTTGTGCCCTCCAATCTGAAGCAAGACAAGATGATGATAACTTTTAATGACAAAATTATAAAGAAATTCTTTTGTTAATATAGCTTCTTCTACTAGAATTAAAAAAATATATGATAATTATCTTATTCCAAAGGGCATTAACTTGCTTCAGTAAAAATGTTTGGTCTCTCTCATGCATACCAGTTTCAGCTTTGAAACTCACAGAAATGGCTTAATTTCATAGAATCACAGAATGGTTTGGGTTGGAATGGACACTGGAGATTATCTGGTTCTGATCCCCACTGCCATGGGCAGGGACACCCACTAGACCAGACTGCTCAGAGCCCTGACCTACCTGACCCTAAACACTCCCAGAGATGGGCATCCACAACTTCTCTGGGCAACTTGTTCCAGTGTCTCACCACCCTCACAGCAAAGAATTTCTTTCTGTTATCTAATCTCTATCTAATTTTTTTCAGTTTGAGACCATTCCCCGTTGTCCCATCACTGCATGTCCTTGGGAAAAGCCCCAGTGCAGCTCTCCTGCAGACCTCTTAGGTGTTGAAAGGCTGCTCTAAGGTAGTGAGCAGGTTCTCTGTAGGCTCTGCCTCCACAGTGTTCAGCCAAGGTAGTTTTGGTGCTGGAAACTGAATGGACATCACTGAGTTTTCTCACACTGATGTGAACAAATTCTGCCTGTGAAAGAGCAAAGTGGGTGTGTGTACATATTAATTCTTCTGGGTAAGCCACTCTCAAAAATTAAATACAAACAAAAATTCTGGCAGGAGAACAAAGTTCAGTCTGGGAAAGCTTGTCTCACAACAGAAAGTTCAGACCTCTCCAACAAAGAGAGTATCAGATTAGTGCCAAATTATTGAAGACTGAGCTGCATTGTTCCACTATTGAATGCTAAGAGAATTTGTCCTATTAGAGTTAGATTTAGGGAGGGGTGGGAGTGGGGACAGGTGAGTTTCCAGCTGCCATGGCCCAAGCAGAGAACCTGTGCAGGTGGGGAGGGTCTCAGCTGAATGGTAGAGGGTGTGCTGATTGTTGATGCTGTTACATCGTGGAACGCAGCTCTGTGTATCTGGGATGTTTAGAATATGGTATTAGGTTGGTTACTGTTCACTGCCAGGGGACACAAAGAATACCTTGGAGTAGAGAGAGAGGTATGCCCCCCCAGAATGGAATTAAGACAGTTCCAAATGGTCTGAATCACCAGAGAAGAGGTTCCTCTTTCCTCTCCTGTTAAATGAGATCTTAATTTTAAACTACTGAGTTTGGTCTACTAAATTTTCCCCTCAAATATGTAACTGCAAGAGCAGGAGGAGCAGTGCAGGAATACAGCTGGGGAGCAGACAGGAAGGTAGCTTGGCCATGGCTCTACATGTCTGCTCACAATGAACTTTGAGACCTGTGGGAAGCCTTCTCATTCTACTAGGATACTCACTGCTCTCAGGAGAAAGCCTCTTACAGGCTTCTGGGGGGACCAGGGGTCTGTACGTGCCATGCCTAAAGCAAAGGGAGTCAAATCCATTTGACTATGGGTAAAGGACACAAAACCAGGAAGGGAAAAATGAGCAAGTATGTATTATACAGGCTAGAGAGAACTGCTTCTTCCATACAATTTTATTCTACTCAGTTAATGTTAATTAGGTTTTGGTGTGGGGCCCTTTCAGGATATGAATGCATATATTAGCTATTGACAGCTATGAACAGACAATTTGAAGTTATAAATGGAAATAATTTATTTACTGGCATGATGAAACCTGGAAACCTTTAGTGAAAGACAGCAATTAAGGCACAGAGCAATAAAACTGGCAGAGGGAAGGAAAGAAGATATATTACTGGAAAAAGGACTTTTTATTCTACATTTGAAAAGGAGTAAACATGAATGATAAAACAGGCAGCACGGATTGAAGGGAGATAAGGAGCTTAAGCCCGCTGCATCAGCACCAACTGATGCTGCACATCCGCTCCTGTGGCATCTGATGGGGCTGAGTTTATGTCACTGCACAGGACACCCAGGCACCAGACAGGGAAAGGATCCCTTTATCAGCTGGGCACACCACAAACTCTGGCTTTCCTGTTTCTCCTCCAGGTTAAGTAAGAGCAATGAGAGCCTATCAGTGGCCTGACTAGACACAAGGCCAAGCATTATCCTTTCCTTGGCAAAATTCAACCTTTCTGGTGAAGAAGTGGTTCTGACTTAACTTACCTATGTGGATTGCTTTTATTTACAACTAAAATCAATACAAATACCACTGTGAGCATTTTTACTCAGGTGGAAAGCAGATTATTTCAAACATTTAGTTTATGTTTATTTCTAAAGTAGGAGAAATCCTACTTCAACCAAAAAACCTCTCAACTCCTACATAAGCAATGAACAAAAACTGCTTAAAAACTTTTTTTTGTTTGGTTTGTTTTTTTGTTAAACTGGTGTAATTTTGAGAACAGATAGGGTCTCATTCAAGGGTGCAGTGTCTCAATTCCATGAGTGTCCTCATGCTAGCAAAATTCTTAACAATAAATTACTCAGAATATAAGTTCTGCTTGAGTAATGTTTATAGAAGCAGGCTCTGGGTTTCTCTGCTGACTGTGCTAACAAGAGTGTCAGCTGTGATTTTGCTTCTTGTGATATGGATTAGATCCAAGCTGAATTTGACTTTTTTCCAAGTCAATTATGAATTATCTGAGAACCAAAGCAGCCGAATGAAATTGTCCTGAACTTGAAAAAGAAATTAAATTTCTTGTATGCTCGAGAAAGAAGAGAATCTTGCTATTTTTAAGAGATAGGAAGCAAATTTATTTTGTGGCTCGGGTTGTTCAGAAAAAAGATGCTCAGATATTCTGTTGAAGAAGGGTCAGTTAAATAAAGAGAAATGGCAGCAGGGAAGAAGAAATTGTGCAACCAGAAAATTTCATAGGCCAATTATTGTGTAACATTTCATGCCATGCACTACAAGCACGTTTCTTTAGGCAAATAAAAAACCCTCAAGCAACAAAGCAGCAGTGCTCAGAAAATGGTGTCTTGTGGCCTTGATGTATGAAACACCTGTGCAGCTTGGGTTTACCCTAAATGAGGAAACCAACTTCTGATTCCTTCCCAGCTGTAATTTGCTCTGTGTCACAGCACTTTCCTACCTCAGGTTTTACTATCAGTACAACTGGAATAAATAAAGTGTAAGGCTTAATGTCAGTAGATTTGAAGTACATACATCTCTGACTGAAAAAAAAAAAAATTAATCTAACATAGCAGCATGGGCAGAATTGCATGAAACCACAGCAGATATCTTCATCCCACCCATAGTGCCATTTTCATTGTCTGCTGCTCTGCTACTGCAAAGCAGGTGAGATATTCTACAGTACTTTCTATTCTGAACATGAGTTAAATGACTGAAAATTTGTTGATAGATCTGTAAGTGAATTGTATTGTGTCAACATTTTATTTTACATCCATAAAGATAAAAATCAAGATGTAAAAAGAGCTGAGAATAAATGATAATCCATCCCAGCTGAAAGCAGTGATAAAATACCCTTAGACTTCAGTGGGTAAAGTTTTTATTTTAAAATATTTTTACTTATTTTTGTTTTGATTTTGTTCTTTCAGTGGAACAGAAATGCTAGAGAAATAAATAAATTATATTCCACCTGCACCTTCATTAATTTATGAATCCATTGAATCTAGTTTACCTTCATTTTATTTCTTTCATTGATACTTACAAGCAGAGTTTTATTGATCATCTTTTTACCATCCTCTCTCTATTTTCCTGGGAATAGATCTACTTCTAAATCAGGCAGATATTGCAACTGTCATCAAATACTTAATGATTTTTCTTATCTTTGTGTCTTGAAATAATTCTGAAAAAGATTTATGTGCCCATTAATACATTATTGTTTACTTAGTGGCAAATGAAAGTTCAAATAATGCTGGTGAGGCAGAATGAGGAAATTGAGAAATTTTAAAAACTGTAATTTTTCACAACTTGAATTACTAAACTGTTACTTTATAAAGCTATATTTATTAAAATTCCCCCTTCCCTTGTGTGTTAGGCTATGATACACATTTTTCTCCTCCTTTTTTATGCACAAAATGTCATCAGAGTTTATTATGATTTAAATTTTGGTTTTATCATCAGGAAATTATTGTGGTTTTTTTCCCTTCTGGTCTTCATATAATCATCTTTTCTTCTTATCAGGCTTACAATTACTAATGGAAAAAATTCCTAATATTGAAATAAATGGATTTCAGCTATTGAGCAGTTTATGTCACGTGAAATGACCAGAAAATACAATTCAGGAAGGCTGCATTAAGCTAAATTACCTCTGTCCACAGATGCTTCCTAGTAATAGATATTAATTTCCAAAGTCATTCTGTGCATTAAAAAAGAACTAATTATGCCAGTAATATCCAGGTAAAATTACCAAGATTATGGCAGTGATCCTGCTATTATAAGCGAAGGCGGCAGTACAGACCCACAGCAGTAGCAGCATTGATTTATGTGCAGACACCAACTTTCTCTTCAGCATAGTGTGCTGTAAAGAAAAGCTAGTTTTCACATCCCCAAACCCAGTCAATTCTATCATTGAAATGGATTTTATGTCTTGGTCATTCAAGACACCCTTTTGATTTCCTTGGAGAATGAGAAGTTTAAGAATAAAAGATTCTTTCACTTCAGAATTCAAGAACTTTTGCCTCTTCCAAAAGGATGAGACATCTATGTGAGGTAGGATCAAATCCTTATTTCTATTCTGAGTGAAAGAGTCCACAAATAAGGATGGATTCCTCTTGGGCTAAAGTTTTTCATTATTATTTTTTTATAGATATTGATCTAGATATCTAGATATCTATCTTTAATGTCATTGGTTTCTGAGTTAGGGAGTTGGAGAGACAGTAAAACACAGCATGAAGTCTCTTACATTCCCGTTCCATTTGGGATTAATGAACATAGCATGACACCTTGTAAGTTTTTCTGTAGAAAACTGTTTCTTAGTCCCAGTAGTGTGATGATCAATTTATAGAGAAGCAGAGAGGACCCCCTGCATGGGCTTGTGCTGTTTAGTCCTCATTCTGCCGAGATGTCTGTGTAATGATTTTTCTCTCAACTTGTTCAGTGAGCAAATTTTACAACACAGGCTTGCATTGCTTGTACTCTCCCCTTCCAAACCAAAATGCAGATGGACAGCCGAAAAAGATACCTGGAAGAAACAACCAAAGGCAGAGCCTGGAAACCTTATCTAAGATTTATGGAGGATGAGGACAGTAATGTCATGAGATGAGTAACCCCACAGTAATAATTGTTTGGCACCCAAAGGGAGCCTTAGAAGGTGTGGACAAACACCAGCCTGTCATTGCTTTTCAAGAGGAAGCCAAAGAACACAGTGAGGATCCACAGTAACTCTTGTTCCTTTCCCCCTGGGCCGCACACAAGAAATCATGAACATACACCTTTCTCTTGACATATTCCTCTTGATTCTTGTGAGTGTTGCAGCTTGAGAAGATGAGCAAGTGCCAACCTGGGACAGGTACCACTTCTCCTTCCATAAAGTCTCACCCTGAGTCTTGGTACATTAACTGCTGAGACAACCATGAGCATAACCTAGACAAACAGTCCATGGCAAGGCAAACATTGGGAGGACTTGCTTCAAACACAAGGAATTGATTGCTTCAGAGCAATTTTATGCTATTTCTTTAATTCCTTTTGGAACTGGATAGGGTGAAGTTTTTTTAGCTTGAGTTTTTTAAAGTTTTAAAAGAGAACTACGAAAAAGGTGAATGTGCAATGGTAATGGTTGGGAAAATTAGAAGCAAATGTAGCAGCTACAGAGCTTCATTAGTGCTTCAAAAATGGCTGTTCTCACTACTGGGCAGTGACAGATACTTTTTAGTTCATTTGCATGTCTTTGGCTTTCAACTTGATTCCAAAATTTTCTTGAAAGCTGCCACTCATGGTTTTTGGCAGCACAGTGCTAAAGAAGAGACTATACAGAATAACCCCTACAAATGATTAGACACTACATGTTCACTGAATGAACATTAGTTGAATATTACAACTATACTTTTAGTTAGGTCAAAGTCAAAATCAAAGTTAATAACAGGATGTTAGGAACAAGGACAGAAGGATGGATGGTTGGATGGAAGCTTTTTCATAATATAGCAGGAAAGAGTAAAACACATCATAATCCTGTCTTTTGCTGTTAGACTTTTCTGTGCTTTTTCCAAACATGGTAATTTGTTTTTTCCAAACATGGTCAATCCGTTTTGCTTCATTGTTTTCCCCTGTAAGTATTTAATTTTATCCAAACAAAGGTAGTACAAGGGACCTGGAGAATTTCTGCATCTCTTGCTTCAGGAGTTGCTGTCTGAAGTTCTATTTCTAAATCCAAGATTTACTTTCATTCTCTGTCAGACAGTGTTGATTACTGAGTTAGAGAAATTGATTCATGAGGAAAGGTTAAGGAGCTAAATACAAATAGCTTGGCTGCACGATGACTAAGACAGATGGGAGCATTATAATAGGCAGCAGAGTACGATTGCACTGAGAAGGAAGGGCCTCTGGGGGAAGGCATAAAACATAATCTGGCTCATTTTGAGTCTTCCAATTGTCACCAGAACCATTATGGTGAAAAGGGAAGCAGGTGGCTGCTTTACATACTGTTTTGAATTTAAACAAGTCTCAGCAAAAGCACTTAGTATAGTTGCGGGTTATCACAAGAGTGCAATATTTGCCCTGCTCCTTTAGATCAAAGCTCTATCCAGCTGCAAATCCTGCCTCCTGCAATGCCATGAATCTGATGCTCTGGAGCTGAAGAAATGTTCAGGGTTCCTCTCCTTGGTCTTCTCCCAGTTCCCAGCAGTTTGTGGCATAGGATTTTCTTAAGGTTTTATTAAGACATTACATTTAACAACCACAAATTAACCCAGCTCTCCATTATTCCTCTACTTTAAAGCCCATTATTATTTTTGACACTGGGAGTGATTTCCCCAGTTTAGTTATGCTTGGAATGCAGCTGTTGTCTAATCAGTAGATTGTGTGTTCTTGGCTGTTATGTTGAAAGAGTCAGTGGGGTTTTTTTCAGTCCTATGGAAAAAAGAGTTTATTTCAATTTTTCATTTGCCTGTTTTCTAGGCTATGTGATTGTAGTCTATGTGGTCACTTTTCTTAAGTTCTTCCCCTAAACAGCTATTTCACACTTCTTATTGCCTTTTTTTTTTTTTTTTGTCTCCTTTTAAAAATCAACCATGTATTTTTATTATATTGTATATCTGGGGTATATCCAGTGTTCAAGATGTGAGGCTGTCATAAACTTTGATCCTCTTATTTCTGGATTTTTTGACTGCTGCTGAGGAGGAATGACATTCATAATGCTATCCTGAGCATCTCTTTCCTACATAGTGGTAATAAATCATATGGTGTTTGTGTCAGTGTGGTTGTTTTGTCCCAGGTGTTTTACCTTGAAGCACTGGATATTGAAAATAGCTTATTTTCTCTCCCAGTCTGATATTTGGAGATGTGCAGCAGGCAGAGATAACTCTTTTACTTCTCTGTCACCAAGTATAAGAAAACATGTTTTTCTTTCCTTGTCCAAAGTTAAGCTTTCATGGAGATGGTGGATTTTAAAAATATAATTCTTAGCTTGGTCCAAGAGCCAGAGCCCTGGCACTATTGGACAGGCAAGAATTCTTATTTTCAATGTTCTTTCTCTGTATGCAACAGCTTGCTCCATTCAGGAGCAGTTATGATGTGAGAAGGATGAAGAATGGAGGATTTGTATGGGTGGAAAAGAGGGAGAGAAGCAGCAGATTTGCAGAGGGGAAGACAACAACGGAAAAAAGGCAAGTCCGTTCACTGCAGCAATGCTTCTGTAAAATATCTACAAGTTATTTTAGACCATGTGAGATGCACAGAGCATTGATAGGGTTGGAAGCTATTCAGCCCAGATATAAAAGCAAAGTCCAATTAAACCCATGTACAAGCAGCCAGAGTTTGCAAGGAGCTTTGGCAATCAGTGCACAAACCTTTATTTTGTAATGAATGTAACTTTAACCTAGAGAGTAGCATACATGATTTCTAAAATCTCTCTGTTAAAACTCCTTTGAAACTCCAAGGACTCCAAGTTCCACTTACATCAATACCTTCCTAAACAAGCAGAACCTGTAGAAGAACATGTTCTCACTAAAAAGAAACAGTTTCTGTTCAAAGATATTCACAAGATTAGAAGAACAGAGGAATCTGAGAAAAAGTGCATTAGTATACATAGGTTGTGCTATTCAGTAGCTGTCATACTATATGTAAAAAGTGATGTTCAAGCAATTAACATATTAATGCTAACATCTCAAAGTATAATTTAACTGAAGCTTTATGGCTGAGACACAATAAAGATAAGAAATTGTCAGGCACTCACTGTTCTTTAGGAAATGTAAAATTGAAAATGTAGCTTGAATATGTCATGGTACTCATTTCACTTTATAATCTTCAGAGGCTTTCCAGAAAAAAAACCTCAAATATCTATATTTTGCTCCTTATGTGTGTAAAAGAACATCTCCTATTGTTATGATTGTGCGCTGGAAAGCTGTAACTGGATGAAGAAGATTTCCCTAAGTAAAAACAAAATGCTGCCTAGTGTACTAATATGTGAAATTGTTCATTAAAAGCAATTTTCATATGAAATCCTAATTATAAATTATGATTTTCAACAAAATCATGACATGAATTTAAGCACACAGTCAAAATAATGCAGT
The DNA here is from genome assembly GCF_009819655.1 of Sylvia atricapilla. Lineage (NCBI taxonomy): Eukaryota > Metazoa > Chordata > Aves > Passeriformes > Sylviidae > Sylvia > Sylvia atricapilla. Next base: position 51,022,939 of record NC_089142.1, read on the forward strand.
TTAATTGATAGTACTATAGTGGATGTTGTGTGTAATTTCAAAGCCACTGACAAGCAACTCTGGGTAATTTTGTAAAAACTGATAGAATTGCACCTTCATATGCATGAAATACATTATAAATATGGATTTTATCCAAAAATGTTGACATCCACTTTTAATGAACTCCCCCCCCCCCCCGCCCAGTGCAAAAGAGACATTTGTAACCTAAAACCAAATCAACCTACCAAGCACTTAGTTGCAGGGTATCAACTGCCACTTACGACAAACTGCTTTCTCTTTGTCTCTGTTTTCCTGTAATCAACTTACAAATGGAGGTCATGTTTTTTTCATAATATGTCATTGGATTCAAAGAGAGCCACTGTAATTTGATATGCTCTAAATTTCTGTGCCTTCTTTTACTGTCTAGCCTAGTGAAGAAAAAGACAAATATTACACCATTTCCAGATTTTTTCTTTATTTTAGGAGGAAATTTATCTCTACAGACCTGGATGTCTTTAGTATTATGATTTTGATTTGGCATGGTGAATTAAGACACTGATGAACATGAACCCGTTTTTACATGAAGGAAAAGATTCATGAGCTATTTTTCTGTTTTGCTCTATGGGAACAATTCCAAGTTCTGCTGGTTCATATACAGCACTGTGAAATAAGACAGTTTGAATACTGAATGCAATTACTTTCCTTTTGAAGTATTTTTTTTTGTGGTGTCCCTCATTTTCAGGATTCATGGACTTCATGATATGAAAAAAGAAAAGCTAAATATTACTTTGTAACTTCCATTTTAAAACCACTTGTACTTTTATACAATGCTTCAGAAGGAAGATTAACAAAGCTGCCTTCTAATTAATGTCTTTCATGTTCCTGGAACTACAAGAAGTGCTGAAATACAAGGGGTATTGAGATACATTTGTGTGTGCCATATCCACCATTGACTTAATTTTTTAAATCTTACAATTATTTTAATGTCCTTGCTAATTCTTTTCTGTTTTACAGAGTATCAGCCAATAAATGTAGTCAAAGGAATCAATTTCCCACTGCATCACCGCAGTATTTTTTGTATTTAAGTTTTGCTCTAGACAAAGTCATGTGCTGTTCTAATTCTTTTCTTGTGCATCAGGCTTATATTACTCATCTTTCCAGCCAGTCCCCTGAAAGTGTAGCCTATTTGTCATCTCTCATTTGTAGTGACAATGTCAACAACTGCTTTTGCTGAACCCACAGTCACAGCCTCCACTAACTATTATTTTAAATTTACTTTATTTACTAACATCTGGTGCTGCCTGCCCTCTTTCTTGGAATAATACAATTTTTATATTACCTTCAGATTTTTTTAAGATTATTTTTTCCAGATCTACGTGCAAAGCATCTTCGTTGCTCTTTTTCAGTTTGTCTTTTACACATGGTGACTACCAAAGCCTACAAGAATATTTAAGCCACTGCCAGCTTCTTCCATTGACCTTTGCATTGAAATACTGAATGTCTTTGCAAGGCTCAAAACATCAGCCTGACTGACAATTGCAAACAAAAATCAGAGTCAGAGTGAAGTGACTTTACAAACGAAACACAAAATTGCAGTAAGAGCAAGTGGTGGTGAATGTACTAGATGAGACTGAAAGAGCCAAGGGGGAAGTACCTTGGAGCATTGCTTTTAAAGCCAAGTTGTTGGTTGTGTTAAGTTTTCAGTGAAGTCTGGGGAATTCAAAGAGAACATGCTGCTGGCATATTGACCTGCGGGCTGGCCCAGCCAAACCACCCTCGAGCTCTCAGGATCTCATTTCATAACTTACAGCACTGAAAAGCACTAGCTGGGACAAAAAGCTTGAGTCTCTAAGAAAAGATGTTTGTTCTTTCCAGGACCTTCTCATGCCTAAAGACAAGCACTTAGAGACTGAGCACTGTTTTCAGTATCCAGCTTTATGGCAAGCAAAGCCAGACAGATCCACTTTGGCTCAAGGAACAGTAATTACTTTTCCTACCATAAAAGTAGCTCATTCAGCTCCCTTTTCCTGAGATACAGAGAAGCAGTTTTTTCTCAAGTAAAGGGAGTTTGTCTGTGTATAAATGCACCATATTTTCCCCTGAAGCATCTTTTCATAGAAGCACTTGCTGCAAACAAAAATCATTAGTGTTCACAATATCTAAAAGGATCAATAAGGATTTGGATTTTGAATATATTTGTCTGGCTGCTATTGAAGCTGCATGCAATGTTCATAACCTGAAGTGAATGATCCTGACAGCTGTTTTGGTGATCATGGAAGACCAAGGACAAGAAGTGAGCTGGAATGGATGCACAATGGGAAGATTCAGAACCTGAGGCTGCAGCTCTTAGAGGAGCCGAGTAATGAATAGAACTACAGTGAGTGTGCTTTCAGTGTCAGTGGCCTCTTTTCTAATAGTTTTAGTGGAAATACCAGTCAATCTCTGGGAGGAATCCCATGTAAAAAGTTGTTAGCATTTGGCCTTCATATTGTACTTACATGAACAATTATTATCACCGGAACAACATGAAAACCCTGGGAAAGATGGAACTTTATTTAGAGAGGGGTTAATTTCACCTAATGCTTGTATTCTAAAAGGTCAATGTTTCACCCAAACTCATTGTCTGATATCCTTCTTATCAGCAGGAAAGGCAGCAAGAAAGAACCTTCTCCAAAAGGTGATCTATCCTACATACCTTAGACATCCATCTCAGAACAGAGTGGGTTAATTGCCTAGAGGTGCCTCTATTTCCCCCTGTGATTAGACTGCTATTCTAGGCAAGATGTAAATTTCTGATTGGCTAAAGTTAAGTAAATTGAATCCCAGGGATATCTGTCTAAACAGCAGAACATGTTTTGCTGTGTTTTCTGTCATAATAACTTTTTGTTATTTGATGTCGTTTGTACCATTCACTCTTCTACAACTCCCTGAAAAGGGGATGTAGCAAGGTGGGGATTGGCCTCTTCTCCCCAGTAACAAAAGATGGGATGAGTGGAAATAGCTTCAAGTTGTGCTAGGGAAGGTTTTGGTTGGGTATTAGGAAAAAAATTCTTCACATAAAGGCTTGTCAAGCATTGGAACAGGCTGCTAAGCGTCGTTGTTGAGCCACCAGCCCTAGGGGTATTTAAAAGATGTTGTGCTTAGGGACATGGTGTAGTGGTGGCCTTGACAGGACTGGGTTAAGGGTTGGACTTGAAGATTTTAGAGGTCTTTTCTGACCTAAATGATTCTATGATTCTAGGATTTTGGTTATATTATTGCTTATGCAATATTTAAAAACTATTCTTGCACTTCATCAATTTTTTGAAATTAAAATTATAGGGAATAAAATAATAATATTGATTTTTAACTTTATTTAGCTTCTTAGTTGGATTATGTAATGTGTTTTAATGCAGAAAAAGGCTTAACAGGAAGCAAAAAAAACAATTTGTGATATGTGGAACGGGGCAAATTGTGCTTGAAGGTGTCAAAAGGCACAGAAGACTTGTTTATAAAAGTAAAGAAAACATTCCTCTTTCTAAGCAACACATAAATATATCCTGTCGTCTGCTCTAATAATTGCAAGATCTCTGGAAGTCTGCAGGCATTTTACAACAAATACAAAGGATACAAAGCATTACAGCAATAGTTTTCTTTTTTTTTTTTTTTTTTTTTTCCTCATAAAAGCTCAACTGTTTCATTTTTAAATAGGCGTGATCCTCTCTTAGGCTCTCTGTGGTGTACTCAGAGTAGATTTTCCCATTCACTATGATAGGATAGAATTCCAGATAATCAGTCTCTTGTTGCAGGCAGTCCAATGTGGTAAGCAACCTTGGGAAATTGAATTTACTTTCCATTGTCATGTGCTGGCAGATAGAGTCAGGTAAAGGGGCAAGTGATGCACACTTGGATCAGAGAGTGGGAGAGCAGAAAATGTACTATACAGCTGTTTGATGGATGGGATCATGGTTGGGGATGATCACCAGCAAGTGGTAAGGCAAAGGAAAAAAGAAACAGTAAAAAACTAAAGACCAGGGGGACTGTGCAAAGGCTGATTAAGCTTTTGTGGGGTTTATGCCTTCTAATGGGTAAAGGTATAAGCAGGCAGTCTCGTGTGGAATGTATATTTAGAGAGTGGACTCCAACAAGCTACTGGCATTTTGGCTGGGATTTCCCAGGTCTCAGAAGGCACAGGGTCTGTCCTGAGAACCCACAGCCCTGTGCTCTGGCTGGTCCATGAACTGGTGGTGTCCTGGGCCACCTGTGTATCTGGGTCTCTTGACAGCAGTGTTGTGAAGGACCTAGAGCTGATCCCAACAGTATCACCTTACACCACACAATTGGTGAAAGATTTTATAGATCAGTCACTCAATCCATTGCTTGATACTTCAAAGGGCACCTCTGATGGCTTCAGTAGGGCCACAGTCATGCTACAGGTTTGGAAAGGGAAATGGTATAGAAGCTACATCTGAACTGGGAGTATCAATGCTCCATAGAAAACTATGTATTCCTAGACTTCTCACCTTCCAGGTTGAGGGCCATGGCCACTGCACACTTTTATCTCCAGTCTTATGAGCTCTCTCAGATGTAACTCTTTATAAGCATCCAACTTCCACAAGAATCCGTATTCCACTCACTTTGAAGTGCCTGGAGTACCTGCCTGTATAATTTCCTTGATAGCAGGAAGAATGGGGGGAGAAGGGGCAGCAGTAGCTGTGACTCTCAGAGGGGGATTGTTATTACATTCTTTGAATGTTTAAGTAATAAAATAACCATTGTGATCAGTTTAAAAATGTATAAAACCCCTTTTGCCTTCAGGAAAGTAATGTTCAATGTTTCATTTCCTCCAGAGACAAATACCAATTGAGAGGAGGAGGAGAAGATAGAATGGAATGAACCAGGTTACTGTAAGACTGTGGGGTCATCACCATGTAATTCTAGATATTGTTGCAAAAGCTGGAATATTAAATCTCACTGGGTGGAGAGATGGATGCAGTCCAAGGACAACCTAGAGGGAAATAAGACTGAGCTAATGAAAGTCTGCTCTCTCAGTAGTATGTAAAGAATGTCTCCAATATTGTGCTCACTAAAATAGTGTCTTTGGGCAATGTGAGAATACTCATAGTTAGAAATTACACTTCCTTCCAAAAATCACATGAAGAAGAATAAAAGTTGTGTCTGAGAAAACGTGATCTGTAGATTTCAGGAAGCCGTCTCACTCTTAATGACATTTGAGTATCTTCTGAGATTTCCTGACATAATGAGATTTTAGACTGGGTTAGAGGATGTCTTTATTTCCTTGAATTCTGTGGAACTGCTGATTACCTTCTGATTTTCTTCTCTGTTCATATTTCGTTTCGTTGAGGTTCTTTATTGAAGTTTTTGAAAGAATATATTTGACTACATCTCTTTTGATAGAGCTATGAAATATACTTTCTTTGAAAAATTTAACTAACATTTACTCAGGTGAAATAACCCCTGAGGATTATCCCTTCAATTTTCAAGATAAGACTAGAACAGTAAATTTTGTTATTCTCCTTAGGAAGTAGAACTTGTGGGAATTAATATTATCCTAAAGCAAAGATCACAAGATCACACGATTAATGAGATTGGAAGGGACCTTTGGATATCATCTACCCCAGTGCCTTGGCTCAGAGCAGGACTGGATAGATCACAATGCTCAGGACCCCTTTTTAAACACCTGCTGACTATGCCAAGTCACCTTCAGTATATTTGGAAATCATTTTACGATTAGTTGCTCCAGCACCTTCCCCAGGTGAGATGTGATGCTAAAAAACCTTTGGTTCCTAAAATCCTCCTTCTTGCTCCACTTGAAGACAGAAGTGACATTTTCTTTGTTCCACTTCTCAGGAAGCCTCTCCCAGTTGCAGTGTCCTCTTGGTGACATCTGCCCCCTTGCTCAGTGTTCATGGGAGAATGGACTGGCTCAAATGTTCCTTAACCTGGTCCTCTTCCATCAAGAGCAGTTCTGCCATTTTTACCTCAGGAACAAGATAACTTTGATTCTGGCACTGTTCAGCTGTATCAGAGCTGAACATTCTTTGTTTGCACCTTAATAACTCTTATTGCAATAGTGTGCACATTTAGCCCATTCTGACACAGAGTTTCAGCCTGTAGGCTGGCGTGGCTTACAGTAAACATCTATCTTCATATTCACACATGTAGACTAGACTGGAAAAAAAAAAAAAAAAAAAAAAAAAAAAAAAAAAAAAAAAAAAAAAAAAAAAAAACCAAAACACCAAGAAAGAAAAATACTGAAAACAGGAAAAATAACTTAGTATTTTCCCCACAAGTTTTAGAAGTGGATTAATAAGACACTAGTTAGGTGCATAGGTGCATGTGTACATTTTTGGTAAAGGAAATGGCCAAAAAAGCTGTATCAAATTGACCTAGTTTGAGAAAAAATAATTCAGAGTCATGGTCTCAGCTAGAGACAAATACTTAAATGACAGGATGATGAGAAATCTAATTTCTTGCACATCTGAGCAGAATTAATAAACTTGAACTAATTGATGCCATTTGGTGAGTTCTTGGACCAACCTATAAAAATGTCTTGATTACTTGCCACTAGTCATATAAGTGTGTTTATTCATCTTACTGATAATGTTTTGGTGAATTATGCTTTGTCTCATTGAGTGCCACTGTTCACTTCAGCACTGTACCGTGCTATTGACTGAAAAAAACAAACCTCAACCCCTCTTGAAAAAAGCTTTTAGCCTTTGTACACTTCTCTTCCCAACAAGTCACAAGCATTTGAAATGGGGCTGTAGACAGAAACGTTGTTTACTGGTTTATTTCTAGTAAGTACAATTTAAATACATTTCCTCCTTCTTGTCCTACAGTGGTGTTTTGGGTATGTCACTACCCGGATGTTTGCAAACTGAGCAATATTGACAAGAAGTAAGTGAGAGTGGAGACTGTCACCAGAAGGTTTTGATTCCAGATGAAATTCTAATGTGTCCTGATAAAAGCCCCACCTATATCTCCTTGCATAGGACTTATTTCCTCAATGTTCTTGCACTGGACGGTCTGGAATGGTATCTTTGAGCCACTTTGAGCATACAAAATGTTACATATTATGTTACATATCCACATAATGGATAAACATGTTCTAGATTGATCAAAATTGTAGAATGTGGTCCAAATATTGCCTGAAAAAGATTGAAGTAAATCCAATTTAAAGCTTCACTGACTAGTTTAGGACAAAAACTTCATAGGAACATGAGGAAGTATTGCTGCAATCACTTTTACACTATGCATTCATCCTCCTCTGATTGCATGAGAGTTTATTTACCTTGAGAAGAGAGTTAAGAATCTTGATTATGAACTGCATCAGCCCCTTGTCCTTGCAAGATGTACTGCCTTTAACATAGTGTATGCTGAGAAAAATCCCAAGAATCCTATACAAATAAAGAATGTTGCAGTTGATCCCTTCCAAATGTTCTGGAGCTTAGGATAACCTACACGGTTTGCTTACTGGGTACTGCATCAATACTAAAAGAGAAAGATTTCAAGCACATTCTAGGATATGAACTAGATAGATAATCTAAAAGTCTAGAAGTACTAAAAAAAAAGAAAAAAAAAGAAAAAAAAAGAAAAAAAGAAAACAACAACAACAACAACAAAAACCCCACCAAAAAACCAAACAAATAAAAAACTGAAACACTTAACTAGCCTGTATCCTTTTAGGGAGCATTTTCATAGGAGAGTTAATTTCTCTGAGCAGAGAAAGAGCCTAATTCCTCAGCATGCCAAAGAAATTTCCTCCCTCAATTTTCCTTCTACTTCTGTAATCTAGTTGTGCTAAAGGAGACCTACAAGAATCAAGTGTCAGCTTGAGACCAGCTAGCAGAAAAAACATTGAAATGGAAAAGTGCAGTTTCACAATTAAACTTAAGTCTCTCCTTTTGCATTGTCTCCTTCATTTCTCTTTCTGTAATTCTGCTTTCATTATTCTGACAAGGACTTCTGTAAACTCCCAAGATGCCAACTTGAAGCTGACAAGAATGGTGGCAAAAATACCTAAAGCACAAATTCTTTTGACAGACTAACAGGAGTCTGTTGTCTGCCGGAATCACCTTTCCTTTCTCCTGTGTGCTTTGCCCTCTGCAGACACCTCAGCGACAGCCTGAGGGTGTCAGGCATAATTCTGCAAAGACGGAGAAGGGAAAGAAAATGCCAAGTGTCAAGTCTATCCCATGACCTCCCACTACTATATAAACTGAAAAGAGAAATCACAGGAAAGTAGCCAGTTAGCTCCTCAAGTCTTGATAAATCTAATTGATTTCCAAGTATTTTCATGGCTATGGTGAGAGATATGTGCGTTTAGGATACAATAAAGTGTTCACTGAAATTGATTAGACTCTTTATTCTGACTTCAGTGGGCTGAAGGTTGACTCTGGTTTCCATCATGAGAGTTCTGTAATAAGCATTTTTAAAGGATTGACACAAACCCCATCATTCCACCAGCATGTCAAAAAGAGGCAACAAGGGACATTCTGAAGTTTTGTATTAGAAACACAAGATCAGTAGAGCATGAAAGCTCATATATGTGTTCTTATATAATAATGAAAGAAGATTTCTCTTTTTTGGCAGTTACTGATGATGTAATTTCTACTGTTACTGATCCAAGTGCTTTATGTTGGTCTTCTGAAGAAAATGTTCACTGGCATCGCTAACCCTGATCATTCAGTTGTATTGCCAATTAAGTCCAAGCAGTAATGCTCAAAGGAACTACAGATCAGCACACTCTGAAAAAGGGTAACTATCCAAAGATAAACCACTGACTTTGATAGAAACTAAAGCAAACTGCGGCATTTAGCTAACCTATCCCTTCAAATTTTTGTCATTCTGAGTGGGTTTTGTCTTAAAACGGAGACTCTCCACTTCAGAACCGGAAAGCTGACATTCTGTATCTGTGTCCACACAGTTTGACATTCCTATCATGGCAACATACCTTCACTGCCATTTGTCACAAATGCTGATGTGGATATGTCAGCTGTCTATGCAGATATGTCATAGAGAAAAACACAACTGAAATAAAAGTAGATGTCAATAAAGAAACAATGATGTTTCTGTGAACGTCGTGTTAAATTAGTTGATGTTATCTCTGTTTACTAATCGTCTGTAGCTGAGCTTACACGGCAAGGAGCTGTAGTATGATTTTCCACGAGTTTGAAAGGTCAAGTTTCATTTTCCAAACATCTGTAAGTTTATTTTCAACACTTCAATGGCAAATCAAATTCACTTGAGCAAACTTGTCATATAGATAACTTGCAGTACTGAAGATACAGATTCAGAGTAAAATTGGAGAAATCATAGTCCCAACTGGGTAAAACAGCTAGCATACCCTGGAAGTCAGGAGCAGTTGGCTTGAGTGGCCACAGCATTCTTAAATGGGATATTTTCTAAGTAACCAAGAACTGGCACAAATTTTCAGTGGGAATAATGCTAATGTGCCTAATATTATTTGGAAGTTTTGGTACTTATTATTATGTAACATCCTGGAAGGAACTGCACAAGGGAGGAAAGAGTGCAGTGGCTCAGATTCCATGAAATGATTTTGGCACTGGCTTTCACGCAGTAACTGATCCCTTTGAAAAAGAGAGGATCACTCTAAAAAGCACTCAGCTCTTGGAAAGTCTGAATGTAAGTGGTGCCATCCCCTCAGGATGACAATCAGGGGCTTTGGGACACTTTCTTGTGGGCACTGACTTCAGTACAGCCATCACCATGATGGCAATTGTCATAAACTGCAGGTCCTCTTACATGGTGTAGTGGGTTTGGTATGGGATGTGCTGCCAAGAAGAAATGGGCCCCATAGCCAAACCCTAGGACTGCCCTGTTTTCCTAACCCAGGATTACCGTCTTTTGGAGTTCATAGTTATGATACTTGTTATAGTGGCACACAGAACAGAGAACCTGGGGTTAAATGACCTCAGAAAATACAGCTGATAAATCTTTCAGGAGATTAGACACTTCATTAAAAATATTTTTTTCCTAATTTAACTTACACTATAATATTGACTCATGCATTATCTTTTTCTTTCTTCTCTGTTTTCCTTTTCTCATTCTTTTAATTTTCCTTCACCTTCATTCCTTCATTTCCTGTCTTTTCCTGTTTCCACCAGTCTAACTGGCATTAAAGAAAAGGGATGAATGTGGTGAGAGTTAGTAACACAGAAGAGAAAGGAGTATGGGATAAAAATATAGGAAACAATAAGAGCAAATACAAAACATGAAAGCAACATATTTGAAAATCAACACTTTTCAATAAAAGGCACAGTAGAAACTATTGCAAGTATTACAAAGAAATAAAAGATTTGCCTACTTTTGCATCAACAGAATGCAAAGAACAGAAAAACGTGTTTCAAGTTCCTCATCATGAGTACAAGGCTGCTGAAGAATGGACTCTGTCTGCCTTTTATTGAGGAAATTTTTTTCAGTACCCAAACTCTAACAAAAGGATCTGTATAAGAATTCTAGCGGATAGAACAAGATTTCTTACACTTGTGATTTGTCTGGCTGATGGAGGAGTATTTTCAGCATTGTCCACCATTTATTACCTTAGACATTCAGTTAATGCGGCTCATCTTCTCTTGTGTCAATTTTCATCAAGAGCATGTTCTGGTTTGTCTTTAATCTGTATTCATGCCCAAACAGAACATATCCAGTTTTATTACATTTAGATTAAATAACCCCATGAAATAGATAGGACACAGATCTAACTTAAAGAAGCAATCTTTTTCGTGATTCTTATCTCTGGTTACTATAAATCACAGATAATTCTTCTAAGGTTAGTGTAGTTACATGAATAAAAATCCAGATAACAGAAGAAAGTGCTTGCTCCTCTTAAATATCTGTGACTTTTTTCTAAGCAAGGCTTTGATGATATAATCAGGAGCAGTGATAAACCCTTAACAAATACCTATTGTTCACAGTCAAATGACCTTTTAGGTCGGCTGTTCAATTACCATGACTTACTAAACAGTGGTATCTCTTCCATTCAGTGCCTGGTGTTGAGTGGTATGTTCCTGACAAGCAGAAGAAAATCCAATTATCTACTTTTCTCTCTTGCTTCTTCAGGAAATATTAGCATTTTTAATATAGCATGTAGCCATACAATACAGATGATGGTAGACCACCTTTAGGAGAATTATATTTTTGTAACACTTTTTCATAAAGTTGTGAAAGACAGAACTAATTTGCTGCTCAGCTCTCTGAAGAAAACAGCTTTAAATCTGTGCCTGGACAGATTCTGTGGGATAATGTTGTGAACAAGTAATAGAGAAGATGTTATCGCATTTCTTGTTCTAATCTTTTTGGACCTATCACTGCATCTTTGGAGGGTTGCTGTGTATTAAATGGCAGGAAATGCGAGCTACCTGTCACAAAGTAATTGTTTCTCTGAAGAGGAAACTATTGCATGCCTTTCACAACTCTTCTGAAGCCCACTGCCAAAAATCCTACAGAACCAGATAAATGGCCATATTTAAATTATAGGACACATTCAGCTCCTGAAAGCAGAGTGATTTCTTTTCTCCACAACAGTCTACCTGAGTGTTTTGGAGGTTTGAACACTGGTTTTCATAAAACCTCACCCAGAAATCTCAAAACTACTTAGGGGATGTCCACTTTATTTTTTTGGCTTATGTGTATGTAACAGCGTTAGAGTGTACATGAGTTTCTTCACTTTTTTTGCTGGTTTTGCCACTGCTTCACTATAGAAACAAACTTGGCAGATAGAAACTTGTTCAAAATCACCCATTTGCCTCACCCAAACTTGCAAGCTTAGAAATACTTCTGAATTTTTGATACAGACTAAGTTTACTTTTTGTGGTTATTTCTGGAGTAAAGTTCAGGAGAATCTGGCAGTATTCTTGATATTTTAAAAACCAATATTGTATTGGCTTCTTTATAAACTATAATAAATGCAACTGGGAGGATTTTTGAGTCTCAGTAACTTGATTTTCTGTGGCAGAATAAAGAGTGCCCTGGGAATATGTTTCATTGTCTTCAAATGCCATGGAAACCTTCTGACCTTTAAATGTAAACTTTTCAATTTGCAGGAAGAGGTTTAGCCAAAAGATTCTCATTAACATTTGTGGCAGCTAAGAGACTGAATGCTTTTGTGCTAAACTGAAATTTACCTCCATGCCACAGACTATGAAATTGTATGAGGAAAGTCAGAGATGCTGCTTACACTAAATGTCCTTTCAGAATTAATTTTGCGAAGTCCTGTCACAATAGGCATGGGCATATTCTGGATTCATTTTGTGTGCTCCTGATAGGTTAAAATCTGATAGCATTCTGACTTGAGATATTCAAAGATTTACTTAATGCTTCTGCGGTGCTAGAATATCAAATGCCTTTTGTCCAATAAACAAAGTGCCTTTTTCTATTGTACAATACCCATTTTCTTGGGAGGCAAAGAACCTATGGAAGCACACCTGCTGCTTCATCAGTAGCATTTTCCATTCATTCAGATGCATTTTCTATGAATTTCTGACAAAATATTCAGACTCTGAGAAGACACTTCATCTGATGATTCAGGTTTTAGCTTTCTCTGAATTTTGCCAATTCCTTAGCAGTAGATTTCTTAGTTAGCACTGTGGTATATATATAATTGTTTTTATTTCACTATTAAAAGTAGGGCATTTAGACTTTTCATGAGAATTCTTCTTTAGAGAACCATATATTTTTAAGATGACAGGGATTGACTGCTGTGTTAGTCTAAGCTGTGTTGCAAGAAGTATTTCTACAAAAGTTTAAGAAGTGAGTGAATACCGTTACTTCTCAAAGGCAGCATGAAAAGTCCCTCTGATTTTGTGGACCAATACTTCATGTTGGTATGGTATTTTCATAGCACTGATGAGTGAAAACAAGTAAATTAGTTCCAGATTTGCTGCTATCAGCTCACTAAAATAATCCACTGAAACAAGCTGAGAGCTAAAGGTCAGAAAAGAACACCTGTGTTCAAAAGAACTTACAGAGGTGGAAAAGTGCTTGGGGGCAGTTTATGACTATACAAGAGGCTGGTCAAATGCTGATCATATTCTAGTTTTATTCACGGGACCTATTGGGTTAGGGCTCAGGTCCTCTCCAAGCTCTTTGGTAAACTTGGTGAGACTGAAAGATAGCAAGGTACCTCACCCTTAGTATTGCTAGTGCAAAAAAACCTGCTGAGCCCTGGCCAAACCATGGTGTTACCTCTTGATTCCATTTATTTTCCTACACTTCCAATCAGTGACAGAGAAATGAGCTCACAATTTCTTCTCTTAGTCCTGAATATGCTCAGTCCTCTGATAATCTCAGCTATTTGAAAGTGCATCTCTTCTACCTGGAGCTCTCTCAGTCACCAAGATCAACTGTAGAAGATGTTGAAGTTTCTCTTTGGGTCGTTGGAGTTCAACAAAAAGGGTTCTCTTTGTTGCTGCAAATGAGTCTGTGTGCCTCAGTGCAGCCCCAGCTCTTTTTTGCTCCTGTCTTCTGGGCAAAATCACTTCAGAGAAGAAAGGTGAGCCATGCAACCTATAAATCTTCTGTTGTTGAGCCTCTAGTGTGAGTCAAACAGTGCCTGGAAAGACCTCAGGGGTTTATTAAAAGTGCTCAACAACCATCTAACTCCATAGTTGTCCTTCTTTGAATTTCTCAGTGATAAAGAGACCTTAGACTTAGGCAAAACTAAAAGTAGTTGCTTGCCTGTCTAATTAACTGATCAGGTGTAGGTGTCCTTTTCCCCTCCAACAATTCCCCAACTCTAAAAACAGTCTGACAGCCAAAAAATAAGCTAAGTGTCCAAGCTGAACTGAAAGTAAACATGCAATCCTACATCGTTGCTATTTCATAGCGCTTAATTTGCTTTTCAAAAGGCAGGTGTCCACCATCAAGTGAGATTCCCTGAGATACAGATGGCACCTGCATAGGGCTGGGCTGAAGACCAAGTGCCATTACTTAAGGTATCTCAAAAGACTCTAAATGCTTGTGCTTTGGCAACAGAATTGAATCCTAAGTGACATTTTTAAAGTACTAAAATCAAATCACCTGCTGCAGTAGCAAAATGAACTTAATTTCCGAAACCTAAAGTGTCTACAATTGTTAGCATTGAGCAGTTTCCGTCAGTGTTCTCAGAGAAAACTGAACTTCTGTTGCCTCCTACCATTACTGTCTGTAAGAGGCTGTGACAACAAGCTCTCCATGTGTATAAGTTTAGAAAATAAGGCCACCTTTCTTCCCATTCTGGTTTGATGACTTTCAATGGCTCCATTTATTTTGAAACAAGTTACAGCATAAGGCAATTTTGCCACTCGATAGCTTTTGGGTGCAATCTGTTTTTTGACTTAGCAAATAGATGAACCTTTCAAACAACCTGAATTCTTTAACTGAAAAAAAAAGGCTGGAGACAAATTTAAAAGGCAGCAAGCTTCATCATCCTTCATGATATTTTCCAAAAACAAAATAGAAAATCACAAAATATATGGGTGATGTACCAAGTTTTCAAATAAAGGAGAAAACTGAAAAATCCTAATGAAACTATATCACTAAAGAGAGCCTATGGTAGTTACATTATCTTGTGACTGAAGTATTTGTGCTGTGATGGAGTGCAAGTACTTTTTTGCTGAACAAGCTGAAAATGCTGCCACAGGAGAACAGGCTGACTTCAGCTTTATTCAATTGCTTTCCTTTCAAGCAGTTTCTGATATTTCAAAATAACTGACAGAATCAAGCTAAATTCACAAACTCAGTCATTCAAAAGGGTATAAATTATGACCTTTAAGATCAGAATGGATGTTTCTATCCATACTGTATTGTTGTAGCAGAGGAAAATAATCAACTTCTACAGAGAGGAGGTGGTTTAAGGCTGCTGTGTGTGAAAGGGTGATGTGAATGTTTACACAGAACTCAGCTGCAGGTTGTACCAAGTAATCTGATCAGTGGCTGTAACCAAGTCAAGGATGACAGATTTGTTATTTCATCTAGATGCTGGGCATCAAACAGTGCCAGAAATGGGGTGGTGATATTGTAGGATTAATGTCAGACATTGCATCCAGCTTGCAACTGGCAGAGTCACATATATCATTATTGCAGTGGGTATGACTTGAATTAAGCTTTCCCAGAGAACACTAATAATTATACTGCACCAAGAAGTACCTATGGAACTGTTTATGAAACTGCCTATCAAGGGGAAAATATCCTTCAGAAGACGCTATGTTAAAGAGAAAAAAATCCTGTGTGTCTTGTCAAGAAGTATGATGTGGTACAAAGGGACACCTCTAGAGATAAAATGTGTGATGCTGTGTTTGCCAGCAGGGATCCATGTCACACAGCAAGTAAAACAGACTTCCAGTGAGGACCTGCAGAGTTACCTGACCATGTGGACAAAGCAGGCACTAAAAAATATTATAAAGAAATTCTTACTTGTTTGGTAGAAAATGAGCTCTAAACAAGATAAATAGTTAGAAAAACCCACAGACAGACAGAAATATAAGCCATGAGAGTAATAAGCCACTGACAGCTTTTCAAAGCCTGGATTTTCAGAAACAGAAGACCATTCTTCATGAAACTAAGCAAGGTAGTATTTCCAGTCAGATGAAAGCTGCAACTTTAAACGAAAATCCAACAAGAGATTTTAAAGCTGGATATACTGAAGTTTCCCATAACTACACTTAAAAAGATGAAAACATGTCCCCAGATATGGTAAAGGATTTTTCTGAGTACCTTCACAGCACTGAATTCATCCTACAGCATCTATCCCATCAATATTTGAAGAAAATAGCTGATACTAGCTTGGAAGGTACTCAGCTTCTTGAGCTGCAAACTGAATGAGGTGTATGGAAATCACAAACACATGTACTTTGTGCAGCCAAACCAAACATTACCTGGTTTTCCAATGACATGAATTTGCAGTTATTCTGGCATAGGCAACACCAGCATAATGAAAGAATTGAGATTTGTCATTCTACATTGCATCCAAAGCTGTGGTTCTCATCCATCTGATGCATGTACTGGGATGTGTTCAAGGACAAAATTGATCACCTTTTACTTTGGTATTCAAGTCTGAATATTGACTTCAAGAAACACAAGGCACAGCTCATCACTGAAAGCTTTTCAGACTTATATGTCGTTCTCATATATGCATTAAAAATGATTTAATGAATAATTTTGTTCCAGGACTGCATTCATGCATTTATAATAAAATGCACATTTATTCCAACCTTGGCATTCTTCAGCATTTTGTATTAATTATGTACCAAAACTATGGAATGTTTAGTGTCCTAACTCATCATTTGAGTAAGCTTACTGGAAGTATTGGCTCAGTTAGGAATTCATTATCTTTTATTCCCTACATATCTCTGTGATGCAAATTTCTATAGCAGTGAAATATGCCTCAGTGCTTTGCTTCCAGTTAATGAGCTATTAATATACCAATGAAATTCATTACATTTACAGATACCTTTCTTACTAACACTAAATTAATATTTGAACTTGCTTGATAGAGTCCTGCAGTTGCCTAAGTTTGGTTTGTTTGGTTGGTTTTTCAAATTAATACAGCAGTTAAGATATTTGTGTTGGCGATTTTGCCAGGTGCAACTTTTACTTTTGTGTATCATCTGTTTGTGAGATGCTGGATTTTCTAAATCACAGATTAATCATTGCTACTTACAACTACACCTCTGGAAGTCCATCTATCCCAACAGTAAGGACTGCATAAATAAAGTAAAGATCTCTTGTAGCTAGGACAGGAAAGCCCATCCGAATGTTGCTACCAGGATGCTAATTCACTCCTGACACCCATCCCCTCACACTGTACATCTGAAGTGTTTTAAAGGCCAGAACAAAGGCTGTGCAGCTGAAGAAAGGAGGAGATTTTACCTTAGACTTTATACCAGTCTCCAAATAAAGAAATAAATCATTGTCAGTCTACAGTAAATAAGATTAAAAAAAAATAAATAAAGGCGTCTAAATTGCAGCAAGTGATAGATAGGCCCAGCATTGGGAAAAAATGTACTGAATGGATAGTGAAACTCTGGGACAGACTGTCTAGAAAAGCTGTGGATTATCTGCTGCTGGAGGTTTTAAATGCAATTCAGACAAACATCCATCAGGATAGGGGATAGATAAACTAGGCAATCTCTTAAAATACCTTCCAGGTTTGTAGTGGGTTTTGTGGTTGTTGTTTGTTTGTTTGGGTGCTTTTTTTTTTTTTTTTTTTTGGAGGGGGGCGTTGGTGTGTTGATTTTTTTTTTTTTTTATGATTCTCTGAGTAGACTTGTCATACTGAAATATTTCTCTGATGAAGGTCTGATGCTATGCCTTGTCTCCTGTAAAGCTATTTATCCCTATGCTGTTAGAGACCTATGATGATGAAGAAAAGACAGATGCCTAGTTTCTTCTCAGAAGCCAATTTTTCAGCCAGTTGGCATCTGGAGTTGAAGACAGATTTCCTACAGAGCTCAGTTCTAGAAGTTCTCTTGTTTCAGATATAATGGGACTTTCTAGGTCAAGCATCCTGATATTTTCTACAAATATGCTTAAGTAAAGAACTCCCATCATGCTCCGACACAGGGCTGCATTCCTATAACTCACCTAATTACAGAATGAGATCTGAACTAATCCACAATTTCACGTGGCTTCCACTGAGATTAAAACTGGAAAGTTTTATTAGTTATTTGTAGTGAGATGAGCTCATGAAATGAGATAATTTAGGTTCTGGGAAGAACTTATACCAGCCTTCCAGTAGCTTAAAGGGGACCTGCAAGAGCTGGAGAGGGATTTTTTACAGGGGTTAAGGATCACTTTTCATAAGTGATAGAACAAGGGGTAATGGCATTAGACTGAAAGAGGGTGGGTTTAGATTAAATATTAGGAAGAGTGTGATGAGACACTGGAACAGGTTCCTCAGAGTTGTTGTGCATGCTTCATCCCTGGAAGAATTCAAGGGCCATTTGGACAGGGCTTTGACCAATCGGATCTGGTGGGTGTAATCCCTTCCCATGGCATGAGAGTTGGAACTAGATGATCTCTAAGATACCTTCTGATCCCAGTCATTCTATGATTTTATAATCAGTTGCTAAGTCCCAGTCAAAATACAGGAACTTGTTAAGTCATTGCAGACTTCAAAGATTAACTCACACTGAAGAAAATATTTCAGGAGTCATGGAACCTAACACTAGCTGATACTGTTCCTGAGGCCTCCCCATTAAGCCACTCTGGAGGCACACTACGAATTGACAAAGATGCTTTTTCAGACCACATATAGTTGTTATGATCTTAAAATGTTTGAATGAAGTTGCTAAATTGATTCTGAAAATGGGACCTAGACTTTGAATTTAGCTGGTTTTGATTTAGGTGTCATTTAGGTGCTTTTGACAAAGCTGTATGTAGCACTTTTCAAAAGCTTCAAGGAAACACTTAATATGTACCAATGCTGGTGGAGAGGAATGGATGTGAGGATATAAATTCCTGCTTATATGTACTTTCAAGCATATTTCTCAGCTCTTTAGCTATATCACAGCTATGTAAGGCAAACTGTCTTGGAAATTTGATCCTAAGTGAACAACTGTCCTGAAGGAATGCCCAGAGCAGGGTGCTGAGGACAACGTTACTCCAAATCAAAGACAGCAGCAAGAACTGTCCAGGTTCTTAAACCAATTCAGAGAAAGTGAGGTACTAGTGTTGGTCTTAAGACAGTTATTTTCTTATCCACCAAGAGTATTTTTTAAAGTTTTATTTCTACATTCTATTTTTAATACATTGTTCTACTGCTGATTTTAAACAATTTAATTCTGAACGTGAGTTAAGATCTCTGATATCAAACACCTACACAAACATCTTTGTGCCTTATTTGTGTTAAAGTTTTATTTCAAATCAGGTGCCTAACTGCAGTGCTTGTAGAATAGCAGAGCACTTGGATTTTAATTGTATCAAGTTCAGGCAAAAGTGACTATGAAAGCCTCAAAGAAAAATAATAGTTTCTAAGTGCAAGTGAAAAGATGCTGAGATTTACATAATGGATTTAGGCAGACACCCCTACTGTTTTATAGAGGGAAAAGTGCATGTGCACAATAAATAAATTACACTATGCCATCAGTAGGTTGCATCTAATTGCATTGGTGGCTCCATTTTCCCCGTCATGATTTCAGTGGGGTAGCATGTTGGAAAGCACATATTTTTTCATTATCCTATTTAATTGGTTTGATAAATCTGCTTATAGTGACAGTGTTTTTTATTGCTTCAACCAAATTACTTATATTTAAACCAGATCTTTTGTGTGTTTACACGCAAAATCTCAAAATACTGGGAAAAAAAAAGTCATTATATATTATTGTCTGTGGCCCAGATAGGACATG
This sequence comes from Sylvia atricapilla, assembly GCF_009819655.1. Lineage (NCBI taxonomy): Eukaryota > Metazoa > Chordata > Aves > Passeriformes > Sylviidae > Sylvia > Sylvia atricapilla. Next base: position 51,042,267 of record NC_089142.1, read on the forward strand.
ACCAATATCTTGTTCTTTCACCTACTCTGCCTTCAGACTGCCTGGCTATGTGTGCTTTTCATAGTGTCTACCTCCTAAATCTACTCACTTCAGGAAAGAGCTGGCTAAAGCACCTCTTTCCACCTCCACACTGCCCTCCATGAGGGTGTTGATCTATCTTTCAACAATTCATTGCCAAAATGATTTTCTGGAAATTCTGTTCAAATTCAGTGAATCTCATTTTAATACGGCAAAGTATAATTTAGAAATTGTTTAATTATTAAATGCATTTTTATTGAGACTGACCCTTTCTTTAAAAAAGGAAGTGTATAAAAAAGGGAGGGTTTTTTATGAATTTAATTTATTTGGCTTCAATATTTCTTTATCCTCTTCCTTTATACTTTTCCCTATGTGTTTTCTGGGCTTTTTTATTATTATTATTTTAAAAAGAGTAAGAAGAATGGCTTAAATATGGTTAAAATGCGGAAAACCAAAAAGTGGAACAACAATGAAAGTTTCCAGATCAATTCCATGGTGGTTTTTGTTTGTTTGTTTGTTGGTTTGGTTTGGTTTGTTGTTGTTTTTAAATTAAGGACCTTTAGAAATAGCCTTTCCTCTCAAAATTTTCAACATTTTAATTTTGGCCAGCTTGATTCTTTTCCCCATTCAATGCATTTATGCTCTGGAATAAAGGAGAAAATCTAATGTATGTGTTATGTTTCCATTTTCAAAAGGAAACTAAAGTAGATTAAGGATTGTGTTACTAGAAGCCTGTATTGGATTTGTACAGCCTGGTTTTGGTAGCAGGGGAGCTACAGGGAAGGCTTCTGTGAGAAGCTGCCAGAAGCTCCCTCCAAGTCCAGCAGAGCCAATGCCAGGAGGCTCCAGGACGGTCATGCTGCTGGCCAAGGCTGGGCCCATCAGAAATAGTGGTGACACGTCTGGGGTAACAGATTTACCAGGAGAAAAAAAAGTTACTGCACAGTTGTATTTGCAGCTGGAGAAGAGCAGTGTGAGAATATGTGGGAGGAACAGCCCTGCAGGCACCAAGGTCAGTACAGAAGGAAGGGCAGGAGGTGCTCCAGGCACCAGAGCTGGGATTTCTCTGCAGCTCCATGCTGACCACGATGCAGACCATGATGGGGCAGCTGTGCCCCTGCAGCCCACGGAGTTCCACAGTGATGCAGAAATCTACCTGCAGCCCATGGAGGAGATCCACACTGTAGCAGGTGGATGCCTGAGAGTAGGCTGTGACCCATGGGAGGCCTGTGCAGGGGCAGGCTCCTGACAGAGACCTGTAGACCTGTGAAGAGGTGCCCACATTGAACCCAGTTTCCTGGTAGAACTTGTGATCCCATGGGGAACCCTCACTGGAGCAGACTGTCCTTCAAGCACTGCACCCTGTGGAACAGTGACCCACGCTACAGCAGTCTGAGGACTGTGCCCATGGGATGGACTCACATTGGAGAAATTCATGGAAAACTGACTCCTGTGGGAGGGACCTCACACTGGAGCAAGGAAAGGACTCCTCTCCCTGAGCAGTGGCAGAAAGGTGTGATGAACTGACCATAATCCCCATTCCCTGTCTCCCACAGTACTGGAGCAAGGAGGTAGAGCTAGGAAGGAGGGAAGGGTTCAGAGAAGGTCTTATTTTACTTCTCATTATCCTGCTCTGATTTTCTTAGCAATAAATTCAATTAATATCTCTAATTTGAGCCTGTTCTGCCACTGACAGTATTTGATGAATGATCTCTCCTGGTCCTTATCTTGACTCATGAACCCTTTGTTGTATTTTCTCTCACTTGTCCAGCTGTGTGGAGGAGGGAGAAGTGGCTTTGGTGGGTGTCTAGCATTCAGCCAGCATGAACCCACTACAAGGTCACAGACAGGATACATTATGGACTTGATTTTGCCAGACACCAAATGCCTGCAGCTCGCCTCTCACTGAGTGAATTTAAGGCACTTGTCACATGACCCACTCTTTTATTAGCTTAGTTGCAATGGAAAAGGCAGAGCAGAAGCATCAGAAATGGAAAATGATGGCAGGAAAAGTCTGGCAGTTTGTTCCACAGGGGTGATGAAAACTGCTATTTTGAAAGGCTCTCTGTGGAGGTAATGTAGAGGAAGATAGTAAGAGCAAAAGGGAAATGAAGATCTCAGAATAACAGAAAATAATAAAAAAAAATGCACAAACTATTTCTGGAGCAATAACTGCTCTAAGAAAAAGGTATCAACCCAGATGAATCACATCTACAAAAAGGGAGTAATTTAAAGTCATTTTATCAGACAAAGAGAAATAAGCTTTTTTAGAGAGTGATTCAGCCCTTAGATAGATAGCATATCTTTCTCTCTTGTGAGACATCTCAAATCACATCATGAAATTCAGATTGAACAAAGCTGGGGCACAATGACTGGGCATTATTAGAGTGGTCCTTCCAAAAGTTTTTCCTTAAGCTAGGACATGGGAAGTCTGGTCCCAGCACAGGAACCCATATAAAATCCAGTAAATTCGGAAAAACCTCTCTTCAGCCTCCAAAAGAACACCAATTTTGCTACCTAAGCATTGCTCACTGCTCATTGCAGAGGGCTCCCTCCTGCTGCCAAGCACCTGGTGATGGGCTGCAGCCCGTGCTGGCTATCACTGAAATGTTTCTATGAGCCCTGCTATTTGTCTGAGAACGCATCCTATACTTTGTTCCGGTGTATTCCCATATATACCCGCTGAAGGGATCAGTGACCTCTGTGCCTTTTCAGTAATTCAGCCTGTGTGTGCTCTGGCTTTGTCACCTCGGGAGAGGAGCCCAATGCTGTACCAAAGAGCTGCTCTTCCCATAGGAAGGAGGAGGAGGAACATGTTGCAGGCTTTCCCGTGTTTGCCGTGTCTTTTGTGTAAGCTCGATTGTCACAGGTGTATTTGCATCGGGAAGGTCCGGTCCTACAAAGGTCAAATGCTTTTCATTGGAAACTTTTTCCTAAAAGAGACTGCAGTATCGAACTTTCCAGCATGAAAAGAGACATCTTTCCTCACTGAAATATTCTGAACACAGAAGCAAGATATTTTTGCCCTTTGTAGTATAATGAAACTGAAGACATGTCGCCTTCAACAGGAGAGGCCACAAAAGAGGGCTGCTTTATTTTATTCCCAGATTTTTAAGCTCACAGTTAGGAAATCCAGTCAGAAGAGAGGATTGCTCGGAAAACCACCGCTGATGAACAGTATCTCGCTACTGTCAGGACCCCGAGACCAGGCGCTTGGTCCGACTCCCGCGGGATGTCCGTGGGATGTTACGCGTGGCCCCCCTGACCCCGCAGCCCCCCGGTCACCGCCCCGCACCGGGCCACCACCATCTTCTTCCTCGACCCCCGGCGCTGGCGGCGCGGCTCCCCAAACGCCCCCTCCTCCTCTTCCTCCTCCTCCTCCTCCTCCTGGCCGGGAGCCCCGCACCCCTCGGTGCTGTGGGGGAGCGGCGGCGCTGCCTCCGGGGCCGGGGGCGCAGCGCGGAGGGCGCGCTCCCGAGCGTGAGCGGGTGCGGGCCCGAGCGGGTGCGCGCGCAAGGCGGGGCCGCGCATCAGGCAGCCCCGCGCCCGCCGGTGCCGTCTGCGAGCAGGGCGGGGAGCGGAGGAGGGCGCGGGAGGGGGGTACGAGCATCCTCCAGGCCGAGGCTCCGTCTGGCTTTCCGGGCTCCGCGCCGGCGGGCGGGCGGCGCTTCGGCAGCAGTAACCGGCGAAGTACCTGCGGATCGGCTTTCCTCCTCCTCCTCCTCGCTGGCTTTTTTTAGTTTGGTGGTACTGGTGGTTTTTTTTGGTTGGTTTTCTTTTTTTTTTTTTTTTTTTTTCCTTAACCCTCCTCAAATCCAGGGAGACGCTTCTGAAGCGCGGCGAGCGCTGATCTTACGTAAATGGTGCTGCTCCGGGGAGGGCATCTCCCCTGCCAGCCCTGGGCCAGGGGAGCATCCCCAGGCGCCGCTCGCCCTGCCTAGCGACCGGGCTCCGCGCTGCCGCCCTGCCCGAGATCCGCACCGGCAGCGGCACCGGCGGGGGCGGGCGCTGAGCAGCAGCCGGCAGCCCGCAGCCCCGCTCCCGGCGGGTTTCGGCGCCTCCGCGGACCGGCTGCGGGGATGATGCGGCGCGTTGGACCCCGCGGCGGGGAGGGCGCTATGTCAGAGAGATAACGCGCCTCCGCCAGCAGCCCGGGGGCAGTCTCGGTGCCAGCCCCCCCCGGGACCCGGCTGCCTGGGAGCCGCTCGCAGCTCGGCGGACGGACTGGCCGCGGCGGCGGGGCCGGGGAGCGGCGGGGCGAGGCCCGGCGGGGCGGGGGAGCGGCGGCCGGCCGTGCCGGGGCACCCCGCCTCCGGGGGGCAAGCGGCCGGGAGGCTGAGGAGCGCAGGCAGCAGAGCCGGGGAGGAGGAGGAGGAGGGCAGCGCCATGACTCATTTGCAGGCAGGTCTCTCCCCGGAGACTCTGGAGAAAGCCCGGCTGGAGCTGAACGAGAACCCCGACACCTTGCACCAGGACATCCAGGAGGTGCGGGACATGGTCATCACCCGGCCGGACATCGGCTTCCTCCGCACCGACGATGCCTTCATCCTGCGGTTTCTGCGGGCCAGGAAGTTTCAGCACTTCGAGGCGTTTCGCCTCCTGGCCCAATACTTTGAATATCGCCAGCAGAACCTGGACATGTTTAAGAGCTTCAAGGCCACAGACCCGGGCATCAAGCAAGCGCTGAAGGATGGTTTCCCCGGCGGGCTGGCCAACCTGGACCACTACGGCAGGAAGATCCTCGTCCTTTTTGCTGCCAACTGGGACCAGAGCAGGTAAAAGCAGAGCCACTCGCCCACCTCAACCCTTTCTCCCCCCGGGCAATGCGTGGGAAAGCGGTGCCAGAGCAGAGGGAGAGAGGGTGGGCAGCAGGGACACACCCGGCGCTGCCCACAGGGGGCTGGGCAGCAGCCTGGGAGGCAGAGGGAGAGAATAAAGAAGAATTACGTTTTGTGGCTTAAGGCCCTTTCAGCCAGCTCATCCATTGAGGGTGTGAATTTTGGGAGGCAAGTAGACACTGCTCTTCTCAGCTGTCTGCTAGGAGGTTTACACCCTTCTGCCTCCCCTCAGCCGAAGTGAGCTGGCACGTAGATGATGTGCTTATCCCCCAGACAAAGGCTGGTTGCACTCTCGGCTGGTCTTTCTGCTTCAGCACACACAGAGCTGCTCAGGTGCTGTGGGAGAAAGTGGGAGATGCTGTGTGTAGAACAGGAGTATCCATCATGGCTTTTGAGCTGAAAAGTTTGCCTGTGCAGGAAGCTGAGACTCTGACTCCTTTCCTGACTCCTTTCAGCTTAAGAAAGCTCTTCCTGAGCCACCTGGAAATGCCAGGATGGAAGTTTCTGTAACCACTTCTTTTTCCATTCATGCTGCTCCAAATGTCAGTTCTCTGCATAATAAGATCCAAGTACACAAAGCTTTGATAGCAAATTAAAGACTAGTCTCTAGAACAGTTTCTGATCTTTTTTGGGGGGATTACTCTAGCCTGAAGATGATTTAGTAGGGTGACCTAAGAGCTGTCTCCCATCAAGGCCCTTTTAAGCAACTGGCTTGGTATTATGTGACACTATTTGTTTATTCTAAATACATTGTGGGGATGTCACACTCATTTTCTTCTGCAATTTAAAATTATATCTACAAAAATAGCCTATTTAAGTACATTTAAACTCTCTAAAACCTGCTTCTGTGGGAGCTACATTGTTTTCTTTGGCTCTCAACCTGAGTGCAGGTTTAGGATCTGAAACACTTTTTAGTGAGAAAACTTAGAATCTTGTAAGTTGCCATCCTTATTGCCGTCAACCTAGTGCTGAGTGCTCAGTGCAGATATCCTCAGCTCAGCTACTTTGAAACTTTGGGGGGGACTCCAACAACTGTCAGTGTGGATAGAAAGGACAAGATCTGGGGGAGAGGCATGCTTAAGTTTGCCCTTTAGGTGTTTGTTCTGCTGTTCTCTTGCGGGCTGTGTGGATCACTGGATTGCCATCGCAGGGAGCATTCTCATAGCTCGCTGCCCTGTTTGGTGTTACAGCTATGGACAGGTCTCTGTCCAGAAGGATGCTGGCCCACCTTGGCTTTCCTCTCCTCCAGACATGGCAGCCACACCCGCACTGTCTACGGCAGAAGTTTCCTGTCCCTTGCTGACCCATGAATCAAGTCTAGGGACTAGGAGAAAGCTGTCTGGCAGAAATCAAAACTGCCCACAGCCAGGGTAATGACTAGAAAGCCTGGATGAATAGATGCAGAGCTGGGGCCAGTGTCCTTTTTCTGCTTTGCTTTTCTAGCAGATGGAGCATAAAAGCTGAGTGAAGAGCAGTGGTGATGAGGCTAAGGACTTGCTGAGTGTGTTTCCTTTCCCAGATAAGGACCTTCCTTGTTTCCCACATAAGGATCAGGTCAACATTTAATTTTAAAAACAACTCCATAAACCCTTAACAATCCCTGAAGGAAGAATTAGCAAAGAAATAGATGTTTAGGACTTTTATTAAGTTGTATGTCTAAGATTACAAGTTCCCTTGTTAAAGGTAGCATGATCTGCTGTATACTGTTGTTTCTTATTAATGAAAAAAATCCTAGAGCTTTTTGTGACACTTGTCATATTACTTGATTTGATTCTAGTCAAAAGAATACCAAGAATTGAAGTGCAGAGATAAAGCAGCATTAAAAATAATAATTTCCATGTAGAAAGAATAGGTTTATTTTCTACTTGATGTCAGATATGCCGATATTTAAAGTACGTGAGCTCAGCTGACACAGCAAAAAATTTAATTTGTGTTTTTTCACGATCTCCTATGGGTATGATTAATATTATTTATGCTATGACAGCAAGGTGGCTGGGGTACACTGGAGTACTTAATGGACGTGTTTGCTATTGGGTGCTGCTGCATTTGAGCACTGCATGCTCATGGCATGCCTCTCCTCCAGAGCGAGGGATTTGTTTTCACACAGACCACTCAGACAAAGCGGAGAGAGCTGAAGCCCAGCTGCGGGGAGTGGCTTGTTCCAAGGCACATGACAAGTCAGTGACACATCTGGGAATGGAGCTAGGTCACTTTCTTTTCTAATTAATTTAGTGCCTTCCATTATCTGATGCTCAGTGGCTGAACCTGGGGAGCATTGTGGAACTTATGCCTGGGCTGCTATGCAATATGTCTCAAGCTTATGCCTTAACTGACTTGAGATCTTGCAGTACATAACCCAGTGTTTCCTCTTACAGCAACAATAGGAGGATTACTTATTGAAGCCTGTCTTGTTAGGCCTTCTTTGTGTGCATAATAAACTAAGTTAATAGAGCAAAGCAAGCCTCCACATTTATCATATATGTACAACTTATTATAGCCAGGATATAACAATTAGAAATAAAAAGTTCCAATTTGTTATTTAAAAGAATAGGAGAGGTACTAGAGATGATTTATATAGCATCGTCAGCCTATGATTTACATAGTTCCAATTAGAAAGAAAAGTGTGGGAGGCAAAAAATTCCTGTGGTAAAACAAGCCTGTGTACTAGATGTTAAATCATTAAATTAAAGCAGGGCCTGAAAACTGTACCAGATGTCCTGCCATCTGAACAACCCAATCAGACATGTATTTAAAACAAACAAACAAAAAAAAAAAAAAAAAGAAAAAAGAAAAAAAAAGGAAAGGTGCAAAGGTAGCACGCTCATTAGCCCAGCAGTTTTTTCAGTGAGATGCAGCTCAACTCTTCACCCTGTCTTTAGCATGGGTAAAATGAAGGTCAGTGGCATTCCTGCCAGGAAGCTGTATAGCACTCATGGAGGGATCAACCCTCCCTATTAGCTTCCAGACTGTTGGTTCTTAACTACATTTGGCTTGTAGGTGTCTATGTGCTTTTGAAGACTCCCTTTTCTTAATGTGTCCAGCTGGTGAAGTTTTTTTCAGCTAATAGAGCAATTAACTTCAGCTCTCAGCTGAGAGGGATCTGTTGTCATGTGTGGTCTTCTGTACGCTTCCTGGCACCTGGACACACATTCTGCAGGAATAGCAGTCCATTTTGATGCTATGTGTTTGAAACCTTTCTAGTATTAATTATCTCAGGTTTTTCCCTAGAAAGTGCATTAGAAAAGTGCAGTGATACCCAATTCTCTTGGTGTCAAAGTGACCCAGTCAGCTCGCACCATCCTCAGTGAATCCAGAAGTCCTCTGCACTCATTTGCTGCTGCTTCTGCTGTTGCATCAGACAGTTTACAGCAGGGCAAAGACAGAGTGCACAGGTTTGCTTTCAAAACCAGACTTTCACGTGCCCTAACGCTAGAAACTTTCTTTTCCTCCTGTTAAATGAAAATTTAACTTCTGTAGCTGTGAGGAGGCTGGTCTGCTCCTCAGCTCACAATAAACAACAGGCAAGATGGCAAGGTATTTTTCAAGCCTTGATTGAGGCAGTATGACAAAATAAATAGCAGTGCTAACAGTAGTAACATATTAACAGTAAAAAAAATTGTTTAGCAGAGTCAATTTTTGTTTGGAAGTTGTATCTTCCAAATGATAACTGTTAACTAGTATAAACACTGTCATTTTTTCTACAGTTACTCCTGCTGACTAATGCTGTTTTATTGTTTCCCGGTTTTCCCCCAGCTATCCCTATCTGCCTATCATTACCTGTATTTAGACTTTAAGGGTTTTGGCTAGGGAGGTTTTTGATCAATATAAAATTTAGATTAGCTGAGTCTTCATCTGTGGCTGTGACTGTTAAACACTGGACTAATATGTGGCCTAATGAATGGTATTAAATCTGAATCTAAAAGCTAATCTGGTAAAATATTTGAAACTGTTTCTATTTTTTCTATGAATTTTTTTGTAACAGTGTTGGTGCCTTTTGTTTTCTAGATAAGGTATCCTCAGGGCATGCTGCCACTATTTAAGCAGGGTAGCCATAAGAGAACTTTCAATCCTCTATCTTTCCAGCATTCAAATCTGTACCCAGACTGGAAAACCAAGGAGATATGAGGCATTATTTCAAAGTACTCCTTTGTGTATCTTGAGGGCTTTTGCTTTGGTGAAATTCCAGAAATATTGAGCCAGAACAGTAGCTTAGAGATAGGATGATGGCTCAGAGGCTTGACCAGCTTTCTCTTTTAAATCACAGGGGCACAAGAGCTCATTTGACAGAAGCCTTTTCTTGTCCAAATGATGAGGAGCTTAAAATACAGACTGTGTATTCTTTATGTATTTCAGACCTTCAAGAGACATATGGCTCAAATTCAAGCAAAGGAGACTTACCATTTATCTCTTCTAGTTCACATCGAGAGGCAGATTTATGCCATTTAGTCTTAATTCTCAAAATGGCTTCAAATTTCTTTCTTTTAGGGAGGAGATGACAAATAGCCATAGAGATAGTAAGGCAACTCTGCTAAATGAGATTATCTGTTATTCAGGGCAAAAGTGAATTGACTAGAAGCAGAATCTGGTTAAACAGATGATATGGTTGATGCCACTCATCATCAAGAGCATAAAGTATTGAAAACAGCTGACACAGCTGAGTTTGACATGATATCTGTACCCTGCATTCTCCCTGTCTCTTCTCTTTATGTTGGCCTGATGGAGATCACAGTGGTTACATACCAGAGGATGCTTAGACCACATATCTTTGAGGTAAAGGTGAAAGATCCCAGTGAAGTATTACCAGGAGGTGAGAGCTGTGTCTACCAGACTGATTTCCCCAGAAATCCTTGGAAATATGTTGAATCTGTTCATGTCCAAAAACAAAACAAAACAAAACAAAACAAAGCAAAACAAAACAAAAAACTAATATAACTTTTCTTTTTTGAAAAGGGGATATTGTTGCCGCTGTTAAATTGCAAGACAGTGGGATGCTCAATAAATTGTTTGAGGTCTTCTGTTCTTGACAAATAAAGACCCCAGTGAGGCATTTCCCTCAAAAGCTCTGTCACTGTTGGGGTAGAAATGGTAGCCCTCCCGAAGTATTTGAAGGAATCCCTGTCAGTGTGGCTGTTATCTTGTCACACCTTCTCAGGCTCTATTTCAAGTCATGAATGAAAAATTTCAAGAGGTAGCAGCATCTTGCCCACCAGTCTCTGCTTCAGTCAGTCTCGAGCTAGGACTCACATAAAAGAGGAACATTAAGGATACATTATATTTGTGCTAACATATTTCCAGCATTTGTAACTCACATTAATAACTGGACTAAAAAACTTGTCCAAGTTTTCTATTGAATTAAGCATGGTTCTATAAAGAGAACACATTAAATAAATTTAAATTAACTGTGAGTTCTTGATTATCCTAGCAGTTAGTAATATCTTGCTAGCTACAATATGTCCCATAAGAGTCTGTTTAAACAAGTGAATGCAACTGGATTTAACCATAAATAAATTAGGATTTATTTATTCACAGCCTAACTTCAAGCTGCTACAGAACATGCACTGCAGCCAATTGGGCCCAGCACACCCTACATATCTGACAGCACTAGGGCAAGTCATAAAAAAACTGGTGCCAGGGCAAAATGAGTGTCTTGCTGTTCCCTAAATACACATTTTTATTTAGCATAGATTAGTAAGAACGAAACAGTACCATCTTCCCCTCAAACTGTACACCACAGTCTCTTCGAATTAAAGGCTAATTTTTTTTCTTTTTCCTTCAAAGTAGAAAGGCAGTCAAAGCTGTCTTGGACCAAATATATTTCACACTCACTAGCTTGTCCTGTTTTTCTCACTTTTGATTGGTCATATTTTTGTATCAGTATGGAAAGTGACTTCAGTGTGGAATTAAAATTTCAGCAACAAAATCCAGAATGATTTTTCACAACTTCTTTTTATGTAGGATTTTGATTTCCCTAAAGTCCAGCCAGGGGTGGAGTGTATTTTATGGCAGAGCCTGTGCATCCTAATGCTGGCACAAACAGTAGTAGCAGTGAGGTGAAATATTGGACAACATGGAGCTGAAGTGGATTAAAGATGAGTCTTTACACAAATAACTCTGTGCTGTGTGAAAGCTTCCATGCAGTTTCTTCAATCATGTTTTTTTGCTTGGGCTGCTCAGCTGATACTTTCAATACTCATCGCTTTGCACCACCTAGGATTTCATCTACCACAGCAGGTTTACATTTCTGGCTTGCCTCAACACGTGTTCAGAGTAAAAGTTGCTTTAAATACTCACTAATGGATTTGTCTGTCTTTCTGGTGCTCTGTACTGCACTTAACTAAGGTATCGAAGCCAAGAGAAGAGATCCAGTACAGAATGAACAATAGCTCCCATCTTCAACTAATTGCCCTGAAGGATATTTGAGGTGGGAAGCTTGATTGTTAGTGACATGTCCCTGTGTACTCCTGATGTAGCTCTTTAGACTTTAAGAATACTTCAGATACCTCCCTCTGGCAGAAAGTGTTCTTGTTGGCTTTTAGCTGGACCTGCTTTGTACAGGACTTCTCTCTTATTTTCAGTGAGTAGACATAAATATTATTGTTGTTGTGGACTGTACTTCTTACACTAGCAGACCTATAGTAGGAGTCATGGTGGTGGTGAAATCCACAGATTTGTGGAAACCCAGCCCTGTGACTGTTGTTTACTCTCTGTGGCAGCTGAAATCCTGTTCCCATTGCTGCCTGACAGTTTTCTCGTTGACTTGAATCCAACACATAATTAGGTGTATTTCTGATTACATGTATACACCTTGTATTTAACACTTAGGTATACATATAAAAAGCATTTTATGGTCAGTCTTAGAGGGCTGACTGGCCTCACAAATGAAGATTCTTTGTGTCTGATGCACCAGATTTCAGCAACCTTGTGCCACTAGGAAGCTTTAATCCAAGGCATGTGATCTCTCCTTAAACTCCTTAGGGAGGATATTAGAGATGTACATCAGGAACTTGGGACCCTTATTCTGGGACTGTAGGGTTCTGCATTGTAGAGCCCTTCTAGAGAATGGGGTCTTCTGAATGGGACAACCTAAATGTCAAGGAGGGTTTACGTTAATTTTAGAATTTGAACATTTTTAACATCCTTGTATGAGCTGTGGTCAAAATTGTCCTCAGACCAAGGCATTCCAAACTTCCTGTAAACCTTAGATCTCAGAAAAGTAAAGTATTAGAAAAGAGTTAACTCTCAGAACAGTTCAAAAGAGAGAAGTGAATATGAAAAAAAAATTATTCCTGTCAATCACACACACACACACGCACACGCACACACACACACACACACACACACAAAAAAAAATCTCCAGGATGAAGCAAAGAACTTTGGTTTTAAAAAATTATTTTAATGCTGCCCCTAGTGTTTTCTGGGGAAAATATATTTTCTCCTGTTCTCACATCAGAAGAGTCCTTTTTTAATCCCTTTCCTATGAATGTATAATTGGGAAGTTCACTGGGTTTTAGTTGGCTAAAAACACCCCAAAGATGAAAAGATGTGAGGAGTCAGCTAGAAGAGTCAGCTAGAACAGATAAATTTCATTTGTGTTATTTCCTTTTGCAGATTTTTTTGAAATACAGTTATGTCCACAGCAGAGCAGAGTACTCATTGTATTAAAGCAAGTCAAATTCAGAATAATTTAATGTAATTTCTAAGTAGGCACACATGCTCTTTGCTACATATGTAGAATGGTGAAGAATTCTCTAGGGACTCACAATTTTGAAAACTTCTGTTTGATGCCGTCATGGGAGGCCATTTAAAGGACCTTGCTTAAAAATAGCTGTACACTGAATATTTAACTGTTTCATATCTGGAATATTTGTATTTCTGATATTTTTCAGGTTTAATTTTCTAGTGCTTCATTTAATATTGTGGTGTGGACTGGCAAATTTATGTCTGTTTTGGTAACTGTTTATAAAATCCTACAATCCTAGTATGGTTTAGGTTGGAAGGAATTTCAAGGACCAAGGACCATCTAGTTCTAACTCTCCTGCCACGAACAGGGGCATCTTCAGTAGACAAAAACACCTCAAGGCCCTAGTGTGTGTTACTTTCTACTTCTGAGATCCTTGAGTAATCGACTTTCTATAATTGTGGATTTAAGAGAAAAAATTACACAGAGAGTGGGATAAGGAGAGCATGTGGTAATTCCCCATTTTAGTTGATAATTTTGTAGGACCTATTATTTCATTTCCTTAGAAAAATATGGGAGGAAACTGGGTCTATGCTTCTAGTATTAGTCTTGGGTGTTGGTATCATTATGATTTTAGAAAGATAAAATTTATGTGGAAGCTCTTATACAGACTTGTAATTACACATAAAGATACTAAAGCAACTTAGGATACTATGTTGTATATAGTTTAAATTTGGTTTTGATGTGTTACATTCTTGTAGTTTGTTCTGGCTGGCTGATGGTCTATAGGTACATAATCCTGCTCCAGAAGATGAGCTCAACTAATTGAGCTTTTGAGGATTTTCCAGCTTTAGGCTCTTCTGAGTACACATTTGCACTCTTTGATTTAAACTTTAGACAAAGGGAGAATACCCAGAACTTCTCCAGCTCTGTGGTTGTGCTCCTTTCCTAACCCAATCCCCTCTTCCCATTCTCAGGTACACGCTGGTGGATATTTTGCGTGCCATACTTCTTTCTTTAGAAGCCATGATAGAAGACCCCGAGCTGCAAGTGAATGGATTTGTTTTGATTATAGACTGGAGCAACTTCACCTTCAAGCAGGCCTCCAAGCTGACTCCAAGCATGCTTAGATTAGCCATAGAGGGCCTTCAGGTAACATTATTATTTTCTTTCTTTTCCTAATTCTTCTTCATTTTGCAGTTCATTACAAATCTAGGTCGATAAAAAAGACCGAAACAAAACCTTAAGGTGTGGGTGTATGGGCAAGCTGCTTGTGACAAAAGTGTGAACTCAGTCAGCTAACTGCACTGACTCCTGATGTGTAGGCTCCTTCCTTGCTATAAATATGAGGTAACTTTTCTGTCTTTATTCCAAAGTGACTGGCTTTCTGTAAATTCAGATGGTAGCTTCTGCAACAGGAAGTTAGAATTAATCAGTTTATGTTGTAATTATGCACAGGGTAATGAAATAGGAGTTGCTGCTGCTACGCCAGGTTGTGATTTTTTTGTTGATTCTTTTGGAGACTGGCTCTACATCATTTGCCATGAAAGTGTGGGGCTCTGTGATTGGACAGTTAGCTGGGACTATTTATTTACTCCAAGTTCAGCATGTGCTTGGCTCTTTTTCTGGGTCAAGATTAATCTGAGCAGCAGCTTCTGAGTCTGAGTATGCAGTGATTTAAATTTTTTTCAGCTCATTGTAAATGCACTTTACATGGCACAGGCACACTGGTGAAAAGGGTACTGCATAACTCACATCTCTTTCCTACAGTATTTTATTCTTGTTAAAATGAGAAACTAAGATTGTTAAGGTAGTTGTTTTCTGCACAAGCCTGAGTTGCCATGTTAAACATATCTGTAATTCATTCCTGTGGCAGTGTGCCTTGCTTTTAGAAGGACATGTATTCCTCTTCTGTGATGTTTTCTATAATTTATACATTTTTATTACTTATAAGGCAAAATAACAGCCTTATCTCTGAACTTTTTTCACTGTGATAGTGTGATTTTTGAAGACACTTTTATAGCAGTAATATGGAGTTTTGATCTAACTGATGAAATGGCTCAACTAGTATTCAGCCTGCTGTTGCCCACAGAAGGGTAGTGACATGAGACAAAGACCCCAGTTCTCATTTTCTTGTGTTTCCTTATGCAACAGTGATTTCATTGTCTTCACAACTACCTTAGAAGGAATGCAGCAGTGAGACCTGTGCTCTAAAAGTGCTGCATTTCCTTTTATTGCTTTCAAAGTTGTTGTCTTTTTTGTGTTTTTTTCAAAGTTAGGCATTGTTTTCTGGTTTAGAACATGAAGAAAAGCTTTGTTTGTCTTTGTTTTCAAATAGTGGTGTTTCTTCTTGGATGTTATTCAGTGATGGGTACTTTGTGAAGAGCTGCAGTGAATAATTGTGTCTGAAAATAGGAGGGGTGATGTACCAAACTTCAAGTAGGCTCTGAGACTGCATTCTCATGCCATCAATTGGTTGATGACTGAATTGAGGAGAAGTCCATTGCCTCACTTAACTTACCCATGCCCCCAGCTTTGTAGTTTTGGATATTTCAAGTCTGATGGTGGCCAGAACCTATGGCCCACATTTTGTGCCCACTGCATTCAGTGC
Source organism: Sylvia atricapilla (assembly GCF_009819655.1). Lineage (NCBI taxonomy): Eukaryota > Metazoa > Chordata > Aves > Passeriformes > Sylviidae > Sylvia > Sylvia atricapilla. Next base: position 51,057,412 of record NC_089142.1, read on the forward strand.
TGTTTACTGCAAAAGTGGGCATGAAATGCTTCAGATGAAAGAAGGAAAAGACATTTTTATGGCTGCCGTTTATTTTGGAGGAAAATGCATAGCAAAAACATAATTCTGAATGATGTCAAAGTAAAAAGTGCTTAATCAGGTAGTACGAAAAAGAACAAGAACAACTCTCACACGCTATTTGTTTATGATCTTTGTAAATACTTTCTATTTAATTAGAGAAATGAAATTTACTTTGGCTTATAAGATTTAACAGGTCTCAAGTTGCTGAACTTTACCATTTGGAGAATTTAAATATTTGTGTTGCTTAGGTCGAAGGGGATAGTGAGAGTGGGATTAGTCACCACTGAATTTGATGTTGCCCAAATCCCTTTGCCTTCTGAATGAAATCTACTGAATTTGCATTATGTTTGCTTAGCTTCCATGATGAGCAGAATACTCAATATGGCATGTACCAAAGACTTTACGAGCTATGGCAGCGTTTGGCTTTTCACAGTTTCTTAATATTTAGCAAAATGTTTTTTAAAGTAAGATAGATAAATACACAGTGTTCTACTGTATAGAAGAAGATGAGTTCTGCTATATATTTTGTCTGAATATGGGTGTGAAAAGAATCATACCCCAAACTTGCTTGTATAAATTGGAAAAACTTCCTAGGTAGCTATTTCCAGGAAAAGAGACTTTTGATCATGTCATTTACAGGACAGTGACTATCTGTAATCTGATGTGAAATTCTAGCACACCCATTGCAACTGTGCTGTACCAAACAAGTGGTGCAGATCAGTGCTTGTTTGTAGGACAAATGGTTTTGCCAGACAAGAAGAAATTTTTATGTGGAGATGGGGACACTCGGCTGGGATTCTTGATGTCAGTCCTAGCTCATACACTGGCTGTGTGCTTTTGGGGAAAAAGGAGCAACACTCTTCCCTGCAGATGCTTGTGCCTCCAGCACTCCTGTTGCTCCTCAGCAGTGAGAAGGAGGATTTGCACTTAGAGCTCCTACACCTTCCATAGTGTCAAGTCAGAAGCAAAACATTTTCTGAGAGCTGAAACACATGCCTCGACTTTAGGACTTTGTGTTGACTGTCCCTAGTGTATTCAGTGTGTGGATGTTTGTGAGTTCCAGTCTTCAGGTGCCCACTTTTCCCCATTCATTGATTTCTGTAGCCAATTGCTGATTTTGTAAAGAAGCTCATGTTACTCAGCAGCTGTGTTCCTGAAAGCAGGGAGTGTTACAGTGTTCTGTGCATTAATACCTGAGTGCCCTGATAAGGTCTCTCAAAAACTCAACAAAATTTTGCCTCCTTCACCAGAAATGGGGTGCAATCTCTCTGTTTCACCAGTTTTTCCCACAGAAGAGAGAACTTTTGAGAGCTCTGAAAAAGTCTTAAGTTTTCATAGACAGTGGTGAACTCTGAGCAAAAAAACCCAAAATGTATCAGATGGTTTCTGTATAAGGAACAATTAAATTGACTGGAATTAATCTGAATGGAAGAAGAAAAACTGTAAAGCACAGAAACATATAAAACCTTAGAATCATAGGATAATTCAGCTTGGAAAAGACCTCAGGAGCTTGGCAAATCTAACCTCCTCCTTAAAGCAGGGTCCCTGATGAGATCAGACCAGCACACAAACAAGATCATGGGTGGCTGGAGGGAGTGGACAAGCTGCAGATGTTATTTGTTATTCACATTTTAAGAAATGAGCATCATCAGGTGATACTAGGAGGACCCCTGGCTCTTTCTAAGACACCTTTGTACAACATCTGGGTAACTTGTGGAACTCAATGCTGTGAGGAATTCTGGATGCTGAAATGTTAGTTGTGTTTAGGGAAAATGAAAAGAGAGATGAACTGAAGATTAGTAAAGATACAAAAACCAAATCAAAGTTCAGAATTCCTTAGGCTGTAAAAAGTTGGAGATGAGGTGGATGCTGAGTGGAAATAATTACATATGTTGTTCAAGTTGTAGCTGCTCAAGGCTCTGTTTTTTGGCCTCTGCTAAGGGCAGAATATAAGGCTAGGTGGATTTTTGTTATGGCATAGTTAAGTCAAGTGTTATATACTCCACCCCTTCTTCCCACATTCTGAAAATCTGGCTTTCATTTTACTGCTTCTGGCACTGCCCTGACCTCTGCTACCAAAACACCTAGCTGGGAACACTTGGGCAGAAAAAACAAGGATGTTTTAGGTATGATTATTTTCTTGGTGATAGTCCTTTTTTACATAAGCCCCTATATAGACTTTTTTTAATTATTATTATTATCAAGACAGCATTGTAGCATTGTTTTCATAAGGTGGGTGAGAATATTTTCAAGACTGAAAATTCAAATTGAAAATTATATTGAAAGTTGGGCTTATTATCAACTCTGACAGACAGCTTTTGGGGTAATTATAATTGAGTTTTGCAAAATGGAACACTATAGGTATGCACAAATCACTTTAACTGATTAACTGATATTAAGCATTCTAAAACCTGGACCACTAATTCCTTCTTAAATATTGATTTCTATTTAGTGCATAATAGTAGTTGCATGCATGACAGATTTTTCCTGCATATTTTCACTCAGGCAGGCTGCACATCCCAGTGCTTTGCAAAAGTGCGTAGTTATTGGTGGCTGAATGTGAAAATGTGAATGCTTCTCCTCTAGTTAAAAAGCTGGTGGAAAAGAGATGATGCACATTTAAATGGGAAGCTGAGCATATGTGTACAGTCAACATTGTTGCAGAAGACAGAAGACTTTTGCCTTAGGGACAAGGGTGTTTGGAAGAAAAATGGTAGTGTTAGGGGGGAAAGGCAGGACTTTTAAGTGTGTGGGTTTTTTTTTTTATTTTTTTTTTGTAACAGAGGAAGGCTTCATAAGCTAAAACAAACTCACTCCTGTAAAAATGAAAGCAAACCAGAACGTGAATGAAGGCAGCGTCCTTGCAGCTGCAATTACTTTCAAAACCGTCTTTCACGCAGCTGTTCTGGTGAGCTGTAAGAACAATATCCCCAAGCAGATTTGCTGCAGCAGTGCAAGGTGGAACAACCAGACACAGACCATGTACAATCTGGTGATGAAGGTGACAAGACTTCCTATTCCCATTTCCTCTAAGTGTGAACTCTATTAGTGTCATGCAGGGAATCTTGCTGAGCATCAGGGCTGTTCAACAAGCACAGAGAGTGCTTAAATTTTGCCATGTGGTTCTGGACTACGTCTATGCAACCAGCATGCTGCAGTGCCAAGGGTTGCTAAGACAGGAACTTCCAGAACTAAGGATGCCTCTAAAAACAGTATCTTGACTTCATATAATTACATGGTCACATGCTCTATGCAGTGCATAAGATTGTTAATAATGAGCTGAAGGAACAGTTTGTACTTAACAGTGACCAGCAGTGAGCTACAAACCGCAAAATTGAGCTTTAAATGTTTTCGCATCCAGACTTAAAAACATAAACCCCTATCATTCAGTGCTTGATATTGCTTGAGAGACTATTAAAAAGTAGCAGACTCAAGCTTTTAATGGGAGTATCTTCTGTTTTCAGGAAGTCTAGTAAGTAATTTCATTCAGATTTGGTTTCTTTTGGTTTTTTGTGGTTTGGTGTTTTTTGTGTGTGTGTTCTTTAATCAAATAATTAAGTAGTTTGTAAATGCTAGAGCCCCCTGAGCCCAGGACTTCCCAGAGAACAAAGATATGTGCTTGTGAACAGCATAATTTCATACCAGTTCACCTCATGTTCTGTAGCAACAGCAGTTAAATGGGATATTTTTCCTAAGAGCTTATTATTTTCAAGAGTTTACTTGCACTCAGTCTTCCTTGCTTGTAAAAAGTCCATAAAAAGGCTTAGCAGCAGTTTACTGTGGGAGCAGGGTGAACTGGAAGTGATTGTTATTTCTAGCTCCTCACCTAATGTCTGGATGAGCTTAACCTGCCGGGTGAGAAAGGATTTTTATGACCATAGCTCAAGTTCAGCTACAAGCAGGCATGTCTGTATAGTCACAACCATTATTCAGTGTGGTCCCAGCTGTTAAACTGTTACTGAAGACAGAATAATTAATGTACTTGCTAGAATCTTATATGATGGTTATAAAAAGTTGTTGAATGCCTTTGGAATGTTGATTTATGTATTCTCACAAACACACTTTTAAGATGAGGGGATACCATAATCTTTTTTCTTTTTATTTTTCTATCCCCATCTGAGAATAATTCCACTGAAAGATTACTGTTAAGAGTTTTCTAATTTGGGTGACAGGGTATGGTCTGATCTTTAATCACTTTTTACGTATTTGGAGTCCAGCTGACATTTATTTTTGATCAGGAGGATTCAAGATTTTAGTCTTGATCTTGAGCCCCCAAGCCAGGAGTCTGAGTTCTAGCATGGCTAAATTAAGAACTTCTCATTAGATTCTCTTTGAATGCACATCATGCCACGTGGGCCGCCACCTCTGAAACAAATAAGAAGAAGCAGTAAACCAAACTCCTCTTTCCCTCCCAGAAACCCTGCTCTGGGGCATCTTACTGAAAACTGCAAGGAAGCTTAATGGAGTTAAATATCCACCCTCCAAACACTGCCACTGGATCTAGTGGAGTGTCTGCCTGCAGTAGGTTGTCATCCTCCATGTGAACCTGAGCAAGAAAGACAGAGGGCACTTTGCCAGTGGTTTGCAGATATTTGCTGTAAGCAAGGCGTGATTAGTTGTGGGGAGTTTGGCGTTTGTTCAGACACTTTGATCTAGCTGGCACAGACTCTTCTGCTCCTTCCTCCTGCCCTTTTTGCTCTGAGTAGGCCTTTCCCCAGTTCCTCATCCCACTCTTGCTGACACTGTCTTACTTTGTACTAGTCTTCACCGATGTGGTTGTTTTTTTTTGTTTTTTTTTTTTTTTTTTCCTATTCATATGGCATCCTCCAAAACCTCAGTCATCATAGATGACTGCATGGCACATTAAGTTCATCTTAGACTCCTTAGGAGATTTCAGCCTTTTGTGATCTCACTGGCCAAATGCTCTCCACAACTGGCTTCCAATCTCCTTCAAACTTCCCACCTCCAAATCTTCTTTTAACCAGTGTTCCCATTGCTCTTCATACCAGTCATGAAAGTAGCACTGGGGAGTGAGTGCTGAACTGTTCACAAACCAAGAGAGTCCTTTAGACCCCAGGGTGTTAAGGAAACTCTTCCTTTAGCTCCTCACACCAGATCTGGTCTGCTTGATTCACCTTGGTTTGGTGTCCATGGGGCCAGGCAGGAGACACTGGGAGGTTCTGAGGATGTTACTGGAATGGCATGGCATGATCTAGAAAAAGAATAATAGTTTTTGAATCTGATGTTTTCTTCTACTCTGCAAAGTAGATGTGGTTAGTGTAGAAACCAATGAGAATGCTCATAACTGACATCTTTCCACCAGTTCTGTCAACAGAGAAAAATATCCAAAAAAAGACTGCATCTCGAGAGAAAGAAAATAGAAGAGAGACATACATGCAGGCTGCTTCTTTCTTGAGCTTTTGCTAAATTCTATCCACTTTTCTGTTTTTCTTCTCTATCAGGAAACTGAAAAATCTATCTACATTAACTGAAGAGTGTGACTAAATTGCTCTGATTAAGCTGAAAAAGTAATACAATACTAAGGTGACACAAACATGAAGGGCTTGTAGCACCAACTCAGTATAGGCAATTAATTCTTGTCACTGTGAATGACTTTCTGTTGTCTCTGGTAGATCACAGTTTAACAACTATATGGTTATAACCATTCCTCAGCTTCAAAACAGCTATTTATTTTTGAAAGTGTTTTTTCTTAGTCAAGGTCTAAATATTTCTCTTTCCTTTAGTATCTTAAGGCCATAAAGGGGATAAATAGTAGTCTTCCTTGTAAGGTCACTCAGAAATAAAACTAATTTGTTCTAAATTGTAATGTTGGAGACAGAAGACATGTTTCAGGATCATAGTTCACCTTCCTGCTAAGGCAAGATTATCCTGTGCATTATATTTTCTAGTGCTTCTCAGAGTTTAATTTAAAAGCTCCAAGGCAGGTCTGGCACATTCTTTGGAAACCTCTCTACGACTTCTTGCTCTTCAGATTTCCTCTCGGCATTAATCTTAATTTTTCTGTCTCAAAATGTCAACTCCTATAAAACCCTTTGCTATTTCACTGTGTGCTGTTGGGTCTAAAGCAGGAATTTGTATGTGAGTCTCAGTAACCCATAGAAAGGAATTGTTTTGATGCAGTGCCTATCTGCAGCAGCAGTGATTTGGAATTAGGACCTGAAGATGTTCCTCCTGACTCGTTTGGCACTGGAGATGGTGAGATGTGAAAATCAGTGGGATCTTCTTTATTTGGAGAGCCAAAATCTATTTTTTTGTGGTGTTCAATTTACCTGCATCATCAATCCATTTTATATATGCATCTTTCACATTTATCTCAAAAGTATACACTGGATGATTTTGTAATTATTTTCTGAAGCCAGTCTAACCTTTATTTTCCATGATGCTAATAAATCCCCTGTGATCTTATTAGGCTGTGCACAGTTGTCTTTATGTTACTGTCTTCTGCACATGCTGCCCATGTGTATGGTGCCTCTGCCAGCAAATTCTTACAGTGCTCCATCCACAAAACTATACCATGTATTATTTTGTGGCTATGGTTTATATTCCTTAGCAAGTGCTCACCTCCTTTGACAATTATTTTTTATTAATCCAATTTGCCTTTGGTTATAAGAAAATTGTGACTTTGTTTATAAGTGATTGCTGTGCAGGAAGAACACTGCTGTCTTAATTCACTAATGTTTAAAAACAACTGTGGGAAACTTCTCTGAGGGAAGCACCATAAAAAATGTGAAATTATATGGCTGGTGATGGTTTCTCTCATCTCATGTTTCCTAATAATAAAACAATTTAGAAAATTCAATTTTTGTGTGTTTTAATAGGCATAACTGGTAAAATAAGTGATACTTTGGTGGTGATTTAAAGTAGTTCAGGAGCAGAAAGTTTAGATATAAAAGAGATGAAGAAAATGGTATTTTTGAAGAAAAAAAAAAGTATTAACTCTTTCTAAAATATCATGCTCCAGTGTGCATAATGTACTTTAAAAAAGCCCCCTTCTGCAAAAAGCATTTCTGTAGTCTTTTCCTGCATATTTTGCAAAGATCAGGATATGTTCTTAAAAAAACCTCTCTTCATATTATGTGGAATATGAAAATAGTGCTTGTAATCTTTTCCAGTCTTTTCTGTAATGAAAAGGATTGGGTAGTAATGTTTTGTTTAAAAATAACGGATATCCAAACATGGTTATGGACTGAAATCCGAGGTGGCTGAATGTATCATCTTTTCTAGGGAAAATAAATTTACATTCAATCAAAACAAAACCAAAAACAAAACCAAAATGAAAACAAAAACCAAACAAAAAAACAAGCAAAAACAAAACCCACAAACAAACAAAAACCAAACCAAAACAAAACGAAACAAAACTTCAATCCAGCACCTGACACTGAGAAAGCCTCATGTCAGCATCTCCCCTATCACAGTTCTGGCTGTGCTGTGGTGCTTGCTTGTTCTTTTGGGTTACATTTTACACTGTCCCTCACAGTACAGGTTTTGACTCTGAAATATGTATTCTTGTCCCTTATTTTGTAGGACTGACTCTAATATCACACGGTGTCATTGGAAAATGTAGCCTTTAATCTCTGATTAAAGATTGAGGTTTCAAATGTATTTGTTATTTCCCTGACCTTTTTAGTTGGTTCTCATGAATCCTTTATAGCTGTTAGAATCTTTTGGGGCAGGGCTTCCTTTCTGAGAAGAAGTGGATTTCAAGCCTTGGCCACTTACATCATTGAAAACATTTCCTGGTAGGAGAAAGGGATTCTGCTGTGATTTAGGAGAGGGCCTCCCTAAAGGTGTGTGTCAACTGCAGTTTTCATTAATTCTTAGCTGACATTGCACTGCATGTGCCTTATTACCTGTAAAAGCTTGTGAGTTTGTTGGGATGTGCCTTTATCTTATGCTAAGCTTTTTGACTGAAAGTATAAATTAGAGCACTGCATCTTCTGGCTGAAGGCCACCGTGCAAACTATAATGAACCCAGGGCAAATCATCAAGTACTGGTAGTCCTCCAGCATTATCCTCAGAAAGTCTTTGCAAGGTACAGCCAGTCCTCTGAAATCTGCAGTGGATCTTCCTCGTCTTTAGGCAGAAAACCCACGGATTCTGCTCGTGCAGAAACACTGGATACATGCAGTAATTCAAGTGCCCTTATAAACCCAGCCTTTGCAACAGGGATTTTCAACCTACAGAAGAGTCTATGGTGAAAGTGTAGATTCATTTTGCTTGGAAGATGGAAGAGGTTTTGAATGATAGTGCTTAACAGAGAGAAAAAGAGGACTCTAAGGATGTCAGGAGAAGACAGGATAATTATGAAAGGGTAGAGCAAGGTGTTGGGCAGAAGACAGACCTAAAAATGCCCTTCAGTTTAGATTTTGCAGGTTAGATTTCAGTTTAGATTTCAAAGTAGACAATTATATTTCCTATTTTTTAGCTGTTACTAATCTCATTGAATAAAATGTCATCTCTAAAACAATTTTTTAAAAAGCTATGCTGAGGTACCATTGGAAAATAAAGATTAACATTTTTGAAATCATAGCTGTCACACATCTGCTGCAGTAACTAACCTTTACTATAGCACCAGATATTGTCATTCCCCGCTAGTTTTAGTCAGTCAGCACACCAGCACTAAATGGTGACTTTGACAGGCACCAAGTGGGCCTTTTGAGGCTGTGTTCCTCCTCAAATTCTTAATTCATTTTCCAGAACAATTATACGGGTTAACTGCATACCTCCAGGAACATGTTTCCATTATGAGGGGATGCAGTTAAATAGTTGTGATTGATGAGGGATTATGTATCAGTGAGAAGCTGCCTGAGCCTCTTAACCACTTATTTTCTCATCCTGTATTTTTCAGTGGTTTAGAGATGCAGAACTGCAAGCAAGATTTGACATATGTTTTGGGCATTAGCTGAGAACCATTGGGTCATGCTCATCAAAGCATTTTGTTAGGAATATTGAGCAATTGATTTTCTCTGGCAAACATTAGGACATCTTCATACTATTGCTATCAGTATGATCCAATTCTGTTCTCCACAGAAATTCAGCAGGAGTGCAATTTAATGAGACCAGTGAAAGGAATCTGACTGCTCTATTTATAGCACACTAATTGATCAGGGTAGCCATGGTGGGAGGAAACTTCAGAGAAAATCGATGCAGTATCAAATGAAAGTAGCACACAAGCCTTTAAAGACAGCTGTGTGAAAGCCAGTTAGGAATGAATTTATTTGAAGATCCATGGGAACATCTTGGACCATGTGTGTTCTTGCCTTAAGTTGTAGGAATGAAGCCAAAATAAGAAGCATCTTACATGCAAGGTGAGCCTTACTATGTATTTTTTTCTTCATCCTCTTGATACTCTGTCCCATTAAATCTTCTTGGTGGATGGTTTTAGTTTTGTATGGGGACTGTATACATCTTCTTTTAAGAGCTCCCCTTTGACAACCTTACCCTTATTTTGTGATGAGAATGGCAGCCACGCTGTGTAGGAGAACTGCAGAGCCTCTTGGCTGTGTGTCCAGCACTCAGGCACAGTTCCAGCTCTCATGGCTTTCACTTAAATGCAGGGAGAAGATGATCTGTCTACCTCCATTTTCATTCCTGTCATCAAAATACATGTAAGCATACTACTAGATCCATGAAGCATAACTGTTTGTACTCATTGCTAGTGTTTCTTAAATCTGTGTAATCAACCTTTGCTTCCTCCCCTAATTGCATTTTTTCCTCATGAAATCTGCTAAATCCTGAACAGCCCCCTATTTGCCATCCCTGAAAATTATGGGTTTGTGGGAGATTCTCCTTTACTGGGTGTATCTCCATGCTGTGGGCTGACTGCCCATCAGTGTATTGTTTTTGGGCTGCTGTAGGAGGATGAGGCAAGCAACAAATTACCATAAAGGCATTTTAGCAGTAACTTGTTCCGGAAAGAGTCAGAAGGGGAACATATGTACACTTGGGTTGCTTTGAACATGCTTTTTGTTCTTGTGCTTGTACATAGACAAAAGTTTTACGTCTTCCCTAAAGGATGCAAACACAACAATGATTACCAGCAAAGCTGTCCAGGCTGACAGTGTGTCTCCTTTCTGTCAATTCTTGAACACGCCTGCGATTAAATGAATAAAATATCTTTGTTTTACGGCGTGTAGGATGCAGCATTTAGGTTCACTTTCTGAGGAGGAATGCACAAAATTTTTTTCAGTAGGATAATATAAGGGATGGCATCGTGAAGTAGATGCATGAATAATTCTGTTTTCCTGCTGCTTCATAAGAAAGGAGTAAATAATCTACACCTTCCATAAACAGTTAATTTCTGTGGGCTAATTTTATGTAGCACCAATAGCTAAGCATATTAATGGTGCTACATCTTCTGTTCATTCAGTTTTGAGCATATGTAGTGGCATGGAGTTGTGGCTTAATTAGGTAGATGAATAATGTCAGAAATATTGTCAATTATCAATATGGTCTTCATCTTCCTTTAAGCCCCGACTGGGAATCCAGTTCCCAATGACATCAGCAGTTGCCGTGGTGAACTTTCATAAGCTAGTCTTTAATCTTTCATTAAATCACAGGCTAGGAAAGCAGACATGAGGGCTGAGATGAAAAAAAAAATGTGCATCTGCAGCACTGATGTCTTCCCTGAAAAACAGGAAAGCCACACTTGTGTGTCTTTGGAAAAAAAAAAAAAGATAATTTGCTGCGTTGGTGAGCACACTCTCTCAGCCACTTACATTGTCTAAGCAACACTATGCAAGGAGAATTTGCAGAACGTAAGCAGAGGGGAGATGTGTGGGACTTGAGAGCAGCTGAAATCGAATATGGCAGGACCTGAATATGATGAATGACTCAGCTCTGTCATGGGCAAAGTTTGAGAATGGAGGTAAGGGTGGCATTAGGAACCTCTTTCTCTTGCCACACTGGGCTTTAGCTGGACATTTCTTAAAGCAACATGGTGCAAATTTAAGTTATTGTTCAGAAGGACTCTGGGGATATCTCCATGTGAGCTACCAGCAGAGAGGTGATGTGTGAACTCCTGCTCAGACTGACACATGAGGAAAAAAGAATGGGACAGAGGACAGAGTACTTCAGGGCCCAGGTGAAGCAGGGTAGGTCTTTGGAGAAACAGCTCTGAGATGAGAGGGCAAATGGAAAATGAGTTGTTGCTGACTAGCCCCCAAGTGTTTGATGTACTGAGCTGAGACTGGAAGAGTGGAAGTACCTGCGTCATAAGGGATATAAAAGTGCAATATAAAGATTTTGTTGTGGAACAGCTCCCCAAAATTGGAACTTTGGGCCAATATGTAACTTTTGTTCTGTGCTATTTTGTCTAATAGGAGAAAATTATTCTTCCCTGTGAAGCTTAATGTGCTTATGTCATTTGTGTCTCTCTATGAGTGCTATCATAGGAGCTGTTACTGGCACAGGTCTTCTCAGCAGTTTATTTCTGCTCAGGTCTTGGTTTACCAATGCAAAGCTCTGTCCTTGTTCTCTTTGTCCTCAATCAGTCCTGCCTCCTGTATGGGACCAGATGTTGAGCCAGTGGTTCCCTGTGTTTATTCACTCAGTGTCTGCTTTTGGGGAAAAGAAGTACAGTAGCAATTTTTCTTTTTCCCAAAGTAGAAATCATGGGAAGCTATAATTTTGCACTTTTCAAATGGAAAAAAAAATTAAAGAAGCAGAAAACAGACCTACAACTCCTTTGTTCTATTTTGCAAATAAAACAATTGAAAAACAACCCAGAAAATAGAAAAGCACAATCTGGAGGATATGGTTTGTTATTGTTTTCTTTTCTTTTTTACAAATTTTAAAGTTGGGATTGATTTCCTTTAAGGTTGTGAAGTCTTGCTCACAAATCTTTTATGTTTTCCCTGAGGCTTTTTTTTCCTGGAAAGGTTTTTGACAATTTAAAGTTAGCCAGAAGTACACTAAGCTGTAATTTATGCTGCTAGGCATTATTACCCAAGGCCCTTCCTTCTCACACAGAGGAGCGCACAGGTGAAACTGCAGAATGGAATTATCTTTGCCTGGATTGCAAAAAGAGAGGTTGTATGTGAGACCACTCTGTCATGTTTTCCTACCAGCATCAAGTTCACACTTATGTCCTTGAAAAATACCATTTGCTTGGATGACAGACTGTCACAGGGCTGGGACATAGGTTATTGCTGTGAGATGAGAGCCTTTTGGCATTCTTCTGAGTCACTGGCACCATCTGTCCCTCTTCCTGAGGTAAGGCCGGATGGAGTGAGCGGAGCCCTGGCATGCTGTTCAGCTTTTTGTTTGGCATTCCTGACCTTGCAACAGTCACAGTCTGAAAGGGAGGTTGGTTTGGGATGGCTTGCTCAGTTCCACATTCTGCAGCAAAGCCGGGGCATAATCTGCTTTGACTCATATATCGTTTTGCAGGAGACCTGTATGGCTGCAGAGCAGATGGTTTCAAAATGAATGAATGAATGGTTTTGCTATTAGTGCATCATACTGGGCCAGGTGTTGCTTCTCTCACCCCTCCTTGTTCAGAACCTTGATTTTCTTTTCAACATACAATAAAAACTTAGAAGGGAATTCAGTCAGGATTCACAGAGATCACAATTCTGGGCACCCAAATAGTGTTGGTCTGGTTTCCCTTTTTGCTTTTGATAGGTGGTGTGTTCCTGTCCTTTCTCTCTTGGGTTTGATCCTTTCAGCATGGACTGAAATTCACAGCCCTGGGCTCATCAAGCCCATATTGATTAGAAAACCCCAGCCCTTAGAGTAACTTTTAGGCAGCAAAAAATGTGGCAGTAGGATATTAAAGATAACAGTCAGGTTCCCCACAACACTGGATGTGGAAAGATGCGGTAAGTGTTGGTCTTGCAGACACTGTGGTGTTAGAAGAGAACAAGACTTTACAGAGAAACCAAGGGCTGTGTGTTTGCTGGCTGACTGTACCAGAAAAAAAGAGAAAACAGACTGAATTTGAGCTTAGTGCTGTTAGTGAGCTTTCAGACAAGTAGTAATGACAGGTGAGGCTTGGCAGTGGAAGACACGAGTTGAGGTTTTATGTGTATTGACACAAGAATGACACTGAAATGCTCCTAGGAAAATGGAGTTCTCTAGGGATGATATTCACTGTGAAGGGGGCAAGGAATAAGCACTGAAGTCTGCAGAATGGTGAAAGGTGACCCACATCATTGAAACCTGAGGAAGACAGTTGGCATGGATCAGGGAGACTGGAGAGAAGGCAGAGAGGATGGGTAATGCAGCAACTGAGGGCATCCTGTTTCCTGAGCATTAACTGTAAAATAGAAATAGGATGAACTGCAAGTTATTTTAGAATGAAATGTACTCTAATGCATTTATATGTTAATGAGAAGGAGCAGGAGGAGTGAAAATAGGAGCTGTCACTGCAAGAAAATGTAATCAGGCACGGAGTTAGAGGAGTTTGTGCTGGAAAGTCAAATTTCCACTTTGTTTCCCAGGTAACAGGTGAGTGTGTTGAAGCTGGGAGGTGTCCAGGTGAAATGGGACTTGGGGATAGAGGCTCATGTTTGTGTGTGCCATTTGTTTTGCCCTCATTTTTAGAGTCCTAAAATAGGTCTAATTTCCCTTAGTGTTACGTAACAGTGAGTCAAACCCAGCTTTTAAATCTCTTTAATTAGTTTTAACAATCAAATTTCTAGCTCACACACTTTAAGTAATGAATTCTGCTCTCCATCCTTGCAGAAAAGGCTCAGTGGTTCCTGCAGTGAGTGTGCAGGTGACTTTCACCAAAACTCATCTAAACTATATTTCCTCTTGAGTTAGACAAGATGCTCCAGTGGTAGGAGGTCCAAACTTTCCCATCCATGATGCTGGTGCCTTTCTGTATCTTAATGTTTTCTCTTTATTCTCTGTGCCCATGTTCATACTCCTGCAAGCTCTGGTGCAGCCTCCTGCGCTTCCAAAGCCCTGGAGCTTTGGAGAGTTGGCAGCGGTTGCCTGTCCATGGAGATCATCAGAGCTGGTGTCAATTTGATGTGGATTTAAACAAAGCTAGGCCTGCCAGGTTGGACAGAGAATTACTTGCTTGAATTTCAAGATTTTGACTTCTGGTTTGATTCTTGCTTCAGGCATTATTTCAGGTCTCTCATTTGAAGAGAAAATATCTTCCCTCCCTGGCTGGAAGCCATGTCCAGGGCAATGCAGTATGATCCTTGCTGGGAATACTTTTCCTCTGCAGAAACTGTAGGTGATACACATACTTGTGCACGTGTTTTGATAGTAAATAGCATCTGTACTTGTTATTGCTTTGTGTAGTACTGCAATGAACATGCCAGTATGACAGATATGGATCAGGAAGAATTATAGCTTGTGTGAACTATATAAAACTATATACAGCCTGCTGATCATGCAAAAATGCATCTATTTTATAAGCTTGGTAATTTATTAGAATACACATTTAAGGTCTTTGCACTGATGCTGAGTTAATATTAATCTGCCAATACTTGTTTAACAGTTGTGGTGTAGAAAAGTTAATTAATTTTTTTGCAAACGCATCTACATCTGTATTTATGTTAGTGCCAAAGAAAACCAACACAATGAGGGAGAGTTTTATTTCAAAAATATAAAAGTCTTGTAAACATTTTTTTTCCTGTGAAATTCAAAACCATGCAAAGGTCTTGCTCACATTTTTTATTTACTCTGAATTCAGCTTTTCTCGTTATCTAGCTCCTATTCCCACTGGGGCTGTGCTGTTTATCCTACTGATGGTAGGGAATAAGTTGTTTTTATTATATGCATATGAAGCCTCTTACATGCAAAACCCATTCAGTAGATACTCAGTAGTGGAAAACCATTTTCAGACAGGTATGTTGTTTTGAAAAGGAGAATCACATAGCCCAGATGAGATATTCTTTAAGACTATGGGAAATATTTATTATCATCAACATTTACAACCCTGTGTGTGGATTTTATTTATTTTGGATTTATCAGTTGTGTACTGAGACTGGACTTGATTCTCACCTGATGCAGAGTCCAGCTCCTCAGAGGCAGTTAAGTTGCTGTAATTGAGGTTCTCCAAAATCCCTGCAAGCTCTCACTAGACCTGCTGATCTGTGAGCTCTGATGTCCCTCACTTGTGACTCATATTCAGACCTGGGCTCTTGTCCCTCACTTTCCCCATTTACCAAATGTTGGGTTCTTGTTGAAACCTTTGAGTTACCTGCTGAATTAATTGGAATATGGACAGAACTTAATTAATTAATTATGACTTACCTTAAATATAAATGACAATACATTTCTCAGTGCTGTTGAAAAGGATGATCAACTGAATGATGCTGAAGACCTGATGGCTAAGAAAGTAATAATGATGCATATTTTTCACGGAGAGCTGTTTATATCTTGCAGCCATTTCTAGTCACCATTTCAGCCTGTAGCGAATATGGACAATAAAAATTTCAACAGAGATGATAGGAACAGAAGCATTTGTGGGATACTAATTTTTGTAAAAAAAAAAAGCTATTCAGTAGAGGTCATTGTAGTGGACAAAAACATCTCTCAGGACTCCTTAATATGTATTTACACAATAGA
Organism: Sylvia atricapilla; assembly: GCF_009819655.1. NCBI lineage: Eukaryota > Metazoa > Chordata > Aves > Passeriformes > Sylviidae > Sylvia > Sylvia atricapilla. The sequence continues at coordinate 51,073,024 of NC_089142.1, forward strand.
CCTCATAGTGCTCAAGTAGCCACTCTGTTTAATTAATGGTATTTAAAAGGTTTAATCTGTGTAATGAGTAGAATTTTAAAAATCCATAGCTAATATTTGAAAGTGAATATGTTTGTTTTGTATGAGGCATAATAATTTAAAATTGCTTCACGTTTTTCTGAGTTTCTTGCTGGTTTGTAATGGGCAGCTGCAAATGGACAACATCTCTAAGAGAGGGTAATTATGTACTAATAAAACAGACATCCCCAGGGCTGCTCCCTTCTGCTGTAGTGGCTATGTCCTGACTACTATTATTTTTGTTAACCTAAGCAAATAGCTACATTCAAAGGTAATTTTGGAAATGGTGCTTGATTTCTGTTTACCTTCCAAAGTGTTTGAGAGAGGGATGGTGGCTATAACTTCTAACTGTTTCACAGTATATATAACTGAGTTTCTTCTCCATGAATATTTCAGAGTACTATTAATTGTGCAGTATATATGATGCTTGGGATTTTGTAGAATGTTATTTTGTGTATCTTGGTACTTCTTATGGCACATTTTATTAGGGAAAGGCTTGTCTCTGTAGTTGGAAATGATGGAGTACACCTGATACAATCAAACTACCGCAAGTCCACAGCGAGTTCAAGTGAGTGAGGTGTATGTGAAGTACATTGCTTTGGAGATCTTAGGTGAGGCTGCATTCACCCCTGCAGGCTGATGGAGCAGGACTGGAATGTCACAGAGTTAGTTGAGCTCATCAGACCCACTTGCTATAAACTCTTATAACATCTGTAGTTATGACACGATCATTTTACATTGGATAAGTTGTCATGTCTGGTGTTTTCCAGTTCTTGAGGACGCTTTGAGGCAGCTGAATGCTGCTGTAAAAAATGTTGGAGTCAGCTGAAAATATAGAGAGGATTTAGATAGGCAGAATGAGATTCCTTGTTTTTATTTGACCAAGTAATTTAGGTTAATGCTCCTCCATCTACAATGGCACTGTGGGGCTTCATACACCCAGAAATGGTCAAGAATCTTCTTTACTTTTTTCCTGCTGAAAGCTGGCAGCTTCAGTGAGCACACCAACTGTAGCCCTGGTTCTGTGCCTGAGGTGTTTTTGTTTCTGAAATTCTTTTTCCAGGGAATTTTCTGTAAACAGGAGAGATGTTTTTGTAACTGTACTATGTTATTCATTCCTTTCCCTAGGAGGGACTTTTTCTTGATGTCCCTCTGGTCTGACCAATGTGATTGGAGAGATTTGCATTTGTTTCATCAATCAAACTGGTCTGTGTAGAAGAGTATAAATGGGAGACACATCCCAAGAATAAAGGAGTAATTTTCAGCCTTCTGAATCTTGGAGTCTGTGTCATTGTGGTGTACAACAGCATCACACCAACTGTTCAGTTGTGCTGGAACTCTGGGGCAGAGTTGAGCTGGAGGAGAAGAACCAATTACTAAAGTGCCAACAACTATTTGGCATCACATTGGGTTCCACCTGGAGGTGATTCTGCATGGCCTCACTTTGCAGGTGAGGTTTCTCACAGCCACAGGGCTGGGCGATGAAATTTGCAGCAGTATGACAGCTTAAAATAGCAAAGCAATCTGTTTGAATACTTGAGGGTGTCTTGGGACACACAGGATTGAGCTTGTCTGTGATTTATTTCATCACATAACTATCCATATCACATTTGCATGAAATTCCATTTCTTGTCCTGGTGTATGCTTGTTTTGTGTATGATCACAGCAAGAAACAGAATGCAATCTGTTAGAATAGCGCCAAGATGCTGCATTCTCGTCCACAAAAACAAAGGCTATAATTCTTCTAAAAATTTAAAGAGAAACAGTATAGCCTTTGACTCTAAAGATTTTTTAAGAAGAATCACAAATTTTCCATCATGACTAAAATAAAATGTTTATGTAAAATGTCTCCTCTCTTCCAGAGATTTTTCATTTGAAAAGTGTCAAATGGGTCAAAATTGAAGTGTTTAATTTTGAGGAAGCTGCATGCGTTGAGTGGAACATTCAGACACCTCATATCCTCATTTACCTCTGGGCTGTATCTGTTCCTGTCTCCAGGACAGGCTGTTTTGCACTGTAGGAAAAAATATTTCAACTAAATAACATTGTCTTCCTAAGGAAATGGAAGCTTAGAGCACTCAAACTACAGCTCCTAGGGCAGTAGCAATATCTAGAAAGATTTCTGAGATAATTTCCCCCTGTATTTTTTTTTTTTTTTTACCTCTACCTTCCCTCTCTCCATCCAGTGAACTCAAATTCTAAGGTAGCCTTTGAATTTTGTATACTGGCAGCAATTTAGCTGCTGTGTTCTTGTCCCAGAACATTTAAGTATTCATGCTGTCTTTGATTTTACTGCTGAAAGACTGTAGTGGATATGATGATGCAGGAATTTGGGCTCAGAAAATGGAAGATTTTTTTAATGCTTTGACTACATGTGAAGATTTATCAGCCAGGCTCCAAAATGAGCAGAGCTGACTGAAGTACTGCTTAAAATTATCTATTTCAGTAAATACAGAGCCAGGATCTTTAAATGGCTAAGCATACAGCTGGTGTCTGATATCCAGAATGTGGCTCGAAGTGTTGTTTATTCAGGATGAGAACAGGTATTATGGGTCTGTAGTACTCCACTGTACACATATGCACCCATCAGCAAATTTCTTTGTCTGAATTGCCAAAAGTAGGGTTAACAAAGAAACATGTTAAAAATTATCATACAGTTATTCCAGGTTGGATTTAATTACATTTAAGGAAATTGAAATGATTTATCTGTGTGTTTCTTATTTCCTTGTGTGCTGGCTGTAGGCAGCCTGTCCCCTCACTGCCAGCATCTGACTGATTAATCGGTCTCTTGCTTGATCTGTTTCCCTTTTTGTTTATGTATAACTTATTCTAGTGCTTTCCCTTTTTAATATGGTAACATCAAATTTGTTTAAGGTCTGTGAACTAATGTGGATTAAAAGTCAAGCAGCAGCAGTTCTAATACATAATTGATCTACCAGTAGGGCATGAAGAACTGATTCTGGTTCCTAGACAGGAAATGCCTTTTTTGTCCTATGCTGATAGCCTGAGCTCTTAAATCTATGTTAAAGTGAATAGGCTAGTGGAAATTGCCAAATTATCCATGTTAATAATTTTTTAAGAGATTAATTTGCTGTTTGAGGCATAATGATTTTTATACACAGACACATATGCATTCTGACATGTTCCTTTTAGATTTCAGGGCAGTTCTGTTCATTGGCAATTGAAGATGTCTTATGTCTAGAAAATGTGCTAGATTTTCTAGATTTTGAGTATCTGCATCATGCTGCGTCCCCACATTTGTTAATACCTAACAGAGGATTTTGCTTGCTTAAACTATTTTTTGTACAGGTGCAAGAGGTTTGCAATGTGGTCTCAACAACAGCATCCATTTATGAATGGGTAGGTTGGAAGAGGCGGTGTGTGCTTACATTAGCATCAGCTCTGATTTTATTTCAGCTTGTCCTGTGTTGCTGAGGAATGGCTCTTGGCTGTTCAGTTAAGCGGAGGTAGAAGCTTGTTTACGGTTTAATGTTTAATAATATTCTCGCTGAAGTGAGGAGTTTTGTACTTTCAGGCCCCTTCTGAGGTGCACAGGGGGGTCACAGCGGGGGCCTTTACAGCATGGAGGACGTGGATGACGGCTGCCCGGCTGCGGCACTCACTAATGGCATGGATGTGCCGGATAGCACGGCAAGGCCTCGTCTGGTGCTAATGGATGGGAAGCAAGAGACAGCCAGCAGGGTGTCTCTGCCTTCCATTAAGCCCACTCACGCATGCCATATGCCATCATCCCTGTATTGGGGATTTAATTCTCTGGTTAGCAGCAACCACTAGTGCTGGGGTGACAGCAGCAGAGGAAAGCAGAAAATTTAAGCTGTGCTGTAGAAGAGGGCTGCGATTCAGAATGTGGTTAAATCGGAAAAGTAGAATGGAAGCTGAGGGAAGGAAGATCTTTTTGCATACGTTCTTATGCTTCTTGTAAAAAGTAGGTTACACTAGTCTAGTGTATTGCATTGCACTTGAGATGCTACAATTTGAATAAGGTTTTAGCAGTAGACCAATAAACATTTTGCAATCTCTAGTTATAAACATCTAAAGATGTTACATATGCAAAAGCAATATCTTTGTAAATAATGCTCTATTTAGAAAAAAGACACACTTTCAGATGCAGCCATCCTTTGTTATGTTGCTAGAGCTAAGAGCAGAGCTTCAAAATGTCAGTTTCAAAATGGAAATTGAACTTCTTTCATATAGGTGTCTTAATGAATGGAGTTAATTTGACTGCTGCTGACTTCCCACGGTCTGTGAGGTGCATGTATTGCCCTCTGACATTTCTGAAAAGGTAGGCTCACTGGTGGGTGCCAGAACTGGGGAGGCAGCTCATTCCCAGCCTTTGGAAACTGAACTTGTTCAGTGTTGTGCAGACAGCTTGGCAGTGGCTAGGTTTTGTAATCCTGGTTCAGAGAGTGTGATACATGAAATGTCAGGGTTTGCAGGTTAGGCAAGCCTTTGTTTGGGTGGAGAAAGCCAATCACATTTTTTACAGTCACTTGTTATGATGAGTGACCTCAGCCAAACCAAGAAGTCTGAGTAACTTGCATAGGGTAAATATTAACATCTACCAGCAAATAATTTTTAATTGTCTTTGAGGAATCTATCATCACAGTAGTTATTTTGTTATTTAGGAAATTCAAAAATAGCACAACTTAGGTGTTTTGAAAAATACCAGGTAAAAAGACAATTTAACTTCAGTGATTTAAAATTTTTCATCAGTGTGTAACTTGTTTAGATCTTTGTGCTCTTACATGGTTTCCTTATGTTCAGACAGACCCTTCTGTGTTTCAGTTTGTTCCCGTGGCCTCTGATCCTGGGCACCACTGAAAAGAGCCTGGCTCCAGCTTCTTACACACTCCTTTCAGGTGTTTATGTGCATTGCTGAGTTTCCCCTGAGTTTTCTCTCCTCCATGCTGGACAGTCCCAGCTCTCACACTCTGTGTCCATATGAGAGATGCTCCAATCCCTGAGTCATCCTGGCCCTGTGCCAGACTGTGTCCAGTGTGTCACTGTCTGCTTTGTACTGGGAAGCACAGCACTGGACCATGCATTCCAGACGGTTTCATAGTTGAGTTCTTTTCTCTGTGGGTATCCATGTGGTGTGAACTGAGGTTACTGTTGTTTTCTCTTGCTGAGGATACATTCACATGGGTTCCACTTTTATCTTAGCACGAAGATATCTGCATTTCTGGTTTTGATCTCTCAACTCCTTGCACATGAATTTTCAAGAGTTTCAAAAGTGTGATTTTAGGAGAGATCCTACCATCACATTTCTTCATTACTGGCATATTCTGATAGCATAGCAAACACATTAGCCTTGTCCTAGATATGTATGGTAAAACGTGTAACTATTTATTTTCCAAGTTGTTGTGCAACTCTGTTTTTTAGTGGAAGATTTCCTCCACAGAAGCTAGCACAGAGACACCCATGCTTATATGGCTTTACAAAGGCAGGGGGTTGATGTCTGAAGTTAGAATTCAGCAACAAAGATTTATAGTCCTTTAGAGTAATAACTTGAATGACAGTTCTCCCACAAACAATATTGAAATTCCCTGGACTTCCAGGCACTTATTGCATGTGTGTGTCACCAGCAGTCATTCAGGAGTGCAGAAGAGGGAAACTGAAGTGGAGCTACTGTGTAGGAAATGGTATCTTTTCAAGCACCTTTGTAAAGATAAAGTGTAGCTGAGCAGTTCAGACTAAGACTTTCTTTAAAGCTGAAAGGCTGAAATAAATCTTCATTCTCTACTATGACAAAGATATTTGAACACTTTTGGAACTGGGAATAGATTTGTCCTGCGGGGAACTGACCTCTTGAAACTGTGTATGCTGCATAGTTCATGATACCTCTACTCTTTATTAAATATAATACTTATTAATGGATCTCAAGTCAATATTCAATTTCCTCAGTAATTTAAAGCTTAATTATGCTGCATTCTAGATCTCAGTCCTCAGCTGATTTTTCTTAAATCACTATCACTCCAATTGTATGCTTCAGTTCAATTCTCAGGACTGTCATTTGCATGGAGTGACAGATTAAAATTGGAAGGCTAAAATGGTTATAGCTCTTAGTGCTTACTGCAGTGATGGAGATTGATTCCTCATAATATGAGGAAACAATTGGCTCATGAAAGAACTCTTGAAACAGTATAGTTTTCAGTTTATTGTATTGTTGTAAATTGAGGCTTACAAAGGGCTAATCCAATTTTAATGCATCTTGCCTGAAACTGAGAGTTGCATTTTTGGAGGAACTTTGGATAATAAAATTGTAGACCAGTTTAGAAGTTCTCCATTTCCAAGGGAGAAAAAGTGAATGTTATGGTAGGAGAAATGGTATCTTTCAACTCAGTAACTGGCACTGGATATCTGTGCTATTTAAAAACAAGCATTTTTGCCTCTCTGCAGGATCTATCTTTACCTTATCCATCTGCATACCTGTTCACCCCGTTGTCTGGGCAAATTTTGGCAGAAGTCAATCCAGGAATGAAAATCCTTGGTCTGGGTCTGGTCCTAGGGGATTGTCAGCAGGAATGATATATGAAATTATATGGAAGGTATAAGATTTGGTATTTATTTACCCTATATGAGTTTAGGTCTGAAAAATCTGTCTCGACATGTGACTGTAAAGCATGGGTCCTCCATGAAGAAATACTTTACATTTCTCTTTCCCTACCTTCCTGTAAAAATTTTGAAAAGGGACTAGAGAGGTATCAAGATGAATATTTTTCTCTTGTGAATCATAGTAGTATCTTGATAGCTCTCTCTGAATTACGTTTTTTATTTAATCTCCTGCTCCTCACTTTTATCTTATTTCTATGGTTTCTGCCTGGCCTTGTTTCTTTCAATCCTCATCTTAACATTATCCTAAAATATCCCTTCATTCCCGGGTGCTGTTTAATCCACCCAGTTTTGAAAGTGGTCAGGTACAAGGAAAGGGGTTGGTATCTGATAGCTACTAATGCTCCTCTTTGGAACGACCTCAGGCCTGTGGGAAGCTTTCTGCATGATGAAAAGCATCCTGACAGTAATCCTGTGGTCAGCAGTTTGGCAGACACCAGGGGCTGTTTGGACAGTCTCACTGACAAAAAGAGGGTGACCAGGACGGGGTGGAACAAGCTGAGATGCTGGTGCGGCATTTCAGTCTTGCTGAAACAGACCCTGGCCAAAGACTTCTGCCTTCAGGAACTGGAGTATGGAATCCTTTATGAACAGTAATTTTCCACATTATTTTTGTTCCACCAGTGTTATGAAAGTATTGCTATTGTATTTATGCACAGCAGTTTGCAGTATAGTGGGGATTTTTGTCTTTGTAAATAAGACACTCACAAGCTGCCTGGAAAACAGACTTTTTTTTTTTTTTTTTCCTTATGGGAATATCCATAGAAGAAATCACCATCTAATAATTGTCTATTGTACAGAATGATTTTCATCACAGGGTAGAAAACAGAATAAAAGAACCCACTTCTACCCTCCTTCCTACTCGTTTTCTGGCTTTGCTGTTTGGAAAATAGCATCAAGCTGTAAAAATTTTTGGGTTCCTTTTTAATATCTCACATTCCAAATTAAGTGTTAGAAAAGAAGCAGTGCTGATAGCTGAAAAGAGTATTGTCCTTCAAAAGCAGCATTTTTAATTTCTTCTTTAAAATTAAAGCCTTCATTTACAAGGTTTAAGCTAAACAAGTAGGCCAAGAACCAATGTTCAAAACCCCAAGTCCCTATCAAAATGAATAAAAATTTCTAATGAATTTTATAATTTCTAATTAAAACTAAAAAAAAAAAAAAAGCCTATTGAAAGTAAATTGCAAAGAAATAAAGTAATTTCAAATTAAAATGAAGGTTTTACACAAAAACCTTTCTTTATCAAGCCCACCAAATTAAAAATTGAGAGTGATATAATCCCTTTATCCAAACAGTGAAAGCACAAAATCTATGTAGGTTTTAAATTTAATTATATTTATATATAAACATGCAAACACATATGGTCAAAATAATTTTAAATCTCACCTAATTAATTTAAACAATATATAATTTTTATGAGTAGCATATTAGAATGAAAGGTGGACGGCTACTTGCAATTAAAACAAATATTTCAATAAAAAAAGCAATATTCTCACTGGATGGATACCATCTCTCTTCTCATTTCATTCAACTTAATATAGTTCTATATGAGCTGTAAGATAAAATTACTTAATAGAAATGAAAAGGACTGCCAAAAGTCAAATTGCCTCACTGGAAGCTTAGCAAAATGACAACAGCCAGTTCTAGATAATTAAATCTTATTTTGTAGGAATGTCACTGACTGATGTTCATTTGCCTTTAGGTAATGTACTTTTGGTTGAACACAGTAACAAAAATTTATTTGGGCACTTTTTGTTTGCCTTAGAAATGGCTCAACATTGTATTAAAAAAAATGAAAATCTGAGACTAGGAGAAAACAACATTTTAATCTCACAGAGGGAAATCCCTAGTGCAGGCGTTCCAGGGCAAAGCAAAATTTCACCCCTTGAGACTTCTTTTTTGGGTCTGAACCTTAAAGAGCCTTAACAGAGAGGTACAGAAGGAAAGTCTCCTGTTGTTAGACAACATGAAGATTAGCTTCTTCGGAATTTACTAATTTTCTCAAAATAAGTTAGGGTGCTTATTCCCTGCCAGTCTTGTTGCATGTTTGGTGATTCAAAACTGTCTACCAGCTTCCAGTCTAGTTGTTCTCCTGGTCAGTTTTCTCTTCTCTGTTTTGATGTCAACATTGTCCTTAGTTTTGAAAGGTTCTTTCCTCCCCTGTTATTTATTCTCTCTAGTGTATTTAGCATATGTTTCCTTAAAAATATCCAACCCAAACTCTTTTAGATGTCAAAGATTCACTTTCCAATCTCCTCATCATCCAGTCCTCAACATGGTTCCAGTCATGTCTTGACATAAAAGTTTGTTTGTTTTGAGGCATTGCAAGTGCTTGTGTAATGGATGGATGCTGACAGGAAGTTTGATGTTAGGAGTGCCTTGTTCTTTCCTACCTTTGGTGAAATTTAGTTTGGTAGCAAGATGGGTGTCCTTTCCTGATGCAGATGGCAGTGACTCTTGGCTCCTCTGGTAGTTCAGCTCTTGGATACTAAGGATGTGAGCAATTCCTTCCAGTCAGAGCCTTTTCTTTCCATAGTAAAGCCTTTTCCATAGAGTTTCCATAATATTCTCTTTAACATGCTAAAATTAAGTTTAATTGTGATGCATTTTGTAGCAGACAGAATGTTTCAGTTTCTTTCTAGGGGAGCTTTCCATAATAAAGATACTATTTTGGTTCATCATGATATTTTTTTTCCCTGAAGTGCTTGACTTTTCAGAAAAGCTAAAAGAGGACTAATATATTATCTCCAGGAATAAGTCTTAAGTCACAGTTAAGATATTAATAGTTCTGTACACTTTCTTTGAACTTGCAATTTTTGTTATGAAGATAACAAAACTGTTGCAGTTTTGACTTTGTAACCTCTTGTTGTTTGCAGATGCTACAGCCTGAATTCATCAGAGAACTCAGGTTCTCTGGATCCACAGATCCTTAAGTAAAGGGTGTGAGTGTATTCATTATGTTTGTCTAGACCGTCCTTTGAAGGATGTCTCTAGACTGTCTGCAAAAACAGTTTCACTGCAGATAAGAACAGCAAACCAAAAATTTACCCCAAAGTACACATGCCCAAGCACTCAGTGTTAAATATATGGCAAGGTGTGTCCAGACAGTCTCTTTGCTGTAGATGTGCAGCATACTTTTATGGCTCTGATGACAATGGGGTGCCAAAGCACCTTTGGGCACACAGTGGTCTCAGCAGTTTCTGAGGCTACACTTCTAAAAGCTGTGCAAACAAATTTGATTACCGTACTGAGTTCAGCTAGGAGGGCTGCTTCATTAAAGGTAGACTTCAGAGATTTAGATGTAGACACAATGCTCAAGGAGTGAAGAGTGCTGTGGCCTTTAAAAACTTCTTTGATTTTTTGCATTTGGTAAAGATAAAAAATATGGGTCATTTTTATGATGTGATAGCAGCAGTCCTGACACCATTAAGAAGACTCACATTGGTTTTCAGTAGGAATTTAGCACTTCCATAAGTGCTGTTGAAAATGTCATGTGCTGTTGAAAATGTCATGTACTGGTTTTGCTCTTACTACCTGTGCTGTAGGAGTTCCTGCTGGCCAAAGTGGAGCAGCAGACCCTCTGTGAAACCCCAAGAGCTGAGATGGCCAAGCCCAGCACAGGGTGGAATGTGGTGTCTGGCAAGTGGAAACCTGGCTTCTTAGCATGTGTCAAGGCTGGCAGCAGGCATCGGCAGCTGGGTCCTTGGAGAGGAAGCCTGTAAAGATAGTTTGTATAAATTGTGTTTGGCAAAGAGGTTAAAATTGCTATGCTGTGGGTCCACAGAACCATTTCTCAAGAGATGGAAACCCAGTGAGGGGTTGTGCTGCTGGTGCACTGGTGGTGCCCCAGTGCTGCAGACAGTAGTGTAGGGGAGTGCCTCTTCTTGACAGCCTACTGTTAATTGTCACTTGGGCCTGTGGTCTCTGGTAGTACCTGCCTGCTCCTCTGTGTCTATGGCATGGCCATGTCACAAATTGTGCTTATCAGTGGCAAGCAAAAGCTATGTTCTATGGCTGAAACAGAGGTTCCAGTGAATGTGAAGAAAAATCCATCCACTGTGTATGTATATTTAGTTCTTTTTAGCAGTTTGGTAATACCCTATCAGATTCATTATTTTCCAGTCAGCACAGCTCACTTTACGGCTGATCTCCATATCTTACTGTTCTCTGCCAAGAGATTCCTCTTAGAATTCATGTGATTCATGGGTTACAGGCTCATCTGTTGAAGTACAGTATGTCTGCAGAGGCAGTTGTGACTGCCACCGTGCTTGTAACCTAATCTACATAAAACGTCAGAAGAATCAGTGATTTGAAAGAAATTCCTACCTGCTGTTTGTGTAGGATGACCATCTGTCTGGCAAATCCCCATGTGGAAATCAGGTACATCTGAGAAGAGCAAGAAAACCTTCTGACACCTGTTTCTCCAGCAGATGCAGTTGCTTTTGCTTGTTCTGCCTTTTTATATTTTTTTCAGTAGGTGCTTTTGAGATTTGCTTTTCGATCTACATTCAGCAGCTTTTTTGAATACTAGTCTAAGCACTGTGTACAATGCAAGATCATTCTCACCAGATCACCCTTTCTCTCTTTTTTGGCACAAATTTTTGGGGGTCCTACTTAGACCTTAGGAAGTGCTTCTGAATCTGGACACCTCAGTTCAGTTACAGAGATTGATAAATACCCATCTTCTTTAGTTCCAGAAAACGCCTTCAGAATTTCTGAGAAACACTGAAACAAGCTGACTTTTAAGATCAAGTGGCACCTTCTATTTGAGGATCATTCCACATATATTCATCTTCCTCCATGTAAACGATTTTCAAGATGCAGGAGAAGGTAGCAGACATGTCAGAGTGGTACTTGTTAAGGGTAATCCTTTTGTCTGCAAGAAATTTTATATCTTTGAAAAGATACAGAGCATCCTGAGGCCACATTAGAATACAAATGCCTTTGGCAGTCTGCTCTGAATCTGTGTTTGTACATGTCAGTTTGCCTACTGAGATCTTATTCACAAATTATCCTCAGTTTCTGTGTGCCTCTCAGCTCTGCTGAGATTTCTGCAGCTCCAAGTGTGTGCTCTTTTGTGCATGGTACGCAGCATGGAGCACTGGATTTCTTTGCTGAAGAACCAGCCGTGATAATCCAAATAAACACAACCTTGTGTAGATGAATTGAATCTTCTGTAACTAAAGGTTAAGGTGTCGTCTGGTGATTTATCCTTCCTAATGGATTTGTTGGATCACTATGATACAAACATAATTTACTACCCTTTGTACAACATAGCTGTGTCCTCGGAATGGTGTTTGGGGATTTACAATACTGAGCAGGGTGAATTATGTGTCAAATTATCAGCCATCCTGTTTGACATTTAGTTAGTGCAGACAGGAATCAGGCATTTAGCAGAATGAGGCTTCTACAGCAATCTTTCCATAGGATTGTTTTCTTTCAAAGCTGTTGTTAATCAAAAGTTTCTGGAGAAAAGCTGCACAACAGACCATAGATTTCATTGACTGTTGTGCTCTGGCCAGCCAGAAGTGGGTGGTGTGTATTGTGGTTGTCAACCTTCCTGTAAATTATTGTCAAAGTACTGCCTCCTTGTTAGAAAATCCAGCAAGTTGTTACAATTTGAAGGCAAGAGGTACCTTGCTGTAAAGAGCCCCTGGGTTTGGTGTGCCTGACAAGATGTGAATGGATCCTTCAAGAGAAGTGATAAGTACTTCATTATTCCCACAGGTCTAAACACATTCGCAGAACTAAAGAGGTTCTGTGGATATGCAGGCAGTTGCACTTTGAAGTATATCCCTGTTTGGAAACATTTAATGAAAGATTCCCTTCCTGTGGTTTCTGCCTTCTCTTTGTGACAGTTCTTGATTGGCTGGAATAGTTTATAACTCTTTTCTTGGCCATTTTGTTGGTGTGTGCTGTATGACCCTATGTTTCAAGTGGTGCTTTGCAGATTACATTGAGGCTGCTGAGTGCTTCTATAGGGTCTCCTCCCTTGTCTCTAGAGGAAGCAAATTAGGTCTATTTGCACAAAGCACCATGTCAGACCTTTTCGAAGCCTTCTTTTGAGCCTTTGATCCCAGTGGCACAGACCTGAAGTTGCCTTTATTGCATTCACATAGGAAGAGGAAGAGGAGGAGGTGTGGCTGGAAAGGATGTCCTTGTTTGTTACCTGTATGGTCAAATGGGAGCTCCTGCTTCTGTGAGGAACCTGGTTTTGATCTAAGTGACTACCATGGCTGGCTTGTGCTTGTGACTGTTGAATTAAGCTCCAAATGAAGGCCATTAATTTAGTAAGTCTCTATAACTAAGAGAAGGTTCTTCACTGAGAAGATTGTGACATAAGCTATGGAAACAAAAGGGGACAGGCATCAACTGCACCTGTTTACAGCTCTTTCCTACTTCCTCCGTGGTGCAACTCTAGGAAACAGAGGAGCTGCCTATTGCAATGTTTGTGCATACAATCAAGCAGGCAAAGACAAAATGAGGACAACACAAGGAATTTGGCAATTGTATTCCAGGACAGAGTGGCTGCTCTCCTCAAACTGCCAAACCCTCTGGCTTATTCTCTCGACTTAGAAATTGAAAATGCATATCAGAATCTTTTCCTAGTGAGTTATCTGCCTCTTGTGATTTTCAGCAAGTAAAAAAGAAAAGCCATTTCTTCAATACAGATATGCTGTCCTTACATTTAAGTTCCCAGAAGGCCTCTGACTACGTGACAAGAATTACTGTCATGGATATTGCATAACGGTTTATGCATAATGTTTAATGCAGTCTCAGTTTTATGAAATATAGATAATATTGGAGACATTTTGAATAGTAGTTTAGATTTACACTTTCTTTTTAAGGTTGAGACGAGGGACATTTTTAGTGCTCTTCAATGACACTGGAAAAATTGAGATTGGTACTATTAAAAATGAATAAAATCCATAGAAGTGGAAAAGAGAAAAATACATGACATAGATGTATTATGGGCAAATCATAAATGTTGAAAGCATTTCTGGAGGTTAGAAATGCTATGCCTTAATTTGAATAGCAAAGCTATCTTGGCACACTTCCTCCATGCTTACTCTGCCCAAGGTTTGTTGCTCCTTGGTGTGGAAGGTTGGAACTCAACTGAGAGGATGCAGTTTTGAGTAATCTTTCTTCTTGTTAAAGGTTTATTATTAGGATGAAGAGATTCAGAAAAAAAAAAAAAAAAAAAAAAAAAAAAAAAGGGTATCTTACGCATATGCTACACATGTTAAGAATTGACTCAAATTGTATGTATTTGCTTTGTGTCACACAGGACAGCTTTCCAGCTCGGTTTGGAGGAATACATTTTGTCAATCAGCCGTGGTATATCCATGCCCTCTACACAGTTATCCGGCCCTTTCTAAAGGAGAAGACACGAAAAAGGGTATTCTTCTTTTTAATTGTCCATTTCCTGGCAGTTCTCATCAGCAGATGCATCATACTCTAAGAAAGTGGATAAACAAGAGATATCAGCTTGTTATTGGTGGAAAATATTTAAATATATCTGTGTTGTAAAGGATATCTTCAGCTGTTTTAGGAACTTATACAACATTATCCTTTAAGGATACAGTCAAGCAGTGCACTTAAATGCATTTTAATATATAAGCATATGCTTGCTCCTGGGGATTAGATAAAAAAATATTGCCAACATTAAAGTTTGTATTAAGATTGTATTCAATTCCGTTCTATTTAATTTCTGTTAAAGTTATTTGTGTCTCTCTTTTAAAAACAGAGTTAGTAACTACAAAGTCCTTTCCTAGTGTGATTTCCCTGACATTAGCATGAGCTAAAATACCCAGCTGGCATCTAGTAGTATTAGTTTGCAAATACTAATTTGAATGAAAGCCAATAAAAAGGAATTTGTGTGCATGCATCTGTGCATAAGCATGAGCAGCCTCCGAAATGTTGCTGAATTTGTACCATTTGCATCAGTGCAATTAAATTACAGCTTTGTGGTGATAGCGTGTAGAATGATATTATTTCTGTAACAGGAACTTTGTCATCCAGGAAAACACAATCAACGTAATGCACAGTGGCACGACAAAGAACATGATTAACTTTTTTATGGAATCAGCTCTCTAAGCAGCTCTGTATTTTTTTCCTTCTCGAACACACTCTGCAAGGCCACAATGATCCTTGGTGTTGAGCTGTTTTTTACTGACAGATTATGCTTGTGAGGCCTCTGGTATTTACAGATTTTGAACTATAGATCACAAAGCCTTTTATGTAATATCTGTTATAAATATGCAAATGAAGCCTCATTTTGCAGGACTCAGTTGCACTCTGTTGACTGCAGCTTCTGCAAAGAATATTGCAGTGACAGATATGTCTGAGGCATTTTCAACTCAAGTGCTGCATATGCAGAACTAAGGAATAAAGTGTAGCTCATAGGAGTGTTACAGCATTAAAAAATAAGTGACAAGGCAGTTGAACAATGAGGCTTGTCAGTTACCATCTAAATTTTTATTTAGACACGTGAATCAATGGCATATATTTTCAGAAATGCTGACTTTTTACAACTGTTTTGTGTCAACACTGAATACCTATAAAAAGCTGTCAGTATTAAATATTGATTTACAGTTCTAAACTTAGTGTCAAAATGTGGAAGTTATGACCAGCACATAAAATTTAAAATCGGCTTTAAAAAAATTATTAGAAGCAGAACAAGTGATTGGAAAAAAACAACCTAAACCCAAGAGATTTCTCTTTAGATTTTTTAAAATCAGGCTTATTATCCATTGTTTTTATCCTGAATTATTGTGTATTTTTTAATTTATCTTGTAGATTTGAAACTGATAGTCATATTTAGATAAATGCAGTACTAGGCATATATAAAAACAATTGCTATGAAGTGAAACACTTAGCTGTAAAGGCACCATAAAGCAAATAACTTTTACCATTAATAAATATTCTTTCACAAAAGGATGAATTCCTTTCTGAGATGGAAGAAAATCACTGGGTTTGCACAGTCATATTAACTTTCCTGGGTTCACAGCTGACTGGAAGGTGTTCTGAAGTAAGCAATAAAAGACAAGCATATATTTGGTCTTTGTCTTTTTCCCTTTTGAATTTAACTCCTATAAATCATGCTAAAGGCATAGCTGCCCCAGAGGAGTCCCTGCAAGTTGAAGAGGAACGTGAAAGATGTCTGAGGGGAAACACTAAAGTTAAACATAAACATAAATACAAATATTCATATCAGGTCACACTAATATACAGATCTATAAATGTAAAGTATATATGAATATCAGTCTACCAAAACATTAATGGAAAATATCAGTCCATTGGCTATTCCCTCAGTGTCGTCACAGGGATTATTTTACTGTTATTACTTACTTCCTGTATTGTCAAGTATAAATGGCAGTTACTGGTATTACTGGATTAAGGAAGAAATTTCCAGCATTCATATCATTACACTGCACAATATTTCTTATTTTAGAATTGTGGCTGCATGCTGAAAGTCAATATGTATTCTTTGTTGTATATGGGGAATATTATTTTTATTTATTTATTGTAATCTTAATTTATTCACTTAATTCACAGAATTAGGAAGAGCAGTTGACAAGAGATTAACAAGGTAGTTTGTCTATCTAATATTCTGTCCATCTAGCTACCAGACACCAGTTCTTACCCTCCTTAAGTCCCTTTTCCTGCAAACATTTTAAGTTCTTTTTTTTTTAATCACTTTGGAGATTTACCAATATGACCATGCTTAAGGCAGAGGTGATGTGTGCCTTCCTCTGCACCTCTGTAAGCCCAATACAACCAGAATGTTTAAATTGTACAATATCCTCCTAATAATGATGATGTCATTTGAGCCTTCATGTTTTTTTGGTGATACACTTGTGTTTTTATCTGCATGCATGCATACAGATATTCCTGCATGGTAACAACCTCAACAGCCTGCATCAGCTCATCCACCCTGAGATCCTGCCTTCAGAGTTTGGAGGAATGTTGCCCCCCTATGACATGGGGACGTGGGCAAGAACACTGCTTGACCATGAATACGATGATGACAGTGAATGCAATGTGGACTCCTACAACACTCCTGCAAAGGATATAGAAAAGGACCTCTCTCCCAAATCCATGAAAAGGTGAGTTAAAGGTCCTATTGTCTTCTAGTATTGCCATAAGGTTAACATTTGCCTTCTTTCTTCTTTATGAAGCTGTAGGTAGTTCAGTCTATTATATAGGAAGATGATTTTTTCCCCTTTCTTAAAAAGATCGGTGTTGATGAGAGAACATGGCCTTGATTATTGCCATGTGAGGTGTGAACTCCGTGCAGCTGATTATTTCTGGGGTGCCATCTAGGCTGTGTACACAGCACTGTCTTTGGAATAAGCTGCTACCTCACCTTGGCCTACAGTACTTATTAGAGAAACAGTGTCAGCTGCAGTGAGCCTCTGTGCAGAGGCTAAATTTGGGCCAATTATCTTTCTGGGAGGTGGTGTTAGCTCTTATCTTCCTCCATCTCATAGCCCACTGCCTGGTATCCACCAGCCTGTAGGTGCCAGGACATTTACAGCATTTGAACCATCAGTCACAGTGACTGCATGCCTGAGAAAATATGAGAAGAACCAGGACCAAAATAAGTGCCAATTGTGATACTCAAGTCTGGTAAACATTCTGGCATTCTGATATTCTTCTCTTTGAGAAGGTACAGTGCAATTGCTTGCTGCATTTTGCCATTCAGAATAAAGTATGGGAAGAGCTTAGTTACCTCTCCAGTAACTATGGAAGCAGTGAGGTCATTAACTTGGAAGGGGTGAATCTGATCCAAGCTTGCCAGGGCAGTAGAAGAGAAAAGGGTAAAGATTACAGCTATGATAGAAAAGGCAGCAGAAAGGGCAGCAGAAAGGGCAGCAAAAGTCAGAGTGCAGCTCATAAGGGGTAGGCCTAGCAATGGATCAGAAGAGAACAAACATGGCAGAAACCAATATAAAATGTCATTAAAATTAAGGTAGGATGTGCTAGGCTGGGAACCCAGTTTCAGGAGACAGCATGTGATGCAAAAGGGAAAGAAACTCTGGAAACAGACCAAACAGGATAAAATATTTTCGGATGTCTCAGCCAGGAAGATGATTTTGGCTGGAAAATACTGCCTAGACTGGGAAGGACAGTGTGGTTTAAAAGGGAGATATTTTTGTGGAAACAGAGGAGACAACATAAGATTGCCATGGGAAATAGAAAAGAAAGAAAAAAAGCAGGAAAGTTTAAGGATTTTGTGTTGAAGAAAACCCCTCCACTCTATTGGAAGTGGGAAATAGCAAGAAACTGGATAAAAATAACCTAGGATAAGAAGTTAAAAAAGGAGTTCTGAAACTATATGATAGGGGTGCTGGAATGGCTGCAAACCCTGTCTCAAATTCCCAGTGGGGTAGTTTTGGCTGTAAATTCCCAGAGCGTCCAAAATCCCCAATGCCCAGATATATGAAGTTAGAATTGAGTAAGTAACACAATTAATGGAGAAAATAGGACTGAGAAAAAGAGCCAGGGGAAGATAAAGGTGAGCAAAACACTTATACACGATTTGCACGTAATACAAGAATTATGAGACAGTAGAGAAGCTGTCTTAGACACAAGGATGGAATTAAGGAACTGAAATGCAGAACTTTTTCTGCTGCAAAATGAGGCTGTGAGAGTAGACAACTTCATCCAAGGGTGGGACAAAAAAACCCCCACAAAACACAAACACAAAAAAAACCCCAAAAAACCCAAAAAACAAAATTAACAAACAAAAAAAGGGCCTGTGACAAGTCCTTTTGGAGCAGAGTTTTCCAGATTGTCCTGGGCAAGCATATTATTAAGTGGAAAAGCAGTGAGTTGACCAGATTCTTAACTATTTTTCAAGTATTTCTTGTTCTCATTCAACTTGTTCTTGAAAACTCTTTTCATAGAGTATTACAATTCAGTAATAATACTTCAATACTTCAAATTGACATTCTTTCATTCTGGGTGAACCAACACAGTAAGAGACTTAGTGCAGAAAATAAACATGTTGAAATCTATGTCTCTATAATATTATGCTAAAATTCCTTCATCTTCTATGCATTCTTTTTCAGTTTCAGCATGCCTCCAGCATCTGCTGGAATCCTTGCTCCTTGCTGCTGGACATAAAAAGTACCAAGTGGATTTACTGTGCTAGTACTAAGAGTGACAGAAAGTCCCAAGACTTCAGTGTATAAAGCGCACAGACTCTGTTAAAACACAAATAGAAAAGTTAAGATACAACAGATTAACTCTATTTTATCAAAAAGTAAATTTAACTTGGATTCAGCAACCAATGGGTTTTTTCTCTCAGTTTAAACCGACAGTATATGTTAGTGCAGAAGATTTTTAACATATGAAAAACCACTACTAAGGCAATGAAAAGTGCTTAGCTTAGAACAAATTTCATAAGCATCTAGCAGATCTCCAACAATTGTCTTGTTTAATTTGGCTTACCATTTTAAAGTTTACTGTCCTGAAAGAATATCCTTCAGAACCAAAATCCTACTGAGAATTCATTCCTTTCTTACTTATTTTTCACCCCAAGTGTGAACCACTGACTGCTCCAGATATCCTTGAATTTTTGGTGAATTGGATGACCTCACCTTGAAAGGACGATTGACTGGGGGGGAGGATGATGGAGATAAGGAGGAATTAATGCCACCTGTAGCACAGACCTCTGGGGAGAACTTGTTTGTGTCATCTGGCAGCATTGCAGCTGTCTCAGCAGTCAGGTTTAGCCTGTGGCTGTCATCCTCAGGCACTTAGCTGGAGACCTGCATCCTCTTCTCACCTAACCCAGCAGGGCAGATGTCTGTGTTGATAAACTTTGCAGAGGAGCTGTGGTTTACTTCCTCACCTCTGCAAGGGGACTTTGCAGTATAACTCTGTAGTATAACTCTGTCCCACTGTGTTTTCTCAGAATGTATTCAGTAATGTTTGTAAAGTTATTTGGGAGATGTAGGTAAAAGAGAAGGAGCTATAGACTTAAACAAGTGTTTTTCCTTTCACATTTCTTCATTCATGAATTGCTGCTGAGTGGGATGAAGCATGACAGTAAATTTCTGTTTAAAACTGAGTGCAAAACCATTTCTCCTTCTTCTTTAAGGTATTTGGGCATCTGAGCTTACAAACAGTAGGTCAGGATTTGTGCTATTCAATTTTCACACCTGCCTTGGCATTGGGGGTTTTGGAGGCCCTGGGGATTTATGGCCAAAGCTTCCTCACTGGGAATTGGAGGCCAGGTTTGCAGCCATTCCAGCTCCCCTTTAGTTTTCCCCAGATGAGAACGGGAAACCCTGCCTGCTCAGTCATTGGCAGCCAAGGAAAAGGCTCAGTTTTAGCACTTACATCCAGTTGGCAAAGCTTTGAAGTTAATTTGCTTCCACAGCAATTTTTATCACGATGAACTGGATTTTCCATGAGTGCAGCTTCCCACCAGCAAATTTTCAATCAGCTTTGCATTGGCACGGTACCTTGTGAAGATTTTAAAAAGGCATTTTTAATTCAGTGGTTTAGTTTTCTGCCTGAGGAGCTGACTAGTGCTCAGGATGAGTATTACTGTGCACTCTTAAAAAGTTTAAATTTTGCTTATCACAAAAGAGATGATAATATTTTTAAAGCTTTTTTTTTAAATTTTAGTATTAGTATGAGAATGGGATAAATATAAGTGGAAAATACCCTGGTTTCCAAAGTTTTCACGTAGGCTTTAAGTCAGATGTTTTTTCTTGTGTTTTTGTAAGTTTTCTTTAGATTTTTTTGAGGAAGATCTCGTCATCCTCATTCATTGGTTTCACTGGATGATGCCAGTTTATAAGGGGGGGGGATTAACTCCATATGCTTATCTTAGGAAAGGTTAGAATTTGTAAAGGTTTTTCTCTGCACTGTGTCCTCTAAATGGGCAATGCTGTAGCAATGCTGCAGGCACAGTGTGCTTCCACTGATCAAAAATAGATGCCTGCATTGTAGAGATGTACTCAAGCTCTTTAGTCGTCTCAAATCTTCTTTACAGAAAGAAAGACAAGTAGGAATTTCTTGCATGAGATTTTTCTCATTAAAAGAAACATCTGTACCCCAGAAGTGGCTGCTTCTTTGATGAGCTGAGCCATAGGTGATGTGAGACCCCATCTTAACACTCCCAGCTTTGTTTTCAGTGGAACATTTTGATTTTGCTGGAGACTGTTTTCCTCCTTGCCCGTCGTGTATGGCTGTTGCAGGGCACCAGTACCATGTTATGATTCTGGTCTGAAACAGAGAATCTAGAGAAATTTTACAATCATCACTGAAGTTGCCCTGATCTTCCTTCTCTGCCCTGTTCAGTTGAGCTGAAAAGTGAGTTTGACATATTTGTCTGCTGCTCCAAAAATCGTGCTAACCATGGCACTATTCCTAGCTTTGGCTTAGGATCTTGCACTGTTGAATTAAGATGTTATTCAGAAAAGGAGCAACTTGTGCTTCCAGCTAACACATCCCACTAATTGCAATGTGTGATTAGCCAGCTGGGTGGCTGAATTGTACCTTCTTTGCCAGCCCAATGCTGTATAACCTTCTGGAGAGACAGTCAGTGCTGAAGTCACTACAGAGGACAGCTTAGTTTGCTCTTGTGTGTGGAGGACACTGTCTGTTTCACAATTTCACTGAAAAGAGGATCCACTTTATTCCACCTTTTGCTCCTGTATTTACAGATCAGCACTGAGCCCTTTAAAACCCAGTTATCCCTCCATGAGTGTATTTCCTGATGATGTGCAATGATCAGATGCTTGGGTAATACTATACCCTTATTTTCAAGGCCTGACAGAAATTAAAATAAACAAAAGAAAGCTGAGGTTTAACCTTATTTGTCTTGATCTAGAAATGTCAAACAAACATGTTCTCCCTCTGCAGGTCTCAGTCAGTTGTGGATCCTGGGGTGCTGAAACGCATGGATAAGAATGAGGAAGAAAACATGCAGCCTTTGCTTTCACTTGACTAACAGCTTTTGAGCATTGGACGTGAACTGAGGTGGAAGGCGCTGCCTCTCAGCAACAAGCAAATCATTGGGAAAGAGTGTAACAGCTGGAATCCTATTTACTCATGTTAATGTAGCATATTGGCAACAGGTGTTACTATTCTGCCTGAATTCTGGATGCCCTTTGGTGAAAAGGAAGTGGAGAAAAAAAAGAAAATTAAATAAAAAAAGAAAAGGAATCAATAATTTATTCTGTAAGTGCCAACTCATTTGTAAATACAATATAATCCTCCAATTTTACTTTGTAAGTTATGGTAACAAGTGCTATGGAAATGAGTGACTATTAAATATGTCAGTGAAATGCACCATAAAAAAGAGAAGATAATGTGTTCGTACATGCACACACACACATACAAATAGAGAAACATAATGGACAAAGAAAAATATCAAAGTCAATTAAATGTTGACCTTCCCATGGGAAGCCAACTAGTACATGGACTACTGGATATTTTCTACAAAGCTCACATAGAGTGCTAAGATAAAGAGGGAATATAAGTACTTGAGAGATGCTGTGGAACAGTCAATCAGTGGAATATTTTCTAACTGTAGGAATTCATTTCTCAAATAACACTGGGGCTTAGGATTGTGATTTAGCATAAACTATCTGCATTGTGAGGAAGATCACAGGTGAACTGGAACCAACTCTTGGATAGCTTTGTTGTTTAGCTGTATGGGTCTCCGAGGTTTCTTCCTTAACTTTTCATTTACACAACTAACCTGGCTTGGCATTGTAATCTGGGTGTTGTAATGTGGGACACATTTGGATTCTCTTGCATTTTGGGTGCACATCAAGAATTTTTCCAGAACTCTGTTCTCTCTTGGAGTGAGACATCAGTCCTCTAAATGCAGTCTAATAACCAGTATCTGAAAGGAAAGCCTGGCAGCAGAGGTTAATCAATGAATCCTGTGCACTGGGAGACTGGATATATATATATTTTTACCAATCTCTGACAAGCATACAAGGTGACATTGTTAGATAAGTATATTTCATTGAAGGTTTATACAAGAAATCATACCTATTCAATGTACTTAGATATATTATAGATTGTATATTGAGACACTGTCATTATTAATAAAGTAAAACTTTCCATAGATCAACAGCATCCCACTCCAAGCAAGGATTAATATCAATAACTTGTAGTCAAACATCTCAGCCTATAGTTTAGGACACTTTTTTTGTTGTTGTTGTAGTGTAACTGTATATACTGAACATGTGCCATAATAAAGAAATACATTTTACCTCAAAAGGGCAACAGGTTTCACTAGAGATTGAATAAATCAGCTGAAACATAGGGGCTGTGCCATCTCTGTGTGCTGGCTGATGTGTGTGCAGCCTGTGGTATGCTGAGGTGAGAATGTAATTTCTTATTAGGATTTAAATCAACAGTCAGAGTGGGAAGACACACAGGGTACCCAGCAAGACATCTGCATAATTAGAGGTATTGTAAGATCTCACGCATGTTCAGACAGTGCTGGGATAAGTTAAGAAAACACTGACCGCAGTGGAGGTGACAGCTCATGGCAACCCTGCCTCCCAAGTGCTACAGTTCAAATAATTTCTTCCATCAGTCCAGTGATCAGTGAAATTTCCAAGTTACTGGTTGTAGGTCACCTCTTCTCATCCAGGATGAATTACAGCTGTAAGATTTGGTAGGCTGAGATGAGTTAAGAGTAGAGAGTAAAAACTTGAAAGTCTGTCGTCTCGAGTTTAGCTGTAACTCCTGTGGTGGCAGCTTCAGCATTTCTCAGGGCTGAGACGACCCTGACTCTTCCAGCATCACCCTTGATTAGCCCAGGCAACACACAGATAAAGCTTTCCTACTTTCCAGGCCATTAGCAGCACTGATAAATAGGGTATGCCCTAATACGCCATCACCTTGCAGGAACTTGTCTGAACAACTCATTGCCTTTCTGCTTTCCTAATTCTGTTTTCATGATATATGTGTTAGGAAATGCAGAGAGGAAAGATACGGAGCCTGAACTTCTTATCAGTCTGTCCTACAAGCTGTCAGTAGTAGAAACTGTCCTAATACTACTTCTGTGGTTTGAGAGACTTGAAGAAATGATCAGTTCTTATATACTATTTTATTCAGTTCTATTTTTCACATTCCTTGTAAAATCATGCTGTATAAGTGAGATGTGTCTCCAGTATTTGCATAAGTGCCATATTTGAATGTATGTTATATATTTCCACATTTCTGGTTAGTAGATTAGTATATTGTCATAGCTCTGATTTAAAAATTCGTATCAGATAAAACTGAAACATCAGTAGAAATTTTCTCCTTATAAGGGCTTCAGGATTTAGTCAGTACTCCACATGTACACAAGCTGTTACACAGTGGTGATCAAAATCTTCATGGATCCTCTTAGTTACATGGGCCAGACTGGTGTAAGACAGCAGGATGCTGATTTCAGAGTACATCACCTGTCTAATCACAAAATGCAAATCTGTTCCACTGTATGAAGCTTAAAATTTGTTTGGAAGCTTATAAAGTTTTGTTTGAAAACCCTTTATTTGTGCACTTAACTGTAATTTATGTAATATTTTCTGATGTCTGATTTCAATTTTAAGGTAATGAGTATTAATACATTCTTTCCAGAAAGTGAAAGTAGGCTATATTATAATTTTGTGCAACTCATCTTTCAGCCAGAACAAAATTGCTTTCTCAATAAGATTCTCTCTGTTGAAGAGTTGGGCTACAGGTCTTCATGGCTGCAGCTTTTATTTCACTGAAGCAAATTTTGACAGTGGTAATTGCAGTTGTGACATTGAAAAAGAATATGGAAATGGGTAAGAGAAATAAATATACTTTACCTGCTCTCAGTATTCTTTGAAGGCATTTCTCTTTTACATATCAGGGTACATAAAGGGTTCCACCTTTCTTGTAGAAAATCTTTATAGGTAGTTCAATTTTTATTAGATGAATTTGGACTGAAAACTTTTTCCAATCTTTATTACCATAGGAATTGCTGTGTAATTTTTATAGCAGAATTGAAGTGCTAAAAACAGAATGCACATGCTTGGGAGGAACTCCTCTTAATTTCTTACCTTTCTTGCGTATTGGGTAGAATAAAACTTTGTTGTAATTATGCATGCCTATATGCATATTAAAATATCCTGCAATATGAGGAACTTAGTGGAGAAACTGAATATACCTGTCCAACTACATTAAAAAAAGGAGGACTAAAACAAAAGTGTAAAATTTGATAAGTTTGATAAGATCTAAAAATATCCTCTTACATGATGACTTTTCCAAGACACAAATGTTTAAAAATATATGAAAAAGTTATGGAAACTTCCATGACCAAAATCTCCTTGAAATCAGAGATGTCAATAGACTCTTGGTTTTACAGAGACAGGTAATCAGACCCACTAAGCTCCAACAAATACACAGACTCCCTCCCAATAGTTATTAGTTGTAAAATAGTTTGAGATGTCTTTACAGAAATGTAAATTTACTGTATAGCATATTTAAAAAGATGTTTTGCACTCAACAAACATGCTATGCCTAGTCACAAACTGAACACAGAATTAAAGAAAAGAAGAGTCAAAGGGACCTTAAGAGGTCACTGATATGTGGAGGAGCAGATTCACTTTAATGTCGCTCTCAAATGTTTTAGCTCAGTACCTTGCATGGAATGCTCTTTGTATTATTTAATCACAGTCACAGCCAAGCCTAAACACATTACCTGAAGAAATTGTAACCTGACAGTATTTTGTTCATGTCATTAATTATCTTCCTGTTCTGTTTGGGAAATTAAAGTTTGTCAAGCATCATAAAAACTACCATTCAGCATTACTTGGAAAACACTTTGCAATAAGCTTTGGTCATATCCCTATTATTATATTGTTTCTGTTATGATTATCAATGTATGTGTTTGTCAAGTTTTTTGATAAAGTCATGTTTGAAAGAGCATGCAAGAGAGAAAAAACCAAAATCAATCAGGCTTCAGGATTTTATTTAGAATATTAAAATGGGATTTTAGGGTGAAGCTGAGTTTGGATTTTATAATCTTTAATTGTGTCTGGGGCATGTCCGGCTGAGCTGTTGGCAGTGTTGGGTTCCAAGACAAATTTGGAAGATTAATATCAATATGAAAGACAAGAGCAAAGGTCTCAAAGGATTATACTGAAAAAAACAATCACATGGTTATCTGGATCAGGTCCCTCTAAAGAAAGATGTTTTGCAAGTAGCTTTGTGCGTGTGTACTTCTGATGCTGAGAATAGTTCTTTTGTCCACAAACTTCAAAACACTCTATGAATTGAGAAAACAATAGTCATCTGATTTCTCAGGTAGTAAAACAGGAACATGACAAGTTAGAGACATATCTCAATGGAAGACATTTTCTGTATGGAAAAGATGACACTGATCACTCAGCCTGCTTTTAACTGCAGGAGAGAAAATGTGTCTCTATTTTGTGTAAGAAGGTTTTATTGTCGATTCAGTTATGTCTAGTTTCTTTAGAAGAATTTGCCATGAGACCTTTGCAAACCAGGAGTAATCTGATTTCCTGTGGAGTTAAATATGAATGTAAAATGTACATGTAACCATTTCTGCTGAGGAAATAACAAAAAGGGTGCATGTCCTTCAAATTAAATGCCTTTCTTCCCTATCTGATTGTTGAGAAAAAAGGTAGTTTAATCCAAAGACCCCTCAAAAAGAAATTTTCCCCATAAAGAATTCTGTCAGGGTCAAAACAAGATACTTATCTCTCATTAATTATACAAAGAACATCAACATTTTGTTTAGAGGCATGCTCAGATGACCCCAAATGAAAGTGCGAACTAGGTAGGTAAAATCCCACGTCCTGCATTGTCTTGTAACTTTGAATGGTCCTGTGTCAAAAGTCTGTATTTAGATTGACTTGGACATTCCCTTCAGTCTGCATTTCAGCTTTCAGTTGTGTAGGAATTTTTTTCCTATCAGCTTTTGGGATCTTAATTTTTTTCCTTCATAAGGGTCTGTTGGCACAAAATAGCATTGACCCCTGTTGGATTGCACAATTTGTGGTTTTGTTGTTAAAAAATAACAACTTGTGCAGTGCTGGGCAGTGGTGAAGTTGAACCATGGGTCAGAAGTTCCCACTATTTTGTCATTCCTTTTCTGGTGTTTTGTGTGTGTAAACTGCTTTGATTGATAAAAGACGTGCTAACGCTTGCATGATATGAATTTAAAAATAGAAAAAAAAAGGCTTCTGCAGTGAGTTCAAAATCTGAATTGATCAGCTATTGCTATGAAATCCAAAGGCAGGGGAGACTGCATGCACATGAAATAGAGAGACCTTCAAAGGAAGATGCTGATATCTCCTTATGGGTCACGTTTTTTTAAAATGTGGCCAAAGAATTTTATCTGCAGAGGTGGTGGTCACAGCCTGATCTTTTCTCTCTGGATCAATGGCTTACAATAAGTTCTCTCTAATAAAGGTATGACAAAGCTTTCTTTTGCAGAGAATTCACTTTCAGAGAATTGACATATCTGTCAATTTGCAGTAGACAAATGGCAGGAGTTAATTAGGATTTTTATTTGATATGGAAATGCTGCTGTGATTTCTTAAAGAGGGTGTCGCATCAGCAGCAGCAAACAGCAGTGCCTAAAGGCAGGCAGTTCAAATCAGGTCCCTTGGTTAATAAAAATTTAAGAGTAGAAAAAAATCAAGAGATAATAGAAGATGATAAAACACAGTAATTAAAAAATCAAAACAGAAGCAAGCTTGCAGAGGAAAGCTGTATGAATGCCAAAAATGATGTGATAGAATTTGCATTGTACTTCTAAGAAATTAATCAGTAGCTTATTATGAGTCCCCCCTCTACATTATGAGCAGAGTTTTTCCATCTTTCACATGGTCTACCATGTTTGGCCAAGATGGGGTTTCCCAAATCTTTAGAAAATGAGTTACCATGTAAAATGGTAGGTGCTGTAGCTGAGCTTGTGAACATGATTTAAGGGGCCAGAACACAACAGCAGAGCCTCACCTGCAGACAGGTCCCAGGAATATGAGAACTGCTGTGTCCTGCCTGAATAAGTGGTGGAAGGAGAGGATGAAAGGAGCACTAAGGAAAGGTGGCAGGCCTAGGGAGAAAACAACAATAGGGATTTGGGGTGAACTGGTTAACCATTTTAACAGTGAGGGAGGCTTTCACCTGCTCAGTAATAAAAGGGGGGACTTATAAACCCCCTGACACATCTGTCATCAGGAAGGAGAGATAATGTTTCTCACTTTCCCACACAAACTCAGTTTCAGTATATTTAAACCTGATGCATATGCTAAATCTGAAGTGGCTCTGCTGCTGCTGTTTCCACAGTAGCTCCCAGGATGTGGGTATCATGTACCATGCAGGAGCTGGGAGG
Source organism: Sylvia atricapilla (assembly GCF_009819655.1). NCBI lineage: Eukaryota > Metazoa > Chordata > Aves > Passeriformes > Sylviidae > Sylvia > Sylvia atricapilla. The sequence continues at coordinate 51,101,075 of NC_089142.1, forward strand.
TTAGAGCCCCCCAACCTGTCCATAGGAAGAGAAGGGAGGGACGTGTTCTGCAAAACCCTGAGAAAATTTTGTGGGAGAATTCAGTGCTTGTTTGAGTTACAGCCTGCCTTGCCCTGCCACCAGTATCAGCACCTATTCTGGAAAGCTGTGAGTGGAAGTGGTGTGGGAATCTCTCCAGCCAGCCTCAATGTCTTGTGCTAATTATGCAGCCCTCGAGCTGGAGCTGGTGATCTGTGTCCCCTGTCTTTAAACAGCGCTGCTGGTGGTGTTAATTGTAGCCATTAGTCCCTCAGAGCAGAGATGATTTAAAGGAAACTGACAACTTTAAGCATTAAACTTAATGCCTAAGAATATTAAATTGGTGATTGTTACAAGTAATGCCTAAGATTATGATAACTTAAAGACTTGCAGGGTTTGGTTGCATTGTATCCTTGATGGGGCTTAGTGTATAATCACTTTCCTTTAAGTGTGCTTGTCCCTGAGGTTCACGTGCATATTTGATGCAGCAGTGGTAGAAGGAATTAAATAGCAGAAAATGTCATTCTAAGGCTATGAATATATTCAGAGGGGCACTTTTAGATTACCTGACACTCTTAAGAAAAATTGTTTTGCAGTTTGGTAGTGTTCAACTTGAGAATAATGGCTCTTTTAAATAATTTGCTTCTCTATCTCTTTCACCCTATGGATTGCTGTGTGAAATGTGTTCTGCAAAACATTCCCAGGCTTTCATCTCTTCTCCTACCCTCTTTTGTTCAACAGCATCCTGTCTTCTGTGTGTGCTTTATTCTATGAGTAACTAAAGAAAACTGTAAAAAAACCCCAAAAGACTGATAATCTGCAGACTAGATCTTGGGGACCAGTATTTTAAATGTTTCCCTTGCATGAATCTCTGGTTGACAGGGTGAGATGGAAAATGAGACCAAGGCCAACCACATCATAGAGGAATACAAAACGAAAGAGTCTGACTAGGAGTGTAGATGAAACAACACTTGTGATATAAGATGTTACCTTCCCTGACTGTTAGTTGTCATTCTTCACGTAGGAACTACTGCCCCAACATTTAATCAACAACATGTTGTGGAAGTTCTCATGTCCCAGTGAAGGCTGTGCACAAATCATGTTAACTCTGTTGATTCTCCACTCATGCAAATACAAAAGCACTCACATAATCTATTAATACAGCTCTGTTATGAGAATAATGATTAACAGCTAGTCATGGTGACATCTAAAATTGCAGATTGGCAATCTGTGCCTTAAGGCTCTTGTGATATGTAGTACTTGCACAGCAGCAACTACTGAATAATTTTTTTTGCATGCAGCAATCTACTTTGGAGCCTTATGGAAAATATTATAGCACCATATCAAAATTCAAAATTAAATTACAGGAGTAATTTAAAAACAGTGCTTGTATCCTCAGGATAAAATTTGTTTGTTTCTCAGTTTAGTACTGTTAGGACTCAGGGGGTCTGAGATTTGTAAAGCCAGGACAAGTTTATTAATCATGTTCTTTCTCTGTAAAGTTTCAATAACTATTCTCTTTTCACAACTTGTTGTCAGTTTGACTTTTATTCTTGGACCTAGTGAAATGGTTAATTTTGGTCTGTTGTGTTCTAACCTAAAGTCTGAAGATGAAGCAACTTTGTGAAACATCACTCTATATATTGTATATTTAAATATCATCAGTTCTCTGTGATCAATAGGCTGCTTTGGAGAGTGCTACTACTTTAAATCATCATTGGTTATTGAGGAAGAATGACATTCTGTTAAATAAAATATGACCAAATGAAAATTAAAATACATATATATTTTCGTGTTTGTACATGGGAGTGTTTGTCTGGCTTCCTTGTGCTATATATAGAAGACATACTTTAACTGGATGAACTGCATGGTTTTTAAGCAAGGTATTGAAAGAAAAATATTGAGTGGTATGTCAGCGTGAAAGCCTGGTAACACTGAATGTCTCTTTCCCCCATCAGTAAGTTTCAGAGAGCTAACATATTTCACATTTACAGTACCATTTTGAACTGTCGCTTGGAAGTCTCTCTTGTCGTACAGGTGAAGATCATGTAGAGATGCAACACAAGAAAGCTCATTTCCCCCTCCAAGATAATTCCTACTCTCCTGCCTCTAATCTTTGTCTGTAATGAGTTCCCTAGCATCATCTTGTGTTCATTGACTTTTCTTTTTATGCCACATCAGGCAGGAATGGCATTAGGTCTTGGCAGAGATATCCCTTTCTTCAAGAAAATGTTTCTGTTCTCCAGAGAGATTAACCAGGGTAGGATACAGCAGGCTGTGTGACATTGGAGCACTGCCTGCCAAATGACCATATTTCATTCTAGATTTTGTTTTTCCCGTGGGAAGGGAAGCCCAGTAAATTACAGTAATGCATTTATGTGCTTATTTAATGTAATTTTTGTAGTATGCTTTGTTTTAGACACAAGGACACATACTCACCTCTTCTGTACATTTTCCATATGATTTCTTTGGCTTACACAGACTTAAAAAAAATTAAAAATAGGCTTCTGTAGCTTCCTGTTTCACCCATAATTTCAGTGGTGTATGCAGATGCATTCCTTATGCCAACATATTGAAAAAATGTTGATGGGTTCTCATCTGTGTGGGAATGTAGTCCCTCAGCTCTCACGTGCTGCATGGTTGTACACAGTACATGAGCCATTGCTGCACAAGGATGCATCTTATCATGGCATAACTGTACAAGCTACATGTCAATACAGCTCTCTGTTCCCTTGGGAATCCCTCACCTGCATCCCTCTGACTGAGCAGAGCTGAAGCCCCTGTAGAAGTGTGGGTTGCAATGCCAGTGTCCTGAGTTATAACCACCACCCATTTGTATGTCACCAGGCTGCTTTTCCCTGCAAATGATGTGATCCCAGTGTGTGCACCTTTGGGGTTTGTGTGTATGTGTGTGTGTATGTCTGCTTGTCTCACCCCACCTCCCATGTTGGACCCCCTTCCCTAATATCAACTTTCTGTGAGAAAAAGACAGAGGCATCAAAACTGGCCTCTTGCCTTGCCATGTGACAGTGTGTTGTGACATGCTCAGGTTGCCTGGCTCTGATGTGGAACTGGCTGGAGCATCCTGCAGTTCACGTGCAGCTCCAGTACCTCCAGTTCCTACCAGAGGAGAGCAGCCTGTGGGCTGCAGGATGGGGAAAAAGTGCCAGGTCTGCCTTTGTTCTGAGGGAACTGGGAGGCAACGGGGACCTACACTGGGGCTACACAGACATTTTAGGCGTGTAGTACCATAAAAGTTGGTAGGTGGGCAGAGGAATGCTTTTTGCTGCCTGTGTGCAGGAGTTCATACTCGACCTCCAGTCGAAAGGAGAATGTCAATGTAGTGTCATGGCCAGGAGGATGTACAGGGATATGGGAGTCTTGTCCGTCTGGAAGTAATTACCTCTCATGCTACCACAGCTCTGGGGCTGCTCACAGTAGCACTGCAGTGATGAAGGGCAGAGGAGTGGATAATGAAACCGGGAGCTGTGCTAATAGTTTCAAGAGTACTGGCAGTGTTTACACAAATCTCTGTCTGTTGAGAACAATATAAACAAAGTAAGTGCTCACAAAGCCGAAAATTCTCTGTGTCAATAGCAGATAAAGTATTTGTTGCATTTCCTGCATGATTCTAGGCAGGGCTGTTTTCATTCCCATGAGCTGAGTGGTGGGGGAAAACAGCCCTTGGCCTTCCAGACATGCACAGATGGTTGGCTAGTCAAAAGCCCTTCAGTACCTGAACCCTGACCAACAGCATCCTTTCCCCTCTGGACAGATTACCAGGCTGTCAAGAAATCCTCTTGCCATCATCCATCAGCTTAACTGCTGAAACCCCTGGAGATTAGCAACTGAGAAAGTGCCTATGTAGCAAAAATATGTCACACTGGTCAAAACGGAGATAATTCTATTTTTTTACACTATCATTCTTTTCTATTCAGATATACCACTTTGCAACTTTCATCATTAAATTTACAGAAAAAATCAATGAAAAAATATTATTTAAATATAACTGTTGAAATTTTATCTCCAGCAGTGGTACAGAAAAAAGATAATCATATGGTTTGGTAGCATTAATTTTCATTTCAGTCTCTGAAAATATATATTTTTTTAACAGACATATAATTTCTTCCTCATGGAGCAATGAAGTAAAAATGAGACTGATTTTAACCATATCCCAATCCTAGAATCACCAAATAAAGTCTAACCCTGATGAAGAAGTGGTTGGGATGTTGATATTAATGAGTTTTTTGGTTTTTAGACTTTGATGTATAGAGGAAAAATTTATATAATTTGAATGGGAAATACGAAGCCTTGAATTAGTTTCTAAATAAACACAGTAGTGGAAAATGACAACACATTCAAAGCTTTACAATTGTTTCTTTTTCTTTAATGCATATCCCTTTTACAGTTCAGATCAAGAGACCACAAACAAAGAATATACCCTGAAATCTAAAAGTGTTCAGAATAAAGTGTGAGGTACAACTGTGCATTATATTATCAACTGGATTTTTTTCTATTAAGGTTTTATAGTATCATTATTAGATCCTTTTAATGCTCATGTAGCAAAGACATCAAGGAGAACCAAAGTGTTTTGTTTGCAGGAAAAAATGGAGAAAAAAATAAAGAAAGGAAAGATGTACCTGGCGTGTCACAACTTATCTTCTTTTATTTAATTTCTTGTTCATTTGACTTCCTTTTCTACTTTAGAAAACTGTAACCATGGACCTCAGCTTATGTGGCACCCCCATATAAGCAGACTAAACCACAATAGTCTCCTAAGTTTAGTGTCATTAAAACCCTTTGACATATAGTGTCTTTTGAAAAAAAATTACAGGCTGAAGTTAATAATGGAATAATGATGATGCATTCAAGAGAGAGTTTGAAAAAGTGCTTGCAAACCTACCTGTCAGGTACATAGTGTCTTAAAGAGATGTGGTTTGCAGTCCCTTTATGAAATGATAGTCTTCAATCTCCAGAATTAAAGATAGGGGGAAAGGAGCAGATCCTCTAGGTATATGACTTTTTTTATGTGGGCAGGTAGCATAAGGAAAAGAGGCAACAGTTTAAAACTAAAAGAGGAGAGATTTAGGTTAGATGTAAGCAAGAAATTCTTTACTCTAGGGGTGGTGAGGGTGTTCCATCCGCGGAAGTGTTCAGGGCCAGGTTGGACGGGGTTCTGAGCAACCTGCTTTAGTGGAAGATGTCCCTGCCCTTGGTAGGGTGCTTGAAACTGAATGATCTTTAAGGTTCCTTCTCACCCAAAACACTTTGTGATTCTAATATTTAGCCTGCTGCTAATTTCTTGCTATGATAAAACTACCTCATTATAAGAATTTAGTAAAATACAGAGGCAACTGCAGTGCAGTGCGGATTAATTAAAATTCAGTCATTAACTGAAATTGACCTGAAGTCACAATTCCTGTGAGTAATGTCCTCTGCCACTTGATGTTTGGTGGAGGATCTTGCAGAGGTTTTCAGGGAAGCTGGGGGTGTGACTTGCTATCATTGCTTTTCCCCTTCTTTTAAGTTCTTTCAAGTTCATTGCCTTTAAATTTCTCTGCTAATGTCCTGAAATATGAAGGGAAGCAGGTGGATCTACTGGAGGAGAATTTCTTTAATCTTCATTTATTGCTATTTTCCTATCTTCTAATTTTATTTATGATGAGGCAATTTTTGTGTGAGGGTTTCTCATGTGGTGTTTGATGGGTTGGTTTTTTGTTTGTGTTTGGATTTTTGTTTGTTTGGGATTTGTTTGAAGGGGAGGAGATGAGTCTTTTTTCTGTTTCAAGGAATTCATCAAATGATGTTTTCACAATCCTGCAGCTACAAAAATTTGTTTTTTACTATTTCTTCCAGTTTATTATTCAAGTATTTGCTGTTTTTAATGATTAAATACAAGCAGCTTAAAATGCATAGTGATGCCAATTTCCTGCCTAGTTTCCCTTTCCTAGAAGCACTTTAACAGTGCAATATAAAGCCCAAGATGACAGCATTTTACACTTCTGCAGAGACAATAAAATGCAAATAATGTGGTTTTTCTTGAGTATTTTCCACTGCAAAGAATTAATTTTACCCTGTCTTTATTCTTACACGTGGAAAAAACCAAACCACTAATAAGATGGCCACTGTCTAAATGCTTATTTATTTACGTTTTTAAGCTCAGATAAGGATTTATCTACTACAAAAAGCTATAAGGGAAAGTTGCATATGGGTTGGGCACCACATAACAACAAAGGCACCTGCCTGCTGCCTTTTACCACTTTGTTTGCACAGGGATATTTGATGGTTTCAGACTGCAGAAGTAAGTTTGTGTTTGGCTGAAGTAATTATATAATGAGGAGCCATAGAGGCCAATTACAGCACAGCTCCTTGGTTTGCATTTCAGATATGGAAATCTCTTCCTTATTGATGGTACTTTATACGGGTTTTAGTTTCCATGGGATTTTTTGTCATATAGCTTCACTGAACAGAACTGCTGCACCCTAGGGACAAAAGTATCAGTGCCATCAAAGAACTAATTTTGGGAAGGCAGAGAATAAAACAGTCAGCTTTTCCCAGCTGAGATAGTTTCCCAAGGGATTTTCTATTTTGTGAGGAAAACTACTGGAGGCTAGTAGCAGTACTGATATTGATTTTAGTGTTCAAGTTTGCAGTCATTATTTGCAAGAGCATTTAGATTAAAATGACCTTACTTTGATTTTCCCTCTCAAAATGGCTTTGATTTTCAAATTGATTTTCTGTCTGTTTATATCATGTAACTGAAACAGTTAAAGTGTTTTGGTTTGGTTTGGTTTTTTAAATCAAGCCTGCTATTCTGGTTATTAAAATGGTATCATGAGTCTGAATGATTAGCACTGCATTTTCAAAAGAATGTTTTGTTCTCAGGTCCTGTTTGGTTCTGTGTCTCATTTGCCAAACTACCACAATTTCTCATGGAAGAAAAGCTTTTAAATTGAACATGCTCTGTTGCTTGACTTCTGTCATATAAAGTCATAAGTAGCAAATATATATTGGTTCCTTTAACAGATGAGCTTAAATAAGATTAAAGAGCCTATGAGGACGCTAAAAGTCACTTATTCTTGATTTACTGAACTAGAAAAATAATCACGTCGTTAACTCCCTTCTAAAAATGCAAGACTAGTCTTCTGAAAAGTTTAGTTAATGCTTGCACCTGCTCTATAAATTTAAGCAATGCACTCCTCAGCTTTATTGCCTCCATCCTCAGATAGTGAGGTCCATAATTCCAGGGCACAGATGATTAATGCCACCCTGTTTGGATTCCTGCATCTGTGTGATGAGTCAGGTTGTGTGGGAAGGGACAGTTTTAGGCTTTTGAATTTTTCCCATCTTTCTCTATTCTCCGGAGTGAGACTGGTCAGAATATGCCCAAGAAGCTCCTTTCTACTGAAGATTTTGTATTCAGCAAAGTTGGAACTGTAAAACATTGCAATGTAATCTACATTTTCGAAGCAATTTTTAAAAACAGTTTAAATACATTTTTTTGATAACAATTATTCCTTTGATGATATGTTAGTTATAACAATGGTTTAAAATACTTTTGCTTCAACTTGGATTTTTTTTATAACCTTTGAGATTTTTACAATTTATTATTATATGAGGGAAGTATAATTTCAAAATCCATATACTTTTGTTATGAACTAAATTTCCCTTTTTATCATTTGTTTGGATCAGCATCTCTTGTTTGCTGTAGGTACCTTCCAGAAAGGTCATGATTTGATTAGTATGTGCCTCCAGTCCTTCAGAACCGTATTCATTCATTCAAAGGTTTGTTCTTTTGTTTTTTCTTTTCCCTTCATCCATCCCAAGTCTTTGGTCTCATCCTCTGTCATCTGATGACAAAGAGATCTTCTGAGACGCGCATTAAATAAATAAGTTTGTGACTTTGCATCTTTCTTTTAAGAATCCTACGATTCTGATATGGGTGTCAGAATCACTTTCTAATTTTACACATTCACATGTGAAAACCAACAAATTTCTCAATACTGTGGTAGACAAGGAGCTCATGTGTATCAAGGAAGCAAAAATAACCATGATGAGGAGGGGGAGGGTAGAAAAGAGAAGGAAAATCTAGAGAGAGAGACGGGAATATCCAGAGCGACAGTGAGAAGGAACGAAAGCATTAGGATAAGTAATGCTATGCTCAAAGTATTATTCTGGCATATAACAGTTCTCTTTCCTTTCTGATCAGCCCTCAACTGAAAATCAGTTTACTTTAGCAGAGAGAACACCATGCTGTTTTGTTATTTATTTAGAAATTGTATTCTCTTTGCACCATTGTTGACTACCATCAATAGTTGGTCTGGAAAGTACAGTATTGAGCTTGCTTGCCCAGAGAAAATATAATACAACTAAAAAAAAAAAGTTGATAGAGTGATTACAAAGATGATGTAATGGTATTTGCACATGGAGAGTAAACGTGCTAAGACAGTTCAGCCCTGAAAAAAGCCAGTGGCGTTTGAAGTATGATAAAAGCATAAGAACTTACAAGTGGTTTGGAGAAACTGAATAGCCTTCTGGGTTGGATTTTTTTTTCCCTTACATGAACAAAGAGTCACCACACGAAATTATCCTGCTCCACAATCAGGATGCATAAGAAAAAAATGAGTCTTCATTCACCCTCTAATTAAAATATTTTCACCATTACCACAGAGCACTGTAGATCCTGAAAATATATGTGACTTCCAAAATATATATTCATAAGAGGATCATTTATGTAGGGTCATTAAACATAGAAGGAGTATGTTCACTCTCTCAGGGAGATCTTGAGACACAGGGCTCTTAGTATTCTGACAGTTCAGCACGGGAGCATCTATTCCTGCTTGCAGCATTCTCATACCTTTCCTGGGCATCAGCTGCTGCCCACTGTCAGAAACAGAACTAGGTAGACCTTTAGTCTTCCCCAGGATGGCTTTTCCTACCTTCACTAAAGTAGCTTGTATGCTACAGGCTTACTTAATGTTCAGCACTGTGATAGATTTGAGATTTGCTGGTTGTAAGAGCTGTCCTCTTTTGGGACTCTTCAAAGACTTATGCTGCAAGGCCTTGCTATCATTAAGATAGATGTGGGAAATTAACATTACCTGACTTTAGACATCTATATGTGAGGTAATCACCTGATTACAACCTGCTCTGATCAGTGGAGAAGAGAATTCATTGTTATTGTCATCTCCCCTAGGGGATAAGGTGTGCACTATGAATCATAGCACTCTCTGGCAGGGGAGCCAAGAGATTAACTCACTGCCCTTGACTGGCATCCACATTGGAGAAAATGTGAGGTGAGAACTGGTAAGAAAGGGAAGTAAGTAGAGGGTTGTATTAAAAAAAAAAAAAAAAAAAAAAAAAAAAAAAAAAAAAAAAAGAGCAGGAAACACGGCTTTGAAAATTTTTTTCAAGGCAAGAGTGGTGTATTTTCTAAAACAAGAGTGCAAGGGCAAGTCATCTGGAAAGTCTCTCTGGTGTACAGGCTTCAACCACTTTTGGAGTCCACAAAGATGTTAAAGACATCTTTTGTTATCCAGAAAGACCCTGTTCTTCTTTTGTGAATGTAACATGACTGCAAAAGATAAATTTTACTAGAAAAAAAAATCTTCATATGCCTGATTGTCGTGTATTTTCTCAAAAATCCCAGTTTTACAATTCAGATGGCTAGCTAGGAATGAGAATAATGCATTTAAATCATTCCTGGCTCTAAAGAGCTATATAATAGAAATGAAACTGCCTAAAAAATATCAGACATGAGGTGTACACAGAGCACAGCATATAAAGTGCAGCACAAGGAAAAGTAGGCTGCTGCTGCATAGGTTCAGCAGAAGCGGACTGTGTAGCCCCTGATGGTTGAATTAATTCACAATAGAATTGTATCAGATGTATGATGTATTATTTTGAATGTTGTTTCTGTGTTCAAGATAAAATCATCTGTCTTTCTGCCATATGGAAAGAAGTTTGTTACCTCAATGTTTTTCCTATCACCAGTGAAAAGCAATTTCTGTGTCAAATATCTTTGTCTATACTTACAATTATACCTACACCTTTAACTATCTATATATTATTTTCAAAGCTGAAAATCATTCTCTTCAATTCCTCTTGATCTGCATCTATAGTAGGTTATTGCTTTTTCATGATGACACTTAAATTGCTCACCACTCCTTCAGACAAATTAAATGTACCACAATGCTTTGATGGTACTCCATCTGCCTTGAGCCAGGGTTCTTCATATAACCTATCCTCCAAATGCCATGTTTTGCATTGTTAATCTGTCAGGAACTGCTTGCTGTTATGGTGTTTTGATGCAGCTGCTGGATACGTTGGTGAAGGAGAATGTACAATAAGAGCAGCTGACAAATAACTAGTTGAGTCAAAATGGGTGGCATTCATTTGGCCAGCCTTCATTACATGTGACCTACTCTATACACCCTCATCAAGAGAGAGGAACAGTCACTTCTAAGTGACTCATCACATCCTACAGCAGAAATCTTAGCTAGAGGAAGCTGTTGGTATGACTGGCAGGGGAGGCATAATGGGAACCTGAAACAGCCCATGAGCTGCACGGAGGCAGTCCACAGGAGAAGAGAATTGTTTTTTTACAAGTTATTAAACAATGGAACAAGCTGGTTTTATATCTTTTATTTGTAATTAAGAGGTAGGTCTCTAAAGGAAAATTCTTGCTTAATAAAATGTAGTTAATAAGGCTTGCATCATCAAAGAGGCACTGCTGCACACACATCTGACCTCTCCTTGACCTCCTTCAGGAGATGTGTTAGCTCATGCTTGGAGTACTGAAATGTGCTCCAGTCAGTCTTCTGAGAGACAAAGCAAAAGAATCAGCTTTTCCTGATATGGCAGGAAACCTTTCCATGTTGATCTTTATTAGGGGGAATATTCAAGTCCTCAGAAGAGTGAGTAATATAAGTTCAGGCTTTCTGAACAACTGATCTGCATGGTGATGGATTAATAAAAGACACTGCAGTGTCTCTTAACAAATTGTGTCTTTTTACATTCAACACATACTGAATGTCAAACTAGCTTATGAGATGGGTGTATACTACAGTTTGGCTTTTTTTTCTTTCCTTAAAAAATAAAAAAATCCAAAAATCATAGGGTCCTGTGCTGGGTCCATGGATTCATTGCCTATGAATCTGGAGAATACTTCTTGTGCGGCCAGCTAAAACTCTTCCTTGAAAAAAATCAATCTCTATTCAAACAGCAATGGAGACCCAAAGACTCCTCTCAGAGGCTTCACTCTAAGGTCTCACCATCCTTCTGCCGAGGGGGTATCATAACCCCAGAGATCCACAGCTTTTTTAAGTGGAGCAGCTGAAACTTACCACATGTTTAAATTAAAAATTACTCTATTTTTCTTAAGGTGAACGAAATCTTCAGAATTAGCAGTGCTTACTCATTTGGGATTGCAGTTGCTACAGCTTGGTTGGGACATGTCGACTCAGACCTTTACTCTGAGCAATGAATTTGTGTGCTTGAGCACTAGCTGAATATTGACTCATACAGGGAGTGGAGATGCAGGTCTGGTTCTCTTGACCAGCAAAGGAAGGACTGTTATTTGCTGCTTGCAGCAGCCAGGAGAAATTTATTTTGGTACTCATTCGTTCTGTAATTTAAAAAGACAACTAACCTTGTATGTGGAGGATTTAAAGCAGGTGAAATAGTAAAAGGGAAGTGAGAAAAGGGATAGCAGCAAAGTGTGTAATCTATTAGGATGTCTATCTCGATACATCCACTGGAGTTTTTCTCTATCCAATATTGGAAACTGCCCTTAAATTAAATAGTTCTTTAAGCAGCCACCCATCCTTTGCCATGAGGTATTGAAAGCAGCCAGAGGCATTGTGAAGACACAGGAAGCTGGAGATGGACCAACATGTGTATGTGTGGCTCTCCTTCAAAATTGACAGGCTGTATAACCAGAGCCAAAGTCTGTGTATTGCTGGTGTCTGAGTTTGGCCATTTTTTCCTGAATGGCTGAGAGCAGCACCAGAAAATCTGGAATCCTGAAAACCAAGTGTGCCCTGACAGTATCCATCTCAATAGGAATCATGACTCTGTGGCCTGAGTTTATTTCACAATGGCAACTTGGTCCTCTTAACAATTTAAAAATACCCTTCTCTCTCTTTTCATGAGCTGTCTGAGCTTGTAATGCATGGAATAGCTCTTACCCTCTTGTACATCCTTATACTATGTTCTTCTGCTCCAGCCATGAAATTGTCTATACATCTGAGCGCATGTTTCATTATACAGTCACATTTCTGTGAGGTGTTAGATGGTAACAATATTTACTGTAACAGTTTGAAGGATATTTTTTGTTTGTTGTGAGAATTCTGTGATAGAGCCACCAAAGTCTAATGAATGAAACAGAAATGGTATCAGTAGCAGTTAAAAGGTAATTTAAAGAATTAACAGCAGGAAAAGAGAATGCTGAACACAAACTACTTTATACATTTCAGACCTTCTTTTTAAACAGAAGCAGGCGGTAGCTTTCCTGTTGTGAATCCAAAGCTTTTTACTGGAAATCAATCACTCCTTCCATGGGAACCCATTAGAAACTTTAATAATAGCAATCTATTGCAGCTCACTGATAGGTTTCCAGCAGTCTAATCTTCTGGACTTGTGTTTAGCCATGCCTGAGCATGGCTGACTTCTCTAAACCACATTAATTGGTTGTAGACCTACTGTGTTCAAAATCCGGCAAAAAGACATTGTATATTGATCATAGTCTTTCTCTGGGATTCTGGGGAATCAGCTTGGTGTGATTTGGAGCTAGCTTGGTTTCAGGCTAGAGGATTGGTGTGTTATTCATTAAAAAAACAACAACTGTAAATGTCAGGGAAGATGTAAGGGAAGATGTAAGGGAAAGAAGAATTTATGAGACAGGTAAGATTTAGGTGATTTTGGCACTTCAGACTGAAGCTTTAGGCCCTCCTTTGAGAAGGTCTGCATTATTTTCCCCATCCCCTATGACATTGCAATCCTCTACTTCAGACCATGGCCTCTTGTGTCTCCAAAAGGGATTAGAAAAGAGCAGGCTAGAGCATTCAGCTTGAATGGCAAGGAGCTCCTTGAAGCACTGGGAGGCTATAAAGGACAACTCAAAACATGTCTTTTGTTGACAGACTACTTATTCTTGGTGAGATAAATACTTGCATGTTTTTTGATAAGAATGAAGAATGTTATCAGGCTGCGGGGGAGCAGGGACATGGGGTAGAGTCTGCTGTTGGGATGGGGCACGGGGCAGAGCTGATACCTAGTATGAAGGAGCAGGGGCAGAGGGAAAAGGGCTGCAAGCACAGCAATTCTTTGCAGCCCAGCGCTCACTACACTCTCCTGCTCCTAGAACAACTCTTAGGCTTCGTGCAAAGCATGTGACATAAGAAAATAGGATGTGATGAGCAACAGACTGTGAGCAAGGTTGCTGCTTCTGTGTGAAGATAATGGCAATTGTTGGAAATTTCTCCTACAGTATTCACGCTGGCTTCACCAGTGTCACATAACAAAGTATACTCTTGTCCCTAACCAAAGCTCCACTATTTGCATATTGACAGTGACTTCATTAGCCCCTTTCACCTCATCATCCCTCTGGAATCTCATGCTCAGTTGCTAATTGTGTGGTTCTCATCAAGTCCGTGGTTCATATGTGATATTTAATTTCCCAGGCAGGGTCCAGATGCTTTTGTCTAGAGATACTTGCCATTTAAAAAGATAATTTGTTTGAGAGGGCCTAGACTGACAAGTTAGATGTCTACATCATTATTATCTGCTATCCTGACAATCTATGTGTCATCTACACATTTTACCAACAGTGATATTGTGTATTATGAGAGAGCATTAATAAAACATTATTGAATTAATCCCTGTACAGGGATCATCTTGTTAGAATATTCCTTACTTCAGTATAACTTTCCATTAACAGCTGCATTTGGACATCTGCCAATTAGTGCATTCTTAATCCATTTAATGTGTTCTCTAGTAGTGTATAAGAGACTAATTTTACAATGAGACTCACAGGTGGCACTAAATCAAACACCTCATGAAAGACAGACTTTAGCAATTACTTTTGTCAAACAAGTAAGACATCTCAGAAAAGAAAATCACAGCTACAGTCACCTTGGGAACTGAGTTCCAGAATCTGAATCAAAATATGTTTTAAAGAGAAAAGTACTAAAATATTTCTTCAGGACTAATTTCACTGAAGGAATTTAGAATCATGACTGTGACTTCTAATCCAGGTACAGTCCACTTTCCAGTAAGTTCATGACAAGTGAGTTAGTATAAATGTGTAGCATCTCCAGCGGAAAGGGATGAAGATACCTTTTGCTCCCCTCTTTCTGGCAGTTTCCTCCATGGATACGTTGCTCCTCAAATGAGTTATCATAGGTTGTGTGAGAGGTCTTAGACCACCGTGGTATTGTAAAAAGTGGAGTTGGAGCTTGAGTGGCTATGCAGGCCCTCTCTTCTAGACATACTTAAAAAACCCACTGGCTCTTCATTATCTTCTGAAAGAAAGACGGCAGAGGAAGACAAGAAAGAGGTGTAAAACAGGATAAGGTAACTAACTTCTTCCCTGCTCTCCTTCCTTCCATCTCTGTTTCTGAATGATTAGTTTAGATGTCTCCCAAGTCTGCCTTTGTGCAATCCATTTTTGGACACCTGAAAGGATATCTGCACAGGCTGCTGTCTATCACTGTGCATTGTGCAGCCTCCAATCTAAGGCTGGCAAATGTTGGTTTCCACTGCTCAAGCTGACATTTTAGCATGGGACTTTGCTAGCATTAATACACTTTTAAGTCCCCAGAGGGAGTAACATTGTATTGCATATAGCAGCTCTTTGCCTTCATGGCCCTATTGACAGAAGTGAAAATAATGAACTCTGGGATCTTCAGCGCAAGGACAGGCTTTCAGTGCACTAAGGTTTTTGTGCCTCTAAGTATTACCATCTGGTAATGGAAGTAAAATCTACCTCGAAAGTGTAATATGAAATCATTCAAAAAATATCATGTTAAACCTTTTTTTAAATCTTGTCTTAATTTAAAATTTGCCTACAAACTGAGAATAGTAGGTGCACCATCTTATAAATTTTTTATAAGCCAGAAACAACTCTTAGGATATTCCATAGTAATAGTGATATTATGCAAAATAACTGCATACAAGGAAAATCATACAGACTTTTGGGAACTATAACTTTCCCTCTTTCCAGATCTATTCTGACATCTATATCACAGTTTTAAAATTCTATAATTCCCTTGTATATGGCATCAGTCAGTTTTATGATCTTTAAGGTAATTTAATTGCTCAAATCTTCATAGGTTTAATGTTACTGTCATCAGCCATTCATTCCTTTAGGTAATCATTGTTACTAGAGAAGATGAGAGGAAATGGATTCAAACATCATGATCTTGACAAGTTAGAGAAATGGTCAGAAAAAACTAGGTTGCAGTTCAATAAGCCAACAAATACTGTGCTTACATGAAAAAAGAACAAAACACAAGACAGGGAAAAGGCAAATAGAAGTTCCTTGGGAAAAGATCAAGGTATATTGTAATAAAATCACACTGACCAAGGCCTACAGTGTCTGTTTCTGACACTAAACAACATTTCATGCTTAGGAAAAGACTACAAGATACAGGAAGGACAGGATGCCAGCTCTCCTGACAGTCTCTGCACTTCTGACACGTGAGATTAGAAGCTTAGTGGATTGACATCTCCAGCATCATATTTTAGGATGCCTAAGTGTAACTTCCAAGTTTTATTCAAAAATCTCTGGACTCATGTAATGGTTTAGGGCAAATATGGGAGGGAACCTCCGAAGGGGTCCTCACTTTACTCCCCCAACCGGTTAGGAAAGAAAGTCTCCTCAGAGAGAAGTGGAAAGAACTCTGTTTATTGAACAGGAAAAACACTCTCCTACACAATAAATTTAACATTATCCAATGACAAGAACTTCGTGCTGCTCTGAAGAGATGACAGATTTGGAAAAGTCCTTCCTGGAGGTGGTTTCTCTGTCTCAGTCCCTCTGGTGCTGGGAAAAGTGGCTGTGCAGTGTTGACCTTGGTGGGTTCCAGGTGTAAGCCCCCTGTGGTGCTCCCCCAGGTCCTCAGTCCAGAGAGATTTTAACAGTTCCAAGGCCAGGAGAAGAAAAGGAAAATAAAACAAACCCAAAACCAAACAACCAAACCAAAAAACCCCACAAAGGAAGCCCACAAAAAACAAAAAAAAAAAAACACCAGGAGGAGTAGAAAAAGCCAAGCTTCTCCCCCTCTGCTCCTTTGCTAGCTACACACTAAGTACTGAAAAAAAAAAAAGGGACAAAAAAAGAACTCTCCATCCTGCGCTGTGTGTTGCTGACTCCAACTCTCAAGGCCAGCCGGCGGAGGAGAGTTTCTGAAAACAAACTGCCTCTCCCTTCCCCCTGCTCACAGATCCAACACCAAAGACACACAGGGCAATATCTAACACAAACGCAACAGGCTGTTGGGGATACAAACATCATAACATGACCCTAGGACAACCTGTTATTATTTGTGCTATCCAAATCATCCTGTGTCAAAAGGTTTCACAGTTTAATTGTATACCTCATACAACTTGCTTCCTTTCCTTACTGTTAAACCTGCTGCCTACAATTTAATTTTATGCCCTTCATGTTATATTTTGCGAAAAATAATATACCACAGTTCTTTTTCATGTTTCCCATTACTTTTTTTGATTAAAAAATTAAATGGAAAAATTATTTCAATATTTTAATTTAAAAAATAATCCACGTATACTAGTTGTTTTTGTAACGGTTATTGAGTACTGGGCTTATATTACCAAAGAATTATGCACAAGTTCTCCACAGTCTCATTTTCAAGTCATAAAACCTTATTAAATGCTGCTGCTATGTATAAAGAATTACAATTGCTTATCTTCATGAGACTTACTTTATATTTATTTTTTCCTCCTGAAAATATTTTAATGCTTTATTATGAGACTCTTCTTCAGCTGTTTTCAGCCAGTTTAGCTGTGACTACCATGAATATGAGTGCTTGTACTGCACCCTGGGTATGAGCCCATGTCTGATTTAGGAGTGCATCTATTTATCTATATCTGTTTGCCTATGTGCAGCGCCACTCACAATATAAGTAAGTATGTGTACAGATATCTGATTTGTGATTACCCAACTGACACTTAGGCACATAAATCAGGCATCCATAGATAATCGATATTTGCCTGTCACCAAAATTCTGGTCCCTGGTCCCCAGTGAAATAAATGTCATCCTAGTTAAAAGCATAACTTCATGCTGAACAGGCACTAGGTGTATGTAGTTCAACCTTAAATCTCAAAATTGAGAGAAAAGTCAGTTATAATCTCTGCATGTTGGTGCTGTTGATGTTGAATTGCTTTCAAAAGAATTAATAGATTTCTGTGGAATGGAGTCTGTAAACTGATTAATGACAACATGAACATGGTGGCTTGGACCTTGTATAGTTTTCAGACAAGACTGAACTGGAAAGAAAAGTAGAAAAAACATTACAGGCAGTGCTGCTTTTTGTGTTCTTTGTGGACAGCTGTAATTACCATTTGTTCAATTTTATAACTGTGAAAGAATTACTATAGAGCCTTCACCTAAAATGTTAAAGGTAAACAGAAAACTGGGTAAATAATTTTCAAAAGGTAGTGTGCCCAATTAGGCATGAGTTAGCTGAATGCCTGACTGCACACTCAATTGGCACATTAAATTTGACATGGTTTGTTATTCAGTTTGGGTAATTGTGCATGCAAATGAACAGGTACTCATATAACCTGTAATTTCCATAAGTAATTGACATATTTGCATGTGTAATTACTTTCTTTGTAACTGAAACTCAAATTTTGACTATCTTAATGTTCATCAAGACCGTGAGCTTTGGTCCTTTCAGCAGGAAATGAAGTTCAGTGATTCACTGGCAAATTGAATTCACCTCAGAAAAGTGGAGAATTGTCTCACCAACTTAGATAATCCTAAATTGTTCTCTTTCTGATTTAGGAAGGAGGCGTATCAGACTACATCAGCAGTGATATGTGACAAGATCCTAACTAAATACAAACAACAAGGTTCTAGATACAAAAAAGATTATTCTTAGTTTCCACTAAATCCCTAAAAAAAATTTATAATAAATAAATAATAATAAAAATGAGAATAGTTTTTATAATAAATAAATAATAATAAAAATGAGAATAGTTGGTCAACCCATCAAAGCTTTCTAGACTAAATACCATAGATACTATATAAGCATCTATATATTAATGCAAAAACTTAATCTCATCACTTCTGTGAAATAACCAGAATAACAGGGATGGGATAACTCATGACTATAATATAAAAAATTTGGTATACTAAGCTCAGAAAGAACAAGTAAAGGAGAAGCAAAAAAAGCATCATCTTGCATATACAAGATAAAATGCTTGGACACTGAAAGTACAAAGTATATCTCAAACGTCTCTGGTTAATAGTTAGAAAGAATAAGGAAGTAACACTGCAGGTATTTAGACAGCTCTTCACAATTTAGTCTGAAAGACAAAGCTGAAGCTTAATGGCAGGTATGAAAAATGGTCAGGATGGAAACAAGATGAAATATTTGTTCTTTGAGACAGAATGTGGTATGTGGTGGACCACAAGCTGAACATAAGTTAACAGGGTTGTGCAGCTGTGAATATAATGTTTGGGACAAATTATCAGCAATGCAACCTGTAGGCTTTCTGTTCCTCTCAGACCTCTTTTGCCTGGCTACATTGCTTTGGTTGTTATACTTTGAGAAAGGCATGAGAGAGTCCAGGAGAATTCCTCGAACAGGAGGCCTTTGGGAAATATTGAAAAAACTGGATCTGGATAAGACAGAATAGAAAATATTTGGGACCTGTTGTGGTTTTATGTTTGCCCAATTTCGTTTACTAATTGGGAGATAGGATTTTGGGAGAAAAAGGTGATACAGGCATAATTTAAAAGAAAAAACAGATTTTATTAACATACACTAAAGAAAAAGAGAGAGAAAAAAAATGAGACATTTAAACATCTTCCCCCCCCTCAAAAAAAGTGGAAAAGTTCACTTTTCCACTCAACACAGACAGAAAACTATGATTTTCAGTCAGTTGCTACTACTTAAACACGATCTTACGTTACCATGGGAGAGGAGCCTCTCTAGGATTATGGAGAACATGCCACAAGAAAAGGTCTGGCGGCTTCCAATGCCACAGATCTGCAACTGCCTGGAATTTCTGCAGATTCTTTGCAGTCCCACCCATATAACAGTTTCCCCAGCTGCTTATGGGCCTCCGCATGTTTGGGGTATCGTTTTAAGAATGTTTTCCTGGTATAAAACAGGGATTCTCTTCTATCTTTAAAATCGCATCTATCTCAAAAGAACTAGAGACCTCCTTATTCTTTCCCAGGAGCCAGGGACATACTCTATTCAAGATTCTCAATTAAAACCCATGTATATCAATACACACAACCCTTTGGCTAGAACTTGCATTTCCCCAAGCAGCATTAGGATACTACAAAAACAGTTCATTTCCCCATAATTCACATCCAGAGAAGTCTGGTCAAAAATGTCCACTTCCTCCATCCCATCTTCAAAATAGTCTTTCTTAGTTCTTTCACTGACTTTGTCTCAAGGCTGTCTCTCTACATTCTAAATCACTCTGTCTTCGGTGGGGGAGGGAAAAGGGTTAATGTCTTTTCCCAGAGTCTTTTTTGTCCTCTCCAGCTGACTCCCAGAACTTCATGGCCACAGGTGATGGGGGGGAGGAAGGGGGAGAGGGAGCATGTTCAGGAATGCTGGTGGACAACCCTCTTCCACCTCTGGTCAGATCTAAAGCAACTCAAACTTGGATCAGCTCCCTGGAGCTCTGGAGAAAAGTTCTTAAAAAGTCTTTCTTCCTTTGGACCAGAGGCTCCGGCAGAGGCCGCCGTGGCCCCTGGCACAGGGCCAGCACTGCTGATCTGCAATCCTCCTCCTCTCCCCATTGGATGAGCCAGGGGACAGAGGGGACACTGCCAGGGGAGAGAGGGGACACTGCTGGTGGGGAAGAGGGCACACTGCCGGCCCCGGCAGCTCTCCCACAGACAGGGCCCCTGCCAAGGCCTGGCCAGGCCTGTCCCTGGGGGGCCCAGCCCCAACCTCTGACTTACGAGGTGATGTCAGCTCCTTGCCAGCCTGAAGAGTAAAAGACCTAGTCACTTGGGACTTTTGATTTAAGACTGGGTTTCCAGAGGTGTAGAAAACACTTATTCGTCAGCCAAGTTGTCAATCCATGCTAGAACTTCATTAGGAAAAAACTTTTCACATTCATGCTAAACCACCACAGGGCCATAAAATAGAATTTAGGCATATGGAAGTCTGCTACAAAAAAAAAAAAAAAAAAAAAGAGAGAAGGTAAATTGTTTTCCAAGCTTTTTGTAAAGAAAGAAAGCATGACAAGGTTTGTTTCCATTAAGAAATTATCAACTTGGATATCAGGAAATAGTTCCTCCTTGTAAAAGAAAGTGACACTGCTAGTCATAGTTTTGGTCTGTATGAGCAGGCATCTGTAGTGGTAGTAAAACCTTAATTGCTGGAGGTATTAAAAACAATTTAGCCATATGTCTCTCATGAGCAACACAGGGATAATTGATCCTGCCAGAGCTGGGCTAGCTAATATTCTCAGGATTGTTCCCAACTGTTCTTTACATAATTTTATTATTTTTATGGTTGTATTTAAAATTATGTATTCTTAGTAATTGCATAGCCTTTAAAAAAGTGGAATTGAAAAATATTAATGAACCAAGGGGATATAGTTTCACAGAATTTTTGTAGTTCCTCTTTGTCCTCTGGCCTCTTTATTTAGTGTCTGTTCCCAGAAAAACAGTGGCTCAGTGGCTTAATATGCTTGTCCCTTTGGAGGGTCCCTGAGGAGAGTCTGCAGGTAATTTCATAGTCCGAGAGAGAAACAATCATAAAGGCTTTAGCCTTCTGAAATTTGGCTAATCCAAGCAGTCAGGGCTGCCAGGGTTGAATAATCCATAAGGTCTCTCAAGAACAAAATTACTCTGATTTTCAGTCTATTTTTTGTCATTTCTTATCCTGACTTCAAGCTCTGAGGGTTTCTGGACAGTGGAAATGGTGTTAACCCCTGGACTCATATCCTGCATTTCTGATAGGAGCTCCTTCTCACTCTGATCCAGACACTGGGAAGCTGGAACAGGTACTGAAGAGGGAACACAAGTCAGTACTCATACAGGCAGAGTCTTCCATCTTTCTTGAAATTTGTATCCATAAAAGCCATGTGCAGTATCAGGCAAAAAGATGGAAGAACACCAAAAGTTAAAGTTATAATAAAATAAGTATGACATATTTTAATGATTTTAATGATCGCTTGGTTTAACTGTTTTTAATGATTTGGATATTTTAATGAAGATTTCATAAAGAAAATAATGAAGATTTATGCTTCTGAATCCACTGCCTCTGACTCGGATAAATAAGATTCTGTTTTGTCATACAGCAAAGCCTGCCTGGTGTAGGGGAGGGAAAGACTTAGTGGAAGCAGGAAACAGAAGGGACTGCATCTAACAAAGGCAGCCAGTAAGCATGGGCTAAGGTGTGTGGCAGCTTGGAGGCATCCATCTCTATCCAATTCCTGGCAACTTGCTCAAGCAGCTGGCATCCAGGGACCAGGCTGCCAGACATGGCAGGGAGAGGTGGTGAAGTTTATATTAGCAGCCTCTGAGTCTGCAGAAAGAGGCTTTTCTAGAAGAGATAAAGAGGAACACTGTCTGCTGGAGTTAGGCAACAGTAAATACCTGTCAGCCTGGGACATCACCTGGGCTCCCAGAGCCACACCTGCTGACCACCATGTGCCTGCATGGAACACACTGGGAGCAGTGACCTGTGAGAATGATGTGAGTCAGTGGACATTAGTGATGCTCTGCAGGGATTTGCCTCACTGAAGGCTCTGGTGCAGTCAGATCAAGTAAGTGTCAGTGTGACTCCTGATTTCCCAGTGACGACTCTGCGGCAGAACCTGACACAAACCAGGTTCCTTCACTGGAAGCTTGGCTGTGGCTACTGCTTCCTTTGGGAGAGGTGAAGGGAGGATGACACATTCACCATTATATGGATAATAAAAAAGATCATTATCTTTGCAAATTCAGGTCCAAAGTCACAGCTGTTTTATTCTAGCTGCTTTTTAAAACTCTAAGGATCTCTGCACTGTTAAATTAAGAGACATACATTCACATTATCTTCAAAATATGAAGCAAAACAAACTGATGCTTCAAACTCAGTTTCATAATTTCTGTGAGAGAAAGATCTTTTTATTTGGTATGTTGATATTTGGGTTTATTTTAATGCTGCCACAAGGCCCATTTACATCTATCAGGATTTTTCCTTGTAAGTGTCTCTCTTCCCTGGGCTAAAGTAATTACATTTAAATTATGGTTTTCCTTTCAGAATGCTGCAGAAGGACAAATATTCACAATGCAGTCTTTTCATAGTAGTCACATTTCAGTTTTACTTACAGCAATCTTGATTGTTTAAGGAAGAGCTACAGAACAAAATTGTTCTATGTCTTTAGAAAACACAGGCAGATGCTGCTTTCCTTCTAATATTTTAACAAAGAGTTATTGCTATGAATTAAATTTACTCTTATGTCTCAATCTGTCATATGTATCTGTATGCCCATGGGCAAATCCTTGGTCAGGTTTCTTATTCAAAGAAGTGGCATAGCGTGAAATTTCTTAAGAGTAGGCAGCAAAAAGAACTAGGCTGGGAAGCTGCAGGTAAGAGGCATCTTGTAGTTGTCTCTAAAGGGACCCATAGTTTGTTTTCTATAGAAGGATGTCAACAAGCATCTGTCCAAAATATAAAGAAAGTAATATGATTGACTTCAAATTTAGAGGTTTTTTAATGAGAATTCTTCCCAGATTAAAGTGAAGTAGAGCAGATCTACTGAAGGAAGTATTTTACAGGCAGCTGATAAGAATTTTTCTACATTACATTTGTATGACTTGTGTAGCTGTAGATGTGATGGTAAGAACTTGAAGCGAGACTTTCCCTTCGGCCCTAATTTTGCTAGACTCATGTTTCTATTAAAATGTTTCATTGATAAGATGGTTTTCTGAGGTCCTTTCTTCCCAATGTCATCAAAAGTTAAGGTAAATGGAAAAGATCATTGACCTTTGTATTATGCCTAAGAGACATATATCCTCTCTTTCTCTCAATTGTTAGAATATTCCAGTTTTCAGGTGCCTACAATAACCATCAATTCATTTCTGGTAAGAGGATTCCTGCTATTCTGAAGTACTGCATTAGCAATAGCAGTGCCAGCTACTGGTGCAGGAGGTGTTGGTAAAATAGAGATAGTGAAGCCTTGGAACAGGGGACCCAGGAAAATTTTTTCATATCTCTTACTGGAGAGATTAAAGAAAAAAGATAGGTAAATTTTGTTTGCAATAATTTATCACAGTTTATCTTACCTACTCAAGATTCCTTCCAGTTTAATTTTCTGCTATTTCTTAATTTTAACCACGTATCTCAAACTGTATTTTTTTTTTTTTTTTTGTTTTTTGTTTTTTGTTTTTGTTTGATAGTCTGGGTTTTTTTTTTCTTTTGGTTTTGGATGGCTTTTTTTCATTTTAACTTATTTCTTTTAAGTTCCATCCCCCAGAACTGTGAGAACATTAGCTGTCAATGAAAAATCTTCAAGTAACTTCCTACCTCCAGAGAAAGGCTGGAATACTTGACTTCAAGATAGCCTGAGGACACAACACAAGAAGGATTTAACAATAAATCCCCAATTCTCTGTGAAAAGCAGAACTGAGGAATCCTACTTTCCCTGGGACTCTAGCACAGCATTTCTTGCTCCTCCACCATCATAATCTCAGCTCTCTGCAGTTACTCTGTGCTCCCTACCATTTTCCCTCCTCAGTTGGTCAGAATAGGAACTTCTCTTTCCTGACAGATTACAAGATGCTGATCTTCCTCCAGGAACCCCATTTGCTAAACCTGTTTTCTTATATGGTGTTTGATCAAGCACCAATTGGTACAAAGCTGTAGAGAAGGTGACTGCAGGCTGCTGCTGCTATGGGGCAAGAAAGAGAAGTGCCAGCCAGCTCCTTCCTTTCCACCACCTGCTGCACTCCTGACACTCCACCCGACTGGTGGTTTTCCCTGCATTTGCAGAAACTTGGTAAGACCCCAGTACCTCTGTCAAAATGTGATTAATACTAGTTAATGTGCAACAGTGAATCTTGGAGATTGATGAACAGATAGAATAATGAAGTCTCAATTAAATTAGATACAATTAATCTTTACAGTTTTAAAGTTATTGAAGTTTTGGAAATCTGGCTCAAGGTTTTTGAATCAATGGAATTGTCAGATCTGAACAAAATGTGCCTTCTAATAACCGACTCTACAATCTAACATCTTGCAAGCCCTGTCACTGGCTTCTCTAAATTAGTGTCTTTCTTTGCCGGGAAGGTAATACCACTCTTTCATTTTAACCTCAGTGATGTGGAATTGTTCTGGTAAACTAATATATCTTCCTCTGGAATAAAAAAAAACCCAACAAAACTACAACTGGTTCCAGGTCACATAAAATAAATTATCTCAGCGCTTATAAAGCATGTCCTGAAGGTCTGATTCAGAATTTAATCACTGTAGAGCTGGATGTACTTGTGTCAGAGGATGTTTTGGAAATATGCATATGTGTTTACAGCACCTGCTCACTGGAAAGAACAAAAGAAACTGATACTGGTTCCTGCTAGAATTGGTTTGTTTTTTCAGCTGATGTAGATTTTCTTAAAAAATAATTTAAATTATTTTCCCCTTGAACCTAGTGATTTTAAACTTAAATACCATATTTGGAATTTAACAACCTGACTGTAGCTTAATAAGTGTAGACTTTATTAAAATATTTGTGTGCATAATAATGCTTTTGTTAACTGTACAGAAAAATACTGTATAATCATGAAAGACATACATTAAATATTCATTTCCAGCATGATATTAAATGAATAATATGAAATTATTACTTTAGAGACTCAGAAGCAATGCTCAGAAACAATGCTCAGAAAATTATTTAAATGTAATATTGCTGAAAGACACTCATTCAGATATTTTTTTTTATTTCCCTGCCATGATTTAATATGATAAGAAAGAAACCCCAAGGACTGCAAAGTTGAGTTCATGACTTTGCTGTGTTCATCTAACCAAATACAGTTAGAAAAACAGGTCTGGAAATCATAATTCTAAGATTTAAAATTGGAGGATTTTTATACATTTGATGATGATCTGTTGTTCTTTTTTGATTGCAGGTATAAAGCAGGAAATGGGCATGAAACAGACCTGTTATCAAAGGCCAGTCTGAAAATCATATTTGAAGGCTGAGTGTACTGAAAATAAAATTTCTTCAATGCTCTGCTTTTTCTATAGTTAAACCATCAATAAATTATAGTGGCTTTGACTGCTGTACACTTACCCCTAACCTTATCTTGACTTTATATTCTCAGCAGTATTTGGTCACTTTCAGACCAGAAAAAAGCTTAAATTCTCATTCGTAGTGAGGTTGGGATTTATTGCCACCAGATTCCCTGTCACTTGTTTGGACTGGAGAAGTGGAATGAGTCCTGACATGGAGCACACGCCGTGGTGGAAGGTGCTGTTGTGCAGGTACTTCAGCAGGCCTCCTAGGAAGTTTGGTAATGTGGAAAGACACGGTCAGCTCTTTTTTATGATTGTCTCCTTTCAGTTCTTCAGCAGCTGAAAATGTATTTCTCCCTGAGGGCCAGAGGGGCAGAGGTGTGGGGTGCCCAGGGAAGCTGTGCCAGCTCTGGTCGGGGGTTTCCAGCCCCAAGGGGGCACAGCCCTGAGCAGCACCCTCTCACCTCAGTGCTGAGCACACTGGAACAGGGCTGGAGCAGGAATATCCCAAGATGCCATCTCTAAAAGCTGGCATCAGTTTCCTAAGCCATTGAACCACAGTGTGAGGATATGTGATACTCAGGGAAAAGAAACCCAAAAACCATTTATACAAGAAAATTTCTGTTACAGTATTTACCAGATCCACTTTTATACCAGCTCTATCAATAATGGATAAATGTGTCCTGAGCAGAAACAGAGCTAAGGGGTCTGCCTGGGCTAGACAGTACAGACCTGTTCAGCAGACAATGGAGAAGACTACAATTAATCTCTTTCAGATGCTTGTTTTATAAATTGTACCTTTGACAACATAGATAAGCTCTCCATTCATGAGAAACAAATCCTGTGATGACTTGTAGCAAAGACAGCCATTCAGTCAGGTGAATTTCGTCCTTTAGCCTCCTCCTCTGGGAGCCTTGTGAATGACTTTGCGAACTCAAATTCGCCTGCACAGAACACAAGTTGTCTTTAAAGCCTAGCTGTTACTTCAAGTCACGGAGGTGTTATTTGAAATACATTTGCATGCCCTGCCAGCAATGATTTTCTCCACTGCAGAAAAGTCTGCGCAGATTAAGGATTTTTCTCTCACAAAGGGAGACTTCTGGCATTGTATCTATCCCTTTCATAAGGAAACGGGTAAAATAAAACTCATATATTTGAAGGAGAGTCAGGTTTTTAGGGACAGCTTGCACTTATTGATATTTGTGTGTTCAGCACTTCCATTTGAACAGACAGAAGGAGAAGCAAAATGACAGGCATGGCTATCTTGATCTCAATGCAGAATTTTTAAAGACTCTCTTCTCCTATCTTATTTTTCTCTGAAGCTATAAAATGATGGGTACTTTAAAAATAATATTTGACACGGACCTTTTGATTTTTCTTCACCACATCATATTCTTCACAACATATTATATAGGAACAAGTGTGTCAATATTGTGAGGAACCTTGTTGATTACAGAAAAGCATTCTTGTATCTGTATTTTTTTTTATTACAGTAACAGAGGATTGCTAAATCAGATCAAAACACTGGCTCATCATGTCCTACAACCTGTCTCTTAACCTAGCTGACATCTAAGGGACTTTAAAAAGTAAGAAAGAATTCTGTAATGTGCCGAGGCTGTTAGGCAACTCTGGTTTCAAGCTGGATATAGACAAGATTTCTGACTAACATTTTTACAAGACGTGTTTCTACATCTACAATTTTATTATCTGTTACTTCAGAGGCATGATTGCTATGGTAATATAATTCACCCTTTTGTATGAATAAGTCCATAATATTTGATGCAATATAAGTCACTTAAAAAATAATCTACAAATCAATGTGAATCTGTAAGAGTTTTAATTAGACACTAATGAGAGACCAGGAATCATGATGCTTTTGCACAGTGAGAAAGACAGAAATAGAAAATACTTTAATTCTTATTATATTACTCCTTTCCTTAAAAAAATCCCATCATTTTAACCTCTGTTTCTTGGTCAGGGTCTTTTGTTTACAGCGAAGATCATAGAAGTTTGCTGAATCAAAATAACATCTCTGCTGAAGGGGATATGAATGCATTATTGTCATGCTTCTGACCTTTTGACAAGAACAAAAATATATTGTCAAAGACAAACAAGAACTGGACATAACATCAGGGTTTCTTTTGTAAAGCTTCCAGTTTGCTGAACACGTACATTTTTAATCACTATTGGACCACATAAAAATTTTTGGTGTGCAGATGGAAGGCATCACTTAAACAGGCTTGTTTCTGTAGAAGCTGCAGCTACCGTACTGTGAATGGATAGCTGATTAATCAGGGAGCTGGCTGGAAAGCTGTGTTTAGTTCTCCTTCCAGATCTCCCATAGACTTGCATGACCTTGGGTAAATCACCCTTGCTAAGTCCTTGAAGGAACATCTGCCATTTTATGTGTTTCACAGCTCCTGTGCAATGAGTAGGAAGCCATATAGATCAGCTTTTTATGACCTTGATAATGATTTACTATGGTAGGAACTTAATTCAACACAGAGCAGGACCAGGGCTGGAATTAAGGTTGGGGGACTCGCAGGGCAATTATGGTTAGGAGGAAGCCATGTGAGTGGTCTGGTGCTACCTCCTTCACAGAGCTGAACTGTTGTCCAAATATGCCATTTTACTCAGGAACTGACCAGTTAAATTTTGAAAATCTTTGAGGATGAATCTTATCTCTGGGCACTTGTTCTGGTGCTTACCATTCTGATGGCAGTTTTCTTTATTTCCTCACTAGCAATTGTCACCGTTCTGTCTGTGTCTGGGTTTGCCTTTTGTGTAGCTGCACTATAGTTTCTGGAAGATTGTGTTTAGTCCTTACTCTTAGTCTTCTCCAGGCTGAAAAAATCCTCTTCCCTCAGGCTTTCCCCATGCAAGCCCTTAACCATGTGAGTAACCCTGCTCTGGACTGTCTTCCAGCTACATCTCTTGTACTGGAATGGCAAAACTGGGGTCAGGACAGCACATACCTCCACAAAAGTGCCATGAAGAGGGGAATAACTGTTTTCCTCAACTCCCTTACTGTACACCTGTTAATGCAGCACAGCATTCTGTTAGCATTCTTCATTGCGGGGATACATTTCAGCCTTAAATTTAACTTGTTTTCTAATATGTTGTTTCTCCAGAATCATTACCCAGCCAGCCAGTTACTAGCCTGTACTGGTGCACTTCCTTTTTCTTCCCCAAGGCATTAAAAATCATCTTTGTCAAAGTTTGAATCTTTGATCCAAACTTTGAACTAGTTTTTGGTCCAGCAAGTGATTCACCCATCTTGTAGTCTACTCATCCAGTCCATATTCCCAGATTTTACAGTGATAATGTTTAATTAGTTTTCTGTATTCCTAGTTCCAGTGCTTAAAATTTTGCCCTCTGAGTGAATGACAGCAAAAAACACATGGGGGAAACAAGTTTTCCATTTTCATTTAGCAATGAGGTAGAGTGATTTTCATGTCTGCATACACTATCAAGAAGAAGCTGTTCTGGACAATATCTATAGCATAAATATTGTAATATTATTAGAGGGAGAGACAAATATTGAGTCAGCCTGGCTGGGTAATAAATAATGCCCACCTCAGCTCGTGCCAGAAATCAGTAGCAAGGATGTTTGTGGTGATGAGGGAGGAGTGCTGTGCATGTGCACAGGAGGTCTAGTTCTAAGTACTCTAGCTATGAACATCTTGGCACGTCCTAGAGGCAGCAGAATGATTATTTCACAAGTTACAAGTGGATGCCAAAGATTAATTGTTCCAGCCATCTCATTCACTGTCCATTTGCTGCTCATCTTCCCTGTAAGACACTTATCATTTTGTGCAGATTACTGATTGGGCATTAAACTTCTGGAGGAATAATCTTAGCAGGAGTCAGCACATTCAATTTCCCTGAAGCAGGAATGCTGAAAACTTTTACATGCAGTTTATTAAATTTTATTCTCATCAAATTAAAATTCGGTTAAGCATATTTGACTTCTATTGCTATTTATCCTGCTTTCTCTGGAGTAAAGTATTTGCTGGAGTCAAGCATTATTGTTATCAATCATATCAATTAATGCTATTGATCAAATTTGCAGTGTTATTCATACCATATATTTAATTCAGTAAGAGTTCTGACCTCAAGAATAAGTCAAACAAATTTAAGAGTAGTGGTCTGTTCATGCTAAGTGAAAATTAAATACTTGATTTAAAGGAGTAACTTTTATACTAGATGCACAGTTTTTGACCGTATTTCTATTCCTCCCTAATGAAAAAAAGATTTTGTTTGGCGAGAACAGTGAAATACTTTTTCCCTTCTGAAGGGAAGAACTTTAAAGGATCATGTTAGCAGAGAGAAACAGAATGTATAAAAGCACAGACGCCTGAAGGAAGAGGCCAAAGGAGACAACCATTAAGTAATTGGATTAACCTCTATTTGGCCCTTTTCAGCTGAGTGAGATTTATTTTGATAACATTGTTTGCTTTCTTCCAGGTTTGCACACAATGTAGCAGCCATTCTCAAAGACTGAAAAAGAAGTTGAAGCATGCATCTCAATAAAAGTTCCCGTCTGGGTAATAAAATAATTCATCTTTGAGTAACTTGAAATCTAGAACAAGATTTTTCCAATAGCCATAAGCTGAATAGTTAACAGATGGAGATATTTTTACATAAAAATTCTTTGTAAGTTGCGGCTGCAAGGACAAGCTCAGGAGGAAATGAAAACTTCTCTCATTTTACTTGAAAGTGGATTTAAGAATAGAAGAAAAAAAATATTTTAAATTACAATAAAGCATCAAAATCTAAGACTTTTCAAATTGGAAGTCCTAAGCATCTTTGATTCCAATAAATTATATTTTACATTAATTTATAAAAAAATGTTCCCCAAGATCTAAAACATTGATTGTGCTTAGATCAACTATATTGTCTAATTTAAAATAAAAGGTATTTTCAAGCAGAAAAATGTAAAACTTTTGTTAGAAAAGATCAAAACATTTAATTTGGACAATTTTGCAAGTTAAACCCAAAATATTTTCTTCTAATATCTTAGCCTTCTCTTCAGATATATAATTTAAATATTCTCTAACAAATACATACATTTTATGGGAGCTGTAGGAACTGCTTATTCTTTCTCAGAGCCTCCATTCTAATTTATCTAGTTTCTGCTTATTTTGCTTGAGGAGAATTTCAGCAAGGACATGATGCATTTTCCATTTCTGTGGATGGGGTGTTATCAGAGTTTCCTTTGTGATGTAGGTCTGGTGTGAGAGGGGTCCAGCCTGTGACCTTCAGCTGTACTCATGCAGAACACCCAACCCAGCCACAGGAACTGCATCTATTATTGAGATAAGGATGGGTTTGGGGCCAAGGGGAGGCTGGATGATGTTTGATCTGAAAAGGATCAAAATGTCGCCTATGGGAAAGGGAACAGATGGCAAAGAGAATTTTGGGACTTTTGACTCAAAGTGGCAGATAGGAATGAAGCTAGTTCACTGCAAATATTAGAAAACCTATAAGATAATATAGGTTTTTTATAGGTTTATAGAGATCTACTATAGAGGATAGGATCTAGTTCTTCTCCCTGTTCTTCACTCTTGTTTGGTTGTGTAGTTGAGCCTATTTCTGTAGCCAGGCCTTTAGTATCTATTACTTTGAGCTCAGACTTTGCAATGATTTTTGCTAAGGATTATATTTCACAACCTCCTGGAGATGGAAAATAAAACAGAATTCAAGTCTGTGCTCATGCAGAGCATTTCTTTCTGGAGTGCACACACTAATGATTCTGTATTTGTACTCACCACGCAGTAAGATCTAAATAGGATTTTGTTCAATTTGTTGGCATCGGAGCAGCTTTTCTAAAGCATCTTCTGTTTCCTCAGGCCAGTCTGTTATTGCTGTGGTTGGAAGGACACTAAGTGTTCCCCCCTTGCCCTTCTGAACAGCGCAGTTGCCCACAGAGGGCACTGCAGTCAGCAGCCTGCCTGGCTGGGTCCTGACTTCTAGAGGTGAGTGAGGTGATGGACATGATAAATGGAGCACAACCCTCCACGTTGAATAGCACCTGATGCACTTTTACATGTTTCTGCAAACTGCAGGAGGATAGTTTTCGTCTCAGGATCTTTGAAATAGTGTCAGGACAAGGAGTTTGCCCAAAAATTTTGTCCAAGCACTGAGAGTCAGAATTTATATGAAATTGTAACAGATAGTATCATAGTAATTACAATCCCAATATCATGACTCTAACATAAAATCCTTTTCATAAACCTATCAAACTTCATCTTAAAACCAGACAGTTTTTTGGGCTTTTTTCCCCTAACAAACATCCGAAAGGGCTGGTTCAGAATCCTTATTCTAATGCTGTTTAAAGTTTAAGATAGTGCCTTCTTTTGTTTTCCATTATGTATTGACAGTTTTCTAAGTAGTTATCCTCCTCAAGATTTCTTGAAGATTTTGTTCAAAAGCCTGAATGTTTAATACTGTAAGAAACTTTGTACATGACTGTTTATTTAGATCTTTTACAGTTCCATTGTCTTCATTGAGAAAATGTTCATTTCATTACATAAAATGCTTTAAATGAAGCTGGTGTATTTTTCTTAGCTAAAAGTTTTCTGCTTGAGTTGCCTGGGATAGGATTTCCATGAGAAGATGTATTTCTGGATTTAAAAGATTATAAAATATCTGGAGGCTTATGCTTCCGTTGTACTCTCACAGGTTTAGGCATAACACTGAGCAAAGTCACTGAAATATGATAATATTTTTCCATTCTGCAGCTTTATTGGGTAACATTTTATCACCAGAGACTGTCACACTTTCTGATTTTACACTGACAATCCAGTGTTGGACTAATTACAGATTCTTCAAGGATCACAGAAGGCAAACCAGAGAAAACTTATTTTTAGAACTTAAGTTCAAGATTTACAACTCTTTTTCCTCAATTATTGTGCAGAATTTCAGCTCAGAAGAAACAAGACAGTAAAAATGTAATTAAAATGCCATAAATCTTACAGATAGTGCAGTTTCAGACAGTATTTCCTATTGCAAAGTCACTGATAAGCCTGAAGGAAATTACATGGACCTATGTGAGCTCTGCATTTTGTTAGAAATGTGGAGCAACTTCTGAGCTCAAATTGTAGAAAACATTACTATGGTGTGTTTAGTTATGAAGAAAAATCAGATATAATTTCCAATAGGAAAGACATATAAAGACATCTTTGAAACAGCCTTTCTTCTGCTGTCCTTGTGCTCTACATGGAAGTGCTTTGATATAGAACCAACAAACAGGGGGATTTCTGCCTCTCCAATGGTTTGTTGCCTTGGGCCTCATGCATTAGGGAGTGAAAACACGGCATTTTAGACAAATATCAAGTAGAATTTTCTAACATTTGGGGATTTTACCAGACCCATTGTCCCAAAGGATCTTAGTTATATTATCCCCATACCATTTTCACACAGGACAACCAAGAACCAGTGTTGCTTGTTTAGTGCCTTGTGCATCACCTTTTGCTTGGATACCAATTCTATAATTTCACTGTCCATCCTCTTTCATGTTTTGAATCTGGAATAGGCATCACTGATTCATGAAGAGAGTGAGCTGGTCACTTGACAGGAATAAAAGATCATTCTCTTCCCTGTGGATTAATTTTTCTTCCATCTATCTAGTGACATCCATCTATGCTTTTTCAAGCTAAAGATATCTCATTCTCATCTAAATATCCAATATCTAGAAGGTACAGAATAATCTTCTGTCCTGAGCCTTGACAATAGAGGCAATGGGTCGTTTCAACTGTTTCTGCCTTTGCTGTAAATAGCATTGCAAAACAAATCTCCACAAGAAACTAAGGAACTGGAGGGTAAGAGCTGATAGTTTAATGTCAGGAATCAGCACTAAATTGTTTGACTGTTGAATGATTTATAGGGAATGTATGAGTTTTCATGAGGAAAGTAGAGAGAGTATTTTTCCTGGTAATGTCATATGTATAACACATTTTGGGAGAAAATAAAACAGAGCAAGGTCCTTAGTAAAAGCGTGAGAGGATCTCACTGGAGAAAATTTGGAGGCGTTTTATCTCCCTCATCAGAAAAGCCAAAAAACTCTGTTCACTGCTGGATGTGGTGAACACTCCCCATTTCTCCACTATTTCAATGGATGATTTTCACAATGTAGCCAGGACGTTACTTGTTGAATTATTTATTTTCCAACAGAGGACATGAAGCCACAGTGACCCCAGTTTTCTCTTGTGAAATGCTCTTCACAAATAACTACTTTGAAAGTCAGTGCAGTACACAGGTGAGACGCCCTAGGTACGTTTAATTATTTAAGTTCGCTTTCATCCTCTTTTCTTAGCAGCCTTAGCAGTTTTAATGTGCACTTTTAAGGGAGACTGTTACAAATGTAGCATCTCTTTTTGCTCTGGATAAAGTGCTGTTTTCCCTCATTTTGAATTTTTTTTTTCTGGTTTCAAGAAGTAGAAAAGCACAGGTACATATCTTAAAAAACTCACATTGGCCTTGGATTTAATTACAGCTATATATATCTAACTGAATAATACATGTTAGGAAAGTTGTGAAAACCTACAAAGGGAAAATTCACATGAAATATGAAATATGTAGCCACAGTGAATAAAACTGCTTGTTTAGTGATTTATTTCAGTGATCAAATTGCTCTACCCTCAGGAGCTGAAATCTAATCCACATGATCAAATTTGGGTGTCTTTTCAACAAACAATATATAGGTTTTAATAGAGCAGGCAATGGATTCTGGGACAATTGTTATTTACTGTCATAATTTTAAATCTGAAGCAAAGATATATTTCATTTAGATCAGTTAACATTTCACATGAACAGCAGACGTTTTTAGGAGAAACAATGTAGTCAAAATAAGAAGCTAGAAGTGTAATATCTGCTTTATACTTTGCTTTTTCATCTACAGGGAATGGCATCAGGTTGTGGTTGTTCTTTTGTTTTTTTTTCCCCCCCTTTTGTGTATGTTTGCATAGCTGCATCCTATGGATAGCCAGTCCCTCAAACATCAGTCCTCACTCTCATGCTTTTTCACGTCAGAATTATTAGCTATCAGGTCATAGTTGCTCTGTGACCAACCTTCTACTTTGTAGTCCTCAGTATCTTTCCTTCCCGTTACTCCAGTCATGAGGATCTCTCATTCTTTCCTATCACATCTGAATTCTGAATTGATAATGTTATTCTTTATTAGGCCTTATAAAAGTTTCATTATTACAGTCCTAGTTACTTTGTTCTCAACAGTGTTCTTAGGAAATTAAATTAATTTTGCTGAAGAACTTTCTTCTGAACCATCATTTCTCCAAATGTGCTCCCCAGCCTGGCATATTGATTTCCAATGGGTTACAAAAGGGATCTTTTTCACACATGAAAAGCAATTACAGTTTCATTTGATGTTTCATCAAAGTTCTTTCTACTAGAAAATTTGTAAGAAAAATTCAAGCCCCCCTAGCACTGAAGAGATCAGAATATAAAATCAAGTTTCTTTCCTGTTTGGATAAATTATCTACATATTTTAAGACACCACATGTTGAAACAATTACATGATCCTAGGAAAAACATTAATATTCAGTCACTTGTAGCTAGGAATTAAAATTTAAATTTGCAGAGTGATTTATTCTAACATGTAATATGCAGAGATATCAGCGAGGAACTGAAAAACCAGTCTGTCACAGTTACAAGTAGCATAACATTCAAGAAATTTAAGAAGGCATCATGCTGCATAAACAATTTTCTATTATATATAAAATATTATATGCTATACGAGCTCTTTATAAAAGGTAACAAATATATTTCACAGCTGTAAGTAATTTCATTGCATAAAACTTTAAGAAAAGTAGCCTTTTGAGTGCACAGATTTTGTGCTTTAGCCTTTAATTTTGAGATTTATCCTGGGCACAATTGCACAGTGCATTTGGATTGCAAAGAAAAAATTGTTTGGTTCCAGAAATTATAGTTGGAGAGGGCTTCTTCCCATTCCAAATGGAATAGATGGAAAATTAATAAATGAAGAAATTGTGAATGTTTACCTGAATTTGACCGATAGGGGCAAACCAATAAAGACATGAGAAATGAGAATTGTACTTTCCCAATATGTTATAAGAATCTATCTAGAGAAATTATTCATTAATTTATTGTTAGTTACAATAATTGTCCTTTAAATGAGCTATTTTTTCCTGTACTTCATGGCAGGTATTGTAATTAAGGTGGTTTGTTGTTGTTTGTTTTGGGGTTTTTTAATTCGAGTAGGCTATCTTGCTGTTTCCAGAGGTTTTAGAAAAAGGGAAGAGGAATCAAAGAGAACTATTACTGTCCCAAATGCTGATACTTTCAACCTAAGAAAAATTATTATGAGATAAATCTGTTTCATTAACATGATCAAATATTTTTATTCCCCATCAAGAAATAATGATTTAAACACCAAATTATGTTTAATCAACAGCTTTTCTGATTTTCACCAACTAGCTCCCACAAAGCACGATAATAAATTACTTCTGAAATCAATTTCTTCATACTTTTGAAGTTTCTGTTCTAGTGATAGAAAATGGTACTTTGGTAGGCAATAATACCACATCCATTGGCATTATTTCTCTGCCATTCCATAGATAAAAAAGAATTGCTTGTTCCATCAAATGCCATGCCTCTGATACTGATTGCATAGTACCAATATGATTCAGCAACTGTGGATGTTTTGTCTGATTTCACCTTATATGGGGTTAAAAAAGTAATTATATAATTGGACTAAAGTCTATTGAATTTTTCTAAAATGACTATAAGTGATTTTATTTGGAAAACATTGGTCTGTAAATTATGAGATAGAGAAACCTTGTTTCTCCGATTTTTCAGTGGAGTTATGCCACTTCCACGCCAGCAAAAGTCCATTTATCTAGCCTGTAGGAGTCACTAAAATTTTTATTATTAGAACAAGTATTTTTTTGTTATTTCAGAATAATTTTCTTAAATTTAACTTGAAAGTTTCTTGTATTTTTTTTAGTTTAGCCATTTATTTGGTTGCAGGCTACATAAATATTTTTATTCAGTTGGACTTAAATTCAACCTTGGAGCATTTTCAAAATCAAAGTTTCTTGAAGAGAAAGTGAAATAGAATCTCCTCCACAGAAAGCTGTTTTTTTGCCACTCTTTACTAAATAAGGCACAGGAGAGTTAAGAGAGGAAATAAGGGAAATAGTGTTAAAAAGCACCTAACCACAAGAATTGTCACAAGAAAATATCTGAGGTGAAAGGCTTTTTTGACAAGTAGCAGAGGTGGATTGGTTTTCACAAATTAGAGGGGTTTAATTTATTTGTCATTATTTGACCAAGTAAAAAGAAAGGGAAAGTGGAATTAATAAATGCAACTGGAAATTGGAAAATTACCAAATTACTAGAATAAATAGTAGCATGTCAAAGGTTAAGTAATTTCTACTTCAATAATGTACAGGAACGCAGAGGTCACTCTCCTTAAAGAATTAAAAAAAATTAAACCCTTCTGATGGGAAATTTGCCATGTCATAGCTCAAGCCATATAATTTCTGAATTTTGCTTGGTATTCCATTACCTTTTTTGACAAAATATTATCATTCAAAGAGAGCTATACACAGTATATAACAACGTGGAAACAATGAGGTAATAGCAAAGTATTATGTCTTCAAAAATTTACAGTTTGGTACCACAAATCTGCAATTTTTATAGGGGAGAGCTTAAGTACTAAAAAACCTTCCATAAAGCAGAGTTATGTGAGCAATTTTTTGAGATCAGTTTCTTAAAGATCATTGATTGGACTTTATGATTGTTCATGGCTGTTTTATTTACACAGTTATCAACGGTTAGGCCAATTTCAACAAAGTTTTTCAGAGGAGTTTATTCTTAAATTGACTTTCTTCCAGCAAATGTTGTGTGAAGTGGCCCCTAGGTGGAAGAGAAGTGGCCTTATTGGTGCTTCTCTTGGTGCAAAGACTTGTGGAGATGGAAACTGCAGTAAGCCATCCAAGTGGTGGCGCATTTCAGGATACCTTCAGCAGGGAGTGTCTTGAGCTCCTCTTAATTTGCTGGAAACAATGCAGAGTGTGCCATGGAGTAGGGTCAAAGGGCTCATGGCACTGTGGGAGCAGGCCATAAGGGCTTTGCAGACATCTGAGACAGGGAAAATTAAAAGACTTTGGAAGGAAACTACTGTCATTGGAAGGAAATGGGGAAATACATTAATTCAGCCGTTGCATAATAACTGCTTTTAGGTTTTGTCTGCTTTATTTATTTGTTCATTCTGCGTTAATAACCTCGCTCTCCATTATGATCTCCAACAAATAACTTTATCTTTCTATTTCTTTGCTCTTATGTGTAATGATACCAACTTTCTTTCCATATTTTAGAGAAACACACAGTAAAAAAAAAGTTATTAATCTTCTGAAGAGCATGACTCCAGGCAAGTCTATTTAAAATAACAGGGCAGTGTGCAAAGCCAATTTTGGCAAGGATGTGTCATGAAAATTTTATAGAGAGAGAATTAACTCCATTAATGTGTTGCTGAACTAAAGAAAAAGAACGTCTGATGACAAAAGTATTTTGGAAAGAATCTTGGAGATGCTGGAGAATGTTAGACCTTTTTAAGAAAGAAACAATCTGCTACAGTATGATAGGTCTAAGAATGGAGAAGAGTATGATTGGTACTGGAATGAGTGAATTAATTTCATGGTGTATATCAGATATCAAATGTGTTGTGTGAAACCTAAGAAGTTCCAAAAAATGTGTAAATAGTCACACTGATGAATCACTGGTATTACTTTTTGAAAGGACTGGCTTAGACTTTTGGACATTTTGACAGTGATTCTTCATTCATCTACTTCTGTTTCACAGGAATCATGTGTTTCAGACACTTTACTGCAGAGCTTGTGTTGATTATTCTTTAGGAATAAGTAAGAAACTTATATAAGTAGCTAAGTTTGCCTAGGCTGCATCTCTAGTCCGTGGGGAGTGATAAGCACTTTCAGAAGGTGATTCAGAGCATTTAGAATCAGTTTCTACCTTCACTGGCTACATTAAATGTTTGTACATGAATGGAATAGATATACCCCAGTCAGAATATATCTGGTGGGAGGCAATCATAGTACTGTGGTAACATATTTATTGACACACAGAAAATATCAAGGGGAAAAGTGGTTTTTCCCCTAGCAGCTGCTAGACCACTTCTTAATATACCTGTTTTCTTGTGGAGAGAGGGTGAAGCCATTCTGCTCTTAAAAAAAAAACCTGAAGTGTTCCTGTGCCAGAGCCATATGGGAAAAAATGATGACTCAGGATCTCACTTCTTCAGATTCTGTCAGGGCTTTCCTAATAGCATCTCATGAACAGAGTTTTTTGAGATATATAGATCTTGTTGAAAGCTGTTAGTTCAACACATTATCCACACAGTATATATTCAGATGGTCAGTCTTTTTCTTTTTCATCAAATTTAAGATATATTTCTCATTAGGCAGCTTCTCCTAACGTTAATTATGTGCCAGATTCTAAGGGGGATTCAACAAAACCACCTGATATGAATAAGCACAACTGAGCATTGACAGGCTGTTAAACATCTGCAATCTTTGAGCCAGGATTTCCCAACAGAAGGGTCAAGTGTTGATGGACTTAGCTCTGCCTTCATGGGGCTAAACCTGAATACACTTCACTCTGTCTGGGACCATCAAGATGAATCAGAATCCAAAGTCATTTCACCTTGGAGCCTTCTAAAAAGCTTCTCTCCTTAGATAAATGAACATTCTTTTCCTGGTAGCATGTCCATGTATCTATCTTACAGAGGACACTGGATTTTGGCTTAGCTTCTTTCGGACATGCAGTACCAGGAATTAAAATATTACTGTTGGCTTTGCTTTGGTATTTGTGTGGTCATTGGATGTATCACTTGCAAGCACCTAATTAAGACAAATAAACTGTGCCAAGGATCACCACATTTGCTTTATTCATGATTACTTGCAATATATTGGAGGACAAATCACAAAACTTCAGCAAAGGTCAGTGCACAGAATAGCTAATGGGGAATACAACTACATTAATCCAAATGTCCCCTCTAGCTGGAAGTATTTTGCTGATAAATAACCCCAGGAGAAAGGAAGATACCCACTAATGAGTCAGAAATTGTTCTTGCCAAGCTCAAAGACCCAAACCACTTTAAACATTAGGGAGAGGGGATACTGTATAACAGAGCCAGTATGCACAGAAGAACCTTTTCTTAATAGTATACCATAAATTAATCACCTAATATTAGCAGATGACTCCTAGTCCAAATAGGCAGCTTTTGTCTTAAATCAGCCTCTACTATGACAATAAATGTTCCAGTGCCAAACTGAGAGGTCTGACATAGTGCCTGCCCCACAGAGCGTGGTAGGAGCTAAACTTCAAACCCCATGTGTTCAACAGTGGAGCAGGTATAAATGTTTTTAGGCTTTCCACTAGAAGCTGGAAATTTGACTGTGCATGAAAAATCTGTTGATCTGAGAAGTACATGTGAAGGTCTTACTGAGCCATCCCATCTCTGGAATGTGCTAATTATATGAACATTCAGACAGTTTTCTGCAATCCCCACCTGGTGTTCTTATGATAGATTACACTGCCCATCAGAGATTATGCAAAGGGGGATACATATGTGTGTATGTGTGTGTAGGGTGCATGTGGAGACCTGAATATCTGTCACTGTCATATTCAGCCAGGCAAGTGTGACAAGGCAATCCTTATTTCATTCACTGAAAGAACAGAGATGGACTTTATGCACAAAAGGTTTAAAACTAAAAAGTGCTGATGATCAAATCAAGAATGGCCAGCAGTGATGCTGGCTTATGTAATGTTGGCTTTTTTCTTCAGGAAGTGAATTGAGGAAACAATTGCTGTCTCAGCTGGCTGCACTGTCATGTGGAAATAATGCTCACCCAAGCCAGACAGGTCTGGCTTGAAATCAGATTTTAGCACAGACTCCTGCTATCCCATTCCCTTAACCTTTACAGGTGTTTGATTATAAAATTTAATCATGTGCCAATAACAAGTTCTCTGAACACCATGATGTGGAAAAAGAATAGTTAAATTTTCAACAGAGGTCTGTTGATGTATTATTTTTGTTAGGAGACGAGTTGTTTTATTGGGTTCTGATGTCCTGCTATGCTCTTAGGCTTCATATCTCATCTCTATTTATTTTCACAGCCATAAATTTGGTTAGTTGAAATACAAGGTATCAACTGCAGTCTATCATTTTACACATGAATAATTTTTGTGACTCATTTTACCTAGTCTGCTAGATAGATACAAGTATCTATCTAGATCTCTTGTGATTCTCAGTTTCGATGGAGGATTGTGCCTTTCCATTGCAGAATAGTTGGATGTTGGCAATCTGTGTGTTGGCAATCTGTGTGTTGGAAGTATTCAGGCATTTACTGAGGCTTCCTGGCCTGACATATGCAAAAGGCTGTTATATTTCAGTTTAATGGCCATATTAAAATTAAGCCGCTTGGGCACAACCAGATTTTTGTAAAGAAACTGTCTCTATGGAAAGAACTTCTATGAGGGAACCAGATGTTTAATTCTGAATTATTTCAGCACCGAGCTTATTCTTAGTGTTTATTAATAAACACTGGTAACAAAGTACATGCTTTTTAAGAGTCAAATAGCATTGCATACTTTCATTATACTAGAGTCAACAGTCTGCAGCACATTAACCTTGCATTCTAAACCCCTAATGTAAAGTGCCCCAGAGGTTCATTGAAAAGCTGCTACCAAAGAGATCTTCCATTTTCTTCAAAACTGCACATCCTCAGAGCTCAGACACCTGTTCTCAAATAAACACCTAAGGAAGAGCATACTCATGGGAAATCTGTGTTTTAGATAGTTTGTGCAAGTACTAGTGGAAGTTAACACATACATTTCTTGAAAAATTTTGAGGATAAAAAAACTATACCAGCAAAAGATGTGACTGTTTAGTAGCACATTTATTAAATTCCTGTATAAAACAGAACAAATAAAGACATACCAGTTTCAATATTTCTTCTCTGAGGAATGAGAGTATAGACTTGGGCTGTTCATTTTGAAAAAAATGGTATGATTTGGGATACAAGAGAATGTAATGAAATCAGGAATATCTTAAAGAACAAAAGTAGGAAATGACTGTACATTCCCTTCTAGCACACAAATGGAGGTCAAGCAAATGAACCTAGAAAGTGGCAGGTGAAGACAAAATAAAGGCTGTGCTTTCTCACACAGCATGCTATTAAACAGTGGAGCCCATTCACACCTAAATATTTTGGATGCTAGTATTTTACAGAGTTTAAAAACTGGTTAAACTAATGAAAATAAAAATTTGTTTAGGATTATGAATTAGAAAAAACAGCCTCCCTTCAGGAAACTTATTTCTGATACTTTTGATTTTCCGAGGGAAATATCCTTATATATTTGCTCTATTATTATTTCCTAGGCACCTTCTGCCAGCAACAGACATTGGTCTAATCAGATCAAAAATATATCTGTTTTTCTATTCTGGTGGAAAAATTTTCTAGTCTGGGTAAGTAGTGTTGTGTTTTATATCCCAGGAAGAGGTTGGTCTTTTTTTACCCCATCTTTGGTGTATATTGAGTGACTTTTTCATTTAGGTTGTCAATTGTACATGGAGTAGACAGGAGAATTGAAATTTTTCTGACTTCCCATTCCAGGCTGTACCTACATTTGAGCAGGACCCTTCTAGAAGGGGTGCACCGAAGCAGTGCAGCTAGAAGCAGTGCACTGTTGGCTTGCCCAAGCTATTTCTAAATATACTTCCAGGATCCTAATTCCCTCACTCACCTGCTCATAGACTTCAAAATAGCTATAGCCTAACAAGGATGCAGAATGAGCCCTGCCAAGAACCTCCTCTTCTTTCAGTAGTTTCACAACATTAGGTGATGCTCCTTTCCTCTTTTCATGTTTCGTCTTTCATGTGGGTTCATCCTAACTTCATAGCCCGAGAACACTAGCAATTGCCAGGGAAACTAACAGGTTTCACCTCTTATCTCTCTTGACTGACTAGGACACTTTTTCTTGATCGTAATTGGATTGTATTGTGTCCCTGACTGGGATACAATACTTGATTGCAATTGTATACAGACATTGATAATTGAAATGGATAAGTGGTCTAATCTGAGAGTAATTTACTGTTTATACCATTTGCATGTGGCTTTCAGTACTATGAGAAGGCTAAACAGAAATTGCACAATAGATGTCAATTAACTCCTGAGAACAACTTCTGTAAACTAATACTTCTTCTTCATGTATAAAAAAAAACACCCCAAAAACAAGAGAGACATAAGTGGGTTATGTACCAGAAATAAATTATTCAGAATTTGAAAAAAGACATGGCAATAAATATGATGTATTTGGTGCAGACAATTCACTAGAGACATCTGTGTGGCATTCAGTGTGATCATGATGGCATGGCAAGTAAATGAAGTTTACCTCAATCTGTTGAATATCTAAGAGACTGAAGAAGAAGTTAGAATGTTCTCCAGATACAAAGCTAAGATGAACACACATGAAAATGGGAAAGGAGCATCACCTAATGCCATGAAACTACTGTTAGTCCAATTGGTGTGGGATGGAGAATCCATGTATCTTAATAATATAGGAATAAAGACACATTGCATCATAGATGCCATATTGGAAGGAGAATGTGTGGTGGTTAAAATGCTACTGTTGGCTAGATAGGACTTTCATTTCCTGATCACAAAAAAATGAAGAAAGTACTTTCAATTTATTATTTAAGTTGCCACTTCCTTCTCTGTTGCACTTGGAACAATTATGAATTTGGACATGCCCTTTGACTCACTGGCTACCTCTTTCTTAAAACATACATAAGGATAATAAACAAGAGAACCCCAAATTTTAGGACCAAGATGCTAAGAAATTTGAGCCCTGAACCTCACCCAATGATAGAAACACTTGTGTGTGATGTCACCCCTTTCAGTAGTGCTGCAATTCAGTAAATTGCAACACAGTTCACTATTAACCTTTCACATACATGGTCCTCTGAAAGCACTCCATATGTGAAGCATTTATGAAGAACCTTAGCATGGCTATATGTTATCACAAAAGTGAATAATCATATTATTGTCTATATGTTAAAATTTTGCAGAATAAGGTCATTTATCCTATGCTAAATGAAGCACACAGAACACTCAGAAATTATATGTCACTTGTCTGCTTTTTATTAATAATCACTGTTTCATTGGAACTGTTCATTATCTACATCATGAAAATACCAAATGAAGTTTATTTTGATTTATTAAAGAAGTCTTGTGAATTTGCTTTTAGTTATAATTTTTCATTTAAGTGAACTTTCCATTGCTTTTATTAACAAATTCAGGCAGTAAATATAATTAATACTAGAAATCCTTTCAACAATATTACACCATGTCTTTATTATATCTTAATTACTCGAAAAAGGTACTTGCAAAGAACCATTAAAACCACAAATGTATTTATGATGAATAACTGACTCGCATTGTTTTGACTCTGCATTTTCATTATGATTTTTTCGTAAGACAAAAGTTGCTAACACATGGGATCTTAGTACAAATTCAAGTTTATCTAAATAGTGTGAAAAATGTCAAAAAGAATGAGGAAACCTGTAAATTAAGACAAAGATAAAATGTTTCAACTTTATTTTTCTATTTTCTCTTCATCAGTGAAGATGAACATACAACCTTTTTTTTTACAGCTTTTTTCTTCTGAAATGCTTAGAAAACTGTTATTCATACACAATATTTCTGATATCTAAATATTTTATAATGGAAAAGTCATTTCACCTGATAAAATAGCATATTTGAATAATTTGTTAAAAAATAATTCAAGACCATTTTTAATTACAGGCAAAACTGTATGGATGTGGTGTCTATGAATTCAAGCTGTCATGCTGTCACATATCTTGGGTTGGGCTGGTTATTTAATTCCATAAACCCATTTAGAGCTTGTGTATAAATA
This sequence comes from Sylvia atricapilla, assembly GCF_009819655.1. Taxonomy (NCBI): domain Eukaryota; kingdom Metazoa; phylum Chordata; class Aves; order Passeriformes; family Sylviidae; genus Sylvia; species Sylvia atricapilla. The sequence continues at coordinate 51,145,511 of NC_089142.1, forward strand.
TTATGTGACCTGACATCTAAATCTGTTTCTTTGAGGAAGCTGATTCCCTCAGACATATTCCAAACATGCCTAAGAAAATTGAAAACAATGTCAACAGTATAGGAAAATTGAGTTATAATGGCTTATTCAGTACAATAATAGAAAATCTAAGGGGGGTGTGGGTTGTGTTATTTATTACAAGTTAAGTATGCTGTGAGTATCTGTGCTGGTTTTGTCTGGGGTAGAATTAATTTTCTTCACAGTTGATGGTATGGGGCTGTGTTTTGAGTTTGTGCTGGACACAGGATTGTTAATGTAGAAATGGTTTTGGTTTTCCTGACTAGGGCTTACACAGGGTCCAGGCTTTTTGTACTTTTTGTACTGACACACTGGAGAAGGAAGTTAGGGGTGCATGGAAGGCTGGGAGGAAACACAGCCAGGACAGATGACTCCAACCGATCAAAGGAATATTTCAGACAATATGACATCGTGCTCAGTATATGAAGTGGGGGAAAGCAGTGAAGTAATTCCTTGTTTTGCTTTGCTTGTGTGGGCAGCTTTTGCTTTCCCTATTAAATCGTCTTCATCTCATCCCAAGAGTTTTCCCCCTTTTACACTTCTAGTTCCCTCCCTGATCCTGCTGGTGGGTGAGTGAGTGAGTGGCTGAATGGGGCTTGGCGGCTGGCTGTGACAGTATGTACGAGATCTTGGGTTCTGTGAGGATCTTCAGTGCTCTCTATGTCCTGGAGCTTGATTTTTCCATGGTGGGCATGAAGCATCTCAAAAAGTTTTGACTATTTACCACTTTGTCAGAAATGAACATGTAGGTATGTGAAAGCATCAGATCAAAACAAAGGGTGACTAATGGATATTCCATTTGTAGCCCTAAATTTTCCTCAAACCAGTTTTCATGTATCTAGATCCTATTTTATGGTTCAACAACTAGAATAATTCTCTTCATAGCACATTGTATGTAGAGAAATATATTATTTCTTTGTTCTCTGCACATTCAGTATCAATTGAAGTACTTCTGTTTCATCAGGATATTGAAGGACAGTCGAACAATTGTCTTTCATTATAAAAAAAACAAAAACAAACAACAAAAAAAAGTGATAGGTCTTCTCAGGTCTTCTGAGGTCCAGATTTCAGGCTTCCCTTCCTCATAACATTTCCATAGTCTTGATCCCTCTTTGCCTACCTTGATGCAATAATCTGAAAAAATAGGTGTCATTTTTATTTTTGCAAGTTGAAGAGAAGAAGTGGAGATCTGTTCTACAGGGGGCATGCTGCAGGTTTTTTTGTCTAAAAATAGTTTTAGACAAAAAATTAAAAAAACTAAAGTTGGCACTCCATGTGTTATGATAGGTAGGGGTAAAGTATGTTCACTTTCATTAAAGTATGTAGGAAGCGCAAGACAACCATGTACTTAGAGCTCTAAATTTGTCATGCACTACAGGGTTGAGTCAGAAGAAATATCTTGCACTCTGGACAATTGATGAGCAAATACATCCCAGTATGGGATTGCTTTCCCCAGCACTATTTTTGAGGAGCTCACCACCAAGGCAGGAGAGGTTCAGGGACAAATATTCCATATTCATGTGGTGAATGACTCTATTATTGCACCTGACAGGCAGCTCCACTTTAAGGGCATGACCTGCCATTGGTTTGAGGAGTGGAAATGTTCCAATCAACTCTAGCAGTGCAAATTCAGGATTTCTAGATGAAAGGAAGGACTTTGCCAAAGTTTTATGCCTGAACTGAAACATTATTGGCTACCTTGGTTGCATTGGTGTCCCTGCAAAGGAGTGAAGTAGTGATTATGAAATGAGTGGTTTGCACTTCTGTAAATCCAAGACAATTGTAATAAGTCAAAGGAAAAATAAACAAGACTCCTACATGATTAATATCAGTAAAAAAAGATTTTTTTCCTCTTTTTTATAATTTCAAATAATCCTTATGTTCTGCATAAATTTGTGGGAATGGGGATTGTCAGAAGATATTGTAAAAATATTGTTTAGAGTTTGAGCTGATTTATGTTCTTGTTTGAATCCCTCCTGTGTATATTTTTGATTTTAGACTGTTTCTTATGTTGCTTTTGTTCTTGAAGAGAAACAGAAAGGAAATAAAAAGCAATCTTTTTTTTAAAGGAACAGGGTATTAGCAGTTCAGCTCTGGTATTTGGGGATGTGTGAGAGACTGGAATGATAATGGTCAATTGCTCAAACTATTGGCCATTTGCAAAAGCAGCAGAGTACACAGATAATACCAGAATGTACAAGCTGGGTATTGGAGAAAACAAAGGAAGAGGTTGAAAATCCTGTGAGGTGGGACAATGCTTTTTATTATGCCAAAGTCCTTACACAAGTGAGTCAGCTCTGAAAATTCCCCTCCAAAGAAAGTCCCAGGACATCTGTAGACCTGAAGGTATTCTCCTTTCTGATGGGTCATAGTTGACTCAACCATATTGATGTAAGAGGCAGCTGTAAAGTACTAGAAGGTGTCATAAAACATAAAAGACTCTTCACTTGATGAGAAGAAAAACACAATTAGAAACTCTATTGGAATCTCATTTTGCTAGGTGATATGGAATTAAAAGGCTAGAGGGAGTGAGAAGAGAAATTACACTAATGTATCAAATCTGATATTAATAATTTTGTTTTGGCATCTAAAACCTGACATAAATATACTGCATTGCACTTTTTTCCTACACCTAGATTATTGCCATACACTAAAACCAAGTTCCTTTCTAGCTTAATTTCTAGTCAGACAGAGTCACAGAATCATAGGTGAGTCTCACATGGCTTTAATCTTGTGAAAGCTAATGAGATCTGCTCTTAACAGAAATCTCATGGGTGATTCATCCCACCCCTCAGATTTTTATTTTAGATTAGGTGAACTCGTCAGCAGTTACCAGTCTCTTTCATTGACTAGAGACTTATCATTAAATGCTGTAGACTGGACACCTGACAAAACAGAGATAAAGTGAGGCAAATCACATTTCAGTGCCTTTTGAGTGATACAGTTCCATATTCACTCTGAGCTCTATCTTTTCTTCTATATAGTTACATGTCTTCGCTGTGACCCATTGGGAAATCAAAAATACAGCCTCAGAGCCTGCTGACTGTTTTATAGATTTATTCTCATAAAGACTAAAGTAACAGAAATGTATACTAGAGATGGATTTTTTCATTCCTCTACAAATTAGGCATCTCCAGATGCAGAAGGTAGTCCAGTTGCAGGAATCTTAAACAACAGGGTTTAATTTCTTTATGTTGATGCTACTCAACATTCCCAGAGAGTAGCTATGCCAGGGGGTTTGACAAAGCTTTTATTACTGAAGTGAGGTCTGATTTATCAGGAATAAGCTTAATGTAATCTACTGTTTACAAAAATATCTGATAAAAAGTCATAGTGTTGACTGTCAGAATGCAATAGTTTCAGCATAACACCTCAAATGCTGTTTTAAAAGCTGGTTAAATTTAGAGGTGCATATATTTTCTTGTCACTTCGGAATTCCTAGCTACAGCAAGGAAAGAGTCAAGATAAATACTAATTCAGCCATAGCACTTACAGCTAGATTCAGGGCTGTGAGATGATTATCCTTGCTCTAGGCAGGACCAGCTCTTACAGTGTCTCTCTTGACACATTTATCAAACCTGTCCTTTGAAAGTTATGAAAAATTTATGAGGTCTAAAAATTTGCCACTTATTAACTATTTTTACAACTAGATAGTGGCATCTAACGTTTAACCAAAATCCTGAAGTATTTCTATTTTTTGCTTTGAAAGTTGGAGCAAGGCAAAGAATCTAATCCCATTTTTATTTCTGCAGTGATAGAAGCGCGGGCATTTTCTTCTTTTTGTCCTCACACAAAAGAGCTTTAGTCAGCAACCAGAATCACATTGCTGGAAGTGATATACCATGGAGATCAAAAGAGTTGGAGCCTACTCTGCAGGAAAAAAATATTATTAGCTATGAATATTTGTTTCACATAGAGAATTCCTAGTATTATTACATGAGGTTATACTTTTTTGCAACATAAAGGCAGAATTATTAAGCCCAGGGCTGCTGTTTGCAAGAACACATAGTGGTTAAAAACTGAGTTGGTTTCTATTCTGTCATGAATGACTGGGACATGCAGGCAATGGAACAAAGTTTCATAGAATCTTGCGGAAGACTGAGAGAAAAGTTGTGGGAAAGGAAAAAGTTTTACTGAAAAAAGAAATTTAGGCTCTGAACTTCTCTTTTTAGCTTAAATAGAAGATACTCATCTCATGGGATAGTAGTGACTATTTTTTTTCCCTTTGACAAAGAAACAACAGTTGCATAATCTAATATTTGTTCCAATATAAAAGAAATTAAACTTATGAAGAAGCCTTTGGACACATTAAAAGAGCAGAAAAGAACAAAATTAATTAATTTTGGTAAGGAGTTGGTTTTCTGTCAGACACAATGATGAGAACTGGGGCCTTTTGCTTTGCTTTCTTGTACCAGTGAGAGTATAATAGAAATTGCTTCCCATTGAATTGAGTTAGGGAATAGAATTCATTACATTTTTTGTATAATCCCACATATTCTAAAGTTTTTTAATTAGATGAGTTTAGCTGTCACTGTTTTGTTTTTGTCAATTTTCAGATTAAGACAAGTATTAACACAATATTATACCTTGGACTCCTGATAGTTAAGATGATTTTTTAGCTAAATTATCATTATCACAGTATATAATTACTAATATATGTATAGATATAGTTATTATATGCTATTGAGATATGTGCCAAACCCCATGCAAATATGTTGCAAATCATGGTTACCAGTAACAACAATTCACAGAGAAACCAAACTAGAGGAGTTCAGGAGCATCCTGCTCGGGTGCTTTGGTTGGCATGAGATGTGCTCTGACTGATTCATGAAGCAAATAATTCCCAGCTTTCACATACATGACAAAGCTCAACTACATACTTTTGAGGCAGTATCTGCTGGGTGAGCTAATTACTTGCCTGTGAGGTGACAACAGTTCAGTCCCCAGGAAGAACCAAGCTTTCCAGCACATCACAGATGCAATTCTCCATTGTCTAATATCCAGTGCATGATTACCAGTTTTCCAAAGAGCACTGGATCACACTGCAGAGATATTTTTTTTCCCCAGAGGAACTAGCAGTCAAAATTTAGGGTGATGTTTGCCCATCAGTAGAGTATGGCACAGACACCTCAGTGTATTTGGGTGCTTGCCAGAGAACAGAGAAGAAAGGAAGAGAAAGATAATTTTTTAGAGGGTCAGCAGATTGAGCTGCAGAGCTTGCAGATTTATGCTGGCTAGGCCAGTTGATTTGATCAGGGATTGATATCCATCAAAGCTATTGCCAAAAAAAAATTTAAAAGCAGGTAAATCTTGCTTGTGGTAGCAAGGAAAATGGCTTGAATTCCTGTTTTGAACATTAACACTGTACATGCAAAGATAGCCTCTCAGAAATACTTGCAAAATTGAATGCTACTCCCCCAGAGAAGAATGCTTGAGAGTAGTAAAATCTAACTTTCTAGCTATGACCTTACGGCCACTTGGTTTCCATTACCTCCAGACCACTCAGAGCCATTGTGCCTTGACTTTCCTCTCATCTGCTTTCAATGTTCTCTTGCTTCTCATTTCTTCCTGGGATGAACTAGAGGGAGAGGGAAGGAGTGGAAAAAGGTCTTTTCCAGGAAGGAGAGATTCCAATAGCATGGTTGCTCTCATATTTGTGTCCTTAATCCCTAACTATTATATTTGTGATTTTCCACTCAATAGTTTTTTTCTCTGCATTTTTTTCATAAGTTTAAAATTTGTTTCATAAACCAGTGCCTAATTTGGCTATTTTGGAAGGCTTTCTATTAAGCCAAAGACAGTTTTCAAATTTTTAAATAATTTAAGTCATTTATTTTTAATATACAGACCTTAATTTTTAATGTACAAATATGTGCACATTTAATATAATCTAAGTTGTTGTCCTAGCTAAACATCTCAGTACTCCAAAATTAAAAATATTTACAGCTTTTCTACTTTTTCACTTTGTAGTGGTTTGAAAGTAAAATGAGTGAAAGGCTCCAAGCCAGAAATATAATTTAATGAGAAAAAAAGGGGGAAAAGTTAAATAAAATAAATGCAATAATGCAAAAAGACCACTGACAGAGTCAGAATACCACCTGAGCAGGGTGATGGAAGCAGTCCAGGTGAAGTGGTCTTCCTGAAGCAGTGATCTCATAAGTAAAGGTCTGGTCCTCTAGGATTCCAATGGGTAAGAGCTGCCTGTACTGTCCCAAATCCCAGCTTATATCCAGATGAGAATGTTTGGCTCCTCCCCCTGGGTGGAGCATCTCACAATGGGATGATGAGTCATGCAGTGGGTCCTTGATGGCCCATTAAAGAGAGAGAGCTCCTGGAGGGAGTTATCTATGAGTCATGGGCAAGGCATTGATGGGCCATTAACAGAAGGCACCCCAGAGGGAGGGGGGCCTGGGAAGAGCACTGCTCCAACAACTGGATTCATCAGTTCATGAAGATGATGATAGAATACATCCTATACTACAGCCTAGGACACACCTCCTGGAGAATTACAGTGATGGGGTTTATTTGAATTTGTGTCTCTTGAAGGTTTTCACAGTAGGAAAAATCTGATTTTCAAAATCAAATGCAATAATGGTTTGCACAGATCCATCAATGCATTACACTGAAGTGATTTATTCAGATCTCTGCCTCGAGAGCCTTTACAGTTGGCAAAGTCAGATTTCAAGTCACATATAACAGTAACTTCACATAGATTCATCAATGCTGATGGGAGAACAGTAACATAAGGCATTACTAAAGTGAGGAAGAAGAGACAGATCTTCATCATTGAAGACTGAAACCTCTTATGATTACAGACAGCATGGGAAAAGAGAGTGCTTAATCTACTTTTAATAGATTAAAACTTAGAGTGTTTAAAACTTTTTTTAGTTTGGCTGAAATGTATTTTAAAAAGTTGCATTATATTCCGGTGGGAGTTATACTCCATATAAAGGGCCACAGGTTAAAGTGTGGGTGACAATTTCAGCTTTAAAGTCCAGGAGTTTACAGGTGTGCTGAGGAAGTGTCCTTAGGCCTCTTCAAGTGCACATCCATAGTGCTCCAGGTTCCTTGCTGCATCCATACACAGAGACATTTCTTCTCATTAGTCTCTGTATGCTTTTTTTACAATGACTGTCAAAGTGCTCATCGTAGCTAGGGTGTAGCTCCACTAAATATATTTTTCAAGTGATGCCTGTTTGAGCCACCAACAGATAAGAAGTCAGATACAATGTGAAAAGCATTCATTGCTGGCATCTCAGAGGATAGCACCTCTGTCATGTACTTCTGGATTTACTTATTGTTTGTATTTTTTAAAAACGATCTTTAAAGTGTGTGAAATTATTGGAAAAAGTCTTCATTTGATCTTATTAAAACTATGAAACAGTTTAATTTGAAGAATTTTCTGTCATTTAAAAGTTTTGGTTAAGATGTTTATATGACCAAAATAAAATAAGGATCTGATCTAAAAATGGATACCAGAATTTTCTTATACTTGTAGTTCCATTACAGGCCTAAAGTACTCAGCTCCGTCCTACAACTGAATTCTTCGCATCTTAGCTGATGATATTATTTATATAGCATATCAGTATTAGAGAAAAATTGTCAGAGAATGATTTTAACACTCTAACATATGCATTTATCTAAATAAAAGCAGAGAATTATATATTTTTGGAAGAAAAAGAATGACAATGATTGCATGTGATAAAAGACCCCTTCATGGCAGAAGTCTCAATATGAAGAGTGATAGCTGTCAAATGGGATCATACCCAAACTTGTTAACTGCTCTATTTCTGCTGTTTTTGGAGGAGAATTTGTCAACTAAATTGCAGGAATCCTTTTCATTGTAGTGTGCCAATCATTCCCATCCATGACACAGCTGCCCAAAACCAGATAATGCTGTAAAATATCCCCATGGGTATGTGAATTAGTCTCCCATACCTGGATTAATTCTGAAGTATTCTTGCCCTTGCTTATATTGACTTGTCATTTTCACTAATTATAATCCTCTGAAACTGTGGGACACCAACAGCATTCCTATCAGCTGAAAGTACTAAACTATTTTTTCCTTTAAACCATTTACTTTTGGGCAAATTAGAGTCATGCTGCTGGCTTTATTTTCTGGAAGCTGCACCACCCAGATGTTTCATTTTCATGACATTTAGCTTTTAATAATCTCACTGTTACTGGTACTAATTTTCTAAATGCCTTTTCTGCTTTTGTTTTGAAAATAAATACATGGCAAAATGCTTTGGTACTTCAATTTTGTCTTCTAGTCTTTGGGGAAGATTCCAAAATAATTAGCTAAATCAGTTAGAAAAACAGTGAATTCGGAGCTGGATCCAAATGTCCTTATAATCTATAGGATTCTATTAACTTCTATTACATCTGCCCAGAGATGATAAATCGGTTGGCAAGGAATCAATAGGAAAAAATACTCCTGACAATAAACTAAAAAGGAGAATGATTCGTATGATTTAAACAATAAGGGTAATAAAATCTAAGAAAAATGAGTATTTTAGTTTCATCTTTGACTTTTTTTCATTTTTTGTGAATTTAAAAGAACTGTTAATGTTATTTGACTCATTGGTCCAGCTCCTTGTTCTAGTTTTCTAATTTGATTTATTAGAGAACATGTCATTCCAGTTGAAACATAGATATGCTAGTATATCTATGCAATCCCTTTTATATGTAAGACAGCAGAACCCTGTATTGACTTTCACACATAAAAAAACCCATCAAGCAGCAGTGATTTATTCAGATTTTCTCAAGGCAGATTTATACATATTCATGTCAAAGCAAAGGAGACTCAGCTGTTTTGGGAAAGGCTGGCGATATGACTTTGGCAGGAAGATGCAGTTTAGAGAGGCATGTGGAAGGCTCTTGTCAAGTGGTCTTCATGTTGCCTTTTCTTCACTGAAATGCTACTTCTAAGCTCTAATTTGACAAAGTGATACTCAAGACTTCTCCTTTGCATTGTTTCATTTCTGAAGGAGAAGAAGCCCCACAGGAGTTGGTTAGCCCGATAAATGTGCATTTATGTCTTTGTCATTCAGCTGGAAAATATGTCTGGAGTATTAATGTTAGCAGCTTTATTTCCCATTTCTTTGACAGATTCAAAACCAAGAAGACCTCTATTTTGTAATACCCCTCTTTAGAATTAAAAAATAGATTATTTAAATATTTCTGTTACTCTTTACCATAAGTAAAATTTTTCAGATTGGTGATTCAGTTTCAGAAAAGATTGCTTTTTCCTCTAGCTGGAGTTTAGCATAGGATTCATGGGGGAACAAATTAATTTCTGAGCAAAATTTAGCACAAAAAATAAAGAAACCCTTTAGAATTATGAAAGCAAATAGTGTACTTAACAGGAAGAAACGTCTTATTACCTTTACTACTACCCAAATTCAGTGGTTTGCTGTTTCAGCCACCAGCCATACTATCTAATACAATTTAATTGGCCATTAGAACAAACACCAAAGGGTTAAGACATGGGCATGTTTATTACCATTAGGTATTCTGAAAGAAAATTAATAGAACATTTCAGGTAAAATCAAATCTGGGAAGAAGTTTGCCTGTTGGCAGAGTATCCTTTAGAATTACAGAATGATAGAATGATAGAATGATTAGGGTTGGAATAGACCTCAAAGATAATCTAGTTCCAACCCACCTGCTATGGGCAGGGACACCTTGCACTAGAGCAGGTATCTCAAAGTCCTGTCCAACCTGGCCTTGAACACCTCCAGGGACGGAGAGTCCACAACCTCTCTGGGCAACCTGTTCCAGAGCCTCACCACCCTCACAGTAAAAACTTTCTCTCTAATATCTAAACTAAACCCAACCTCCTTCAGCTTAAAGCCATTCTCTCTTGTCCTGCCACTACATGCTGATGCGAAAACTCCTTCCTTATCTGTCTTGCAGGCCACTTTTAGGTACTGGAAGACTGTTATTAAGTATCCCCGAACCCTTCTCTTCTCCAGGCTGAACTGCCCCATTTCTCTCAACCTGTCTTCATAGGAGATGTGCTCCAGCCCTGTTGACAACTTAATGACTCCCTCCTGAGCTTCCTCCAACACACCAACATCTTTATTATGCTGGGGTTCCCAGTCCTGGACACAGTAGTCCAGGTGAGGTCTCACCAGAGCAGAGTAGAGGGAGAGAATCACTTCTTTTGATGTGCTGGCCATGCTGCTTTTGATGCAGCCCAGGATACAGACAGCTTTCTTCACTGCTAGCACACACTGCTGAGTCATGTCGAGCTGCTCATTTACCAACAATCCTAAGTCCTTCTCCCCAGGGCTAATCTCTTTCCATTCTCTGCCCAGCCCAAAATTGCTTTTGGGACTGCCCCAAACCAGGTGCAGGACCTCGCACTTGGCATTGTTGAACTTCATCAGGATGACCTCGGCCCATCTCTCAAACCTGACAAGATCCGTCTGGGTGTTATTCCCTCCCTCCACCGTGCTGACCACATCACACACCTGGGTGTCATCAGTGAAGTCACTGAGGGTGCACTGAAACCCACTGTCCATGTCACCAATAAAGATGTTAAAAAGCACCAGTCCCAATACTGAGCCCTGGGGAATACCACTTGGCATTGCTTTCCATTTGGACATTGCACCACTGACTTCAACACTTTGAGCATGATCATCCAGCCAATTCTTTATCCACCCAGTGGCCCACTCATCCGATCCATGTCTCTCCATTTTAGAGACATAGATGTCACGTGGGACAGTGCCTTTGCTCAAGTCCAGGGAGACGATGCCTGTTGCCTTTCCCTCATCCACCACTGTTGTAACCCCGTGGTAGACAGACAAGAAATTTGTCAGGCATGATTTGACTTTAGTGATGCTGTGTTGGATGTTATCAATCATCTCATTATTTTCCATGTGCCTTAGCATAGTTCCCAGGAGGAGCTGCTCCATGATCTTGCCAGATGCTGAGGTGAGACTGACTGACCTGTCGTTCCCTGGTTCTTCCTTATCTCCCTTTTTAAAAATGGGTATTATGTTTCCACTTTTCAAGTCAGTGGGAACTTCACCAGATTGCCATGACTTCTCAAATATGTTGGATAGTGGCATAGCCACTTCCTCAGCCAGTTCTTTCAGTACCCATGGTTGTATCTTGTATCCCATGGACTTGTGCATCTTCAAGTTCCATAAACGGCTTTGAACTTGGTCTTTTCCTGCAACTGGTGAAGAAGAAAAACAGAACAACTTAGGTTTTTCTTAATACAGAACAAGAATCAAGTTGAAGAGAACACAGAGGTCACTATTTGAGCAAGAACATATTTTTCCCTTTGAGAATAAGTGACTCACCTAAAGAAAAAGCCTCAAAGTTGTAAAAAAATTTACGTATGAGTATTGGTAAAAGAGCTATGTAATAAAAGTGGTACCTAGAAAGAGCAATTTTTACAATACTTTTCCCAAAGGAGCCATTACTGCATGAATTGCTAGGCTTTTCGACCAGGCAAAATAAAATGTATTCTAAAAATTTATTAATCTCCGTCACAATGAACGAAAAAACTGAAATCTGAGGAAAACTCTTCTTCAGTATGAGAAGTGTTTACAACATTAACTAACCCAGTCCTTGAGATGTGAGGATGTCAGAACAAATGGTTGTGTGGAGTCTGTATCACAAACAACTTGCGTACACAAAAATCCATAAACCAAGATAAAAATGTTATGTTATTTCATTGTTTAGTCAAATGACCAAGAATTCAGCATTGGGAGGTATACTCTGTTTTGCCCACAGGTGAATAATATGACTCCTGAAGTATTTGGCTAATTCAGAATTTCTGGAGGACTTCATTCAGGATAAATGGATGGTATGGAAGCTAGACATCTAGTGACCTTTTCAGGTGTATAAATAATACATGTTTCACATTTTCAATTGCCTTTGTATTTCTTCCTTCTGGAGAACTAAAAGATGGCAGAAATATCAACTTCTTTAAGATGAATCTTTAGCAAATACTACTTTTGTGTATGGTTCCTGTCTAGAAAACCGCATAAAGCATTTTGTATTTCCTTTCATTTTGTCAATTACCAGCTCCTTGCATCTTCACTTTCATCACTACTAATCACATAATACTTGCAATTTTTTCTTGGCTTCCAAAGTCTTCAATCCCTGGAAGGAATTGCTGCCAATGTATGTAACTGAGGGCAGTCAGATACTGACTGTCTTAGGTTCAAAGCAGCTTAAATGACCAATGTTCTCCCTAAGGGGGTGAAGTCTCTCATTTCTCACTACACTGAGTGGTGGAAGAAAAGTTTTAAGATAGGAAAGTGAAAAGTGTTACAGCTGATCTCCTGAGTGCCTGTGTCCTAGCAGATAAAGATATCTAGCAGTGAAGTTCCAGAGTTGGGGATTGGTGGGATAAATTTTTGTGGCAATGTACAATTTACTTATGTTCTGTCTTGCATTCTAAGTGGTGACCCCAAGTGTGGGGTCACCAAATAGCACTTTGTAGGACATTTCTAGTTCTACAAAATTTTTAGTAGGACAGGTATAGGATGTGTGTAACAACCAGCTGTGGTGGGTCAGCCTTGGTTAACAGCCAGACCTCCTCCACCCAGCTGATCACTCCTGCCTTCAGGGAGAGAAAATAGGATGAACAAGAATGAGAAAGCTCATGGGTTGAGCTAAAGACTGGCAGATTGTTTACTAATTACTGCTGTGAACAATGAAGACTCGGGGAAAATAAACTCACAAAAATGTATGATTTTGTGATTTGCATAGTGGGAAACAGAAAGGCAAACATTAAATTAACATCTTTCATCTACCTTTCTCAAGCTTAAAGTCACTCCTTCACGCTAGTCTCTGTCAGTAATGGTTGGCCTATGGCGGTTCCTCTTCACTGCTTTGACCTTCTCAGACTTTTAGTCTGGGAATCCTTAATCTGCTCTGTCATGGGTGTTTCACAGGCTGCAGGGAAATCTCTGCCCTGGTGTGGAGCAGCTTCTCTTTCTCCTCATCTGCTGACCTTGGTGCTCCATCTTCTGCTTCTCACTCTTTTTGTTCCTTCTCTCTCTCTTTGTGGCATTTTCCAGCCTTCCTCACAAATGCTTTCCCTGAAGCACTGCCATCATGGCAGCAGGGCTCAGCTGTGCCCTGAGGTGGATGCCTTGGAGCCACCTGGAACTGGCTGTCCCCAGCCCAGGGCTGCCCCACATAGCATCAACCTGTAGCCCCCACCAGCACCTGGGCACCTGCAGTGGTGTGCACAATTAATAACTAAAGAAGACTAACTCCTCTTATCCAGACTTTCTGAGCACCCCTTCACTAGCTGGTGCAATAGAAATGAGCTATTGAGAAAAGCTCAGATTTGCTGAAAGGTTTTAAAATGGGTGAAGTTGTACTCCAGCTGTGACATGGGTAGAAGTGTAAAACTGAACAGGGGCTGAGGGCTGGGGATGAGATCTGAGGATTGCACCAGCAAGAGCAAGCAGCTCTGGCTCAGGAAGCAGTGTAAAACCTGTCTCACTGGTCTTGCTGAAAATTGACTGCTCCTGTTGACTTCATGAGGATTTCAGCACCTCAGAGAAAATTGTGCAGGCAAACTGGTGAGTGACACACCTCACATGTGGGATGGGTCACCAAACTCCACTGGGCAAAGGACTCTTGAACCCCAGTACAGAGCTGAGCAGCTACAGCTGTATCACCTCCAGGCTGTGGTCTTTTTCCCATACCAGCCTTAACCATTGCTGATATAGGCAAGCCCTAGTTCCTGTGGGGTGTGGGAGTCAGGAATCCCACCACTCTGGTGTTTTTTTCACTCTCAGTTTCTTGTGGGCCATTTTCCTAATTGTCTGAACTATAAACTTGTAGTTGGAGATCACAGCTTTGTCTGTACTGGCTGTAGTATTAATAAGCACTTGGATGAACATAAATGATTTGGTGTAGATGAAGTCCTACCTTGAATGACCATTAAGCTTTCCATATGTCAGGGTGTTTTCAATAAAGTGTGTAAAAAGCTGGCTAAGTATTGCTAAAAGCCCATTGGGAGTAAATACAATGCTGGAGTGGCAATTTTTCCAGCCTAATTGCATCTTTATTAAAAGAAGATTTCTAAAGCTTGTATACATAAACCCTTGTCCTGCACTTTTGAATTCAGAGAACAACATATCACAGCCACTGAAATAGGGTTTATATTTTTTTTATTTTCCAAAATATATAACAATCAGCATAAGTTTTTGCAATATTTCAGGCTAATTTGAGGAAAACCATGCAAACCAGGAAATTTTTTAAAGTTTCCAGGTGAATTTAAAGAGAAAAACGTTTGCCACTCTGAGAGTGGACCTGTTTTCCTGCTTTTTCCAGGCAGTGACTATGATTAGGAAACAAAATTAAATTATTGATTTTACATCACTTATGCAATTATATTAATTGTTTATATTTCCAAAGCTTTCAGATATCTAACATTGAAACATATCTAATCGAAACATTATAGAAATGAAATCCAGAACAAACTCTTGTCATCTCCCATCTCAGACAGGAAGGAAGGATTAAGGCTAACTATAGTGAAAAAAAAATTCCAAAAGAAGATGAAAAAAATAAAGGCTTATAATATATAAATTTTGTCCTGATTATTTGCATTAGTTAAAATCTCAAATTAATCCAGAAATCTGGATTTCTGACTTTGCAGAAAGATAAACTTTCATTTTTAAGACAGCTTTCACAGTAAAAACCTAGGGCAATAGCATCCATCATAATATATACAAAATCACAAATTGGGAAGAAAACAGTTGCTGGAAATATAAAAAGAGACACCAAATGAAAATTGAGCATTATCATTCTACCTTTAGAAATTCTTTGTTGGCAGTGCTATCTCCAGAGCAGATTTCACGGGGGTCTGTGGGGGCCTTCACCATAAACACTCATGTCTATAGTGTAGTTCTACATAGGAATAACTACTTCTAGAGCAGGACCTTTCCTACCACTTTCTGGTCACCACTGTCTAAACTGCTTGTTGCAGTTTTTTGCAGCACATGACCCGTGCAATATCAGAGCACATTAAGACCAAGGATCCAGTTCATGTAAGGCCATGACCAGTAATCAGAGGATACCAACTGGACCTAGTAGAGTAACAGCAAAGCTTTCTGAATTGCACAAATCTGTCAAAGAATCAGTCATCCAAAACTCACATGAGTCAATTATTTGATTAAAATAAGATGGATGGGCAGGGAGAGTGTAAGAGGGAGGAGGCCAATCCTATCTTAGTCTATACTAAAAATAAAAAAGTGATATATAGTTTTTGGAGAGTTCAGACTCTGTAAGTAGTGGTTTTGAACAAAGAGGATCATGTTGCATCAGCAGGCAACTGCATAACTAAGGTCACTACTGTATATTTCCCAGATTAAATGCAAAAATACAGTAAGAAAATTCAAACAAATAGCAGCTTGCAAAAAGTGTTATTTACATTGCCAGACATAGACTGGTGAGATGCCAATTTTCATTTATGTGTCCTTAAATGGATCAAATGCCATCTTGTCTTTTTTAAGGCAACAAATACTTTATTTCTATATATATGCACAAAAGAAGGTTGAGGACAAGCAC
Source organism: Sylvia atricapilla (assembly GCF_009819655.1). NCBI lineage: Eukaryota > Metazoa > Chordata > Aves > Passeriformes > Sylviidae > Sylvia > Sylvia atricapilla. Next base: position 51,161,120 of record NC_089142.1, read on the forward strand.
ATCTATTTTCAGTTCTCCTGTAAGCCATTTACAGTAGTCTGCTGTGAGGAAGTCTCTTCATTTAATCTTGTAAAATGAGATACTTATGTTTATGTTTCATGTGTTTATGCTTAATTATTTTTTTTCTGGTTCTTTGTTTGTTTGGGTTTGATTTTGTTTTTTGTTGTTCACTGATCTGAGATAGCATCAAATTCACATAATTACTGGAAATTTGGGTTGCTTTAGTTTTGTGAATGGCATCTCACATCCTAGCTTTTAATCTGGCTTAAGCTAATAGCAAATGGTTGGCTGGTATGTTGTCCATTTACATGGTGTTTGCTGCAAAACAATCTGATTTAACCACAGAAGTGGAAGCACTATAATTATTTCATTTGTTTCTCTGGACCTTCATGTTGGTAAAACATTGATTTTCCTAACCTTTGCCATATGGTTTTGCTTTCTCTTCTCACTTGGGGCCCTAGAAAGAGAAGAGCTTGTATTTTACCAACATGCAGGGCAAACAGTCCATGTTTTTACAGTTTCAGATTAAATAGAAATATTCATCATTAATATGACTTGTGGAGTCAACTTACTGATGGTGTATTGAGCTGCTCCAAATAAGTGTGAGCTTCAGGCTATACTGGTCAATGAGACATAAAAATAGCACCAGTCACAGAGCACATTTTCATGACTTAGTGAGGCATTTTCCTGTCAGCAATTTGATTGAATGTTAAGAAGAAATGGTTTAGGATTGCAGCTAGTCTTGCAATCTTGCTGATATAAGAGCTACATTCAACCTTTCACTCCTTAGATAAGATTAAATGGAAAACAGACTCACTTCAATGCTGAGCATGTAGGTAAAGAAAAAACAAGAGCGAAAGAGGCATGAAAACACGCGCACATGCTCACACACACAGTCACATCAATACTTTGTTAGCACTGCAGCCTTTCCATGAGAAACTGGGCACTTTTACATTTCTATCCTTGTTAAACACGGTTCGTTACTGCTCGTTCTGCCGCTGCCCCATGGAAACTTTTTCCAGGTACACATGTGCAACTGGATCACGTTCTTGCAATGACAAGTATCACTGTAGCTACTGTGGACCACAGCAGAAAAGATAAAGTGCAAAATGTCAGTGATCATAGGACTCAGTCTCTCTATTGCCCCGGTTTCCTTGTCTTTCTCTTGGAAGTCTTTGAGTGAGTCTTTTCTTCCTTGTTTGAAGGGGGATTAATAGGAAATTGCAGCCCAAATCCATTAGGTCCACTTAGGAAGACACATTGAAAGTAGCGGACAGGAGCTAGGAAAACAAGGAAGAGATGATTAATGTTTATGATTTCCAAACTGGGGCCATGAGTCTATTCCATGTTTTTTCAGAAAACATCTATATGATTTCATTCCCACTTGGTCAGTTATAACATCACAAATCTTTAGTGTGATCACAAGCCAGGTTTCACACAATGAAATTTTAGCTAAAAAACTGAATAACAAATCTTGTAGCAGAAGATGGAAAATAATTTCACATTTAAATATCTCATTTTTCTCAGTGTTCTAGCCCCACTTCTCCCAGAATGCTTGCATTTTGGGATAGCTGAATGTAAGCCCCCAAAATTTACACATATGTTTTCTGTTTTTTATATTTCCCAGTAATTTTCAGATACATTGAAGTGTTTCAGAAAGACTCATATCTAATTAATATCTAACTCATATTTTTTATTAGACTTCAAGTGAATGATCCTCTATTGTGAATAAAGGGGTCATAAACTAGACTGCATAAATAGGACCACACCCCTATTTTCTGACCTTTCACAGTCATGTATGTTTTCTCCCTTTTAATTTTTGAGTACTATGTATGTAGCTATACTTTCCATTGTGTTCTAAAAGCTTTCAAGAACACATACTTCAGCACAGATGGAATTGATCTAATTTGCTTCAAAAGCTGAGTTTTGCACTGTGATATTAACATTGACAAGATTTTAAAAGACAACTATTAGTCAGTTATCTATTTGGGAAAATGACTGGAAAAATGTTTGTATCTCAAACAACTTAAGGCTGGTATTTTCCTATCAAAATACTTAGAGATTTTTCAATCAGGTCTCTTAAAAAATCCCACAAACACAAAATCTCCTAAAATTTAATCACAGTGGATGCAAGATTGAAAAAGAGAAATTCTTAAAGGAAGAAAAATGTCAATTACAAATTCATCTTTACTGTTAAAAGGAAAATATTTCTGCATATTTCTTTTATGGATACAAAAATGAAAATAAAAAAAGTCAATTACATTCTTCTTCATGAAAAGGCAAGTAGGGCACTGTGCACTTTCTAGCCCAAATAAATACAGATAAATATTTTACTTATAGGTAAAAAAAAAATTATCTTCCTGTTTTACATGCTATCAAAAGGCAAAACCTTCATATGCATTTGCCAAGTTCTGTAAAGGACTAATTACACGGTTGCATACTTGCAAATATTTTAAACACGGTTATATTATCTATGTATTGCAATTATAGCATGCCTGACACCACAGTGTTTTCCTGAGGTGTTACCTGATCATTATTCTAAAACCACTTTGTAGAACTAGCTGCTGCAATCATTTAATTTGGAAACCTCATGTATAATCTATTGTTTAAAGCCACTAAATTCATGAAGGGGAAGGGAAAGGGCAAACTTTAAGACTTTCGAAACTCAGCCAGCAGCTACAAAATAATTATGTTGCCCATAATACTAAACTGGAAAATAAAAAAGATAAAAATTAATTATTTTGAAAAATATTATCTAGGAATATTCACTTGGAATGTATAATGCTAAATATCACTTTATAATTGCTTATTTGGGATGGTAATGCTTTGTTGTGTTATTTCTATCTGCAGTGTTTGTGAACACTGGTTTTTGGCTGGTATGCACTCATGTTGATTGCAATATGTTGAAGTGATATTCAAATGTTTATATAACCTATTATTTATCATCTATCTTTAGAAAACATCAGAAAAATGTAGCATAAAGAGGAACCTCAGAAGAAATAGGGATGGTAGTGATGACTTTTGTTAATTTTTCCTGCTAATAATTTTCATAAGACTAACATAATTTGCTTTCAATTTGTGAAACTTTCAGTGCTAAAATTAGCAGCAGGCTATTTTTTTTTAATTTGTCATAGATTACCAAGTACCCCCAAAAGGTAACAATAACTCCCTCAAAACCCTCACCCAACAACAAGGTGTTTTGTTTATTTCTCTGCCTGAAGAGTAGAAACATGATAGGATAAACAGTGCAAATAGGACAAGAATAAGAACAAGTAACTAGAAAAGGCAGGATATGTAAAACAGGTTTTAAGGTAAGGAGGAAAAACCAATCATGCTTCTTCCAGGATGTGCTTGTTTTGGCTGGGATAAGTTTGTTTTGTCTGTAGTGTAGGTAATATAGGACATGGTTTTGGATTTCTTCTGGAAACAGTGTGGATAATTCAGGAATGGTTTAGTTCCTGCTGAACAGAACTAAAACCATCAAGTCCTTTCTGCATTTCACCCCACCCCACCAGTGAGGAGGCACGAGGAGTAAGGGGAGGATACAGCTGGGACAGCTGACCCTGGGATATTCCATATCATATGGCATTGTGCTCAGCAGACACAGCTGGAGGAAGAAAGGGGAGGACATTTGGAGTGATGGCATTTGTCCTCCCAAGCAAAGGTAATGCATGATAGAGCCCTGTTTTCCTGCAGATGGTTGAATGCCTGCCTGTCCATGGAAAGAAGTGAATTAATTCCTTGCTTTGCTTTGCTTGAGTATGTAGCTTCTTGTTTTATCTATTAAACTATCTTTATCTCAACCCACAAGCTTTGAAAAAACTTGTGATTTTTCCAACAGTCTACAAAAACAAACAAACAAGAAGTCTGGATTAATAATTTTCAACTGGATTTTCCTTGGAATTAATCTGAAATGATTCTTTCTGAAACGTCCCCATTTTCTTCAAATCTCCTTTTGAGGCTTAGACAAACTAAGGTATGATGCTTAATGAATTTATCCAAATAATAACTCAATATTTACACCTGATTTAAAACTTAAGCAGATTCCCTTGGTAAAAGATTTAAGTATTCTGATATGTTATAGAGTATGTGTGATCTAGTGGCTACAGTTATAAGCGTACCAGTTTTGATAATCAAGGTGTTATACTTCCAAATGTAGGCAAAGAAAGATGTAATTTTCAGGTTTTGGAAATAGTCAAACTATTAAATTTTTTTTCCATACTAGCTTTGTAGATTGTGTCTTATTAATTCTCCCAGTGCAAAACTACTCACTTATAAAAGCAAATTTCATCATCATTCCACAATGGAATGGATCTTTTATATTTTAGCTAATTAAATATTCAAAGATTTAAAATAGACATACAGCAAGTTTCTAAATTTTCTGGTATTTCACATTTCTTTTTTTTTAAGGCTGATGAATTTCATACTGTTTCTGTAAACTGAATTGTCTGTCTCTAGCATATTCTAACTTGTTAGGTAAAACATAGTGAACTGCCCATATAGTAAGTCCATGCAGGATAAAATAGTTTCGTTATTACACTTTTTATTCTGGCTCCTTTACAATTTCTGTTTCATGTTACCCTTCTTAGGCTGCTTTATCTAGCAAACCTCAGCTACAAAACATGCAGATAATAAATTCATTCGGAAAATACTGACATCTTTGGAACTGTGTCCGCAACAGTGTTATGATACAAACCATTGTCAAGAGAACAATTTGAATTTTGGCATGCAAATAAGAATACAAATACATCCCACACTGCCTTCACAATTCCCACATTCAATATGAATGCAGAATGTGTTTTCTAAAGTGAAGCAGCTTCTCACTTTGAATGTATTGTCTCATATCTTCAGAGCAAATGTTATCAAAAAGACAAAAGGAGGAACAGCAGGAGAAAAATGTGGTTTAACAGTAGACATATTAAATAGACATTGTTACCAGCTTAAGCAGGAAAAAAAGAGCCTTATATCTGGGCTACACTTTTGTTTAGGATGTAGTTTATGAGAATTTATATAATTACTTAAATTCCATTTACAAGTGCTACTGAGAAAACAAAAACCTCAATGCTGGAAAAGGGTCATAACGTTTCTTTAGCACATTAGAACTGATGCTCTTATATGAGAACATCTGGCACCTAAGATGAATTAACTTCTAAAAGGCTGGAGGATGGGGTATTGATGGGATATTTGCTACTTTCTTTTTCACTTTGTGAAAGGAACAGAAACTTTTTCTGACTATAAAAAAGAAAAGAAATAAAAAGGAAAAAAAGGTATTTTTGTAAGTAATTTTTGCCAGGATGGAAATCAGTTAGAGGGAGAACAGCCAAGATGAGTTCCAGAAAAAAAAAGAAACAAAGCTCCCTGGATTCAGATTTATGTGAAGTAGTTTAGGGCTTATATAGTGGAAATGCTGAGTACCTTCAACAGTTACTCAATAAAGTATACAAATATTCCACAGAGCTTATATGTGCTCTTGATCTCTAAGTGATAAGCATGTCACACAGAGGGCTGGTTTCAAGAAATGTGAAGAATATAGCAAGAGCACTGTCCTGGTGTTTTCAGTTCTTTAGCAGAAAGCAGAAAGGCATCCTATAATAAAATTTAATAATCCTAAAGAGTATCAAGGTTTCCTGTTTACGTATTACAATGATTAAAATCTCCTTTGCATAAGGCTCAGATAGCTGTTTTTAATGCAAGTCACCAAATTAAATATTCATTAAAAAGAAAACTCTTTTAGCAATAACAGTTCAGTTATTAAGAGAAAATTACAGTGCATGTGTGACAATTTTTTTCTAGTTTGAATTCAATTTCTTCACTTAGAGGCTGTCTTAATAGAAACAAACAATTCAAAAACCACAAAAATTCAGACAATCATGGCATTATAAACTATTATTCATTAAGCAATTACAAATAAACAAAAAGTTTTAACAACTACACTCTTTTACTTGTGACTACTTCTCAGGAATGCACATGAAGTGCAAACAAATTTCAGCAATCAAAACTGAACCACAGAACAATAAAAAAAAAATGTTCCAATGACTAGGAAGACAAAGATTTTTTCACTTACTATAGGACCAGGAATAGAAGTAAATACTTCCCTCCTTGCTCCCCTTCTTTTCCTGTCAGTCAATTTTGGCCCTGTTATGTAACATTTCAGTAACATTACAGTATGACAACGTGACCAGACAAAGCCAGGTCAGGTGAGGAAGGGATATTTTGTGGAATCTTTTATAAATATCACAAATTTTTGCCTTCACATTTGCTAAAAAGAAGAATGGCAGTCTTTGTGCTTAGTGGCCCTGTGCAATTGACTTTTTCAATAGAAAAGTTGAATGCTGAGGGCCTTTGCAAGAGATCAAATACTGTGTTCTTTAGTTCACAACATGGTCCATAGATACCTGCTATTCAAAACAGCATGATTGGGTCAAAAAAGAAATTATTTATTTTTCAGTAAATTCTTTTCAACTTCTTTCTATTGATGATCATGCTGTACAGTTATACTACAGTCATTCTTTGAAATTACAATGCTTAATGGGAAGAAGGATGGAAAAAGAAGTGGAGAAAACATTTATATATCTATTACAAATAAAAAAGAAATACCACTTCCACTTTAAGTCAATTCTGTGTATCTGAAAACATTCTCTTCAAATGATGTTTTTCTAACATTGTATAGACAATGCATAGACAGAGAAACCAAAGCAATTATGCCATGAGGACGCTTGTTTTGCATTTTATTTTGTGTCTTGAATAACAAAAGAAAATTAAGAATGTTTGGAAAGTAGCTCTCGAAGCTACTTTCAAAGTGTCTGTGATGCAAAACAATTAATTGCATATCTTTGCAAAGACCATCCAAGTTTTCATATCTGTTTTATCAAGGGATCTGTCAAATAATAAGTTATCTAATGAAAAAAGGCTAAAGATGTTTGAGTAGCAGAATTAAATACTAGCAATAACATTGTTATTACAGCCAAGAGAATTCAGATTCTCCTTAACAGCTCTTTTTCAGGCATTGTGGGACTTCTCCAGGAGGTCTGGAGAAGGTAAAATAGATTTATTTTATAAGAGTTAACATGCCTTTTTTCACAAATAATGATCAACAGTGAGAAAAAAACAAACCAACACCCAGAAGAGTCCTCCAAATGAGTGTCTGGGGTCCCAATTTGTCCCCAGATTTTGCTGAATACACTAAAGAAATCAGCTTTTATTGGTGTTTCAATGTGGAAACAAAATAGTATCAGTACAAAGTCAGTATATCTCTAATAACACTTAGTAAAAAAAATGATGAAAATGTATCAAATCAATAGCACTAGAAGGGCACTCTCATTATAATTAATGTCATTAGAGGGGAAAAAATCACCATGGTAAAAATATATATAAGATTAAAGGAACAGAACTGGTTAAGAACAGTTATGATCTGTCAGTTGTCCAAGTTAGTGCTCTTTTTGAAACATAACAACAAAGCTCAATGAATGTGATATTTATTCTAAGAAAACCAATTCCGCAATAGAAGATGAAATTTATTACTTCTGTCTTTTAGCTTGAGTGTGATAGATTACATCTAACAACCATTTAAAGAAAACATTCTTTATTTTGTTAACTGGCTCTTGCATTGTCTAGTAGGAAGGCTAAATGGATAAATAAGCTGTATATTTATGGAATATTGTTATGTTCCATGTTATGCTCACTGCACACAAACCACGCAATTCTCCCATAAATGTGTGAATATCCCCCAAGTGACATTCCCCCAAAAGTCATTAAAGAAATTCTTTTTGTTAGACAGTAAAACCATGCAAGATGTAACAGTGCAACACATATGTGGTAATGCAGACACTTCCAACAAAGCATAGCAATAATCAGAGCACACAGGCTTTACTATTTTGCTAGCATTGAGTTTTCAAAGGAGTCCAGTACTGGCATGATCTGTTTTATTATTGAAATATAGGAGCAAATGGATGAATCATTCAAAAATTATATACAAGAGGGACCAGAAGTTATTGAATTTTTTCACAGTGCAATAGTAATTACAGGAGAGTACAGCGGTTTTGGTGGGCAGCAAAATCGAATTGGATTCTCTTGTTATTGCTCAATAAACACTGACAGTGTCATGGTAGGACACACTGTATGCTGGTCATGAAATTTAGCCATGTTGACTTGACATTGTCTCTGTCAACTTATTCCTATGTCTGGCACATTCAACTAATGTAATTTCAACGTATCACAAGAAAATAATTTTTTCTAAATAACTGTCATTCACTTAGGTTGGTTTAAATTTTACATACAAACACATTTGTGTACACAAAAAAGGACAAAACCAAAGAAGAAGGAATAAACAATCAGGGAAGTGTTATGTTAATAAGAATGGATACCAAGTAACTGGAACATAATACCGTATATTTATTTTGTTGTAAAGGCAGGGGATAAAAGAATGGAGGGGAGGGGAGGGGAGGAGAGGAGAAGAGAAGGGAGAGGAGGGAAACAGTGATAAGGCAGTTAAGCAGCTAATGAAAGGGAAGCCGATGCTTGAATGATGCAAGTGATTTCTTCATTTCAGTTATCATTCTAACTGAAATCTTTAGTAAATATAGGTTTGGAGGATTTTTGCATTTTGTGTAGCATTATGTTCACACACTTGTCTTCTTCAATGAGAACTCCTCTGCTGGGAACAGCAGGACTTCTTTTTATGACAATAAAAACTCAGTAAAGAGACAGTGTTCAGCTGTCTGATAAACTTGAACTGCTGGCAAACCCTGGTGGAACCAAATCCACTCTGCTTAACAACAGGCACTGGAGGCATGACCCTCTGGATTTAGCTCTAGCCATGTGACTTGAAGCTGGGAGGCAATTCAGATTCTGAAGGGATGAGTAATCCATTGGAGAAGTTCCTCTCTGATTTACCATGGAGCAAATATGCTTTTTTCTAACTGCTTAAGATTAGAAAGGATCAGATCTGTGCCTGGGTGTTGCTTGCAATGAAAAATGGAGCTAAATTAGAATGTCTTCTTCTCCCTGAATTTGCAGTTCTGAGAATAAGGAAAGACAGGAAGAAACTGTAGCAACTCAATAGGCTGTCTTCATAAAATGTTTCATAATATCTGCTGCCACTGATTAAAAAATTTGTATGACATAATTAGGATTTTTCCACTGGATTTCACTGTACTGGTGATCATCTGGAAACATGAACTCACTCCAATATCAGGATGCCTGCCTTTTGCTGATAATTTTTTAAATTCAAAACCTATGCTGATGAAAAAATATGACACAATTACTTCCCTAAAGCTGAAGAGGGATTTGAAGAAATGGCCATTTATCTGAAACAAAGATAAATAATCTCTGACTCAGAAAACTGCTGAAGAATTACATTTTGTATATAACTTTACTTACACAAAGTATGTCATGGGAATATATAATATGTACTTCTTTTCTCTTCTCTTGCAATGTGATTTAAGAAGATGTCAGTCAAACTAAAGAGCAAAATGAACATAACAATGTTCACTAAGATACTAGACATTTATATTTTGTTTGTGGCAACATCGTTTGGAGACTTATACAGATATATTTTTGCTTCATTTGTCTTGAAATAGATTTCATATGCATTTACAAGTGTTTGGAGCCATTTAGTTTAGTTTTAGAAAAATGTTTTGACCCTGTTAGGGGGAAAAGAATTAACTCATTTTTCAACAGACATAAATAACATTACTTATTGGACTCATTTTTCAAATTCAGGCAAAACAGATTCTCTCTGCTGGACCTAGACCAGTCCAGCTAAATAATATTTTTTTTCATAGTCTTTTTTTTTTTTCCCATAGGCTGTGACCCTTGTATATTTAGTTACACCATTTTGTCCTGCATTTATAGAAAACATTGATCTTTACTAATTTGCTAGACAAATAAATTTTGAGATTAACCTAAGAAGGAATTAATTAATAGGTTAATTGTAAAGAACCCCAGATTTTGATTACCTTGTGCATTTTTTAACGTTTGCTTATCCTCCAACTGTTTTTTTTCCAATGTCCTTTATTTCCGGGATCACTCTCTGAGAGCTTTCCCTTATTGTATTTTCTCTGCTAGAACTTTTTTATCTTCTTTTGATATAGAAAACTACTCCAAGGCCATGGGGCACATTATCAAGTGTAATGGAAGAGGCCTAATAATGTTTGTGGACCAAGACTTAGGGTGGACTTCAGACACTTTGAGCAAGTGCTAGTGCCCTCATTTAAAGTAATGTTCACAAAGCAGATCTTCAATGACAACAGGAAATATCTCTCCACTCTAAACTGCAGAACTTTCCAGATACTGAACTTGATGCTGTGCATATGCATGAGGCACATGAGCCATCTCCATACATTACTAGATGTGCCTGGGAGCATAAAAATTAGTCTGCAATTATTTTATCTGGTAATCATTTTGAAGTATTTTACATAAAGAGGTTTCTGAAACAGAAAGAGACCTATCAAATAGAGGCGTTGTCCATTAACCTCTGGTACCAATGACTCCTATACTGATCGATCCAGAATTGTGCAAAATTGAGAGGAACAAGCAGCTTGCACTTCAGCTACAGTGCTTTGCAACTCAGAAGCCCTAGTGCCCTTCTGGAAAATAGAAGCTGTAAACCTGAGGCTTTCCAGTTGAAGAGGGCTTCAAAAAAGTGTCACCTTAACCCCTTAGAGAATATACAATGACTACAAAGGTACAAAGGAACTGTCATTGTCTCCATAATTTCAAAAGTAAAGTACCTACAACTGCATTTTGTCAAGGGCCTGATGAAGGTGGTTTGGTTGTACTCAAAACATGTCTGGCAGACAGGAATTGTGAATCATGTTTCTGGATCCTGAGGAAGTTTCTGCAGGAACAGAGCACTGCTTCAGCAGTTTGCCTTGTTTCAAAACCAGGAATGTAGGATACAAAACCACATTCTGCTTGCACAGTAATGTCCCTTATATGTGCATACACCTTAAGCTTTATGGAACCTCTTTGACAGAGTGTTTTGAACATCAGAATATTCTAAAACAATGTTTTGGCTCTGACCTTGTATTTTAGACAGGAATTTAATTGGCAAGGACTCGTTCTGCTTATTGATCTTCAGGATTTTTTTCTTTCTCTCAGATTTTAAATAAGAGTCTATCAATGGAATCTGTAAAACACATTCATGGTTGTGGCACAGCTCAAGTTTTCGTGATAATCAAAGGTTCTCAATAGCTAATAATGTTCAAATGTTATTAACATGGAGCTAATATTTAGCTGTTATACTAAACTGAATTTAGTTGTTAAACCAAACTGAATCATTGCTTCTTTTTTCACCATGTTGATAGCTGTGAAGACTTATGATTGCTCTCTGGGGAGGTGGCCTTTGAACTGATTCCAAATAAATCTTGTCAGAAGGAAAAGATGATTGAGATTCAATCTCAGTAATTTCCAATTGTAAACAAATCTGGACAATAAACAAACTCAAGATAACGTGATTAATTGCCAAATATAGCCCAAAGTAAAAAAGATTAATTTAGAGCTAGGGACAGATGTTGAAGAATCTCGTGTGGAAGAAACGACATGAACCCAAAGTGCTTGTAGATTCTCACAGTGAAGATTTTTTGTTTTGAAAGATAGAACTTAAACCTTTGGGCATTTAAGTAGAATCTCTGGAATTCATAATTTAAATTATAATGTCACTGTGCTGGGAGGTTATTTATAAACTCATCATTAACATAAAAACTGATACTTTGTTCTTGTTTTGGTATGTCTTTACAGGTTTTGAATTTCAAAACTAATTATAATCTATTAGAAATTTTCCAGTGACATTTAATCAGTTTCATTTTACCTAGTTACCAAAATATGGCTGAAATTTCCCCCTTGGATGTCTTTTCTACATAGAAATAATCAGCAAGATTAATTCAAGGTAAATTAAAAAGAGATTAATTAATTCATGTAAAATGTGTTGATGATCATTCAGCATTAAAGCAGCCTCAGTGAAAATTTCACAGTAGGTTAAACTAAATTAAATCAAGGTCACCTTAGCTCTTAATAAATTACCACTCTAGCCTTTAACATGGTTTAACTGTGCTCTTTAAACATTTTCATTTTCTAAATGGGCAGTATTCCTCCATGTCTTCCTTTAGACAAATCTGATGAGATTTAGTCTCCAGGTATTTGCTTAAAAGCCAACTTCATGATAATGGAATGACTAACAACAAATTGCTGGAAGGCCTGAATACAGGCTTGGTCCTCACAATTCTGATCAACATAAAATGTTGAGACATTCTGGTATATGCACAGCATGGAGAATGTTCTACATGGACTCTCCTGCAAGCAGCCTTAGTGCTCAGTTCATCCTGCTCTCCTGCTGAGTTCTTGTACTGGCACGTGATGAACGCCCCAGAAAATCTTAATGAGAATAATGAGAACACCCTACACAGACACAGGTCTCATAAATAAATGAGAACAGATCTTTTACATGAAATTCTGAAACTTCTCAGAATGATAATTCCTTCTAATTCTCCTGCTCTAGCAAAGAGCAGAATTTCTTATGCCCAGAAAACAACATAAATAGTAGTGATTATTGATGAATTCTGGTGAGAAAATTCTAGTCAGTATAAATTTATACATCTGAATTTCTGGAAGAAACTGCTGAGAGTGCACCAGAAGCATCAATACATCTGAAACACAAACACTGAGTTGTAAGAAAAATAGAGAATACAGTATCTGCAGTTCACCACCTGTTTATAGGTGAGAGCTACCCACACTGCAGAGACAAAGCTCTTGCCTTCTCTTTTGACTATTGCACAGTATTTTAAAAAGACATTCATTAAAAAGCTTCTATATTATAAAATATTACCAATGTTTGTGCTTAATAAAATTGACAAAACTTGCTACTCCAAAACAATAAAAAAGATCATATTTTATTCCAAAATCTCCAAATGCTCCAGAAGGAAAAAATTAAGTGGTCTTAGTCTCTTTCAAAATAATAATACGTAGGAAAAATCTCACACATTGCGCTGCTGACAAGTTTACCTTCCCTTAGCACTGATGAAATCTTCTTCCTAGTCTCCCAAGTGGCTGTCATACCAAACCTCACATCAAATAAATGTTTCTGCCTTTTTTTTTTTTTTAAGAAATCATCTTTGCTTTGTAAAATATATTAATAGACAGAATCTGCAAAGCACTAAAACAACCTCAGTAATAATCCAGTCTCCACACACTTATAAGATACATAATGAATTTACCCCCTGCAGTTGTTGAGGTTTTCATGTGGTGGCTAATATATGGTATAGCATTGAATAGATACTGATAGTATGATGAAATGATTGCTCTTTATGCTAGAAAATGGTTGAGAATCGCTATTGTATATGAGAATCTCTATCATTGCAGAAGTAGATTAAAAATCTAGGTTTTCATTCCATAAAGTTCTTGCATAGTTTGTCCATATAAGCAGCATTCCAACTCTGATGAATGTTAATTTCAGTTTTCACAGAAGTACAAGTTCTTTAACTAAACAGTAGGTGTAACAGTTCCCACATCAAAGTAAGTTTCACTCATGTCAAAGAAAGTTTCAAACTTCTAATAATGTATGAGAGCAGATGCACAAATTATGTAAGTCTATTTAGGACACATCTATTTATAAGGAAGTTATCATGAGTGGTTTGGTTTACTTGACCTTGAGAATAATCCAAACTTTTCTCTAATTTAAAAAACAGTACATATAAGAATAGTATCAGTTTCATTAATTTTCACTTTTCATCCTCTTGCAACACAGTCTCTCTATTTCTACCACATTTGCACATCTGTGGGCAGTAAAAACATTCAACTAACTGTATTATAAATGCAGTATGCATTTGTTCCAGAGTTTTCATCCAAGAGGGCAGTTGGAAGGTAATTAGAAAAAATATAATCAACCTTTGATCCATTTAGGTTTTCTTTCTGTGATATTAGCCTTTAAACAAACTAGAACATGCATAAGTGTGCAGCTGTTCATATAAAGAGTATGGTAGATAATCCTCACTAGAGAATTTAATCTGTTCATTCCTTAAATTTCATTCCAAGTCAAAAAAACTGCTTATGTGTGCTTCCAAATACATTTGTTATGAGATAGAAATAAAAATGGAGCTCCCAGAATTCCTGTGGTTTTGTTTGTGGTTTGTTTGTTGCTTTTTTTTTTTTTTTTTTTTTTGACGGTTGGTAAATTTCAATTTCCATACAGATGTCAACTTTGACATTTAGGAGAGGGAAAAGAATAGGAAAGCATTCTAATTAATTGCTTGCAGTTCTACAAGACAGTGAAATTTAGTGCCTTCTGCACATTGCACCATTATTTATGAAAGGTAAAGTAGTGCTTAAAATTCTGTTCAGATGTGGAACATTCTAAAATTGCAGCTATATTCAGCTTTTAAAATTGCATATTCTCTATCTGATTACTTTTATATCAGGGAAATGTTGAAGGGTTCTGAGCAAAATCTAAGAACATGGGAATCTACTCTATTCAGCTTTTGAAGGACGAGTGAAGATTTAGTATTTAAAGTTTTAGATAAGCTCAGAATGTGTTAATCCTTTTCTATTTCCATTTATCAGAAAAAAAATTAATATTCTGTGCACTGGGTAAGAACCACTGGCTTCATCTGCATACAAAACAGAGAAAAGTTATCAAGTTCCAATTCAACTACACATGACTTAGGACTTGGTCTGAACTTTCAAATTCTCAATTTGAGCAAATATCTAAAAACAACACCCATAAAAGAATAAATTTGCCTTTTTCTGAAAGCTAACTATTCTTTTTCATAATAATATTTTGAAAACACTTACATAATAAGTTTTGTTTGAAAAGCCAGTTGTGAAGAACTGACTTTGCACAGTGCTGCTCATGAGCTGAGAAACATCCAGTTGAGAATATTTGCCCAGTGATAACGTACAACTATATTAAACAATCAGTATAATTAATGTAAATGAAAGCCACAGAAACACAGTTTTTGGATAATATAAACTTTGTAGGAGGGTGATGGGCAGGAGAAAGACCAGTGAGAGAAAATTTTTAGTGCATTATTGTTTTACACTATATTTGGGGTTTTGATGCATAGAAGAATTCTTTTCTCTCATGGCAAAATCTTTGGTTTAATATACTGGTTCTATATTATGATTACCACTTCCTGATCTATAAATATTCTGTGTTAATTAAATAGCAATAAATTTTTGATAGCATGGATTCTACCTTTTCTTTCTGTCAGTTGATAACATAATAATCAAGATGAATTAAAGTTTATATCTGAATCCATATCTCTGTGTTCCTGATTAAAGAAAATAAGATGAAAAAAACCCAAGCTGTTCTTAAGTAAATGCAGTCACCCTTATAAAACAAAGTGAGCCGTGTGTGCAAATACTTTCATATAATACACATGATAACCCAAGTTTTATCTTAGCACTTCATTTGTGTTTTCTGTTTTCTTGCAAACAGATTGTTCTACACTTTTCATATAGTTAGCTATCTTTTTTATTATTCTATGATTTAAAGTTTCTACATATGAATAAACAGATATTTCTAAATAAATAGATACATATAACTGCACTTATATTACATGTTCTATATCGTGAATGTAGGATTCTAAATTATTGTATTTACAGTAAAGAGGTGAAAAAACCATGTTCAACAAAATAGTCTGGATGATTAGACTTTCCTCAGTAGGTTAAGGCTACAAAGTTGCATTAGGAGCAACCATATTCACATGTAGTTCATATTTTCTGTGTAAGCCATATAGACCTCAGGTGAGATTTAAGACTTTGATCCTTGTCTGTCATGAAATAATGCAGTTCCACTAGAGTCATAGCTATTAATTTAATTTATACTAGTCAAGAATCCAGAACATATATTTTCTTTTGCTGTGAACTAGTTAAAACACGATTACACAATGGAGAGAGATTTCTCCTGAGATGGACATTTTTATATAACATTTTCACTGGAGTGGAGTTGGGGCAGACTGTGATGGGAGACAATATTTATTAATGTGAGAGAAAACAAACTGAACATGTTTCTCCCTCTGTGACTTTATTACCGTAAAGATTTTCTATGAGGAGAAAATTTTAGTTTTAAATACTGCACTGCCAAATTAATTACAGATCTCTTGTTTTATGAGATAATCAGATTAATCTATGTTTAAAAATTTAGGAAGGTGGTAAAGCAATACCATTTCAGCAATTAATTCTTCAGGAACAAGATTTATGGATTTGATTTACCTGACTTGTCTCACATCTTGTCCCATAGATTCAAGTTAGAAATGTGACAGTATTACAAGTGCCATCTCCCTTTAAAAAAAAACACCAGAAAAACACCCAAAACGAAGCAAACAAAACCAAACTACAAACCACAACTTTCCTGAATCCTTTGCAATAAGGGAAAATCATGTACCTGATGTCAAGTTTTGATGCCGTGGATCTTCTTTTACTGGTGGGACACATTAAAAAAAGATACATAATAAATTAATCTACAGTTTCAGGCCAAAATACTGAAATAAATTTCAAAAAGGAATATGTTTCTTTCTTGGAATCATGTCTCAGATAGCGATTTCTATAAATCAGATTTTTTTAAGCCTGGCTCTCCTAGTATGTCATTTAAACAGATAAATTTTCTGTGCAGTAAAACCATATAAGCAAACTGCTTCTAGAGAGCAGTTGAGTCAACTTGTACCAATGCCACTATTTTCATTTGAGGTTCAGGATTTCATTATACAAATTTTATGTGCAAGTCACTGCATTTAACCAACGTAGAGAAGATATTTATGACTTCAATAACTTTCTTAATAAAATATTGTAATTTACTGCTATTAATTATGTTTAGAGGTATAGCAGAAACCATTTCTCCCTTTGCATATTACTGTGAGGAAACAATCAAGGCAGTGCTGTGTACAAGAGATTAGCCAGAACATGGGTGATCATGAAGTCTGGCATAGGAAAAAAAAAACGCTCCTCGTTATCAGCGTGGTTATTTTGCAGCATGAAGCTGATGACCTAAGGCATCAGACAAGCTGTGGAGATGAACTTTGCACTCCCTCGGTGGGGAGCACAAGGGCAGACTGAGTGCGGACTGCTAATCCTGGGCTGCAGTGCTGGGGGCTGCACAGGTCACAGGGAGGGCACGGCTGCAGCCAGCTTGGATGCTCTGATGTAATCCTTGACGCTCATATGCAAAGGAGGCACCAGACATTCAATTACTGGGGATTTATGAACAATTTCATCATTTTGGCTTACTTGCATGTGTGTAGAAAGACTAAAACAGCTCCTATTTCCAATCCCATAAAAGCTCCCAAACCTGAATGTTTGAATTTTTATTGCTGTTTGTGGAGATTTTCATCCCTTTATTACCTTTAGTTTTGTCATCTTTCAGAGGTTTCTTCTCAGTTGTTTTTTCTACAAAGAAAAAGTAGCACAGTTAAAGTCTGGTTAACTGACTGTTGAATAGATTTTACCGAGAGTTTTCAAGTAAAATTCTTTGAGAATTAACACAGATATTTTAGGAGTTGCCTCAAACAGTAATACATGCAAATTTGCAATCTCATACTATTTTTATTGTGATCGTCAACATGCATATGAACAAATGGAGTAAATTCCTACCTTCTTTTTCCTTAGTTGTCTTTGGCTTTTTTGTTGCTAGAAAGATTTTTGAAGAAATAACATTAAGTGACAGGCATCAGAAATACAGGGCTTTTAGGATAAGTACATTGCACAAAGATTCTCTCCCTGGTAATTTCCCTGGAAGAATTACTGTAGTAAATGTTTCTCCTGACATGTTTACAATGTCTGTAATATTGCAACAGTGCCTGCTACGCTTAGTGGCAGCAGCAGTTCTGGGCTTTGTGTAGAGTTGTTAGAAATTGTTTGAATACTGCTGGATGCAGAGCACTTCAAGAAAGCCTGATAAAGACTTCAGCATTTGGATTCTGTAATTCCCTAACTACTGCCAGATTTACCTATCTGTTTGTGGCCAAAATACACTAGGGAGGGCCTCTGCCCACTGCTTGCTTCTTACTCTCACAGAGTGATCTCAAATCTCTGAAATGAATAAACAAACAAACATGCCCAGGATATGGAGTTAGTTGGACCTTTAGGGCTGCCATATGTGACCATCCAGAAGTCCTGCAGCACTAGATTGTGATTTGTTTTATTGAGGGATGTTTTTCCTGGTCTACATTCACTTAGAGTATGCGCTGTTTCCTTTTCCACATCCTTTCTCCCCAGCTGCAAATGCGTTTGGTCTGTGACTCCGTTTAACAAGGCAGACTGCAATTAAGCAAAGTATATCACTTCAGGCACCTGAGCCCGTTTCAGTATTCCCTGTTGACTACAGCAGAAAAATAGCTGGCTGCCTTCAAATGATTCATTTGCATTTTGCATCATCCAACCAGTTGTAATAATTCAGTGTCCTCTGGTGCATGTGTCATCTGATTCACACCATCTCTTCCAGTGAGGGTCACCTGTGTCTAGCTCACCAAAACGTGCTGCAGAAGGTGGACAGTGAAAATCATGTAACCAGATGAACAGAAGAGCCTGTGGCAGAGAGCTGTGTAGCTGCACTGCTGTCACTTCACCCATGCTGCTTTATGTTATCACTGTTCTTTGCTGGTGAGCAACATGCATTAATCAACACTGGTATATTCATTAGTTCTTTCCATGAGGCATACTAGAAAAATGTAATATTTACCTGATGCTGGGGTTTCAGCTGTTGACTCTCCAGAAGAATAACCAGTAATGAAGAGAAAAGGAGGTGGGGAAGGGAAGGAAAAGAATGAGAATTTCAGTACCATGTTTTTTTCAGGGCAAGCAAACATTTAAATAGATCTCTTTCATCTGCAACTTTTCTGCAGGGTATTAATTTACAAACAAATGTGCCTTAACAATGGGCGTGTATGAAGAATTTCACACTGAAAGCTAAGAGTCTCCCTCTTTGAAGTACTATAATCCAGCATGCAATGATTCCTGCAAATGCAGACACTCTGCCAATCAAAGCTTTCCAGCAAGCAAATATTTAAACAGACTTATTTTTAAGTGTGTCTTCAAGGTTATAGCTGACTACACTATTTTCTAAAAAATGTATTCAGTTTAATTGTCACGTCTCTTTTCCTGTGGTCCACACTTTCCAACCAAAGACTGACACTGACCTTGAATAGCTGGCATTGACCCCTAAGTGCCTCTCCCACACTAGCAGTTTGACTTGCCTTTTAAGAATAAAATCTCTTGGGGGATTTTGACTACATCTTTCCACGCCACCTAGCACAAGAGAAGCATGTATTCCTGTGCTGTTATAATACCCAAAATAATTGATGAAAATTGGTCAATCCAACGGATAGAAATTCTCTGCTGTAAATCATCATCACTCATTTTAAATCAAAGAATTAATTACATTGTGATTTTGAATTTAATAACTTTTTTACCCACGACTACTTCATTAGTCCCAGTTTTATGTAAGAATACAATTTGAAAGAAAAGAAAGACCTTGCTATCCAAGAAAAACCTCTTTTCCTAGAACTTAGAGCAGGACAAAAAAGGAATAAGATCATAAAGCATTTAAGGGTTTTCCTTTGACCGAGTTATCTCTTACTTTCTTCATGCTGAGTTTTGGCTTCATATGAACATGAACTCACACCAAGGTGAAAATGTTTCAGTCAATGTTTTTCCATCAGGAAGACTGAGCAATTAAGCATCATTTTCCCTAGCACATCCCAGGAAACTTTCACTCAAATCTTGGCCCATAAGGAGACCTGTAAATGTCAGTGCTCAATGCTTAGGCACCATGGGCATTCAACAAAAGCCAATTTTGCTGCTACTAAATGCTAACATGCTAAAGTCCTTTAATATTTACCTTTCTGTTTATGGTCTTGCTCTTAGCTTCTGAAAGATGTTACATTACTGCATTGTGACCCATGGAATAATTATTACGTTTTTTTCATTTTCAGAATAAAAGACTAAGATTTTTTTCTGAGGTGCTAAATATAGGGAAGGGTTTTATGCTCTCACTTGTTAATTGAGGAGATCTCTCTCTGATGGATCTGGATGAGCCCAGTTACTAGCATGTACCCTAATTTGGGATTAATTGATTTCCTTAGTCAGGCACGAGAAGGCTGTTGACCTGAAGGGCAGTTGGTTTGACCATCTCTTGCATGAAATGTACGGGCCATTCCCTCTTCTCAATGCATCAATAAACAGTTTATAGCTGCATTCCCCCATGGTCCAATTTCTTTACTAACTTAAACCACATTTGCTTTCACAGTAAGACTGAACAAGGTACAATGTGTGAATGAATTCAGCCCAGGATAAAGATATTAATTTATTTTACATTCCCACTGGACCTGAACTCCAAAATCAGTGGGTATGTTGTGTCCATTACTACATCTCATACTGAATTACATGATAGCTATGTTCGTGTTATCGTAAGTACACCATACACCTGGATAAAAAAATACATGAAGTAAAGCTATGTAGACCGCTATAAATAAAGAAGGCAGTGATCCAACTAAGTGTTCTCCTTTAAGCAAGGAAAATCAACTTAAAATAGATAGCTCTGGTGTTTAAAATATTAAGGTAGATCTATTCAAGGATGGTTTGCTAAAAATACAGAGTGTATAGGGGACTTACTTTTGTAAATGACTATAGGTTTGCTTGTTGCTTTTTCTTTTCTTTTTTTTTTTTTTTTTTCTTTTTCTTTTTTATTTTTTCTTTTTCTAAAGGCACTGTTAACCTTTATAATCACTTCAAGCAGCAGAATATAAGCTCAAGAATGTGGTACAAACATCCCTCTGCAAAGGTCAAGGGAAAATATCCTGGCTATTCCTTATATTCACAATTTCCCAGGGTAATATAGCTCTTGATAAGAAGGCATTGTAAACAGTGATTTTTGTGATGAAAGCATAAGGAAGTAGTCACTTAAATCTGTAATGAGCCTCTAACAGCAGTGAGTATTATCACTGGGTCTCTCAGATAAATCACTGCAGAAGACATTACATGTCAGTGGAAAGATCCAGTGAAAAAAAGACTGAACAAAAGTGAATAATAAAATTAAATAGAGAAAAATTTTCTTAAAATACTGACAAAAATGCAAATAAGTTCATGGATAGCCTCACAGGAAGTAATGATTCTGCAATAATAATTTGAAAATGGAACATTGCAGTTCAGGACAGAAGGAGAACCTTCAATGTAGGCATATTTCAGATGCCTTGTCCTCACACTTTCACTATACATCTAGGGTTCAGAGTAACACTGTTTTCCTTCTTAAGGATGTTTAAGAGCAGATATCCATCCTCTCTAACTTTAAGCACCTAGCACAAGTGACTGGTCTGGTTTAAGCGAATCATTTTGCTTTGCCTTGTCATCAGCTTACTTTCCATCAGAATAACACATGGTTTAGTCTTGATGTGCCAGGCAGAGCACCAAAGAGAAAACACAGATCCTGTGCCAAAGAGGCAACGACTAATTCATCTGTGAAGGTCCATACCTCAGCATTTTCACAATTCAAAGCACGCAGTACAAACATTGTCCTTCTGGTTTTTGTCTGACCATGCTTTGCAGTATGTAATGTATAATGATTTGCCACAATAAGCATAGATCCCAGCCTTCATCTGTTCAGAAGCCTTCCTTAAAAATGACCTTAAAAAGGTCATTATCCCCTGATTTCAGTGAAGGTTCTTGCAATGTGATAAATTCCCCTTGAATCCTCCTTAAAACTAATCTAAATAGGAAATATTCCTTTCTCTTCTTTAATTTGATTTAGGTTTTTTTTATTAAAGAAAGCTTTTATTGGAATGAGGCCAACAAGATGCTTAGTGAATTAATGATGTAAGTAATTTCCAAATGGTAAAAAGAAGTAAGGAAAAGGTTGTCTGATTCAGTTATGCTACGTGCTATTTTCTTATTTTCAATAAACAATATATTTACATAAATATAAATGATACACTAAATGATAAATCTACACTCATCTAAAACCACCAGAATACCAGTTTTGCTACCAGTGTAGTTTACGTTATTTTCTAGGGAGTAAAACTGCAAACAGAGTTTGAATCTTGCAGTTTTCACAATATTGCATTATAAATGTGCTTGGTGTTGTTGTGTTTGGCTGTTAGTAAGCAGACAGAATACAAGAGTATCTGTAGCATAAGCAAGAAAATAGCATTATGTAACATGACAAAATTTCAAAAATGCAAATTGAGAAAGCATGCACCTGGAAACAAGGTTTATATTCTGTAAGAAATAAAGTCATTGCACGTACTTGCAGTGTATTTTGGTTTGACTGGGAAGCAAAAAGAGTAAAGAAAATTGGTCAAAACAGTCAGGTTCAGCACAATATTGTTATGGCAGAGAGTGTTTTTATTTGTTCTATATGTTTCTGTGTATCAGAACATGTTTTTTACTAATCTCACAGTAAATTAATAACAATCTAGTAATGAATGTTAATAGTAGGGCTGTTCTCATTTACAGACTGTAATTGTTTTGCTAGAGTTAAGGATGACTAATATTAATGGTAAAAATATTAATTCTTATTTCCTTTCATGAAGAAGCAAGGAGCAGACATTTTTTAAACTCCTGATGATAGTCCACAGTGAAATACTCCTTCTTATACCAGCATGAATTTTGCTCTGTCTTGTACATCTTGTACAAGTGAGACTGTGCATGAACTCTGATATCAGAGACATTCACCACAGATGATGGACAGTGCCAAATCAAGATCTGAATAATATATCATATAGTACCTGCAATGGATGAAAATTAAAATATTGCTCATCCTGGGAGGCTAACTCTTTTGTGAAGCCCAAATAAAAGGCAGATATCCACAAATAGAAAGATGGAGCCATTTAAAGTAAGCAGTGTCAGAAAGCAGCTCAAATTCTTTGCTGACATATTCCTTTGACATCAATGAAATTACAGAAGGAGAAATCTGACCTTTGATATATACATTTATCTATATCTTAAAATGACGACCAGCATTACAAGTATGTACTGTGCTACTTAGTTTGTGATATGGCATGTCAGGAATATTCTATATATCAAAATAGATCACAGGGCCATGGTTTTGACATTTGTCATAGGCAATTGTATTTCATTATTTCTTTAAATAACATTTTCAAAATACATTTGCAAAATAAATGCAGGAGTGCTTACCTGGTTTTGTAAGGGGAACATCTTTTTCATGTCTGACTACTTCATGCTCTGGAGATAATAAAACAGCATTACAAAATTGCCATAATGTTTCTAAGTTACATTTTGCACTGGTGAGAAACTCTTTTGGTTGGCTTTTTTTTTTTTTTTTTTTTTTTTAATAAGAAGTATTGCATGTATGTTTTTTAGGATAAAACATTTCCTTTCTCTTGCTTCATGCTGTTATTTTGAAGAAAAAAACTTCACAAATGAATGGTTATTACAAGATTATCTACTGAGGGATCTGCCACAAAATAACAAAGTTCATTAGTACTGCACATAGCTGCACAAATACAGCTACTATTAGTGCTGAGAGTCATGCATGTGTCTTAAGGGCGAAACAAATTAGTAGGGTCTCCTATATTTTCTTCTGCAATTTTTGTCTATTTTCAGTTTTTGTTATTGGAAAAGAGAGTGTAGAGTAAACTCATTCACTCATCCTTTGTTCTTGATTCAGATATACTTGAGCTAAATCCCCAAAGTCTTGGACGCATGCTATTATATATTAATAAATCATATTTAAGTGTGGAAAATGCTTCTCATCTCCACATGCTCTCCCCTCCTTCTATAATTATTACTGAAAAAAATTATAATTTATGTTATGTTGCTGGAAATAGAAAAGTTGAAGAAGGTTTTTGGGTTTTTTTTTCAAATAGGTCTAACAAACAAAAGACAGACTTAGAAAAAAACCCACCACACAGATCTCATAGCACAATAGCAACTATGCAATGGAAACTGGGGCCAAAATACATTTTATGGCTGTGGAATCAATAGACAGCTCTGCCTTGTTTCCAGGTGGTGTTTCCTACAGCATAAGGACTGTACATCACTTTCCTTTTGAGAAATGAAGACTCAAAAGTATACTGTAAAGTGGACAGTGCTGAAAGTGTGAATGGCCTCTGAAACAAGGGCAACATGCCTCAGCCTTTCTGCTACTCAGATGAATAATTGAACTCCTAGTAACTGTGGTTTCAGGTGGGGAAACAAGTCGGGAAATGCTGAGATGAAAACATCATATGAAATTTCAAATGGAAAACTCTTTTATGAAGCATGAATGAAAAATTGGTTCAGTGAAGAGTGATTAATTTCCCATATCTTGACTTTTTTTGATAATTAAATTATTTGGAGAACTGACAGTTTTAAATATTATTATTGTAGTTTAATCTGCATTCTGAAAGTATGAAAAATATAGAAAATTAACAAGCAGGCTGTGTGGTAAGGTAAGTTATGGACTCTTCAGTTCTTTCTGACTGAGAAGAATTCAGGATGCAGTTATAGTAAATTAATTTCTATTTTTCTTTTTTTAACTTAGCAGGAGCATTTATTCAACCAGGCAGTTTTTAACAGTGACTTTTAAAAGACTTGTAAATCCTATAGGAATGTTTGTTGTTGGGACTTTTGATATGGGAAGCCTAGAATGAATTCACTCCTGCACTGAAGCAATTGATTATGCCAAATAGACTTCTAAATAGCAATAACAAGAGAGTATGTTAAATGAAAAGAATGGAAGACATGCTGGCAAAGACATTATAATTTTAAGCAAAACTAGAAATTGCCAAGGGCAAGTTTCCTTATGTAAAAGTAAAAAAAGGCACACATATCCAACAATTTTACAGGAGTTTTTCTGATTAACTTAAGAATCACATACTTGTTGGCTTTGCCTGGGCTACAGAAGACAAAAGAGGTTAAATTGTAAAAGTTTGATACAGAAAGAAGAGAAAATATACTCTTTTTCCCCCATTTCTTTTTAACATTCAAACATTTTATTGGAGTTAGTTCTCACTTGTAGCTTGATTTTATTACTCATTATTACTTGATTTTTTTTCCTGTCAGCATTACATTAAAAAACATTAAAAAAATAAGATTGAAAGTTTAGTCCCAAAATTACATTCTCCATAAGACTGATCTAAAGACCTAATCCATCTGGTAACTTATCCTGCCTGATATTTGGGATCCTTCAGAGGTCTGATTTACAGCTACACCTCATTTCATTAGCCCAGCTCTGGCTAATGAGAGGCTGGAACAAGCAGCTAAGGAGCTGAAAGGCCTCCACCTGTCTTCATCATTGAAAAGACAATTCTTAGTAGAACAGAAGCTGCAATTGCTGGTTTTGTTTTGTTCTCAGTTACATATTTCAAAATACTGTAAAAAAATTGCAATGCAAATATACTACACAGATGAGCGCTGAATAGTGTTTAATACCTCTCATCCCCCTCCATAAACCAGGAGAGAATCACACATTCTTACCTGGCTTCTCAGTGGGAGTTGTCTTCTGTTGTTTCATTTTCTCCTCTGTATCATGAAAGCAGCATTAAAATCACAATGTGTTCACATAAGTTCATATAATTGGAAAAATATTTCTATAGGTGATATTATGCATATGGTTCACAATGACAAAATAAATGCTTGTCTTCAGCATCACTATCCCATTACTGCACTGTAAAACAGCATGCAGGCATTATGAGTTCTGACTGCATGGTGAGATCATACTCATGAACAAAGTAAATTACTGGGCCTAAGGTCTCAGGTGCTGGAAAACAGCCACATGCCCTTCAGCATCCTTCAGGCAGCGCTCAGCTGGAAATCATCCTTTTCCTGCATCCATTTCACCTTTACCAACAGCACCTTCCTGATTGTCTGAGTCCAACAGTCTGGTATTAAACAACACTAAGAACCTCTGTTTAGATACTGCCTAACCACAAACACGGGTGGAAGTACCCACATGTGTTTACACCCCCAAGATGAAAAAAATATGGAGGTGCCCAAGCATGTAATAGCTCACAGAGGGACACAGGAGACAGTCTGAATGCCAGTCCATACCATCTGCTGCTGGACAAGCCTGCCTAGACCTAGCTGGACATCTGTCACAAGAGCTTGGAGCAGCCTTCACCTTCTGCTAATCTCATGGGAAAAGCTGCCCAAGCTCACATCCTCTTGAGCTGCATGTGGATTTGCTCAGCACAATTCTCAGATGATGTGGACCCATGTCGACATCAGCCACCAGACCTGGACTTCCTCTTCTCCAAGTAAGTTTACAGGGATAACACTTTCCAATCAAATGGGGTTTGTTTTACCTTGCCAATATCCCGGTCACGTGGAAACTGGGATGTTTATGTTCAGATTTCTACTCTGCCCCATTTGGTTGATTTAAAATTTACCCTACCTCATCCTTCTATAGCTCTACTCCATTTAATGTCATTTTCCATCATTGAATTCAAGCCCCTCTCCTAAACTCTACCTTTCAACAATCACACACATTACTAAATTCTTCTTAAACATGCTCAAGACACATTCAGACTGTATTTGCCATTCCTCTTGCTGAAATCAGTTTTCAGCCACCTGCCTCTGGCCCCTTCCTGTCCACTAAGACCTTTGGAAGGCATCAGGTCAAAGATAACAACGACTGAGTAGAGATCAGGTTGGGCAGATATGCCTTGGTCCCCTTCTCTTGTTTGTTTGGTCTATTTTTAGAAGAAAATCAGTACTGATGTGGTCAAATATACGGAGGGATAAAGCTCTATGGTTTTGATATTTTCTATTATGATATTTTCTGTTATTTGGAAATAAAATATAGCTCTGCATTTCTATGCTTTTCATATGTTTTCTGGTATGTGAAAATTTAATTTTTCTTAATTTGTATTAAATTTAGGACATTTTTATCCCTCTACTCAGCTCTTGTTACTGTCAGTTTCTTATGAAAGCAGTGAATTAAAAATCACTTCTCTGTGTTGTGAATGTCTGTGAAGCTGGAAATTTTTTATAGCACAACCAGTAGGTTGAAGATGCAACTTATTGAGAAAAAGTGTCTTTTTTCTCTGTTAAAGCAGCTTTAATATATAACAGTGCATTTCACTAATTTAGCTTGGAATATTAAACTTTCTATGTATCAATACAGAAGAAAACCCAGTTTGCTGACTTTAAACAAAGGCCCTGTAACATACACTGGATTGATGTACAAGTAAAATCAAAAGGCTTTGCTTTCTTTGGATATTATCCTGACACTTTTGAACACCAAATGAGATATTTTTCCTTTCCTAATTCTGTTGAGAATGTACAGCAATATTTGCTTTGTAACTCTGGGATAATAATTCTATGAGGAAATAAGTAAGGAAATAAGTTTGTGAGTGGACGGCATATCTGATTCATTTGAAAGTAGGGGCAGTGTTTCTTCTCAGAATTAATTTATTCTTGAAAATTGGACAAGGCTGTGGATTTGCCTTCATCTGGGGATGAACACAGTAATTCTCTGGTATTCATTCACCCACCTATTCTGCAGCCTAACCACACAGCAAATACTGGTCTGCTGATCCCACTGGAGAGTAAACACCCTGATGCATTCCCTGGCAGAATTATAGGCGGTAGCTGCTTGGCTTTTTCCCTCAGTTTCTAGCCACTAGTTGTAGCCAGAAGGGAAACTGAAGTAGCACAATATCCAGACTTAAGGAGAGCAGTCTCTGTAAGGGAATACACTTCAAGACATCAGGAAGCTTCATAAAATTCTTCACCACATTCAGTATGAAGAAAAGCAGAGAAAATCATCTGATGAGAATAACACATACTATTTTGACAAGAACAGAAGTCATATTTCTAATTTTTCCTGTATTTTTGTTTACAATATCATGAGGAGCCTTGCAAATAAAAAAAATTAAACAATTTTTAGGACTTTATAAAATTATAAAGAATAAAAAATAAATTTATGTATGTTAAAAAAAATCCTGATATTGAGTAAGCCCAAAGTTTAAAATTCTGAAAGCTTTCATTTATTTGCTCTGCAGGGCTCCAGTTTTGCAGCACTTCAAGCATTAATATTAATTTTTCCCTGATGTACCTAATTTAAATGAAAAAATATAAGGCTGTAAACATTTCTCTGTGTATTGCAGGCAGTTTCAGCAGAATTACATCAGGAATGGATTCCCTTTCTTTACTTGCTTCCACTGACATGCACAAAACACTCTTTAATTTATACTTTTCCCTACAGGATCAATATATTTTCTGAAATTCTGTAGCATTTCAGTCATGTGATACTTCTAAGTCTGATGACAGGAGGTGTAGGAAAAATGGTTTGAAGCTGCACTGAATCAAGGTGAAAAAGGAGGCCACTGTTTTGTATAGAATGAAGCTTTTATAATTCAAGCTGCTAACTCAAGAGCACTCATTGGCACACAGCAGGCAGAAGCACTATTACCACCAGTGCTTGCAGATTAATACTTCCAGTCATCAAATGAAACTCAAAACAGCCACTGTTCTCCAAAGCAACCATTAATCACTTAAGAATAGAGATTTTATGCTAAAGGAAATTTAGCAAGCATTCTCCTATTTTTTTTCCATTCAAGCACTTAAATTCTAAGGGCTTGGAGTTTGGAATGTACTGTATCTATGCTAAAGTAAAATCCTCATCAGTCTAACACACTGGTTTGTGACACAGTTCTCTAATATTTGAGAATGCCTTACCAAGGAAATTTATTTTCCTGCTGCTATGTGGATGAGATTGGGCTAATTGTGCAGCAGGACTGATTTCATTTAGCAGGAAAGTTTAATGGTCATGCCACCCATACAGGTAACCCACTTTCTGGCCACCACTGTAGCCACCAAGCTTGGCTTCCTTGCTAGGACATTCCTGCTTGGCTGAGCTCACGTAATGCCTGAAGCATTCTTCTAGCTGTTAATACACAAAAAGTGATCAATGAGTTAAATAAAAAGCTTGGCCTCTGTGTCTTAGAAAGAAGAGAGAAAAATTATTTCCCTATTGACTCAAAACCAATACATCTTCACTAAATCAGATCCTCAAGGCTTCCAGGAAACCTCAAAATGTCTATGAAAATGCCTAACTTACAAGGTAGAATATTGTACATTAGAAAAATGAATGAGAAAATGATAAAGTGATTTCTTAAAAAAAAAAAAAAGTGGGAAAAAACTAATGAAATAAAGCCTGCTTGCTTATCATTGAATACATAAGGTTTAAATGGTTTATTTAATCACTTATTCACGAGCACTTCATTTCAATGTGAAGTTCAAACTGTCAGCAAAGGTCAAAGGGATGTGGATACTTGCTTTCCAGTCCCCGCTGCTTCTGGAGTGGGGACTGGAAAACCACTCAGAAGTGATGTAAACTGAGCACCAGTAGCTGAGTTTTCTGTGAGGTTACCCTCTTAGCCTTGTTAGTTCACACCAGACACTGCTGTGGATCCTTGAGTGCTTCCTCCTCAAAAACCATGTTTAGGACAGAGCCCTGGTTTGAAAGGGGGACCCTTTGTCCTGCTCACTGCAGCCAGTTTTTCCTTACAGTTTATTACAGTTTACCCAAGTGCACAGTCAGCCCACGATGAGTATTGCTATTCTTAGTTCAGCTCCTGTTACTTTTGAGTTTCAGGAACTGGAGGCTGACTCTACTGCTGAGTATGTACTCAATGGGATTGTAGCTTCTCCTTTTGGGAGGACCACACTCACTTAATGTAATAACTAATTTAATGAAAAGGTTGAGAAGGGTTAATTCCCAGTACACCTCTTTGACGTAGTGCAGGGCAGTAAAGCACTCCTTCCTCACACTCTGGAAAATGGATTTTGCTATTGCTTTTTACTACTCCAGTGAGAAAAGTCAAAGGAACAGTCAAAAACTGTGACAGCCAAATCCTTTCAGTTAAATTTCATTCTCATTTTTTTCCTTCTCCAAGACACTGAAAAAAACCAATGGCACAAAGCAAAACACCTGTGCCTACCTCAAGGAAATCTCCAAGTTCTGCAGACCACAAATATTCTTATTAAGTGGAGCTACGTGTAAGTGGAGGCTACTTTACCAAACCTACCTGGCTTGGTCTGAGAG
Source organism: Sylvia atricapilla (assembly GCF_009819655.1). NCBI lineage: Eukaryota > Metazoa > Chordata > Aves > Passeriformes > Sylviidae > Sylvia > Sylvia atricapilla. The sequence continues at coordinate 51,191,091 of NC_089142.1, forward strand.
ACAGCTTTTTCACATTTAAAGCATTCATGCTCTATGAAAATAAGAACCTCTATATTAGAAGGCTTTTTAATTTTTGGAAGATTTTAAAAATAGAAGATCCTCCTTATAGTTTTAAAAGATGACTTTGCATTACAGATTCCAACTATACTTGAGAAGAATTTTTTGATAGCTACATTTCTCAAGAAACAATGCTTAACTAGTTTTCCACTATAAAATTAAAATAATAAAAATATTTTTTAACTTTTTAATGTGGTTTAATTATTTTCTGTGTATTTTTAGAAATATAATAGAATTTCTAAAATTGTTAATTGCTTCTAATATTAATTGTGATTACTGGTCTTCTGTATAGAAAATTTCTCCTTGATGGTTAATATAGAAATGATGGCAGCTTTTATTACAACAGAAATGGAGTTTTCTTGTACAGAATGACAAATAAATGTTCAGTATCCTGCATAAATAAAAGGGAAAAAAATGCTTCTCTGTGTCCTGTATTTGGCTGGACTGGAGTTCATTTCCTTCATGTTAACTAGTACAGGGATCCCATAAATGTAATGTGAAGCACTAACAATAATGGATATTAGTCTGTATTATAATATGACCAGTATGCAATTTTGTGTTGCTTTAAAACAGTGTGCTATTCAAATTCCAACATTATGAGACAGAAAATAATTCAAGGGAATTTTAGAAATGTTTCATTCAGACTTGTAACTCTGAAGCTCTAAGCTGTGCAGCAGGTGAGCATTGCAGCATACCAGCAAATAAATCTCTAAAACTTGAACCAGAGGCCTGGCCAGAGAATTGCACAGACCCTTCCCCATCTGCAGCTCCCGAGATTGTTTCCCAGTGTGAAGCTGCCGTGGAGATAAAAGGCATAGGTGGGTCTCAGCTGAACTGGAAAATGGTTTCCATTCAAACTGGAACCTGTGAAACATACCTGGTCCCACATTACAGACAGTGTCATTGAAAAGCAGTTTCATAAATCAAAATGTAGCGTGAGTTTGTGTTGATGAATTCCACCATACTCTAAAATTTTTTAAAAATCAGGAAATATCTTCCTTCAGAAAGTTAAAGTAACAGTATTCTATATTGCTTTGGTACTTACTGTATTCATGAGGGTTCTCTGAGGTAGCTAGAAGTAAACAAAAAAAAGGCATATTTTAATATTTTTGTAACTGCAATGCAGAATTTAGTTCATTTTTTAATGATATTTTAGACACATAATTTTTTTTCAGTGAAATCTGTAATGAAGTGTGCAATTGTTACATTGTCTTACCTACACTGTCCACCACAGATGCATAAATAGGACACTTAGCTAAGGAACACAGGCACTCTAAGCTCCTAATTTAGCCAAAATTTTGTACAAACACCTCTGGAATTCTCTGCACCTTTTCTGAGGGCTGAGTCACCCTCACTAAATGTTGACCATATACCAATCCTGGGGAAACTACCTGGCTAAGTAAGGTGCTCACCTACTTAGTGCCCACTAAGAGACAGGGCAAATTCAGACCATAAGATCTCTACTAGAGAAAATAGTTGAGAAAATTTTTCTAGACAGAAAAATAATTTTAGCTTGAGTGAGGAAACAACATCTAGGGCAGTGTAAAGATGAAAATCCTTGACAATTACACCTGCTCTATGAGGCCAATGAATTTCAGATGGACTCAGTGATACTCCGAGAAGCAGAAAGACGTTTTAAAACGTGGAGTAATTTCATTAGACTACTTCTAAACAAAAAGATTTCAGTGTTGGGACTTCTAAATTTTGTGCCATTTTATTTTCTGCATTTTTCCAGAAAAAAATCTCAGATGAGATAAAGCTGAAAACTGAGTGGATACTTTCCATGGATGTAAAGACAACATTCCTCAGGTAGAGAGAGACCTTGGCAGCTGTACCCAATGTCATTATTGGTTCTGCAGAAGGAAGTGAAATGTCAAGACCTAGCCCTCCAGCTGGATTTTTCTTCCTGACTTTTGCTACGCAGCTGTTGTTTTCAAGAGGAAAAAGGCTCTACCACCTGCATGTCTTCTGTGTGTGAGAGAGAGAAATCCCACAGAGAGATGCAGCAGGGCAGGGGATGAGCTGCCTCTGCAGCTCCAGCAGCACAAGCAATAAAACTGGTGCTGTGAGCTACCAGGCTGTGATTCACTGGGCTCCTGAACTCCCCAGCTCCCACTTGGGACAAAAACTGCTGTGCATGTGGGTTTCTCCTTCACTTGTTTTCCCTGAAGCATAAAATCCACTCCCATTTTATATCCAGTCTCTAATCCAAGTTGTTTTTGTGCATTTAAGGAGAGAGCAAAGAACAAAGAACAAAGTGAAAAAAAAAAAAAAAAACCAGAATATTTTTGTGAGTAATAAAGACTAAAGATACAAAGTAAATGTATATGCTTGCTCCAAACTGAGAAATTAGAAATAAGAAATCAAAGAAGGTCGTGTGACAAAGCCACATTTATAATTTTTATGTGTGTAAGAAAACCTTTTTGTAAATTTAAGCTCATTTAACATCCCAAGACCAATGAAAAAGTAGTTCCCCAAGCATCATATGCAGAGGCAAATTCTATTGTAAATGAGTTTCCATTAAATATGTCAAAAATTTGTAGAAGGAATTACTTTTTAATGGTGTCAGAAGACATTGTGAGATAAGCTCAGGTAATATGAATTTCAATTTGCGAAAAAGGAATTTCACAGCAAATATTTAAATAAAATCTGAATATTGCACTGGCAGCTGATATAATGACTTATACAACTAATGCACTAACTATCGTGTCATAGCTCTTTCAGTAACCACCCAAAATAATCAGACCTAAGCCACATATGAAGAGTGTTAAAGACTCTCTATTGACACTGCTTAACAAATTTGACAAACAAACTTTTGTAATAACATCCTTTTCTAAGATCTGCCTAAAATCAAAACAAAACCATTACTCCTTAACTTTCCAGTGAAGCCAGTACAGTTATTTCCCTTTTTATGCTGGTAAATATCAGTCACAGAGAATGTATAAAACAATAGGAACTCAGCTAAAGTTTGGCCCTTGAAGTTTGTGAAATTATCTCTGTTGTGCTTTTCCATCTTTTCTATGAAGGCATTAATTAGACAAACCTGTATAATGTCAGCATAAGACAGACTGAACACTGAGATTACTGCTATCTGTGCTTTGTCTAAAAGTCCAGCTTTCTTATTTCTGACATAACACTCAGAGATATTTCTACCAGATATTTTGATGAAATAATGAATACATTCTAAAGATAAAAGTGTTGGTTATTCTAAAACATATCTATACATTTTCTATTAAAAAAAAGGCCAAAATTAAACACCAAGGTGAAATTTTGAAATGGTATTTGGGCCAAAAAATTAAACCTTTGTGTTTTGCTAACTGTGATTTGAGTCCATTCAATAATAATTTTATCCTTCTTGTGTGTTATCTTATTAAAAAATGCAACTCAAATGACTTACAGACTAAGCAGAAAGTTACAAAATTAAATCCCAAGTCCATTAGATTAATCTTTATAGTGTCACATTTGTCTATAACATGGGTACCTTGATTTTTACTCTACTTAGTGAAAATGGCAAGAGGATAGTCCCAGTCAGACTTTGAAAAACCTTCAATGATATATGTTATTTAGCCTAGAGGGTGAGAAATTAAAGGCTGTGTTCTGCAGCTCTGGGAATCGTACACACTTGATGTAGTATCTTGCACTGAAAGTGCAAACAAGCATTTTTTGTTTTGGCCACTGATGGAGAGAGGGTGTTGGGCTAAATCAGCTCTTGATCTCATTTCAAATAGTTGTTTTCATGTCATTAGGTAGCATGACTACCTACTGGGTAAAAACATACTTACTGTTCACACGGCTAGAAAATTCAGTCCTAAGTAAGTGTTTTATCTTCATTTGTTTAACACTTAAACTGTACTAGAGGAGGAACAAGGTCAGATTTGAATAGAATGAAAACAGTTGGATGTTTGATGAAGTATTTGAAGCTACATAAGAACTGAATCAATGAAATTATCTGGTTCTAGTCTCAGCAAAAATCTGAAATGTCTTTTCTGCCATTCTAAATTAAACTTGGAAAACAGGCTTCATAGATATCTTGCTGTTTTTCACGTCAATTTTTTTACTTGCCAGCTATTCTGAAAGCTGCAAGGATATTAATTATACCATGCCATATTGTTGTAAATTAGATGCTGATACAGGTTCAGAAATTAAATTCTGCATTTTATTGAACCATAAATTGGTGAGGTTAAAAGCAGAATGTGCTTTTTGACCATTACATGTCTATTTTCCATCTGGGCAACAATTATTTGCCATTCAGACAGCAAATACATTTGTGAGTGTGGACATTCTGTAAGAAAAGAATAAGTTGTGCAGGAAATAAAAGCAATGCCAGAACTACTTTTTTCAGTTAAGAAAAACAGAATAATAACACATGCTGTAGCTGGGAAAAATTATTTCCAATTAGATAGTTACAGATGTATTACAAATAAGAAATTTACTTTCCATTAGACAAAGAGCCTGGTTTATTTCCCATTAAAGACAGCACAGAGATTCTTTACCATGTTTTGGACTGGACATTGCATGAATACACAACACACACATAATGTTAATTTGTAACAACATTACAGGCCAAGAGAAAGATCAAGATCAACAGGAATCTTCGAATGAAATTATCAAAATTTGAAATGTATACTTTCCAGTTTATGCATCATGACAAAGTTAAAATTTGATTTCCATATTTAATATGGGTTCATTCTCCCTGAACTACAGACAAACTAACTATTTGTCCTTCAGACAAATTAGTGGACATTACTCCTTCCAAATTTAAGTCTCAAGAACTTAAGAGACCACATCATTGTGTATAATTTAAATAAGACAGTTTTGGTCTAGTTAGGTCAAAGTTTTTCAAACTATGAAGCAACTGTATTATAAAGGAGTTAAACAGAGTAAAATATATTCCTTACATGTCTCAGAAAATAAATTCAGAAAAAAGGGGATTATTAGGATTTACCACTCTGCTAAGGAGCAGTTCCCTACATTTGTGAAGTCATTGTCTGTACTCTTTGTTATTCAAATATTCGCACAAGTTTTTAGATGGGCAGACCTGATCTGTCATATCTGCCTGTGTCTTCTGACTAGATGAACAGCTGGCAGACTGTGTTGCAAAGCCAATCTACTGAGCATATGTCTAAAAAAGCGATTCAAAACCCAGATTAGCTGCAGCAGAATTCCTAAAAAGAGAATGGCTCGTGCTCGTCCTGACCTCCGCTCTACATTAAAAAATTGCCTCAACAGAGTATGACCAAGAATTACCCCGTGGCTGAGTCAAAGTAAAGAAAGCAAGAAGTGTGTGGTGGTGGCATAAATAGGGGAATTTGGTACATAATTAAAATACAGTGCATACTGTATGAGCCTTGTCCTTACAGGACCTCTTAATTCCCTACAACAACCATTTCACATTTATGGCTTGCTTTAAACCTAGTATTCTACAGGATATTTGTCCAGGTTTCTAAACATTAAGGAAGTATTATATCACATTAACATGACAAGTATGAAATGCTAAGTGATTAAGGCTGCCTGAAATATTTATAGGGAAGCAGAAAGCTTGATCTTCTTACCCCTACTCTTAGTCTAGGAATGCTCCTCTGTGTCTGTGCATCTCCACAGACTTCCTTGGATCACTCTATCAGCAGTGGCTGAAGGATGATAATAGGATAAAAGGTTAAGACGAACTCTCCTAAAAAGCCATGGTTTTCCATTATCATTAATACTTAACCACTGATATTAAAGCCTGTAGGTTCTAATAACTTGCATCAGACTCATATTCCTATTGCTACTTTACCCAAAAAGAGCTGTCAGGCTGCTCTTGCAGTCCTGAGAGACTGCCTTATTTTCATTAGCTGAGCAGCCAAGCCCAAGATATCTATCTGCTTTCCTAGAGTTGTCATGTTTGTGTCCTTACTGTTTGGTTTGTTTTATACCTCGGGGCTGCATATGGAAAAATGAACTGACTCTTGGTTTTGGAGGATTTTGTTGTTGTCTAGAACAACTTGTTTTTTTAAGACTTGTTTTTAACTGGCAGTTCAGAAGTTCTTTATATAACAGAGAAAATCAAATAGTAATATAGAAAGGAGGGAAGCAAGAAATTTTATCACGGCATAAATACAATAGAAGTAGCAAAGAAGTACAGACATTTCCAACATTTTTAAATGACCTTTAATAACAGGAATTGCTTCAATTTCCATCTGAGATGCATGCCTTTAGGAATCATCAGTAATGATCCCAATCTTTCTCTGTTTCCCAGTTTGTCACTTAAACAACAGAAATGCTCTGGGAAATGTAAGTTGTTGAAACAGCAATCTTGCATGATGGCACTGAAAACTAGTATCTTTAAAGTACTATAAGTCCTAAAATCCCAGGAGAACAAATCTTCCATCGACAGAGCTGGAAAGAATAAAATTTCAGTCAAATGTAGATGAGGTACATCTGCTGCATTAATGCATTTCATCTTTAGGCACGTGTGGTGAAAGACCTGAAGAGCTTCCTCTCAATATGATCCTCAGCTTCTGACGTTTTCATGTGCTGTTCCCTGAAATTGTGGGATGGGAACATACAGATGAGGGAGAGTATGCTAACAAGCTTTCAATTCTAGAAATATCAGTTTTACGTTTGCATATAGCTAAGGCAAACCACAGTGGAACTTGGGCTGTCCTTATTGCAACATGAATTATTGGCTCACAAAGGGCAACTGAATGAAATCAGGCAGACTGAAGTTTATAGGATGTTAGAATGATTTTTCAGAATATAGATGTTAGTTTATGCAAAAAATGTTTGCCACTTTATATTAAAAATTTGAGACAAAAGTAGCACCTCTTGCTGATTAATTATTAATTATAATTGAATGTTCAGTCATAATGCCTGTTATTGGTGAAAGCTGACAAACTAGCCCCTGGGTCCAGATTCCATGCAGATACTTTGAAAAGGAATTTCTTAGTTGAGATTCTTCTCATCTATGACTGAATTTGTAAAAGTATAATAATGGCTGAAAAGATATTTACATATGTTATTAAATAAATGTTAAATAATAATAAATTAGAAAATAATAAGATGACTATGGAAATCCAGAAAAGAAGAATTTTGGAGGAGAGATTAGTTGATATAAGGGGTGGAGAACATTAAAAATTAATTAGCTTCTGAAAAAATGGACTTTTCCCAGTGTGCTACTCAAATTAACATGGTGATTAAAGCAAAGGGCTAATGACTAACTTCTAGAAGCATAATATACTGATCCATCTTTGTTCCTCATGAAATGCTGCTGATCACTGCTTTTGCTTTAATTACAACTTTGTAAAAGCACATTTCTGCAAATGATGTCTGCATAGATAAGGAAAAAAAAGGTAGATTGACACCAGAAGAACTATTCATTCTGGAATTTCATCTGAATAGAATACCTCTGAGCATTCATTTGCACACATCTTTGTGCAGTGCGATAGAGCAATAGTTTATCTCATGGGGAAATTTTTAGCCAATTAAACACATGCTATGTGGATATGCAGGTGTTCAAGCACGTTATGCTGATTGACAGGTGTGAATGTTTCTGACATGATGCCAATATATATGTGTTATACCTAACTTACAGTCACAACACAGGCCACCAATTACACAGAGCACTCTCTTCAGCAATCACAAGTGTTTCATAATCATTAAAACAGTAGTTTAACTGACTCAAATTTTTAGTAGCAGAGCTGAATAAATGACTTGTACTTTAACACAAGCAAGAACGACTAACACAAGTTGTAATCATAACTGCCATTGAAATGCTATGGCAGGTCTATCAATATGAATAATTTTGCAGGTTTGTTGTTATATAAGACTTAAAAGAGCATAATCTCAATTTTAGCTTGAATTGATTACAAAGCTGTAACTAATGTCAAGGCTTTGGTTAAATCCTACTAAAAGTATTGGCATTTTTTGAAAATACATGGATGCGAGGTAGCATCATTAGTTTTATGTGCTTTAACTGTGAGTACACCAAGGTGTTAGGTAGATAAACATGGAGATTTCATTTTTAAAATGTCTACATTAAATATTTGCATTAAATCCTCCATCTAAGGATAGTGAGAGTGGATATTCAATCAGTTATTAAGATCCACAAATGGCTTACTCCTTCTCTTTCAATGTCAGATTGTTAAAAGAGAAGGAAATTGTTAATTAGCAACAAACAATCCTAATATTCATTGGCGTTTGTTTTATGTTCTTGTTACTAAACCTAAACTATGTTCCCTGTAATAATTAAGTCAGAAATATAAATATCTCCAGACGGGCAAGTAATTGCATTCTGACACAGATACAAGACCGATGAAACACTCTTTGCAGATGCTTATTTCTCTCCATCAGCCCCAAGCTGAGACTAGGGTGAGCAGTTCAGTGCAGATGCCTAACTTAAGACATCTAAATTTGCAGGAGGAAAAGTTTCTTACTGATTATGTCAATCTGAGTATCTAAAAAAATTCTTAAAATTTATGAATTCAGTGAAAAGTCATGAGCTTCATACATTCATTCCTCTACCTGCTTATATTGAATGGGTCATGTCTTATCCCACTGAAATATCTGCAACACAGAAAGTTCTGTCCATCCCTAAAAAGAGTTTGTACAGATCATTATATCTCACATAACCCTGTAAAATGGACATAAATTATTTATACCCTTAAGATAGTTGAGACAAGGCAAACAGAGGTCAAGTATATTTCAGTTAACCGATTTAATATTTTCAGATAATTTTCTTTATTTAATATAAATTATCTGTTCATCAGTATTCCTTGAAAATGCTGGTGACTTGTTATTTTAGCACGGGAAATCAAAGCTCACCAGTGCATGAGTAGCCATCTATTAAATTGAAAACATCTTTAGTCAGGAGTGGATTTACATTGAAAAACATCTTGTCTATAGTTCAAGATTTCTGTAAAGTATTCTCAGTAAAATCACTTTATTTAATTCTCAGTCTGATGCAGGATGGCAACATTAACTACGGTTTGGAAGATCCTTTGGGCTCCATCTTGTGGCTATTTGAGTGATTGTTACCTTTGAGAGAGCTGCCTGCCTTCAGCTGGTCAAAATAGTACTACTAGTTTCAACAGTGTTCTAGCACATGGTTGTATTTATTATTTTCTCATATATAATATGGAAGTTTTGACCCTATTTCAAGGAAATGGTTTAAAAAGTATTTGTAAATATTTGGAGTTTTTTAATCCCTTCGTTTAGGACAAAATGTTCTATTAAGAGGCTGTGTAATGCACTTTGCAGTTATAGGATCAGATAATCTACTTTCTTATCCTTTGATACTTAGAAAATGGCAGAATGAAGCTGTAGTTCATCTTGAACAGGTGACTTCTACAGTTGAGCAGAAATTCCACTCTACCATGACCATTTGCTTCATAAATAAGATGGCTGACTTCCATTTCTTCCAGTCAATTACAAAACTAAGCAGGTCTGAAATCCACCTCCCCTCACTGTTTTTTTTTTGTTTTGTTTGGTTGGTTTTTGATTGGGGTTTTGTTTGTTTGTTTATTTGTGCATTTTCAGTTTGGAAATCATCATGATTTTTATATATATAGAAAAGGGATGCTGCTGTGCCTCGGCCAGTGTGCTTCACAGTCTCTGTGCAGAACAACAGTTTCCAAGCCATACAGTACCATTACGAGGAGTACTAGAAGGAAATTGTTTTTTACTGAATTGACAAAAAGATGTAGTTTGGAGCTTGAATGTACATGGCTTGCCCATTTTCTCCTTTTGTTTGATTTAGTTGTACTCAGATTACATGCATTTTTTTTTACACCACAATGCCTTTATTGAGAAAAAGTTTAAGTGTGATCCCACATACTCTCCTATCAATTTATTTTGATGAAACTTGTCACAAGAATGTGATTTTCATTTTGCTTTTTAAAAACTAGTAAGAGCAAGGTGTCAGAGTGTTAATGCTGAAAATCAGAATGGGAATGTTGCTACTGACAGGCAACCAGTGCCTGCATCTCACTAACTTACAAGTCCTCATAATATCTGACTGTAGGCAGGCCACAGAGCAGATGAGACTCACAGAGGTCTTGAATTAGATATGCTCTCGGAGGGGAGGCAGAGTTTGTTCCCTGTCTCTTGTTCATTAGCTCCAAGGAGCCTGGAGAAACCAACTCCCTGGCAGCTCAGGCTCATGGTCCCGTTTCAACAATGGGAGCGTGTACACGCACTGGTGAGAATGAGCAACCACAGGGATCATATCATGGTTGAATCCTGTTTGGTCCATGAGAAACACAGATGTAAAGAATCTTTACAAAACAAGAATTCCTGACACTGGCTGGAGAGAGGGCTCACTAAGCTTACTTGCTTGACATCCCCAACTCAGTCCGTGTCCTCTATTGTCCAAAATAAATAGGAGATGGGACGTACGAATTGAGAGAAGAAATTCCACTTTATGCAGAACTAGGAAAACTTGAAGTTTTCTTTGATCTGGCTATATTCCAAACAAGGAATTTTTGTAACACTCTGTAGTTATAAAACATTTTTGAAATATGAAAATATTCTTTTGGTTTATACAAACAAAAGAAATTATTAATATTTCTTTCATTTAAAAATGTCACTTAAATGTGAAAAAATGGTGAATATTTCTACATTTCTGTGTACTGTTTTCTGGAGATGCTCTGGAAATGATGAGATTTATATTACTTCACCAACACCTGGGTCTATTTTAATATGTTGGATTCCTTGCTCATAGTGCTTTGAATTCTTAGCAAGAGTTAAAAATTTTTGTATACTGGCAGCCAGATTTGCTCTTGGGAAATTTAGGAAGTGCCTTCCTCATGCAAAGGTTTGGTGCTTCTTGCCCTTTTGGAATTGACAACATTTATACATTTCTGTGACAGCTTCTCTATCCCACACATGTTCAAAGAAGGCATAGCATGATGCTGGAAGGTAAAGCTGACCATTTTCTAAGACTTTTGTCACAAAGTCCTAGAGACCTAACCTTTGAAAGAGAAATAGTGAATGCCTAAATTTCATGCATTAATTGTGCCTCAAGGTTCCTGTTTCTATCATCCATATTTGAAGAAATCAGCACAATATATAATATTTCTCCATCTTAATTTTGTCCTTTTCTGTCTCTTTCCAGCTCCTTCAAACCTGATTTAAGCTATGCACAGAATGTACCATTGGCTGAACACGTCATTCCATCTTCTTCTCTTTTATGATGGCTTGTCGCTCTGTATGGCTCATTATTCTTGCTTTTCTAGATGAGGGTTGTATTTGAATAAGACAAAATAATTGGAGAGAGCTTCATGTAGAGTACAGTGTCTGTGTGCTGCATGATTCACATGAGAAATGGTAAAGCGCTGTTTGAACTGTACCACAATATATTTTGGATAATGAGCCAGTCAATTTAGAGCGCTGCCTGGCTACTTCTATTATTTTTGCAGCTGTGCAAAAATACTGTATCCTTAAGCAAAACCAGTGAACATTACTCTTATTTTATTGCCAGTCATAGGAATACACATGGAGCCCAGAGCAATTTCTTGTGACAACAGAATATGCAGAAATAAATAAAACCTTATCATATTAGGAGTTAGCTAGTAACATGCAATATTTTCCATGTGAGACCTGCAGAGAAGGGGGAAGCTAGATGAGAAAGCATGGCAGCTAAAGCGTGGCATGCTCATTTTCTGGAAGAGGCCTTATTACTTCTCTCCAGTTTTTCAGTTTAGTGCATATCTACTAAAGACAAGAACATCACTGAACTAGTTTTCCTTAGTCATTGGAAGATTTCATTTTTCTGGCTTTTTTTTTTTTTTTTTTTTTTCCCTAGAGTCACTGCCTTCCTTGCTGACAATATAGATTATGATTTCAGAAAACCAGAGGGAGGTTTAATAAAAAAAATATTAATAAAAGGCTGATACCATAAGAATAACTAAAGCTGAATTTCAGTTCATACTTCCATGCTTCTGTGAAATAGGTTGGTGGTAACCAGCAGGATGAGATACAGCCTGAGCCAGGTGCTTGAAAGTAGCCTGCATGTACTTGTTGCAAAATCCTTTCAACTAAGAAATCAAAGGATTATTTTTTTTTAAGTAAAAGAAATATAGAAAAGAAAATGAAATGGAAAAATTGATCAAACTTCAAAGAATGTTCATGAAAAATGCATTTTTCAATCAGTTTTGTTGGGGAAGATTATGGTTTAGGGGGAAGAAAATCCTAACTGGTGAAAAATGAGCACTAGATATTTAAAACAAATTCCCTTGATGTTCCTCTGTAAATGAATGGGCCCATAATTGGTGACAAAGGTGAGAGAAATAGCACCCTTAACAATTACCTCATACTTTTCTTTCCATTAAGGATGTAGCTGTTCATGTTTTTTGAACACAGCAGACATTTTGATATCTGAAAACCAATGGCTTTAAGTGTAGCTGCCAGTTTTCTGATTCTCCCTGCTTTCTGTGCTACTTTTCGTGCCTCAGTTGTTGCAAATTAATCTTTGGACAAAATATCCTGTTTGATACCTATTAAGCATGGTTGTTTTTGATAACTGAAATGAATTTTATTATTCTGTTAAAGACAGAAATTTTGGCTTCACTGAAGTGATTGGGAATTTTGCCACTAACATCAACACAGCCAAGATTTGACTCATGAGCTGATAAAATATTTGAGACCATAATTTTTTTTCCAGTTCAGTTAACAGCTCTGTACAGGGATAACAGAAAAAAAAATAATAGGATTGAAGATGTCTTCATGTATAGACATTTATATCCATTGTTCAGTTATGTGAATTATGCGATTTCCAAATGGCAAAAGACACACCCTACCCCCCATACCAAATCACTCATCAATAAAGAGCTATTTTTTTCTCATTGAATAAAAAATAAATCTCAAATAATCCTAAGAAATATATGGATAAATTCTGAAAATTTTCCCATTGCTCTGTTTAGTGAGAAAGACAACATTTATAAACCCAGTACTCAATAAAGTTGAATAATTTAAAAAAATACCAACTCAGTGCAAATACTTCATTTTTGCTGTTTGAATAAAATCAGAAAAATAGGGGGAAAAAATTTAACTCAGCAAACCTTATACCAAAACACAACAATATAAATAGATATTTAGTGTCTGATAAATGCATTATGGCTGTCTTTAAATAAAAGTAGCATTTTAGGTTCTAATTTAGGGCAAAATTTTCCACTAATCTGTTAAAATATCAGAGAATGACTTCAGCAAAGGTTACATGCAAGCTCCTTATATATCTGAAAAGAGGAAATTAAATATTGCCTAGAAAAGCAACTTCTGCAAAGAAGAAGCAGCCAGGTCAGCATGCATGGTGCACTACAAGTTCTGTTCTCTTTGACAAATCCTAACGTGGTAACAAAGGCCTTTCATTTTCTTCCCAGCCAGAATGATAAAGTGCCTGATACTGGTCTGCATTGGCCTGTTTTATAAAGGAGCTACCAATAGTGGAAATGACAACAGTGTTATCACAGCAGGAGCAGATAAAGTTGGCTGATGGTAGCACACGAGGGGCTGTATGTCATCACAATGCTGTATATCATCCCAATTGTATCACTGAACGAAAGAAACATTTCTCACAGCAGTCACAGCCTGACATTTCAGTCAAGGGAAAAGATTGATTTACCTTTCTTCTCCCCCTCCTTTTTCACTGCAGCTGAAATAGAAACAAAAATACTGTGTTTTCAAACTTGAAGTTTATAGCAGTATCAGTAAAAAGAATTCAAACACCTATATGAGCATTCATGTACATATCTCAAACCATACATTTATTATGCCGTGAAGCAATACATTTCTTCGCCAGATGAAGAAACTGAAGTGTTTCCTCACAGATACCCAGCTCTGCTATTGATGAGAGAAAATTCCAGATTTCTACATTCTCACACATAACTTTAGTCATGGTCATCCTTCCTACCAGACATTGATAATAATGAAAGAGAGAGTCATAGAGTGAATATTTCAAAATCAACAATGAAGGAGGAGGACAGATGGAAATGGCAAGGCATAAAGCTGTAAAAAGGGTATAGAGAAAGGTTATGAGACATCATCAGTTTAAGAGAAATGTGTGCTTTTTTTTGTTATTAGAAATTGTAGTATTAAAAATATGCAAAAAGTAAGAAAGAAAAAACTGGCTGAAGTCATGTTTCTAAGCCTCTGCTGAATATTGAAATTTTTAAGACGTGATTAACTAACAGTCCCACCACTAAATCTCTTAGCATGAGTTTTGTGGGAAGGAAAATGGGAAATATACATAAAAATTTAAACTAAATTAAAAAAACCTGGAATTAGTTCCTCAGTGGAAGCTGTACTGTGTGCCCAATATTCAGTCTCTGGAGATAGATTAAAAGCTCCCTAAAACTCATCCCAGTATTCCAATGAAACGTTGCATACATCTACGAGTGCTGGGAAATCATAACCAAATTTTACTAAAAGGGATGAGGTGGCTAAAATGAGGGTTACCTGCATTTACAGATGACTGCTGCAATGGTGATGGAGATGAGCCAAGCTTATTCTTAAACCCCTTCAAAAATCCATGCACTACCCATTCCCCAGCCTACATTTATAGGACTGAAACTTCTAAAAATTTAGTTACAGATGTAACTTTATTTTGAAATGTCTGTTAGAAGTGATCTTAGTAAGACTCAGACTTAGGCTAGCATTTGCAGGCAAAAGAGAGAGGAATTAAGATTCAGAGCCTTGACTTCCCAGGAAAGGGTGTTCAGCACCTGGCTGCCAGCATGAATGGATTTCATGTGGCACTGGAACTGAAATAAAACAAGAAGTATAACTGTGCCCTCCATTGGATAATGTGCCCTAGTACTGGACAGAAATCAAGGATCATGAGGTCAGAAAAGGATAGATAGATACCAACTTCCCTGGTAGTTACAGATGTTTGCATTTTGGGTACCGATCTCTGTCTCTTCAGTGCTCTTAAAATGAGAAATCATTTTACTTCAAACTGTTCATACATTTGGATAAAAGAAGGAACTGGTTAAACCCTGAATTACTAAAAAGGTATCAATGGCCTGCGGCAAAAATATTCTGATTTCAAAGATTTTTCATGTTTTCTACCACTTACTGTCCTATGAGAATCAGATAAATTTTAAGCATCTAGAGAATGTGCTCAAAATTTAAATATTTCATGATTAGAAATAGTGAAAAACTGGCACAAGGTTTCCAGGATCCGGTCCTCTTGGCAATCACTTCATTTTTTTTATGTAATGTGTGTATGAAAGGTGTGCTGTGCACATTACGCAAGCTGTTGTTACAGCAAACTAGTCTTTTTCTACCCCCAGAGACTGCTTTAGGAACCTCAATGGTTTTTGTAAGGCATACTTACACAGACACTTGTGGTGTGTTGAAGTGATTCTCAAATCAACAGAAACCCCAAATATCTCTGGGAAGGGCTTATAGGTGAACGTGCAGTGCACCTCTGGGCTCCTCCTGACTTTTATTATTTCTGTTATTATGCTGTTATAGCATCTTGTGACAGCTGTTGGAATTTTCACCTTGGCTACAGTCTTTCTGATGGAATGTACTGTAAATATTCAACAATTCTCATCAGACAGAAGAGGCCTCATTCCGACCATTGTAGCCAGTAGCATTGCTCTGATCAAATCCCGTGACTCAAACATAAAATGACAAGGAATAAATGAAAAAGAGCAGAACACTCACTGTCCTTTACATTGCTCTTTCAGAAGTTGAGCAATATGTCTGAAACTGAAAAGCAGCAAAAAGATGGATAGTTTGCTGAAGGAACTTGGTTTGCTGCTGATAAAATGCCAGATTACCTGCTCAATAATGTATAGTAGCTAGGGAGGGAAGGACATGAAACAGAGTGATGAACTAGAAGATGTAAGAGATGCTCTTGGCCATGTGGTTTTTAGCCTTATTATTTGGAGAAAGAACAAATTCTTGAGTCAACTTGTTTTGTTCTTTACTGATGGGATTTGTCTAGTAGTTTTTGAATTAGGAATTTGTACACACAAAGCTATTCAGAGAAGACTCTGTTAGCAGCCTTAAATCACAGTCTGTCTTTTCTAGGTCTATCCAAAACAAATCATACGTTTTCAGTTAATAAAGATAGTATACAAAGCAAAACATTTATCAAGAATATAAATACCATATTCTGGAATTATAAATCTAGACTGACAAATATTCCAGAAACCAGAAATAAGCATTGTCATATTTTAGGTTTTGTGAATAGGTTAAAAAAATCATTACAAGCCATGGAGGACTCTGTTCAAATTTTTTATGTAGGGTGGGAAAATAAAGGCAAATTTCCAGTGGTGGAAAGGTCAGAAAATTGTGATAATACAGTAAGTATTTTGAAGGAGGAAAAAAGTCCAACAAGATAGTTTAAGATGGTTTTATTGTTTTGGACTTTTATCAGAACTTTGATCACCAGCAGTCCTTCAATCTCATACATAGTGCTGTTTTCAAAGGACTTTTTTCTAGCTGTTGAGCAAACAGAAACCTTTCCAAAATCATGAAGATGTCTTGAAAGTGGCAAAAATCTTGAAAACACTGGTTCCTACTCAACAACTGTCCTTTCTATGTAGACCCAGCAACAGCCAGAAACAGATATTTAGTCTAAATACTGTCATAGAAGTAAATTCTTGTATAAATTCTCCCTTTATTTTCTTATAGGAAGCAAATGGTTTCCATCCTGAAACATGAAGCTTAGCTTTATTTCTAAATTTGCAATCATAATTATGAAAACTACATTTCCATAAAGATATCCAGTTCCTCTGTGTCATTTCTAAAGAGCCCTTGACTTAGATTTGTGATTTTCTGTTTTATCATGATCATACTAATTAATCTCAAAGGGAACCTTGAATCTTTCCTATTTCACTTTGTATGAGACTTTTGTTGTTTTTCCTAGGCCACTCCAATGCCACAATGTCATGTGAGGGTTTTGTATACAACATTCTAGACAAGATGCAGTTTTGATTTATGAAGTAGCTTTAGAACAATATATGGATTTTTCCTAATGCATTTGCATATGGAAGGAAGTTTTTCACTGACTTGTCTGCAGCAATACTTAAGTACTTTCTTGAATTTACATAATGAATTTAGAGAGAAGTACTTATTTAATATTTTCCCTCCACTACATATTGCATTCGATTTATTGACACTAAATTTTCCTTGACATTGTGCTGTCTGTTCACCTCGTAAATTCAATGTATCACAGCCGCTTCTGATCCGGGATTCTTTAACTGATTTTGTCATCTGAAAACTTCATTACATTGTTACTTCTATCTTATCCTGTTAATAAAGGAATATTACATGAGTCCAGACATAGCATCATGAGCAATTATTCTGTAAACAAGCTGCAAGATGAAAATTAATCAATTTCACTCTGCTTCCTAATCAGATATTATTTTCTTTAATACTGTAGGTCTTAAGCAGCAGCTACTTGGCTTCTGCAGTAATTCTGATACCGAAAATTTATAAAGGTCTATTTAAAGCATTAAATAAATGCTGTGCTAATTTCTTTATTAATATATTGAAAGCAGTTATTACTCAGACATCGTTTCCATTTCTAGATACAACACAGGCTAGAACTCAGTGGTTTTAAAGATATTTGGTTTTTTTTCTGGATTTAATGATGAATTCACCAATTTCTGGCAGATTTTAAAATTTCTGAATTACCCTGGAGTAATTTAAGTGTATTTACCCAGACACAGTAACTGTTTTGTCTGAAAGTGATTGAAGCTTTGACTGAGTTCTTATACTTATTTTTCTTATAAAAATGCAAGCTGTGTTGAAACAAGATGAAATGCATACTCATCCCATGTGCCAGGTACTCAGTGATAACTGTTCATATGCATGTGCTATGCTGAAGTGAAAATCACCTCATGTAGACAGCAAAGCGTCTGGCATCCACTGAGTTGATACTGTCTTTACCCATCTCACCATAAATTGTCCATCTGTTCATAGCTTGAGAAGAAGATACTGTTTTAAAATATTTAAGAACTATATAAAGTGATGTTTCTCTCTCAGGCCTGCCTAAGAGATATTTTCTCTCCCCTTTTCAGTCTTTTTGATTTGAGAATTTCTCTTATCCATGTCAAGTGAAATCTAACTCATGTTAAGAAACCACAATTAAAAGAGCCAGTATAGTGAGCATCAGAGAGGAGCATTTAGTCTTTAAATTTGCTGGAGCATCTGTTACTTAGAATGAGTTTCATTCAGTAGCAGGAAAAACCTTCCCTGCCCTTTTCCTCCTCTTGTCCACATTTTAATGAACAGGTTTGGAGAAGTAACCTCTTATTCAATTATATTCACATATTCTATCACTAATGAGCAAGAATGATGTTACAGTTGAACTCCCTCATAACCTGCCTATCCCTTTTGCCTTAATGTGTAAGACATAGCTGTTGACCTACTACGAAAAAATTTATTCACTAGATAACCCCCCAAAAGTTTACAGTATTTTTCTCTTTATTATTAGCAATGCCTAAATGAGAATAAACAAAGAGATTTTCTAGAAGGAAAGTATGCAAACTCTAATACATTCGCACTATATGGACTATTAACCTCATGTTCTGGATTCTGCTATGACAGGGTTAATTTTTACAGTAGCCTGAAGGGAGCAGAACCAGGACCCAGAGATAATTCTCTACCTCCTCAGGCCATTTTCTGGGGATGAAGATAGAGATGGATTCCAGGTTGGGTAAGTGGTGGACAGAGAGGTTGTTTATTAACTAGGGTTTCCACAGTCAGCATTTGTTTATGTGTTGCTTGTTTTTGTCTTATACACTCTGCCATTATTATCACTGCTGCTATTGTTCATTATCTTATGCATTGCTGTTTCCAGAAAATTGTACTTCAACCCATGATCTGTACTTTTTGGGTCTCCAATTCTCCTCTTCTTCCTGTCACAGTTGAGGAGTGAGGGGAAAGTGAATGAGCAGTGTGTGATTTGGACTGTTCCAGTGGGAGAACTGAATTGAGGAATTCCATTCCTAAACCACAACAGTCCTCTCTCTGTAAAGTCACTTGGTAGAGGTGGCAAGAGTGTGATAATGTTCCTGAGCAAGTTCTCTTTGGCTGTGTGTGGAACCTGGTCCAGTGCAATTGGGGCCATAAATCCAGAAGGACTGTGACACACTTGAGAGGTGAGCTTGTGCGAACCTCATGAAGTTCAACAAGGCCAAGTACAAGGCCCTGAACCTGGACTGGGACAATCCCAAGCACAAATACAGACTGGGCAGAGAATGGATTGAGAATAGCCCAAAGGAGAAACATTTGGGGATGTTGGTGGACAAGAAGCTCAGCATGGCCCAGCTATGTACATTCACAGCCCAGAAAGCCAACCAAGTTCTGGGCTGCATCAAAAACAGTTGGACCAGCAGGGCAGGAGGGGAAATTCAGTCCTGGTCTGCTCTGGTGGTGGGACCCTTCCTGGAGTACTATGTTCAGTTCTGGGGCCCAAAACTTGAGAAGGACATGAAAGTTCCAGTGAGTCAAAAGGAGGACATGAATATGATCAGAAGGCTGGAGCACCTACGCCATGCAGACAATATGAGACAGTTGGGGTTTTTGGTCTGGAAAAGAGAATGTTTTGGGGGAGACCCTTTAAAGGCCTCCCAATAAGTGAATGGAGCCTGAGAAAGATAAAGACTCTTTACAAGAACATGTTGTGACTGAACACGAGGGCAAGGACTTCAAACTGAAATGGAGTAAGTTTAGATTAGATATTAGGAAGAATTTTTTTGTTGTTGTTGTTGTGAGAGTAGTGAGGCTCTGGAATAGGTTGCCCAGAGAAAGTGTGGATGACTCATCCTTGGAAGTGTTCAAAGTCAGGTTGGATTGGGCTTTAAGAAACTTGGTGTTTGATGTGTCCCTGTCCATGCCAGGAAGGGTAGAACTAGATGACCCCTAAACTATCCTATGAGTCAATAAGAAAATGGCAATAAAACAGCGTAAGCCTGATTCTGCCAGCTCTTTGGAAGCACATTGTCCCAGTCAGAGAGAATCTTTATTCTGATCTAAAATAATATGTGAAATAATAATACTGTACATCAAGAATTTTGATTTATTGCATAATCATGCAAAAATAAAAAGTTAGACTCATTTCTTGGCCCCTCACTTCAAGGCAGACACTGAAGTGAACACTCTGTGTCCAGAGTGTGTCCAGCAGTGGAGCTGATGAAGTGTCTGGGACACAACTCCTTAGAGAGCAGGTGGGGGATCTGGGGATGTTTAACCTGGATAAAAGGAGCCTCAGAAGACACCTTACTGCTCCCTGCTGCTCCTGGCTCAAAGGAGGGTATAGCCAGGTAGGGGTTCATCTCTTCTCCCAGGCAACCAGCAACAGGACTAGAGGACTTAGCCTCAGACTGTACCAGGGGAGGTTCAGGTTGGACATCAGGAGGAATTCTTCACAGGAAGGGTTACTAAGCATTGGAATTACTTCCCAGGGTGTTGGAGTCACCATCCCTGGAGTTGTTCAAGAAACAACTGGACATGGCACTCAGTGCCATGGTCTAGTTGACAACGTGGTGTTCTGTCTAAGGTTGAATTCAATAATCTTGGAGGTCTTTTCCAGCATAAATGAGTCTGTGATTTTGTGATTCAGAGGACTTTTCAGGATGCTGTTATGGGTGTATTAGAATGCAGCAGTCCCTACCTTTAGGAAAAACCTGAAGTATCTGTAGACACACTTTCATTTAAAAACCTGTTTTCACTACCCAGACTGTATTTCTACGTACATATGCAGGTGCAACTTATACAGCTTGAATATTTTCCTATCAAGCTATACACGAGGATAACTTTAGACTTTGTAGTTTGCTATAAAACATACCTCATCTCCAAATAACCTACTTTTTGTAATTAAAATTTTAACTCCTTCTTTTTCTAAATTGGTGATCATTCACGTAATGTATGTTACCTCTGTTCTTTTCCCCTTATTTTATAATGTCTATTGAAGAATATTTACAGAGAAGTGCTGACTCAAAATGGGAATTTTATACCTGCTGTTATGACTCAGTCTTGGTTATATATGTGTCATTATCTTAGTCTGACTTTTAAAGCTCTGGTATTTTCTTGAAGTATTTCTTACCAACAATGTGAAGCAATGATGTTCTGTAATAGATAGGTCATTTGAACAGGCTGATATGGAAATTTTTGTATATCAAATATATCTACCTTATATTTTAGTTCTCTATTAGTCAGGATTTTATATTATAATTCTACATTGAACTTGTGTGAATTTTGTTTTCACATTTCAGAAAAGTATTTATCATTTCTCAAATATACATATCAACAAATGAGTTACACTGAGACCACTTCTGTTACTGCAGTTTACACCGGATTTCAAAGATTTCTGTAAAGTAGCAAGTGCTAGTCTAAACACCACTATTCCTCAAGGCATTTTCGGTTGGCTAGTTTAACTTGAGATGTCCTCTGAGAAAGCACCCCATGTACTCTCAGTTGGCTAAAAAAACAAAGTGCTCATAAAGGTGACCTCCTGCTCACACTTGGTTACAGGGCAATGGCCACAAAATTTCTGGAATACTTTTCCTCTGAGAGGCTTTTCTCAAACTGTCTGCCTGATGTATGTGACATGTCACTTATCATTGTTAAGAAAGAGAGGGTCAGTGATGCGCAGCATCCCACATGAATGCTTAAAGCCACTTTACACGTTGGGGTTACACTTTTCTGACAAAATGTCAATGTCTTGTCATGCATATTCAGTGTCACTGAGTTAGTTGTACTTGCTTTTGGAAATGTTGCACTTGTTTGAATCCTAGAAGATGAGAAATAACATATCTGTCACATGAAACAGAAAAGACAAAAACAACTTTTAAAAACCTGTAGCCACTGAGCTGAACTGCCTCCAAAGGAAGATTATATAAGATTCCCTGTGGCATGAAATTTGATGACTAGCAAATTACTGAATCTTATTGTTGACACAAAAATGATGTCACTATGCACGAGTATGCAGCCTGAGATCTTTCCACTCAAGCTCAACTTTTTTACTCAACTTTTCCATTGCAGTCTTGTTTCAGGGGCCTTGAAGGATCTGTAGCCCTGCTCACTGGGCAGACTTAAGATACACAAGACTTAGGAGGCAGCTGGCCTAATTTTGTTTGACAGAATCTAATCCAAATATTTTAAGTTCTTATAGAGTCAGCTAGAGTCAAAGCGAAATGCTGTCTCAGGTGTGGGATATAATTTGTTCTCAGTGACCTCTACAAGGCACTAAGTACATCCACAGGTGACATACAGGGTTGTGTGCAAGCTGATGAAGGTGGTGCAAACCCAGGGCAATCAAACTCCACTAGATTATGGCATTGCTCATCCAAATATCCTACTGTAAGTATAAAACAAATCAATTCTACTTCAGACTTCACCCAGGCTTCTTTAACAATCATGAGTGTCTCTAATGTGACCTTAAACTGCAGTAGAGTTAAACTGAGCATACTTCACACTAAACATTCAAATTTTCATTCTTGTGTTTTGACAAGCAGGAAACTGTAAGACTGTAAGACAACACAACAACATAAATTTCTATGTTTCTTACAGTGTTTTAATTGGTAGGTTAAAAAATTAGGCCATAGAAAAAATCTACATGAAATGAAAGTTCATTTCTGAACATAGCTCATACTTTCTACTATTATACAATAAGAAAAATCTTGCACATGTTCTATCAGCTACTACAGGAAGAAGGCTTCATTTTACTATAAAGAAAAAAAGAGATACTAGAGTTAATCACCTCTGGATAGTAACCTTCCTTTTCAAGTATACCAAGTATAAACCACTGCATGTGCAGCCAGTGGAATTCTACAGTGTTTTGATTAAACATGTCCTTTCTTGAAATAATTCAGTTTTGGAACTTTAAACAAGCTGCTATTCACCAGTTGTTTAACTGTCTGATCAAACTGAGTTAATGAAGTCCTTTTTAAATATTTATTCTTTGTATAGTTGGGTGGGTGTTTGACACTTAACTGAAGCTAATTAATTAGCATTGCAATTAAAACACTTTTACAAACACATATTTCTTCTTTATAATTTTTTATCTTTTGACATAATAAGGTTTTATTTTCATTATCATTTAATTTTAAATAAATCAATCTTCCAACCAGAAATATTTAGGAGAAGAATTAGAGAAGAAACTCAATGATAAGGTCAAGAGTCTAATTAGACTTAAGGGTCTAATTAATGGTTAACTGCTCATTAAGCTACGTTTCATAGACATTTTTGCAAGAATCCTACAGGAAGACCACAGGCCTTGCTTGCTTCAAGCTTAAAATAAAAAATCAAGTACTATTAAACCAATAATCAATATACAAAAAGCTGCCCACACCTAGAATCATAGAATTAAAGTTTCAAAAGACCAAGTCCAAGTGTCAGCCTAGCATCACCATCATTTTTGACTGCTAAACCTTGTCCTCAAATGCCATATCCATAAAGTTTTTAATACTTCCACGGAAGATGACTTCACCACTTCTCTGGATGGCCTCTTTCAACACTTACCAACTCTACTCCTTGTTGACTAAAGTAAACTAAATGGAATAGTACAAAAATGTGTCCCTATTTTTCTAATGTCCTGGACCTCGAACTGACAAATCCGGTTCATTTACTATGACTACTACAAGGAGTTTCAGACTATTTAAGCCCTAGAAATAGAAACATGAAATGGTTTGGGTTGGAAGGAACCTTAAAGACAACCTAGCTCCAGTCCCCCTCCCATGGTGGCCAGGCTACATTTGACTAGGCCACATTACTCAGAGCCCTGTCTGACCTGGCCTTGAACACTTCCAAGTGTTCAAGGCCAGGTGATGGATCCGAGTGATGGATCCACAGCATCTCTGCACAACCTGCTCATCACCCTCACAGTAAAACACTCTCCCCATACCTAATCTAAACCTACTCTCTTTCAGTTTGAAGCCATCCCCCTTGTCCTGTCACTACATGCTCTTGTAAATAGTCTCACTCCATCTCCCTTGAGGACTCCTTTCAGGTACTGGAAGGCCACAATTAGGTCACACCAAAGCCATCTCTTCTTCAGGCTGAACAAACCCAGTTTTCTTACCATTTCCTCATAGGGGAGGTTCTCCATCCCTCTAATTATCTTGGTGGCCTCCTCTGGATTTATTCCAGCAGATCCATGTTCTTTTTGTGCCGGGGACCCCAGAGCTGGATGAAGCACTGCAGGTGGGGTCTCACCAGAGCAGAGCAGAGGGAAAGAATTTCCTCTTGTGAACCTGCTGGCCACACTGCCACTGATGCAGCCCAGGATACAATTGTCTACAGGGCTCTCTTGTCTACAGAGCATACTGATGGGTCATGTCCAGCCTCTCATTCACCAGCACCCCCAAGCCCTTCTTCACACAGCTACTCTCAAGAGCACCTTTTACTGGTAGCACTTAAGCCTTTACTTTGATTCAGAATGATATAACTATACAAAGTAGTAGCTGATTTCTGCTATCCTGCTATACAGCAGGTGAAGTAGCTGCACTTAAAAACTTGCAACTCTTGTCTTCCATAATTTTGTCAGAGAAAATATTGCCTCAATATTTCTAGTATTCCCCAGGGAAACTCTGAAGATAGGAAGCAGTATTATTCAATTATCTGAAACAGTTTGCAAAACTGACTGGAAGATTTTAAGACTAACTACTACACTCCCATGACTTAAATAACTGTTATTAGATAACAAGTTATTACATTTTTTATCCATGTTAAATTATTTACACATTTAACTTAAATGGCTTTTTTACAATGAAAAAGTAACATTTAATCCATTTGCAAATAAGATAAAAGCAAAACTAAGTTTTGTTTGAATTTATTTGGTATGAATAAATAAACCTGAACATAGCTGGTTAATTATACAGTGCCTAAAAATGCCTAGTATTTGAGATGTACTATAAATTGTAATTGATTTTTATTTGATGGCTGGTGCTGATATTTCAATACAAGAAGAGAGAGAAAAGTACAACTAAATAATATAGAAGAAGTAAAAAGCAATCCGAAATGACTAATTTAAATAGAAATAATGAGATAAAATCAAGAAAAAGGAAAATAAGTCCTTTTGACTTTAGTCTAAAAAATACCACAGCTACAACTTGCTTGTATAGCCTCATATGCACCTGTCACTTGTTCAGCCTGGTAAAAAGAATGTCCAGCAGCAAAGGATGCCATTCAAGGATATTTAGGAATAGCTACCCAAAGAAACTAGGATTTAATTTGTGACTCCCTGCACAACAGATTTATTTTCTCAACTAAAAATTATGTTAAGGAGCAGTTCAACTTTGGATTGTTACCTTTTTCCTTAGGATTAGTTGAAGCCTTAATTTCTTTTCGTTTTGAAGAGTCTGAAAAAGATACAGAAAATGAAAGTAGAAAGTTAGCAACATAAATGTACACTGTGCTCATTGGTACTGTAACAAATGTGCATAACATCTGATCAACCAAATGTGTAAAAGAGATGTGTTGAGTTAGAATTTCCATTTAATTCAATAAAAGGCACAAACTAAAGTTGAAAACAAACCAAAAATATTTCCCACTAAATTTCCTGGCAAAGTTTCTGCAGGTCAAACCATGCACTCATTCCTGTGCAGTCTGTTTCAGCCTGTCATGTACATTCAGTAGCAGCTCTGTTACCAACTCAGTCAGAACAGACTGGCACTCCGACTGCAATACTGGCTGTGCAGGTCAGACAGCAGTTAAAGAACACCACAATAAGAGAGGTTATGACTTTATTATTCCTGAATCTTGTCAGACACTGCTCCTTTCAATATTTCAGATCTATTAAATGAGAAGAATCTAGGTTTAGTCTCTTTTCACCAACAGCCTGTAATTCAAAATATATCAAAACTGCACTGAGATTCCAGCAGAAGACTTGTTATTTGCCAGCCAGATAATGATAAGACATTACCCTTTTCCTTTAAGGTTGCTGGAGACTTCACATCTTTTCTTTTACCAGTCTCTAGAAAGAAACATTTAACATTTATCACAAGTCAGGTTAGGGAAATAAGATGACAGTTGAAAAGAAAGGAAGTCAAACAATTTGATATGTGGAGAGTAAGAGAGATGTGATAATTAAATGGATTTAACAACATGGAAATAAAGAACAGGACAAAAATCAAGGTCATCCATTCATCTTTCTAGTCTTGGATATGCAAAATAATAAGCCTTCAATATGTCATTAGTTTCTTTGCATTTTGAGGAAAATGTGGAGCCCTCTCTCAAGCAGGCAATGAAAAATCACTCACAAAGAAGAAAGAAAATTCTATAGAGCAGGTGGCATCAATGACTTTTTCTTTTGCTGAACCCCCAAAAATATTAATCTACATTGATACTATTGAACTATCAGGAATAATGGTCTTGACAGCAAGAGGCTGCTGACAAAGCTAAGAGGGAGATTTTTTTATTTAGGAGTGACAAAAGGACTCATTCACGACTCCCAGATTCTTTTAATATCAAAGAGGCCATTTGGGTATTACCTGTGAACGGAATTTCACTTCCTGCATATATATAGCCTTTTAAAATGACAGGCACACCAGCTATAAAAGAAGAGCAGTGCTCATCCTTCAAATGTACATTCACATATTTTATGTCAAAATGAATAGTCCAGGGAGTTAATTGTGTCTTTAATTTTTTTTTTCTTCAGTATATGACAAAGTATTAAAGGAGAGGGCAAAAATACCTGATACTGTAGTTCTCTCTTTCCAGTGACTGAAAGAAGCCAAGTTAACTGACAGAAGGCAGAAGCCAAGGCCAAAACCAACCAACCAACGAACCAACCAACCAACCCTCCCAAAAGCCCCCCCAGAAAATTCAGGAGTTAGGTAACTACAAATAAAGGAAAACTATGATCTTCTTTTGACACCCAGGTGAGACACAGGGACAACAACAGAGGTACAAAGGAGAATTCTCAGCCATAAGTGGTGTCCTGTCTTCATTTCCTACAGATTTCACAAGGAATAATACATTCCTTGCAGAGGTGTATATCTATTCAGCATCCATAATCTGGACTGCTTAAAATACCTCCAGCTTCAAAAAACAATGGCATTTTGCAACAATTTGGACTTCAGGTGTGCTGTTCCAGCTCAGGAACCAGGCAGAGTTCTGGTAGCTTTTGCTGTTTTGTTTAAATTTTTCAGCTGTTTCCATACTCTCCAGAGAGTGATACACATCACATTACAACAAATAGGGTTTTCTTCAAATAGATGCCATCAAGCAACCCATGACCCCTGTGTGAACAGTTAGCAGTAGTCTTGCAACTGAAGGGATTAGGAACAGAGATGTATGTGCCCATGCTGCCAATAAACTAAGAAAAAAATCTTGACATATCTGCCACCCTCAAATACCTGGATTTGTCAGTAGCCTCAGCCATTTTCGTTCTCAGACACCCACATTCCTGAGCTGTAGCCAGATGGACTAGACTTAGTCTAGTTCCCTTCAGTAACGTTCCCACTATGGGATTTAGACAACCCATTTTTGATAGAATAACATCCAAAAGTGGTATATAAATAAATTTTAGCATTTTGCCCAAGACGCTAATTCAAATATCCACATTTAAAAAAACCACGGATGATTTCTAGGGATCCTACTGGGATCTGTACATCACAAATATTATGAAAAACAATATAATGGCTAAAATAATCTAAACAGGAACAAGGAAGTGTTTGATTTTCCACACTTCTATATTCCTACTCAAGAGCTCTTTCTACACTGAAAAACTGTTCTGATATTCAGGTCTGGATTTCTTACTTCTTTACTTACCTTTTTCTCTTAAGCTCTCTGGATTCTTGGGGTTTTTTCTTTTCAGGGAATCTGTAGGGACATAATTATATTTCTGAGACTTAGAAGACAGGAGTACCCTCCTACATTTAAAAGAAAGCTCAAGAAATATTTAAAAACCAAGACTAAAATTGTAAACATAAATAGATGACAGCTTGGCCTCTCTTTACATCCTCTCTAGAGATTGTCTCGTATTTTTAAGGTGCAATAATGTAAGCAGCAAAAGCAAGAATAGAAATTGCTTTCAGTGACTGTCTCTAGAGAGCACATAGATGAGAGAAATTCAAAAGGAGAAGGGGAAAATGAAAGCAATGACACAGAATAAGAAATCCTTTGGGTTTTATCCAAAGCTTCATGAAGACAGTTTCTGCTTTCTCTGTCTGAAGAATATATCTTTTGCCTCAGTCCTTCAGGGAATATGTATTCAGGGTCAGCAAGCACCGAAAAAGCATACATCATGTTGTGTAAACAACTAATGTCTAAATATTTTTCAAGCAACAATCTCTTGACATCTTTTGTGCATTTATCAGGGAAATTAGGAGAAAATAGCTTTTTCCAAAATGAGGAAATAATCTGATAGGCTTATGAATGTATGTGGTTTGAGTGAGAGAATATCACATGCTACAGAATGGTAAATAAACTCAGCTGCATTCCATCTGACAGGATATAGCACCTAAGCATCTCGAAAAAAAAAAAAAAAGCCATTTATTCCAAATTAAACCAAACCCTCAGTAAAAGAGAAAAAGCTAAAAGAAGATCCTTTGCAAAATAATTTTAACTCTGAACATCCTCCTGGCTGCCATGGTACCAGGAAGCAATCCCACTTATCCATCTGGATTTAAGTGTAAGTTGTAACAGAAGAAATTAACTTCCAGGGTGGCTGGAGCTGTCAAAGAAATTACAGTGTAAG
Source organism: Sylvia atricapilla (assembly GCF_009819655.1). Taxonomy (NCBI): domain Eukaryota; kingdom Metazoa; phylum Chordata; class Aves; order Passeriformes; family Sylviidae; genus Sylvia; species Sylvia atricapilla. Next base: position 51,219,784 of record NC_089142.1, read on the forward strand.
GGGATGGGTTATGAAATTAGGAGCCTGATCTTCACAGCAGCAGGTGGACTCCTCTTCAGGGGGCTGATAGAAAACCTCCAGTGTGAAGTCTGAAACCCTTTGAAGTAGCCTCTATGAAGACTATATAAAAAGGCTTGATGCAAGAGCTGCCCCACTTGACCACTTTACCCTGGGCACACTGGTGATCTTGGTGATCAGCAGCCATTCTTGCAGCCACAGCCAAAAATCTTTGGCCTTGTGGGTTTTGTGCCGTATGCCCATGCTGGCTTTGTACCATCCACGTGGCATATCTCCCTCAGATTTCCTATGATATGTAGCTCCCAAGGAAGGTTGAGCACATTTGAATTATAACTTTTGGACGCAACTCTTAGTGCAGGACACTTTCCATGGTGCACCAAGTCCCCCATCCTCTTAGCCAAGGGTACAGAGATCACTAGTCCTGCTTTTCTTCCAGGATACAGGTTTTCATTTTCAAAAACTTTAACAGGTACTCACTGAGGACTTTTCAAACTTCTGCTGTCAACTGACCACTTTATTGCTGGTCTCAGAAGGGGAAAAACATCAAGCTGGCTTAAAGTCAGCTTTTACCATTTCCTCCCACATTCTACTCCAGAGGTGAAGCTGGGTCAGGTTAGGAAGATGGTGTAAAATGATGAAGAAGCAGCACCAGCAGTGTGTGATATCCTCAGGATAAAGATATAGTTCTCACACAAGTGACAATGACAAAAAGATAAATGGAAATAGACAGAAATGTGAACTGCAACTGCTCACAATATCACCCCATTTTAAGGGAAAAAATTATGTTACGAGTTAAGATAAAAAACGCCACAGGCAAGATATTATTTCATGTTACTTTTGTTTAAAAGGAAACACGAATATTACATAGCAAGTGCAAATCAGCTCATTTGTTTGTTCAATGACAGTATACTATAACATATACGGCAACAAAGAAATACATATTACTGACTTATTTCCCCTATCAATCTGTACATAAAAATAAATAAGTTGATTATTCACACATGGCTGACATAAGAAAATATTCAAATATTCATCCCCAAACATGTCAAAAGCAAAGAAGAAAAAAGAGCATTTGTTTGAAAATAAATCATGGAACATAGGGTGAGCATGAATTTATATTATCTATACAGGACAAATGCTGTCAATTTTATAACTCATCACATTGCAAATACTTTAAAAAAGTTCAATGATGAATTATAAATGAAATATATGAACTCGTAGTGCCACTGTTACACCCTTTGTATGAATGAACTTCTACTCTGGTTAGTTGGATAAGGTACCTACACAAAAACCACGTGGCAAATTATACCTTAGAGTTTCATTGACCTCAAGCTACTTGAATCTGCTTATGTCAACAGAAAATCAGTTTTTATATTGGTGAGTACAAATGGGCTTCTTTACTCTACTGCAGGGAAGAGCTGAAAATCCAGTTATAAATTCAGACCATCTTCAGATGTCCTTTATCACTAAGAAGTGGAAAACATCCAGTATTCTCTTTAATTACTCTCAATAAAATTAGGCTCCAAGACTGAAGACATTTTATTCACCTCATAAAATAGATAAAGTAACTTTGTAGGGTTATGGTCTATAAAGTATCCCAGCAACAACTCCAGAGTCAGGGATTTATTTTTCCTTTCTCTGCTTTAAATAAAATCACTGTGCTTCAATTTATGAAAAATAGCCTGCTTTAGGATAAAGCTTTTGGTCTGGACATTCTCCTTGTTCATTCATACTTAGTCCATCCTTGAATGGGAATGAGGTGTGATGATAACTCTTTTATTGCATAAAGTGTCAGACACACATTAATCACCACAAGTACTTAACACTTCACCTGGAAGTGTTGCTTTATTTAGTTTACATGAATAGTAACAAACTCCCAAGATACATAATTAGGAAGTATATTCAGTCTTAAAAATCCTTACTTTCCTGTGTCACTTGATATATTTGTATTTTCCAGGAAGATTCACTTTAAGAAAAAAAAGGCAAAACACCAAGTTGCAAAAAGTAAAAAAAGTCTCCAGTGATCTGGTCAATAACCTTTACAGAGGGTCACTCATGAAGATTGAAGAGGTGATGGAGAGGGGAAGGAGTGACACACAAATAGGCTTTGATTAATTTATGAACTACAGTTTGGGCAGATATAACTGAAATGGGGAGAAATAATGCTAAATATATGTTTATGTAGCAGAATAACCCATAATGCAATAAGAAAATAAACAGCTAAGAAAGGCACCAAGATTTCTAGAGATTTCTCCCCACGGGTTTATAAGTTCTCCCTATAGTCTTTGATCCTGATATATTTTCAACTGAGCTCTACAGCACCTTCATTTTTAGGCAGAGGCACAGAACTGTGGCAGTTTGATGCCTATCATGGGAAACAGTGATGGCTGCATCAGCAAGAGCACTCAGGGTCTGAGGGACAGGCTCAGCTGGGCTGGACATCAGCGCTACCGCAGGGGCTCAGGAGCCTGTGATGTCTTTAGAGATATTTTCAGCAGCAAGTTTTTAGCTGTATTGACATTTAAAAGAAATTTCCTGCTTGCTGTTTTCTGAAGGATTGTTATGTTAGAAGGACCTGTAATTACTAATTATTAATAACTTAGTAATTGAAGTTGTTGGCATGTTAAACATGAGCACAGGAGACAAAAAGCAGTGCTGTGGCCACTCTCAACAAAGGACACATTGTGGAAACTTTTTCGGGGCTGGCAAACCACTGTTCATTTACTCTGAAGAAACTCTTACCAAGGCAAAAAAAGTTTTGGGTCTTCTCTCTTTTTTTGTCCTCTCCCTGCATCCCTGTAATCCTTTGAAAGGAGCAGCAGGCTGAACACATATGCACCATGCAGGGAAAGAGAGGGCAGAGTTGTCACTCAAAAGCTTCTTCTAATTTTCCAGCAAACACCATCAGGCAGACATGATTATAGGCAGTCTGTGGAGAGGGCCACAGGACTCCATAGGGTTTGAATATGCAGTTCTGGTCCAGATAACTAAGCTCATGTAAATGCAGCATGTGTACATCAGGAGTAGAACACACACAGACGGATAATATATGCACCATAAAATTTGCAGATTGCCACAATTTAATTTAAACTTTGGAATAAAGTCAGTGAATGAACATAGCTTCTAGGATTTTGAAAATATGTCTAGCAATAAATTATTCCTCCTTTGCTTTATATGTTTTTGTCATCTTTCATTGTCAGCTTGAATTGACCTCTTTATTCAGTTCTTTCTTTGAAATTGCATAGAATGACTATAACTTGAAATAGTTATAGCCTAAAGTCTATATATTGAAGTCCATATCTATCTATATATAGCTAGAAACTGAAAATAGTAATAGACCACAACTTAGAATAAATATTAATTTGACTATATATATGGTAGATCTTTTTATTCCGGAAATGTTAAATAAGACTTATCCGTAAGTAACTTCTTCCAAATAAAGTTGTTGCTAGAAAGGAGGGAAGAAATAAGATGTGTAAAAAGCATCCAATAAAACAATTGATGAAAGGAAATTTAACTGAGTTAACCATCTTCTGTGATCTAATTGCCAAAAAAAAAAAAAAAAAGAAAAGGAATATAGGAAAGATTCAGACCACCTCTCATGTTGCAGATGGTTGACTGGGTGACACAGTGGGGTTTTAGCTATAACTTTTACAGAGTGCAGAAAGCATGTTTCTCACTCATGTGCTCATAAACCTTACTTTCTTCCTTTTATGTTCACACATTTGTACAATGATTTTATTCAGAATTTCTTAACTGGTCCCTATTAAAGGCTCAGCATTGTTCAGGCCTTCTTTTCAAGGGTCTTGACTCTTACACAGAGTGGTTTATGATATTCATTTAATTAATTCTGAGAACTCTGAATTTTAATTGTCTCAATATATTCTATATATATTCCCCCCCCCCGCCCCCCGCCTTTTTAATGCTGTTGATCTTGTCGAATATTTTAACTAACTAAATTTTGATTAGTTAAGATTTATGAGAAATACTGATAAAAATTGCTTAAAAATTAGCATCTTCATTCTACTTTGTGTCGTTTTAGCAAGTCCTATATTTTATTATGTAGTCTTACCTTTTTCTTTTAAAGATGTAGGATTCTTTCCTTCCTTTTCTTTAGCACGTTCTGTAAAAAATAATTTATTAATCTTCAAGCTAGTGTGTTAAACAGTTAACATCGAATGCCTCTAGGATAATGATTGATTGAATAATTGGTGGTTTCTAACTGACACAAGATACCAATTGAATCTGTAGCACAAAACTAATTTTCATCAGTTTTAGCATGCTCACAAAGTCAAACCACAAATTTTCTTAAATTTGATGAAAGAACAAATATCACTCAAAACTTATTTCACTTTGCAGCTAGTAGAAAACGTTAAGAAGTGTTCCTAAATTTTGAGTTTAGCCATCTAAATTTTCATAACTAGTGTAAACAATGCTCTCTTTGCATCTCTAATTCAGGTGCTAATGCCAATTGGCATTTCCAATTAAGTATAATAGCAAATTTACTGAAATAGTATTATGGTTACAAATTCCTAACTAATTTATACTTTAAAAACAGAAATAGAAATGCATTCCAAGTGGGGTTTTGTTGATGGCCAAGTTATACACCAATTATTTGCATATATATACACTTATACATGCATATAAGAGTTATATACAAATTCATCCTGCCATGTTACCTTTATCTTTTGTGCCAGCTGGAGGTTTCAATTCTTTCTCTTTTCCAGGATCTGTAAAAGAAGTAGTCACACCAATAAAGTGACAGAAACCACAACCGAGTGAAACAATGAGATTTAACCAGAGGAGAGAAGGAAGCATATAGATCATGGAAGAGACTAAAAGACATTGGAAGACATGGTTAAAAATTGGGAGGTTTGTACAAAATTCATCGGATATCATTCAGAAAGTTCAGTCCACAAAATGTGTTTTGTAGATTAACTATTGTAGATTTAATTATAAAATTTGCAAACTTCAACTTGGTATGAGACAAGGACAGTTTTTCAGTGTTCTTAACAAGAAAGGTCAAAACTGATGCTTTGCCAAAGTTGGCCCATTGGAGCTGTCTGTGGCCTACATCCCTCATTTGGGATTGCCCATTCTTGCTGAGCAAGGACAAGGGTCTTCTTATCGGGTCTGTTCTTCCCTAAAGGCCAGGTGCTGATCAAAGTGGGCGAGCAACAGAGCAGTGACAAATAGGTGGGTGAAGAGTTGCTTTCATTCTGCCTACAGACAGGTAGAGAAGATGTCTAGGCTCCACCAGCCTTCCTCAAGGAAGGGTAGCCCCCTGGAAAAAGCAGAAAAAAATTTGCACCAGATGGAAAACAAGAATTTGGTTTCAGACAAAATGTGAGATCATTATTCTGGACTGATAAAAGGTCTCCAAAGCTTTCCACTGCAGAATTAAAAAGGCAGCTAAGACTGTTCTAAAACAGTCTATTCAAAAAGATCAGAGACTTGGATTTTGACTTCCTACATTTTAATTAATTTAACCATCTGACTGCTGGTTAAACTGTTTTATACATGTCATCTGAGAAATGCTATCAGGTGTTTTCTGGACAAAATAAAAAGTACTAGCTTCTCCATCACATATGAAGAAAAAATTTCTTCTATTGAAAAACTCAGCAGTGTCTCAGAGCCAGAAGATATTAAACAAAATTGTTAGAAAGCCCTCTTAGTTTCTACACATAGGATAAGAAATCAAGACTCCTGATGAGGTGGAGTTTAGGAGATAGAGGTTGTGTTTAGTAGATAAATATGAAACTTGTGTAAGATACAGTAGGTAGTTTTAGTGCTAATTGTTTACTGCCTTAATCACGCACATTTCACAAATTTTGTCTTTTGTTATAAAAGCATAGGCTGCGTCTAATAGCAATTTATTATGATATCAATAAAGCTTCTTGTTCATGGTTTAGTATTTGTCTCTGATTTAGAAAAACTGAGGTCCTGGAGTATCTGAATTTAAGGAATCCATAAGTAATAACTTTTTATTTATGGTAGAAGTATCTATAAAGTGGAAAAACTTAATTTGCTCTTGACATTGAAAGTTGTCTTCTCTTGGGACTGATGTCAAGAGATAAATTTTTCATTATATTTCTTCCTTCTACATTGTGTTTCTAAAAAGGCAATACTAGATACTTCCATATAATATCATTTTTAAAGGAGAAAACTTGGGGAAGAAATCTGTTGAACAAGGTCAAAAATGCATTTTTTTAAAAATGAAGCTGTCTCTTCTATTTCACACTACACCTCTGACATCTGCTTCAGAAACTACTCTTGCCCTTCTGCTTTGACCTTCATGTTTTGTACTCACCAATTTATTATTCGGCCCTTTTTTTCAAAATGAGAAAATACAAAATTTACTGCAAATATCTGTAGGCATATCTGGTGGACATATTCAGATATATTCATAGTCCTAATAAAGAAAATCAAAATTTTAATGATTAATTTGATCACAGAAGACTCAGTGAACAGAAATGAAATTCAGTGGGAAGACTGAAAATCTTTTTCTTCTGTACTCATGTGTAATGAAAAATTCTCAAGAGGTTTCATGTTCAGTGCAATAGTGTCTACAAAAAAAAAAAAAAAAAAGACGACAGCTTTTACCAAAAATAATTCCACAGAATACCCTGCTGAAGCACCAAAATAAGTAATTTAAAGCATGACATAAAGCTTTTACTTTCAGAATCCAGCCTGTAAGAAATTAAAGTTGTTGTACATCTCCATTATTTTGAGTATAGCTACCCAAACTCTTGTTAAAGATGTTATTTTAATGAGTAAAACTATATCTTACTTCCTTGTTTCATCTTTGGTTTATCTGGAGAAAGAGAAGGGAAGGGAAACAGAAGTGGAAAGAGAGAGAGAAAAAAGGAAATGTTAGAATACATGGGAAATTCTTAAAAATATAATCAACTGATGAAAATGTATTTAAATGCATGTTAACCCTAAATGCTTGAATATATCTTGAACATCCACTGTTTCTTGACAGAGTGTGTGAATATAGTTTATGGTTCCCACCCATTGCCTTTCATACACGCATAAATAGCATCAAACCCCCTAGTCTGATCAGTTTTTAACAGATGGCAAATCTTTCTTAGTACTATTGGATTGCACCAGAAAAAAATTTACCTTTTTATCATCTTTTTAAAATATTAATTCTCAGTAATAGGCATTAACTTCCTGGAAACTATCTGATATTTGCTCATGAGATTTTTCAAACAAATAAGTAAGAATTAAAGTTAAGTGCCTTCTTGTTCATCTTTTAAAAGTTAAAAATATTACCTGTATTTTGGCTTTACAGCTAATAAAGATGATTGAACTGAGATGTTGCTACAATCTTTCAGCCCATTTACAGATATGGCTATCTAAGGTCAAAGCTGCAATAATCACTACAGCCTTTGTTTGAAACAATGAAGTTATGTCCTGATTGCTAAGCAAATCCAGCCTCAGACACTCTAGAATTTCCTGCAAGTCTCCTTATACTGTTTTTCTCAGATTGCAAGTCCCAGTTTTGACCAGGACTGAATCCTTCTACTTTTTGAAATGCTTCCTGATCCAAAGCACTCTTCTGTGAGCCAAGTACACAGTGATATTCAAAAAGCATCCAGAAAGTTTTTTTGGCTTGTTTGTCTTTGGCTGATAAATGTGTTGGCAGCAGCTCCATACATATACAGAGCAGAAACAAGGAGCAGAGGGAATTGCTGTGTGAAAGTGTTTGTGCTCTCTTCAGTGCATCAGAGGAGCTGAGCTGCTGCCACCACTGAGAAATAGTTGTGACAGACATTACATGTTGCTCTTATTCCTTTGGCTTGGAGAGACTAGATAGGGGAGACAGTGCTACTGCTGCTACTGCTGCTGCTGCTGTCATGGGAAACAGTTTGCCACCCTTTTGATTTCCTTGGTTATCACAATCTGTGGTTTAGAAAGCCCTGCTCCATGCCAACCATGTGGAACTATAGTTTGTACTGCTCAGACTGTGCCCTTTATGACACAATTAAAATGTTTGGCAGAAAAAATCCCAACTAATGGTTCTACATTGTAGAAAGGACAAATCTTACAGCAAACACATATACCTCATTGCTGCATGGGACAGGCAAAAAGAGAGGAAGCAGTGCAGATGTCTGGAGAAGCACTTGTGTGACAGTGGAAAATAATATGGAGATACCCAGCCCAACAATGACTGAAATCTAGGCCAAGGCCCACCTAATTATAACATTTTCCATGACAACTACCAAGCAGCTGACAGCTGCTGCAGGGTGTCTGTGCTGGCTTGAGTAATTCTGAGTAAAGCTGAAGCTGAGAAAGTGGAGAAAAGAAAGAGATAATAGCTCGACTGACCAAAGCTGCACCAGTAAACATGTCTTACACCTTGTACTGAAGGTTACTGGCAAGTTCATCATCAGGGCTCTAGCTGCCAATTTAAGCATGAGTAAATACAAAAGTCTCCTCAGTAGGCAGCTAGGATGTGTATCACATAAAGGAACTGCTAAGCTTTGGAGATTTACACCCCCTTTTTCTTACTTTGCTTCTTACCATGCTAACCTAAAAACAAATGGACTGTTTTAAACAAGTATACAAGAAGCAAGTATGCAAGATATAATGCTGAAGGTAAAAATGATTATAATAATAATAAATAATATAAATGTATATTTATATTATTGAATAACCTTTAGACACGTCTTTAGATGGTTCAAGGCATCAATCCTTCTCTTTTTGTGTTCATTCAGTGGCTTGAGTTTTGTTTTGGCCTTGGTGTAGACCATTCCTTGGTATTCCTGCTTGGGACAGGAATGGGCCAATTTGAGTTGGCTTGGGACACTGGATATAGATTGGATACAGACTTTGTAACCCTCTGAATTATGTGTCATCAACACATGGTTCTCACAGCCTTTCTTCTAGAGTTCCCACTCAGACAATGCCACTCACGCCTTATCCATACCAATCCTAAGATTTTTGTGAAAAATTTCTACAAGGTTTGGTCTCAAAAGTTTTTGAGATTCTCTGCAGTGGACCTTTGTGACTCTTCATGGGGCTGATATTTCGTATGGGACAAGTAGGGCAGCTCAGCTGACTTCAGAGGGCCTCTGCTCCTTTACTTCATTGGAAGTAACTCTCTCAGAGTAGCGGAGGCTAATCCCTGTCCAGGCTACAGGGGTCAGAAGCCTCTTGCAAGATCAGTGGGACAGTAAGTCCCAGCACAAAACCTTTCATCTGAAGTGGGCAGCCATCTACCTGAAGCTTTTTGTTGGGGTGGCAACTTTGTGGAAATGGATCAAAGTAAGTTTTGTAATGGAAATTCCCTGTTGCTCTGACAAACACAGGAGAACTGAAAAAATTCTGGTGAACCAATGGATTTAAAGGTTGCTGTCATCCAGCTGTCTGAATCTGAGGTAATTGTTTTTGCAATTGTGTTTTAAGAGAGATAACACCAGCATGTTTTGTTTTCTTTTTACCTTGCACTGTTGCCTTTGTTGGTTTTCCTTCTTTTTTTTCAAGTTCTGCTGCAAGTAAAAGATATGGTTTAAGTAAGATTTCTAGTCAGAGGTGTTGCTACATCAGAAAAAGCTCTTCTTAATGCTTACATATTATTTTGAGCCAAAAGATTTCAAAGATTTGCAACCGTGAGATTCACCACCAAGATATGAATACATAATAGATATTTTTTGTCTGTCTGAAAGAAGAGTGATTTATTTTTTACATTTCTTTCACAAAATAAATAGTAGGTGAGATCAAGCAGAAGGTGGGGCTTCCCAGTGCAGGGGGCTGGGAATTAGGTGGTCTTTAAGGTCCCTTCCAACCTAAACTATTCTATGATTCTGTGATGTCAGGTGAAACAGGGGCTAAACTGCAGCTCATATTTGTAATGTAAAGCACACAGGTCTCCACTTTGCCCAGCCATTTGAGAGTTCCCCAAGCAAGCACGGTTTTCTGTTTGCACCAGCAAGAAACCTCCAACTCTGCACCCCTGACACAACAAGACATTGCCCCATATTCTCTGCTTTTAAGCACGTGGTTCGTCTCAGTGAAGGTTGCAGGCCACCGATGTACTGTATGTTATGACACTTTACTTGATCCTTACCTGAATACTGAAATTTCTGTGGGCAAGCAACAAGCATAAACCAGACCACTTGTGCAGCAGGGCTGCCTAACATTTACTGACACCAGGGGAAGCAGCTGTAAGAGCCCAGGTCAGGATGAATGGACATATCCAATTGCTTATTCACAAACTTTGGAAGCACAATTTGTAAATTCATTTACACACTTTGGGTGACAAGGGATATTAAGGATGAAGCTGTCTAAGAAGAGGTGGTGCAGGAGGGGGTACCATTAGACGTTTCTCACAAATATGGGTATCTTTTTTAGTTTCTGACAATTTACACTGCAGGTTTGGTGATGTACATGATTATATCTTTCAGACAACCTATATATTTCTTACCTCATTGAATTATTTGGAGTTAAATATTGTAAAACTATAAATACACATGCTTAGCTGTAAGTCACACAACACTTCCGTAAAACCAAGTGGTTTTTTGCCATAATTTATAACTATTTTGCTAAATAAAATCCTTGCTTTAATTAAGAAGGCTATCCATTTACAGTGTTGGAGACAAAATGGCATGAAGAAAATAAGCTTCACTGTCATTGTTTGAAAGTAGTGTAAAGAACAAACAATCAGTATAAGTGGCAGGATCTACAATGGACAGTGAAAATTAGTTTACATATGATAGGTATAGAAAAGGTCTTTGCAGCTTTGGAGTCATTAGCACCTATAAAAACCTGTCAGTTTGTTATTTCACCCTGTCATTTTATTAGAACAAATCAGAGTTAAGACTTTGGCTTTTAGAGGCAAAGTAAATTCTGAGGGTCACATCCTGTTGTCATTATTTATGGTGAGAAAGGTAGGTAATTCAAAGGACTTATAAAGTGCCTCTGTGTGTGCTCACTGCTTCCCTGCTGCCTGGACTGTAAGTCTGGCCCCAGGGCCACCACCAGGACATCCTTTCAAGAGCACTCTGAAACTGCTGGGCACGATGGCTCAAGCAGATCAGCTCAGTTAATAAGCTGTGGCCTGTCTGCAATGTCTGCTGGTGGGCTGGGGGCCAAAGGAATGATCTGTTCCCAGATTCCCTGAATCAGAGATTCAGTGAGAAGTCAGGTGTTGATAGATGAGCTACTTCATGTTGAGTGGGAGGAACCCACACACAGGCATCAATTACTCCCTTGTGATGTGAGCAGGTGTTTGTGAGCAAGCTCCATGTAAACAGTGAATTATTACACTTCTGCACCTCGGTTACCTCAGGGAACTTATTTTATTGAAGGTAATCTTCAATTTTCCTGAAAATAAAATCTGGGTTGAAAATATATCTGACTTGATTCTCAAAGAAAAAAAAGGAGCATTCTATTTCTATCCAAATACCTAATTTTTATTGTTGTTCATGGACACAGAGAAAGTCAAAGTGAACCAAAGAACCTTAATATTTGTTGTAGGCCTCTGCTATTATCATCCATGGTACCTGGGCCCAGATCAGCAGTACTACTTATACTAACCATGAACTAGACACTGACAAGCCAAGATGAGCACTGAGCCCTGCCACTGAGCAAATTAATATCATGATGCTCCTAAAATGCTTACTGAAGTGGTCAATATCTTGAGGAATAAGCCTGTTTGAATACGGAAAGAAACACACAAAAAAGGACACCAGAAACCTGTCCCATATGCATTTCAAAATATATTTTTAGCATTAAAACTGCAAAAGCAGCTATGACATAAGTTAAATGAGTTATGGAGAACTATTGATTTCTTCAAAGCATTTTTACCCTTCTTAGCTGAAATGAAAGCAGTTTTGGTTTGTAAAATTTCTGAAAGCCAGAATACTAACGGAAAAAAAATATTTTTTTCTGGATACTAAACTGCAGGCTAGAAGAGCAGTACAGCTTTCTGAGAAAATCAAGTGTTATATCATCAAATGTATGTGGTGGTGGTAGACCATGAGTGTGGTTTTCATGGAGGAACCATCCATCCTTGAGAAACATCGAGGCTGCTGTAACAACCAGTACTATTAACACTATTCTGGCTATCAGTGCATCCAGAAATGCAACATCACTTCCATGAGTGAGTAAGTGCTTGTAGAGAATTTGCTGAGACAGAACAGAGCTTCAGTAATTTTTGGGAACTGCCAAGTAACATCATCTAGACATGGCAGAGCAGTATCTGGAAGGAGAAACAGGACATTCTGTTATTCCCTTTGCTTTTTCAGAAGAGAGGCATGAGCTACTTTGGTGATGCTGAGAGGTCTTTTATCATCAAGGTAATAGTTGTCACTTTGAAAGTCTGTATAAGTAGGTAGCCCATCCAAGTAGAGTCAGTGTTTGGAATAAGATTCAGAAGGTTTGGTTGTCTCTGTTTCTATCAGAATGGAGACAAGTTTTTTGAGTAAGTCAAGATGTCATCCTTTCCAATGGGCATTTTCAAAGTTCTTGCCACTTCTGAATGGCAGCCTGAAAGATGATCTCTTTGTGAAAAATGATCCTGTTCCAGGTATTTTATTTCCTATTTGAAGAGCTGATCTTTCAGCTGTATGACTTGAGTAACATAAATGTTGTAATGTATTATAATTTTCTCCTCCGCAGAATGGCAAGCATTAAAAAAAATAAAGAAGTACAACTCCGTGTTCCAAACCAAACCCACGAAAACCCCTGCATGAAACAATATGAAGTAAAATTAATGCACATGAAGGTAAAATCAGAACTTCACCAGGGATCCATATTTTCAGTAAAGTATAGTTTCAAAAAATAGATTGAATAAATGGAGTAATACTCCCACATATATTTTGCCATTTCTCAGCAAAATTCTTGACAAGTTGTCATAATGTAGATAAAATGGGCATATAATTTATAATTGTTTTTCTGATTCCATCAAAAGCTCTTAGGAAACAAATGAGAGAAAATTCAGGAGATATTGTTTTATGCTGAAAGTGGCCAGGAGAGCAAATCAGTCAAATATTTTTTCAGTCTAAATAGTTGTAGGCTACAATCAAATTTGTCAGAATATTTTTATCCCAAAAGAGTCAGATTGCATAACTAGCATCCACATCAAAAATATGCATTCTAAAATGTCACTGATTTTAAAGCTATTTTGAGATATTTGTTCAGTGTGATGGAAGACTGAAAGAAATCATTCTCACTGGAAACAAAAAACATTTTGCTCACTGAACCCTGAGGTCAGAGGCTCCTCATTATGACATCACAAACATCAATAAATCACTAACTTAAGAAATGTATGTTATGGTTTAGGAACTGTTCTTTTATATGGAGAAACAAAGAAATTTCATGCTGTAGTGGCTTGTGAGAAAGTGCAAGAGAACTGTATGAGTTTGATAGTTCATAAGAAATACAGGCTAGTGGGAATGGCCTATACCTCATTCTATGGCAGCAGGTTAATTTTTTTTTTTAATTACCAAATAAGAGAATTTCATCAAAAGCCTTGTTTTTTATTTCTGAATAGAACTGTTTGCCTTCCATGAATATGCTTAAAAAATTTACATTTGCCAACATCTATTGAATATTGGAATTCACATTCTGCTCAGAGAGCTGCTAAGTCTCTTAGGACTAGAAGCAGAAAAATGTGAGACCTACAAATAAATAGCAACAATGTAGAACAAAGACACATGGATCAAAAAGCAATGATTTTCTTCAGACTTAGGGAAAAGTTAAATACAACTAACCACTACTATTAAACACTACTAGAATTTGTCTGCATCAGGAAAGAATATAGAAGAAAATAGCAGCATTCCTTTGTGATTCTTACTAAGTGGCAAAAGGAACAGCTGTAAAATTTTAATATAAATATGATTTTCCCCTGGAGTACAGGCTATGTTTGAGTTTCAAAATTAGCAACATAAAGTTAAATTTAGATGACTTGCTAACAAGAAAATTATTAAGAAACCAACAATTACCCTAGAGCTAAAATCAGCTCATTTTTATTTAATGAGGAAAAGCAGAAAAAAAAATGTTGTTATTACTTAGACACTGGAGATCAACTTCAGATTCAATATTAGGTTGATCCTGTTGTAAAACTAAGATGGCAGAGGCCAACACTTTCAGTTGTGAGACTTCTCTTTTGACATCAGAAATAACAGAATTATTCCTATATTATATAATGGAAACCCACTCTTTCTACTTATCCTTAATTGACTGAACTTCAACATTTCTCCCCATTTGTCTGAAAGAGAATAAAAGTATGGTGGTCATTGACATGAATAAACACGGGCTAAGAGTGAAGGGTAGTTCACCTGACATTCCATTTTCTGGTTTTATTTAAGTTACAACTCAAATCTGAAATGTTCTTGAAGGCAATTTGGAGCTAGTAACTTACATTGTACATATGTAAAAACCAAACACTGATGTGAAGCAATTGAATGTTTGCTGTATTTTCTCAGCTTGAATTTATGTCCTTGGTCTTTTTCACCAGCCCAAATTCCCTGTGCCTTGTGGAAAAGAGCAAACTTTGGAGCAAGCATTGATGTTCTCACACCTCCTACCTTTTGCCATCGAGAGTTCATGTATGAAAGGTAGGCAAAAACTGTTACACCAAACCTCCCTGCAAAGCTCCCCAGACTCCTTAAGGAAAACAAATGTTCAGTCACTGGGTTTGTCCTGCAGTTAGACTGGCAAACAGGGAAATACTGTTTTGTGTCATGTTTCTGTAGAAGATTGGTCACTTTTCCTTTCTGCCCATCACAAAAGTCCTATGGCTTGAGTTAGGGTTAGAGGCGGAGTTTCATATTGTTGGAGAATTACAGCCGGTCTACGAAAAATTTGAGGAAAGGATGCCTGCTTTGAGATGCTGCAAATAGGACACCATTATAACTTAAAAAGCTGTTTTAAATAAGTCATACTGTTAAAAGTTTTTTTTCACAAGAAGCTTTTTTTTATTACAGTAAAGTTAACAGCAGCATTTTTCTATTTCAGTTTTCAAAACAAAACAAATTACTCACCTTTTGACTTTGGAGTTGCCACAGATGCTGTAAAATAAAATAAAACATTCACAGAACCAAATTACATAAATGAATAAAGAAATTAAAATTGATCCTAACACCTCTTCCCTTCATCAATATGCGACCTATCTATGCAGAGCAGGAGTTCATGTAGAGAAAAACTGATACACACATATGTTGCTTGTTTAGATAGTCTCATGCCAGATGACTAATTAACCTGCAGATTAAAAGCAGTGGAAAACAAGGCCAGTAGATAAATTATATATGGAGCTTCAAGAGCTCTGCTATTTTCAAGTATGAGGGTGGGATAAGGAGTAAAATAGGCCCCAGAACGAGCAGATATTCAACATAGGTGGAAGGTATGCAATAGAAATTTTCTTTTAACAATTTCAGTGATTTGCAGAAACTAGGAATTTTTCTCTTTTTTATTTTCAGTTTATTGAAACTTCTAGAATTGACACAGAGGATGATCCAGTTTCAAAAGTTATCCTTTTTATAAGTTTTCTCAGATTAGTTTCTTTACTATTCTTCATAATTGCATTAACGAAATGCAAATTAATTACACTACCACAATTCTCTTTTTTTCATTATTCACACCTTCATTCTGAAGCGCTGTGACAGGTTTTTATGTTACAAAAAAAGGACAGATTCATTTTTCAACAAATTGACTGTCTACTGTAGGTATTTCTTGCTCCAAATTTCTATGTGAGAAAATAGAGTCATCTGATGAATGAGTCATCAAACTTGGCTGTAAAAGGAGAAAACCTTTATGCTCTCCCAAATCTGGAAAAACTGGAGAAGTGGATTCTACTCAGGAACAAGAGCACCTTGCTGCAACAATAAAATGCATATGTGCTTGGCTTAAAAAAAATAAATTAAACAGCCTACATTTTTTTCTTATGCTGCACATTCTGAATCTTGTACTATATGTTTGTTTCTCCATCCACTTACTATAGCCTTCTTTGAAAAGACAAACCTTTTAAAAGCTGTAATAAAAACTTTTCACCCTTGTGTTCTTCTCAGTATTTAATTAGCTCTCAATTCCGGAAGCCTGAATGGTTGCTGCACATGCATTCAATTGCTTAAGTAACTTTAATTAAACCACCAAAATTATATTCATGGCTTTATTTTTTTTAATCTCTCTACCTAATCCTGTCTCAACTGAAAATCAAACCAGATAAATGAGACTCAAACTTACAGTTTTTAAATGACTTATCATATACTTTAGCTTCTTTCTTTGTTGTTTTGCCTGTAAAAATAAATTTTAAAAAGTATCAAAGATTGACTTCTGACAAGAATCAATTTAAAATATTAGGATAGTTTAAAAGTAAGATAAAAAGGAGAGAATATTCACCAGATTCCATTATTTTTTCTTTTTTGTGTGGTTCTGAAAAAAAAAAAAGAAAGTAAAGCATATAATTCTTGTAATGCTTTGTTTGGTTGCATCAGACAATAATTTTTCACGTTCCCATTGGCCATTGGATGTGACACATTCCTACGGACTCTCAATTCAGTGAGTCCCTCCCTGCTTTCCAGTATGTCAAAATAAAGCCTTTATGTTTGTAATCACTCTCTTCAGTGGTTTTCACATTGGATAAACAAGGTCAGATTAGCTGTTAATAAGGGAGAACAAATGATTCATCTTTTATAATAAGGTGCTAAAAGGAAACCATAGAAACGGTGTAGGTTAAAACATCTGCAGTTTTGCTTCAGGGTGGTTTAAATGGATGTCTGCAACCTAACTACACGTGCTCCAGGACACCAAGTTTTTGCTGGTAGTTTCTGTAATTCCTCTTTCCATGCTGCAAGAATGTGCCTTACCACCCCCCTCACAGAAGGAGCAGGGCAGCCTGCCACAGATAGAGACTGAGCAACATCTACCAGCCAGTGCTGACATTCACAGTAGGAAAAAAAAAAGAAAAAAGAAAAAGAAAGAAAAAAAGAAAAAGTTAAGCTTTTTCTGTCTGCAGATGCTTTTAAACAGCATATGGAAAAGCTGTGCTGTGCAAGTTTGGATCCACACTGGAACATTTCCTAAATTCAAGAGTATCTGAGCTGACTGATCACAAGATATACCACAGGATCATCAAATCATAGAATATTCTGAGTTGGAAAGGATATTATTGAGTTCTAACTGAGGATGTTCTGTGATTCTAGGACTCACAGAGATCATTGCGTCCCACTCCTGTCTCTCCACAGAATAACCGCCGGATTCACACCGCGTGCTTTGAAAGCATTGTCTACATGCTTCTTGAACTCTGTCAGGCTTGGTGCTGTGACCACTTCCCTGGGCACCCTGTGCCAGTGCCCAAACACCTCTGGGTGAAGAGACCCTTCCCAATATCCAACCTAAACCTCTCCTGATACAGCTTCAGGCCAGTCCCTCATGTCCTGTCACTGTCACCACAGAGAAGAGATCAGTGTCTGCCACTCTGTTTCCCCTCATGAGGATGTTGCAGAATGCAATGAGGTCTACCCCAGTCTCCTCCAGGCTGAACAAACCGAGTAATTTCATCCACTCTTCATATGACTTCTCCACTAGATGCTTAAATATCTTCACAGTCCTCTGGATGCTCCCTAATAACTTATATTATTATCCTTATATTGTAGTGCTCAAAACCGCAAAGGACTCGAAGTGAATACTTTTAAATACAAGCTCATTGCTTACCAGTATCTGATGGCTGTATTTTCTCTAGGCTTATTATAGGTTATGTTTGTATTAAAGCTGTTGTATAGAGTTGAGCAACATTAATGTTTAAACAGTTTCCACTCTAGAATCAAGACATAAAGGTCCATGTTCAAAGTGGTTCTGAATGTTGTACCCTCGCTACAAGCAACCTTATTCATAGGTGTGACTTATTATTCAAAAGGAAGCAAGAACTGCCAACATAAACCTAAATATTTATCAACAACATGATTATGAATAATATTTCCACTAAATATTAATTTATAATCCATGCTAATACTGACTGCACAGTGGATGAATAAAAAATATATTTTGTGCAGAGTTATGAAAATAATTATTATTTGAAGTGAAAGACTGATCTTAAATATGAAAAAACCCCACAACTTAAATTTCAAACAAAATATGTAATTACTCCATATTCCTACCCCCAAAAAGGTTTATATCAAACCACATTTTTCCATTCCATCTGAAATAAAATACTCCTTTTTGTGAGAGTTTTTAAATCTCTTTGAAGAGTCATTTTTTACATATTTAAGAAAAATGTAGTTTCCAAAATAAAGCATTAAACCAAGTTTTTTAAAAAGGGTTTTGGGTTTTTTTCTCCCAAATGATTTATGGAATAACATTACAACTTCAAAAACAATATCTCTGAGCCAAAATGTATATTTCAAAATATCAAGATTAATTGACTGAAATCATAGATCTAATCTTAATACAGTTATATAAAGCACATTTTAGTGTATTGATTACATAACAAATATGAAAAAATATTGTAGCCTTTTAAAAGACATATTTTACATGAGAAATTAAATTTTAGTGGAAATGATCATGGAGCAGGTTTGTATTATCAAAAAAACCCCAAAAAACACCAAAAAAGTAATGGTTGTGATTTTCTCAGCAATATGAAGAAGTGATGTAAATAGAGAGCAAGTTGGCATTTATTGCCTGAATAAATGTGCTTTCTTGGTGGCATCCTACCCTGGGTAGCAATTCTAATACAGGTCAAGGAGGAAAAATATAACAAAAACTAAGAGGACAAAAGTTTGGCTGCCTAAATTCTCTTAATCACAACAACATCTGCAGCTTTGGTTTTGTGTAGTCTGAGTGCTCGTCAGACTCTCCGCTTTCATGCAGATATTTTAAGGCTTGTTCTGGAAATTATAATTTCCACTGGTATTGTGGGGGTTTCTGTTCTACTATTGCTCAGGACAGCTTCCTGGAAACTAAAGAAAATGTAATTCTGTCTTTAGTGGTTCTGAAGAAAATATTTTTCTCTCTCATTCTAAGACCTCTCAGCTCTCAGGAGATTAGGGACCAGAATGATCTTAGCAACATTTACCAAGTATTTTGGCAAAGTATAAAACAATCCATTTATTTAGCTTTATTTCACCTTTTTTTCCCCTAAGCTGCAAACATAAGGGAAGGCAAATAAAGCTGCTTTCATAATAGATTTCCAGAAGCATATGGAATAAAATCCTTTTCCATGAGAAAATTAAAAAAGTGAATAACATAGAATTTGACATCAAGCATTTCTGGGAAATCTGACATGATATGAGATTTCAGGTGATTCATGTCCTGATATTTGAATGGATTGAACTGAAACTTTCATTGCACAAGTCATAAACTGCAGACCTAGATCATTCCAGTTCGCCACAAGTTTTCACTGCTTGATCTCAATGTCTTATTCTTGACTTTTTTGTACTTTCATGTAGCTAGTACGACACATGAAAGGATATTGTCAGCTGTAAACACATTAGACATTTGCCATGGCATTTGCCATTATTTTTATATTTAACCATTTTGCATGTATATGAGGCTGTACAGCATATTTTTATTCAGGGAAGTTTTGCTGATAATCTAGTATTTTTCTACCATGCATGGAATTGAGATTTGATTTAGTTTGACATTTTACCATCTTTATTTGCTCTCATGTTCTAAACAAATTTTTTTATGAAAACAGGCAAAGTTATGTATAACATGCCCATAAAAGCATAAAAATGTGGTTTTTGCTTCATTACAAGTGACATACTCCTAGGCAATCCAGAGTAGGTGGGGGACAGAAGAGAACCCGAACCTGCCTCTGTAGCTCTTCCCTAAGCCACATTATTACTTAAAGCAAAAACAGTGCTGAAAAGCGTCTAGGCTGGCAAATTTGCTGAGGTGTATTTTAATCTTTAGTCCAAGAATAGACATTCACAGAGTGTGACCCTCTGCTACCCAACAGGAAAGAGAAATTGATTTCCTGTCATACTTTACATAGGTACGTGCACACATGTACAAGTGTACATGTTCAAGAATGGTTCAAGAAAATAAAAAATTGTATTTGAAATGACACAGATTGGAAAAGTTTAAATAAATGGCATTTCAAGTGGATATGCTGTTGTGTGGGATTCACCATGTGTTAATAAACCAACACCATTTTTTTTCACTCAGTAGCTTCAAAAAAATGGTGCTTTCTGTACTGCATATCTTTTACAATAAATATTTCAATTAAGCCTACTGTTACAATATTCTAGGTAGTGTCTTAAATACTTGAGTCCTTAGCAGAAAGTTAGCTTGGTTATATAGTTTTGCAATCTTGGTTTTATAAGCTATATATAAAACTTCTCAGAACCTCATACCTTGTTGGTTAATTAAAACCAAGAGAGTGGTAAAGTTCTCCAAGATATCCTGTCATGAAGAATATTGAAAACATAAGCATTTAGATAAAGAGGAGATCCCTTTACTTCTTTCTGTTGAAGGGAAATGTTGCAATATGAGTTTGGTCATGTTGTTAGACCTGAGATAATCCACAAGAAAGCCTCGCATCAATCTAGATTTTTCCTGTTCTCCTGCTCCCAAGGAGTACGTTTTCTGTTATATTTCACTGCTATCCTTACTTTCTTGATAATTTTAGAAAACTTCACTGCTGTTTTACAATTTAATTTATAAAGATCATGAACTGTACAAATACATTTCTTTCCAGAACACACCAAGGAAACCTCTTACAATGTGAAATCACCAACATATACTCACTCCTCTATATATGATCCTCTTTTGAGGGGAGGAAAAACAGTTTTCCTGATGGATTTTTGTGAAGAAAAGGAAAGCAGGTGACAGTTCTCTGTATCAGTATCTTTGTTTGAAATCTGCTACCTTTTTGGGAAATATCTGAGAATAATTTTGTGAAAAGAAAAGAAAGCCTGGATGAAATTCAACAGCATTCAATTTCATCTATTTAGTCTGAGGCTTTTCTTCACAGGCACAAAACAATGGCATCAAAACTCCCCATCATAAATTGTAGATGTAATATAAGTATATATGCTATAGAAAAGTCAAATCTACATCACTCTTCCCCTGCAAATCAAGTGACATTTTACGAAAATGATTGCAATGAACTGCATGAGACCCATTTATTCCCATTCTCACAAAGTGAACTTGGTACCACTTCCAAAACATTAATGCCTGGAAAGAGGATTATATCTGTAGTGTATGTGATAGTCTCGATTCAACAAAGTTTAAGTATGCCCTTGAATGCTTTGCTATGTGACCTGCCTAGTGGATGCAGGAAAGGCTGTGGATGTTGTCTGTCTGGGCTTCAGCAAAGCCTTTGACACTGTCTCCCACAGCACACTCCTGGAAAAGCAGCCCAGGGCTTGGACAGGAGCACTCTTTGCTGGGTTAGGAACTGGCTGCATGGCTGGGCCCAGAGAGTGGTGGTGAACAGTGCTGCATCCAGCTGGGGACAGTCACCAGGGGTGTCCCTCAGGGCTCTGTGCTGGGGCCAGCTCTGTTCAATATTGTTATTGAGGACATGGATGAGGGTATTGAGTCTTTTATAAGTAAAGCTGCAGACAACACTAAGCTGGGAGTGTGTGTTGATATGTTGGAAGGGAGGAGGGCTCTGCAGAGAGACCTGGAATGGTTGGATGGATGGGCAGAGTACAATAGGATGAAGTTTTATAATTCCAAGTGCCAAGTCCTGCATTTTGGCCACAATAACCCCCTGCAATGTTACAGGCTGGGGATGGTGTGGCTGGACAGTGCCCAGGTTGAAAGGGAGCTGGGGGTTCTGGTGACAGCAGCTGAACAGGAGCCAGCAGTGTGCCCAGGTGGCCAAGGAGGCCAATGGCTCCTGGTCTGGATCAGGAATGGTGTCCAGTAGGAGCAGGGGGGTCATTCTTCCCCTGCACTGGGCACTGCTGAGGTTCACACCTCGTGTCCTGTGTCCAGTTCTGGCCCCTCAGTTTAGGAAAGACATTGAGACCCATGAGGACATCCAGAGGAGGCAACGAGGCTGGTGAGAGGCTAGGAACACAAACCCTGTGAGGAACAACTGAGGGAGCTGGGATTGTTTAGCCTGGAGGAAAGGAGACTCAGAGGTGACCTTATTCTCTACAACTCCCTGAAGGGTGGCTGTAATCAGGTGAGGGTTCATCTCTTTCTCCAGGCAGCAACTGACAGAATGAGAGGTCACAGTCTTAAATTGAGCCAAAGGAAATATAGGTCGGATATTAGGAAAATGTTTTTTACAGAAAGGGTGATAAAGTACTGGAATGGTCTGCCTGGGGAGGTGCGGAGGCACCATCCCTGGATGTGTTTCAAAGAAGACTGGATGTGGCTCTCAGTGCCATGGTTTAGTTGAGGTATTAGGGCTGGGTTTGACTCAATGATCGTGACTCTTCCAACCTAGTGATTCTGTGATTCTGTGAATTCAAGATGGAGTTAAAGATATGTTAAATCCTTTGTTGAAATTGGGCCTAATTCAAGCCAAAAGTGCACTTGAATCATTGAACAAGTGCAGGGCTATGAAAGTTTGCCAGCCTCAGAACAAAGCACCTTAAAATGCCTTTTCTGTAAAGAGTGGACACTTCTATAATGTTTTTAGTTCTGATTTTTTAACTGCACTTAATTTGACCCTATTTTCTTGACATTTTCATTGCTTTAATGTATGAATAAAAATAATTTTTGTAGTTAACTTGCTCCCCCTGCCTTGCTTTTAAAGTAGTGTTTTGTGTTAGCAATACAGAAGTACTTTGATGCATAGCAAATATCTGGTGAGAAAAAAAGAAGCAAGACTGCATTTACAGTGCAAGTGTCTTCAAACACACTGTGAACCAAAAGGAACTATCAGAAATTTTTTTAACTCTACATTATCCTGAAACAGAGAGTACTCTAAGGAAAGTACAAACGCAAAATAATGTGCCAAGCTATGAGACTGGGAATTTCAACATCCTAGCAAAAGTAATAAAAATATCAAGTTTTTAGGCCAATTACTCAAAAAAATTAAAAAAAATTGGTAAATAAAAACTGGATTTCAGATTAGAAAGCTTACTGTAAAATAAGCTATTTCATGCTCTATTTAAATAAATCCTATATGTAAAGAATTTATGGTTGTAAAGTAAAATCTTCTAACATCAGAAAATTCTCCTTTCAGGGCATCATCTATTGTGACATAAGAAAAAAATTCATTTTTTCTTTTCCCATTCAGAGTCAGATAATGGCTCACCTTACATAATCCTGTGGACAATTTAAGACATCATGTTCTGTAGTATTTTCTCAGACTTCAACTGGGATGAAAATGTCAGTGGGTTGAAATGATTTGTGGAATACATCTCCATCCATATAATAGATTCCTGCAGATATTAAGTGGCTGAGTGATGGGCTACTACACCAGAAGCAGGGCTTTAGCTGCTGAGGGGACAATGCATTCCTGGCACACCAGGAGCAGAGTCAGCTCTGAGGCTTCACTAAAGCCTAGGGAAAGCACCCTGGGGCAAACAATCGAGGACCAAGACCCAGTTTCTCTTGTCCTTCAGCATATTGCTGGGGATTGAGATCAGATAATTTCCAGCTACTGTGCAAAAACAGGCAAGCCTGGAACCAGCCCATTGAAATCAAGAAGAAAATTACCAAGTCAGAGAAGTTATCATACCTAATTTGTTCAAGAGCTAAGGTGGAACAGAGGAAGAATTATGCTAAAATGGACTGAAAAGAAAGCTTTGGTGATTCAGAAGGACTACGGAACGATCCTGTATCTAAATGTAAAGACCCTGAGCAGCAATATTAATATGGGTCAGGCTTCATTATTTTTTTCCTGCTGCAAAAACACCTGCTATCTGAGCGAAGATTTATTTTGTATAGAAATAAACTGCAAGGCTTCAACTGCATTCATTGAGTTACTTCTAGCATTTGTCCCCAAAGAGATAGACTGTAAACCCAGAATATAAACCCTGGGAATGGCTGTGCTTATGCTCTGAAAAAGTCTGAGAGTTAACTTCAGGGAACAGAAAATTGAACTGTTTACTCCAGCTAACAGAATAATTTTCTTGGGAACAGCAGTACGACAGAAATACATGCAGAGATGCTTTCACCAGTTACAGTGGCTCCTTATAAAGAGAAATTTCAGGGCACACAGAGGCACACAGACATAAGATCCAGAGGAGAATGGAGGACTGAAAACTTTACTATGTCCCTGTGAAGTGAGAGAGACAGGCCCATTTCCTGTCTCTAAAGGTACTTACAGGGGATGTGTAACAAACTTGACCTAGATTTTTGAAGTCTCTCCTTTTGGACTGACTACACATGTCTACACAAGATGAGAACATCTAGTCTGATGAATGATGCAGAGGGTGTGATGCTGTGAGTAAAATACATCCCTGGTGTATGACTTGGGACCTGAATCTGAGAAACCTGACAAATAATCCATAAGTTTTTCTGTCCCATTGTGTTGCTAAATTATTCAATAGAAATACTGAATTTTATTAATCTTCTGTAACATATGGTTTAAGTTTTTTATATATTTGTGTCCTATGGGTGATAATTAAAAGATAATCAGTAATCCAGCTCCTTGATAAATATTTTCTTCGTTTCAAACATACATACTGTGCCATAAACTTCTTGGATTTTTTTCCTTTTATGTTGACTAAAACTGGTTATTCCTTAAACCTTATGGCAATAGCTTTCCTGCTGCCATTTTACAGTTACAATCATGTATCTTGAACCAAGAATTAAAATAACTTCCTTGCTAAGTAAATAGTGCCCATTACCAGTAAAACCAGTAGCTCCTCCTGCTTTAGACAGTGATCTGAACCTATACAACCCATCCTCTAACCAAATTTTTCAGTATAGACTGCATTCTAATATTCTGTACTTACTCCGTGAACCCATTTCCTATATAATTTCACAGAAATGTCCTCTTTCTGCTTCTTATAAACAGTGGAAAGATTGGTGGCATAATAAAGTAATAATAGTTCTAGTACAACTGGCAGGCAGTTTGAGAGATTGGATGCAGCTGACATCTGAGCACTTAAAATTAGCTATTGTCTGTCATACTTATTTTATTCTTTCTGTATCCAGACTAAATTTTATTGGTATTCAAGGAAGAAAATGTACTCAAAAAGAGTTTCTGTTATGAACCTAAAGTCAGTGACGAATAGCTTTTTTTATTTTTTTTTGCATTTGTGTTCAGAAGAAGATGGGGAAAATTAGGCATTAAAAGCCACTAATTAGGCCATTAAGTGACAGTACAAAATCTGTTAATCATACTGTAAATTGAAATTTAAAATTTCAAGACCATTCCAGGGAAATTTTAAGCAGCAATTAGGATTTGATTTTTGCGGTGTTGAAAAGTGTTAGAACTGGTTTTTAAATCAGGCAAATTATCAGTGGATAATGCTGTCACTGGTGCTTAGAGAAGGTGCAGGAGTCTTGCCTACGAAGTGAGGCCATCTCCTGAGAGGGACTCTCAGATGAGTCTCCCTAGCTACAGGAGTGCTTGAAGTTAGTGGCATTGAGGTTCCTCTCTGCCTGCAGGGGAATGCAGTCACCCTCCTGCTAATTTATCTGGAAATGCTCTCAGCATGGTCTGTGCTCTCTCTCTTGTCCTGCAGATCCATGCACTTGCTTTTCCCACAGTGACAAAACAGACCAAGTTAGTAAACTGAGGTGTGATGTCTCTGCCTCACCAAGAGCTGGAACATTCACCTGGCAGAATTAGCTGCAGCTCAGGCCATGATAATGATTGAGGTGCAAAGCTCCAAAGGGATGGGAATAAGAGGGAGATTTCCCTCCTAGCCCCCTTTCCTGACAAAGGGTGTCAGGATGTGGCAGCTCCTCACCACCTACACCCTTGGGTCTGAGAAACCCTTCAGGGAGAGCCTTCTGGGCCCAGCACACAAGGGGTCCCTGAGGAAATCCTGTGAAAGAAATCTGTGCCACTCCTCAGGGCAAAAGGACAGACTGATATTTTGTAAGGGCAGGTCACTCTCAGACCTGTTCTGCTGGCACAGCTGGAGTGCACAATGCACTGTGCAGAAAAAAGATGGAATGGCTGCAGTATCTAGAATGAGAACAACGTAAAACAGGGTAACGGAGGAAGACATGTAGCAGAACATCTTCAACTCTGATTTCTCCCTTTAGAACAGCATCACTTGCATATATCTATGAAACTATTTTGCTTTACAGGCAAATACTGGGATCTCAAGTCCAGTTTCTGATGATTGCCAGAGAGGTGATTTTTCCAGGTAGAGAAACCTGGAGATGTTTGAAAATATCTGCTTTTAAAATTAAGTAATGGAAATTTATTGAGGCTGGTTTCCTAGAGCAACTGTCAGCTTGCATATCCAGAAGCTTTCTTAGACTTCTAAACTCCATATTCACTTTCTTTGCTTTTTTTTTTTTTTTTTTTTTTTTTTTTTTTTTTTAATACAGATACATATAGAGAGGTAAAAATAGTGCATGTTGAATTAGGCAGGGATTTCTCAACCAGTGACATTAAGATCAGGAACATATGTGATGTAGATGCACTGTGAGATGACCAGCTGTGCTCTCAGTCTGTTCAGTCTTCTAAGAGGAGTAAACCTTGAGCTTTAGGCATTCTAGGGTACAGGTTGTGATGTAATAAGATATGTGGAAGAAAATGAAATTGGATAATGTATTTAATTTACTGTGCTAATAGGCAACACTACTTATGATGTTGCCAAACAAGCATATTTAATATTTTGCTATGGTGAGTTATTCTGGCGGTGAATTAATTTTCAGAGAACTGGAGGGGAAGCTAAAATGTAGAACTGCTCTTTATATTTTTTTAGGCAAACTAGATGTTTAGAAGTGTGTCAGAACAGAAAAAAAAATATTTTTCTGTAAGAAGCCATGCCAGTTTTCCCCCTTTCTTTATCTTAAGCAGAACACTGTCATCACCATTCTTGTCAACAAGCAGACTCATTGGAATACTTTTCAAACATGAACACAAATATTGGATGCAAGCAGGTGGAATGAATTAATTATAAGCATATGGTTCTAACATAAGAATTTCGACAGAGTACTGTTGAGACTTCTAAGGGTCTAGCTATACAACACACTTTGGCAACAAAGCTGCTTTAAGAAATTATCAGTGACATGAATATAAATGTTTGTGGAGCCAGACTTGCTGAAATGATCCAGGCTGAAGGCCCTGCCACACACACAGCTTTCAGCTCTAAGCCATGGCAATGGTGTGATTTACACTGTTACTTGTGTTAGCAGATGGTGTCAAGCAAATACAGCAGGCAGAGATGGGGAGCACTGGTGAGGAAATGGTGCTTCCAAGGCCAGTTTCACACAGTGCATTGTCCAGCCAGGTAATATGGACTGCAATAGCCCACACCCACTGTGACTCCAGGCTATGAGTCCTTCTGTGAGAGACACAACTGCAGGTGTTCCTGGCTTGCACTGATTCTTGACCAATTCCCAACCACCCCTACTGATGGAAGTTATCATTCCCTTTTTCAGTGGAGCAGAGCTCTGAGATAGACTACTGAAGTGGTATGAATTAGAGAAAGATAGACACAAAACAACCTTAAAGAGAAAAATCAAAAAAACCCTCAGATTCATACAGAGGGATCAGCTGGAGGCAAGAAGCAGCAGAAAAAGTGTGGGCTGGCCACTGCTGGGATGCCAGCACCAGGCACAGCTCAATAGCACACAGTATGGTGCTACACCAGATATCCTGCTTTAGATTACAACAATATTGTGGTTTTATACTCTCCAAATTTTCATATGGGAATTCCTGAGGGGCTTTTGATAGTTAATATAAAATGTAGTTGAACTACAAATATAACGACTATTTAGGTTGTTACTCATTATATTGAGTTTTATTTAATTAAGTAGAAACGAGATGTGGCACTTTTGAAGATGGCTGTGAAGCAGATGAGATAATAAATAAATAAAAATAATTATATTTTTGCAATCCAAACTAAATTCAGATAAGAATTTGTGCCATTATTTGTTTAAAAAAAAGTTTGCTTGTCTTTTAAGTGCATATTTATGATTATCTAAGAACTGCATTTTGACAGCCTACTGTGATATCAGCACTTTGAAATATCAGATCCTCTTCTCAAAGGGCTCAAATGTAGCTTCACATGGAAACTAGTTTCTGTAAATATTGCTTTTAAAATCAGACTTTACATTCAGATTGTTCTTTTTGATCTCAAGCCCTGGAGATTGGCCCAATATGGAGCCTCATAGCTGCCATGGGAGGACAAGACACAAACATGATGCTAAAAATCAGTGCTAAATACTTTTTTCTTAGCAAATATTTCCCATACAAATTATCACAATGATTTGAGCAAAACAGGCAAAAAGCCCACCCCAACAACTAACAAAACTCACTGATTTATGTGTAATCCAGCAGATGGTGCTATGATTCAATAAACTGGCTCAAGAGAACAAGAAATACACGGCATGCAAACATCTATCTCCTTTACCTGGTGCTGCTGCTTTTTTGATGGATGGGTTGGCTGCAGGAGCTTTTGCTGGCTCTTAAAAAAAAATTAAACCGTTTATTACAAAGCATTATATTTTTAAAAGCTCACAGAAATCTGAGAAAAGGCTTCCAGTGAGGAAGTCTGTTAGAGGTTTCTAACTGAAGAGTTAAACAAAGAGATTACCCAAAGGGAGAAGGGCTGAGTTGTCTTCAATAAACTCAGAGGCAACAACAGAATAACCAGCTGAAGGGCTACTAAGCTCTGGTTGTTAGGCACTGAATCCCTTCTTTCAGCTTTTTCTGCTTACTAGTTCAGTATCTATTGGCAAAATAGAGGAGAGAAGGCATGTGGGGGTTTCAGCATGGCCTTGCCCCTCAGGCAGCAGCTGTGTGCTGGGAGCCTCTGCATCTGATCTTGCAGCTTTGAGCAGAAGGTCCTGAAACAGCCTCTGGCAGCTGTTGAGGCTTCACTCTTGTGAATTCAGCAGTGGTATGTCAGGGGATCCCATAGCTATTCACAGTGGTACCCTTTTCCCTTATCTGAAACTAGCCCTGGTTAAAAGAGCTGAAATTGGGCTGCTTTTGCAAAGTACATCCATCGACTTGGCTGTACCAGGAATCTCTCTCCATCCTGAAGAATGGAGGAACATGAGGAGAACATCTTCATGTTTGATCCTGCAACTGAAAGAGCAATTGCTGTATTCTCCTAGCAGAGAAACATGCCCTCTCTGGCCATTTAACTGTTCTTGGTCTTCTCATGAAGCATTTGTCATTATACTGTCTTTGCTTCTACAGCATGTCCTTGTGGAATGAAAGTCCTAATGATGAATTATATGTGCATCTCCAAGTGGATTTGGGGAATCTCAGCCACATGTAGAAGAACCTAAGTAACCTACTAGATTTGTTTACTCTTTATTATCATTTAGCCAATTGCTTTTATCCTCAGGAACTACAAAAACAATCTGCACTTAAACCACAATAGTTTAACAATATCCATAGGCTAAACTCCACCAATGGGTCATAAACGATTTTTTGTATCAGCTAGAAGGTTCTTTAAATTAAAATTCTCGTTTTCATATCTTGAGAGGAAATAACTAATCATTTTGATCACAAGCTGAATTACAGAATGCCAAAAAATGTTAGTTAATCCTTCACATCTGTCACTGTATTATTACAATGAAA
This sequence comes from Sylvia atricapilla, assembly GCF_009819655.1. Classification (NCBI taxonomy): domain Eukaryota; kingdom Metazoa; phylum Chordata; class Aves; order Passeriformes; family Sylviidae; genus Sylvia; species Sylvia atricapilla. The sequence continues at coordinate 51,249,386 of NC_089142.1, forward strand.
AAGAACATGGCTAAATTGGGAATGTAATTTTGAGTCCTTCCCCTCCAGTCTTTTGAGAAGTGAATAAAAGATGCATCAGACTGTCTTGTGAAATGGAATGAAAACAAAATATAGTTTGCATGTGTGCTATTGCTTTATTTCCATCCGTTTAAAAGCCCACAGTTGATAATTATATCCTAACTTAGTTATTATCACAGCATTATAATTATTTGGGATGCTCACCCCTCCTTAAGGAAATTTGTAGAAGACCTTGAAGAATTTACTTAGCATCACTTTTCTGAGTGCCTGTTTTTGCAGAAGTAAGAGATCCAACACAAATGTTCTGTAAGTGTCAAATATACCTAATACAAAATAGCAGGACTCTCATTTATCCCCTTCTGAGCTCTCAACTAGAGTATGCTTGACAGTGAATTTTTTCAAACTTTTTTTCATAACATCTGTTAAAACAAAGTTAGGATTTTTTCTGTTATACTAAGATTTTGATTTTAAATACTTAATATCTGAGCAACTAAAATAATTTTGAGAAAAAATCAAATTAAGGATATGTTTGAATAAAATTTCCTGTAATTTATTTATTTTTATATAACTTTTTGTAGTAGCATTGAAACAAAAATGCCCAAAATTTGAACTGGCTTTTGCAAGCATACCATTTTCAGTTTGTTATTCACAAATTATTTAAGTGCTAATGATTCTGCATGAACTACTTTCAGCTGGAAATTTCACTTTGCACACTTCACTCATGTGATGGTGATGGGAAGTTTTGCTGTGACAGCTACTGCAAAATTCTCCCATGAAAGGAATCAGAGAATAGTTTGGGTTGGAAGGGATCTTAAAGATCATCTTGTTCCAATCCCTCTACCAGCCAGGGACAGCTTCCATGAGACCAGGTTGCTTAAAGCTCCCTCCAGCCTGGCCTTGAGCACTTCCAGGGAGGAGACATCCACAGTTCTCTGTGTAACCTGTTCCAGCACCTCACCATTGTCACAATAAAGAATTTCTTCCTAATATCCAGTCTAAACCTACTGCCAGTTTAAAGCCATTACCTCTTGTCCTGTAATTGCATAACCCTGTGAGAAGTCCCTCTCCAGCTCTGTTGTAGTCCCTTTTAGGCATTTAAATGCTGCTCTGAGGAATTATGTGTACAAATTAATAAGTCCTTTAAGACCTGCTTGAAAACAGGTACTTATTTCACTAACAGGACATTACTTGTAGAGTAAGTCTGTGAAATGTTTTGTTAGATATTTCTGAAAAAAATGCAGAAGAACCCAATTATATGCTTTTTTTTTTCATTCCCAAAAGAAATATTCAAATAAATTGCTGCAAAACTGAGGATGGCAGGAGATTGTTCTACTGTAGAAGTCATGAAAGTTCATACATTGAAATGAAAGTCAGTGCACTCTTTAATTGTGAATTTGAACCAGATTTTGAAGCCTCAAATTTTTCCTAATTTTTCTTAGATACTGTACTTTCAGAACAGAATGAAATCTTACCAAAGCTACTGTCTTACTGTGTTGAGGCACTGACACTTGCAAATTTGCAGAAAAGTAAGACATGGCTCTTTCCCTTTTAAATGATACTATGTTCTCAGAGCATTTTTTTGGCTATTTTTTCAGACCACAAGTCCTATCTCCCTTCAGCCACAGAAGTTTCTCTGTTGGAACCAGAGCTACCTAGACATGCTTCCTCAGTGTGCTGAACTCTGAGCCTTCCCAGACTATTTATGTAAGTTGCTGCCACTGTGATCACATTCAGCTGAGACCTCAATTTGACATTTCCTCCCCTATGATACCTCTGTTTTTGAAGACAGTGATAGGAAAGAGGGAAAAGCAAAACTATCAGTCAGAAAGACTAGTGTGCAATTAGAAGTAGTATAAGAATGGATTTAGAAAGTAGGAGGCAGCTGAAGTCTAAACATGTAATTTTTCAATTATAAATGGTGTAGCTACTTTTTTCTTTGTATTTTCAACAACTCACTATTATTTTTTGATTAATGAAATGCAATTTTTGAAACTGCATGGCATGTAAAGAAGATAGTAGTTTCTTACTTTTGAGTTCTTTGGACGCAGCAGCTTCTTTTTTATCTGTAAGAGAAAATAAACACATATGCATAAAAACATAGTAAGGATCAAGGTAGACAAAAAGCTTTAGAGGCGAAATAGCTTATTTGCTATGAAGTGCATCGGAGTGGCACAGTGATTCATTCCACTTCTGTTTGCCTCATGGTACAGTGACACTGATTTAACCCTGAGTAAATATGGGAAAGCTTATGTGACCCTGAACACTCTTTAACTCTGGTGTGGGAATAGGTGGGGTTTGAGATGTGATCGAGTTACCATGGCTCACATGCAGTGGCTGAACTATAGTTACTCACTGTGTGCACCCTGTCAGGCTGCAGAAATGCAAGGGAGGATGTGCTGGTGGCCTAAGAACACAGACACAATGAAAGGCTTTCTCTTCCTGCAGCTGTTGGCAATCACACATCTGAGGTCTATATCAGATTTTCTGCCTAACACCTTTTGAACTGGGAAAACTCAGCTCTACTTCTGGTCCATGTAAGAGCAAGCAAATTCATCCCTGGTTGACTTGAATAAAACTGAAATGACTTAGGTGAATCACAATGCAGCATGGCCAGGCAATCTACAAGAAAGTCTTAACTAGACTGTTCAGTCTCACTTTCATTTAAGCTAGGATTTTTGTGCAACTTTTTTTGCAGGACTTTTTTTTTTTTTTTTTTTTTTTTTTTTTTTTTTTTTTTTTCTGATGGATGAGAGATTTGAAGTTTTTACTGAGGTGATACAAGTGTGCAGAAAAACTCAGAGTTAACTTCTCTCTCCATTATGATTCTCCCTCACAGCTTTTAACCAAGTATAAAATCAACATTCTTGCTGCTTCACATATCTTTTTCACTACTGTCACCTGTAAAACCAAGAAATTATTCATGGGGATCCTGTGAGACAGGAGCAAAGGCATGCATAGAGCAGTGGTAGAAGGTACTCCTCTGGATGGTTATGAGGAAATTAACATCCTCTCTAATAAGCTATAGTGTCCCTGGAATATAGGCAGGATAATGCTTATGTCCACAACATATATGAATCATAGATGAATTGTGCTCTTAAACACTAATATAAAAAATACTTTAGGGCAGAAACTGTCAAATTAAATTGCTTGCAAACCCAAGACTATCCCATTACTGCTAATAATACAAAGTTGCTTCTTTCTGCGTTGCTTTCTAAATTGCTGTGGAGAAGTTGACATGAGATATGGTAATGCGAATGACTGCCAAGTAGTCTAATAATCTTGAAAAATTTGGAAGAAAATGTATTTCTACTTGGGTGATATACTGAACTGAAATATTTCTGGGTTAATCCTCTTCTTCCACTAACTCTCTGTGAAAGCATGTTCTGCAGGCATTACTTCAAAGTATGATAATTACCACATTTAGATGAAATTAATCATGAAGCAGCTTCCAGCCATGTTATCTGGCTAAGGAGCCTATTGAAGCCTTCAAGAAGTGCCTATTAGTTGCCAGATATGGAAATTTTGAAAGGTATATACTGCAATGATATGAATCATTTATCACAATAATCTTCCATTGCTGGAGGTTATAAAAAAATAAATAAATTGACAGCTCATTTACAATAACAGACTGGATCTAAATAAAGCCCTCAAGTTCTTTATTTCCTTTTTTCATAAAGTTACCATTTATTAGGGCAATATCCTTTCATATATTTTAAACCTATAATTTATTTTGAAAGAATGAATGTGTTTTCCCATCATCTGAAATATATAACATATAACAAATATATTAAATAGCTGGATTTTTTTTTCCAGTAAGAAAATCTTATCATTTGGGGGATTTTTGTATTTTTTGCTTGTTTTGTCTTTAAAGTGCAGATAAATTATTAGTAATTGATTTCAATAGCACATATTAATATAAAAAAGTAAATAGTATTAGGATATTCTTTTCAAGACAGAGTGTCTCATATTTGATTTCTAAAGCCATATTTATCCAACCAGGCTGGAGTGATTTACAGAAAATTTCCCAGAGGAGATTGTGTAGCATCTTGAACCATGGAAATACTTTTGAAGGTATATAGCATTTACATCTACACACTTCAATGAGATAAATGACCTATTTGCAAAGAAATGAACAACTGGTAGATCTTACTGAAGGAGGGAAAACTGACCAGGACTTTTGAGGTCCCTAAATATGGTTACCTGCCATAAGACACAACTAACACATAACTTATAAACTCAATGGAAAACAACACCAAAAATGAATTGACCAATGAATTATACTGGTGCCATTTGAGACAATGAGAAATTTGTGTCATTAATTTTTACTTTGCACACGTCTAGGGTTTAACTTTTAAACTATGGGAGTATGGCTGGGAGCGTAACTTATATGAAATCAGATTTAAATATTTCTTATGTCTTTTTCTTAAAAATAACAACGATATGTTCTCTTGCTTCTTGGGTATTTTTTTTTTTTCGTGTTAGTTAAGAAGAGGAATTTCCAAAAAAACCAATTTCTTAGAAAATTTTGAAGACACATTTGATATATAGGTCTTAAAGGGCTCCTGTGAACCATCCAAATACTGCGCAATTCAAAGATTTGGGTTCTTCTGAGAACCCTATCCATTTCCTTTTCTTGAAAAAACCTGGAACAGACTTTAAAAGGCTAAGCTGATTAAATAATTCATCATCTGTGGAGCAATGCGAAGCACCCTTTTCTGGAGGTATTTGAAGACAATTGTATTCTGGTCTACATTCTCAAAAAGTAAGCATGTTTGTACAAGCTCTCCTCAGGTGAATGAACAGGTTTTTCTTTTATTGACTCTTGTGAAAGACTAAAGTACAGTAATGCTTAAAAATTATTTTATTAAAAAACACCAAATATTTAAACAAACATGATCTTACTTTGTTCTTATCTCTACAGGCTAAAACGATAAATTTTGAATTCAAACTAGGAATGAGCATTTGGCAGCCAGCAAAGCTGTATCTCAGTAGAACAGCAAAGCAGTATTTTTTTTTTCTTGCCTCTTTTTAGCACATAGCTCGATCTTTTCCTCAGGCCTCTATCAGCATTCGTTTGAAGTAAACTACCAGTACACAGTGACTACAAATGACGTCTAAACTACACATGGGGCAAGAGAAAAAAAATCCCTCTAAGCTTATACAGTGCCTTTCATGGCAGTGAGTCCCTAGGAGGTTGGTAATAAGCTATTAGACAAAGATGCCCAGTGCTCAGGTACAGAGTTTGGTTGTTTGAGTTTGAACAAACTTCCAAAATGGAATATTTCAAAAAGTGCTCTGAAGTGAATTCCAGATCTGGGGTTCACAAAACTTTTACAGCTTTTTAACAATGGATTTGTAATACAGTGTACATTGTACGTTTCATAACAGGAGATCTTCAGCATGGAACCTATAATTTTGATAACTAAAAGGAAATTCTGGAAAATAAATGGATCTTGAATTGTACTCTCTTGAAAGGCTTCTCTGTGTCTTTTTTCCTAGTAATCTATCACTCCAACATATCTAAGGGTATTAAAAAATCTTAAAGTATTATTCAGATAAATGAGTGTTTCAGTCAGTATACTGATAGCTCAGATAATGATGCACCACATTAAAATAGCAGCTAAAACCCTTATAATTATTAGAAACATTACTGTACATGTTGTATCTAAAACAATCTTTCTATTTGGAAGCTTACAAAAGAACATGTTGGTAATATCAAATTTTCAAACATGAAACTAATTTCAACATCAATGGGCAATCACAGTGCCCAAGTTGCACAGTAGCTAATAAATATCCTAATCAAACATGGTGTAACCCAATAGATTCCTCTGCTGCTGATCTGGACTAAGTACCTAGACACTGGGGAATTACTAGGAGCCTCTGGAAGATATGATTCACTGAATCAAAAACTAAAGAAATAATTAAAATGTTAAGAAGGAGGAATTCTCATCTGAAATCTCAGTGAACACTTTCAACTTCTTTTGCTTTTTACCTGATGATCACATACTAGAATGGACCTAATCAAACTCCCTGACTGGCTAATGGTATACACATACTCACAGAAAAGAGGTTGTGTGATGAAAATGCTTCACACAACACGACCATAATTCTCCAAGCAGAATGTTCCTAATGAGGCTCACACAAACCTTCCCTCATTTCTCAGTTCTGTTGTTTACTTTGACTTAGGTGTTTAATTCACCTTGTGATTAAAAGTGGGAGAATAAAAAGAGAAGATGCCAGAAAAATGAACAGAAACTTTGAGAAAAGAATTATGTTGAAAATAAAAAATAATGCTTTCCAGCGCTTTGAAGTCAAAACTGTGTTGACTTTTCAGAAACAAAACCAAAAACTCCTGGTTGCTATTACCAACCAAAGCACAGTCAGTTGAGTGCATGCTTTCGAATCTTGGTTCAGGCTTTGCAAGTACAATGCAACAGAGTTTTCATGACACTGCACCTTACAAGTATGACAGCTGAGGTTCCCTTTTCTGCCCTGAGCAAGAGTTCACATGACTGGGAATAAAAATGATAGCAGGTGGCATCTGATGGCTGAGAACTTCCATCATGTGAATGGAAAACATAATTAAAGTCGCCTGGAGACCAGTCTCACTACTGTCTGCTCCCAAGCTAGCAGATGTACCAGAATTTAGAAACAATTTATTAAATGTCGCAATTTGCAGCTAATGTGATTTACAGTGGTAAAAGAAGAACACACCCCAGATAGCTGAGCATTTTTCAAAATTAATTGCTGTAGAGCATATAGTAATTAAACAAGCATTGTCAAACTTTCTACTAAGAGATACTGTGGTTTAACATTTCTTTATTTTTTTTATTTACTTGGAGTTCTTAAAACTATTTTCCAAGTACAGTATTGATTTTCCAACTGATATTCCAACAATTCTGAGAAGTGTTTGTTCCTGAAGTGTCTTTAAAAATTTCTAAGTTGCTTTTTAATTTATATTATTTTTGATAATTTTTCATTAATTACATGGAATTACTGAAGTAAATTTTACCTTACCTCTAAAAGATTTTCGGAAGAGTTTTTTTTATATTTTGATTTCAGTCACTTCTGAAAGAGCAGATGCCCACATATAGGGGTGTTATATCAGAGTATCTTCCCTTTCTAGTGTAATGTCTCCATTTTACAAAAAACATTTGAAAAATTCCACACAACATAGAAATAAAGAAATAATATTTCTTTTTCTTAGTATACTTAAAATCTATGAAGGCTTTATCAAATTTTTAATATGTCTGAACCCCTAAAATTTGACAGCATAAAAGATATTTAGAAATAGCAACATTTATTCCACCTGCAAATTTCTGTGTTTGGACCCACACTTGATTTTGTTCCCTGTCTTAATCACTGAGCATGATATTGCCATATGTTCTGTGACAACTTCTGGCAGAAAATCTTGCCTTTCCAAAATAACATTTCTTGGTGGGCATGAGAAAGGCATCTCATTTCACCAACAAGGCTGAAGACGTGCACAAGGGAGAGCAAGGTACAACTTCAGAGCCACTACTGCTTCAGAGCTGTTCCTGACTTATTGCACAACAACAATAAACTCTGACCAGCAACTATCTTGCTTTGAGAATAATGGGAATAACAGAGAAATTCATTGGCAGAGACCAGTAAGCCTTCAATCCGACACTGCAGGTTTTGCATTTCTATCTTTTGAATGCAGAGATTTCCTCATGAAAAAAAAAAAAAAAAAAAAAAAAAAGGAAACTGCAGAGAAACTGCAGATAATATTATTATAGCTGAGTAAAATGGGGAGATGTAGAGCTTCTGGGTGTTAAAATCAAAGTTCCTCAAGCAACATTAGACTGGACTATAAGACAGAAATTTTCAAATCAACTGATACCCAGTGTGGCATGTAAACATGCTTGAATAGAGTAGGGTAATGAAAAAAGGAGTTAGCTAACTAAAATTCCTCTGTTGTTGATTACAATAGAAAATTGGTGGTAGTACTCTTAAATGTAAACAGATAATTTTCCACTGAAGCAGGAAAATCAAGCAAAACTTTCCATCCACTCTCTGAGAAGGGTACCTTCTCGCCTCAGCTTTTTCTCTATTTCTTCTCCACTCACAGTAGCAGACTTTTTGATAGTTTCTAAATTTCTTTGATGTCTCCAAGTCCCTTCTGATCATCAACCCTTGGAGGTAACACCTCTCTGCAGTGTCTCCTCACACCATCAGGTCTATCACCACTTGCAAAGCAGATCTGTGTTCTGTGCAGCCAGTGAATGCCTGCAAGCCCTGGGCAACAGAGAATCAGAAGCAGATACCAACCTAAAGCCCCAGAGCTTTTCAGAAAGTTCTTTGAGGATGCACATGGATAAAATACTAAATGTTATCTCAAACAGATTTCCCAAGATCATTAAAAGGGTTGGCTCAATAGAGCAAAAAATAAAGTAAGTAGAGGAGGGATGTGAGCAGACACATGATTCAGTTACAGTAAGAGAAAGCCGCCTCTTGGGGAATGGCTGATTTCAAGTATAACAGTGGTTCATGGTTCCACTAATTGGTAATTTCTCCTTTCTACTTTGTAATTGCTGGAATGGATTCAGTCTCTCCACTGCAGAGCAGGTAGAAACTTGTTCATGTTAATGCATGTTCTTGCCTGAACAATATCCTGGTTTGTATCAGAAATCCTGTGGCCAGACAGACTAGGGCAGGGATCATTTCTCTGTACTTGATACAGATGAGGCTGCACCTCTAATCCTCTCTCCAGTTTTGGGCTCCTCACTTCTTAAAAATCACTGAGGGACTGGAATGAGTCCAAAGAAGAGCTGGTGAAGGGTATGAACCACAAGCCCTATGAGGAGAAGCTGAGAGAGTTTGGGTTGTTTAACCTTGAGAAAAAGAGGCTCTGGGAGAACCTTATCACTTTCTCTGCAACTACCTGAAAGGAGGTTGTAGCAAGATGGGAATTGGCCTCTTCTCCCAGGTAATAAGCAGTAGGACATGAGGAAATGGCTTCTAGTTATACCATCCTTCAAGAGGATGTAGAGATTGGATAATAGGGAAATTTTCTTTGCAAAAAGGATGCTCAAGAATTAGAAGAGGATGCCCAGGGAAATGGGTGAGTCAGCATCCCTGGGGGTGTTTAAAGTGTATGTGTGTTCATTTGGAGACATAGTTTAGTGATGGACTTTGCAGTGATAGGTTTAAGGTTGGACTCAATAAGCTTAAGGTCTTTCACAGCCTAAAAGGTTCTATGCTCCTGTATTATCTTCTGTGTTCCTCAGGCATGGTTTAAAGAAAGGAAAACTCAGGAGCATGATATCAGATTGCAGTCATCCACACACAGGAAGCTATAAGTACAGCTAATTAAAGAAACTGCAGTCCTTTAAAGAAAAGGCAATGATTTTTTATGTAGTAAATGTAATAACATTACATCCAAAAATTTAGCACCCAGATATTTCCCTGGAATAACCTTTCATTTGAATTAATGTAAATATTATAAGAGATGAAAATTTTCTTTGGCATTTTTTATCTTTTCTTGAAGCAGCTAGAGGATGCACTCTAAACTTTTCTTAATAAAGTTCAGCCCCATACTCTTTGAATGATTCAGAAGAGAATTGTGGGTTAGAATGGGCTTTGTTAAGTGCATGTATGCTATGCATCCTTGTGATATCCCTTTCTATACATCTCAACACTTTTCTGTTTCCTTCCGTCTGTTGGATAGATAGATTTACAGATAGAATCTATAGCCATCACTAGGAAGAAGATATTTTCATTTCTCTGAATACAAAGGCAGTCAACATTCTCACTCTGTGAGAAGGGAAATCTTAAATAATGAAATGTCCATCCACTCATCTTGATAGGAGACACACTACTCTAATTATACTCTCATAAGTGAGGCAGAATCTATGAGAAAGCAACTTCATGCAGAACATACTGCAATCAAGCTAAAAATCAATGCTTTTATAACCAGTTATGTATGGCTCTTCCGTTAAAAAACTTTTTCTATTCTATTTTCCTAATCATTCAATAATACTTTATCTGACTTAGTCTCTCCAAGGTACATATAGCAAACCACAAAATTGGCTCTGCTTCTTGAAAAACAGATCAAGAGAACAAGCACAGCCATTGGGAACATTTACTAAAAGGTTAAACAATCATAACTAAATGTGAAGTGTATATAGGCTTATGTTTTAAGTCAGAAATACCTCTGATCTATGAATGTTTATAGGGGAAAGGCACACAGAGGACTGAAGAATACTTTCAATTCAGTGACATTAATGTCTTTATCTAATACGTACTCATCAAAACTTAGTAAAAGCTTTTAAGCTTTATTTCAAGGTCAAGGGAAAAAAATTCTTTTTCAGTGTAAAGCAAAATAAAAGAAAGAAAATCATCCTGATCTCACACTCTGAAGATTTCTCCTGACTGACTTTAACTGTGATTCAAGCCATGAACTTGTCTATATAGCAATAGCAGAGAATAACTACATAGTTATGTCTTTTCAACCTAGTGGATGCATCTGTGCATGGACATTTAACATAAAAAAATAATCCCAAATATCAAGTCTGCTGACTCAGATACACATCTTATTTTGAGGGCATAGAACAGTTTTTTCTTCATTAAAGAGATTAACTTTGTATTGTTTGAAGCATAGACATATCCTAATCCTGTATTTTCTGGATATGAGTGGAAAAATAAACATTACATTAATCCCCAAGCCAGCATAAAGAGAGTTGAGGAAATAAATTAGATTCTTTAACAAAAGTTATGCCACCTAGCTGCTTGCACAGAACAGGCAGTTCTTTCTATACATCTGAAAGTCCAAAGGTAATCTGTCTATTTTGTTGTTAGTGTAGACTTTAGATTATTTATCATCTTTAAGCTTGATTATTTCTAGTATCACATGTCCCCAAAAATTTCAATTTGAGACTGACAATACAGTATCAGATGAGGTTACCTGTCAGACACTAAATTACTCTTTTGCTTTGCTTAAGGAAGATTCTCTTGCCAACTCATCAAAAAGTGAGTGGTAGTCCAAACCCAAGCCTCCTCCCTTTTATCTGTATTTATTAAAGGGTTGACATTTATAATTCTTTGTCAATCAGATCTTACCAACATCATTCACCATTTTCCTCTCTCACATCTCTCCCTACTTTGTGTAGTTCAAAACTGAAAAGAACAAACACAAAACATCAGATCTGGAGGTAGCAATAGTCAGTGTTGACTTGAAAGTATTCAGCTCCTTATAGTAGGCAAAAGGGCCACTGAAAAGTGCATTGCATTTATTTGTCTGCTACTAAGATTTCATGGACAGGACATCTGCCATAGACAGTGAGAACTCAGCTTTGTCTTTGTATGACATATGGGTGGGGTGGAGGGGCAGTGTTGGTGTTGGGGGGACAGGAAGTAAATAAAAAGATTTCCAGTATGGAAATTATAGGGGAAAATGCTGTTGTTATTCCCTGGATGGAATGTGGTCAACATACCCAACCTCCTCCACACAGTACTATCTGAGAGGGGCTAAATAGAGGGTGGAGTGAAGTGGAGACTGCAGCCAGGTTCTGTCAAAACCCTTGCATAGAAGGCTGGTACTTTCTAGTTGATAAGTCATATAGGAGCTGAACACCAAGAGAGATAAAGGAACAAAGACATGCTGTGGAGTCAGCAGCTGGGGTAAAATAGCTTTCCTTGGACTGATGCATGCCCCAATCCCAAGATTATCTCAGATACTGTACTTAGATACCACTACCAAGGTACCACCACCCCTCACTGAGTAAAGATACAGATGTATGACTAAACTCACTCGAGCTCCACTTCAACATTCATAAATAATACAAAAGTAAATTAAGAATCAGCAGAAGTTAGGGAAGACTCCATCATAACTTCTGAGCTCAGTAAATGGCCTGAGCATCTCCCCAACAGAGACACATATTGGGTAAGAGTGTTTAATGCATGCTGAATGATATTCTCTTTAGTATATTTCTTTGAATACATTTTTGTAGTCAGACACTATCACTGGCAATCCTTCAACCTAAACCTGTCACAATTTTATTAATAGAGGGCTATTCTGTGAACTGTTTATGTGAGTCTTTAATGGGTGCTAGCAGTCACTGGCAGAGGTAATGATGTGGAGATCCAGGAGGAGTCTCTCTGTTTGGCATGTGACTTCTGAAAAAGTCAATCAAAGCACCCTTTGATTTGGAGAAATGCTCGGTGAAGAGTCCCCGTAATGGGACACTGACAGGCTGGTTGGGCACAAGGGTCTCAGTTTTCCTGGGACAGAGACAGACTAATAAACATTAAGAGTTTAAGGAAAAAAAAAACTAAAAAGGTTAAAGATGATTCCTAGTAAAGGAAGGAGGAGATGAGCCTTCCACCTGAGAGTTACCACATCGGTTGCAACTAAGAGTCAGTCTCAGACTGAGTCAGTTCTTATTGTGAGGTTCTTATTGAGAGACAATGGGAAGGCAGGAAAAAAAATTTCTAACTCTTTCTCTCTTTGCATTTCATCTAGTTTCTATCTCTTGAACACATGAAAACCAACCATGTCCTGAAATGGCACAAGTGTTTGGTTTTGTTTTGGTATAGATTATGTTACCATTCCCAGTTGAAAAATTCTTTCAATAGGTAATATGGCACAGAAACGTCATGGTGACTTTGTAGTCTCTGTACATTTTTACAAAAGCAGAGGAGGTGTTTAAGAGCTCAGAAAATCAATGGGAGTTTTGTCTTTGGGCTGTGACATGCTTGTATACCCACCAGGTGACATGCTCCATTTTTAGGCATGCTTTGAAATCATGTTGTCAATCACTCATGATGATGGAGCATAGAATTCAAAGTCCACTGAGTGCTTTGAGGTTTTGGTGTAGGACATGTTTGGACTGCCTTTTGCCTTCCTTCAGAAGCAGACTCCCTTAACAACAGGCCACATGGAGACCATGGGAATTGCTTTTCTGCTGTGTTTGCGTCTCTATTCTGCCAGATTTTTTTTCCCCTTCTCCCTCACTGTGAACCTGTTTTAATTCTTCTCTTTTTATCTGTTCAGGGAGATACAATTTGATTTTTACTAAATAGCCATATCTGTCTTGAGGATTTCTGGAAATGTCAATTATGAAAGCAGAGTTTTCTATTTTCCATGGAAGACTAAATACTTAGAATATGACTGCCAGTCATGTGTTCAGCTTAAAAAGGCTTATAAAAGTAATGCAGAAAGGAATTTCTGTTTTTCCATTGAACCTGCAAGGCAGTTGTCTCCAGCTGCATTCTTTCACTGATTCTTAGCTACAATCTCTTTTAGCTCATTATGTATATCTCTGAGGGTATACCTCCATAACACTCAAGGCTAGAACACACCATCAGGCTATCTAGTCTGACATTTTCTTGTCAGAGACTCCTATATTTCAGCTAGGCACCTTTTCAGCTGATGTGCATTTTTCATTAGGTAAACAATCATCTTCTGCAGACACCAGGGAAAGCAATATCCACCCTATGCTGTGGTAGTTTATCACTCTTAGTGTTAAGAACATGCACCTCATTTTCAGCCTGGATTCAGTTAGCTTCAGATCCCAGTCATTCATTCTTGTTTAACTGTCCCTACCTTGTTAAAGGGAGCTTTTGTAGCCAGAATCCTTTTTTCTTTTTCTGCAAAGGTACTTAGTAGCCACAATAACCAAGTCACCTCTTTCTGAAGAGATTAATTGAATACTTTATTCTTTTAAAATAAAGTAAAAAAACCCGACTTTTTTTTAAATAACTCAAGCGGCTTTTTTGTTTTGTTTTGTTTTGTTTGGGGTTTTTTTGTTGTTGCTTTTGTTTGTTTGTTTTTGTCTTTCTCCAGTTTGGACATGCAACTTCCAGGCTCTTCAGTGCTTTATAGATAGGTGATGTGTGGCCATGGTCAGTGTCCCCTGTTACAAGGATTATAATTTCATGCCTGTATGAAAAAGTATCAACCTCAATTTTCCATTCACCTTGTCAGTTTGAAAGCTACCTTCCAGATGTAGATGTAAGTGCCAATATAACATGAGACAGTAGGGAATTGGGCCCTGAGGTTAGAAAGACTATATTTGGGTGTCACAGGAGAACATAATTCTGAGTAATGGGATAAAATTAAGCAAGGGAAAATTTAGGCAGACTGGAATGAAATACTTCTTAACTGTGAGATCTATGAGGTTGTAGAATAATCTTCTGTGGGAATGGAGGCCTAGTTACTTCAGACATTTAGAACTAAACTGGCTAAAGCACTTGAAGATATTTTGTAAGGAATTACCCTGCATTGCCAGAAGGAAGGATTAGATGACCTAGTAGGTCATTTCCATCTCCTCTTTCTGTGATTTTGTTGTACAGAGCCCCACAAACAGGAAATTGTTATCAAAGTCAAGACATGCCCTTAAACCCTGTTTGTGTAAGAGAAAAAAAAGTGAATTGTATCACTTGCTGGTAACAATGCAGGAATCCTAATCCAGCATTTCTCTGGGTTAGTAAATGCTACCAGTGCTGATGGCTGCATGCATAATTTGTGAAAGCAGTAGCATCTACTAATGAAAAAAATGTCAGGAAACTGCAAGTGAATTATGAGTAGGATCCAGGAGAAGAGCAGTGGGAAAGGAAAATCAGAATGGGCCTGACATGCATAATAGGGTCATGAGGTAGTTATTAGTCAGGAATGGATTGGCCTGTAGTAGAAGAGATGAAACCTGAACCTGCAGTCATCCATCTGGGAAAACTAGGTGCTTTTTATAGGCTTTGGGCATTGATTCATATAACAATATTATCAATTGGAATCATAATTAAGATGAAATCAGAGCCAGCGGCCTTGCTAGAAGTTGTATAAACCCACAACAAGCCAAACCCCTGCAGAAATGTATAGGGGGATGAACAGTCTAGCAGAGAAAACTGTCAAAAGAATATTGGTAAGAAACATCCTATAAAAGGATCACCCACTTCCTTAAGTTCCACCTTTGTTTTGTGTGTGTGCTTTAAAGTTTATTCCTAAAACTGCTCTCAACTCATAAGACACTGTGTTTCCTTAATGATTGCTCTTATACATTCATCTGTATGAGGAACCACAAAGAAATTCATTGCTTATTATTTCTGTTGCTTCATTTTTACATTTATCTCTTCTCCTAACCTTTCTAAATCTAGCTGCAAATAAATGCACACTGTAGGTTCCTGTTCTGGGTTCAGCTGGGAGGGAGAAGGTAATTTTCTTCATAGCAGTCTGTATGTTGCTGTGGTTTGGATTTGTTACTCAGACATTTTTAGCAAACCTGAGTTTTGGCTATTGCCAAGCAGCGCTTGCACAGAATCAGAGCTTTTTCATTTTCCTACTCTGCACCTACTGGAGGGAGCACGGAAAATATTGGGAGAGAACATAGCTGGAGTATCTGAACCAAATTAGCCAGAGATATATTCCCTACAATATAATGCCATGCTTAGCAATAAAAATTGAGAGTAGAGGAAGAACAGGGAAGGGTGTTCTCTGCTCCAGCTGGCTGGGCATTGGTCTGCTTGGCAAGGTGGTGAGTGATTGCATCACTTGGTTTTCTCCTCTTTATTTTATATATTAATCTGTCTTTGTCTCAATCCATGATTTTTCTTACTTTTGCTCTCTATATTCTCCTGCCTGTCATGTTGATAAGGAGAGAGTGAATGAGTGGCTGTGTAGGTGTTTAGCAGCTGGCCAGGGTCAACTCAATAAAGTGTCCTTTCATCATTAAAAAAAAAAAAAAAAGATACTCCAGTTCCAAAAGGACTCAGTTTTTAGCTTCTCCTCACACTTTGTTTAATAAGCCACAAGAAAATTTCTAAATGAAAATGTTTCATTTTCTGTATATGACCAACCACTTTCAAAATACCTTAGCTCTCTTGTTCTGATTTCACAATTCCATTTTTGCCTTGTAAGCAACCTAAATTGTGACAGCTTCTACAACTCACTAGATGTTGCAGATCTTACATTGTGGCCTCCTCTGAAACCACCCATCATCCTCCCATCTGCTGACATCTGTCGTGTGACATCTCTCACACAAGGGAGCACAAGACACATCACAGTGTCCAAGCTGGGCTGCTTAAAGTTGTCAGACACTCAGCTGGGAATGCACTCTTGGCAGTGGGAAGAGTAGAGTGAGTAATTTCAAACCCTGCTCTTGAGGGGCAACAGAGACGTCTTCCTAAAAATGTGTGCAAGCACAGCCATTTACTCATCAGGAAAAACCTAGGCTCAACATTTGTATTCTCAATGAAATATTCAGTCTATTGCAGTTAGATCAGCCCAAAGCTTGGTCAGCCCAAAGGATGTGTGGTGTGTATCTACATCTCTAGATCAGTGGTTAGCCAAGCATGTTTTTTTCCCTAATAATAACTTTTGTCATAAGGTATATTTTAATTATTTTTTACTTCTCTGACAGTATTGAAAGTATCTACATTCCAAAATTATTCTTCTGAGAATAGTGTCACATTTACAAGACATTCTAATATATTTCCATCCATGAAAGCAGTAGGATATGCAGCATGGGAAGTAAGTAGTAAGTTCATCATTGCTTCAGCAAACTCTTTTTAAATAGCCATATTCGAAAGCAAACAACAACAGCAACAACAACAACAACAAAAAAACCCCTCGAGCATATGGATTGAAAGAAAAAGAAAATTTGCCACCAGGTGTCAGTAATGGTTCTTTTATTGTTATGGAAGGCTTAATATTAAAACTGGAAAGGTTGAAGCTCAGCCAAGGTAGTCACAAAATTAAAGGCATTTTTTTTTCATTGTTGCTCAGACCAGGAACTTAAAATGATAGAAGGATTTTCTCTCCCTGGTTATATAGAGGACAATAGCAAAGAAGATACTATTGCTGTATAAAATTATTTTTCCCTCCATTTCTTACTAAACCATTGTGGGTTTGTTTTCAAATTACAAGGACTGTCCTTTAAAGAAAATGCATCTGTGGTCAACCCATGGAAAAAGTTGCTGGGACCTGGTTAGTCATGTTTGGTCTTGTCTGGTCACCTCCACTCTGCTCTACCTTCTACTAGCATTCTTCCTCCATGAAGACAGACTTAAAGGCAGACTTCCTTGCTGTCTTGATCTCACTGGGTAATAGAGTGGCAAAAATAACTTGCTTATCCCAGTTTTGTGGCAGTCATAAGGTATTGTTTTCAACTTTTATGTCCAAGATTAACTTTAAGTTTGCTTCTTTCATGACTGCAGAGAGACTTCACTTGGTTGTTACAATGATGTAATTAAAATGTACCTCGGTGTCTGTAACTTTAAGCCCCCAGAGACTTTTCCTATTAAGGAGGCAAAGATTTACTGTGGTATCAAGAGAAAGACATCATCAGTCCCGTCCTCTGCTAACACTGCCTGGTGTGGGACATATGACATGGTATCATGCTTCATAAATATTTCTTTATCATCTTTATCAATGACCTGGATGGAATGATCAAGTACCCCTCGGTAAATTTATGAACTATACCATGCTGGGCAAGAGTGTTGATCTGCTGGAGGGCAAGAAAGTTCTGCAGAGAGATTTGGACAGATTGGATTGATGGGTCGACGCCAATTGTATCAGGTTCAACAAGGCCAAGTGACAGGTCCTGCACCTGGGTTGGAACAACCCCATACAGTGCTACAGGCTGTTGGAAGAGTGGCTAGAAAACTGACTGGCAATAAAGTGCATGCGAGCGTTGGTTGACAGCCAGCTGAACATAGGCCAGCAGTTCATCCAACTGGCCAAGAAGGCTGATGGCATCCTGACCTGCATCAGCAATAGTGTGACCAGCAAGACTAGGGAAGAGATTGTCCCTCTGCACTTGACATTGCTGAAGCCATACCTTGAAACCTCTGTTCAGTTTTTGGCCCCTCACTCCAAAATAGTCACTGAGGTACAGGAGTGTGTCCAGAGAAGAAAGACAGAGTTGGTGAAGGATCTGCCCCAAAAACCATATGGGGAGTGGCTGAGGGAGCTGGGATTTTTTAGCTTGGAGAAGAGGAGGCTTAAGGTAGGACCTTATTGCTCTTTCCAACTACCTGAAAGGAGGTTGCAGAGAGGCAGGTGTTGGTGTCTTCTCCCAGATATCAAGCAATAGGACAGGAGGGAATGTACCCAAGCTGTTTAGAGGAGATTTCAATTGGATATTGTGAAAAATTTCTTCACCAAAAGGGTAGTCAAGGCTTGGAGATAGATGCCCAGGGAAATGGTTGAGTCACCAGCTCTGAAGGTATTTAAAAGATATTCAAATGTGTAGGAATACAGTTTAATGTGACTTGACAACTATATATTAATGGCCAGATTTCATATTCTTAAAGGTCTTTCCCAACCTAAATGATTCTGTGACTGTGTGATAGAAGGACCTGAAAAATGGATGTGCAACCACTGCAAGCTAGTTCCTTCATTTTTGGAGCAGCGCCAATGCACCTTTGTAGTGGCATGTACACTCTGCTGGGAGTATGCATATAGCGACACAACAACAAAATGGAAGTCAGATCATGCTCCTGATTTAGGACAAGTAGATCTGCACAACAGAACCGCTCAGGGAGGTACTTAAGTGTAGTGGCCCTAAAACATTTGATGTGACAGATCGAAGGGATTCTTAAACACTGGTCCTGCTGATAACTTTTTATAATTTTAGCAAAACCATTTTCTTCCTATACATCAGCTGCATTGTCTGATGTCTGGTTTATCATGATGGAAATATTGAAAGTGTACAAAATTTTGGGATCTTTAATCCAGCAAGCATTGGTTTAACTTTCAGAAGATATGTATAAACAGAAGATAAATATGTGGACAACTGGCCTGGACTGCATGTCTGTATCTGAATTTCCCCATATGGAAAGTGGAGAAGAAGACACTGACTACCTTTCTAAAGAAGTTATAAGATTTGTTATAAAAAAAAAAATGCAAAAATAACAGGAAGATCATTAATGACAGTTGAAACAGAATTTTAGGTAGAAAATGGTGTGATGATCCAGGCTGATATTTTTATTGCCTTATAAACTTATTTTATTTATGTTGTTTGTTTTGAGAACCAAAACAAGTGGGAAAGGAGTTTGCAACAATCAAAAACAAAGGCTGATGTGATTTTCATTTCTAGGAAAGCTGATTCAAAAAGAGGCAGGAAAACTCCAGACTCTGAGAAAGGGGCCATCAGGAAAAAATATCTCTAAGTATTAGTGCCTGAAAGCACCAGTCTCTGTATATTCATTTTCTTTTGGAGTTGGATACCAAAGCTTTAGGACAGAGGGTCACTCTTCTCAGTCAGATTGCAGACTGGAGCCCTCCTGGCTGATGTCACCAGGACAAATTTCGGGAGAGCCTGGCAAAGGCTTATATTTGCTGAGGTGTAGCAAGCCCCTTAAAGAGGATTTGGAGATGCATCTCCTTTTTCATCCAAAGTAGCACTGTACAGATTTTTGTAAAAGGTTTTGAAGTCTGACTGTGCCAGACCCTTGTGTCTGACGATTATGTTTGTTTAAGTTAGACCTCTGAGTTTGTAACAATGGAATTATCTATTTTTCAGAACAATTAACACAATGCTTTTGTATGAGCTGAAGGTCAGAGGATAAATGTGGTTTTATCTACAATGCATTTTTAAAAGCTAATTAAGAATCATTCACTTTGCTCTGTACTAAAGACTGAGAACATTTCATGCTAGATGACTCTTGATCCTCTGCAGCAGCAGAGAGGGGGGCAGAGAGAGAGAGAGAAAAGAAGGGAGAAAGAATTGGAGAAAGAGTGGTCTGGCATGCAAATAAACAAATATATCACAGGAATACAGTTAATGAAGAGCAATAAAAAAACTCCTCCATTCTGGTAGCAGTAGAGATAAAATTGTGTCTTGGACCAAAGGACTAATCTAAAATATTAATCTGCAAATATATTCAGTATTTGCAATTACAGGCATTTCTTGTTAGAGCAAGAGAGATGGAGAGGAATATAGAGAAGTGATTCTCTCAGAACATTATTTTAGAGTGGTTTTTATCACTTAGTGCTTTCAGAGCACTTTTTCCTCTCTCTCTCTCTCTCATCTGACAGCCTGTACATGCCACCATTCCTCTATGGGGAATTCCTGTTTAGCAGGCCTCCAGCCAGAGATGACTCTTCTGGGGAAAGTATACAAGGGTGTGGAGCAGCGGTGAGACTTGGAGGACCTCAGAACAGAAGGAGCTGCCCACTGCTATGGGGATGAGTGTGGGTGGCAGTGAGAAGGCAGCTTGCCCTGAAAACACCTCAGCTTCATGGATTGCAAAGGTCAGGGGAAGCAAAATGAGACACAAATCAGAGACATTCAGAGGCAATGCAAGAGTTCGAAAACCAGGGTGAGGAGTTTGTTTCCAATGCGATGGCCTCTGCCTAGCCTTTTAAAGGGAAAAGGTAAGAAAATTGGAAGCTGTTCTTTGCTTTTGGATGCTTATCTATTCTGCTGATTCAAGTGCTCAGAGGTTGATTTTCTGTGTCTGTCCAAATTATGAAAAGACTATCAGACATCAAGGTGCCTCATTTCAAAACTGGGCTATGCACTGCTATTCTGTTGATCAAACATGGCAGTTATTTCAGGCTTAAAACATTTTTGGGATAGCAATGGGTGCTGCCAATCAAAGGTAGAAAGTGCATAGGCATTCAAAGAACAAGCTGAAAGAGGAATAACAGCAACATGTGTAGCTAGAATACATTATGGATTACCATCCTCTTACACAAAGGCTTGTAAACTCCAGAAATGCTGCAACCTACAAAGCTAATAAAAGCGACATAAATGTGCAGATATCTTGGTTTGTCTAATTTGTGGCTTTCTAGCATTGGTAGGATGACTCACTGGATTTAGGAACTGCTTGTGAAGATGAACATATTAATAACTTTATGCAGCAGTTCTGCCATAAAATGTAATCCTTTTACAATTCTGTATTCTCAAGTGAAATACAAGCTTAGAACCAGAATAAAATTACAAAAGATATTTGAATTGCTATCTTATGTTCTTTTTAGACCTGTGTTTATACATTAAAATATGCAACTTAACTAGGAAAAGAATATTCCTTTTTATCCCTATCCCTTCCCCAGTGTGTACAACTCTCTACTATAAAGACATATTTAAATATAGGGTTACCAGGATAATTGTCCCAGGTAATCTGTGCATTTTTAGTTTTCCCAAAGATAAATTACTATTTTTCTTCCCATCCATAAATGTTTGAATAGGAAAACTTGTGCAAATCACATATGATTCAGTGGCAAACAAATCAGTTGCTTATTGCAATCTGTATGTGTAACCCACAATATTAGTAAACAATAGGATAAAGATCCTTTCAGCTTTTGATAACATTCCACAGATTTAAATAATTAGAAAACAACAAAAGGCTTGCCTTGAGGACACAGTAAATATAGCCCTAAATATTTACATCCTCTTTTGAACTTTTCTCCATGCCTTTAGGCATTACACTAATCCACAGAAAGGTTAATCTGAGTACTTGAGGGCTTGTAGAATGTTATATAGAAAGTGACAGATAGACCATCAATTGGGATCAGTGTTTCTAAGTATTCAGATGGTGACCAACCACTAGACTGAGCATTTTGTTTCTCCTTGATTTTAATGAGACAGTTTTGCAGTCTGTGTCACTTACTGGAGACACTTCCTCATTTCTGCATTATTTCAGTAAATACTTGCAGATTTACTGAAATAATGGGGAAGAAAAATACAATATTTTTCATGTACACAAGACCAAATTTGCTAATTTCTAATCTTATTGAAATACTTATATTTTTATGCATGAAACAATCAGTTAGGTTTAGGATATTCACTAACTTTAATCTTAAAAAAATCTTTTCTGGGCATGAGTAAAACTTAAGAAAATAACCATCTATTTTCTCCCACCTTTAACAGTTTGATATGGTAATATTTCTATTTATTACTGAAAATTATATGTATTTGTAAAATAATTCATGGAAAAGTGTATGCTCTCCATTCAGTCTCTGCCATATATGCCATGTAGCCTTTGAAATTAGTTATACTCCTGATAGATTTAGTGTATGAGTGAAAGCAGTGTTTGCAATTTATTTGTAAATATATTTGCATTTACAAATTAATTATATTTGTAAAATCCCAAGATTATAGAACAGAAAATTACTTGTATTATATATAACATATATGCATAGAATAAAATATAATATAATGTAATATAGGCTAATAAAAGCACAATGGATACTTACATATATATATAATATACATATATATACACTGTGATACATCTGTATCTATCTGTCTTGGATTCTTGAATGATAATGAACTACATACACCCTTATCTCAAATGCTTAAAACTTGAACGTGCTTACACTAAATAGTCAGATCCCACTGCAGAGAAAGTCAGAGTTCAATTTCTTACCTGCTTTTTTAATTTCAGGGACAGCTGTCTTCTCATGAGCTTTCTCCTTTTTTCCTGTTTTTTCTAGAATTTAATTAAAAGAGAGTAATTTGATGTGCTTGAACTCTGAATCATACAGTCAAATATGCAATCACTAAGTCCTGGTGGGCACATACTGAAAAAAAAAGTAACTTATTTGGGTGTTCAGATTATTTCCTTATAGCACTTGCACCCAACTAGCCACAGAGCAATCAGCTGAAAATGAAAATTAATCAGTAAGTATCAACTGTGGATGATTTGGACCCTTAATAATTCATCAAAAGTTAGACAAAAATCATCAGTGCATGAATGTGGCACCTTTAAGCTTAAGTTCTAGTAGCAATGAGATAATTAAAAAATAATGAATGACTTAAATATTTTGCATGAAGCAACACCTTAGTAAATTTTAGATGCTTTCTGAAAATGTATGATCAAAATATTATTTAGATGGATACCATGACTTTGCAGTTTGGTCACTGCAAGTTTCAATTGTGATTCTATAAAATGAACAGATCTACCCCACCTTCAGAAACTGATGTACCATGAAATGAGTGATATCTTCCATGAGTTTTGTGTATTGCTGTCTAACTATGTCCTGTTATATATGGTCTCCATTAACTTTTTAAAAAACTTGTAAATGGCCACCAAACAGGACATTTAATTTGTCAGAAAATGAGTTTCGGAAATGCTGGATGCTGAACACATTAGGCACGAGATATTTGAGAAGTGGAAACATGCAAATAGTGACTGAGCAACTAAGAAGCATAGGATTAACCTAACAGAAAACAATGAGCATAGCAACTAAGAAGCCAGAAGCATAGGATTAACCTAACAGAAAACAATGAGAAATGAGCAAGAAGTGTGAGTAAAAGCTGAATGAGGCCAGTAAGAAATGTTTCCAAACCATACCTTTCATCTTAGTTTCAGTCGTAGCCTTCTTTTCATCACTCTTTTTCTTCTCCTCTTTTTTCTCTAAAAGTAGAAATTGAAGCTCAGCTCTTTTTACTCAGAAACCCACAAACAAACATATGTATCTATGCATGCATGTATTTAGTATGTATATATATATATTTGTTGAATATATATATTTGGGATGCAGAATATATGCAGCATGACTGCAACATGTTCAAGATTTGATTAGCTGGCCACTTATTACCAGCAGCTCAGAAGTACATCCTAATACTCAGAGAGTGAACGTGATGTTAAGGATAAAACTGGAACAAACATGCACACCAGATTATTACTTAAATACTTATTCAAGAAACTATTCCAAATAAAATGAAGAGTTTTATTGTGGTGAATCAGTAGCCATGTAACTGTCCTGCTTCTTTTGTAAGACCTGTCTGAATGATAGCAAAACTTGCACCTGGTACTTGGAAACAAGTATAGAATGCCATGAAAACCCTGCATACACAATATACCTTTACAACACTTTTTATTAATTGAATCTTTGAAACTATCATTACAAGGCTTCAGTTATTCATGGAGAGTTGTTATTACATCTACAAAACAACATGACATTATTTCAAAAGCATTTGCCTCTATATTGGCAGTTATTTGGGGAACAGTAGAAATAAGGAGAATATTTTTTACTTTTTTAAAACAAGCTAAAACAATTTAATTACTTATTTCATAATGTTTTGAATTAGAAAATTAAGAGTTTGATAAGGGATATGAGAAAGTTATGATTCTTATTTTTCCTTTGGGAAATGAATCTTCTTTCTGATGTGAAAGAATACAAGAGTTAAAGGATAGCTATTCTAAATGTTTTTTTAATGGTTCATCTATGAAAAGTGAAATTTGTTTCCTTCAGTTTGTGCTGCAGGTCTTTGGGCATTGATACAGTTAGTGAAACTATTGTTTTCTTTTTGTGATCTTTTACTGTCAGGAATGTGGATAAGAAGCCAATTTTTATTTTCTTACAAAAGATAGAACCATAAGACTAGACAAGAATGTTTTCTTTAATTGAAAAATATTTAAAGTGTAGGAATATTTTCAAATCCAAGAAACAAATATACTCTTATCCCTTGCATAAAACTAACATGAAAATAAAGGAAAAAATAAAAAAAAAAATCCAAACCAAACTTACTTTTCACTTCTCTAGGTACCGCAATAGACTTTTCTTCTGCATGGAAAAAAATATAAACAGGAAAAAAATTAAAATTTGTACAACATTTTACCTAAACCAAAATAAATATGTGTGTTACAGTTCTAAAAAATTTAAAAGTTGCTGCATTGATAGAGTACCTGAATTCCACAGTCTGTACATGTTGATTTCATGAATAAAGTTATTTTGCCTGTTGTGGAGGGAAAATATTTATCAATATTCAGGGTCCCCTCAAATGATACTTCTGCTGATTTTCTGTCAGTTGGCTTTAATATTGAGCATAATATAGATGAGTTCCACTTCTTTCTTGTTTTAAGCAGATTTGTTCAGTGTGTTTCCCTTGTTATTGTCTTCAGAAAATTATTACATGCTTTCTACAGAATGTTTCTCAGAAGAGTTTTATGTCCTTAATTATTCCTGCTGAAACTCTGAGCACACTACACTTCAAGTTACAAATTCCTCTGTGTTATGAGGTTTCCCAGGTATGTGTAGAGTATCAGAGTACTGCTCATCCTCCTCTAACTTGTTTGGAACTTCCTATTCTTGCATACTGTAATATTGATATTGGCTTTCTCTCTCCCTGACACACTTCTCCAGAGACTTGTGCTAGGGACTGTGCCTGTCTGGTCGAAATGGAAGTCTCTTCAGCTTCAGATTTCAGAAAAGCTGTTCCACAGCTCCACTTTCCTGTGCCACTCTTCAGTGGATTCTTTCCACATGCAATGGGGATATCCTCTGATTTCTAAAATGTGATTTAATTATTTGCATATTCTTCCTGAATCAATCAAAACTGTTAAATATGTTAACTGTGTGATTTACTGACAGAAAAGAGCTTCCTTTTGTCTTCCTTCCAAGAGACTTTACTCATAATAACTAGAGGCTGAATAGCTGCTGGGACTTCTACTTGTCAATTTTTTTCTGAGTGACTCAGTTCTGGTGAGTTAGATTGATTTTTTTTGGTTTCTTACATTTCTGGTGCTAGGTGATGCACAAGAATAATCCATAAGCCCAAGGTCCTTACAACAAGATTCTTTTTAATCTGAGACCATTTCTGCCTTTGAATTTGTACCATTTTTCATGCCTCTGGGGCCCAGAAAAACCCATATGAAATCTGCCTTAAGTTGGTTCAGAGCCGTATGCACCTTGAAAACCACAAGCTGAGGCATGGAGCTTTGAGAGGTGAAGCATTGTATGGAAGATGTACAGGAAGTGGCAGGAATGTTCACTGCCAATAGCCCAAGCAAAGATGATGACATCCCTGGCTGCAGAATCTTCATTGCCATGTCATTCCACCAATTAATCCCACTGATATAATTTTCTTCTTTCAAGCTCTCAAATTGGATTATTCAGAGTGTCCAGGCAGCTTTGAGATGTCTATATTTGTTATGAAATTTCTGGGGAGTGATTACATAGAGGTATTAATGGACTGTTGCCCCTATTTCCCAATTACACTGAAAGATAAGCACTCTTGCTCAAATGTGAGTAAAACAGCTGCTGGGCTTCCATTCACATCTCAGCTGCATCTAGCCCCACTGATGCCCCTCACAGCTACCACTGAGAGAGTTTTTTGTAAATGAGAACGATGGACTTGGTCAATTCCTATTATGGAAAGAGCTATTTCATACGTAAGGAAGTAATGCCATTTCTTGAATAAATTTATTTCCTCTCAATTTTAGCAGCTCACATTTAGAATGTTGCGTATTAAGTGCATATTTAACACCAGCAAAACTTGTGATTTCTGAAGCAGTAAATGCAGTGGGCTCTATGCAGATATGTACAAAGCTAAATTAAGAGGCAGAGCAAATAATTAAATAGGAGTCTTTTGCACTGTAAAATATGTACCCCATCTGTTAATTGAAAGCACTTACTTTTTTAGCTAGGAATAGATACAGAACTTCAAAGGGCCAACTACATAAAGAGGGACCATAATATGTACTAATTGTGGGTTACACAAGGAAACACAAGGTGCTTTTGAGCATTCGGTGTTGACCACAATATGACATTGAAGTGCTATGAAGTATTGAACAATCTATTCTTATTGCTACTGTTTCTTGACAATGTAATTAACAGAATTTTTTCACTAGTAACATCAGTCCAAAGCCACATTTCATGGCCAGTGCGAGACATAAGAGTACAAAAAGACCTCACTTTTAAAAGCCTGGAATGCATTTACAAGAATGAAATAGGGATGTATGCAGCTGGAAGAGTACATGACAGAATCAGTCAGCAAGGCTAGCAATGGATTTTCATTTAGTTAGTTTTGTTTTCCTGTAGACTCTATGCAGAAGTTGAGCTTTATGTAGTATAAGGAGTCCAGTGAATATGAGTATTGTGAATTAAAGCAGTGCTGAATGAGACATTCAGGTAAATAAATTATTCCTGGATGAAAAATAAAAAGAAGCAGCATAGAATAATTTTCTTGCAAAGTGGCTGGGTTGACAGAACAGCCCTTGAAGCAAAGAAACCTCTGAGATGGAATTATTTATTTTTCAAAAAGGGATGAAGGACCGAGGCCAGTAAAAATCCAAATGAGATTCAACAAAGATCAAGAAAGGGGTGTTTCAATCTGAATTTTCTCCACCCATCTTGAACACCTCTTTGTGTTATTCTCATTGGAGAGCAGATAATTCTTGGGCAATGGTAGCAGGGGAGATAACAGAAGCATGCTAACAACGCACCACTTGAAATCAGGCCTGGTAAGACCAGTGTGCTACTCTGCCAGTGCTGAGTGGAATCTAAATTTAGGGATGCACATGAGTTACGGGGCATAGTGTCACAGGAATGCTGCACAAGAACTGGAAGAAGGTGCTCTTAGAGCTTCTTTGCCATATTGCTCCAGATGGTCCAGGTTCTTATGGAAAGTCTGATTGTGGAAGGAATTGTCAGCTCATCCCATCCTGTCTGAGAAACTGAGGTAAGCAGGGAAGCAATATATAGCCAGAGATCCTTTCTGGTAGAGAAGAATGCAAATAGCAAACACTAGTTAGTGGAACTGAATGCCAGAAGTTTGGAGGTGTTTTGGTCCACATTAGCTTTCTAAACTTTAGATCCTTATTAGGTCTTAATACATTATATAGCTTTTAAAGTCTAGGTCCATTTATCTAAAACCCTGTGGTAAGGAAAGCTCAGGAGGAAAGCTCCTGTGAGACTCTGGATATTTATTGCCTAACTTTGTGAAATGCTACAACAGCTTTTCTCTGCCTACAGATTCTAGTCCTGGAGAACTCAGGAGCAGCAGAGACACATGTATAGTCACTGACATACAAAATAGAATAAAACAAACATAAATTCAGATTTTCCTGAGAAGCTATAGTTCAGACTGAACATAGTGACTTCATTTTGGATAAGACTTCATTTCATTTTTCTCCAAGCAGCTCTGTACACCTTAAGCTGTCATTAGCAGCTTTTAAAAGACCATTCAAACAAAACACAAGCTGCATTTTAGATTTCCTTTCCTTATTAATTTTGAATTAATTTTGAACATTTGCTCTTTGTTTTACTTGGTCACTAGAACCTTTTCTCTGCAGGTCTCAATAAAAGTTTTACTGTTGATTTCAATGGGAGTTTGATATCCTTTTAAATATTAAAATAACTCACTGCATTTCAGTTTTCGATGATATTACTTTTCTTTCCCCTTGGCTTGTTGCTTAGAGTAGAGACTGACAGTGACTGGTCAGTTGCATTTTTGATTCTAAAAAATTTAACACCCATTCACAAAATAGAATCCCCAAGACTGACAAAACTTTTGGTAAAATGAATAAACAATGCAAGGAGATATTTCTACTTGGTTTAGGATGTCATGGAAACTCATATTTTTAAAATTGTATCTAAATTTCAAGTAAAAATTTACCTTAGCTGTCTCTGAAAAAAAATAAAAATCTCTTTCTGGGGTAAGAGAGTCCTTGTTTGTCTGGCTACTTTCTCTATGAGAAATAATTCTGTCTTGATTCAGTCAAACTACTGAAAGACCAAGAAAGATCAATGAAATCTAAATAGCATTAATCTAAAGTTCCTGAAGTTCTTAGAATTGCTTCCGTTCACATACAGACTCGTACACTTGCAGGCACATATGCACACACATGCTCTCCCTAACTTACAGGTGAGGGCTTAGGCCAAAATGAAGTGCATTTATTTGCAAAGCTGTTTAAATGACACCGTCTTTTTTATCTGCAGAGTAATGAATACAATTTCTTTTCATACTGAGCAAGTGAAATATTCTTGGGGCACACAGATCACTGGAGATATAGCACACCCTGAAGGCCTAGGCAATCTCTCCAGTTCAGCTTTGCTTTTTTGAAATTGCTTCACTGTTTTCAAATCCCAGTCTGAAACACTATTTAGCAGCTGTGGAGATTGCTTATGGAGATAATTTTGGGGCCTGCAGAATCTATGTAATAGAAATATCATGCTTGAAATTCCTAATGCTTTCATGTGACCTACATAAATGTTTCTTATTTCTTCCTGTAGTGGCTATAGACTCCTTTTTCATGGATCTCTTGCATTAAGCACTAGAACTCTTTTAATAGTGTGGACCATATGTCACCATATGTCATATAAACAGCACGGTGTGGAGCAAAGAAATAAAAACAAGTGAGATGAAGCCAGAGTATGCAAGGCAAGTTAAAAAATAGAATAGACCAACTTCCATAACAAGACCAGCAACAGAAACTCCAGTGGACAATGGTCAGTGGTAAATATGATGCAAATATGATTATGATGAGTACTTTAATTCCCAGAGAGCACTGATTTTTTATGGTACGACCTTTACTAGAGAGAGCCGAACCAACACTGCTGAGGTAGCTTGGCTGGCCTTCTCCCTCCTTGTGACTGACATTCCTACTGGAAAACAGGAATCAGTGTCAGGACCAGTTCTGTTACCAGTGCTGGGAAGGGTTTTGCTTCACATACTTTTTATGTGGCATGTTTTTGAGCAAGAATGTATGAGTTTTAATAATGGGATGATGAGGTATGCAGGATCTCTTTTGTAAGAGTTTCCTTTTTCTTTCCAAAGAAACATGGGAGTTCTGCCTGTGAAAGCCCAGATTAACTTAATCCCAGTAAGTGTTTCCAATTTGCCGGTGCAACATATGCAAAAGATTGTTGCTTTTCTATAACATTTAAAAAGCACTATGAAAAGTTAAAATAATCTTCAAAGATACTTATTTGTGGTTTTTTGGGTCAACTTTGGTGAATATTTATTTTCAAAAGCATACTCTAGCATTTTAAATTGTATTATTATAAATTATGAGAAAATATAATAATATGTATAATGAAAATATACATATATTTATGCTTTTTTTTTCTTACTTTAGTAAGCTTTCCTCTCTTGTCTGTTTAATTTTTTGTATTTTATGATAGAATAAAAGTAGTACAGAAGAGCCTCATGTCATTAAGGAAAATGTCAAGGGCTTTCTGAAACACTGAAGGTTTAGGGTTTTTTTCATCATTGCTAAATCATTAGAATTTACTGCTTAAATGTCTAATTTAAATCATTAAATAGTTCACTTTGAAACCTTGTTCATAATAATTTAAATGTTTTACTGTTTTCAGTACCGACTCATGGGGACATAAGGCCCATATTTCTCAAAAAACTTGTTATGCTGTATATACAGCAATGTGTTACAGGTAACTAAATGTTCATCTATTAACCTAGGTTAAACTTAACCTATTGTAGGATGATATTTCTAATCGGAATTTTTTTCCTGTTTTTATTCTCCCTTGGATTAAAATTTACCAGAAAAATTGATTTTCATCCAAAACTCATGTCAGTATTATGAAGAATATTCTAAATAGCGAGAAAATTTTCAAATTTGTGCCTTTTTTAAAGGGTTCTGTTGTGTCTTGAATCACAATCTCTCACTGAAAGGATTTTTAAGGGTAATTGATTCTATAGTATAGAAGGAAAACAGAGTTTTTTTTATAGAACAATCTATGTACAGAAGAGAAGGCAGACATTGACAGACTGTAGAGAAGCAGATTGACTTTTACAAGATTTATAGACTCCTGTACGTCAAGGGAGATTTGTCAAAATTTGTATTGACTTTAGTAATTTAGATATTCTTGGTTATATCCCCTAATGTAGTATTCATGAACAGAGATATAGACTAGAAATTCTTCTCGAGACAGTCAGATAGTGTACATTCTACATAGCAACATAGATGCAGTTGCCAATTTAGCCTCTGCAGGAGTTTTGAGGAAAGTTAAACACATTTCACAGCAACTTGCTTTATTGCATTCTGCAAAATTTGTAATTAGAGGATTCAAAGACCTAGAGAAAATACCTTTTTTTCCTCATAGATCCTCTGAAGATATTACAGTTTTTTGTTTTGGTTTGGTTTTTTTCCTCGCTTAATATCACAGATATCATCAAGATGGCAAGAAATGGTCAGTATACTTTAGTCAGGGAAGAGGGATATTTCAGAGCTTGTTATGATTCATTAACAAATCAGAATGGTTATGTTGATGACTCTTCCATAATAAATGGTCTCACACTCAAAGATACAGGAGCAGATTTTTAGGATAATATAACTTGGAAAATCATATTCAGATACAGTGCCATTCAAATGTGGGTTTTGTGATACAGTGCTCTTCAAAGGGGTAAAAAGCATAGATCTGCTTGAGATTATATACCACATGCATTAAGATTCTTTCCAACAGGAGAAGGATTTTGCTATAGGCTTCTCAAAAAGGTTCTGTGGTCTTGGGAGAAGACAAAGACATGCTATTCTGGAACAACAAGCATGAAGATTTGCTGATAACTAGCTAAGCCTCTGATCTTAGTTTTTACACTTGTTCAACTTCAGCCATGATTATAATGCCATGTCAGAGAGAGAAACATGGGAAAATTATCAGAAAGGAAAGTCCTTTTCATGTGAATGTGGAAATGGAGGAAGGTTAAAAGCTGTGTGAGCTGAACAAAAATTCAAGACCTAAGAGAGAGAATCACAGAGAAAAAATACACTCTACAGAGAAGTTTTAGGATGTCAGTGAATTACAAAATAAATGAAATCTAGAGTTAAAAGTGGTGTGGAAGACTACAGCCAAGGAAGAAGAAGGATATTCAAGTCAAAGTTCAAATAGACATGGAGAACTGATCTGTTCAAATTACTGGTGACACCAATGTCCTGACATAGCAACATCCTTGTCAGTCAAGCTGAGAGCGCTACTTCCAAGTACTTGTGAAAGCTCCATAAAAAGATAAGATAAAGAATTTAAAATTAGTTCAGTAGTTCCTAGTTTACCAAATAAGGTTTCCAAGCTTAAAATATGAGTAGATATTATATATCAATGCCTATATCTTCACAAATTCCTTTACCTTCTTTCTCTTGTTCATCATTACAGGATCCTATGTTTTGTTTTATTATTCTCTTCTGTTGGTGATCTGAAAATTCAAACTCTTCAATGACAATTTAAGGTAAGATCTTTGAAAAAGCCAACCAATCATGAAATAGGAGAGCAATGATCTGTTCTTCTCTTTCTGACCAAATTAGTACAAAGCATTTTGCTTTTTGACCAGGAGATATCTGAAAATTTTAACTCATACACACACACTTCGGTGTGACTTATTGCTTGCTACTAGAATCTAGTGTACTAATTGAGATTGTCTTAAATAATTACTCTCTTGCCAAAAGATTTACTAAAGGAAGAGAAAAAGGCAATGACAAAGAGAGAAAGTTTTATATTTAATACATAATAACAATATGCTCTTTTTCGAAGGCCTCAAGAATTCAGCAGAGCATAATTTCTACAGGACATTGCATACTATCCACAAAAAGCATTCTATTTGAAGATATCAAATAATCTAAAAATTTTAGAGATATATGACACATACACACCACTATTTCCACCTTATCAGAAAACAAGAATGGTCAAAGATTACCTAAGGTAGAAATGGCAAAATAGAGTGATACTGAAAACATGCCAATCTAGAAAAAGAGTAAGATCCTTTCAGCCTTTACTAGCTGCGTAATTATATAATGTCTGAACATCACAGAGTGGGAAAGTCCAGGGTGTAAGTAGATTGGATTCATGAATTCTCTGTGTGATAAATGTTCCGTTACTTCCTACAGTTTTACCTTTTTTTCAGAGCTGGTTTCTTCTGTCAAAGGCTAAGCCAGACTTTGATGTTATATAAAGTATATATTTCAATTAAAAAGTGATTCTATTTGTTCTCCTTTCTGACAACTTATGATACTGTTTTCAACTATATTTATAAGAAGAATCTTTTGTTTCAATGTCCATTCTCCAGATCAGTGATATTTAGTGATGTACCAGTCATAAAGGTATCTAAGCCCTAAGAAGTCACATGGAAATGTCTCTTGAACTATTTTAAAGATTTAAATTCGTCTGCCTACTCCTCTTTTTCCCTTCTGACATATTGTCAAATATTCTTATAAATTACTTTTTTCCCCCCCGCCTAGGGCTGAAATAAAGCTTCAGGGTTTAAGGTTCCTCAAGGCACTGAGGCATATTTTCTCATATAAGGGAAACACAGAATAGTACAGCATAACAGCTTTTCATGGTAACGTTTTACAGGTAATTCTGCCTTCTTCATTTCCTCCAAATCTCTTGCATGAAAAGGTATCCTAATGACTGGCCTTGAGACTTAAAGAGAATTTAGTTATATGGTTCTGAGCATATAATCTCCCTCAAATTTGTTTGCCAAATGGGTGTCTAATTTACATTCCCAATTACCTGAATTGCATGCATAAATGAGCTAATGAAACATACAAATGTGTAACTGGTCATAAATAGTAATTTCTATGTACAATTGCAGTAATTGCATGCTCCTCATGATTTCAAAAATCAAGAATCTAATGTTAATTTGATACTAGTTCCTGTTGTGTAACAGTTATATTTAAAGATCAAGTTTATCACCCAGCAAATGTGTCAGCCTTGTTCTATTATGTCTTTTTTCCATTATGGTTAATTGACAGACAACAGAGTTTAACATTGCAGGGACTTCTTTGTGCTGATAAGAATGGTACAAATATTTTCCTAAAATAAACAGGACTGCTAATCTATTTATATATTGTCTCAAAATAACCACAATTTCAGACTCCTTTAAACAACATATTTAAAAAGAAATAATCATTTGAGGTAACAAGACTTTCGGGGAAAGACATAATAAGTCACATAACTATTTTTATCCAAATGTTCTGATTCACAATAATCACATTACAGAAATATTTAATTAATGTAGCACTTTCTTTCAGTCATGGGCCTGGCAAAACCTAAGTCTCATTTTCTGTTTTCAAATGCAGGAAATCTTGTAGCTCTTGTTACTTATTCTTCTGCCACCCCATCTCTTTTTCTCTTAGACTGCAATTGCTTTCTGGGTAACACAGAACTACGACCTCTACGAGAGAAATTAGCAAGTGCCATGATGTGACTGAAGGGCTTGAATATCATATGAAAACTGCTGCATAGTTACACAAAAAGTCTCAGGTGTTTTTTTATTAAATTGTATGTTGTAAAGATCAATCAAATGAATTGCAGTTGTAATTCTAAGTCATTGGACATAGTTAATTTTAAAATTAAAATGAATATTTCAACCACTTTACTGTAATCATCAAACTATAAACAATATAATTCAATTGCAGGGATTATGTTTTAATCTTCTGAATGTAAGATCCGACTTTGTATTTCTCTTTCAGTAGCTTTAACAATAGCAACAGGGTTGATAAATGCAGAGCCAGACATACTATGTTCATTATTTAAAAAAATAATGCACAGAAAAATGACTGAATAACAATAGCTGAAAGAATAATCCAAAGTATATTAAATGATAATGTTGATTATGTTTATATTTAGATAGCAAGTTATGGCTGAATGCCATTCAAAGCACTTTACAGATTAGGCCTAAATCCTGTAATCTGTTTCACTCAGGAAATGCCCCAAGCCACTTCTGAGACCACTATAAGGAACATTTACATCTTGTCATGCATACATCAGTATCATTGCTGTCCCAGCCTGAGTAATGTGATCACTTTTGCAAAATAGGTTATATATATTAAAAAAAAAAAAAAAATCCCATTAGAACAAACAGTGAAGTTAATAAGTAGAAGCCAATAAAGGTGGAAAAACTCAAACTTACCTTCAATAGCTGCTGGTTTCTTTCTTGGGCTGTGTTCTAGAAGAAGACGAGGTGGTACGAATTCCTTATGTCCTGCACCTAAAAATACAGGTTAAGAAGCACAGAAAATGAATTCACCAACAGGCTGAGCATTTTCACTGAGAGGCTGAACTCCCTTCAAAATGGTTCATGTTAAAAATATTACAGTGTGCATAAAAGTTAATATCTTTCAGACACTATAAGAAGGAAATGTATTTCTCAACAAATAGAGTAATTTATTTTTAAGAGTCACATTTGAAACCAATAAAGCCCAAGTGACTCAAACATATGCTGAAATGCTACAGTTCTGTTTTTCTTCCTTAGACTCAAAAGAGAATAATAATACAATGATAAGAAGGTTGCATATTCATGACACCTCTTCTACAACAAAATCTTATTTTTTTTCTGTCAAACAAATGATCTTCATTTACTCCCTCAAGTCCACTTATTATGAGCTCCTGGAAACACCAGGAAAAATATGATGTATCTCATCCTTAAGGATTATTCTTAATTAGCTGATACCAACCAGGTCATGCCTTGTAAACACTGATGAGGTTCTGATTCCAGCTGCTGACTGAAACACCTCTACTCTCTGAGAGTGCTCAGCTGGGACTTTCTGTACTGTCTTAGCCTATGTGCAGATATAATGTTTTGTGCAAAACAATTTTCACTTAGTTTCTTTACAGATTCACAACCATATTTAATTTACTCTTCCATTACTTATGCTTATTTTCTAGTTTATGACGTATTTGCAGTCTCCTTATTTCACTTATTTTAAGTTATTTCACTGGCATTTAATCTCAGTAGCTATCCTGTCACTGTCATTTGGAAAGTGCAAATTTTTGTGACCTGAGAAATAAAATTAAGTGCTTAAATATAATATTGATTCAGTCATATGCACTAGCATACATTTACTGCACCAGAGTCACATGCAAACAGAGTGTTAAATCTCAGCTCCAGCTTCACATCAGAAACTCAAAGCCATGCCTCATGCTTGATAGACTCAGAAAAGAAATTAAGGTTTTAATGGGCTTTGGAAACTGCAGCATCTTACTTACCCTTCCCATTTTGCAAAGGTGTGTATGCTTATGGGGAATGCATGAGAAAAATATCATCTTGAAGACAGCAGTGGGATTTGAGCGTCATGGATTTAATGTTATTGGATCTCATCAACATATGTACAATTGCAGGCATATAATTTGCAAGCATGTGGTTCAGTTCATCCAGTACTTTGTATAAAAATATCAAACACAGAGCTGCTCAAACTTGACATGTGCCTGAGCCACTGACAAAATGTTAACACATTGATAAAAGTAATGTATTGAAGGTGCTTTGCAACAAGAGGTAATTGTCCTACACTTTTCATGTATTTCCTGTCTTGGCAATAACCCAAGTGGATATTTACTGATCCCATCACAGAGTACCTAGAGCCTTAAAATTAATGTTAGGCAAACTTCAGGAATCCAGATGTTTAGCCATGATTTTCCAAATGCTTTATGTCTGAACAAAAAAAATCTTGAAGTTGCAAGCTGAGCTAATGAGCTGCTGATTACCTTTGTTGCCAAAAAGAATAGAAGCTATATTCATAACCATGTTGACACACAGAAACCTGAGCAATTGAATTTCCAGTTCAGAATGAAAACTAAGAACAACATAGCAATTAATGAAGTATGGCTAATATTATTTTTCATTCTACATTTGATCAAAGTCCTAGAATAAACAATAGTTCCTTTTTTTTTTTCCAATTTTTTTTGTTTTCATTTTTTTTTTTTTTTTTCCTTTCCAAAACTAGACCACCTATTTCCCAGCTAGAAAAAGTGGTAATTTTTATAACTTGGACAATTTTTTGTATGAAAAAGGATAAAGGGCAGTGGCTCAGAATGTTGAATAGATGAATAATGATGAAGGATAGTCAATAATTTGCATTGAGTGTGGTATCTGCAGCATGGGGCAATGATCTAACTCCTCTAGGTCAAATTGTGGGCTGGCCCTATTATCTTCCTATGCTTTGCTGTGGCAGCAGTTTTCTAATGATTGCACCAGTGTGAGCATAATGCCAGTATGATCCCACTTATTGCTAATGACTTGTCAAGTTTTATTTTATAGCTTTGCAAGGTTTAAGCAAATCATTTATTTCATGCAAATTGACCACATGATCCAATATGAGAGTGTTTTAAGTTTAAGCTTCACAGATCAAAAACTTTCCCTCAAGCCAAAATGTTTGTTCTGAGCAGGTTCCCATCCACTCTGATAAAAGGCTTCTTTAATGTTTCCATGTCTTATTAAATGTCTTTCTATTCACTTTGATGGGAATGTAAAGGACAGTAAATGAATAAATATTTTATCTGTTCTTTTGATGGACTATGTTAAAGGGGACAACCTAAGTCAAATTTCTTTTCTTTTCCTTCTTCTCTCCTCTTTAAGTTATAAAGCAGAAGCAGTTTTCTGCAGTACAGACAACTGATAAATGGAAATGAGAATTTGACTCTAACAGATCAGACCGTTTGTATTAATGAAGTCTACTATCTTGAATCTAACAGTGGCCAGTTGGACACATATCCATGATGTAAATGAGAGGAAGGCAGGATGTTTTTAATGCTTTCAGTGGACAATCAGATTAGTCTATGAATTACGAGAAATTATTATCCAGATTACCACTATTATTACTGGACATACATTTATCTCACGGTTTTAAAAATGTAACCATCAAAAGCGCTGCATAGCTATTCGCTTCTCATTTCAAAAATAGTCTTTATTTTACCACTATGAGATAAGACACTAAGGTTCATTTAAACTGCTTTAAAAATAAATTATAAACATTAGGTTTTGATTTCTCCAAAAGATCTAATTACAAGCACAAAAATGTGTACTCGTTTCTATGCCAGTCTGCCCCTAAAGGTGATCCCACAACATTTCGCTGTGTCATCTGTCCATGCAGTTGTTCTATAGGTATCTCCATACATGATATTGTAAACAGTTGACAACAAATTACATCTGATGAAAACAGAAAGAGTGAGATATTTTGGATTTAAGCTCATGGGAATGATCTCACCAGGAGAAAAAGTGTCACATTAAGACATGAGTACCTTCTACCATAGCCTGAAAGGAAAGAAATAGGCTGCAAGGATGAGTAGAAGGTTTAGGACTCTAACATGAACACTTAATTGAAAATCAGCTACAGTTCTCAAGCTCTGGGAAAATTCTGTCATAAATGTTTATCGAATTGCGTGAGATGTCATGAAGAAATTAATCCTGACTTGGTTTATTGATATTTTAGATTTTTTATTGCATGATAAGGAATACAAGGCAAACTTTAATTACCTTACTTTTCTCAATCTAGGAAATGTCTTTCTATGTGTGTCAAAAATGTCATGTTTGAATATTGTATATAAATTGATTTCTTATGATAATATCAAATTATGTGAGTTTTCTTTCTTTCCAGATCTTCTGAGTTCAATTTGTCTGCAGTGACCTTAATAAAGTGTCTAAATATATCTTTCTAGATAAAAAGATAAAATACTTGTAAAATTTATTATTATTATTATTATTATACTACAGGCATCTCAGACTGGTGAAATTCCAATTGGATATGGAGAGAAAAAATGCCATCACAGAGTGCAATATATGGAAATTCCATTCCTATGACTGTTCATTTCCTCATATCCATATACCAGTCATTTGAACAGCAGGAATCCTGCAGTCCAAGATCACCAACACTCTGTTAGAGCTTCTCAGTGCAGCAAAATGTCTTCAGCTAAATCTCATTCTGCTCAGATATGACACCATTTGATAGTGATAGTAAAAATAATTCATATAAAGTAGTTGTCTTTGCAGAGTTATTTGTTATGAAAAGTAAATTCCAATCAAATGTTTAATGAATGTTGGAACAAGACATGGATCAGCAGAATGAGGCAAGACTCCCAAATATGCTTTTAGAGAACTGAAAATGTAGTGGAGTCCAACCAATTTGCCCAGGCTTCCAGTTTTGATGTGTAAGTTGTTACAAGTTAAAGGTGAGTCCCTTCCCAGCTTTCAGTCATTACTCTCCAGACATTGGGCTGTGACTGTTCTGGGGAATAGTTTCTCTACTTAGTATGTGTGCAAGAAAAAACAGCAACAAACTTTTCCTTAAGCAAGAGCATCTGAGGATCAAGAGGTGAGGCTGTGTAACTGTACTGAACAATGGAAATGCTGATTTTCTGGAACGCATTACTTGAAATAAAATACTGATGCCCCACATAGGCATTCTTTCCTAAGGAGCACAGTGTGACACAAGGGTTCATGCATGCTGGCAATTAATGGGGCCTGGGAACATTACTGGGCTCTGGAATTCAGATATACCTATTCTGCAACATGTTTTTGGATAGCCTCTGACAACTTTGACTTGTGCCAAGCAGCAATGTCTCAAAAAATTCTTTGGCTCAATTCAGGAATTGGCAGGGGCCAGGGACCACTCCCAATAGCTGAGACATATCCAGACCATTTTGACCTTGAGGAAGTGTACTGGATGTGGATCTCTCTAGGAGAGAAAAAAATCACCTTCACAGAGAGAACGGTTAAGTTGAGTTGGATTTAGTAATCAAGATGTGGCCACATAACAGAATTATGTCAAATGGGAAAAAAAATCTGAACAGGATTTTGATTACCTATTTGGAACTGAATTTTTGACAGAGGAAGATGGAATTAATGGATAATAAAATGAGACTTTAAAGAAAGTATATTTTAGTAGCCAGTATATATTTCAGTTTTTTAATTGCACTCAGGATGTGGCTCTTTATTAAATAATTAATTACTCAACATAAAGTGAAACTCTAATTTTGCATTAGGTTGATGATATTACTTATGAAAAACGTATGCTACAGTATATTCAGTGATTACCAGTTCCTGTGCAATCTTTTAAATTTAAGTATTATGTCACACTGACAGTCAGCCAGTTTCTTTTATGATGCATAAGAAGAGAAGAAAAGGAGAGATTACATGGGCAATGACAAATCTATCTATCTAGCTATGTTTCACTGTATCTATGTATTTAAAATCTATTAACACTATCAAAAATAATTTTGGAACTCTACATAGAATCTAACTTACAAGTAAAACACATTATTGTGAGATACTCCCTCAACACACAGACAACAAAACCAGGCCTCTACAGATAACCTAACAGCCTTGGGAGTCCATCCTTCTATTAAGCTGAAAGTGAGGACCAGTAGGTAAAAACTGAGGGTGTAGGAAGGAAGGATACAGACTAATATTTTACATGCTCTTTTGAAAGGGAGTAAGGGGAAGGATTAAATTGCTCTTCTCAATGCACCAAACAATAAGTAGCAGCAACTTGATAGCCTTCTATTTTTAATACATAAAGATTTGAGTTCATCCTTTGTTGTTGATGATGATTCTTATATATGTTTTTATGTAGTAATACTATAATATATCTTTTATACATGTGGAGGCATGAACATATAAATGCATACCAATATTTATTTAGAATGAATCATAGAAAGGCTATGGTTCAAAGGGACCTTGAAGATAACCTATTTCCGAATTCCTCCCATGGTTTAGTGATGTCTTCAAACAGAAAATACTTGATTTGGTAATTAAACAGGTGTGAGAATCATTGTTGCAGACTCCTGGAGATTGTGTGAACATCAGTTGCTGCGTTTTCACTCAGACACCAAATCCAATTAAAGTCACAGCTGGGAATTTGTTTGATGTATTTTTTCTTTTCCTGTGCGTTTGTATCTCACACAATGCAAGTGTGCATAAAAAGTGTACAAATGAGGCAGGCAAGAGAGGCGTGGATAGAGCTATTGGTGTTTTGGGGTTCTCTGTTTTAACCTAAAGAGGATACCATGGGTCCAGAAATTAATGCAGCATATTTTATCGGCATGACAGGCCTTGCAGTTTAATCTATTTACAAAAATATGTCTATTGAGAACTCTCTTACATAGATTTTTACAACAAAATCTCTCCTTAGCTCAATCCATATTTGTGAAAACTGTTCTAATTTTCATGTTCAGAAGACTGAAGTCATTAAGGAGTTAAGAGCTAAGCATTAACAGTTTTGTTATTATATGTTAAGTAAGAAGTCACACAGCCTTTCCTGACCTTAAAATAAAATTGAATTGAAAAAACTGAAAATTGAATTTGCTGCCTCCACTTCCTCCCATTATTTATCACGGGCAGTTATCAGGTAAAAATAAACCTAGTTGTTATGTTTAGAAATATCAAAAGATGAATCTCAAAGAACTAAGTACCAGGACAGTGAAAATTATGGGTTGTTGTGTGGTAATGATGGGTTATTATATGCATAGTGGAGTAGAAAAGGACTGTAAAGGCAAATTATAAAATGAAAAGACATATTCAGTCTTTCTCTCTCTCCCCAAATAACCTTTAATAAATTGGTATCATATGCAGTAACCCCTGGCATAATTAGCATGAATATCAGGAATTGTCATAGATGCTAATTTTTTTCACAATATGAAATATCCAATTAAAACAGAAAAGAAAACGCCGCAGCTAAATACTTGCAGCTAACAATTAAACAGAACAGAGGGACCTTATAAGCTGTTATGACGAAAAGTAATAGACACTGACTATGCCATGTGAGCACTGCTTAGTAATTTATGTTCTTTGTGTTTCGTTTATCAATGGTACATACCACTGTTTCAACCATGCTTAGTCCAACTACATCGAAGAAACATTCAGTGCTCAAGTCAGAATAGCTGTGATTCAAGAATGCTATACTTTATGTTGTCTTCAAAAAAGAGTGCATATGCCAGTTTTTGCAGAACAAACACAGCCTAACACGGATAAAATCAAATTACAGATAAAATTGCAAATTGTGATGATCTCTCACCATTACATATATTTGTGGATAATGAATATATGTAATATAGAAATCACTGGAAGTCAAACTAAATCCACGTATCTCTGTCCCCAAGCCATAAAGTTTTTCATATCTCTGAGTCTTTTTGCTAGAATGAGACCAACAAAAAGTTAATGATTATGTTACCTGTCTTGTCTATACTTGAAAATCACCTGAGACAGTGAATCCATAGCTGTTTTTCAGAAGTTAGAATTTCAATAATGTAGTCTGAAGTTAGAGGAAAAAGAACTGAGAGGTTTATTAGACCAAATATCAGAGGAGGGTGTAAAGGTGAAGAGGTGTTGGCTCCTAACTCCTGTTTGTTCACTGCCACAGAAATCACTGGGAGCTAAGAGCCACGGCTGTAGTTATGAGAAATACTGGAAGAAAAACCTGCACTACTGGAGATAATGATTATTTTAAACCAATAGTGCTTTGATAACTACTGATCCTTGTTTTCCTTTAGTTTTGCCAGGGAAGATGCTCTATCCTTTTAAAGAAGTTATTTTTAGGATAAAGGGTCCTGGGATTCACTGTCATGAGTTTCAACCTTTGTGCTCAAGGCATCCATCATGATTTTTGGGTAAATTACTTAAATTACCATGTCTTTCCATTCAACCTATAAATGGATCTAACAGAAATTAAAAAAAAAAAAAAATACTGTGAGCATACAGCAACTCAAAATTCCAAATCTTAAATTCTATGAAAGTGGCAGCTCTAAAAGCTGAGATTTTGTTCTGATATAAAAACTGTTTATGTTTCTTTTGCTTCAATCATTTGAATAGGGATTATCTTCCACATTTATTCAAGAAAATATTTCTCTCTCCATTTTTTCTTTTCCCTTTTCACTCACTCCCAAAACACTACAGCAACTGGAATGTATTTTTTTCCAAGTGGCACTACGGTTTCCTTGATTGAGTCAACAGATGTTCCTGATAATATAATTTGAAATCTTATCAAAAATTTGTCATTTCAAGTCTTCATTTGAACAAAATTCTTGTTTGGACATTTGCAGCATATTTCTGTAATGTATGTAGGGTCTCTCATCATCAGACATTTAAAAGTTAACTTTTAGACAGTTATATCTAGATAAGTCACCCAAGGGATCCATTTATAGTAAATGGAGAGAAATTGGTACCTTCAAAGGGTGATTCATCTTTTCTATCTTAGGCATCTTTCTTAGGATGAAATTGTCCTCTGGAGGCCTCCATTTCATACCACTGGCTATAAAGACAGCTAAAGGTTAAAGCTGAGCAATTAAGTTTTGGGTATCTAAGTGAGGTGCAATGAATTGCAAACATTTTATTTTGCAGCTGTCCATAAAGGTGATGTTTCGTGACACAAAAATATTCCAGGACTAAAAGAGTTGTGCCTGGTTTTTCATATTGTAAATACAGTCTGGTATTGCATTGCTCCGCAAACTGCTAACAATTATATGAATGAATCTCACATATACAAAGGGTTTTGTTTTTAAGCCTAACTAAAAAAAAAATAAAAAATCACTGTTTTTGTATAATATGTGCGGGCATTGAACACTTTTTGAAATCTCTTATTTCCTTTGTCAGATAATGCTGGGTGTATTGAAGGACAAAGTGAAACAATAGGAATGAAGGTGAATTGTCAGAGGGAGGAATAGAAGTTTCTGATGAAGAAAAAACAAAGCAGTTTTGACTCATTATAGGTATATGTCATAAATTATGTGTCTTTTTGACAGGGCAGATACATGAAGGAAGAAAGCTGACATCAAGAGAAAGACGCACCTGGAGAAAGAATGCTGAAAGGAATGGTTATGCCACAGCTCACAGTCCCAGAGTCTGCAGATGAGATGAATAAGTAGGTGGGCATAGAACAAGGCAGGGAGAGCATGTGTTGCTTAAGGCAAGGCAGAACACTCTTCTGTCTACTGCATTTTATGTTCTCAGAGCAAAAGAAGTGAGGAATTCCTGCTAAGCTGAAATGTTTCATTATGGAATATATCTTGTCAAAGTACTTCTATATCCTTTCTATGCTCTTTTTAGCTATATGATATGGTAAACTGTACCATTACTGTTATTGAAAGTGAGCCTCCTCATTTTCCAGCAGAGACAGGATAGAATTCTATATTGGGATGAGAAGAGTAACTTCTCGTTTCACAATAGAGAATAGGTTTTTCATTTTTTTAACAAAAAATGCAGGAGAAAACAGGAAGCCTTTCAGAACACTTTTTTGTGTGTGTGTTCTTCTTGATTTTTAAGTGTATTTAGCATTCAGGAGGTCTTTAAAGGCATGTCGTATAGATGTCACCTATTTTCCTTGTCATTAAAGTTGAGAGAGATTCGATATATGACGATTAACTTCCTTAAATTTTCAAAATTATATTCTAAAGGTAACAGATTCATTAGCTCACTCATAATTTTAGTTATATAACCCGGGCTTATAAAACCGACTAAAGGAGAAGCTTGTGGCTTACCATGTCTCATAAAAGACAGATGTTCATTTGCAACCCATGTAGGATTCCTACTTTAACAAAATGGTTGCCATTTAGGATGCTGTTGGCCATCTTGTTTGGTTTCATCAACTCTGTGCTGAGGCCTTGACTCCAGCTTACTCTGACAACCTTCCTATATTCATTCCAAGTGGGCCAGCCCTGCTTCTATCTCCTATTTTCTGCTTACACTTGGGTAATGACAGAAGCTCCTCATTCATCCATGCAAGTCTCTTGCCCTCTTTGGTTTCTTGCTCATTGGGGTGCATCATTCTTGAGGCTAGAGGAAGTGATCCTTGAATATCAACCAGGTCTCTTGGACCCCTCTTCCCACAGGATTGGTTTCCATGGGATTCTTCCAAGCAGATCCCTATAGAGGCTAAAGTCAGCTGTCCTGAAATCCATGGTTGCAATCTTACTTGCTGCCCAGCTTCCTCCTTGCCCATTGCTGAGCTCCACAATCTCATGATCACTGTGACCAAGGCAGCCCCCCAACCTTCACATCTCTGACAACCTTCACATCTCTGACAAGGCCTTCCCTGGTTGTCACTATGAGGT
The DNA here is from genome assembly GCF_009819655.1 of Sylvia atricapilla. Lineage (NCBI taxonomy): Eukaryota > Metazoa > Chordata > Aves > Passeriformes > Sylviidae > Sylvia > Sylvia atricapilla. The sequence continues at coordinate 51,293,862 of NC_089142.1, forward strand.
AACCAGCACACCATTCCTTGTGGGATCCTCCACTACTTCTGTCAGGAAGTTGTCATAAATTTACAGGAGCTTCCTGGACTGTTAGTGCCTAATTGTGTTACTTCTCTGGCAGATATTAGGGTGGTTACATTCCCTCACAAAAACCTGTGCCTGTGACTTTGAGGCTGCTTCAAGCTGCTTGTAGAATGCTTCCATTTTTTAACTTACTTGGTGTGACATCAGTATCTGTTGTAATATTTCTAATTGAAAATCAATTATGACAATGAGTCATTAAATGCAATTACTATTTTACAAAGTCACTTGCTAAACTTATTTTCTACCTTTTAAATAGGAAGCAATTTATTTACTATTAGCTGTTTAGGAGGGGTTTTTTTGGCATTTAACTTTTGCCTTTCTTTTCTAAATAGCTTACTTTTCAAAACTGAAGTAGTTGTGTCTTTTGATGATCCTCCATTGAAATCACCCTTCATTTTGAAACTTGTTTACTGAACTATGGGAAATGTTTATAGTACTAAATAGTAGTAATGAAATATAATGCAAGTGTGAGAATAATTTTGTTACTCTGATCTCTCTGCCTTCAAAGATGAATTGGTTTGTTTCCATTAAAATCAAAGATTTACACTCATTTGCATCAGCAACGGTTTTTGGCTTTCTCTTGTATCACATAATTTTGACCCTCAGAATGCCTTGCAGGGAACTATCAAAGAAGGACATCCATTCCTTTCTGCAGAAGCAGAATACCACACATTCCCTCTGTAGCTGTTTCCAATAAAGGGAGTAGTTTGAAATTTATTGGCCAAGTTACAATGAAATGCCACAAGAGTGTTGACAGATGCAGCTTCTTGTGCCAGCATCTGGCTCTGATTCACAGTGGGATGATGTAAACTGGGAATAATGGATAGTTGTTTTGCCTCTGTGGGATGATGTCAGGATTGTATGCTGGTAACATCACCTTTGAGAGAACAATGTCATTTTGGAATTTGATGAAATACACAGGTTTTGGGGCGGGGGCCAGTCATAGACAAGAATCTTGTTAAGATGAGATCAATGCATATCCTCTCATAGTTTCTCATAGCTGAATAGAAGTTTAAAGAAACAATATTTAACACCAACTGATAATGTTTATTGTAAGAATTGCACATTAATGAATAAGTTAGAAAATTTTTTAATAACTCAAACTTAATTTCCAGTTTCTCATACATGTTTTTAAAATTACTGTTCATTATGTCTTTCATTTTAGACTCTCCCAGAATATTACTAGAGAAATAAATACTTCTGTAGTTCAATCATCTCCATTTATGCCATCCACAGAAACAAATGGGTTGGCAAGGATTTCATAATGTAAACAGATTTTTGATAAACTGATCGACAATTAACTATGATGTCTGAAGAAGAATTCAGATGAGTCTTTTCAAATTTTGGGGTACAATATTTCCCTCAGCAGGCAGTAAAAAAGTAAAAAGTTTAAAAAGTAAAACTGGAAAAGTCTCACTGCCTCCCGTATTTTTCTTCAGTAATTAGTATTCAGTATTTCACTGAAACAAATGTCTGGCTTGCTTGTTTTCTGCCATTAGGGATGGGGCTATTGAGTCATTCACACCAGAAAGCATTTCTCCATGGGAAAAAAAATAATATTCTTTAGCATTTGATTTGAAATGTGAAAGCTCATAACTAAGTTGAAAGTTTTTCCTGCTGAATTTCGCCAAAGAGCAAGCTAATAATATGCTACTTTCTTATTTATTATGACTGTTTTTTATTTCTTCTTCTAATAGCACTTCATTAAATATATCCCCAGAGAAACTATATCAAAGTTGTCTCCATGTAAATGTAATGTAACAAGCTGAAATGTTACTCCCTGTCATTGAGATATCCACAACACATCCTAGTCTAATCAAGTAGGAGTGACACTTAAAAATAGTTCAAGAGCCTAAAGTGTTTTGCTATCTGAACAGCGGAGAGCAAGTATTTGGTTCCAGTGCTACAGCCCACCCATGGCAAATACAGGCATTTTTAGTTTCAAAATTAAATTCTTTCCTTGTTCTAGGATTTGGGTGTTTTTTGGTTTTTTCAGTAATATAGTCCTTGATCTTTCAATATTGATGTACCTTTATACCAGTATCTCCCTATTTTTTGATATTAAATAGATAGTACCATACTGACAGTCTTGAAATTCTCTTGCTGTACTGTGTAATAACAGTAGTCCCTTCTCTTTGACAGAGTATTTCTTGAAAATGGAGAAGAGGTAAGCCTTGGAAGAAAATTTTATACATGAAGGATTTTCAGTCTACGCTTTCTGGGACCAAGCAGTCTCTAAGACTCCCCATGGATTAAATCACAATTTGCCTAAATTTCTTGACTCTTAATGTTTGTCAGGGAGGTGGGTGAGTTTCATGAGCATATGTGCAAAAGGTGAGGCTTCAATGATTTTTTTTACTGAGGATGTGAGGTGACTGCTTTACCCTGTAGGATAGTCTCTTGCAATGTACACATGCCAGAAATCCTGGTGAATTTCTCCAAGTCATATATTTTTTCAACAGTAAAAGATAAATAAAATGGTCTATGTCACATTGGCTTTTGTATTGGCTTTGGGACTGGTTTGAGACCCTGGCGTGGAAATACACAAGGAACATATATGGGTACCTTGAAAGGAGCTGATATGGCCACACTCTTTGCAGCCTAGCTGATATTGGAAGCAGCTATGTAGTGGCACAGACTCCATAGGGCAATTGTGTATTTCAGTGCTAAAGTTTTAGAAAGTTGAAATTGTGAATAACACCACATCTGTGCTCCCACTGTCTTTGTTGACAATTAGGCAACTCTAAAGATCATCCAGTAGTGAGTAGGGTGTACTGTGAAATGCAAGTGGTTTAACCAAAACCAGAACAGAGTAAAACTATGCATGCAAAATAAACTTCTAGGTGATTAAAAAGAGAACAAAATCACATCATGAGTAGACAACATGCCTATGAGAAAAAAAAAAAAAAAAAAGCATTTCATGACTAAATACCCAAGACAAGCTTATCACTCTTAATTCAGCAGCCTGAGGTGCCATGCAGAAAGACAGACATGCAAAAATCCAATTTCAGTAGTTGCAAAACAAAAAAGGCATTTCATCAGAATAGCTCCTTGATCTGCCAGAGTAGTGGCTGGCAGGCATTGCAGGGAAAGCAGGGGAAGAGTGGTAAAACAGGCATAGCACAAGGGCAATAAAATAGAGTAGATCCAGTCAACATAGAGAATCATGTGCCTGTGCTGAAAGAGTGACCAATTAGCGCCCCTGAAATCCCTCCACATGGGTGAGGATTTCAGACTCCCTAAAGTAAAAAAAATAGTTATGAAGTCGGGTTTTAAAATTTGTACTAAAATAGAATGCTTTCTCCTACCAATAAAAAATAAATTATGAATAAGAGTATTAGAAATATTATTGAGAACAAAATACAGGAATATCAAACTAATTATCAAATGCATGGGATAGACTATATCCATGATGCTCTGTAAGTCAGTGACTTTCTGCATCAAAAATGCTATCTTGGACTTGAGAAATACCAGCAGAAAAATAAAGGAAAACTGGGAAAATTAAACCTGAAGGAAATGCATTTTAATTTCTCCTTTACAGGTGGACAGAAGGAGTACAAATAAGTTTGGGCAGACTGATTTGTTAATACTGAGACAGTACTGCTTCAGCTGAGTAACTGTAGTTCAGGGACAAATAAGACCAGAAAATCTATGAAAGGAGGTTGAGCAGTTCCTCTGAGAAATTGTGACTTATCACAAGCATGTTAGACAGAAGGTGAAAAATATTTTTAATGTCCATTTCTCAAGAGATAAAATCAGAAAGCAGATTTTTATACTGTATGCAGTAGGCCTGGAGTGGTCTACCTATAAATCTATCAGTAGAACCCAACTGGTCACTGTTGCAGTCGTGATTTTCATGGTAAGTGTTTCCAGATTAGAAAAAACAAATTTATGGCTAAAACTCTGCTATTATCTATGGTAAACTGCTGAGAAGCTCAAATACTTCTCTTTCATAATAATTAAAATTTAAATCTTAAAAATTATTTGATATTGATATAATTATTGTGGCTTAAAGGAGGACATCCATAAAATTTGTCAGTATCAAGGACAAATACCAACCAGCAAAACAAGGAGCAGCTGCATGAAGCAGCTTAGCAAAAATTCTTCCTTATATGGCTTCCTTGTATTCCCTGTGTACATTTAATTCATTTTTTATAGCTAAGACTGCACTGTCATGATGGAACTTTAAGCAAGTGAAGAGTATTTCAGTTTCATTTTTTCGAATCAACACAAGAGCATTAACTGACCTCCAACAGATTGATGTGACTGACAAAATGATGTGTTAATTGATGTATTTTTAAAGTGTATTTATTAATAAAACCTAAGGAACTGAGCTTTACTTTTAATATCAATTGTCTGAGCACTGTAAAATGCCATATTAAGTGAACTACTTTTCTATAAAGTCTTACCAAAAATTTACATAAATATAAAAAAGCCCTAATCTTAGAAGTAATTTAATCCCTCAATTGATTTGAACTCAGAACTCTTTGTTTGGACAAAGTTCTTTACCATAAAATATATAGACAGATAAAAAGATAAAACATACCAGATTGCAAAGCTAATTGGATATTAAGGTTAATAAAGGGTGTACCCCCCACATTTATCTATTCAGTAAAGTGAAGTACAATGATTCTGTTCACAAAAGTAGAGTGTAAAATGAGCACTTTGCCTGAGAAAGACAGTAACAAACTAACCGAGTACTGTTTGGTGGCACTCAGTGATTTCCATAAAACAAGTCTGATCATAGCTGACCTCTGCTTTGCTTCTCAGAAACACTGAGTAGTGTTTCTGGAGTCTGGATGTTTTGGCATTGCCTTTCACAGCTAGTTGGTTGACTAAAGCTTGTTTTGCAGGAAATGTTTTTGTTTATTTTCCCTCCCACAAAAATGTATCTAGCTTCCAGACAACAACCATCGGCAGCATTTAACTTCAGGAGTCAACAAGTGACTTGAGAGGCAAAAAAGCTGTTGCTTTACAGTTGGAGCCCCAGGTGGACTTTGGGAGATGTTAAGGGGCAGTCCTTTTCCATTTCACCTGAAAATTAGATGATTTAAGATACTTCATGACTTATTTCCTCTTTTTGGAGCCTAAACCTGTCAACCTAGTTTTTCATTCACCTATAAGGCTGTCTGATCACCCTATGTCCATTTAATGTCTTTCAGCTCTGTAACCTGTGGTTTCTTACCACAAGTCTGTCATAGCACACTGGTATGACACAAGACAAACACTGGAAGGGAAGAGTCAAGTCTTATATCTTCTGAAATTCAAGCTACAGACTTCCCTCTCTATCTCACTGCTCCCCTTCAAGGTTTTCCCAGTTTTCTTGTAGCTGGAAAGGTCAAAACTGAAAGAACCCAAACCTTCCCTTCCTAGAGCATGTCTACTCTGCCTCAGGAGAGTGTCAAACAGGCCAGGGAGCCTTCTGGGGGAAAAAAAAAAAAAAAAAAAAAAAAAAAAAAAAAAAAAAAAAAAAAAAAAAAAAAAAAAGCGCCTTTTTCACAGCTGCTTGTAAATGTAAGGACAACTGAAAAAATGATCCTGAAGAACTCCATGAAAGTATTTCTCATGTGATTTGTTGATGGTACGGCTGTGTAAATCCAGAAACTAAGTCATTCACATTGGTTCAGGGCATTATTTTTAAAGCAAAGCATGACAGTCTCTGGAAGGTTTGGCTAATCATTGTCATGCTCTGAGCCGAACCAGTCCCTCTGTTTATAACTGGCTGTTTTGAGAAGTCCTAGAGGTGATGCAGTATTTTGTTCTGTTTTAATGGAACCCACTACCTCTCCATGTCACTCTTTGAGAACAGAACACACAAACAGAATCCCAAGCTTGTTCATTTTCCCTCCACAAAAATCTGTGTCCTCCCTCTCCCCTTTGTGAGAGTCTTTCTTTCTGAGCTACATCCTTAGGACTTCCCAGCTCTGTCTGAACCTGGCCATGTCAAGAGAGAATGTAAGCCACAAGATAGATATAAGTAAAAAACCAACAAATTCAGAGTTGTACCAGTGGAGAGTTTGTTGAGCTCTCTGAACTGAATAAACAAACATTTCTCTCCTTGACTCTTTTCATGAGTATTATTGCTTTTCATTCCTAAGGTTATGTCCTCTCTATGATATGTCTAGACTTCAGCAAGAAAAATATTTATTAAATAAGGTCAGGGTAGACTTAACACTATGAGAATGATGCTCAGCCATGGGCAGTAGCTCTATCTTCTTTTTCAGTGAGGAATTAAGTGTCTGTGTTAGAACAGATTAGCATGGAGATGTGGGAAGAGAGAAGATATAGCACAGAAATGGTGGATCAGCTAAGGTATTTTATATACTAGCAACAATGAAAGTTCTATTTTTGAAGCCTTTTGGAGTTAAGCCTTGCTATTTGTGGAGAAAAAAAAACCCCAATAAAACAAATAATAAGCTATTAAAAATAAGCTCCTTTCTCTTGCATCTCAGCCAAAAGAAGCATGGAAAATTTTAGCAATTTCTACAGCCTTCCATAGACTCTACTTTAACATAACCTTGATTTTAATTCATGCATTGTAGACAGAAAATTAGAAGCTTTAATAAAACAGCCATTAGCTCTTATGCTTTATTAAAACTATTTGCACACTCTTTGTTGCTCTTGTGAGACCTTTCAATAATAAAACCCACACTTTTAATACATAAAGGAGCAAAAACTCTCAGGGAAACAGAATAATATTAGAACAGAGTTCAATGATATAGGAAAGTACCTGGATAAAAATCGCCTTGCGCAAACATGTCAATCACATAGCGACAGAATGCATATTGATCTAACAGAGCAAAAAGGAAAAGAAGAGTAATGAAGAAAGCAAATTTAGAATGTCATTTGTATTTAACAGTGAAGATTAAGTTGGCAGCACAAAGAAATCACTGTAGCTTTTTCATAGGTAATCTTACTTATTATATATTTGTGTTTTTTCCCTGACCTTCAAGTGACTCACATGTTCAGAAAGTGACAATTTGTTGTCCAGATCTAATTCAAAACCTCTAGCCAAGAACTGCAGAGGTTCCAGTGTCCCAGAGCTATCACCTCGTTTTCTGGGCCAGCTTTGCTTGGCATGTATCCTAACCCCATGTGCAGCAAACTGCTGCCTGGCCACAGGTCCCACAGACTTTTCATCATCTGTGAAGATCAGTTTCACAGACAGCTGATAGAAAATTTTAAAAAAAGGTTTTGCATTGCAGTATTTTGTTAATATGTTTTCACCTGTATTATAAATATGTATATTTAGTGAATGGGAATATAAAGAAAACTGTGTACTTACACTCCTATAGCAACAAGATTTTCCACAGATTTCTACTGTTTTGCTACAGAATCATTTTCCAAACACTAATCTTTCCAAATACATATGTATATATTAAATTTGTGTGTACATATATATTCTTTTTTCTTAAACTATACTCTTCAGAAATTAAGGCTTTTGAATCTAAACAAAATCCTGATTCTGCAAGTTTTGATTGTCTGTTGATTCCTCCTATACATGAACAGAGCTGGAGAGCTTCATAAAAATTTCTAACATTAAGAATGGTGAGGAAAAGTTATCAGCTTTAACTGAGTGCAAAAGAATTTCAGTATTGCTGGGTTATCCAGCAGGTCAGAAAACACAGCTTGTTTCCTCAGCACACTCTAAGGGGGTACTTGCTTTGAAAGCTAATGTTGTTGTCAAAATGCCATCTCTGGTAAGCTAACTTAGTTCTCTTCTGTCCTTGAGCGAATCATATTCATCCATCTGTCCAAGACTCTTCTAGCACAGTTCCTACCCTGTAGAAGCTACATCTCTTCCTCTCTCCACCTCCTGAGGCACTTCCTCTCTGTCCTACTCACTTACAAAGCCACTTGCTTTCCCCATTGCTAATTCCAAAATAAAATTATGCTGGCTTTAGAACAATCAAAGTTTTTTAAATGCCATTGCTGTTACATTTAAATGTAAAACGTAATTCCCAAGTATATGAAACTTGTTATATTATTGACTTTCATACATAGGTCATTGTTACATCACTATCACTTTAGGTTGAGGCATTCCTGTGACTGCTGCTCTGTTATGTTGACTGATACAGCAGTCCCTGGATGAAGAGCTGGAGCTTTCAAGTCATTATTTCCTATGCTGATGTAGAAATTAGGAAAAGTTTTACCAACTCAACAAATATCAAAACACTTTTTCTAGTTGATAGAAGCCAAGGCAGCTGTTTTGTGTTAGAGAGATGGCAAAGGTAATACTAGTCAGGATTGTAGAGCCTGGGGCAAAACTTTCAGATGTACACAGGACTTTGGCTGTAAACACTGCCTTTAAAACCTCTAATGAATATTCATAATAATTTTTGCTTTCATATTTGGGAATTCAAATTTATCTTTCTGGCTGACTCTAACTTTGCATTCTGTCCTTAAGGCTGTGGTATCTGCCCTAAGTCTATATGATAATTCTAAAAAATCCCCCAAAACCCAGCATTTGTGTGAGACACCGTCTACAGATCTGTTTTCTTAAGCCTACCTAAAGCTACTGAAGCCAGCAAAATGTTTGCACTGACATTAACACAGTTGCATTAGGGCCTCAGTGAGTATTTATAAATAAAATAGAGCAATGCCAACACTTTAACCCAGAAAACAAATGGTAGGGCACAGTTCTTGCACAAAAAGCTGCTTTTCATAGCTCTTTTTTGGCAAAACAAGTTGCATCTATCTGTGCTGCTTGTTGGGAAGATTTCCTGGACCATTTGGGGCATTCTACAAAAGACTGCTAGAGGACATGGAACAAAACTGTAGCAGAAGACAGTACACTATATGGACAATCCCAGGGCAGACCACAAGCCTGTGCTGGTTCTAATTGTTGTGATAGTCTGAGGGCCTCGAATCACACAATTTAATTGATATTAAAACAATCAATCCTTTAAACATAGTAGTGTAGACCAGAAATAAACAAACCAGCCTGTGCTGATCATTTTGTTTATCTTTTTTTGTTGTTGTTGTGTATTGTTGTGTATTTTTTCTCTTTTCTTTTTTGGTGGCTTTATTTTATTTTGTTTTGTGGAAATGTAATTTGAATATTTTTTTAAAAAAAGTCTCATTCTTAATTGCACCTCAGAGAAAAGTTTTTGTATTAATTTTCTCCTCATATTTCTTTAGCAATTCAACCCAAAAAATGGGATTTATAAAAGAAATTGAAGGCAGAATGTGAAACTCTCAATAACAAAAATATAATTTCTATATGGCATAGCAAGGTACACTATAACATCCTACTTAAGTTCATAGGAACGCTACCAATCAGTAAAGATTGAAATCTAAAGAATTTGAAATAAATATGATTTTTCAATTGACTCTTCATGGCTAAAAATCCATTTTAATTTAAACTCTTTTATTGAAAGGAGAGTTTCACACTTTAGTTTTCACCTAAAACTCCATAATGGTGACAAAAATATTCATATGAGTACTAATAAGTCATGTCCAAATTTGAGACTAGGTTCTTAGTGATAAAAATACCCATAGATGTTTCTGTTGTTGGGCTTAATGTGATTTACCCAGAGAGGTGACTTATCTTTTAAAATCTAAATTTCAGTACTAAATGATACAGCAACTCTTTTGTGATCACTGCTGTACTTTTTACATTGTTTCCGATAAGCTGGCAGAACTATTCCCTTGAGCAAGTAAAAGTGAAGATTGCAGGACCTGGAAATCTCCACAAAACTGCATCAACTTTAAAATTATGTTCACTTTGGGTCACAGTGGGACTGAAATATAAAAATGAGTTTTTTAGAGTATCCAGCTGGGCAGCAGTGGCTTATGGTGGAAAAAGGAAGCACGACAGTAGGAAATGCAGCTTTCGTTAGATGTGCACAGCCCTGTCTCCAGTGATAAAGGCAGTTCAAGAGGCTCCTTCCTTCCTCCACTCCAGCTGCTTATTCTCATTTTCACCTGCTGGGATTCCATGCACAGCTACTGGGGTCACACTCTAAAGCAGACTTGCAAAGTGATCTGTTAATGTTTGATGTCAAGATGGATAATTTTGCTGATATTTATCAGCTAAAGTTGTTGTTGGGAATCCCACAAAAAAAAAAAAAAAGCTCTACCACAATTCTATTGGTCTCTGTAATCTTTGATCCCTGCTTAAAATATAAATATTTTGCTGCCATCTGCACAGCATTTCTTTTTGAGAGCTTTATCCTGGACAGTATTGAGAGGATCCCACTGCGCACTGAAACTCTGCCAGAGCAAACAATAAATTAAAAGAGATTTTCACCTCCTGAGCGAACTGAACAATTTTCTGAACTTTGTCCTTGGTCACAGAAATCAATGTGATAGATGCTGCTTTGATTCCATGCCTCAAAGGTCCCAACATTTCAAGTAAAAGATAAAATTAACCTGAATATGATTATATACTAAAAAATACTAGTTCAGCACACTATGCATGTCAGAAAGTGGGCTATGTCTCAAACTCTCTCAGTTTTTCAGAAAAGTATAATTTAGGCAACTCCTAAGGGGTCCAGAGCAGTGGTTATGAAAGTCTAAGAGAATCTGATCAGGCAGGCTCAGATATCCAGGCAGGGACGGCTTCTTTGATGTTCAGGCACAACGATTTATCTGTGGTTAAAAGCTGAAAGGATCAGATAGGTGCACTATGCAACACTGAGCTGCCTCTTTCAACGTTAGAATAATCCTGCGGCTGCAGTGTGGCAGTTCATACAAAAAGCCAGGTCCTGCTGCCTTCATTCATACAAAATCGTATTTAGTGCCGTGGAAATGCCACAGGGAAATCAGGGAACCAGTCTGTGCAACCTGGGAGTAGAAGAATCCAGGCTTACTCTGACAAAGTGGAGCATACAGTTAACACCTCGTTACCTCTATGGTGTCAATGCACCTTGATTCTTTGTTTTATCATGTAATTTCTTCCTTCCACCAGACTAATGGCATTTATTCATATTTGGAAGATCTTTGGAAGCTGTTCAAATTAAATTATATCAGGTATGTCACTATGTTGTACAATACCTGGCAACCTGACAGTGTCTCTTACAACGTGATGCCAGATAAATAATTTCATTCCCTTTACACTGTCACTACTTTCAATATGGTTACAGAGGACATATGCAGATGCAGAAAAAACAAAACTCTGAATAGGTCATTGGACAGTCTGAATTATCAAAAATAACTCTGCTTGCAATCTACTACATTAGGTGCTACTGAGCAAATCCATGAAGTCTCAGACCTATCTGAAGAGAAATTGGTCCTTGGTAAAGGAGGATTTAAATTAAAATGAAACTTTAGCCATGACAAAATTCTAGAACCTTCTGATTATATACATTAAACTTAGTTTATTTTCTGTAATCATATCCTAGCAGTGTGAGGTTCATGTGGAATTTATTTGTAAGGCACTTTGGTTCTACATGGGTGGAGTTTGGTCTTTGACAGATTTAACTCAATCCTCTCTCTTTCTTCCCTACTACCTTTTTAGGGTCTTCATCTGTTTCCTCCTCATTTTGTTTACCTTTCTTGTCCGACTTAGTTACAGTCTGAAGAGCTTTCTCCTCCTTAACTTTCGTTTTGGCCTTTATTAGTCCAGTTTCTGTTGTTTTTGTCTCTGTCTGCTTGACCTTCTCTGCTGTCTTTGCTTCTCCTTTTCCATCCTTCACTTCCTTTTTAACTTTTGCCTCCACTTTCGTGCTCTTTACTTTCTTCTCCTCTGCAGGTAAAAAAGAAAAAGCTTTCAGTGCCATTCTCTGCCCCCAACATAATACTCAGTGCCATTTACTTTATATTGTGGTATTAATAATGAGCATTTCTTCATTATCAACAACTTGGTAAGATCTGATGAAAACTATAACCCCTTGAACCAGGCAGAATTATCAGAAATATGAGATTCAAAGAGGTTTTATCTTCAGTGCTATACCATGTACTTGGCTGATGCTAAATACAGTAGAATATAACAAAAATATTAAATATTTCTAATATGATAGTTTTTATGGTATAAACTAGGGAGAAAGGTGTTGGCCATTAAGCAAATAAATATGAGAGGTTCTATATGAACAAGTTTAGACTTCAGAGTTAAACTGCTGTAAGCTGGAAAAATAGTGCTTGGTCATTTTTAAGGGCTGCTTTCATGCATCAATTCTAGGTGTCAGTCCAAGGAGTTCTGAGTTCTTCTGTCTGACTCTACAGCTGTTCATGGGCCTGAAAGTGCCTGAGACCAATTAATGAGATGCCCTTCAGCAGAGTGAGAAGGCTTCCTAGGAGAATTAAACAATTGTAAATATCAGTAGCTGAAACGACACAGAGCTGGGTGAGACCCAAAGTATTCTTTCTGCTTTTATGTATCAGCAACTTTTTTTCGCCTGAGCCATCCACGCTCCCAGCATGTGTGTTTCCAGTTCACTCCGGTGGAAAATCCAATAGTAATATAAACTACCACTGGATATCTTTTAAACTGATCTGTTTAGTGAAAAGTGCATACTCCTGTTTTCTTCATAGATCTAAATGTCCCCATTCTTGAGGCAATTCTTGTATGCTACCAAATTTATGTTTTCTATAAGGCTCTAGGCTTCTGTTAATTCACCTAGATGACTGAATTGATTTTATCAATATGTAAACTGGAATGTATAACTATTGCAAACCAGAATTCAAATATTTATATAAGAGCAAAATACCTGTCTTTGTCTCTCCCAGACAAAGACAGGTATTGCTGGCTAGTAGAGAATTAATTTTCTTTAACTAGTAATAGTGAAAATGTATGTCAGATCACTTTCAGGTAGGCTTACTTGTTTTTGAGTGAAATGGTGGTTTATACTGTTATACTCAATTTGAAATCTCAGCAGATTTTGAGAGAGATCAAGCATAGAACTAACCCCTGGATGTTCTAAAGTAATTTTAATTCTGATGATATATTATTTTCATTTTTAATTTCATGTAGCTGATTTTTCATTTAAAATCTTTGCTTGAATAAAATAAAAGTTATGAATCCCGATGTCAAGTCAGTATAAAATATTGTAGTATAGATAAATAAATACCTTTGGGAGGAGGTTTCTTTTCAGCTTTTTCATGTCTTTCAGGTGCATCTTTTTGAGTTACTAGAAATGAGAACAATTGTATATCAGGAAAAAAACCCCACAAAGAAGAAAATATTGCCAAAACACCACATCATCACTGGAAAGGTCACATTTCCTTATATTCCTGTTTTTCAGTTTTCAAAATTCTTGTTTTCAGATCCATATAGCAGGGTAAAAACCACCAAAATATCTGTTGAGACTCCCTTACCAGAAGACAAGTGAGTCACACAGATCTGAAGCTTCCTAGGGAATGTTTTTACTGCATATTTCAGAAGAAACAAACTTGCTCGTGTCAAGTGCTGAGCAGACATGGACTTGGCCTTGTGCTCCAGCCAACAGGAAGCCATGTGGCTGTGTTGGTCTTACAGAAAGGTGTTTTTCTTAGCTTGGGCTCTTTGTCCACAAACACAGCCATAAGTCTGGTGCTCACTTCAGAGCCCAGCTTGAGTGAGTTCATGTCTGCATAAGATACACTGTGTAAACACACATACGACTAGGTTCCAGAAAGGCTGTTGAAATTTTACACAGACCTCTATCTTTGCCCTCCTGGTCACCATCCAGACAGAATAGCAGAACAAAAACCAGCCTTGAGAGTTAATTACACTTCTTTCTACTGATGACTACATAATAGCAACATCCTCTCCAACTGAATTCCATCCTGGAATTCCAGCCCGTATGAGATGCGACTGATATCTAGACTTGTTTTTTTTTTTTTTTTTTTTTTTTTAAGATGTTTTTAGATTATGTGTTTAAAAAACATTTCTGTCACTGAGGCTTTCTAGAGCCTTTATCATAGCCTGAAGGGTTACCTTGAGTCTTTGTAATAAGCGTAAAGAAAACCTGCTGACTGTGTGGGAAGTAACCACACAATGCTCAGTATGTCCATTCCCTAGAGCTGGCCAGGACGTGAACATTTTCATTTCCTAGGGACTGCAAGTGGTTGAAATAGCCCCTCAGCACGGCTGGTAGCTAATCCAGTTTAGAGCAGACACCAGAGAAAAGGGAGGAGGGCTTCGCAGTGGAAAGCTCAACAACACACTGCTGGCAGAAATGCACCTTTGGACATGCTGAGGACAACTGTCCTGAAGTCCTGATGCCATAGGGATTCACAGCAGGGAAACTACCCAAGAGAGGGCAGCATGTCAATGTCATACTGCAGCTACAAATCTCTGCAGCTACAGTGTCCAAATTCTTCATAAAATTTTCCAGCCAACTGGAGTCGTGGCTGTTATTAAACACATTAAGGCTCTAAGTGATTATTTGGTTAGCTAGCAGAAGATAAATGGGTAAAGAGGCTGGCTGCTTATTAGGACTTCATCAGTTATTCTTGGAAGTTATTTGCTTTTCAAATCAACACAGACACTATGGGCATTTATTTTCTCTGGCTTACTTCAGCATGATTTTATTTTATGGAAAAATCCCACACATTCAAGCTATGCACTGAAAGTAAAAAAAAAAACAAAACAAAACAATATCTTTTTAAAAGAGAGACTGGACAATGGCTACCTTTCAAATTTTTTAAGGCCTTATGTCTTCATTCTGCATTTTCTCTTCACTTTTACTTTCTGTTTTACATTCTTCCTTAGACTATGGCCAAGTCAAAAAAAGGGTGATTTGTACAATATTATCTATTTTGTCTGAACAGTCAAATTAAACTTAGTTAATTCATGCATCTCAACATCATGAGATTAATTTCAATGCCATAACAAACTGATAGGAATATACGTTGCACAGTATTTCTTCAAGAGTTAGCTGAGTAAAATAAAAAAGGCAAAGACTGAAACTGAACTTCATTATAGAAATATCTGCCATGGAGAAATATCTAATCTCTGAGAAAAACATTCACATGTCAAGAACAAATAAATGTTAGTCTTTAAAAAATGGCATAATAGGGCAATGTGACTGGATTTTAAAATTTCCCTGTCCAAACCATAGCAAAAGATGGAATTATCAGTCAAAAGAATAGTGAAAATCATCCCTCACACCCCCATGATATTGCTTCAAAACATATATGGTAATTATTAGGTATGTAACTCTTAACTAAAGCCACTGCTGCCATAGAAGACAGTGAAAATAATATATTGAAAAAAAATGTTATTGAAAAAAATAAAGGTGAGAAAATGAAATTCTATTTTTGGATATGATGGAAGACCCAGACTGAGAGACAGCAAATACTCTTGCATTAGATCTGCATCAGGTTGAAAACTAAAACACAAGAGAAAACCTTCTTTCCAGGCAAATTACTGAATCCCTTTGTGGAGGAAAAGGCATCAGGGAATGCAAATAAAATAGTCATAGGTTTTGTCTTTAGCCATGCAAGAATGATTTGTAATGAACGCTGTGCATCAAAACAGAACAGCAAATAAAAAAATATGCTGAGCAAGACTTCACTCAGGGGCTGATCAAGACCTGCTCAAGCAAAAGTGACAACACCCAAAAAATGTACAACATGAACTCGAAGAGCTTTGTGCTTTAAGTACTTATCTCCACACCCTCCCAAGGTTTCAAGCACTTAAATGGTATAACTTTTAATGATGATCTGCAATACCTTTAGATGGTGCTTTCTTTTCTTGTTTTTCTGGTTTTTCAGGTTTCTCTTTGTGAATACCTAGAAATAAAACCAATAATATTAATGGTCATTAAAAAAAAAAAAAGATGCATTTAAATGAGAAAAGGGATCAAGGAACACAAGTAGGCACCATGATTATGCATGCAAAAAATGAGAAAGATTGATTCAGCTGCTGCCTGCAAAAACATGGTATTGGAGCTTTCAAAAATTCATCTGCCATCACTGAAGTCTTTGCCCTTGGCTGGAGGAGCAGCAGCCTTTCTAGCTCCATTGTCATCCCATAAAAAAAGATAGTCAAGAAGAGTCATACTTATTTATATTGTTTAACTGGTTTTGTTTCTTTAATATATTTATATACTATAATTTATTGGTTTATTTTGGTTTATTGTTATTTTTTAGCTTTCTTGTTTACTACTTTGGTTAATTTCTGAAGGATTTTCTGAACTCCACAGAACAACTATGAGTTTTTCCAGCTATGAATGATTAAGTGTTATAATTAATTACAAATCTAATTGCAGTGACTTTATAACTAATGTTCTTTGGGGCTTTTTGTTTGCTTTTAATTTCCACTTTACAAATTGGAATTAATGGCTCTGTGGTTCGTAGATTTCTGTCTCAGGTTTCAGAATACACCTGAGCTGTGTGGTAGCCATTGAGTGGTGGGTAATCTGAAATATTCCCCTGTGTGGGCTCTGATTTGCTAATTCTTTGTGATTAGTGTTTGCACAGTGAACTTGTCCACAGATGTGCAGAACTGATGTCTGCATGGGCTGATGTGCCCTCAGGTGTCCTATGGGGATCACGTCTGTGAAAATATGCAGTTCCCTATTTGAGTACGGAGTATGAGATTATCTTAGGAACACAAAAATGTATGCATCAGCATTGAGCTAATGTTTTAAAAGAAAGGAACAATTGGGGAAGATAAAACAGTGCTAGATACCTATTTATTGTAAGTAACTACTGAAAGAATTAGTCCTGGCCTACTTAGTGGCTATGCAATGACCCTGCACAGTATCCTATTTAAAATGTTTTTTTTTTTTTTTTTACATGGCCTTCCTGATTACCTCTGTGAATGGGTTGTCAGGTGCCTTTTTCTTGGATGACCATAGTCTCTTAGCAACCGTTCTTATTGCAAGTGTTGGAAATACTCAGTGATTATTATAAGATTACACTAATCCAGAGTACAAAATATATTATCTCCCTTCCCAGAAAAAAAACCCAACAAAAAACATGCAGAAGGAATATTAGATGCTACTTAGTATGTAAGACGGAAAATCTATTTTATGATTTCATTATTTTTATTCATATTATTTATAACTCTTTTTTTCTCCAATCAAAAGGGATACTTAAACAGAAATTGAGTAAAGAATTAGCTTTGGGGTACTTCCCAATGTAAAATAAATTCTGACATTACATAATTACCTGTATGCCTTTCCTTTTTTTCAGGTTTTTCGTGTCTTTCCAACTTGTCTTTACTTGTCACTAGGAAAGAAAGAAAACATTATATACATAAGAAAAAAAAAAAAAAAAAAAAAAAAAAAGGAAAAAATTAGGCGTCCAAAACAATTTCACCAAGATAAGCCTTAGGATACTAAGTGGCAGAATGTGTTAGTGCTGAGCTGCCCCGTGCATATTTTCCCAGTGTACATCATACTACAGGGGTGTGAGCAGCCAGCTCTGGCTAACAAGTTACTGCCATGGTAACATGCCTCAGCTGTTTGCTGCATAACGTCATCTCTTGCAGTTGTCTGTCAATTCCAGAAGAATTTCAGAAAACTGTCAATTACTAAGGCGCAGCTCACAGTAAATGCTGCTGCCTGTGGTAGAAAGAGGGCTTCACCTTGGCCACCCCATGCTCTGTCAGACACAGGTTGTAAAAACCCTGGAATCAATCTCAGAGCATAGGAGAATCACATGGGCAAATGATACATCTGTGACTTGCCAGCTGGCTTGAAATGGATAACCAGTAATGGATATGGATAGCTAGTAATGGATACAACTGAGACCAGTCCCTGGCAATGATGATCTCAGAACCATAATTAGTTCCCCAGTATGCACAAAGTAAAACTAACATTATGACACTGAAAACTGCATTATGCCATACACTCGTTCACAGAACATTTTCCACTCACTTTTCTTAGGATTTTACACTATCATTTCCCAGAAAACGAAAAATAAGTGTGTGGGTTTTAGAGCACTTCTGAAAGAGCAGCTGCGAAAACGCAAGCCTAGCTTAAGCCTAACTTCTGTAGAGATTTCATCCAAGTATAACAAAACTCCTTTTGTCTAACACGAGGAAATAAGAAACTCCTTTTGCAGTACCATGAATTCCATATGTAACTGCATGCAAAAGAAGAGTGGTGGGCAATATTCAGGCTTCCACATTTTTAAGCAATATAGTGATGAAATACATGAGGATTAGCTGACATCTCTGACTGAGACACTGTTAAGTGACTGAGACATTTCTAATTACTCTCTGTGTCATTGAATAACTTTCTTAAACTTCACCCCAGCAGCTGATTCCAGATGAGAAGAGGATGCTATTTATACTCTCCATTATCTCAGTCTTGAAAAGGCAATGTATTTTATGTAGGAAATAATCAGCAAAAATACAGGGATGTAGTCTCTGGAGTCTCCCACTTGCACTATAGTGAAATGGACCTTAAAAAGACACACATTCATAGTCTTAGTTTTGAAATTTATTGTACAGTTTGAAAGTAAAGTTTAGTAGTATTCTGAATACAGAGAATCTCTATACACAGTAAGGTCTCCATAGCAGTTTTGGCAATAGTTCACTAAATATAACTAATAGTTCACATCAAGAAAAAATACCATTAGTTAGATAAATATTAATAGAATTTATGGCAAGTTAAGACAGTAATATTGTAATTTTTTTTTCCACTGGTTATCTGAGTTTGGAAAAGCCAGGATAATTTTGGAAAACAGGATATTTTTTTCCTGTTCTAAGAAAATTAATAAAATATTAAATATTGTTCTTCTGTGAAATCAAATTTTCCACATGAAGACAGAAGTCTTAAAGATAAATTCATGTTTTTATATGGGAAATCCTTGTCTTTGCTTTGTCATCTATCCAAATCCCAGAAAAAATCTCCCATGTTATCACCAGTCTATTTTCTACTAATAAATCTTCATTCTAACAGACACCTCAATTTATATGCATGCCATTAACTTTTAAAATCAGTCTTGTTAGCTCAAGGCACATTAAATTACTTATATGAAATGGAAAAACTCTGATCAGAGACCATTAGAAAGACCTGGTCAAGCACAGCTTTCAGGAGGTGCACATTCACTTGTGTTCTTGACCTGAATAAATCTGCTGTGGCTGGATATTCAGTCCTCCCTTTTCTTTTTTTTTTTATAATTTATTGTGATCATTGGCGGTTTGCTCTTCCAGAATGCATTTCTTCCTCCAGCCCAAGACTTCATTAGCTATAAGTTAGTGCAAGGGACACATTCTCAGAAGAATTAAAGTGTTTTGGCTAGTAGGTGCACTCCACCAAAATTCCATTTTGCTAAAAATAGCCTCACAAAAGGAAAACTAGATGGTGACTCTTGTAACCATAAGAGCTAAGTCATGAGTTGTGGGTGGAGAGTAAACAGTATCCTGATTCTGACTCCTACAAAGGATCTGTAATTTGTTGTTGGCATACGCTACCAGGAGGTTAAATTTTCTCTAAAACCTCCCCACAATGTCTGAAATTATTCTGGAGGAATTTTTTTTTTTTTTTTAAACCAGATTTCCAAAGCAGAACATCTACAGGGACCATTTCCAGTATGTTATAATTTACTCATTACGTTTTGGTGCAAAATATTCTCAAGGACAAATATTATGCTTGTATTTATTCAAGAAGAATAAAAAGGACACCTATTTTTGCTCTGGGCATTTTTACATAACTTATTAGAACAGTAAAGAATTATAAATAAATATCTGAACACAATTTCAGCTTTTCTGCACAGTGATGAATTCAAATTGTTTTTAAAAACCTCCTTAAAGCTGGTTTTCACAACACCTCCTCCATCCTTAAACATTATTGGAATCTAGAAGAACAGTCTAAGAGTCAATAGATTAGACTATTTTGCATCACTGATTAAAAGACAAATATCAAAAGCTAAATACATACCCTTTGGGGGTTCCTTCTTCTCAATTTTTTCTTGTTTTTCAGGTTTGTCTCTGTGTGTTGCTAAAAATAATAAACAAATAAATAAACTCCAGCTCACAATAAATCTGTAATATAGATGTATAAAGCAAACTTTTTATCTCATGAAAATGATCAAGGAAAAGCATTTGCAAACCCAAATAATGGATTTTAGCTCTGAGTCACAGGTACTTGATGATGCATAGACCTTCTTAATGTCGATATTTAATTCCAGGTCCAAAAGAAATTTATTTCTTGAATAAGCCTTCAGATATTAGACTATATTTTTCTGAAAGAAGTGATTATTCAGCAACCTCAATCTAATCTGTCCTTTCTCTTTTGGTCCCATTACACAACCACCCTGACTCTAAGATTTCTGACAGATTAAATTATTTTCAGCCCTTGACAGCATTGCATTCTATTCTTAACAAAAAATCTGGCCGCCATATTCCTTTCTGTGCTATTTTTTCTTTATTTTTAGCTGTCACTTCCGTCACAGGATGGATTAACAAGACAACATCTCTTTTAATCAGAGTGTAACTTCAGGAAGAGCAGCTGTTCAAAACACAACCAACTCCAAGTCCTGCAAGAGGCAGGTGAAAATGAGTCCTTATGGACTCTGTTGCCCACCCAGGTCTCAGACCATGTTATAAAGTGGTTCAATCCCACATACTAATAATTTTATTCTTAATTAACCCATACTTCTAAAAGACTAGCATTTGGCAATTTCAGGGAAAAGCTATTTTCTTTTCTGTACCCAGGTTTCTGGGAACAAGTAAAACAAATTCTGATTAGAAGACGATGAGCTCTATAAACCAGCACATTATGCTTTTGTAACCATTCATTTCATCAGCTTTGCAGCGAATGCCATTTCACAAAAGTGCAAGCATTTTTTCTTGTATGAGTGTTTCCACATTAAAAAGCATGCTGCAGTCATTAAGAAAAATAATTCAGAACATTCAGTAAATTCATTATGTCTTATATGTGTTTGGATTATTCAAAAATTCATTTTCAGTTATAACAAGTAAATTATTGCTGATAAGAAACAGCACTACAGTTGAAAAAGATTGAAGAGAGTTGTTTCAAAGCCTTTAAAGAATGTGGACAGCAAATTTACACTAAGAAAAAAACAGGCTGTGAAGAAAGAAGCAGCACCAACAATGTATTATTGAATGAGGTACAAACTGCAACTCATTCAAATGCTTTAGCACATTTAGGGGCATACCAAGAAAAAAAAAATCTCCAAATTGAGAGTTTTTTGCAGAAATTGTAGCATGCTTTCCCATCTTGCATTTGTATTAGCAGATGCTGGCTCTGTGCTAAACACTTTGGTCAGTTTTGGCTGGACCAACAGCAGTTTTGCAAACAAAGGTTCTGTGCTGGTCACTGTGAGTGATACATGAGCTTCTGCACATTCAAACAAAAGCTCTTGTGGTCTCTCTGCCAAAAAATACATCTGAACTCTACAGAACAGACTGATAATCAGAAAGGTTGGTTTTATCCATGGTACATCTTGCGTAAGAGAGATTGTTGCGGGGGGGTAAAAATTAAGCTTTTCAATGGCATTTCCTTATTCATGTTTTGAGAAAATACCCACACAACAACAGGAAAACAAACCAAAAATTCAAAAGAAAACAAAACAAACAAAACCTATACCCACAAAACAAACCCATAAATTGAGCCTTGATCAACAATAGCTGAACCGAATGTCGGTAGACCTGAAAGTGGACAGAAAAATTTATTTCACATCCTCAAAATGACGTAAAAATGTAAAGAAATATTAGTATTCATGTGGATAACAGCTTAAAACATGAAGAAGGGTTCAGTTGGCCCCTTCTTGAGAAAGAAAAGTAACTTGATGTATCTGGGCAGGGAGCCTGGAATGTGGATAAGCAGAGACCAGGCTGGCATAAGCATAAGCTATTTTTCTCTTCCCAATTATAGGCTGAAGGTGATCTCTGCTTAGTTTGAGAGCCTTATCCTGTGTGTTGATATCCCCAGAGCCTCAGAGGTTGCTAATCTCAGATTGTAATGTTTATCATTACCTCTTATGGGCACTGTCAGAGCTATGGCTTCCCTAACTGGGGAAGGGCAGGTGCTGCCAAAACTTAAAGTGTTCATGTTTCAGGGCTGTGATCACTGGCCATTTTTGACTCTTCAATCACAAGACCAACAAAATCCACTGAAGCTTTTGATCTGACAAATTTAAATCTGATATTTCTTAGCGTATTAACTTTCCCTTGGAATATTTTCATGGTCAACTTCATATGAAGTCATAAAAGCTCTGTCATAGAAAATACACCACTGTCTACAGATCTTTTCATATTTTGCCAGTTGGATATCTTTTTCTCTGACAAGGGCTTAATACATGCCCTTTGTCAAGCCCACAATTCTAGGTGCAAGCATTCCATTTTAGAACTAGTCAGGCTAGCCATGCGGCCATGTCTCCGTGAAACAAATTAGGGTTGATTTGTTTTCTGAAACCCCACAAGCATATAAAATGTTTTTAAGGCTACTTACACACTCTTTGGCTGAAAAATGCTGAAATTAAAACTGTTCATTCAACTTGAATTCAACCACTTCATCACCTTTATGACACATTTTGTAATTAAAAAATCACCTTTTGTTAGTTTTGCTACTAGGATGCTGGTGACATCCATAAGAAAAAATAATAACTAGACTTATAAACAAAGGTGATTTATGGCAATTGTAGAAGCTAAAATTTTTCCACTAATTAGAAGATATTTTCTTGGACTTGCAATGTATTTCCTTGCAAATAGCAAAAAATCATAAGCTCCGACTGAAGTGTTATTCGCATTGGAAAAAAAAAATAACACCCCAACCTAATTTTCACTAACCCAGATTTTAGAAATTGCTGAAACATTTTTGCATGTCTTTGGATGAATATTTAGCCTGAGGCAAAAAGATGAACATGGGAAAACTCATCCTAAGTGACTAGAGTGAGATGAATTTATAAATAATCTAAAATAGAAGCTCATAATGGAAAATTTTAAGGTAATTTAACAATGTATTCCAAACTTAATATTGCTATCTACTTCACAGAAAAATAAAACTAAGAAGCATCACATGTATGTGAGAGGATTTTCCTAGTTTCAATCATCATCACAGATTTTATTTGCATCAAATAGAAGACATAGTGAAGAGGGATGTGATTTAGTTTTTCTTCAGCAAAGTTTTCCAACAAAGACATTCCACACTCCAAAACAGAAAGTGCAAAAAGAAGAGATGTAGTGAGACACTACTTCTGTACCTAAGAGAAGCAGAAATAGTTTCCAGCTGAATAAGTCTTAAGTCTGCTGCTCAGTGCAAGGCCAGGTGAGGAGTGCAGTAAGCATGGAGCAGAGATTGCCTGCACCAGCTAACAGACTAAGTGCTTGTCTACAGAGCAGCAGTCCCAGGAAAGTTAAGATAAATGAACTAATACAATGAAGTTAGAGTGCATTAGTCAGAGAGCAGTAAATCTCTGCATAGATGCTTTCATTCAGAAGTAAAGCAGATTTAGATGGCTACAACTTAATTCTTCTTGAAGGAACATTGGAAATAAAAGGGGTTGTTCTGTGGAGGGGCATAGACTCCCAGGTCCAAATACATAATTTAAGGAAGCTACAGCTATGTTGTCATCTGTACCATGTTCTCCAGCTTGAAGTCAATGCATGCATAGCTGTAACTGTACCTTAAGAAATCAGGCTAGACAGATTTGTCTGTGTACAAAATGTCCCTTTAAATTCATTTACTTGGTGAAAATATGTGGGTTTCTAGCATAACAGGATTTGTATAGTCTAGCTCTATTTTTCTATTTAGCTGTCTCAAATAATTTGTCTTCCAGCTAGAGTAAATGAACAGCATTATATTGTTTTCTTCCATACCTCACTCCAACATTAATGTATTAGTGAAGTGATTTTGGGAAAAACTGCACAGTAAATCAACATTTTCCCATTCTTTCTCAATGCCTGTTTTAATTAAAGCTATTTCCCAGAAATGTAAGACAATTCATTACACTGGTAAGGTCAGTTTTCAAAACAAATCAGAAATTGTCATTGGACCTTCCATTAGACAGAACTTCTCTACTTACATATACTTTTATCTCAATATTTTTTATTATTGTTCTTACTTTTTGCCAAAATAATGTGTAATTAAGTCTTATTGCTAGTAATAATAACAACAATTATATCACCTATTTCTCAAACAGGCTCCAACAGCAACTTAAAGTCCTACAAAATCTATCTAGAACACAAATCTTGATGCTCAGGAGAGGTGTGTGCAGGAAGATAATCAATCCCTTGTGCCTCTGCTGGTTGATCAAGCTCCTGGTCATGTAATCCAGTTGCTCTGCCCTTGTGAAATTATTAATACCTCAAATACCAAACTGGAAACTACTTTGTGTGTAATACTACTTTGTATTGAATTTCTGCTTATGTGTACACGTTATCATGAAATAATTTGATTTCAGGGCTCTTAAGCATGACCAATGGCTTTGTGAAATTATTTCTCAGAGTATTTCTTCTTTCCAGGATTAAATTGGCTGCAATAATTGAAATAGACATTATTGCTAGTAGTTTATCAAAATATTTAATTAAAAGCAAATTTTAGGGCACCAGTTTGCCTGGTTCTCAATACTGTTTGAATCTTTTAATTTCAGTCACTTCCATCTGGGATTTTTATTCATTATAACCTTTCCTCATATTTCAGTTCAATCTTTCAAAAATGAGGTTTATAGATTAAACTCTCTTGTAAATTGTAGGACTTGTACTCAGAGGATTTGACTATTCAAAAAAATGTAATTAAATTACTTTTAAAACTCTAGTGTTCCCACATATTGTGCAGAAGACAGAAGTGTTTTTTCCATTTCCTGCTATTAAAAATATACATTTTACTTCTGGATTTTTTCTATGAAAAACAATAAAAGACTGTATTTGTACATATTTCCTGAAGGTACTTTAGAAGGTAACAGTAAAATTCCTTGAGGATTTATGTCTTTATCACACTGTAGACAGAGGCCAGACAAAATGTTTTCTTGTAATTGTTACTCCTATTTACAAGTCGCATTGTTGCGATTAAATATGAGCACAAAGTATAGAATAAAAAAATTGTTGTGTGCTTCAGCAACTGGTTGTATAACTAGAGACTGCATTATCAGGCACATGAATAATGGGACTTAATTAATGACAGCTGAACATTTCTTTTTTCCTGGCATCTTATAATTCCTTTGTAATAATTTCTGCAATGTTAAAATTGTTCTGTGTAAAGAAATGCACTTTTGTATAGATTAAAGGGTACACAAGAGGATCTTTTGGTCAAGATTGCAGCATCATTTGTGTATTTAGATTACTTTGTTTGAAAAGACCTTAACTGGGATCCTTGCTAATGGATCCGAGTTCATCATTATTGCCTGGATTGCCCAATGGTATACCCTAAAAATTTCATTTTGATAAAACATGATTTATTAAATAGTTGAGAAACAGTTCTAGGCAGTCCAGATGACCTGATTAGCACAGAATTAGAGGTGAAAAATACTATAAAAACATTTTACAGAGATGTAAATACTATAAAACCACACTAACAATACATATAGAAATGAAGATTA
The DNA here is from genome assembly GCF_009819655.1 of Sylvia atricapilla. Lineage (NCBI taxonomy): Eukaryota > Metazoa > Chordata > Aves > Passeriformes > Sylviidae > Sylvia > Sylvia atricapilla. The sequence continues at coordinate 51,319,317 of NC_089142.1, forward strand.
TTGCATGAGGGAGGGTGTACGTGTACCCAAAATATTTTTAATGAGCCTCCTTCTTGCTTCCCTCCCACCACCATCAAGCTGAGCCCCGGTGTATTAGAGGGATGCTCATCAAGTTTTATGTGGCCCAGCCTTTATGGAGGAGCTCTCTTAGGCAAAATCCCAGGAAACAACTTTGTTTACACGACCTCTGAAAACCAGTCCAAACCAGTTCCTCTGTGGGTTTTTGGAAAGTGCCAGTTATAGGAGATTAAACAGCCTGAAAAAGAGCAAGTTCTTAAAATGGAAGTTTTTCTTATCTCTGATACACACCTGGCTCACTCTTAACTACGACTTCCTAACTTGGATGGCACCCACTGGCCTATAAATTTGCTTTTTTCCTTGCCCAACACACTTCATGCCTTTTGCACCAGAGGAAGTTCATCAACACTCAACTTTCTTGCACCTTTGTTAGAAAACTGATTTCTGGAAAAGTTTGGGCAGAGGAATCTTATTATGAATGCGCATTTTCAATCTAGCTACACAAGCATAAAATTACGATTTTTTTGGTAATGCTAAGGTATACATGAATTTTTGATCATTTGCAGTCTGTGCCAACTGATCTTTGAATGCTTCTATGATACAATAGCAAAGGTTAACCAAGTTAGCAAACAAAAATTATGTAGTTAACAAAGACACTGTATGTTACACAAATGTATGTGAGAAAACAGACAAAAATCCAGTTACCCTTTGCTGGTGTTCGTTTTTCAGGTCTCTCTGTTTTCTGTTTTTGAATTTCTGAAAAAAAATGGAACGCAGATCTATCAATATTAAAATAATTTTCACACTCAAAAAATAACAAAAGCATTCTCACATTAAAATAAATAAAAAGTGCGTAAAATATTAGGACTGCACCATGGCTTTATTATCTGCATAGTCAGAGATATACAATGTAGTTCAAATTTATATACGTACAGACAATATATATGGATGAAAATCACAAAATTAAGGGTCTTTAATAAGTATTCTGTATTTAATTGAGCCATACAACTACTTTTAAAGGCAAGAACAGGTTTTTCTGATCTGTAATAACTATACAGTTACACACGTTGGTCATGATTCAGAAAAGCATGCTTTTACTAAACATTTTTTTGAGTTATTTATCTTGAGTTGTTTATCAATATTAGTATTTTATGTTTTCCAAACTTCCTATTGGAAGGAAAAAAATGTTCTTTTTACTGCATTTTCTAAAATTTTTAAATCTCACATACTGAACTGGTATCTCCAACACACAATAAAAGGTAGACTCTATGTTCTATACAATGTTCTATACAAACTAGAGAGATAAAAAGTTCCCATGTTAGGGATTGCTGTCTTGGAGAATGACTCATTTTGATCATGCTGTACACCAAAAACTGAGAACTGTCTTCTTAGAGGAGGTAGGGGTACAGTATTTATCTGCCCTTTTTATGTCATTCCTTTTGAACAAAACTTTTCAGCGCAATATTGATATTAAATTACGGCTATATACCTCTATATAAATCTTTCTTCTACTGTCCTTATTGTGTCAAAACCAGGATCATATAACAAAGGTAAAGTGCTGAATTTTCGAAAAAGGAAACCAGAATTAAAGCCCTCTTTCCACACATTTGTAGAAATTTAAAGAGCATTTATTATAGCTGTGCAATAAAGTCATTAAGACTATACAGAGGGCCTGGTTTATCATATTGTGCACATATTTCTTGCAGTAGGAAACTGCTCTAAAATACTATATGCAATTTGTTTTCTACAAAAGCAAATGCAAACCTCACTAGGCTCTGTGGGAGATGCCTTCTTGCATTTCAGTGTTACCTGTAGTCTGCAGGGACTAAATAACAAGAACAGTGACTGCAAAATTATCCAACAGTGAAAAAAGTTATGCATATTACATCTCAAGTCTAGGAAGTTACTCTAATGCTTACTGAAGACAACTGAAATATTTCACTTAGAACGTTAGTTATTTTCTCAGGATCCATATTGCCAAAGCAATCCAGTAAGGAAATGGAATTTTCCCTCCACAGATATTTACATAAGTCTTTGAAAACAATGCAGAATGTTTTACTGCATAGTATTTGGGGTCTGAAGTAATAATTGTGTGTGGTTTGCAGAAACAACTATTCTATGGCATCCGGCTATGCTGTCTTCAGATAGAGAAAATATTTCACTGAGATAAGGAATAAAAAAGGGTAAAATACATCACTGTTAGGCACTAATGTATGGAAACATAACTAAGCTAATTATATGATGTCATTAGGCTAAATGGAGTTTTTACTCAGTTTTCATCTTGCTCTTTTTAGCCTGAGTGTGGAGTTCATTTATTGATTTACTGTATTTCAGGTGAGCCTGGATTGTTTTCTTTCAAATATGTCAAGTTATTTTATTTCTATTGACTGAGGGAATCTTGTTGCCAGATTTTCAGACTTTTCCCACTTGTTTTGCTTTAATGGCTACACGGTCTAGTTTAGGTGGCATAAGTGGTAGGAATCGTGCAAGACAGGAACAGATGGAAAGTTGCTCCCTAATTCTGGGCACATCTGAGCAGTTTTCCATGCCATTGTTCCAGACTGCCTCCAAACACTGACTCAGGGGACTTAAAGAAAGCTGAGTCACTTCTTCTGCATTGCAACATACAGTGGAGACATATCTCCCCCAATTCAAGAGGTCACCCTGCACACAGGGATGAATATGAATAAATCATATTCTCCAGGCAGAGTCACTTACACAGAAACATATTCCTCGCTTGCTTTAAAATGCCTCAGCTCTGCTGCATTTCTACCATATATTATGTGTCTCAGTACAGAAAACAGACCTATTTTTCTTGAAAAAACGTATGAAATAAGAATAAATCTTTGTTATTTAAAAAAAGGAAAATAAAAAAAAAGAAGGTTTAAAATTACTTTTGATTTAGGGAATTTACTACTAGTTCAACTGCAAAATATGCATGGCTCTAGAGCTGGGTTTTTAATTCAGACTCACACTGTATCTGCAGTGAAGCTTGCTTCAAATAAATATTCCAGTAAGGTGCACAAAAAGACACTTTTTAGACAGGCACACTGAGAATTTCATCTAATTTTCTGCCACAATTAGGATACTACATGTCATAAAGAAACATACACAAATTCCTAGAAATGAAGTACATCTTAACACACAAGTGTGTGCATATATTTGCTTTTATATACTGCAAAGTGTCCCATCATTAAGGTCTCCTCAGAAATTTCCCATTAAAATCTGAGCCATCATAAGAAATTGCAGCCTGGATCACATTAATTCTAATATATTACATCCCAATTTTTTCCCAGTACAAATCTAGTCTCAATATGAGCTAATCTGGATCAATTTACAAATGAGAAAATAACAACTATTTGCTAACTTCAAAGTATTTAAAATCAGGAAGCACATTAAACTACATGAGATTTTTTGTTGTTGTTTTATGAGAGTTCTGATACTCTCTGCTTCATCTTTTATGACAAATAGCTTTAATTTTCTAGTAATCACATCATATCTTATTGCTGAGTTGACAAAGTGGTTGTAATATCATAGAAGACTTACATGGCCAGGTTAAAGCACGTAATTTATCTCTATCAATGCGACACATTGTTAATAAATCCTAAATATTGCGAATTCATGTTTAGAAAAATGACAGAATCAAGCAGCAGCAAGGATAATCTTTGTCACCACAGCAACCATCTGGATTCTTTATGAGATGACAGACCAGTTTATTAAATTATTGTAAAGGAGTATGTATTTTTAAAGCTGTATTTCATTGTTTGTTTTCTTAAATTATTAGACAGACAAGAAAAAATATCTTTCCCCTTGTGTTGCTCTAGTTTTGAATAGATAAGTATTTCCTTAAATGTGGGTTGGGCTTGACGCTAATTTCTCAAGACTTCATGTCTTGTGCTGACATACAGAACATGTAGGGTAATTATTTTCAATAACTCCAAGAAGAAAAGCTAGGAATCTTCTTGTTGACCATTTCAAGATGCTGAAATAAAACACACTCAACTATATTGCTGTCAGGCTGATCTGTCCATGCCCTGGCGACCCAAAACAGACCTTGGCAGTCATCTGAGGGTCAGTATTGCAGGCAGCTTTACTGGAAATCCCTACTGAACAACAGAGTCTGGGCAGCAGCTTCCCCACCCCTCACCCAGCTAATTTTCATCAACAGCAGTTGACAGTGTCTAATGAGAACACAGCACTGACTGTGCACTCCAGCTCCAGGAAGATCAGGTTGGGAGAAAATAATTTCAGTCCTTGAATCTATGTGAACTAATGGGTCAGCATTGTGCAGGTTTATATCTGTGTGAGGAGCACAACCCCTCATGCTAGGACATGAGGAGATTCTCCTAGTTCCTGGTTTTTCTTTCTCTGCCTTTGTGTTCCTGATTTTGATTTTCTGTTATGTCCTTTTTTATAACACAGTAAAAAGGGATAGCATTATTCTCAGCTATTTCAATTTTACTGTGTTATAATAGCATCTATGAGCCTTAGCCTACATGAATTACTTTAGGTACCATATAGAGCTGTAACACAATATAAATACTTCATCTCTGTAACACAGGAGTTCAGACTTTGAGGGATGCATTTCTTCTCTTACTGGGAAAGCACAACCTTGCATCTTGCTTCATTAGAGGATAAAAGGGTGAGTAGCATTCTGGCACCTACTCATCACCCTCAACTGAGTTTCCATCTTACAGATGAAATACACCTTTAAAGATATCCCCAAAACCATATTAAAAATATCAATGATATAGGAGACAAAGTGAGAAAAAAAAAGAGTCCTGATTTGAAACACAAGAATGCTTTAACTAAGGTAACCTAGAAAATCAGCAAAAGAACTGGAAATTTACCTCTGAACCTGATATTCAACATTACCCTTCATGCTTAAAATCATCCTGTTTCCACTTAAATACTGCAATGAAGAAAGAATGTTTTAATATGAATAAAGAGTAGTTTTAATATACCTAGTATTTTAAAGGTATAATTAAGCAGATGGTGTAATTATAATAATAATAATTTAAATGTATAATTAAATGTTTTAAAGAATTAAGGATTTTCTATTAAATGAGAATAGATCTTCTTTCCTAATGAATTTTACTAGCTGGTCATCTTTTTTGTGACCTGTTACAGGTAATACAGTGATATACATCTTCGGTGCTTTGACATTCTCTCTCTTGCAAGTATCTAAGTGTGAAAAGGGAAATGAGTCCAACTCAGAGTCTGGTGAGACAGAGGTTAATAATTTGCTTTTGAGGAGTTAAAGTCCTTACAGCTATTGCCAGCAATTTAGTGGGGCTGGATCCTTGCTAGTTTATCAAGACTAATTGGTAGCAGGCGGCTGATTATCCTGAAGAGTTGGTGGAAACATACTGAGGGCAAGGCCAGAGTGGATGGTGTTAAGAGCTTTAGAAGATGAGAGATATGCAATTTCTAATGTGCTTTTGGATGCTGTCTGGGTGAAGAATTGTAGTCAACTCTCTAGTTGTTGGTATCCCCAGGAGAAATTTGCAATTGTGCAGCTGATGTCTATTTTTAATCTAGATAGTACCAGCTGGTGAGGGTGACAGTTATCCTTGCGGGGCTGAGAGGAGAAGAAAGGAAGCTGTGCATTAGAGCAACTTCTCTCTAAAGACTAATACATCAAGTAGCTGTACTCTACAGGCAAAGAAAATCACAGCAAAACCAAAAAATGGAAAAAAAAAAAAAAAAAAAAAAAGCAGCAGGAATATTTAACTGGGGAATTAAATTGGTGTATTGTGCTCATATCCAGGAACCAAAGACAGTGCAACACAAGGTCTTAAATACCAGCATTGAGTGTTGGAAAGTCTGAGTGACATGTATGACATATTCAGGTGACTTCTCTACCAGCCTGCTGGGAGCACAGTCTTATCCCCAGTGTTTTCTTAGGTCTGCCCTGTTCTGGGGATTCATAGCAACTTCAGGCTAGGCTACGCAATAACTTTCCTGAACTCATGTGTCATAGCATCTTTCATGTTAATGCAACAGGGGAAAAATTGCTCTTATCAATGAAAATACTGAACAGTTTGTGTGCTCATCTACGACATGAGGAACCAGAGCACACACAGAGTGCCTGTTAAATATGATTTCAGAATTTTTTATCCAGCTTTTTGGAAATTACAACCACAAATTAGAGTGAGAGGGAAGGGAAGGGAAGGGAAGGGAAGGGAAGGGAAGGGAAGGGAAGGGAAGGGAAGGGAAGGGAAGGGAAGGGAAGGGAAGGGAAGGGAAGGGAAGGGAATCATCAGTTTAACAAGGCAAATGAAACTTGACATGTTACATAACCTTTCCTTTCCTTCCAAATATAATAATAATAATAATAATAATAATAATAATAATAATAACGTTTCTGAGGGTCATGAGCATGGGCCTCATTTGCTACATCCTCTCCTTGGCACAGCAGCAGCTGTGAAGGGACCTGAGTTCACTCAAAAATATGCAAGACGCCAGTTTTGATGCTGTGGCTTTAACTGAGTTTTGGAAAAGTTCATTTTCCAGGTCAGGCACAGCAGTCTCCAGCCAGTGGGGATGTGTTTAATGCCCTCTCCTCTCAGAGTAAGAACCTCCCCAGAGCTCCATTACTGGGGAACAAATTAAGATTTCCACAGAGATTGCATGGATATCTTAAGGTTTACCCTGATTTAAGAGGATAACTCAAACAGCCACAAAACTTTCTCCTACACTTCTGTCCGGGGTCTCCACTAGCCTTGTGGTCCAAAGCTCTCTCTTTCTCTTTCAAAATATAGTTGATAAGTTTGAATTGAATATTTTCAGCTCAAGTTGAAAACAAATCACTATTCTGCAAAAGGCAAAAAACCCTATAATTGAATATCCCTGTATCCTATATTGCTTTTTTTATCTGTGTAATATGGAAAATATTTTCTTTCTTTTATAAAATGCTATTTTATGGTGGATATGCTATTGCTGTATTGATCAATGTAAGTAAAACTAGATGAAATTGTTAAAAGAATGTTAATAACAGAAATGGATGCCACAAAAATGAAAAATGCAAAATAATACATATCTGAAGAAGCAGTTTAACATCTGAGAATTGAACCAATCAATGGTTTCCATCTTTTAATACAGGGTGTACTTTACAAAAAGATATGCAAAATGCTTTATAGTGAAGTGTAGCCTAGGGAGACAGCAAAAGCCTTTTAGTGAGATCTTTAATAGCAACTCATACACAGAGAAGTGAACATTACCATTCAGCAACATAAGAGAAACTGAATTCAGAAGGCATTATCAGTACAAATAGGTATATATTTTGGGGATGAATGAAACAGTGCAATTATTTTTTAAGACACATATATGCCAACTAAGCTGGTAACACAGTGTTCAAGTTGCATTTATGGTATTCTGAATTTATTGTCTCTAGTTCATTTCCAAACTGCCTGTAGCCTTGGGTTCACAAGAAGCTGTAGATGGATTACAGCCATGCAAACACTGTGTCCCTTCACTGGGGAAAATGCTTGGAGTATGGAGAGCTCCCTTGGGAAATTATAACCATAGTTTTAACAGTTCTGATATACTTCCTAAGGCATTTGCACTGGTCATTCTAGGGGAGCAATAAGAACAATTGTCCCATCCACAGAGTCAGCTGGACTTTTGGTCTAATCATATATTCTTAGATACTTTAATAGTTGAAAGCAGTCTGACACACATGATAAATTGTAGGACTAATAACTTAATTATTTGTCCGTATGTTTTCCCTACCCTGCCTGGATACTGAGAACAGTTCTTTTTAGACTTGTACAGGCTATCATATCAAAACTGCTTCCAAATCGAAATTAGGAAACCCCCTGCCTTCTCTAAGTAGGCTGTTCCTTCCTCTGCCCTCTTCCAGTCAAAGCTGTTGTATATGTTTACTTGATTGCTACACCAAAAGATGATGCAGGAAATTGTCTGGTCTGAGAACGTCCCCTTTTGAGAAAGGTTTGTTTATTATTACAGATCAACAACCAGGTCTGAACAAGCCAATAGATTGTGCTGAATAAATTCTGACTGGCCTAACCTTGGGGTGGAGAAGAGGTTAATAGGAGTGGGTCTGGCATCAGATCTGGGGGACTGCACCTTGGCCAAAACTGCCAAGGGTGAGTCAGTGTAACTGTCCATTCCTCTAGAAGCTGACAGGTCTTTTAAGAGCATGATGTGTCTTCGGCATATTAATAACCAGCCTAATACTCTGGCAATGATACTCTCATTTCAACTGAAGACAGATGGATAAGGTGCTTCGCCAAAAAGTTGATTGTCTTTTACAAAATTTCTTGCAACCTTTAACAGAAATTTCTAGTCTGTATTGGCTTTTTGTTGTCATTTATGATTTTTTAAATTAAATTTTCCTGAGAAAAGAGTCAAACCTCCATTTTTCTGTCTTGTATATAGGCTAACTCACAGAAAATTAGACATCCGTCTCTACCTGAAGGATAGGTCTCTTTTACTTGTCTGTAAGAATAATCTTATGCCAATAATAAAACTTTTTTGGTAATACAGAGATGGATAACTGTCACAATGGTGATTTATTTATTTCTCTGCTTTAAATTCAATGATATTTATTAAAATTAAAATTATTTTTAGTTTAATAAGGACCTTTTTCTGCATGGTTGTCAGTGTTGAAGTGTTTGTACTTCTTTACTATTTACAGATCTTTATTTCCAATTTTATGCTTTCTCAGCTCTTTTCCAAACGCAGTAGTGTCCACAAAAAAAAAAAACAAAAAAAAAAACAAAAAAAACCCCAACAAACAAACAAAAAACCTCCCCACCTTCTTTTTTATAGCAATAATTTCTAGTAAAAACATACAGGCAAAGAGCTGTAAAATAGTAGAACGTGTCTCTAAAGGTAAAACTAACCCTGAAAAAATGAAAAACATTATCAGTCATAACTGTAATAGAAAAAAATAAAAATAAAAGCAAATTAAGCCTGAAAGAAAGATTTAAACTTCTCTGTCTTTTGTGAAAATGCCCTATAGTTTTTGTACATTGAGAATATGCATTGTTAAAGACTGCAAAGTCCTGCCCAGAATAATCTTTCACTATGTCCACTGAAGAATACTGCTTTGCCAGACAATATTAAATGTTCATTCTTTTCCAATTATTGAAGATAAATATTAGTGATAAGACTTGGACTGGCAAAAATAATTGCAATAAAAAAAAAAGGTGCTTGAGAGATATTTTCATATCTTCTAAAGGATTCTGAAACTGATAATAATCCCATTGCCTGTGGAAGCCCATTGTCATTACTTGTACTTCTATTATCTTTGCTTTTAATTTACATCTCTAGGAAAGTGATCTTTGCTTTCTTCAGGATCATAATTATGATAAGACTTTTCTTCTTTCATGGCCAGACAATGTCCTTGCCACTCCCCTTGAATTTTTTCCAATATGCAATTGTATTGTGATACTAGCAATCTTATTTTTTCAGTTACTATATTCCATTATAAAGTAATGTGCAAACATTTTAACATTCATAAAATCTGCTAATCAGCAAAGCAAAAGAGGGAAGGCTTGTCTGTTCACTAAAAATAGACATGGAGATTTTTCAAAAAGTCTCATTCTATTCATGAATACTACAATAGCTGTGAGTTAGATTCAATACAGATACTTAAATATCAGGCACAGCAACCATAGTGCACACTTCCAGAGTGAAATTTGAGAGAGGTTTCCCATAAAATTGTGAAAAATGACAAACTGTTCATATTCTGGAGATATCAGTATTGTGCTGCAGAATCTCACTGGGGTTTTTTCTCTTGTTTAAAATGTTCAAATGCCAGTGTCACCTAAAGAAGAATCCTTTATAAAGCTGTAGATAAAATTCCTGCTCAGAGTGGAAGGGATTTTGATGCATAAATGGTCATGTAGGCAGAGAAAACTTTTTAACCAAAAAATTTGGTTCTAATTTCATGGATCAAACCAACATTTCGACACCCAAAAATCTGCAGATCTATTTGCATAGATGGTCCTTTTTTGGGTCCAGCCCTAACAGCAGCAACATGGAAAAGATCAGCAATGCAGTGTCTTGCTTTGTTTTGTTTTACAAAGCTTTGCTTCTGGAAGTCTTATTTATGGACCATGCAAATGACAGCACAAATTAGCTAAGAAAAGCCACTTGGAGAGATTTGCACCTTGTGCTCAGGGGAACAGATTGTGATGTTTGTGAGAGTGCTACCTGCAGGAGCTCACCTGAGCCCTGAGCCCACCTGCCAGGGATTTGCCTTCTGTGCTCACGAGCTGTAGCACTGGGAGACAGTTTCATTGTGCCTAAGCAGAAAAGCACTAGGCTACACCACAGAGCTCTCAGAAAACTTCTGTTTAGCCTAAGACCCTGACAATTTAGCTCTTTGATGTTTATACAGTTTGAAGAGAAGTCTGCAGAGAGGCCGTGAGGGGCTGGGAGGTGCCTGTCACTGAGGAGACACACGCAGTACTCTGCTCTGGCATTTCCAAGGGACTCGTGGCTTCAGGCCACATGTGTTGTATTTCTGTAGCCCAGTAAAAGAGGTGACAAAATCAAGTATAAACAAGGCCAGATCCTGTCTGCCAGGATGAAATGGAGACCTCCAGTCACCTGGAGATGGCAAGTTATTTGAGGATGTTGTTATGTGAAAGCTTATGGCATTACTTAGGACAGAAATGGGTGCTATCTTCAGCAGGCCCAGTCTGAGAAAGCGTTTTGCAGGGAGACAGGGATGTAAATGTCTATACCCTAAAAGACAGAGGGAATATCTTGAACACACATCCTGGAAGTGGAAAAACCCACTCAAAATTTGTTTTACCGCTCAGGCAGATGAAGCATGTTTGAATTTGGGCCTTTTCACATCTGACTGTGTGTGACTGTGTTATCTTGTAAGATACCAGATCTGGAGAAATCACCAACTCCTTGTCCCTTTCCTTTTTACCACAGATAGAAGAGCCTCTCAGGATTCATGTCCAGGGCCAGGCTGTGAGCTTTGATAGTGAGGAAAACATTCCCAGCTGGAAGTTAGATGTTTAGCTCCTTGGATGGAGCAAGATTAGGTCCAAATAATCATATAACTTTCCATTGCTTACAGTTTAAACAGCCTTCAGCTTGTTTAGATGACTTCTCCGAATTCTGTTTCTACAGCTTTGTGTCCCAATGCAATGGGTAAGGCCAATGTCACTGATTTCCAGAGAAGGGATTGCAATGCTGAGCATGCTGTTGTCCATAGTGGTTTTGTGGATTATACCCTAGCCATGAAGCAGCAACACTTTCAGCCTGGCCCCTACACTGGCATGTGGCGAGAGGACACATTCCACCCAAGTACATCCTTGCCAACAATGTGCTACAGCTTCAGACTCTGTGCATCTTCTATAGAATTAAAAATGCAGCTGTCTCTGTGGGAAAAGAGACAGAGTGATGCTGAAGGTTTTGCAGTTCTTACAGATGAAGTAAAATCTTTTTTTAGGAATCTTTTCCTACACTGTCTGTAAATTTTCTTAACATGAGGAGTCATCAAGAGAAAGATAACTGATCCTGGTCTGAAGACTATTAATTCCTTGGATTGCAGATTGAGACTGACAAAACATTTCATTAAAGAGAAGACTGATCCAGTTCCAATTAACTTCAGAGAAAACTGGATTGTAATCTCAGAAGCAACTGGGGTGATAGATTCTTCAATATGGGCATTTACCTCTTGAGAATTTGATGGATATCAAATTCAGTTCACATAGGGCTGATTACACATCCTACTATTCTCAAGCTTTGCTCAATATGGAGAAAAAAACACATCCTAGTTTTAAAAAGCTTTACATTCTATCATCAGTAATTCCAGGATTCTAATACATTTGCATTTTGATTTAATAGAAGTTGAATATAAGTTTAATGTTTCAACAAAACAATTTCAATATCCATAAAGTTTATAATATAAATCCTATTCCCTTCACTTCTCTGCTTTAAAAATTCAATGCTAACTAAGTAATTTTTTCAGGAGATTAAGACAAAATTCTTTCTTTAGGGGCCTGTATTAGCTTCAGGTAAAATGCTTGACAGTACCTCGTCATTATTTCTCACTAAATATGCATTCCATATTATTATTCCTGAACTTTATTTCTGTCCAGACATAGATATAACTCCTTGGCATTAGCAGGAGTCCCACAAGCATGACAAAGATATAAATAATATTTCTGTAATTCTATTTTTATATGACAATTTTTCAGATTTTCTCAGTAATAATGAAATAGTAAGGAATTCTCATAGACCAACAGACAGCTCAGTAAATATTATTATTTGTGTTTTGAATGCAATGAGTTTGTTAGAGCAGAACTCAAAAGGTTAGTAACCTGCCATGCAAGTATTGACAGAATTTATATCACAGATATACAGTTAATTCTTAAAATGAGTACAAAATATTTTCCCTCTATTGTCAAGCAACGGACCAACCTTTTTTCAGGGAAGGTTCCACTTCACCTAAACCAAGAGAAAAAAACCAGATATCAGAGACAAGATCTAAAAAAACCCAACAAAACCAAAACCAACCAACCAACAAAAAAAAAAAAAAAAAAAAAACAAACAACAAAAAACCCCCCCAAAAACAAAAAAAACCCACAAAAACACCACCAAAACCCCCACATAAAACAAACAAACACTAAAAACCCCACAACCCATCACATTTTTTTTTCATGTTGGTTCATTTTATTTCAAAAAATAATTTCTCTTTTTTTATATACTAGATGACAAGCACCTATTCTGAGATTTTGGATTTTTAATAAAAAAGTCTATCTTGCTATGAAGTTTTGGGTAGACAAATTTGTGGTGCAGTAGTAAGTAAGTAGTAGCTAAGAAAATATCCAGATCTCCATTTGTGCTTCTGAATATTAATTTGTGACTACAATTAAAAATTTGCTTTACTTTATGCATGTTTCCACATTTTAATCGTAGGATTACTTTTTTTTATTATTATTATTCTGAATAATATATATATGGAATTTAGCAAGACTGTTAATCTAGCACTCTTTCCAGTGAAACCCAAGCCAAAAAAATAATCCATTTCAATATAACTGTAAGCATTTGACTGCTGCAATGTGTTATTGCACCTCCATGTAGGACATGGAATTTGAAGGAGTGATCCTGAATGACTGACTACAACACAGAGTGGGCAGGGTGCTCAAAACACTGGATTTTTATGATATAATGCAGTAAGATGCCTTACTGCCTATTCACACTCCTAACTGATGATGAAATTTCATTGGACAAAACACTGCCAGAGCTAAGGTTTCCAAATCTAGTGAACATCTGATCTCAAATTTTTGTCTGTCAGTTATTTTATGACTTTTCCTACTGCCATTAACACTTAGACACTTGAGTGTTGAAAGTTTGCATGTGCTTTGGGAGCTATGAAATGCTAAAAATGCACACTGATCAAATTTTACCAAGCTGTCTATTTTTCATTTCTGTTTGTCAGCCTTAGGAGAGACTGGCTTTGAGCTAGTTATAAATCATATCTCAGAATAGGATACCCAATTCACAGACTCACATGTAGCAGCCTATCTATTAGCATTCCTATACTGTGCAAATATCAAAAGCTCATGCATGTATTTAAAAGGTAAACACTTGGTAATATCTCAGGTTTCTGAGCAAGCGTGTAGAAGTCAGTTTCAGTACGTGTCGCTTTTTAATTATATTCTGGTGTAGCCACGTGGAATATAAAATAAACTACCGTGAAATGAAGATGTCACTCCCACACTCATCACTTGTCAGAATGACCAATATGATCTGACATGATGATCCACTGCTGCTGACTGTGAGCACTCTCTGCACATGTTGAGGAACTAGGGATTTTTTTTTGTTTGTTTGTTTTGTTGTTTTTTGTTTTGTTGTTGTTGTTGTTTTTGTGGGGTTTTTTTTGTTTTGTTTTCGGTTTTGTTTGGTTTGGTTGTTTTTTTTTGTTTGTTGTTTTTTCTTTTTTTTAATTAACAGAAGGAGAGTTATTTCCAAAACCAAAATATTAGTAATTTACTTTCATTTATCTGACTATGTCGGATGAAGAATGGTACCATAATGGCAGAACTTAAACTTCTAGTAAACTGAATTATTTGTTATACACCATCCAAAATCCCGTAAGTTCCGTTGAAATGTCATTTTCTTTTAAATTTCAATATATTGCCCCTTCATCAATACGTCAAATTAAAAAAAAGTTCTAAGTTCCTTGATGTATCTTGTATATTTTCCAGGGTTCTTTAGAATCTTGCTGAATAAAAGAAAATAGTTAATTCCATTCTTTGAAGCTATATCGTGAGACATATTTTGGTTGTGGCTTTGAAGTGATATATAAATCAGTGCTCTTTTATTCAAAAATTTATTAATGGTAATATTTAATTCTGACTGCTTTTCTGTAATAGTACATTATGACAAAGAGACCAATTTACTGATTGAAATAGCCAGTGGATGCTTTATTAACAACAATGTACATTTTTTCTTTTGTTTGGCCTTCTTGTCTGTGAGGTTAAAAGCTGAGTAAGCCATTTTAATGCGTGTAAAACAGCAGTTAGAGCAGTTACAGAAGTCTTTGCGTTACAAATACCTTCATCACTGTCATCATCATCACTCCACACGATGTCAGACAGTAAAGAAAAAAAGCCATAAATCCAATCAGAAGACTCTTCCAGTGTCTCATGAATGATTCTCAGTGGTTCTGTGCTGAGCTTGTGAACAGATCTTCCTGAGTGCAGAGTTTAAAACAAAAGTGATTTGAAAAAAAGAGCCCAAACCAAACAACTCCTTCAGTAATAAAAGTCAATCTTCATTTCGTACAGGACTAATTATACTACCTCTTTTAGCAGAAACAAGGATTGTGAATGTTAATTTTTATTATTCAAGCACTTGAGGACAGCTCTCCTTCCTGTGGAAGACTGGTATAAAGTGCATCTTACTGCACTTGCTGTTGGCAGAGTGATTAAGGACTCAGTGTCTAATTTGGTCTGATGTTGTATTCCAAGGTCTGGCTCTCCTTCTGAGGCTTGGCTGGGCAAAATATAAGTACGAATTTCATTCTAATATTCTTCATTTGAGATGATCTCTTCATTTCAGCCCAGTTTTTAATCTGACACAGATCCCCTGCCTTCGATGCCCCTCTAGGATTCAGTCCCACTCATGTCATATCTCCCTGCTGAGCTCCTTCCTCACACAAGTCCTGGCTGAAGAAATTGCTGAGCCTTGGATTATTTACACAGACAGGTCACATCATTGTCATGGACCACACATACACGATGGGAAGAAGAAAGCTGTGCATACTCAGGCCAGAATTAACCTGAGTTCAGAATAAACAGGGGTGCAAATCCAGATAGTGGCACAGAGACAGCTGCTTTCAAACACATACTCGTGTGATTCTGGTTCTTCTCTCACACTAGAATTTCTTTACTAGAATTTCTTTCACATACACTTGTGCACATGTGCATACTTTACTTGTTCTGGTCATATCGCCCCTGTAGGCAGGCAAATTGGGAAACAAGGAAGCTGTGCAGTTTCATGTCCTTCACCTTTCAGGAACCTCTGATGGAAGCGAGACTTCTGCTCCCCACTGTACCCACACCCAGGCAGTGCAGCCAGAAGTGGGTAATGAGTATTCCCTTAAAAGCTTTCTCAATTGGGATTTCACCAGATTTCTCTGTACCTGACACACTACTTCAGAGGGGCTTTCCAGCCTCTGAAAGACTTTTTGTGCAGCAATTTTCTATTTTCTTGAACTTTGTACCAAAGATTGTTTAGGAAGAGGGACAACTCCCATTCAATCTATGTTACTGCTCACTGTACTTGAAATTGAACTTTTGGCCTAGTCTTGTTCCTAGGAGTTTTGATAGAAATATGTATACTGAATTTAACAGTATCAAGGTGGGAATCGTACCTCTGTTTCACATTCTTTCTGTAGGTAAGTATTTGAGTAGGAAGCTAAAGAAAAGTCTCTTCAGATATGTTTCTGATTGCAGTGTTCTGACTCACAAGCCAAATCTTAGTATTTATCAGAAGCAGTCTCACATGGACTTGCAGGCCAAAAATCATGCAAGGTGCAGGCTTAAGGGAACTTTTTCAGTGACAGAAATAGGAAATTGTTCATAAAATATGCTGGTTATAAAACTTAGATATAGCTTTATTGAAACATAAATGCATCACTAAATAGTTCATTTTTTCCCAGTTAATTATTCTGAAACACAAGAGACCAGGTTGACTTTCTATTGGTTTGCTTGTTGATAATGCAGTTAATATTTTGTGAACACTGTATTTTATAGGTATATGTTGCTGAACAATCAGACACAACAAATAAAATAAAGGTGTGATATGATGCAATGACATAATTGCAAATAAATTAATTTAGTGCACTAGTGTGCACACTATTTTATTCAGAAAGATTGAGTAGTAAACCAGCAAGTACCTACTTTGTTTAGCATGGCATTTATTTTTTGCATTGTGTTCATGAATTGAGACGTAGAGATTTAATTTTTTCAAGTGATTCGCCACAAATTGCCTTCTCAAGTGTTAACCAGGAGACTGAATACCTGTACTAGGCTCTTAAAAAGTAAATCTGTGACCCGACCCCTGATGCCATTTGCACTTTATTCTAATCTAGAGGTACTAAGGAGTTAAAGTGGACTAATGGAATGGACATGGCCAGAGGTGTCTTAGCATAATCAAGATTTTGATTCACAAGCAGGGATGGTTTAACTTTGGATAGCTGCCTTGATTTTCTATATGGCTATCCACGCTCCTTTTACCCACTGGTTGCTTAGGGAGGGCTCAGTTGCTTTTACAGCCACAAGTTTTTACAGCCTCAGGGACTACAGCTGTAAACTAAACAAGAACTGGTATCAATTTATTTTAATATACTGGTCTATCAACTAGAAGTTCAATAACTGCTTCTGCTTCACAGGTAGCAGAGCTGTCCCCCCTGGGCAGGCAAGAGAAATTTTCAGAGAAGTGCAAGATCAAGAGCAGAGGAAATTATTCCAACCACCCCAAGGCAAGCCATCTTTGCTGATGAATCAGTCTACAACATCATATCCTGGTCTTTAATTCATAGCATCTTCATACCACACTATGAAAAGGGATTAGAAATTATAACTCTCCAAAGGCAAAATTGCATGTCCAGTCATGCCTATGCTAACAGGCCCAAGTTGCAAATCCTGTTTAACATACAAAGTTTAGAAAAATCAGTTTGGAGCTGTATAGAGGACACTTTATTCATATTTGCAAAATGAAATTTTGCATTCAAACAGACACTGTGAACATACTTGATGTCTTATGCAACTGGCACCGACTTTGAAAATTATGTCCTCATGCACAGATCTGTTTAACTTGTGTTGCATTTCCAACATTTTTTAACAGTAGTGCTAATAGTAATGATGAGTTCAAGAATTCTTAAGAACACCACACCAAGTAATGCTGAAGTGAAAATTAGAACTGATTAAATCCATGCTTTTAGTTCTCCCAACAACTTTGACAATACCAGGTGCTATGAGGTCCCTAGTAGAATGAAATAGAACAATGACAAAGGAAATGAAACAATTCTGGTGTTAACAAGCACACAGAAAGATTCAATTTAACTCACACACAAGCAAAGAAATACAATCATTTCCAGAAGATTTGCATACTCTTGCTTCAAGACTGAAGCTGAAAGAATGCATATTTTCCTAACAAAGTTTGAGCTCGATATTTTAAAATTTAGAGATGTCAATTTTTAAAATTAAAAAGAATAATGAGATTTTTTTGCAATAATCTTGTAGTCAACATATTCAACGGGATCAGAAGTCTTCTATACTACTCATTTCTCAGCAAATCTTAGAAGACTATTTTAAAAGTAGGTCCACAATATATTTCTTTTGCCACCATATGATGTGTAAGATAGAATTTGTAACTAATCTATAGCTATAATTAATATTATTATACATTAATATAATTGATCTAATCTAAGTAATATGTTATATATCACATACAATCCATTGCTCTGGAAGTAGAGGAGGCAGGATTTCGAATTTAACTGTAAAGAGCCTTTATCAATACAAAATATTTCACAAATAGATACAGACTTGTGAAGTTTTGCCTTTTGTTTAAGTTTTAAATAGGGATTGAGACAATTTTTTAGTGTTAGATAAAATAGTAAACAATTCAAAAATGCCTGTTGAAGGAGGGGAAAGGAAGTAAATGGTTACTGAGGAGTTAAGTTCAGATATGAAACATACAATTAATACTGAAGAATTTAGTTGAAACTCCACAATTACTTTTAATCACAGTTTAAATTCAGATTATTCTATTTAGTGAATTATCCCTGAAAGGGTACTGAATCCCTGGTGGTTTCTAAACTCCCTCAAAAACCAGAGAGACCTACTGTGACCTTCACAAGGCAAGTATCTCTATTTCCTCCAAAATCTGTTTTAGGGTTCCATGAACTGATTTCCAAAGATACCCACTCCTTTCCATTGACTAGAAAGGAAGTCTGAATGATTAGCATGGATATGTCACCTTATTTTCATATTACTGAAATAAGATATGTGACATGGTTCCTACTAGTGGTGCTGTTTCAGATTTACATCTTTTTGTTATTGTACACTTTGGCTAAACACTTCAATTTGTAACTTTACATTCATAATTAATTCCTTGTCTATACAAGTATTCACCTTGGTAAATTGCTTACATTCCAGAACAGCACTAATTCCACAAAAATGCTTTGTTAGAATATTTTGTTTGTCAAAGTGTTTTATTATTTGGTACAATATAAGAGATATTTTTTGATCAGTAAAAGTTCCTCTTTTCTTGTGCTGGCATGTTCACTTCTATGAGAATAGTAACAGTTTTGTTTTGTTTTCAGAGGAAACATCAGAATTCCAGAACCTTCTAGAAAATGCTGAAATTTGGAAGAGTTAAAGTTGAACAAGGAAGAATTCAAACCAAATGGAAGGAATTTTATACTACTTTTCAAAGAAATCTTATTGTAGGACAACTCAATTGAATTTGATTGAAGAATTTTTGTTAGCTGTTGGAGATATCTGGAAGATTGCTTGGACTTCTGTACTAAAAATATGCAAATATCTTTAAAATAATTACTTAATAAATAGTTTCAGATATGTTGTAGGTATTAAATACTTCTAAAAAATCCCTATGCAATTTGAAGCAGCATATCAAGTGCTACAATACTGAACAATTAATTTCTTCACTTCTGAAGTTTCCCTGGTTCACAAACCTAATTCCAAATGATTTTAAAATTAAATTTTTAACCTTAAAGGTAATTAATAACTCACACTTAACACAGATTTTTTAAACCAGGCAATGACAAAGTTCTCAAATCCTGCAATTGACATTAGGTTTATTCTTGGTATTTAGAAGACAGAATGTAATTTTCATAAAGTGCCAAAGAACTTTTGAACAGAACTCCCCCTTTTTTTTTTAATCAGGAATCATAATGGGTACTTTAAAACTGATTTTTGGATACAAGAATTGAGTAATCACATTGTATGATTTGCTGTAGACTGTAGAGCAAATTTGGTTATGCCTAATAGTGTCTTTCATTCATTCCTGTGAAGTGCACAACAGAAAGTGACTAACTGATTATCTATGCAAATTATTTCAGTCATTATTCGAGTCTCAGTAAGCCTGCCAGAAATGTAGTTTCCTATCATTCTTTTTTGCTTGTCAAATGGTTAAATGTATCCTCAGAGTTGAACCTATGTTAAGGTGGCTTTTTTTTAATGAATCACAGCAAATTAGTTAGCAATTGTTGGATTTTCATCAATTATGTATTTTGACTACAGTGAATTGAATGCAATTAAGTTACAAATGATGGTAATTATCTGGTGCAAAGATTGATCTATGAGATATAAACTACTTCATTGACACTGACAAGGTACAGCTGATTAAGACAGAGAATTTCTGTTGTGTTAGATAAAATACAGAAGCGCAATACAAGCTTGAGGTAATAAAGAATATCTTATTTTTAGTAAAATATTCTGTTATAAATATAGAGACCTATATTTTCCTTTGAAAATATATTTGTAAGTTTCTTTCTATTCTGTGATCTTTTGAAAAGTAACATGTAAGATACTGAACTCAATATACACATAGTCTCCTATTATTGACATTCCAGTTCATCAACATAATTATCCTTAGGTCGTAGGTTTCTGTTTCATAGACTAACATTTTTATTAAGCTTATCGCTCTAAGCCATAAACAGGTTGACTTATAAACATATTAATTTTTGTTTTTATTTAGCACAAAATAAAAAAAATTGTTTTTATTAAAAAACATATTTTTATATTTTATCTAACATAAGCCATAAAAGTCTGGTTTGTATCATTGAATTATTTGTATAAAAATATTAATTGAATTTTAAATTATGTTATATATAAAAACTGTCTAAGAAAGTGCAGAGTCAGCTTTCTCAATAATTTCCATTTATAAGAACCAATTTTGTAAATATTAAGACTACAGCCTGTAGCTCTCTTTTCCTAATATCAACTAGATAATTATATTGAGGTCAAGTTCATAGAGGAAACCTCACCTGAAAGTGAACAAAGAGGCGGTTCTAACTAGAATTTACTTGCCAAAATTTAGAAAGAAATTCACAAACTCTTACAAAGTAATTGGGTAATTTAAGATCCAGTTGATACAGCCCCATATGTCAATAGGAGTGTACGTTCAGGATGGGCTTTAAGTGTAGTTTATATGACTTGATTTGGTATCAGCTGGAAGGTTTTGACTCAATAGTTCAGATCTTCATTAGGTGGTGTTTTATGAGGCACATATTACCTAAAATAATTCGAAGCATTATTTTTTTTCTCATTCTATGAGTTCAATTCTCTGACTCAGAACACAAGTCTTCAGATTAAAAACCTGTTAGATAATTGTACAACAGCATTTTTAAAGGATGTTTAAAGTGTAAAATTAGTACCTCAGCTTGCCACCATTTCCTGGGACTCTCCTATCTGGAGGCATCTCTTAGCTGTCAGATCTATTCCAAGCATGATGTGAAAATGAGGACTAGGCTGTCGCAATCCCCAGCCAGGCTGAGTTTGGGTTAGCTGAGAAGCAGTGCTGTCGTGGCCTGGTCTCTGCTCGTGCCCATGCTTTGTTACCACCCACACACATATTCAGAACACTGCAGGCAGAAGGACTTTACCAGGTGGGAAACAGGGATCATCACAATGTTGTGAATAGGTGGCTATACCTGATGGCAACAGGATGAACCCCAGAAAAGTCAATAAAAAAAAAATGAAAAAACACCATTAGCAGTAATGAATGTTCTCAGCTGTCTCGTGGCTAAAAGAAGCACTGAAGGAGTGAAGTGAGGAGTTGTTTAATCTCTGAGAGGCTGCTGTTATGTGTCAGAAATTTGAGTTCATTAAAAAGAGAAACGATATGCTGCAGGTATGAGATAATACGGTGTGAATCATAGCAAGGTACACATGTGATCAAACAAAGCACAGTATTTTCACAAGTTGCAAACAAATTCTATTGCTGAAAAGAATATATTACATGTAGGTGATGCTAGTTGAGTTATTTCAATTTCTTCAAAAGCAAGTAACCAAAGAATTGCATCATTGCAATTGTTACTGAAATGAATTACTGGTTTGATTTGTTTGTTTAAAATTAGAAATTTCACAGATATCATTATGCACTGTAAATTCGTTTTGTTTTGTATCCTATGAAGCATATTTAAACATGAATTCTCCTCTTAGATCCTTCCCTATACATTGAAACTGTTTCTGGAATTTCATATTTTCAACTATGTAACTCCACAAAGTTTGATCTATCAAAATGTATCCTCTTTTATGCACTGGATCTTTTGGGATGAAAGCAGCACTTTCAATACTGCAATAGTTCATAGACTGTCTCTCTTTTCACCATAAACTCGTTTGCTAGGGGTTTATAACTCAGCTATGAAATCTGCTGCAGACTGAAACATAAGAAACCAGATGTCATCTGAGCAGCCCTTCTTTAAACTGGAATTAGGCTTAAATCCCTTTAATGGATTTTATCATGGAAGAGAGGAAAAAATGTTTTGTAGGCTTTAGGTGCATTAATTGAAGTCTCATAATTCAATTAAGAACTTCATTAAGAACTTTGAAGTAGATAGGCTGTTCAATCATGCTTTGAATTGACATTTATAAATACAGAAAAATGTATTGTGGAAGACTATAGCGCTGTTTTGATAAATTTTAGAGTAGGAGGTTTGTCTTGAGCTTTGCATGTTTGAAAAAAGAATTAATTTATTAATTCCATTAAATTTGCTGGTGGTTTAAACTAATCCAGAAGTTCATTCTTTTTCCTGACTAAATGCAAACGTATTTTCAATTTTAACACTGGTGGATATACAGTCATAAAATACAAGAGCAAAAATACATGCACTCTATTTTTGCAGTTCTTAAAACTTTCAGATGAACATTAGCCCAACAAGGTGACTACAGTGAGATGATATTACAGGGGAAAAATGTATGTGTATATTCTCTATAATTATTACATACTCCACAAGGCCAGACAAAATCTATCTGTGACTGCAAGACAATAATAAAAATGACCACAAGTTCAGGCAGGGAAATGGTGACTTCAGACTGTGGTATTCAGAAGCTATTATGGGAAGCCTCACAATATTTGGCCAGATTTTTTGCATTAACTTAGAAAGATTAAATACTATAATTAAAAAAAGCATCTGACTGGATGGGAGCTGCATGGTCTGTTAACTCCCTATTCCTAAAGGCATTACCTACATAAAGATCTGTCTTTCCTACAGGTCTCTAAAAGGCCTCTTCATGTGAACAAAACAAATTAGTCCCAACAAAGAATGTATTCATGTTGGTTTTTATTCATGCAAGCAACATAACATGCTCATTCTGCTAAGTGTGTCTCTGTCTGTTTTCTATATTTTCATCTATATTATTTTGTAGGTAATTTTGGGTTTCATAGATTTGGTGAGGTTTCATTAGGTTCAATTTAGTCTGGCCTTCAGGTGACTGGCTAAATCACTGTCAATTTACTCTGAATATTGAACACTGGATCTGAAATTAGGGGGCCGTAATTAGCTGTAATTGGTCACAGAGATGGCAGGGAATTTTGAATGCTCTATTAGCCCATTAGCAAATATGGATTCCTGGGCAATTCATCTTAAGGACTAAAATAATCTTAAATTGTTGAGTTGCATTTACCAATTAAAATGTATAATCCAGTTATGTGTACAAAAAATGCATGAAATACATTCATAGATTATGAAGCCAGTTAAAAAGGTGTTTTCTCACACAAAGTATGGAAGTAATGAACTGTTGCAAAGCACATACAAAACCAAAATTAATTTTTTTTCTTCATTTCTGAAAAATATTGAAAATATAAGAGATCCTTTAATATGGTCTATTACTTATTCCATATTTGTACACACTGTGTACTGCATGAGATTTGTAGTTTCTTCTCTCAAGCTTTTGTAATGCATGTCACCTTCATACCACATTAGAAATATTTCAGTCATGCTCATAGTTGTACAATACAGCATGCCAGGAATGAAAGCTTTCATTTGATTCCTCAAAGGAATGAGCATAATACACTAAAGCACAACACTGTAAAATTTAATTTCCTTTCTCTGGGTAGATAGAACAGGGGTGAAACTTTCAGTACAGATCTAATTCTTGTTTCATACTTTCCCTGAAATCCACTGCTAAAGCTAAAGCTGATTTACAAATTCTGTCCCTGTCCTAACTTCTGAACAAACTGACACATAACCACCCAGGAAGTGGAGCTTTACACGTGCAACCTGTGACACGGGGTCTCCCTGTAAAGATATATTTTATATCATAATCAGCACTTCCTGAATAATACAGACTGCTATAGAATTTGTGTAAAATAACGCAAAACTATCTTAAATATTTCTCTGTGTGGAGCTTGAATTTGTGTAATCTAACTTCACTTACCTAAACCCTAAGTGTTAACCTCTCAGCCAGCCTCACTCAGTTCTATAAGCTACTTTACATTTGTAAAATGTATGCCGAATAAAGAAGGACAGCAAAAAAGTAATTTGCCACATCTGCTTCAGGATGAAACTAAACATCTCTTTTTCATATCATTCCAGGACAAATTTTGTCTTATATAAATTTTCAGAATTTCACAAACTTGATACTTTACTTCTAAAAGAATGTGAAACCACAGCAATCAAGAAGCAAAACTTAAGGGTTGGCATTCTAATCACAGAGGGTCGTGTGTGAAGTTCATACTGATAAATTGAAAGAATATATAAGAGATAAAACACATATACTGATAATTTATGTCTTTTGGAATTATATGCTTTTCAGATAATGAGAGTAAAATTGTTAATAATTGAGAGAAAAGAATGTTCAGGTTCAAGTATAGAGTACCTCCTGCTCAGCTCATGGGTAGTGTTTTTCCTGAGCTCCACGAATCTCTGTGTACTCTAGATAACCCATCATCTAGGGCATTGCACTTCCTGTATTTTCCTGACATTAACAGCTCTGTAGCATAATCAGGGGAAAAAAATAAAACACGTCTGTTCCTCAGCCACACAGTTCCCTGACTGGTTTACTGGTCAGCCTGCTCCTGCTTTCTGCTGCACTCACTCCTGTGCAGTGCAGTCACTGCTACAGCTCTGCTACGGAGACGGTCATTTCTGGCACAGAAACGTAGCAAAAGTCCCTGTGGGAGCCCATAGATCAGAATCCTCTGCCAACTTTGTAATTGCCCTTCAAAAATCTGCAGGCTGCTCCTTAGTCACCCTTCTGTCTCTTCTAGGCTGAGTTCAGCTCTCTCCGCCTGCCTCATTCATATGCTATGCATACTTTCTGAACTTGAACTTCATGGAAGTTCAGGTAGAGAAATGGGAAAGAAATTGAATGCAATGGCTTATGAAAGGCAAGTGTTCTTTGAGGAAAAAACACTGAATTTTCTGTGTTTTATGGATTTAAAAAGCACACAGTTGAATGTAATTTCTTTGGCATCTTTCATTTGCATTTGAAAACTAGGAAATTAATTTTAATCATGCCTGTAAAACTAGAATTACAGTCCTGAATATAACTATTCACTCCTTTTACATAGGTCCGTTTTTTCAAAGAACAATATCAAATCCAAGACAAAAAAATTGCAGGGTTTTCGATTTAAGGAGCCACTTAGAAATATGCTCCAAAATCTACTTTCTATATGAAAAGGAGGCACTACTTTCACTGTAGGCAAATTGTCCAAAAGTGAAAATCATTCTTGTATTGATAATGTCAGCTATGTGATTCTGTGTAAAATCTTCAGATATTTCCATGAAATTTTTACAAATCACTGCGTTTAACTCAAAATAAAATCAGCAAGAAATTAGGAGTGTAAACCCAAAGGCTGTGATAACAGCTATGCAACTATTCTTATATGTATGTAAGTACAGAAATCCTGGTCTAAAGAAGCACAGGAGTTCCTTCTCTTAATGTTTGAACATCAAGACCTGATTTGAATGGTGGTTTAATTAATCACTTACGAACAGAAATATTGCAGGAAAGGAAAAGAAACAAACTCATGAACTCAAAATACTAAAGTATTATCTCCCAGACACCTTCATAAAATAAAAACTCACCCTGCAGATTAAATTTTATATTCTTTTATTTCTACATCCTGGTCTGAAAATGGTGGTTTCCATCAACACTTGTGAGATTTAATCTCATTTAACCAATACCACGTGAACAGAATTCCATCTGCTTAGAAAGTTTCCTTCAGACTCTGGTACAAATACAGATTCTTATTGCTTAGCATTACCCTGACTTGTTTATTGAGCATGTGTGACCTGATAGCCCATTCAGAAATTTCTGAGTGTAAGTGTTTAATCTGAGTTAAGCCCAGGGTTTTGATTGTTCATTGAAAACATATTAAGAACTTGATTGACTGTTTCACTGATTGACTGATTAATATTTAATATGGAAAAAATAAAGCAGAATATGATAGTTTCCCTTTCTTAGTTTGTCTCTCTGTTGTAGCATCAAGTGTTTGGTGTTAAAAATAAAATCTGGTGCTCATTTTCGAAGGATCTCTCAAAAATAACTTCATGTTTTCCTGGTACTCCAGAAATGTCCTTCTGAAAATAAAGACAGGTGAGAAAAAATTTAAGAAAGTTCTGTGGTTTTCTCCACCTTTCAAGGTCTGTGACTTCTATTGATCCAGGATTTGTTGGTTTCTTTCAAGATCTATACATGTTTCAAAAGTTTCTAAGTAAATCTTGAAGTCAATATTGATATATAGCAGGATAAAAAAAAAAAAATCTGTGAATTTATCAGTAAACTAATAAAGTCCAGGAAATTTATTCCAAAACATCAACTCAATTTCTTTTGAATTAAAAGGCTGAAGTCCAAATTTCAATTCCTAGTTAATTGACAGGGGTGATAACCTTAGAGATGAAGTTCTTATTTGAGGAAGACAAGGACCATAATAATACAAGTTTCTTATAGTTAATGGCTGTTCACCTCACAAAGGTTTTACTACTGAAGGCTTGCTGAACACTACATAACCTTTATAAAAACAGGTTGTTCATTTATTTTCCACTATATATCACTGCCAGATAAAAGGCATAAACATTCTATTTCTTTCCATTTGTCACTCTTTTCTTCTGTTCCTCAATTAGAACCACAATACTTGTAGCATCCACTTCATTTTAATCTTTGCCTGCAGTAATCAATATGTACCCTAAAGCTTGATCTTACTCATTTATATAGCCAAGTCTTAAAACTAGGCTAGAGTTATTGCCTTATTGAAGACAAGGGTGTATATTAGCTAATATGAATCTGGTTCTCTGTACTTGTGTTTTTTGTAGATCAATTTTAGGGTTAGTATGTTCTTCTACATTTTTCTGATCATTGAACTGGGTAAGCAGATATCAGAATACTCAAGGCAACTATTACAGGCAATATTTCTGAAAATATTAATTAATAATAATTTCATTTTTCTAGAAAAAATATTTATATAGAAACTGGAAAACAGAAATCTGATCTTACATGCTTATATACATTTTACATCAATATATTCATTTTTCAAGATGAGACCAGGCTGCAAAATGGAGAGGCTTAAATTATAAAGGTGTATAAGGTGTAAACTAATGTGTTCTGACATTTTTCACAATATCTTCTCTCTTGATAAACTCAGCAGAGACACTGTGCTGTCCCCAAGGAGGTGAGACACAGGCATATTTACGTAATAGGCACTGCTTAATAAATTTTAAAATTTGAATATACAAGGTGTCAAATAGAATAAGGGAAGTTTTACCTGCTAAGTCTTTGTAGTCCACCAAGTCAAACATTACAATAGCTACTGCTGACCAGGTAACAATCAGAGCAACCACAAGGAGCCATGCTGCTGGTGAGCTGAATGTTGTCACGAGGTCTTCTGTCACTGATTTCTTGCCCACTTTCATGGATGATGAAGGAACAGATCCGTTCTTACCATCTATTATTGTCGTGGTTGTAGACATGTGTCCTATGCAAACAGACAAAACAGAGGAAAACAATGTAACAACTTGGAGCCTTAAAGCCAAGAATATGAATGCTGTGTTGAAATTGTTTTGTCATCAGAGTGTTTAAAATAAATATATTACTAAATAAAGGTTCTTGCACTTTCTGGAAGAAATAGTCACAATCAGCCTTTTTTATTATAATATGACATTTTTTAGTCTGCCACAAATAGCTACAGGCCTAGGAGAGTGATTGATGAAAGCATAAAATATTATTACCCTCCAAAGGATTGTCTTGTTACGGGCTGTAGGCCAGATTCTCAGGTGATGTGATTAAGTGAACTTCCATTGACTTTAATGGAGCTAATGCATCTATGTCACTTGAGGTTTGCCTGGAATGCAGCTGTGAAGGACATGTATCAGTAGCAATAAATATATATATATATATATATACTTCATTTCATCTAACAGAAACAAAAATGATTTTCATATCTGGGATCCTTAAAAGCTGTGAATAAGATTGTATCTGATTTTTAAGTACTTTTGTTTGTGAAATTTTTCACTTAATGAAATAATCTCCTAAGAAACAAGAGTTACAATTCCAAAGCAGACTTGATTCCAGGAAGTATAGGTTTGGTAATAAAAAGCTGGTAGGAAGCTGAATGCTACTTAGCAAAGTGACCAGCTGACACATTAACTATGTAATGGACAGTAAGAGTAGTGATTTAGTCTACTTCTTCCTGAGGTATTAAAAACGCTAATTCCGGACCCAAGATAAAACTTATTTGAAAGCTCTCAACTTAATCTGTTTCATAAAACACATTTTAATAACCTAAACAATCTAGGGAGGTTTTTTCCCCCTCCCATTATACACAATAACAATTGTAAAAGTATTCCTAACACACAGTTCAAACTAGTAGAAGACCATGGTATCTCCCCTTAGTTTGCAGTATCTTCTTGTATGCTACAGTTAAAACCTTCAAAGATATATTACACACGTTTTTGGTCTGATGGTTGACACCAAATTGCATAAATTAATTCAAGAAATCAGGTGACAGCTGGTTTGCCCAGATCTTTGCTTTTCTTTGTCATCTGTCACAGTTGATACAAGCTACAAAACTGATATTTTCTGTGTGACAGAGTTGCTCTATATGAAAGTAAGCAGATTCAATTTTACTTTTGACATGAAAAATGCCAAATAGGCACTGAGAAACTTTTGCTGGTGTTAAGGTACAGGTTATTGGAGACTTTCCAACATTTACCATCACAACCTATATTTAGAGTCTCTTTGAGAATCACAACGTTTATATTCTTAAAGAAATAAATGAAGAAAGGATAAAATCATAATATTACCCATATATGCATACATTATCCCTTCCTATTTTACCCAAAGGAATCTTCAAATCCTTATGTTAACGAATACTGCTTTTATACCTTTCCTGTAGAATGTTATAACAATATACTAAAGTGATACTGAAATGCCCCTTTATGTATCTGGAAAAAAAAAAAAAAAAAACACATATAAAATTGGGAAGGACAATTTTGGTGGAAGAGAGTCCCTAATTCTTAATCTGTCATACCTGTTGAATTTTTGAATTCATACCCTAATGTGTCCTAGAATTCCTTTTTAAATTTTATTTTATTATGTAATGCATTGTACTAATGAGTAGTTTCCTTAGTTCTGCCTTTTCATTTTGCTTCTGCACAAACAACTTGGTGCTGATCAGTGCCTTGCTACAGGCCCTGAAAAACTGCTCTGCTACCCAGCAGAGTTGTAAAAGCAAAACAAGATTGGCATATTACATGTTTTTTGTTACTTATTTGAAATTTATTTTGATTTATAGAATACTTTTTCTGGTTATAAATAATGTCTGTCCCCTAGGATATAATATATATAATTTTTCAAAAAAATTATAAAACCATCACTGCTTCCATTTCTCCAAACAAAGATTTTAGATCAAACAATTCACAGCAGGAGGATAAATCTGCTAAGTGACAACTAATAATAAAGATCAGCTTCTTAAGTCAAATTCAAAATCAATAGCATTTTGTTATCCTACTGCATACAAGATGCAAGTAATTTGTGCATGTAACAGGTCATAAATGACACATTATGCATTTTTTCCCCTTGGAGATATCAGTCAGAGTTTATGGTGTGTAAGAGAGAATAGGAAGGTACTGTCTCATCTTGATAAATCTGATTAGTACCACAGCATGTCTTCAAGGACATCCTAGTGGCAGATATTTGAAGTTATAATACAAACAATTAAAACTCTTTGTGTGTATACAGATATAGACTTACAATTACCAGTCAAAGGACCGTTCCTCTATGTCTGTTGCTATGTAAACATATTTTCTTACTATTTATTATACCTAACTTTTAAAACTCAGACTACTCTGTGCCTTCTTTGGTGAAGAAAACAGTAACTGATGATTTATCAATCAGAACAATGCTACAGAGACAGAGCTCAAGTATGTTAGAAGGTTATCTATGACAAGCTTTTGGCTGTTGATGTAGTCAAGCAGATTTCCCCTTAAAAACTCAGGATGTTATACAATAAAATCGCTGTCGTTGCATTCATTAAAGTGTGAGTGAACAGCTATTGATTCAAATTTGACTGGACGTCAAGCTAGGAAAATACTATTATACTGCTGGATGTTCTTGATACAGGTGCATGCAGTGTGACTCAGGGGCTGATACCCAGTATCATTTTAAATTCTTTACATAATCAAAGACATCCCCACAGGACTCACAAGCAAAATCTACAGGACCCTAACTTTGGAGCTGCCAGAAAAAAAAGACCAGACAGGTTGTCCTAAAGCAAATAGAAATTATATTTTTATGTCTCTAGATACCTATATAAACAAAATTGGCTGGAGGATTTTATCTGATGACTCCTGAGAGGAACATACTTTCTTGCTACGTAAAAACTTGTAGGTTGGATTGTATATTGATACCATCACAATGGTATACAATGACTCCAAAATGAAGAGGCAATAAAGCCGAGATGATCTCCCTCTCTAGCAGCATTTTGTTATTGTAGTACCCAAGGTGTTATCCTCATGCTTTGCTCTGCCTGTTTCCTGCTTTCAGGTGTCTAGGTGCTCTATTCATTTTTGTCCGCCTCCTACCAATGCTAACTTTCCCTGCAAACCTTCAGTGATGATATTTACAGAGCTAGGCAACAGAAAAAGGGGATGTATATACAATATTTCCATCAGTTCAGCCAACAGTGATTCTCCTTTTTCACAGAGAAGTGTCAAAGCTCGGCAGAACTCCTACCCAAGAGGTCAGTGAGGGTTCAGGTGCCCAGTGGGGGACTGAGAAAGACAGGCTTTTTTTGTTGCTCTGAAATCATGTGGTGGAGCTTATCGAGTTCTGCATTTACAATTAGCAGAGGTCATTCAGCAGCAGGTTAAAATCAGATTGCTGAACTTTTCTAGGTATCCTTCCCATCCATATAATAAACTTTTTCTCTCTCAAGACAAATTTTTGTGTCCATATTACAGCCAGCCTGAATTCCTGTCAGTTTATTTTCAATGAGCACTGGAGTGGATCAGGAGATTCATGAGCAGATCAGTTGTCCCTGCTTTGGAGAGAGGTAACATCCATCACAGGAGTGGAGGGTGCAGCTGAAGGCTGCTACAATTTCAGCCATCCAATTTTAATCCACTGCCACATGTCTGCTAGAGCCTCTTGGCATTTTGGGTTGTGATTGCTATTGATTTTCAATGAGGATGGGAACTTAAAAAAGTTATATATACATTTCTATAAAAAGATTACTCCAGGGATATACACCTCTGACTGCACATCACAATTTCTCATGCACACAGGACTACCCCATCAGGTCACAAATGTCACCTTTACATCAACAGATTGATTTGCTAAATTCCAAACAACTAAAAACTCTGAGATTCTTACTATTCCTCTGGTTTCAGAGTTGTCACTTAGAATACAATCTGAAGACCCATAAGGTCCGTAAGTAGAAATAAACCTTGACAATTGGTGACAATTTTGAGGAGAATATCGTGTGACTTTCAGAGTCCAGAGCAAGATTGTAGACCTGGCAACTTTGGTAAAATATTTGGGTTTTTTGGGCTGAGGCATTATAGTCTCATAATAAGCATAGGAATCCCTGATTAAGAATGGGTACTTTACAGTTCAACTGCTATACCTTCTACTACTCCAGTAGAAAAATGAAACAAAACAAAACTAAGCCACCAAAATTAATAAACCTATTCCACTCAGACTCATTCAGGTGTAAAAGAGTAATTTTCTGTATTTATATCACGTCATAACTATTTAATGTAAAACAATCTTATTCTGCCAATACAACAACAACAACAAAAAAAGTAAAATCAATGTGCAAAGTTTTTTTAAGGCTAGGCATATTAAAAGCAGAGGGCTAGCCACAATACTGAAAAAAGAGGTTGTTCACTTCTAAATAATAATATTGTTGCTAGGGCAATGCAGTTGGGATGTGAGAAACCTCAGTGCAGTCTTCTCTAAATGAGAGAGCTGGTAGAATTTTGACATTAATGGCTCCTGTTTGACCTATTCCACTTCACTTGGAATATTTAAATACTAATTAAGGAAGCAGGAAAGAGAAGAAATGGCTGTATAAATCGGCACTGTATGTTAAGCAGCAGCTGAAGCCTTGGGCTTTAACCTGGTGACCTTATCAATCCAACAGTGTTGTGATCAGGCAGGCAGGAGTCTCAGCCTACAGTAAGTAGTGTACTGCAGGGAGAAGAGGACAAGGGATTAGAACCCTTCAGTGAAGAATTGGGCAATGGATATAAGATAATTTGCTGCATTTTTTTCAACCTTGGCACATCACCCTTAAGTGAGTCCGCAAACCTACAGGGATCACAAAATTCACCCTTTCCGTACGTGGGGAAAATGATTTCTACCATAAGAAAGGATTACACCTACACGTGTTGTTCAGCTGATACTTATGGCTGACACACATCCTCCTGTGTCAATTTCTCTGCTAGGGTTTCTTCTTCCTTGGCTTATTTGAATACAAAGGAAAAGACAGAATTCTGTGGTTGATAATTAGGACCTTACAGTAAAATATTAGTAATGATATTTTCTTTCCTAAAGGAGCCTAACAATTTTTTTATGCTTTCTGTCTTGTTTATATATTTATGTGAAAACAAAATGATGAGTAGAGAGAAGAGAGGCCCTCAGGATCCACTGTATACAGTGAACAGAGAGCCTCGATCATCTTATCTGGGGGGCCAAAAATGCAGATACTGGACAACAATCAACAGAGTGCAGAATATTTCAGAGGAGAAAGTGCAAGAGCACTGCAGCTGGTCAAAACCTTTTGATCCCTCCAAATACTAAAGAATGCAAATGAAGCGGATTTAGAGCCATTTTCTGTGGAAGATCTGTAGCCCTGGCAAACTTCAACAGGTTAGAAACTCAGCTAGATTCACTAACATGGATCGTGATTTCTATTGGACATACATGGAAACAGAGAGGCAAGACTTTTTCTAACACAGAGGAAATAGAAACAGGGAAAGACAACTTAAATAGGAAAATTCAGTTTATCTTTGAAAGCTCCTCTCTCTCATTGTTATCTGCAATAGACTGTGAGTAGGACAAGGATCCACAGTGCAGCCCAAAAATGGGTGATGGGCAACTAGTGTAGGTCTCCTGAGTATGGACAAGATCCTACAAGCTTTTGAGCAGAAATGTGAAAATTTTAAGAAAAGCTAGTTTATTTAGAGATGAAGCAGAAATCTTCTCTTGAGATTACTTAAATTCAGCAATTTCTTCTCTTTTGTGTTGAATTATATCCCTGTACATATGAACGAATGCCACGGGAATACCTAAACGGAAAAATAAATAAATGGAGTTTCACGACTGATACCAGAATTTACACACTTTTAAATTCATCACATAATGTACTGAAGTGTTGCTTTACTGTTTATATAATTCAAGTGCAAAGAGAAAAACCTCTCAATGCATGTCATGTGCACATTCACAACTTCTCAGATTTAAGGTAGTCTTTCTTGCAGACTAGAGGCTTCGAAAACTGTGTCTGGGACTGTATATGAGAGAGTATATGCAGACTGATTAGTGACTGATAGTCAAAAAATGTAATAGTCTTTATGAAATATGGAAAATGGGGCTGGAGATTATGCAGCGACCAATTCTACGTGACAAAAGAAATAGAATAGAGATTATGGAATACGGAGAAGATAGTGTATGAAAATTAGCTGAATGATTGGATTCAGAAAAGTCACTTATAATTATTATGGCAGTTGGTGCTGTGTACATTTTTAATTTCCTCTTCTGTTATTGTATCTGTATTTGTTTTATTTTTGATCAATACAGAACATCTGATAATTTAAAGAAGTAGATAGAATTAATCTTTCTATTCATTATCCAAGAAATTATGTACACCAATCTTTTCATTTCATCGATTTAAATAAGCAGCTTTTAGAAGAAAAGATACATTCTATCAAGACATTTTATTATCAAGTACAAAGAAATTCTGTACTTCATACAGTCTCAGTAAATAATACTAATAGCACTACTATGAGGTGAAAAATAGAAACTATTAATGTTGTATACTAATATGTGACATATTTGGAGATTGTAATAGTTGCAGTTGCTCAGGATACTATGGTGGGTTGACCCTGGCTGCATGCCAGGTCCTCTCCAATGCCATAACACTCCTCTCCTTCCCTGGACAAGGGATGGAAAATATAAGAAAAGGCACATGGGTTGAGATAGGAACAGGAAGAAATCAGGCACCAGTTATCACCATGGGCAAAATAGACTGGACTTAGGGAAATTAGTTTAATCAATCAGAATATGTAATTAGAAATATAATTTAAATCTTTCAACCACTCTCTTAATTTCACTTCAAATTTTCTCTGCCTCCTCCCTGCAGAAGGGCAGGGGGAGAGGCAGTGGGAGTTGTGGTCAGTGGGTTTATTTCATGCTGTATCATCTGCCACATTTTTTGCTCAGAGGGAGGACTCACACTCCTCCCCTGCTGCAGCATGGAGTCTCCCATTGGAGACAATCCTCCAAGACCTTCTCCAGCTTGAGGCCTTCCTCTGGGCTGTATTCCTCACAAACTGCTCCAGAGTGGGCCCCTTCTCTTAAGTGCAATGCTTCAGGAAAAAGCTGCTCCAGCATTGATTTCCCAGAAGGCTGCATTTCTGCCAGGAGCCTGCTCCAGCATGGGCTTCCCATGGGCTCACAGCCTCCTGTGGACAAACATCTGCTCTGGAGTGGAGTCCTCCAGGGCTGCAGGTGAATATCTGCTCCCCTGTTGAGCTGCGGGGAGCCAGCCTGCCCTACCATGGGCTGCACCTTGGGCTGCAGGTGTCTGCAGCACCTTCTTCATTTTTCTTGGCATCTGCAGAGCTGTTCCTTTCAGTTGTTCTCTCTCCTCTCTCTGAAGGGTTTTTTGTTTTGTCTTGGTTTTTTTTTTGGTTTTTTTTTTTGGTTTTTTTGGTTTTTTGGGGTTTTTTTGGTTTTTTTTAACAATTATTTCTCCTCTTCCTAAATCTTTTATCTCGGAGGAGCTGCTCTCATCCTGATGGAATCAGTGTTTGCCAGTGGCGGGTCCATCTTGGCACCATAAGATTCTGGGTCTGTCAAACATGAGGGAAGCTTCTGGCAGCTTCATGCAGGAACCACTGCTGTATCCTCCTCCACTACCAAAATCTTTCCATGAAACCCCAGGACAGATACAACGCACTACCGTGGGCTATGTGGAAAAAATTAAAGGATCTCAAGAAAATAACTAATACTAACTCGAAAACCACATAGCCATATGATCAGAAAATTACTTTCTTGTGATGTACAGCCAGGTTGCAGTAGGGACTGGACAATTACATATAAGGAAAAAGGACTTTTGAATAGGAAGATACAATTTCTGACTCAGGAATTTCCTTTATTTCATATCCCTGAATGCTGGGCAAGTATATTTGCAGGGCAGAGTCTAAACATTTAAAGTCTGACCTTGAAACTTTTTTCTTAACCAATGACTGCTGAAAAAGACAAGATACTTTCAAACCTTCATTTTTCATCTGCTAAAATTATTTGAACACATGTATCTGATTATTTTTTTCCCTGATGACAGCTACAAAGATTGCCTTAAAAATACTTTTGTGTATATAAATGATTGGTTGTACTTCATGTAAGAAGTTGACATATGTGGTTAACTCCTTGCCACACAGATTCAAATGATGGATTTGGACCTTTGCTGTACAAAACGAGTCAGAATTCCCTAAGGCAATCTGGACTTCACATCCCTACTGATCAAAGAGAGAAATTCAAGCAGTAGTAATAGAGGATGGTTTGTCTAGAAAATCTCAGAGAATGGAATGGGCTAGTAGAGAAGAAAGTCTGGGAAGCACAGCTGGGAAAATTAATTTGCTCTAGCAGTCGGTGTAACTGATAAAAAAAATCACCAGAAGATTTTGGAAAGGAATAAGTCTCTCTGCTCCAATCAGATTTCCCTTGCAGAAAGGAAAATTGCTTTTTCAGGAATGCAACTCTGGGCCCTGTTGAAGAAATATTAATACTAGACATTGCTTGTTCTGGAATAGACCAAGGTATGAAATGTAGAATTAGATAAATTACATACGAAGAATCTACCTATTTGTACAGATGTCTTGAAGCAATCTGAGAACTTCAAGGAGGGGAAGTGAAAACCAGCTTCAGTCAGACCTAAATTACACTGTGCTTTAAAATACAATCAACAGTAAAATAAGCTAACTCCCTCCCAGCCGATATACTTGCAACCTTTGACTTCAGAGGGCCTGCTTGGGTCAGCAGATATCTGAAGGATTTAGGTGTCCACATCCCTTTCAAAGTTCATACAAGATGAACCCTAAATCACATTAAAAGTTGAACTTCAGAGATTTGGAGATGAATTTTCATCTTTACTTACATGTTTTAATTTCATAGTGTAGTAAAGCACTGGTTGACCCTTCAAATGAAGCAGAAGAAATCTTGTCTCATAACTTAGCAAGGAGGTGTAAAAATGTCTTCACTCCAAAATTGCTTATAAAGAACATTAGGCTGATACAAACTTTAACCTTTTCCTCTGCGAGATTGTTTCCTGTGTGCATATGCATTTCAGCAGACTTTTACATTATTCTGATTATTCAAGTACCTCAGACAAAGAAGGCATTAGCAATAGTTAAAAGATCTTCTGTACTCTTAGTTTTATATGGCTGACTGTATTGTGAACCTCTATGAATTATTGTTCATACCTACAATTATTTTAGAAATAGTAGTAAGGGAAGACCTGAGGACCAGGTTTAAAAGCTAACATGTTTTATAGGGAAATTTTACAGATTTTAATTACAACTGTATCACTTTTTCCAATAATTTTTGACAACTTAGCAGACCACAGGACTGAATAATAATAAAATAAGACAAATTATAAAATCAAAGCTGGAGGATGTGCAGTCGCTAAAAACAAGACAAATGTCATTTACTTCAGTTTAAATTTTACATATC
This sequence comes from Sylvia atricapilla, assembly GCF_009819655.1. Classification (NCBI taxonomy): domain Eukaryota; kingdom Metazoa; phylum Chordata; class Aves; order Passeriformes; family Sylviidae; genus Sylvia; species Sylvia atricapilla. Next base: position 51,356,261 of record NC_089142.1, read on the forward strand.
AAGATATAGAAAAGGGACACTGAGCTGCTTCCTTTCCAAAAGGCACCAGATTTCACTTATCCATGAACTGAAATTTAAAAATTTACATTTTTCTCTATTAAGTTACTCTTCAGTTTCATATGTTTTCTACAATGTCCTAGAAATGTGATCTTTTTAAAAATCAAATGTTTCATTTCCAGATTCTCAGTATGTAGATGAAATAAGAATACAACTGAATTCTGAACACTCAATACTAAACTAGCAGCAGCCTGAAAAATCCATTATTTGTTTGGTTCCACATCTGAATTTTTTTATTGACTGGTAGTAATATCTTCCTTTCTTTGGAAATAAATTGGTGCTCTGAAACAGTAAAAAGTTTTACCTTCCTGTTCATCTTAGCAATCTGACATTTCAGAAAGAGATGCCAAAGGGATATTTAGACACACTTCTGAGTTGATATAAGCTGAGAGGTACATCTTATCTTTTAAAATGTCAAAATGAAAGTTGGAGAAAAACGATTGCCATTTATCTCTAAATAGCAGTAGACCTTCTGAAGCAAGAGCACTGTGTGCAGTCCCCTTGTTATTAGATTTTGGAAACTCAACTCTACACATCCTTGAAATATTCAGAAGGGATTAGAAAAAAACTGACCTATTTTTAATAGTGGAAAAAAAAATCTGTTCTTGTCTGTAAAATGATGATAGTCCTAATATATAAGGAAAGTTACTAGAATATGTAATAGGTTCCACACACTTATCTTCATTCTGGACAAGTTAATCAGTATAAAGAAACTCTTTAAAAACAATTCAAGATCTGTGCTTCTTCTGATGGAACTACTGTTTTCTCTCCAATAAGTGTGTTGAGGAATGGTTAATAAGATTATTTACTTGATTTCTTTTATTCCAAGCTAACATGACCATGAAGGTTAGACCAATTTTATATGTCTTAATGGACTGGCATTTGCAGACTCTGAAAACAAAAGTAGTTAAAACTATAATTTACAATACTCTTTACAAGTTATCATGTAGGTCTGACAAGTTTTCCATATGGAGCTACCCAGTCACTAGAGCACTCAAATATTAAGTTCACCACATGCATAATTTGAATGTTTATATTCATAGGTCATATTGAAGAAACTTGGTTGCAGGTCATTTACCAGAGACAAAAGATAAAGGCATTTTTGGCAAACAATAGAAATTGAAATACTAAGTTATGCATATATATATATATATATATATATATATATATATATAAACACACACACATACATCTATGTATGCACGTATGTGCATGTATATATATATATACACATATAAAACTTTGTTAAAAATTGGAGCAAAAAATTCTCATATGATAGATGGGGCAAACTAAAGTAAGTGCTTGTGGCAAGTTAGCAACTGTTAGATCTCACCTGCAAATGGCAATTTGCCATAAAAACCTTATAGGAGCTCCTGTCTGTGAGAGAGAAAACTGAAAGTGAGCTGCTGAAGTAAACCTATGTGGCTTACAAAATAGTATAACCAATTTGCCAAGAGGCAGTAGTTAGCTACAGTAAACAGATGAACCAAGGTCTGTCAGGAGTTACTTTTCAATAAATGCGGGAGAACTCCATCTGCATACTTACAGAATAGCTAAAGGCAAGCCCACTACATAAGCACCTAAAATACTAGGGAAATTATGTTGTCTGAAATCTGTTTTTAAACTTATTTTCCTATCAAAATATAAACTCAGAATTATTTCTGGTAGGCTCTTTGTATTCAATGTGTTCCCATAATAAAAGAATTCTAAGAAGCAGTGACAACCATTATAGAAATGGTTCATCTGAAGGCTTTGTGTTTGATTTTTTTTTCTCTTCTGTTTTTAGTATGAAAGAATTCTTTGGAAAATATCCTTTCAATTTTAGGGCACAAGAGGGATCTTAAACTGACACAAGTGAATAGAATTCAACGTTTAGGTAAAAATTAATGGTGTGTTTCATAATTTTCTTTTTTGCAACAACAATTCCTAAAACTGCATTTTGAAGTGGAAGTTTAACCTTGATAGACTAAATTAATAATATCATTCATCTCTAATCTTTATTTGGAAAAAGGCATGATCTCTAAGGGCAGCTGAGACTTGTAGGATATGCTGTCACAGTGAGAACAGTTGATCTTTGTTGAGGGTTCATATTCACAACACATCTGTCATCTAATATGTATTCTGAAATTCTCAAAAGCTGAGAAATCTTTACACTATTTTACAAAGATTTATTTAATAGAATCTTGTGCCAGATGATTGCATCTTAGAAGAAAATTTTATTTCAAATCAATATCAAGTAATCTGGAAAAATGGGATATTTTTGAGACTGTTAACACCCATTCCTGTACCAGCTACATAATTAAGATATATCTTAAACCATTTTACTCAGGATTATATTCTGACCAAGTTTAGGAACGTGTGAAAAACTTTTTAATATATGTTTGATGAGAAAAATCACTACAGAATTTTGCAGGTACAGAGCCCTAGGCATATTTTCTTTTCTCTTTTTCTCCCTATGCAGATGTGGAACCTCATGCACACACTGAAAAAAGCCCCAAGATTTGGGGTTCTTTAAAGGCTACCTGAGGGAAAAAAAAAATCCTTTAGTAACTGTATCCATTCTCTACATCCTTCCTCCTGCCAGCCCAAATCAATCAACACCTGTCTGTGGAATGAGATCATGACTAGGTTTTAGAAATTGTTAGCAACACCTGAGTTTTAGCCACAAGTAAATTAATAACAAATGAGTCGATCAATGAATCTGTCTTGTACCCATACCTAAGTCCAGAGAACATATAATACTCCTAATTTTTGCACTATTACATTGGAAATAAGAAAAAACCCAAAAGAGTTCCTCAGAAACATAATGAATAGCCTAAAGCTTGGTTTAGGGACTCATGCTTCTGTGACCTGGATATCAGGTCCCAAACCCATTTATTATAAGGAGACAGAGATCTACCTATCACTTAAGTCTTCCTATCACACATCTTCAGATCTCTGCAGAATAGACAAGATGTAATAATAAAGACCTCAATCAATGACACAAATATGAAATTCAGGTCTCTAACTTATCCCAGTGATAAATGCAAAAAGTGATTATCTGGCTACATTATCTAGCTCCAGAAACTGAGCCAATCCTTATAATAGTTCCTAGAAACATTCCCCATTAGGCAATGAGACATTCATGTGGCATTTAAAAAAAATTTGAAATTACAGGAAAGTCTGGATTAAAATCTATGCACAAGTACAGTTCCATACCTCTCCACTTCTACTTGACAAAAAGAAACTATGGAATGCCAATTCAGATTCTGGGTGTTGCTATGACGTTTTCTTGCAAAAATGAGTGCATGAAAAGAAACACTTTGATGTGTGCACTTAAAAAGGCTATTTGTTTTCTTTCCAATCTATGAGTTCCAATTTCTACATCAACTGTAACTTGAAATGTCATCTAAGCTGTACGATAGCCATGGGAATATACATGGAACATGTCGAGAAATGCAGGTTTATTAAACTGAGTACTTTTTTTTGTGTATATTATAGGGTAGGATATTCTCTTTGCTTAGCCTTTTCCGGTGTATGATAATGGCTTTATAAAACTTATGTGATTTACAGAGAAAGAATTAGCAGAATTATCAACTGATTATAGCTTAAGGGTTTCATGCTTCCTATAAAAGATGCTAACATTTTTTTTCCATCTGACAGAGTAGGTACAAATCCCAGAATAATTTTTGCAAGTACATATGCCAGACATATACTGCTATATATTTGGTATAAATAATTCTCATATAAAGAAATGAAAAAAACCTAGATTTTTTTTTCACTAAGCACAGTGAATAGTACTACAGAACAAATTCCCAATGTTGTTAATATATCCAATTTTTCAGTACAAATCTGTTGAATTATAAAATATAAAAAGTAGCTTTTTCTCTATGTCTTTGAAAATGTAAAAATTTATCCATATAAAAGATATAATACCAAAGAGGATGTCTCTAATATGGGATTTTGGCCTCAGGAGAGGAAAAAAATTAGATCCATGTTTTAGTTGTTAGGTGTCTCAGAGAAGCAACATCTTAATTCTGAAAATTCTTCACATGAAAATTTTACTTGTAGGCTAGCAGTCCTTTAAACAAATTCAGATAAAGCGACAGATTAAAAAAAAAAAAAAAAGTTCTCTTAATGAAAAGAATCCTAAAACAGAAGATGAGTTATTTTAAAAATGTAGCTAGGTAGAATATGTCTAAAAAATTTTGTTACTCCACTTACATTAAGTTTCTAAACATGTAACTCAAACTAGGAAGAATACATTAATTATAAGCTTCTGTGTTTGTAATATATGTGAAGTAAAAATTATTGTCTACTGAGAGACATATTTGTAAAATTATCTTAATATAAGGTTCCAAGTTCTAGAAAAGAAATTCACACTCTTGGGCAGAGCATAGAATCAGGGAAACCTTTAGGTTTCAAAAGATCTTTAAGATTATGCAGAGCCCAACCATTAACTCCAAGCACCTCCAGGGCCATCACTAGACTGTGTTCCCCAGTGTCACATCTTTTAAAGACCTCCAGGAAGGGTGACACCACCATTTCTCTGGGCAGCCTGTTCCAGTACTTAATCCCTCTTTCCATTAAGAATTTTTTTCCTAATACCCAACCTTAACCTCATCTGGCAAAGCTTAAGGCCATTTACTCTCATCCCATTGCTAGTGACTTGGGAGAAGAGACCAAACCCCAGCTGGCTACAGCCTCCTTTCAGGTGTTTGCAGAGAGCAATAAGGTCTCCCCTGAGCCTCCTTTTCTCCAGGCTAAGTAACCCCCAGTTCCCTCAGATGCTCCTCATAAGGTTTGTGCTCTAAACTCTTCAGCAGCATAGAATGTTGCAAATTTATCATTAGTTTTAATTGACTCTCATTGCATTTTTCTGGTCAACTTTGGCATAAAAATGAAGCAAAAGTGTTGAAATATCTTAGTTCTTCTTTCTGGGCAACTCTGCCCTATGTATGGATAGGGAATCCATTTCCTTATATTTTTGGAATGTGATTTTTTATGAAGTTCATAGAGAGTTCACAGAACTCTCACAGTTCCTGTGTCTGTTTTATAACGTTAGACATAGGGTTCATCCTAATTTGGTAGTGGAGACTAATTAATATATAAGAAGACTTCAACAGAGCAGTCCTGAAAACTGAGTGATACATCTTAGAAGAGAACACCTTTCCACTTATTTTAATGATATGATCAGTCCTGAAAGCTTTCATAATGTTAAAGCTTTGCCTTAGTACTGTTCAAAAGATTTTATTTCAAGTTAAAAAAAAAGAAAAGCCACCATCTTGAGGTGGCCTCTTGATGATATTATTGCTAACTGGAACTGAAAGTGAGCTACATCAAGGAACAATTTTGACCTGGTTGGAATGATAGTTTCCTTATTACCTCCCATGGATTCTAAATCAACTAATCTTTAGCATCTGCTGTAAACATGCACAAAGTCATCACAAAAACATTCAGCTATCCTTCACGAGCTGTAACACCTCCCCACATTCTCTGCAGAGCAGAACCATAAAGCTCCCGTATTCCTAGCCCACAGTAAAACAGCAGGTGCTGCAAAATTTCCACCCAGCTTGAGAGCCCTGTGTGAACATCAGACACTTGCAGGACCTCTATAACGTTCCTGGCATCTTGGCTTGACCTTTGTGACTTTGTGCTTTGCTCTCTGACTGTTGGTGAAATAGAAGACAAGAACAAAGTTGTGTACCTTTGCCTGAAATTCAGTCATTAAAGGATGCATGCATATTTATGCACGTTTGTCCTTATTTTGTCCCAGTGTTTTACATCCAATAGAAAATCCTTTTGTTTCATGTGGATAAAATAGAGATGGTAGCTGGTATTGTTTCCCAAACAACCTGTCCTGTGTTCACAAGTTTTCTAATTATGCTCAAACATGTCCATATAAACACAATGTTCTCTTATTTACAAAATCTTCGCATAGACTCAAGTCATACTCAAATTGTGGAATTGTGTTTTCTGTATTTTTATAGATTTTCAAATCGGGATTTAGTTGCCCCTAGTCTTCTAATATTTATCTTCCCTCTAGTTCACATTCTGATGAAAGGCCATATTATTTTCATTCGGAAGAAAAGAAGAAATGGGAATTTCCTAACTTCTGGCTTACTGCTCCTTTGCACTAAACATAACACAAGATTCCCATGAGTGTAGTTTGTCTTCTCTAGCCATTTTTGTAAGCTTTTTATACACATTCAACATATGTAATCATTGTTGAATGGTACATATGTAACATTCAAGAAATATTTACCACAGTAAACATTTCCTTCTTAGATTTTAAGAATACCTAAGGTATTGCTACCTTCTAATTTCAGGAAACTTCCAAGCAATTGCCTGTTATTTCTTTAGTATGAATACAGCAGTTTCAACTCATAGCTTTGCCAGTATAATGAAAAGACATAGAGATGTCCTCTGCAGATGTAGAGGTTGATGGTCCTTTCTAAATTTTTAATAAAGCTTTTGCGAGTTTCTTAGTTATCGTGCCTACGTGTTTGCAAGATTTTGCTGGCTTTTATATTCTAGTCAAAGGCCTATTCGTCATGTAACCTTTCTTTATTAATTTCCTTTTCTATTATATTAATAGAGTGCAGCTTCAGCTGTAATTATGTAAGTGCTAATAAGTAAAAAATGCATACTTTCACATCTATTGAAAATGAACACTTACTTTACAGTCAATATTTCAGCCTTAGAGCTTAAATTTTCTATATTCTTATGGTCATATAACTGATAGTTTTTCACTCACTAACACAATCCATGCCCCCAGAACTACAGTACATTAACAATGCTATTAAACTGTAAGGGTGGAAGACAAGAATAGACACAGGATGTATCTAATTTAATTGAATGAGTAATAATGAATAGCATTCACAATATGAAAAAAAGGATGGCCTTAAGGCATTGTATTATACTTGCTATTTTTCCTGGTTTGGTTTGTGGTTTTTTGGTTTGGTGGGTTTGTTTGGGTTTTATTTTGTTTGAGCTGGTGCTTTATTTAGACCTTAGACCAAGTGTCATGTAGGAAGTGTGAAACATACTGTATAGGATGATTTTACAGAACTTTTGTTACATACTGCACCACATGCTGTGTTCTCCTCAGGACCTGAACAGGCAGGGCACTTGTGACAGTTAAGTGGAGAAAAGCTAGTGTCTTTAGGGTTCTTACATCACTGGACACTGTGACAATCTGTCTCACATTCAGCTGAGCCTGACCAACAGTCTAGATCAACAGTTTATTTTCATTTATCTTGCTATCAGGTCAGGAGCAGTATTAGTTTTTAAGGGACATCATGAGATATGTGTTATAAGAGGGAAATGTAACATTTTCTTCGACTCCAAATAGGCTGGCATAGGTTGAGTGTTCTTCATTTCCAAATGTTCGGACTTGAAACAGTACAACATGAGAGTCACTTTGGTATTTATTTCTCAGAGGGTGCTATTCCCTAGTAAATCACTGTGCAAATGGACATAGAAGACCATTAGACATCGAGGGCTTCTTAAAGTCACCACTCCCGTGATCAAGTATTGAAAATGTTGATAATAAGTCTTAATGTATGAAAAAGTGTAAGATCTATTTGTCATGGAAAAATATTGTCATTATTTGTATCATGAACAAGGTATTTCTGTCCAAACTGATACTTCAATTCGCATTACCTTTAGTCAGGAGCCACTTTTGTTCAGAAAGAAGTATAGATTAAAAGGAATTAGAGTGCTGAAGTGTTCATATAGTTGCGGATTCATATAGTGGAAATTTTGGCAGGTAACTTTTATATAGAATAAATTCTGATGATACTTTCAGAAGCACACAAGCCATGAAAATTGTATTTGTACAAGAGATCCACAGAAAATTATTAGTCTGTATGTTTGGAAGTTCACATTATTCATATCTATGTCAAAAAAATGTGTTCATTAAATTTTGGTTATAAAATCACTGAAGAATAAAATAATTTATTATTTCCTTATCTACCTTCTTCATTGCCCTGGCATTTAAACAAGTTATAAAGCTAAAACAAAAGTTATGTTTCTTCAACCAGAAGTAAATCAGAAAACTACTAAATGTTAATAAAAGACTCAAAATATGTACTTTTTCACATAGAATATGTACTCTTCTTTTTCAGCTGATGAGACACCACTACAGTTCTAGTTCTGTTCAAAGCAATTGAAAATATGCTCTTCAATCACTCTAAGAATAAAAGGTAAAATTTCTATATTTAATGTGTCAGGAAACTTTGATTCTTGCAATTAAAATAACAAAAGGCATGAAAGAAGTAGAAAAATTGAAAGCCACAGATAGTCCTGATTGTGGCTGAAAACAGGTGAATTTTTCTCAAAACCAAATTCAGAGTTTTAGCAAATTTCATGCAGACAACGTTCATTAAAGGCCTACTTAAGTGCATCTACTTTTTGAAGACTTATATAATTAAGCAAAGTGAAATTATCCTCTACAAAAACCTTAAAGACAACAAGGATTTTGGTATTAGTAATAACAACAAAGGTTATTTCAAAGGCATTGACTGCAAATATTTAGTGAGTTGGCAAATGTAAAAGACTTTACAGTAAACTCCAAAAATGGAATAAAAATAGGACGAAGATAGTGAAAAACTTTCAATGTCATCTTCAAGAATTAGAGTGTAGAGAATACATTCTGTGAAAGCTGAAAATATTAGCTGAGTTTTCATTCCCACTAACTTGAACCAGTTCTATCTATGGGAAGGTGAGTCTTACTTCTATATTCCTTAGAGACAATGGAGAAAAAGAAAGTTGTTTTAGTGAGGAAACTACTGAGAAAACTATTAGACTAAAATATACTTTCAAAAATATGCTGAAGTTTCTGAAGTTTACAATATGCTTTTACAACCTAAAATTTAAGACCAATTCTGAAGTGTGTGAAGTGTGAAGATTTTGACACCTTCATTTCTCTGTCTGCAGAATACACAACATATTCTGATTTAAATGTGTTAATGTAGCTCATGTTTAATTTATATTTACTTAAATAAAGCATACCCTAAAAGAGAAGGGGTTTTGGTACTGCTTGCATTCAAAGATGAGAAGAGAAAGAAGAATACCATGTACAACCAGGATTGTAAACAGTCAACTTTTTAGCACATGTTATATATTTTCCTTGATTTGATACCTACTCTTGTACAAAAGAAGAAACTTGTTGGTGTTTTTTGGGTTGGTTGGTTGGTTGGTTAGTCGGGTTTTTTTGCAGACTGGAGATTGATTTCCATATTACATAGCAAACTACATGCTGTTCAACAGGGAACTGAGAAAATGAGTCAGGGTGGGAAGAAAATCCAGAGAATTTGAATGGATTTACAAGCTTTTGTTCCACCATTTCTTTCTAATCTTTAACTCAAGGACCTAATATTAATTATAACTATTTTTTTATGTTCTGTGTGCCCACAAGACCAACAATTCAGGATTCTGCAGAATTTTTTTGCAGACATCGCATAGGACAATAGGAAAGATTTCCCTTCCTGATAATTGGTGTAAACATAGAAAAACAGAGAGATGTGGAATTGGCTAAAAATTGGATTTCTAGGCTAGAAACAGACACATATTATAGGGTGTTTTTTTGTTCTTAGTTAAATAGTTTCACCTGAAGCACAGCTGCTTCCTCCGGTGGGACAAGACTGACACTGGAATTGCTCCAATGCAACCAAAGTACACCTGTTTTCAAAAGATGTAATTCATATCTGCCTACCTGAGCATTTTCAAGGAAAGATGGAGCATCTGGATGTTAAAATTGTATTCACATTTGAGAAATGCCAAGAATATGTAAACAGCTTGATGAAAGAACAGAGGAGAGCGTGGCAGAGACTTCAGATACAAGGAATCAATGATTACAACTTCAGGATATTTGAAATAAATATTCTACAATCACAGCTCTGAGTGTCTCAGTATCACAGAGAGAACAATGGAGAGGGTTAGTTGAAATTTTATATAAAGTTTGTAGGATCTTAGAAAAATTTCTGTTATGCTGAAAAAACTATTTCAGAATATGAAGATTTCTGATATTTGAGAATAAACTCAAAAGCACTGTAATTACAAGAACTAGGAAATACTATGCTGCCTGTTCTGCTTGAAGTAGCACTGATTTGAGGCAGCAGAACTAAGATTTAATAGGCAGGATGATTAATGGGAGTACCAAGGTGGAGAAAAGTGAGGCATGAAGGTGGGTTGGAGAGATGTGCTCAGCTTCCCACTTCCTTGCACATGGGGGCATGGAGCCGCTGCAAGCCACCCAGCACTGGAAGGAGAGGCATCTCACTGCAAATGGCTCTGGCAAGGGGTAATCAGGAATCTCACAGGTCCTGAAGCCTACCAAATGTCTCCAGAAAATGAAGAGCGCAGTAATCACGTTTTTTCTTCTGTATGTTACTCATGTGAAACCCCCAGTCATCGAGTGGAAAATGTAAAGCATGGTTTATGTAACAGAACAGCACAAGTAAGCACTAAAAATATTCTCCAGAATTTAATCACAGAATCATTTAGGGTTAAGATATCTGAGATCATTGAGTTCAAACTTTGACTGATCACCATCTTGCCAACTAGACCAGGGCCCTGGTTGCCATGTCCAGTAGTTTCCTGAACTCCTCCAGGGACAGACTCCACCATCTCCCTGGGCAGTCCATTCCAATGTATTACAATCCTTTCTACGAAGGAATTCTCCTGAAGTCCAGCCTGTACCTCCCCTGGTGCAGCTAGAGGCTATGTCCTCTTGTTCTGTAACTTTTGCCTGGAAGAAGAAGCTAAAGTCCATCTCACTACTATCTCCTTTCAGGAAGAGAGGGATAAGGTGTCCCCAGAGCCTCCTTTTCTCCAGGCAAGGGAGGGTGCTTTTTGCTTTTGCTAGTTTAATATTCACTTTACTAGCACATTGAAGATTAAAATTATTACAAAAAAGATATTATTCTCTAAAATATTAAGGCAATTAAAGAATCTTTAAATTATCTCAGGCTTCTAGTGAAGAGATTGTTTCCAGCTGCATGAAGTCATTGGACCAATGTAGCCCTGACCTCAGCATTACCACAGGGGAAAAAAATTAGATCCAGGGCCACCTTATAATCCTGACAGCCCCCATAGATGTGGCATTATTTCTGATCTGTACTTAGAATGACACACTGAAGAGTGGATAGCAACGTTTTTGTAGAAATTAGCTTTAGAACAGATTAACTTTTCTTTTTGTGAAACTGCCCTTAGCATTCACAGTGTGAAATGCATTTGCCTATCCTGATTGATGAATGGAATAATAGCAAATATATGCTTAAAAGAAATTTTCTACTAATTAGTTTTTAAGACAAAATCCTAGTTCTCATCATTGTTTTCTCTGTATAGTTAAAATTCTCTTAATTCATTAGCTCTGGCAAAATTGCTGATTCCCGTTCCCAATGCACTAATATCTGCATATGCATACTTTAATCCAGATTTAATTTTAATTCTAAGTGTATGCTAAAACCTCATCAATATTTGTAGCTAACCTTGCCAAGATTTCCCAAAATTGCATTCTCATATATTTGTAGCTGTTTTCCATATAATTTCCAAAGCTCCTTTCTTTCCAGAGTAACAGGGACCTAGCAAAGTTTCCCTTGTGATTGTTCTTACATGGGCACTGTATAAAAAAAAACAACAACAAACCACTGGACACTTTTGGTTCAATAAGAACTTGCAGGCAAAATACAGGCAAATTGTATTATGAAGTTTATGGATATTTCCCTTGTGATAAATGAGAGGAATAGGCATGGAACTTTGTCTGGGCAGAGGGACACACTAAACTTATCTCTGGAGGGGGAAGGAAGAGAAAGAGTAAGTTGGGAGAGTTTTCACTGCTACTTATCTGGAAATTCATCACTTCATCTGTTTTGCTAACAGCGGAGTAGAGCATTATATTGTTCAGAACATTTAAGGCGGCTTCTAGTTAATCTATGTTAGAACAAGAGAGGAATCTCACATGGATTAATTCTGCTTGAGCATCTGATAATGGGGCTAGTCTTGCTGGGAAAATATACTCGTATTTAGTTTTAAGTTGACATGCCTCTTACTAAAGTAAAAACTTTATCAAATATATTTACAGATTAAAAAAAAAAAAAAAAAAAAAGTTTCTGTGCCCTTCCATTTTTGAATCAGCAGAAAACCTTGTGTTCTCCAAATTCACTTTCCACTGCAAAATTACATCTTCATGGACTTAACGGGTTGCAAGATAAATTTAGAGTAAAATAGTAGTGCTTCTGCTCCAACTCATAGGTTGCAGTCATGTAGCTGTCCCAGACAGACAGGGTTCACATTTAATCTGTGCCACAGATCTTTTGCTATAATTGTGTTATACTAACACTCCTGGCAAAAAAAAACAAACAAAAAATCAAACAAAAAAAACCCCACCACCACAACAAACCAAATCAATAGTAAATATATAAAAGGGTGAGCCTAAATTTGGATGCCTCCCTGTAAAATGCTCACATTTTTCATTTCTGTCTTGAATGGTGATGTGAAACTTCTTGGAAAAAGTGAGTTTTAATGTTGTCCTTAGAAAAAGCTACTGAAATTATACTAAATTTATGTTGCAGCTACAGTTTAAATATTGTGATTCCAAACTATTCAATGTATATAACCTGAACTGTACCATATACATGGGCTATCACCTCTTTGGGGTGTTAAGGTGTATCCTACACCAGATGTGTTCATGTATTAATACAGCTGACTTTAGTAAGAGTTGCATAGATAGACCTGAAGTTAAAATCAAGGATCTTTCTGCTATAGGAGGAAAAGGTCAATGCAAAATAAGGACCTTAACATTGGGAAAGATGTATTAAATTAGGCCTCTAAAACCAGTGAGATAGTTACCAGAAAACTATATTTATGGTAATTGTGTCAATTGTGGCTAGCCTTTCAGGAAAGACTGAAACAAGATTTAGCCTTCCTGACACGCATAGAGAACCACAACTTAAATCTACATAATGGAATATAGGAAAAGATTGAGTTCATTTACATACCAAAGGAGGCTACAAAGCCTTAGATTCATTGTGCCTTTGACAATTTGACTCCAGGCAAAGGTACAGAGATACTTTTGAAGTTGTGAGAACATAAGCATGTATGGGGAGTAGCAAATCTTTACATATTACATATTTGTAAAGGATTTTTTAAAACTATCTTTGAAGATAGAAAGAGGAGAGTGAGAAAGTTTTTCTGTGCCTGGCATTTAATACTTTCCTTTAGTATGGTAAATGCCTTTGCATGGCACCAAGCAGAACTTCTAGACCAGATAGAAGATCATACTGTGCTCTCAGATTTATTCCAAAAGAAGGTCAAATCTGCCCCTGGACTCAAGTGAGGCTTATTCAAGACTTAAAGCCACAGCTTTTTCATACTGATTTGTAAGGAAAAAGCTCAGCACTGACTATGATTTTGAGCAACTGAACTGATTTGAGTGAAAGTATAACATAGGTAAGTTTTAGCATATGGACCGTTTGCAATAATTAAAAAAAAATAAAAATAAAAAAAAAATCAGTACTTCCTGTGGTTTTCTTTCTATTTAGCCTCCTCTACACTGCATGACCTGTTTTGTTAGCCCATCTCTATTACTCAAAATCCAATGAGTCTAAAGAACAATGCAACTGCTTACAGTGTGCTTTATCGTGTGCTTCTCATTATGTTTTGCATTTAGAGGAGGGAGTAAAAAAGGCATTGGTGATTATGAAGAAAAGGACGGAACACGGGACAGAACAAGATCTGTCAGCAGTGTCATCTGGTATTTCTGCTACCTGTTGGTGTCACTATCTCTTCCATTAGTCAAAGATTTGGTAGCCATGTTGTTGCTTCGCAATTCCCGAAATAGACGTTCTTACATAAATCAACTGTGCTGTAGGCACATATTAGGAAAAAATTCAGAAACTAAATCTTGCTGGTCCTTTTTGACCACAAACAGTTTAAACACACTCCCATTCAGGAATCCAAAGTCCGAATGATCTGTTCCAATGCACTAAAGCAAGACATACTATATAAAGGTACAGGGATGTGACTAAAATACTAAATATTAAAAAAATATTTCAAGCTGACAAGAGAACATGACAGTGGGATCATATGGATAATAAGTACAACTGGCTGTCCGTCACTTTAAGTGAAGTGTTTAGATGCAGTGACTTGATATCCTATTTATCTTGCTTATCTACTTCATGTACGGTATGGCCAGTCTGATCTGTCAATATAAAGCAGAAAGGATATGAAGCCTGCCAGTCTCTGCAAGTTCTCTTTGACCATACTTTGGTTGGATTTTAAATCAGTGAAAAACTGTGTTCCTCTTTCACATCTCTCTGAAGGTATTTCAATATTACTGCTCCACAATCCTCCTTTTTAAGACCCACTAAAGTGAGGGTGCAGTGGGAGGATATAAGCAGGCAATATAATTGTTGATGCTTTTTGGATCATAAACTAAGGTTTTCAATGAATGTAATTTAAAAAATGCCCTTTTAAAATTAAAAATGAAGTTATGAAAACCCTGTGCAAAGGACCACACTTTCGAAATACTGCAATTTTATATTTTATTTCACTATTTATAGAAATCAAGTTAATTAAAAAAAAAAGAAGCTATGATTAAATCGTTGGAAACTGCTGGCTGAGCAGATGAAGTCAAATTAAGGCAGCCTTTTGTTGGGAGTATAGCCTGTTTGCAAATGCAAAGAATGTGTTCCTTCTTTCAATTTATTTCACTATCTGAGCTCAATTATTATCTTATTTTTATCAAGGACTAATAAAGACTTTTTTTTTTTTTAAAGTAGGAAATATTTTTTTCTTTCCTTAACCTTTAAATAAACATTACGTGAAAGAAAATGAGCTCTATCTGTTATATATTCTTGTAAGATGCAGTGGCCAGGACCAAATTAGAAATAGTATTATAACTGTTTAATAAATCATTTAACTTATCAAAACAACTTATATTTAAAATGGACTTTTCCTATTTAACCAGTATGTAAATGTACACATACAAACAATTTTAAATGCTAGGTTTGTACCATTTTAATTGAATTCCAATTTCCATCCTAATGAAGCTTGACAAAAACCACGAGTAAAAATGAAACCATTATCTAGCAAAAGATAAATGCTTCATTTATCATTCTCCAGCACTAAAAAACCCACAAAAAACCATGAAAAATCTAAGAATATGGATAAATTACTCTCAGAATATAGATTTTTTTTTATTAGACAGGCATTTAGGTCATCTTTCTGTCAAAAAAGCACAAATTTAGTGAGAAGGGCTGTATTCACTTGCCATATTAGTCTCTTTTGGGGAAAAGAATGATACATGACATATGTAAAAAACTTGCAAATCGCTATTTTGAAATGCAAGTTTCTTGTTTGTTGATTTAAATAATTATTGACATCAACAATCTAAAAGTATTTTTAATCATTTTGATTTAAAGCAATTCACTCTCACTACTGCAATATGATTTAAGCTGGTAAAATGAGCAGTTTCCACTAGTTCAGTCTTTATAAACAGAGAACAAACCAGTGACTGTCAGCATTGGAAAGAAAAGTTTTTTATTTCTGTAAATGGATGACTTGCTTCAAACAGGATAGCTCTGATTTGTTTCTCTCACTTCAGTATATCCTGAACTAAGGCCAGACCTGTATAATGAGCTGTTTTAAAGTAAAACAGTCTCTGCTTTCCAGAACCGAGCAGGAAGAACAGAATGAATCTACCTCTTACTCAGGACTTATATTGCAGGTAGTGAGTAAAAGTACTCAAAAAAATTCTAGACTAAATGTTTTTTCAAGGTTTAGGTCTCTGAAAATGTAGGTTGGGACTTCTGAGAAGTAAATAGTTGTGCAGGTTTCATTCTTAAGTCAATGGTAACTGATCTTCCCAAAACCTTGAAAACACTAGTAGGATTTAAAAAAACATTTCTCATTATATAAAGTAACATTAAAACATGCTCCAACCACTTAAGATCACAAGTTTTTTTAAAAAAACAAAGAAGTGAATAAATATTCAGACCTACAATTCAGCTATTTGCCCGCAAGTAAACAGGAGCTAAGTGTATACACCCACACACTTTTAGTCTGTCTTGTACTAACAAGATGCATTAGCCTGGCCCCCTGGTTTAAAGGTTTTCAATCTTCCTGCTGTCCAGAGCTAAGCTGCTGGCTCTCTAAGGGGCTACCTAAGGTAAGGAATCACATGTAAGTGTTGCCTTGTACCAACTGAAGTTGTATAAATACTGCATCAGCTTTGAGTAGCATTGTCCACAAATTCTTAAACGTAAAAGTCAAGCTCATCAATTTGGCCTCATGCTTGCCTATGAGAAAACACCAAGGCTGAAGCCAAACTAACCAGCATGGCTGTACAGGCCCATAGCCACAGGGGAATATAGTTTTTGAGTAATTTCAGTAAGAATTTGGGGCTTCTGTTTCCCACAAAGATTTTTTAACAGGCAGACCTGGATTTTCTGACTTCTTTTGTCACTTTGTGTTAATTAGGCTGTTGATTTTACCCGGTTGTTCTGAACACGAACAGACAGATTCCTTAAAAAAAATCATAGCTAAAACTATCGTATTTTCCTTACCCTGCTGTAATATGTACACTATCTTCTTCCTTGTCAACATCAAAAGGCAGAAAAATAAGACATCTTCTCGTTTTGAAAATTTGCTAGATGCAAATAGATTCTATAGAAACACCCTAGCTCCAAGAATAAACAGCAGGCTAACTGAGGGGTAGGAAACCTCTTATGCCTTCAGCCATCAAAATGAATGATCCAATCCAATTTATTCATCTAGGCCCCTGTTGCAGTCAGCACAACTGGCACCTCTAGCAGCAACTCATGAATTACCATGAGAAGTAGCTATCTGCCTATTGCCTCTAGTGTGCCTTCATTAAACATTTTGCCAATTGAATACCTCTGTTAGCTTCTGACCATCACACACTTGAAATAATTGAGATTTTACCCTCTCGCTCTTATGTGTTATTTCTCATACAGAAGTAGGTGCTTGTCTGTTAATCTTCCAGCATATGCATCTTTTTACCTTTTGAAACGGTTTACATCTTAAAACTTTTATAGTTATCCAATAGCCTGAGAAAAGGGCTGAAATGCAGAAGCTAATTTTGATCTTGTCACTGACAAGCTGTGTGTAGCCTTGGGGCTAGCCTGTCTCCTCGCAGCCTGCTCCCAGACAGGGGAAATATGTAGTTGCACAGCTCTCAGCAGCAAAATAAGGACCAAACTGTGACTCATTGTCACATTTCTATTTGACTCCTGCTTCTCTCTTGCTCCACTGGGGAAATAAGTTGTGGCAGACAAACAGCTGGCAGAGAAACCTTGTCTTTCTCCTCTCCTCACCTCCCTGGATTAGATCAGTGCACAGTCTCCAGAGCATGGCAGCAAGAGCTGAGTGTCTGCTCATTCTTCCCTGCATGGGAGGATAAAATGTCAGGGGATGGCCATCAACCTTGCACTGTGACCTGCAGGAGACTGGACTAGAAAGAACCAGCTGCAGGGCTGGTGCTGGAGCTGCTGTGCACATGCAGATTAAGCTGTACATTGGCAGAAGCTGTTTCTCAGAGGTGTCAGCCTTTCTCTGTTCGTGTTCTAGTGGTGGCAGCTCCAACTACATCTGCCAGAGTCCAGTCCAATCTCTTTGTTCACAGACACAGTGGAGTAGCCTAGTGAGACACCTATGGCTTTTTAGACAGTCTTAAGTGGACCACAGTAAAGATCTTGGCTGCTACAAGAATACAGAGTCACTGCTTAAATGTAATAATAACAAGAGCAATAATTAGTATTCATTGTAATTATATGACTAATACTAATATTAATATTAGTATTACACTCCTGAGAGTGTAGCAGACAGAGTATTTAATCTTTGTAGTGAGTCTTTTACCTTTTCTTAATGCAATTTTAAGGACTTCCACTTTTTAATAGTACATTTCTGTGATCGCCATGATATGTAATATGAGAATGCTGAAGATAATCCTTTGGAATCTTCTCCTAAATACTTGACAGCTAGAGATATAGCTCCTGCCAACTTTCTAAGGACATTTATAAATTGCTGTCTTCGGGGATCTCATTTTGTCTTTCGCAGTGTACATTTCACCAGTATTTCCTCAACTAACAATTTGTAGCTGTGTAAAAGAATAAGTAGCTCATGTGGGATTTGATGTAAGTAGAGAGTTGACTCACTACTTACTGGCTACATATTTAAGTAGCTTAATCTCATTGTTGTTACCACGCTGCTGACCTGAAAGAGCTCCCCATTGCCCCTGTTCATCTCTGAATAGATCATTGTCCTGACTGTCAGAAAGAGAACCCTGATGCCCCAGCACACCCTGCCAGGCCTGGGCCATCCCTCTAAAGCAGCAGCCACACTGGCCATGGCAGTGCCTGCCTCGCTGTTGTGCCCTGCTCTCTAATGTGTCAGCATGGCACCCCAAAAGGCAAGGAGCCCGAGAGTCTGCCTCTGTGACTGACAGTGGAAAAAAAAGAGTTATAAATACCTATTGCGACCAGCAAGTGGTTTAGTCCTGGAAAAGTCATGAAGAGCCCAGCAAATCATGGGCTGGGAGGTGGTATGGAAAAAAAAAATAAACTGGTGAGGTAACAGGTAGTTGAATAGGGTTTTTTTATCCAAACTATATGATAGTGGTGTTTATATCTAAACTTTCATACTAGGAGTGCCAGTACTAGCCCCAGAGGAAAACATATTGCAGTGAAACATTAGCTTCAGGCTGAATTCTTACTTTTTTGCCATAAATAAAATTTCCATCTTGTGGACACAGTGTTTAAAAATCAGTCAATCACAACAAGTGCATCCCAAGTACATGAAAACAAAATAAAACTAAGCCAAACATAACCAAATGAAACTTATTATATAGTTTATTTCCCTGTCATGGAAGTTCAGCTTACTGGGGAGCTGATGCTTCTTATCATCTAAGTCTATGCTTTGTACAAAAAAGCCCTACAGAAGATACACACTGTTACAGCTGTAAAAACACTCCTGTGAAAACACTATACAAACAAAATAAAAACGTTTTCAGACTCTATTTTCTTTCATTCTGTGGTCTTTTGTTTCATTCTAGAATCTTTAATTTTCTTCCTTTAATAAGCTAAATGACTGGAAAGTCAGACTGGTTGGAAAGTCTTTTGTTTTTTGCCATTAATTTTGGACCAAAAATCTTGCTAATTTGTTTATTTCACAGATTTGCCTCATAACAGCTAGAAAATAGCCAATGTTTCCAACAAACCTAGTTAAGAATATCTGAATAAACCAGTGTTAGTGTTTGGGTTAGGGCTGTCAGGTTGAGCCACCTGTTTTGGCAGTATTTGCCAGAAGTAAATTACAGATCCATCCAACTACTGATTAAAAAATCACTTTGCCTCCCTGGTGTGGCTAACCAGACATTATGCAAGGATTGTACTACTTGACATAGTCTTAACAGCAGCCCTTAAGGAGGAAGGGGATCACTTTCTAATAGCACTTAATGCAGATTCTCTTACAATTATGAACAATAAAAAAGCAAGATGAAAACATTTTTCATGCACTGAAACGCCACATAGCCTTGAGAAGCAGAATAAAATAATTCTCAGAAGACTGTTTAAAAGCTTTTTTTTTTTTTTTTGTCATTATTAAATTGTTGTCATTATTAAATTTGGATAAAGAGTGGGAAAAAAGTTGGAGTGAAATTCAAATAAAAATATTCAATATTAGAGAGGCTGCATTTTAAATATATCCGCCCTCTGACCTGAGCTGATGAAATGTTGTTATGCATCTAAAATGTTATTTAAATATGAATGGTCACAAAATATTAAAGTACATGAAACATTCATATTTTAGAATATGTATTTATTGGTAAATACAATTGCTTTTCAATTTTGCAGGCTGACACCTGAAATATTTATTTCAGCACAATTTTCACTGACTCCCTTAGAAAGCTACCTAAATAAGGATAGCAGAGGGTTTTTTTACTTTTTACCCTTCAGTAACTTCATGTACAGTTCACAAATACTCTGTGCTCCCTATGGAAATAAAACAGGGCCAAATTAAGTTATTCTGACTCTGGTAAATCTCTGACTATAAAGGACTACCAAAGCTTTTTCTGAGCAAAGGCTTGAGAATGCAACACCCTGAACTTCAGACATTCCCTGTTTGTATCACTCTAATGGAGCTTCCTAAATAATGGTGTTCTGCAACGGAAGCTAAGGTTATTTTTAGAGATGTACAGAGAACTTGCTTCAGTAACGGGTAAAAACTCAGGCTATAGGAGAGACAAAACAAAACAAAAAACAGGAAAGAAAAATAAAAAGAAATCTAGAAATCAAAATTAACAAAACTAAATGATCCTGGAGCGAAAATACTATTTGTTAAGAAAAACAAATAATTTTGACATGCCAGTTCAATTATACTGTTAAAGCACATATCATTTTTGGTTAATTATATTTGAAAATAGTTACTGTACCTTCTGCTGTTATCTCGGCCATGGTGATGGTAAGAGATACTCTGTTTAAAAGGTCAAGATTTACTATGGCAGCTCAGATAGTACTTCTGGGTTGCTGACTCTCACAGGAGTTGCAGAATGAGAAGGAGGGAGGTCCTCTGCTTTTTCTAATTGTGTTCCTTCTTCTTTTATGCTCCCTGAAATGTCTGTTTCCTCTGCAGAATCCTGGCCTCCCAGAACAACCCAAGGCCTTCCAGAGGCAACACTTCAAGCTCAGTCTAAAGTATCAGCTTCTAACAAAAATAGCCATGCCTCAGAGTGAACCTGCAGCAGGTTTTTCTAATATTCCCAGAACCACGCACACCACAAATGAAATGTAAAAAACCACAGCTCTAAACAGGACAGGAATGCATGGAGAGGCAGCAAAAATTAAAAGAACTGGGAAAGGGCTGTTCAACTGCTCCTACAGCCTTGCTAGCATAATTGCAGTTCTTTGAGGGGTATGTCAGGAAACATGAAATATAGAGTTCAAAGTAACCTTATCCATCCCAGTACAACTTTATTCTTAGCACACTCAGTGCTTAGCACATTCTTCCTGGCCTTATATGGCTTGGGGAGGGTCCTATGGACCTCACCGCTGACTAAGGGGGAGGGTAAATTTAGGTGATTTTCTCCACTTCGACTCTGAGTTGCAGTTCAGAACCAACAAAGACACCAATTTAAACCGAAGAAATTGATTTGGATTTTTTTCCCTTTGGTCCTTTTGTGATTTGCTGCAATTATCATACATACCTCTGAAGTTCATCTAAGTGTTACAGAACATTGTTAAAAATTTAAATTATAATTTTTTATATAGTCTAGATATAGGAAGGAAAATAAGCAAAAATATTAAGTAGATCAGATTTATGTATCCAATTCATGGAAATATTTAAGTAGCTCAAAAAATTGTGATTTTAAAATAGATTTTGTAAAACTGAAAAAAAGTGGATTCTTAAAAGCATTAAGAGGAAGTAAAATATTAACAATTTAAATAAGAATAATTGTTTTAAAAACTGAACAACCTTTATATTGCACTGCTTGCAATTTCACTGCTGTAGAATTATGTATGTGGTCAAGAGCTTGAAAACGAAATTAGCAAAAAAGTGCCCTCAAGCCAGCATACCTCTACCTAAATGTCATCGTCACATGAAATCAGAAACCATCTTAAATAGCTCCTGCTAGTGAACCTATAGTCACCTTGTCTCTGCTACAGGAGTTGGCATTTACACTTCTCATCTTTCCCCCAGGAGATATAAGCACCTGGCTCCATGGCAAAATGTTGGGAAAGGAATCTATCCAATGCACAAGATTCAGAAAAAAAAGGTTCATTGAACAGCAAAATCACCACCTGTTTTTTTCTCTTCCCTCTACTCTTAACACACTTCAAACCCGCCATGTCTGAATATGGTAGCTTTTTCTAGCCAAAGCTTGCAATCAGTGTTTGAGCCCCTTCTTTAGCTCTTCTGACCAAATGTTTTGCACTGACAAGTTTTGATTACTTGGTGCTAAGTACTCAGTACTTTTCTGATCATCCCTCTAACCCTATGTTTGCTCTTTTAGCCTGTTCTTCAGTAGATGCTCCTCACTAATGCTGATAAAGAGATTTTAGATAAAATCTTATTTCTTAAAAAAATGCTCTTTCATGAATACCAAAATGGTCTGAGTCACATTCACACATCAACAAAACAGCTGCCCACAAAAGGTCAGTGGTTAGTAAAGAAGGATAGAAGGTGTGATACTAAGACAAATCCCCTAATTATTTCTCTTCTGCTGAAGCAGTTCCATTTTACATGAGCAGTATTTGGGGTCACCTATGCTTTGACAGCTTTAATACTTTCTTGAGATGTGAGACAGATCATCTGAATATCCAAAGCACAGAGCTAATCAAACCTAAGAAGTCAGTATTTTTTCACTTGTATTCCTATTTAAATTGAATAAAACAGTAAAGTCTTAGTTTGAGAATGTGGGGAGAAAGATAAATGGGGAAAAATTAATGTCTGAATCTTTTCCTGTTTTATGTTGCAAGATCCAAAGATTATACATATATATACATAATCTACACCCCGACATAGGTGTTTGCATAACTAACTGTATGTGCATGATTGTCCCTCACCACTTTACATTTCAGCTCCTACCACCTGCCCTCCTTCCTCCATGCCTTACTCCCTTGTTACTATTTACGCTTAGCCTCAATCATGGGCTGTTATTCTGAAACCAAAATACAAGAGCAGAAGAAATGAGAATATCCCATTTGAAACCAAATTTCCACATCAGCCCAGTGGTCAGAAAGAGAAGTGGTTGGTACCCTCTTAATCCCTTGTATGCACAAAATATTCATCCTAGCAAGCAAGTTAAAGATGTCATTCATATGCACCAATATCTGACATATATAAGGGCAGCTTTAGGCAACTGTATTGGAAATTACACAGTTACTCCCTTTAAGGAGGAAAAAGTCAAGGGATCTGGGTGTCATATTTATTAGAGATAACTACAGCCTTGGTGAAAATACACAGAACAAAAATAAAACAAGTTGTATGTATGTGCATATACATTCAATCTGAAAAACATTGACAGCTGGAATTTATAAAGAATATCATATATATTCTTTAGAAGTCTAAGGAATGGAAAATCTGAAAGTTTTTTTTAGGACAAGTTAGGAGTTTTTCAAAACCTGAAGTTTAGCTCCTGACTCAGTTTAGGAGTTCCTTTTAAACTAATTTGTGAAACTCACAGTATGTAGAAAGTGCAAAATTTACACAAATATTCATGCAACACAGTTAACATATTTTCTTGGCATAGTTTATATGTTGAAAATTGCATTTTAGTGGGAACCTTTTATGTCTAACCTGTCCAGAAATATTCTTTTGTAAGTTGTCCTTTCTCTCTCCTCAAACAATAAGGAAACTGAAAAATCTAAGACTACTTTGGTTCTTGCAAGTGATATCTTAACATGGACACACACAGGTTTTTCACAATTCCTTCTGATTTTGCCTTGGGTGGGCACAGTGAGAAAATGCTCTTGCCTCAAGTTGGCAGTAGATATTCCCCTCCTGCTCACAGGTGTTACATGGTAAATGAACTGCTGTGGGATCAGTTCTCACGTTCAGTGGTAGGAAAGGAGGGAAGTGTAGGAACAGCTACACCCTCACACCAGATTCCTCAGATACACAAGTCTGTGTCAGGCAAAATAAAATAACAGTTCTCTTTGCTCTAGAGTTCCCTGGATAGGGAAAAAAGTAACAGTATTAGGAAGAGGGGAGAAAGATGTACTATATGCTGCTGCTAATATCTGCATATAAGCACCTGCCTTGATCTCAGATAATGAATATTTCCCTTAGAAACCTAACTGAGGAAACACATTTAAAAAATTGAGGGTTTTTTTCTTTTTTCTTTTTTCTTTTTTGGGGGGATTTGTTTTGGTTTGGTTTGGGTTTGTTTGGTTGGTTGGTTGGTTTTTTGTTTTTGTGGGGTTTTTTTGTTGTTGTTTGGTTGAGGTTTTTTGGGTTCTTTTTGGGAAAATGTCAGAGGTTTATTGTTTGACATATTCTAATGCAAACTCCCACTTATTGGCAAAAAGTTTGGTTGTTCATATAATCAAAGTAGGAATATACAAATACTTCATGAGCTCATTTCTGGGCTGTCTTGATGGTATTATTAAAAAGGGAATTGGGAGAGACAACAGTTCACATGAAATTATGAGCAATGAGAGGAAAGACTTTGGTACTGAAATAAGGAAGTATTTGAGGAATTGAGTGTACCTGTCATTCAACAACAAAATGCAGGACAATATTTGAGTTGTCTGCTAACACATTAGTGATGAACTCTCAGGATTCAGTCCTACTGAGAATCAAACTCTTCATAAGAAAAGAGTTTTTCATCCCAGTGCATGCTCAGCAACACAGCTGGGTCAAGGAAAGGAAATTTAACTTTAACTCTGATACACCCAATTATGTTCCTGGATCAGACAGGAGTATATTGTTATCAGAAACACCCAACAATATAAGAAGAACTAAATATAGGATGAAAGTATAATGCCAAGGAGAGGGTGAATGGAACTGAATCTAGTGAGTAACAAAGACATATGCAGAAGCAAAAACAGGATTAGAATGATATCTGCCAACTAAGCTTTGTGCAGATGAAGCTGGTTTCCTCTGAAACAAACTTTTACTTTTTATGCTTTATTTTTGTTTAGGAATACCATTACTTCTAGAAGAGATTTTCATTCAGCCTCACTAGTAATACTGTGTTTTCCAATATGAATAGGAACACACATTCCTGTGCCTTTGAAGTTCTGATCAGTCAAAGATGTAGCTGTGACTTTCTATAGGCCATTAGATAACTCTCAAGTACTTTTTTTCCATTTGTGATTGACATTTCATATAGAATGGTTGTAAGACTTTTGGAATCAACATGACCAAAATATATAGATGCATTCTGGATATTCTGAAGCACACCCAAAATTCCAAACAAAGTCCTTGGTATCACATCTGATCTATGTTAAATCTTGGCATACATATGTTTGTTGCATAAATCCATTTGCACCATTTTTTCAGAGAATTGCATACATAGTACCTTTAAACAAGTTTTTATTTAGTATGTAGGAGACAGTAGGTTGAACTCCACAGTAGATCTGTTCTACATTTAATGTGTACTACTGACAGACAGGTAAGTAGCTCTGTTCTGTAGGCTGACTAGTCTGAATGCAAATCAGCCTCTGCCTGGGGACAGCTGACAAGCACACTGGGGTCACATCACCTTGGCACCCTGAGCTCGTTAAAGGATATTTCCAAAGCTATATGATAGAAACACAGCAGGTACAATAGACAATACCTATGATACTGACTATTCTGCTTTACTTTGGACAGTATCTCCCTGTTAGTCATTGTACTGCAAAACTGCTGAAGTAGTGTCAGTCAAGGTGTGAGAAAAATGAACATTTTCTAACATCCAAGAAGGCCAACTCATTATCAAACTACTTTCAGGAAATAGGAACATCTTACTTAGTCTTCTTGCAAGCTGGCCAAGTGGGCAGTCTACGACAGGAAATCAGACTGAAGCAGTCTCCTAGCTTAGAGGATTTGGGTATTTTCAGTGTTCTCTGCTTTAACAATAAAAATTATTACTATAAAATTTGTTCATTGCAGAATGCCAGGGTAGACTGCATTTGGATGACCCTTAGCAGCTCCATGTAACACAATTTTTCTTTTCCTTTGATTACTCTATTCTTGCTATTGTTAAAGAGTATTGTTTTATTAGCACCTATGTGGCTTTACTTTCACATTTAGATTAGTCAGAAGCTGTTTCACAGACAAGTTCTATAACACTGTGAAAAAGCTGACCCTTTCTAAGAAACAATGACAAAAAATACACTATAATTGTCTTTTTCCTCAGAACAATCGGTATCCAAGGCTGCCCATGGACAGAACATAGAAAGTTGCCAAATGAGATTATTAGAGATGGAGATTGGCTCTAACACAACTTGAATTAGCCCTGTCTAATACTGATTGAGAACTGTTCAAATATACCAAAGTATTTCGTGTCAGGTCAAAAGTGTCCTTGCAAAGCAAGGTGACTTCGGTTCCTATGACTTCCCTTGAGAACAAGAATTTTCTGAAAAAATTCACTGACCTTTAAAAAATAATTATTTGAAGCCATGCTTCTATAGCTGAAAGAACAAGACTCAGAAATATATCACACAGAAATATCTAGAAAAAGAGAAAAATTGTTCCTGAACTTTGAATTTGAAACTCATCTGCAAATTTCCAGTAATACATTTTAAATTTGTCTTCTCATCTTAGCCTTACAAAAAGTTTCAATAGAAATCTTAGTGTTTTGTGTTTTTTTTTCCAGATATGACCATAGTCAAGCACATGGTCAAAAACAGATGGAGAAAAAGACAATTTTGAAGAAAAGTCTGATGTGAAAAGACAAAGACAAATAAATGTTATCATTCCAAGTAATTGTAAAACTTCTTGGAATGTAGTAAAACTAAGTATCAAGTATCTTCAGTAATGTGAACCCTTTTGGGGATGCTTTAAACTAACTGCTCAGGCTGATCTTCACATCCAAGGGGAAATCTCATCTTCCTTTCCATTTAATAGATTATTCTTCTGCTTGATACGGTACATTATGTATCCCATGTTCTTAGACACTCAGGACCTCCTCTAGTCACATTGCCAAAGAATTTGCCTTGTAAATAAACCAAATCAAAGTGTCAAGATGTCTATCTGAATTTTGGCACTTTCACATTTTTCTGAGAGCAGACACTCAGTACCTAGGCACAGCAAATTAAAAGCCATTTCCAAGCACTTTTTGTCCCGGACATCTCTGTGTGTGATACAGCTGCAGCTCTAAGAGCGTTTTTGCCCGGAGTTTGTGTCTCCTCTATTTGAGTTTTTTGAACTTCAGATTTTTCTGCTATTCCCAGGTCCCCGTTTGCCCTGGGCCATCAGGACCTGCTTGGGTTATGCATTTCCACAGATACAATAGATATCAGCTCCTGAAAGTGGATGAATCATTTTCTAATGAAGTACAAAAGCCTGCAGATGAATTAACTCTTTATGTGCCACAGTCACTCATCAGTACACAAATGTATGATGCAAAAAAGTGAAGAAAAAACCCAAATCTATTATTTGTCAAATATACAGAGAGACAGATACAGAACAAAGGAGAAAAAAATGTAATGCAGAGAAAGCATTTCAGCAATGTTCATCTCTAAGAAAGTAATTACATGAAAGAAACCAGATTTATAAGAAAAGGTTGTTTCTGTAACAGCTATAATTTTTCTTTGTGTTTCCACAAAAAAAATTTGTGTTCCAATTCTAGCTTTGATCTGTCCAAGACTATGACTACATTCTAGTCACAGTCTTGGACAGATCAAAGCTAGAATTGAAGCTGAAGAACTCACTTTATCATTATTATCATTATTATTATTATTATCATAATTTTAAAAGAAAATCAAATCTGTGAACTTTTTCATTAAGCAGTTTAGCTTCTTTAAAGAGTAGAAGTGGAAGACATGAATTACTAAATTCAACCTTGTCAGTGCTGACAGCTATGACTGCACTGAAAAAAAGATGTCAAAAAATTAAAGGATCTTTTAAAAGGAAAAATAATTTTGAGCATTGATGTCTTTACAACTCATCATAGCACATATATATAAATTTTATTTCAATAATACATCACCTTTGTCATTGTAAATCAATTTAGATTCCTGTCCAAGCTCCAACGTCTGTCAGTAGTCAACCTCCTAATCCAAACTGTAAAGAATATTTGTCTGCAAAGCATTTACTGAAAAGAATTGCTGGGTATTCCTTTCTCCTCTCCAGTCACCATGAAAGAGCAGAACACAAACAGACCAAACATAGAGGACTACAATGATCCTTAAGGGACAGCTACACCATTCCTTTTTCCAAATTCCCAGTTTAAATGAAAAGAAAAGCATTACCCCAGAGGTACAAAGCAGAAGCTCCTCAGCTGCGTGGCCAGAGCTCAGAAGGCAAGGCAAGGGCATCGGGGACTTTGGGAAGCTCCCGGATGCATTCCCAGGCCCTGAGGGAAGCGTGCAGCGCTGGTACAAGTGGCACAAAGCGCAGCTGCCAAGGAGCTGTTGGCAGGTGTTCCCTGTGGGGTGAAGGGGCCGCCAGACCCGGCTGGGCAGCACGTCGGGCTGTTGTGCAACTGTAAAACAATCCAGGCTGGGACGCAAACATTTTCTGGAGGATCTGGCCTCCAGTATAAGGGTTTGTGCTTGAGATCATTTTGTGCGCCTTGGAAGTAATTATAACTATACCTGTGGTTTTTAAATTCCTAGGCAGTGGGCATTTGACTAAAAAAATTCCATTTTATGTGCCTTGTACTTTAAAGATTTATCACTCTGGTCACTCCTGCTTCTTCCACTTTCCTCAGATACCTGGAAAGTTAAAAGATTTTTTTTCTCAATTACATGTCAGAAGAAAGGTTTTGTGAAGATAATGTAACCTGAGTATTTGGATTCTGCTTTACCTAGCAATGTTGCCTTATGGTAAACAAAGAAAAAAAAAAACCAAAAACCCATGCTTCTTGTTACAGAGGTACAAATAATTGAGAAAGGGGGTTTGGTTTTGTTGTATTGTGGGTTTTTTTTCTTAAGAAAGGGAAAGTAGCTAGGCTTATAGTCAGTCTCTGAGGAAGGCAGTTATAACAATACTTCTATTTTCCACATTTTCAGAGTAACAACAAAAAAATTTTATCTGTTCCACAAATAAGAACCAGAGCATGACAGCTGAGTGGGGCAAACTTTGGTTAAGCAGCAGAAATAGAAAAGGCCACACAACATCAGATACACAAACACAGAACTGAAAGTACAATCCACCACAACATGCATTTTTCACAATCAACCATAAATACACTTTTCACACATCACCAAACTTGAGCTAATGTTCAAAATTTTATTTGCAACCCATATACAGCAAAGAGGCACCTGACGGTAATGTGGCTGTTACATAGCCCTGGGAAGGTTATACAGAGGCAAAAGACTGCAGGTAGTGAGTGGTTCATGCCACAAGCAGAGTAATGGTCCCATTTCTCTTATATCACCTGAATTGATAAACTTGCACTGTAAATGACTCCACCTTGCTTCCTTTACAGCATTTGTCAAATAAGCCCTTCTTACCACCATTCTCCTCATCAGTAAACTTTGGTTTTAATTACCCCCCCCCCCCAAATTTTCATTTGTAACAGTAGTACTCTGATAGCAACAGGCAAACACTTCTGGCAGACTAAATCTTAATGGTCTTTTTAAAATACTGAGAGTAGTGTTTCCAGTTTTCCAATTCATACTAACATCAGTGGACTGGAACAGAAATTTACTCTTGCTCTTATCCTCATAAAAGACTGATATCAGTTCATATTAGAAAGAGGAAAGAAAACTCCATTACATTGTCCGAGTATACAATGTCTACCAACCCATTTATTTGAGTCAAAAATTGTGGAGAATCAGGCACTTAAAGCAGGTGGTCCTGAAGTAAATTCGTGTCTTGGATGGTCTGGGTGGGTTTTGAGAGGTTAATTTAAACACACCTGTCACTCTTTACTACATGGCAGTTGGAGTATATTAATATTCTGCTGAATTATTTAAAAGATATGACTAATGCTTCATGTACCATAAGACAAAAATAACATCTGTGTCAGTCATTCCTGAGTGGCTGGGATTTTGCCACTAGCACTTATCAATATTTCTGAGTCCTTAGTGTGAGGTATTCTGCCAGGTTACCAGCTCTCCTGCACATTCAGGAAGTGTAAACCCCAACCTACAGATTGTTTCACATTGCCTGTTTTAATCAGGGATGAATAAGAATAATATTTGGAGTCTCCTTCCTCAGCAAAATCTCATAAACTTTCTGATAAACTAAAGGCTGTGGATTAGATATGTTAGACAGCCTGGTGTAATATGAGGATTCTTTCAAGAAGGTAGAAATTGATCCTACGCAGTTTTTTTTCCCAAGTCTTGAGAAAGAGCAATATTATTTAATGCAATATGGCAGGGAACAGAACTGAATACAATCTAGTAACTAAAACAGAGTTCTCACACTCCTGTGGCAGTGGTATTGTGTCCTCATATGTATAAAACATTCTTCAGTTGTCCACCAGAAATGAACCGTCACTGAGAAGAAAAAAGATCAAGCCTTAAAAAGCATGAAAAGCAAATTTTAATACTTTAATTTATGGCACAACATACCTTTCCCCCATGGTATGTGTCTGACATCAGATAAAGAACTTTTGGCTGTGCAAGTTATTTCTGATAATTATCTGGAAGAAGCTTATTGTTGGTTGTTGATCATGCATCGCAGTAGAGGTTCTGGCATCAAAGAACCTCTTTCTCACCCAACTTGATCAATTAAAGGCCAGTTTTCAGGGTATTCAAAGATCTCAGCTAAAGCAAGTGACAACTGTGGGAAATTTCAAAACCAAAATTTTGAATATGTACTTTATTGCTTGTATATTTGCATTGTATATGCAATCAATAATTGTAACATAAGTATTTAATTGAAAATGCATATATGCCATGATTATACTGAAAAACAATTTTATTGAGTTGTTGGAAGTTTTGCAGTCACTTGGTCAGTTGTCTTTCATCAAATGCACAACATAGCTGCTGACTCAAATTTTTGAGTCAGGTTATAGAAAGAATGTCTGGATGTGTGAATGAATGAATGAATGCATGCATGAAGAGCAGCCACACGTTGTAGGGGTCTAGTGCTTTATTATTTGTGATTTTCAATGTAAGAGGACATCCAATGTCTGTTACATTTCTTCACAAATCCTGTAGTCCCCATTTATTTATTTCTAAAATAATCTTGTCTATATGCTCCACAGAACTGAAACCTAATTTCCATAACTGAGACTGTTAAGATATTGTCTCTCAGATTTTGGGTTAATTTTGTAAACTTTTTTAGCTTGTTTAGCTCTTCTTAGGAGTATTACAGATGTGCTGTACAAAATCCACTGGTTCATGATTTGAGCGTTATGTCGTAATCTCACACAGTGGTAGCAGCTTACCTCATCATAGCCACAGGTTATGTAAATCCCAGGACAAAATACTGGAAAATGTTGGGACTCAAAGGGTTGACATATCAGTGGTCCATATGTAAAGCCATAGAGAGCCCCAGCAGCAGTATTGTGGTACCTGTGTCTAAACATGCTTGAAAACAAAGGTCTACTGCTATAGCATGAGCTGTGGGAGGCACAGGGAAGGGATTATATTTTTAGGCTTGTGCTTCCCTTTACCAGAGGACGTATTATACATGAGTATGCCTTTGGGACACTAAAAAAATATGGGTATGTCAAATATTTTATGAACTAAACTTTCTAGTCCAGGTGCATACCGATGTCCTGAGAACTATTTTTTGCCAAGTTTTCAGATTGGGCCACAATTTATGTCCACAACTCTAAAGAAGAGATCAAATGCCTCACTTGAATGGGTCTCTCTCAGTTGCTACAATTTTTGTGTTTCCATTAGTATCATTTCAGTTGTGCTACAGGCAAATGATTGAAAAATTAAGATGTGAAATCTAAATGATTATTTAACAAATTTGTGCAAGAATCTGGAACCCAGTGTAACAATTTTACACCTATGATTGTCTACTGTGTCTTTAAATGATATAGGGAGCATTGATCCATCACTATTAAAAAAGAAATAAATCAAAACTATTAAAATGTACACTCAAGCATGAGCATTTTAAATACTTCGACACAATTTTGCAAAGAAAACCCCATACTTAAATGTTCTTTTTCAAATAATTAATATCATTAACTCACCGCTAAAAGGATTATTTGAATAATTTTTAGGATATATAATTAATACAGTGATTTGTATGAATACTATAGTCTTGAAAGAGTTTTAAAAGGTTCTCCTTTAAAATTGGGCTTCTATTTTTACAGTCACATCCAATAGGGCGAAATTAATTACATATGCCTTGCCCTTTATACTTTTCATGCTTATGTTACACAGAGAATAAGAGTGTATTTTGAGGCTGTTTAGAAGGAACCGTGCTGAGAGAAGTACTGTGCCTCAGCCCTCTGACAGCCACACAATGTAGTGTCATTGAGATGGAAGAATTCCAGTGGCAATTGAAATTTTATTTGTTGTTACAGCAGATAGCTTCTCACACCTTATGACTTCGGAGACAATTGCCAGCATTTTGTAGCTGCTAAATTCAGAAAAAAAGAACCAAATTTGGCTGCATTAAAAAGTATATTTAGAAAGTGTGAATGTCAAAATTTAAAATCAAAAAATATTATATACCAGTACATGCAAGATAAAGGTGGCAAAAGTAGTATTCTTACATCCTTCTTGACTTGGAAAGAGAAAAAAAAATTAAAATCAGAATTTGAAATTTTCTGTGTTATCCACACATCCCCTTTAAGATAATCTAGGGTTAGAGTGCCAATGATCCTGATGAACCAAAGTAAGCTTGTAACAAAAATATCCCTCACCTTCTTTGATTATTGCATCTTTGGTTGTTGTTCAATTAATACACTAATTTGGCAAAGAGAGAAAATTTTGAAGTATCTTTTAACACAAAAGGGAGCAAACTTAACATATTAATTCAACACAGTGTAAAAACACACTCTCTGGCCATGTCTTCCAATTAAATACCACAAAAAACAGAAATAAAAAATTATATTTGATGTGAGCAGACTTGTGTTTTTCTTCTGCTGTTAGAAAAAGTGTTTTTCAGCCAAAATGTCAGCTCATTGGTCAGATTGTATCAATACACTGCAGTAATTTTACAGATAAATATCTACTTTACATTTCCTTCCTGGCAAATTTTAAAATCGTCACCACATTTTGGAGAGTCAGAAACTCTACTATCACTGCACTTGATGACTTGTCAGCTGAAGGCTTGGATTTTTATTGCAAAACCAGGCACATACATACTTGATTGTAAAGAATTCTTTTAAGAGTTATTTATAAAATGACAGCCTCTTTCCTCTCTCATTTCCCTCTGGAAAACTTTGCATACACAAATTCGATCTTTTGTCTGCCAGATTTTCAAACATCTCCTGAATCTTTGCAATGTCAGATTGATTCTGTCGCTGAGTTTGAGATGAAGTTAGATGCTTCTTTTTAGCTTTGTTTCACTATTCTATCTCCAAGTCCTTATTAAAAACACCTTACATTTATCATTTGTTCCTTTAGCTGGCACAAGATATTCCCCTGGTATTTGTCACACATCTACTGTCCTTTGACGGTTTGCACACACTGGAAGGACACACAGTCATTCTGCCCTGCAGACCTGCTCCATCTGCTCCCATCAGGTTTTGCCCATACTCACCTTGGAGCACCAGTCCCACCAATGACAATCCACACCAGTGAACACTATCAGACTGCTCTCATTTTGAAGCCCCTTGCTCCAGTGAAAGCGCTCTACCACACCAACAATTCTATTCCTTAACTGTGGAACTGAGGTGGACACTTGGGTGATAAATAGCAATGGATTGCTTGGTGTTTCGAGGATCATCAGAAATAAGCTGCACAATTGCCATGTTGTAGTTGCTTTAACTGGAGATGATAAGCACAACACAAAATATCTCCAAGTCTGGAGGAGAAGGGAATATATTCCCTTATCAGGTGACCTTGCCCCTGATAAGTCACACATGTGTTAATTACCCAATACAGCCTTGCCCCTGATGAGTCACAGCCCTATCCAAATAAAGATAAGTGTGATAAAAGGGAGTGGGTTAGCTGGTGAGGGGAGGATCATGAAGGAAGAAGAACTTTGAGGAAGAGGGAACAAGAGGATCATGAAGAAGAAGGATCCTGAGGAGAGAGAATCACTGCTGTGAGTCTGCAGTTAGAGTCTGTTGTTGGAACCTGCAGCTGTAGTCTAGCTGGGGGAAAGCCTGCAGTCAGAGTCAGCAAACTAATATCTGCAGTCATAGTTTAGCAGGAAAAAAACAACAGTCAGAGGCTGCAAGGGAACCTACAGCAGGAACTTGCTGCAGCCAGAGTCCGTGAATAGTTGGAGTCAGGATGGTTGAGCTGTAAAGAGGAATAAGCCAGGACCTTTTTCATTCTGTGATTTACAAGAAGTCTGTGTCTCAGCTCATTTCTACCCTCTAACAAGAGGGCTGCTGCAACACAAGCCTATCAGTAGTTAGACTAAGCTGACTTTTTCTTGGAGCAGAAGAAATTAATTATCTTAATGCAGTTCATTCAGTCTCTATCACCAAAAATCCTGATACAGACATTGGCCAGACAAAGGCAGAACTAGCCACAGGCCTTTTGTCAAGTTATGAGTTTCCAGGTACTGTTTCCACCTGCATGGAGCCTTCCACCTGTCATTTGCAGCAGGGATTTTTTTTGTTTGTTTAATACACTATATCAGGGAACTTAGAAGAAATTACTGGATGTGCCCAGCACCAGGTAGGGAGCTGGGAGCTGCCCCTCCATGTTTATAGTGGTATCACATAACGCAAATAGTTTCTTTGGTAACTGCAAAATCTCCAGTGACTGTTGCAGATGTAAGGCAGAATACAAGCACCAGCCAAAATGAAAACCCACTAAGTATCTGTTGCCTTGATTTCAAGGTTTGCCACAATTTGCAAAACAAAATTATGGCACTGATAATCGCATCCATCCTTTGAGACTTTTACTGCTTTTGCACACCTATCTGCTTCCAGCTGACTTGACAGCTCGCCTAATTTATGAGGCAGTTGCATCCATGTTTCTACTCATTCCATGTTAGGGATTCAGCTCACTCATCTCAATCCCCCCTGCCAGATCTCCTTAAGAATCAAAATTCAGGTGTAATGCTGGAGTCCAGGGCATTCCTCTGGACACCCTGGAAGGTCACAGACCTTGGTAGAGAGGACTGGGACCCAAACAAGAGGGTTTGAATCCTGGCCGGGGGGGTGTGGAGCCAGTCGAGGGAGATTGCCTGGCACAGACCCCAGGAGGACACTGCCTTTGACTTCAGTCCATGGGAACGGCTTCCAACATGGAGAGAACAATTACAAACCACAAAGGTGTGAAGACAGTAGTGTAGTGTATCACCGGGTGGAAAATTTGTAGTTTTGGGTTTTTAGAATATAGGTACAGGGGCGACAAGATGGAGGATTTAGGGTGGTGTCCTGGCTTCTTCTTCTTCTCTCCTGGCATCCGTCTTCTGATGTGACGATGGCATAAAGTAGTTTAAGGGGATTGGGTGAAAATAGAGATGACTGTGTTAGTATAGGTGATAGGTGTTGGTGCATACCTGTAAATAATAGACACGTAATTATCTGTATAAAGAGGCTGCGACCTTCCATCAGGAGGGGAGTCGTCCTGTGTCTGAGCAGCAGAACACCTCAGCCAGGCACAGAGAACATTGTAAGATAAGAATCAATAAACAATGAGAGAAACCAAGAAAAAAACAAGACCTTGAAGGCTCCATTTCATTCTCAGGTCTGGCTCAGGGCCATAAAGGCAAAAGACTCTCTCGAACCACCACCTGAATCTCAGGTGAGCAAAAAGAACCCAAACCTGAGAGTGTAAGATATGGACATCTCTGTATTTCAAATTGGAGCTTGAAGCGGAGATTTAAAAACAAGTAAAGGACAGTTAAATCAAAAATTTACTGAAGAAGGAAAGATTTACTATTCTGAGAAAAGTATTGGAGTGCTGATAGTCAGTGGTGGGTAGTAGGGAAAAATTCCACAGAAAAGCTTTATTATAACATCTCTAATTGAATGTAGAAAGCTATGCTGGTTTTCCATTGCAAAGACTTAAATACAGTCTAGTTACAAATAATATGAGAGTGCTCATTAGGACCAAAGAGACCTGTGAAACTACTTCTGCTCTCACTCTAAGGAGCTGAAATGTACCAGGTTTTAACTTTATTGTGAATGAGCAGTGATATTAATTTACTCATGTCACACTTCATTGCAGTGTAACAGTGGTTTGGAAAGAGAGAAAAAAGTTTTCATGAGAATTGTGATAAAGAGAAATATTCCCTTCAAAAATAGTCCCTTGATTTTTTCCTGCATTTAAGCCTTCTCTCAGGACTTCAGCCTCTTACATGTAGTTTATACTTTACAGCTGACTCAAATTATCCTCGGGGCTCAGAGCATATTGAAGGTGCCTCTAATATTGACAAGATTCCATTTTAAATTTTATTAATTATGTTGGTAGTTTGTCTATCACTGAAATAACTGAAGATTTCAACTTGACATGCATTTCTTTGCACCAAGATATAATGCACTCATTATATGAATCAATTTACTTCTGCTGTATTTCTTCCTAAAATAAAAGTATGTAATGTGTAATCTGTCTCTGTCTTTGCTTTAAATATGGATGGACCACTTGACTGAAAACTGTCTTGGGATACCTGAGAAGTGAATAAAAATAATTCTATTAATTTTCACTGACTAAAAACTAATTCATAAGATTCTTCTCCTACCTACTATCCATATTTACATGATGTATATAATGATATATTCATTTTTTGTGACAATTAATGCAACTAAACCAGAATTTAAAATTACGTGGAATGAAAAAGAAAGTTTGAAAGCAGAGGATTACTTTTTAGCAGTTTCTTGTCAGGTCTCAATTGAATAGCTCAAACCTAAACACCCTAAAGGGATTTAGAGTTTAGTGACCTTTGTATTGCTTCTAACCTTAATTCAGAAAGACAGCGCTTAGTGTTTCAATAAAAATGCAGGTTTCAATGCCCTGCAACTGAGGCCTTATTTCTATACTTGACCTCTCAGGAAATATGAGAGAATTAGCAGTGGGAACAGACAGTGGAAGCCCCTAGAAAGAAGCAAATAACACAATTTCTTTAAAATTATTAAAGTCGGATTGTCATAAAATGCAGTCTTATAATGCAGTGGGAAATATCTACAGGAAATTTAATAACAGGGAGAAAAGTGAATTAATTTTGGAGGTAAGTTGCTATATCCTCCATCTGCACTGCCATTAGAGAAAACCATTGTGAGATTTTTTTTCTAGAAGCACCTCATTCCCAGAAGTTCAGGGAACACTTTCTAGGAAAGGGAATTTGATAGTGTCAGTAAAAGGTGAATGGTTTACAGTGCCATTAAGAGTGTCTGAATGTCACTTCTAAAGTCAACCCTTTTGTATCCTGAATTAAACTCTTAATTTTTATTCCACCGGTGATTTCTTATGATTTTTTTTCTAGTAGCATAAGATAACAGCTTGAGTTATAAGAAATTAATTTCTCATGTGTTAGTGACAGCCAGATGTTCAGTCCTAGGCAAGTAGAAGAAAGAAAAGCAATGGCAGATATGAAAAAAGAGATTTCCTCAGAACTTCAAGTACCTGATCCTTCTTGTTCTGCTAAGTATACCCATACCTATGTGTAGAAACTTTTATCATATATCAGGCAAAAAGAATAAGAAATACTTAATGTCACATTCACTAAAATATACTAGAAATGTATTTGAGCCTGGAAACTTTGAAAGAGTGACTGCTTTTTGAGTAGGCAAGATTAAGAGAGAGATAAAAATTTTAGTTATCTGTTTCCTACAAATATTATCAGAACTGCATTTTTTGAACAGAGAATGGTTGATCTATAATTTTTATTGAAACTATAGCTTCAAGTCTGTAAGGACTTTGACCTTATAACTCAAAGGAACAATCTAAAGGAAAGATAAAACATGAAAAATAAGAATGAATATTTTGCCATGAATAAGCCAAATATCTCTACTAGGTCTTGTCAGTGCTCCAAACTGAGAATATTTCAGTACTGAACATTTCTGCTGTGATCAAAGTTGTGCATGTTTTTTATTTGCTGCTCAAGACTACAATATTGTAGATATGTCAGTATCTTAAATGTCTGCATTCACTCACATTGAGAAAGGGATTGTATTGCTCACTATTTTTTCTCCCTGCCAACTCATTCCAGAGTGCGCTGGTACAAAGAGTTTGTTTGTGGAGATGGAGTTTTGTCAAAGTGGTCGTTAACGCCCATCGTTGTGTACTCACTGGCCTATAGACCAGCTAGAGAAAAAAAGGAAAGGATTTCCAACCTCGTCTCACAGATACGCAGTACAGCCAATGATCAAGCCCTTTTTAAAAAATCAGCCAATATTAGATATATTAAAGATCCTCAGTGAATGGGAAATCTGAGAAAAAAACAAGCATTAGTCACTTTATTTCTCATTTTTGAGCCATAGTAAGACAAACTGTAACTTAGAGTGGTAATGCCCAAGAAGGAAGTTCAGTACTATGGAACAATGAGAGGTACCTTGATATTGAGGGGTCCTTGTCAATCCCATAACAGAAGGAAGCTACTCAATTTTAAAAAGATTGGTATTGCCTGACCGTCCATTTAGAGTCAGGATCAGGATCCAGGGAGTGCTACAGGAGCCTCAGAAGGGAAGATTTTTCTCCTCAGCAATCTAACTAGGCATTGTTAAAGAAGTATATATAAAGTCTTTCCAAGTATGGAATTTATGATTGAAAGCCCAGTCCTGAAGATGGCTAAAAATCCTTAGTGAGATGCCTAGCAACTCTGTTTCTGTCGCATACTAATCTGGAGATTTGTAATAGCTAATAATAACACTCTAAATGCATTTGACACTCTTATAAGATACCCCAAAATGGTGCTTTTCTCGCTTCCAGTGGACCCTCCCATGGGCACTAGGATAGCCAAGATCAATCACATGCCTGCCATTCTCTGTCTGTCTCTGTCCCCAGAACACCTCAAGACTGCTGCAAAGTCTGCAAAGAGCCTTTCTATTTTCCTCAGTTTCTGAGTCACAGGGCCTGGAGTTTTCGTAGCCCTTATACATCATTTACCTCAATTTTTATATCAGGATTGGGGAAACAAAGTGGAGGTTAGCTCATGTCAAATAGCCAAGATTTAATATTCTTCTCCTTAGGTTGTTGTTTTGTTTGTGATTTTTTTCTTTTTTCATTTAATAGATAAATTAAAGAATATTCACAGAGTGAAATATGCCATTTTTGTCAACATTTCTTATATTTGATTAGTACAGTGTTATTTTCTGTATTTTCAATATACATAATTAAGACTATATAAAACCAAATAAAATATCAGATAAAATAGATATAAATCTTGCAAAGGTACAAAATATCTAAATAATAATACATAAAATAAATTTTAAAAGTTCTAGAAAAGTTCTTTAAATTAAAATAGGGAAAAAAGTCAAATATTATTAATCAATGGCATGCAACAGGGAGTTTGATTATCACATGATGATAATTCCTGCAACCCTTCCCAGCAGTATTCAATCCAAGTTATAAATAACATCATAGTAAATGCAAGACTGAGTTGCACATTCATTTTCCATGTTCTCACTGTGAAGATCTTAAGGGATGCATTCTGGACAATGTCCATTAATGTGCAGCCTGTCTTGCAAAATTAGCAGAATTCCAGATAGGAATCTTAACAATAGATTTTAGAGAGGAAAAACATTCCTAATTTTTTTAACAGATCTTGAAATAAAAGAAATTATTACGGAAAATCTTACACTTTCTTTCATATACAGAGCGTAAAAATGTATTTTAACTACTGAATCATGTCTCTGAGAATACCAGAACTGTAATAATAGTCATTATATTCCCATTAGTGTTTATATTTTGTATCTGAATTACAGAACATTTTGTGACAGATGGAAAGAATACAGATTAAAAATGTGTAACCCACCATGCTGTCTGTAAGATTTGGGAATTCTTGAATCAAGAAAAAATTAAAAGCTTTTAATCAATTTACAAAAACTGATAGAAATAGATAAAGGTTATTAATACCTGAAGGAAATAGGAAACATGTTCTGTCAAATAAGCAGATTTCAGAGAGGGTTTTGTACACAAACTGTACTTTGGTAGTTTTCACCAGTGTATATTTTCACCCTCAGTTTCAAACTAATTTAAATAATAAGGTAAGGAAGACATAAATACATTCTGTGAAGGCATCATTACAAACAGAAACTCCTTAGAGGCCCAGCACACCATGTGTGATCATACCTGACATATTCTTATTAATATACAGTTTCAGTATATTTCAGAGGCAATGTGTGACAGGGTCCAGTGGTCCTGTTATAATCTTTCAACTGGCGCCTTAGGCATGGAGATGTGAAAGGTAGCCCCACTTGGTTGTCTAAAGTTTCTTCTTTCAGCAAAGACGTCAGAAGAGACTACTTTTTCCAGTTATAAAATTATAATTTAGATCCAGAATAAAATTACACTCCAAACAAAAGTCCAGTCAGAAAAAAAAGTGCATCTACATAGCTGTATGCAACTGATGAAGACATTTCTCAGGAGCTGAGCTTTGATGATCCTTCTGGGTCACTTCTAACTCAGGATATTCCTTGACTTAGGATTTTTATATTCCCTGTCAATATATAACACTCAATGTTCATTATTAACAAAAATGAAAGCATACAAAGTACACAAACCTTGGCCATGCTTTATATATCTGTTATAGGTTGCTCTTTGTTTGTGGTTCTTAGAGCTCTGTGTCATCAAATAACCTTATTGCTGCTATTTCCAGGCATAAGAAACAAAACCACAGAGAGAAAAATACATTTACCACGATCATTAACTCAGCAACATAATTTGGAATACAAACCAGGTATCTTGGGTCTTAAGCTGCCACACCATTTCTAATTATTTCTTTGATAATTTCTATTCTATTCAAGAAACACACAATACAAATACTTTGTCATCTATGACTCAAATTATACAATAAAAAGTATGTAGCCTTGCTATTTTGTTGTTGTGCAAAGCTTCTCTTAGGATCAAATCCACTTAAAAATAATTTCCATTTCTGTTTTTTTATCAAAACACATGCTTATTTTCTGTGGTTAGTTTTAAAGAAAAGCAATTCAAAAATATTCAGAAAATAAATTGAAATAATCACACAGAAAACATAATTTCCTGTTGCAAAGACATCCACTTATCTTCAGATATTCTTTTTCTATTCTTATGCCAGATGTGAATTTGGCTCACATCCCCTTGCATACAGCCCTATTTCAACTTTAATCAAGTGATGAAGAGAGCTGTTATTTCATTAGTACATCCTTTTACTGATCATTGTGACACATTAGTCATAGATAAAATGAGTATCAGAGGCTTGCCTCAATAACTGTGTATTGTTGTTTCCACTGCAATAACAACTTTTGCCTTTCAGTCTGCAAGAATGTAATTGTACTAAATCATTTGGTCTAGTAATACTTCCATCTCTGTCTAAAGGATGTTTTATTTCAGAAGAATAAAGTTTCTTTTTGGAAGGAAAGAAGGAAGAAAGAGAGAGCAAGGAAGGAAGGAAGAAAAAAAAAAAGCAATTTTTTAAAAAATTTATTTTTAAGGGCCTCTTGATGTGAGGCAAAGATTTATTATTAAGAATCAGCCAGACACCTTCCTCCACCACTTGTGGAAAAATTGATCTAACTACTTCAAAAAACCCTATGCTACAGTTTCCATTTTCCTGCATTTGCTGACTCATTTGTGCAAATCACTAAGGACAATGGATATGAAGAACTGAGTATTTTTTTGTAATGGATTCCAGTAAGAAATGGACTTCATAGTGTGATTGGTGTTATTAATAGTCAGAATGAAAGTATTTTTATTACCAAACAGCAATTTTTGAACTATAAAAAGTAACAGCAGTTTCCAACAACAGAAAGACAAATTATACAGAACCTAATCCTTTGATGAATTACATATACCTCAGATTTTTAAAATTCACAAGTCTGCAAAATCCATCCCCTCTTCCCAGACACTTTCAGCTTCATATTATGCCAACACAGCTCATCATATAATAACAGAAGACATTTAGGTATTCACATACACTCATGATTTCACCATTTTGGAGCATGTTGACCAAGAGTTTGGGGCTCAACAGCCCCAGAGGTGACCTCTTGTCCTTCTCAAGGGTCACCTCACAGACAGTGACTCTCAGTTTCCCAGGGTGGATCTGTGACTATTCCACTGCTGTCATCTACAGAAATCAGATTCAGCATGACAATGAAAAGGTGGGCAATATTAATCCTTAAAAGGTGAGTTTAAGGAAGAAATTTTAGTAGCTGAAAGCAAAAGATTTTTTTTCTTCTTGTACAATCAATCTTGTACAGCCCAGAGACTAGTAAAAAAAAGATTGAATTTTTTTGTCCAAAATTGTATATGATCTAATCTAAGGAGTATGCCATATTCCTTCAAGAGAGAAAACAGACCTTTTAATTTTGAATCAGCATGGGGGTCTAATTGAACAGACCAATCTTTCCCTGCAATCTTTCCCCAACTCAAATTTATAAGATAAATGGATTTGTAAATAGTTGTTCATTCCACCAAGAAAAGATAGCTTTCAAGATTGCTATTAAAGAAACCTTAGACATCAATTATTACAATCTAATTGCTGCCCATTCACAATGCCATGAAGGTGTGAAAGGGTGTGCTGTTGCTTTTTACTGCAAGTGTAAAATGTGTGGAAGCATAGGGACTGAAAGAGTTATAGTGAAATTCAATAACTGTATCATTACATGTAAGCTTTGAGAAAAACAGAAACATGCAGCTCTGTTACTGACAGGTAATCGAAGTTATGGATACTTTTCACAATTTTTGTAAAAAGGAATTTTTATAAAAGTTTGGGGTTTTTTTTAAAGTATATATGTAATGCTTCTTTAAAGATGGCACAAACAACCAAAGAGAAGCCAGAAGAATGAAAAGTATTAAAAAAATCATATTTAGTCTCTTGTAAATCCTCCTGCCTCCAAAAAATCAGAGGACAGCTCTGCATTTTATTATAGGTTTCATCAGCAGATTCAGATCCAGAGCTGTGATTAAGATCTGAAAATCTTAGGCTGAAACTGAAAGATGCACTTCAGTAGCAAATATGTAGCAATTATCATGAAATTAAGTTCATTCCACATTTTAGCTAATCACCATGGAAACCTACATTCATTGGCGCCTAATTGGAAATGTTCCCGACCTGGAAAACACTGTAGGCTTAAGGCTGCATAATTTCTTATTTGAGCAATTGTACTATTCTGCATTTGTGACAGTACACCCTAACAATTTTGGCAATAATCCCAGAGAAAAATATTTTTCTGAGAAGCCTGCTTCTTGCAAGTGTTTTTCACAACCTAGTGGGACTTCTGCCCTAGGAGGTGGCTTCATCAAGCCCCTTCTACTGTTGGTGACATTTATACCTGATTACCCAGTCACAGGTGTTACAGAAGGCTGTCATCCTAGTAACTCCCAACTGAAAAGTCACAAAAACAATAATGTTATATCTTTCTGTCTGAAGAAATCTGTGGTGCTGTGAAAGCATTAAGAAAACTTCTGAAAAAAAAAAAAACCTTCTTCAGGGATTACTTAGCTTGTTGTAACACAGCAGAGAGGAAAGAGTAACTACAGACTGGCCAAAATACTCTATTTAAAGAAAATTTTAGCTAAGAGTCATGCCACTAGACTGACCTCCAAGGTACTGCTACATTACAGAGGTACTGGTGTCAGAGCTAGCTGTTTATAAATCAGCTCTGGTTCATCTGCAACCGCACTATTTGATTACCATGCAAGTGCTTCCCAAATGCTAACAAAAGCATTTTTAAATGCATTTCTTTCATATATTACTGCCTTCAAGAAGTAAACATTAATCCTTGCTAAGCAGTTAGGAAAAGGGCACAAAGTACTTCAAACTATCGGAAATCTGGGCTTTTTTTCTTTTTATAACTAGAAAGATTTACCAAACTAAATTCTATTTTCTGTTAGAAAATTAATTAAATGATGAGTCAAAAGAACATATTCCTCAAAATTACAACTCAGAATTACAAAACTGAAATTATATGTGATTGTGAATGAAAGCCATGAGCTTCTGATGGAGCATAGTATATTTATCTGTTTTTAAAACATGTCTTCAAGTAAATAAATTAAGAAATACACAATTCTTTTTCATTTTCATGGGGCTAAGACTTGGTCTTGCATATTGGCTGGATATTGTGCAATGAAGACATTGGTTTGGATTTTCTCTGTGTACAATCTGCTTTCTGTATTTAGTGGGGAGCATGGAGAAACAACTGTTTCAGCATTAGTGAAAGGCTTTTTTGGATGAGCTATAACAAAGGTGTGGAAGCACAAAAACCATAACTTTACTCTTTCTATTCTTCAGCTCCTGGTTTAGACTTCACCTCT
Organism: Sylvia atricapilla; assembly: GCF_009819655.1. Taxonomy (NCBI): domain Eukaryota; kingdom Metazoa; phylum Chordata; class Aves; order Passeriformes; family Sylviidae; genus Sylvia; species Sylvia atricapilla. Next base: position 51,400,405 of record NC_089142.1, read on the forward strand.
GGATCTCATCACATTCATCCTACTCACTGCTGTCTGTATTTCATGCTCCTGAGCTGCTGAATGTGTACTCCTGTTTTTGCTATGCATGCTGCTTGCCACAGAGAGTCCCAATATCATCAGGTTATTTGCAGTAGACATTTAATTCTCTCTTTTTCCTACAGTGAAAATTTTCTCAAGTTCATGTTCAGTCTTTGGTGGTTTTGCCTACTGGTGGTGCTGCTGCCTCAGGTTAGATGTGGCCAAGTCCTGGGTATCCAATCCCTGAGATGCAGTGCAGCCTCTTCTGTGTTAAAGGCTGCTGCAAAAACCTATTCTCATCTCTTATCCCTTCCATTAATGACTGCTACCCCCTGATGTCACTCTTGACCTGTTTTTTACCCTATCCCTTTCTCTTTCTCAAGGAATAATCAGCATATAATCCCATCTGAATTCTCTCCAGTCACTCTGTCAGCATGAGTTGATAAAATGGGGAGCCCATTTTCCTGTTAAGAAATAATGATGTGAGGTGACATAGAATAACTTCTATGTCCTGGCGATGTCCACTCCCAGCTACTGCAAAGGGTTTTCCATTGTCATATGAAATGTTAATGCTCTTTTTCCAAGAAGTGTTCATTGAAATGCCCATTGCACTACACTCTCTATCTTGTTTGCTAAATTTGAGTTTTCATCAGGGTTTTGCTGCCTCAAAGCTAAAAGACCAAATATTTGTTACTTGTTCTTTCAGGGAAGCAGCTTCCTGTTGACTGTTAAAATCTTGTATTCGAGACATGTTTAATTGATATAAGTGCTTCACATATCTGTTAGAGTGACTTTAAAACCTTCCAAACCTTCAGAACAATTCCTATGAAACATCGTGGTCTGGCACATTAATTTCTCTGGCATTTAGAAAACCTTTAAATTTTGTTTTAACAATCATTTAAGTTTTGCTACATCTGAAAAGTGAGTTTGGGAGCATAAGTCTTCTCTTGCTCTTCTCTTGAAAGCCTTACGAATGACCAGTTTCAGATACCTAAATGTATCCATTCATTTTATTAATGTATCTCTCTCTGAATAGAGTTCTTTTTCTCCTGAAAATATTTGGCAAACTTTGAAGTTTCCTGTTATCCTAACATTTAAGAGCATTCAGAGTACTGTTAACTTTTGCCACAGTATTCTCCCCAAGTCTTCTTATTGCCCTCAAATCAGCCATTTCACTCTTGTAAACACTTACATGATGAATAAATACACATGTATTGCAGCTGCATTACAAAATGTGCATTTTTCGAGTTCATGGTTTTAATTCTTGTTCTCTATAATCTATTCCCATAAATGGAACTCCAGAATGTAAATTAGAGCACATATATTTTAATTCTGATTGCTCTCTTAATATTTACATAACTGTATCTTTTTTTCTGTATGCTTACTGTTACTCTGTTAGGATGGCAAAGTGAAATCTGGAAAATAGGCGGTTTTTTGCACTTCAGCTGTGTAGAAAATGAATGTAAGAAATTAAAATTAGAATTCATGAAATCAAAAAGCAAAAAAAAAATTCACTTACTGTAAAAACAATAATAAATATTTCTTATTGATGATGTTCATTGTTAACAGCAGAGTAATAGGCTTTTTTGTTTTGTTTTGTTAGTTTATATAGAAGACAAGTAAATAAATGGCTGGTTTCTAAAAAATATTTGTGATTGTCAATTCTTTCCCAGAAATGCAATGATTAAGAGACTCTCCCATAATGTATGAGATAAAGATTTTAAGTGATTTAAACAGCAAAGGGCAGACTGGGATAACCGGGAATAACACAGAAAGTTTTCAATTTTCATGTTCTATGTAATAGGATCAAGTACTTTAATATTCATCTGACTGTGAGCAGAATGACCAGAACTTGCCCTTCTTATTTTAAAAGCCATCAGAAATATTCAGGTTACATCATTCACCATCTTGGAATTTTCTTCCCCTTGAAATAGGCTGAGCAAGAACTTGCTTTGGAGACCCTTTTTTTCCTGCTGGGAGCAGCTTCTAGAGGTTATCTGCAAATGGGAAGGCTTCTCATTGAAATTCACTTTTTGAGACTAAATACACCATTAAAATGCAACTGAAAAGTTAATTGAGTCAGAAATAATACTTATGAAAGGCAGCAGCCCCATGTGTTCCAGAGTATATCCTTCGTTATACATTTTTCTGGTGTTTAATCTGAGTGTTTGTTTTAGGAATGGTGTTCCCAGTTTAGTGTTCCCACAGAAACATTCCAAACCGTGTGCCATTTGTTCATTCTGTCATTATTCTCGCCCTGCAGCTGCAAGAGAGAAGAATTGAAGACACAAAAGGTAGAGATTATGGGTTGAGATTAGAAAAATTTACTAGAAACAATAGAGAAACAAAAACCAAACAGCAACAACAGCAATATTAATAAAAGGGTGTAGAAAAAAAGTACAGCATTCTCCTTGCAAATATTCTGTCACTTAGTCAGAATTCTGCAGATATTCAAGGGTATACTTGCAAACTATTGGAGAGAATAGCCCTGCAAAAGCTGGCCTGTTTTCTCCCACCTTTCATGCCACTCATGGCTATCCTCCCTCAGGGCAATCTCTGAATTACCTTTCTGGAAGTCTCTGTTCTGAATCTAAACTTAGAGTTGACTGTACTGACCCTAAACCTGGTTGAGACCATACTGAAAATAGGTAGCACACATGGCAACAGTGTGCTTTACTCAACATCCAAAGGAAATTCAGAATTCCCAAAAGCTGCTGTAACAGGTCTAAAGGAGAAAAAGGGTGGGAAAAACTGGGCAAAATCATTCTCCCCTGTTTTCTCCATAGACTGGGTATAGTTATTAATAGATGTCAAAAGGTAGTGCCCAACGGGTAGGTGAGCAACACTGAATGCACATCCCAAATGACCCTCACTGGCCTTGATGTTCTCATGTCATAAGCTGACATGACATAGTACAATGTAGTAGAGCAACAGACCAACCCTGATCCCTCTCTCTCTCTGAAAAAGAGCATGGCTTTGGTCCCCTGCTGCATATATGGAAACAAATACAGGGTTATGTACCACAACCATGTGAACTGTCTGAGCAACATTATGACCAGTGTCTCTGGTCATAACACAACAAATGCTTAGGCCAAATATTTTTCTAGCCCTCTCACTGAGCAAACCTGTAGTTATCTCAACACTAAATGCCCCACACTGGGTGCCAAATAAGGCTGTCATGGATTAGGAGTGGTACTCCCAATTTAATCTACCCAGTAAACACTCCAAACCATACGCCGTTTGCTCTCCCCCCTCTCCATCCTGGTCCCCCTGTGGCAGGATGGAGAGGACAATTGAAAGCACAAAAGGTAAAGGTCATGGGTTGAGATAAGAACAATTTACTGGAAACAGCGATGAAATGAGAAACAAATTGCAACAGCAACAATATTAATGAAAGTGTGTACAAGAAAGGAGAAAAACTCACACACAAAGAAAGCTCACTACTGAAAACCTGCAACACCTGAACTACTGCCACACTACCCTTGACCTGAAAACAATAATGAGATGAGGTGACACAGAATAACTTCTGTGTCCTGGCCATGCCCACTCCTGGCTACTGCAAAAATTAACCCTGTTTTGTCCGGAACCAGGACACGGAGGATAACTGATTTATGTTAGATGTGTGTCTTCAAATAATGAAACTTTCCTGAAATCACAATTTTAATTGCAGAAATTGGTTCTGGGGAGAAAAAGTTGATGTGTGTACAACATACCTGTTCATCTAGCTATGTCTTCTATGGTGGACAAAGAAATGCAGACAGTAGGATTGAAATCAATGTATTTTTTTTAAGAGAGGAATTAATTTTAAATCTAACGAGGAAGAGACAAGAGAAGAGACATATTAATAGAATTCTGAAAGCAAAGACGAGATGGCAATCTGAAAATCTTAAAATAGCTATTTCATAAGGTTAATTTATATCCATCCTGTTATTAAAGTCATTTAATGGCTTTTTTTCTAAAAATATGTTTAGGAACTTGGACAGTACAAGGGAAAGTGTTAATAGAAAACTTAGAAAAATACAGTGCATTAATTCAGATGGAATAGGTTGGCTGGACTTTAAGAAGTTGTTCTCATAACACTTGCTTTATAATAAATACTGTGAACATCTAAGTAGAGTTCAGAATTCGAGTGTCATGATAATGAATATTATCCACAATCTTTTAAACTTTTATTAAACATAGAGAAATAACCAGAGAAAGCAGTCAAGCTTTATGACATATAAAGAAATAAATAAGGCTCATTTTAAACAACATTTTTTGTATTAGTCTCCTCTTTTGCTCTAAAGCATTTAGAAATTGTCTTATATCATAACTTCTGGATGGTAGTAGCTGTCCATTTGGAATCGAGAAAAAAAAAGGAAGAGCAGTTTAAAATGAGGTTGTTGTTGCAGTCTGTGTCCTTTAGAGAAAAAGAGGATAAACCAAAGCAAAGGGAAGATAAAAACTGCAGAAAAAAAATTAGATTATAACTAGTTTTTAAACTATGATGAAAGGCATGCTTTCTTTTTGGCTAATCTGAAGAGGACACAGACACATACCTGCTTTGGATGTGCATAATCCACAGCAAGACTCAAGTCCCAAAATTGGATTTCCTTTACCTGTTTGGTTTTGGGAAAGTGTCTGAGGATATGTAAGTTTATTTGCCCATAATGAGAAGTGGTACAGTGGCCTGGACAGAGGTCATGTTGCTCTAATCCACCCTTCAAAAAGTTGACGTGGGCCTTCTGTAACAGGAAGGCTTCCCAAAATCATTAGCACACTTGGATACACAGAGAGCTGGGAGGTTGCCTTAGCTAATTCATAATGTTCATCCCCCCCACCAGACAGATGTCCTTTTCTGTTCACAGCTGTGCTGCCTGAAGAAGTTCATTTTGTCAGCCAGAAAAGGATGAGGTATTTGCTCACTAGATGGTCTCTGTGTGAGGTTAATAAAACCGCCATCACCAGCAGGATATTTCTTAAGCAGTGTCTATAAGATGAAGTTGTAGCTGGCAAAACCAGGCTCTTTTTAATACAGAAGACCAAAAGAGAAAGGAAAAAAAAAAAAAAAAAAAAAGCAGAAAAAGAAAATGGAGATAAACATGTGAGGGAAGAGGTGGTAGTATTAATGCTTTAGCTCTTACTGTGAAGATGGCATTTGCACTTAGCTGTCTTCATCTGACATGGTATGTTCAGGGCATTTTTCACAATTCATTCTGAAAGTTTCAGGTACTACAGTGGAAGCCCGAAGAATATGGATGTGGGACCCAGGGGAGTGGATGTCACTTCTTTCACTAAGGAAACATGGTGTGTTGTTGGGGTTATCCTGTTCACTTTTTTTTTTTTCCCTTGTTGTTTTTGTTTTTGTTTTTGTTTTTGTTTTGTTTTTGTTTTGTTTTGTAAAATTCCACCAAATGCAGTATTTTTTTTTTTTTTGTCCCACACTTGTCAGACTCTTCTGTGTCAGACAGGAATTTGGCACAGTTCTTTGTGGATAGTTTTGTTTGTATTTTTGTTTGTTCATTTCTGGGTTTTGGTTGGATTTTGTTTGTTTGTTGAGGAAAAGAACAGCTTGACACAGCCAGTATAATAATGGCTTGAAAATCTCTGTATAAGGTGAATTTAGAAAGCATAGTAAACCAATTGCAAAAATTGCACTGACAAACCAAACTCATTAATTGAAGAACATGTGTCAGAAGATAATTGTAATGAGGTTAAATAGTTCTGACAAAAGTGAATCCTTTTGTCATATGACATGACTTAGGAAGAAAATGTCAATCCACATTATGTTCTGTGGCTGTAATATTATTCTTCATAGACTCAAACATGTTCAAGTGAGCTATATCAGAAGTTGCATAGTACTGATCTTTTTACCCCTGAGACTATTGCAAATGTCTATCATTAAGGCAGCTACAGCTAGCCAGTCAATGTCAATCAAAGCTTGTGAGGCATTTTAAAAATTAGTCCCTACTGATATATAATGATATATGAATTAAAAGCAAGAGACAGAGCTGTTTTTAATTTTAACAGCTAAGCTTCCAATTAGCCTATTTAGCTACTTTTATTGTATGTGCCAGGTGTATGCCATGCATATGTTATTACTCAGTTAACTTTAATTAAATAACGCAAATGCTGGAAGGACCTAACATTAAATCAGAAATTTTTCAGTTGTTCAAAAAATGCAATATGTATGGAGGTAGAAGGAAAACAACATTTCTTACTTCATTTTTAACTCCATTTTATCTTCATCATTCGCTTCACATTTCTTCATAAACACACACACACACACAGACTTAAGTTATAACCAAGGCCTTTCTGACAATACTTAAGGGCTAAATTTGGAGATTTAAAAAGAAATTCTTTGGTAGAGAAAATCCAGAACAGAAATGCCTATCTCACTCCTGTAGGCTAGTTGAAATCTCATTATGATAATTGATTTGCTCCCACATTTTACCAGAGAAGCTGAAGTGAGAAGCTAATTCACACTTTTCAAACAATTCATTGGGGATACTGTCACATTCCTGTAGTAAACCTAGCTGAAAGTGTACTTCTTTCAGGTGTGTTTGCATACCCCAAAACAAAAACACGTGGTCAATTTCCTCTTTAGGATATTTGACAGGGGACAATGGAGCAGAAGAGAAGGTGGATTGACATTCTCACAACTGTACTGCAGCTTCTCTATTCCCTGTCTAGGCATCCCCCAAAGCATAAAACATCAACTCAGCAGCTGGCTGATAAGCTGCAAGAGCAGAAAATTGATGCTGTGTCAGGATCTCCTTTGCTCTAGTTAGATTAGAAAATGTTATCTATTTTAATTATTCTTTATTGCCGCAGATTTTAAGTAGGGAAGTATCTCAATTTATCTCAATTTCTAAAATGCATCTCTTTCATGTATAATATTCTCTATCAGAACAGTAATGCTACTACGATTATTCTGGCGTTATTTTCATGCTACATGGTGATTTTTGCATATCACATTTAAAATATTTTAGACATTGATTTGTCATTTGTCATTTGTTTGACCTATTGTACTCAGAGAGTATGATAGTTTAATTAATTATCTCTTAGATGTTCATTCATTTTCAAGTAAGATGATACCACGAAGAATAAGACCATTTTCAAGGAACAGGAATGAAGAAAACTTTTAAAAAATAGAAGGAAATTACATATTTAACATAATATGTTGAGTGATAAGAAAAATCTGTTAGAGTGCAGAAGAATAATCACAAGTAAAAGAAGGAATTGTTAGAAAAACTCTTTTTTAGAAGACTTCCATTCCAAAGCTTCTTGCCACATATTGTTTCAAATCTTCAAAAACAGTCAAGGGATTTACACATTTAAGTCCCTCTGGAAGTGTCTTTGAAAGTCCTCCCTAGAAGAACAGCCTGGAAGGAATTTTGTGCAAGGAGTAATTAGGAGCTATGGTCTACCTGCAAGCTGAGCAAATGCAGAATAACACCATCTGTGTAGCAACTCTCATTCTGCATAGGAGTTAGTCTCATAATGTCACCTTTCTTCACTTATTAATCTGATTGTCCTCATTCCACACTTTACCTACCCTTGTGTATTCTCCATCTACAGAGAGAAAACTTGGACTCAAATGATTGCATTTTTTAATTATTCCCAAAGAAACTCTATTAAATGAGAATTAAGCTGTTTACTAACTCTTCATGAAGTGACATTACTTGTTTCATTGTAATACCCTGCCACCAGTTCCTCACATAAAGCTGAATGTTTTATGAATGTGGTGGAGCACAGGTGCTACAGCAGACAAACTGACTAGAAAAGGCATAAATAAAGGCAAGTAAGAGGATTCACAGGGATTTCTAAAGCCATGGGACCCTACACAGTAATAAGTAGAACAAAAGGAGACAAAAGAATCAATGTGAGTCAAACTCTTTTGGGGAGGGTGCTCTAAAAAGTTTTACAGCTGTGATCCACCATCACTTTAGAGAACTCTGTACTGTTATTAAAATAAGAACAAAATTCCCGAAAGACTTTACAGGAGATCTTTCTTTTCCACATTTAAATTAAGAAAAAATGCCAAGAGTCTGATAAATCAAGAGTCTGATAAGAGAGTTAATTGTTCTCTCACAGGGTAAATACAAGAAAGGAGTAAAAGTGATTTTGTGTACAATGAAGGACAGGGCTGACATAAAACAAATTATTGTACATTGGTGAGGAATTAATTCAGGCTGGAAATTAGAAGCCATCTAACAATCCTGAGAAGCTGGGTTCCAAAAGGCTCGGCCTGTAACCCAGAAAAAGAATCCATTTTATGCTGGAACATGAGAAATTTATGATGGCAGTTGCATGATAGTTACATATCCTGGGAAGTAATTTGAAAGTGGGAAAAAAACAAACCAAACCAAGACCAAACGTCTCCTGTCAGTTGACCTGCTACTGATCATTACACACTTAAACTTTAAGCAGTAATTATCTTCTCACTACACATGTGGACACTGCAAAGGAGAATCTGAATCAAATGAAGCTCACAGGGTAGAAATAATAACAGAATAACATTGAGGTTTAAAGAGTGAAAAGATTAACTTATGACAGTGTCTGCCATAGAAAATTTCAGTAAACAAGTAAGTTCAGAATCAGTGAGATGAGGCTCATTTATGACCAACTCATTAGGTAGAAATGACCCAAGTGTGTTATTTCTGAAAGAGGGAAAATTAGGGAAAAAATTGGAAATAGCTTCTTGGAAAAAATGAGAATTTAGAGTTCACTCAAGACAAACATTTTCTCTCTGTGTCTCTCTCTTTTTTTTTCCTTTTCTTTTTTTTTTCTCCTAAACAAAATAGTCCCATTTAACTCCTTACTTTGCAAGTAAAACATTATCCTAGATGTTGCTCAAGATCGGATTTACATAAAAACATTGGTGCAGTAGAATTCATTAGAGCCAAATAACAAGAACCACATAACAAGAAATACCTCTTTGAAAATTAATGTTTTAGTGTGCCTTTACTATTTCTTTTATGAATCTAATGCCTTAGAAGCATGTAGAAGGAAGAGATTATTATCCCGTGACTATGTCGTGTTTGATTCATATTATCTCTTAATTAGATTAATATATGCTCTAACATAGACACTTATAAAAACAATTGATTGGTAAAACAAGGCTATCAAGGATATAAACATTCCAGTCATCTTGATGCAACTCAGAGATCTCTGCTAATGAATGACTAGAACAAAAGTCTGGATTCAGCTCACACTCTATGAAAATAACTTCTTAGAAATTGGGCTATATAGTAATTTATAGTTAGTTTGTAGGCTTACAAACCTAGCTAAAACTATAAAACAAAGATTAAAAGGAATACCCTGCAAGTGTACAGGTTTCTCGGTCTCATTTCCAGACTCAAATATCTAAGCAAAGTTTCCATTTATGCAAAACAAATATAAGTAAATTAATAAGAACTGTCCCGGAACACGATCCACAGATGGCTGGAGACAGTTTCTTCTTTGGAATCATGGTCTTCACGATAGGCATTTGACTTAAATTCAAATGCATACCTTTGAAATATGCAGCGCCACTGTCTCTGAGATAGAAGGATGTACATGTACTTGATTAAGTACATTATACTAACAATAATGTACATAAGCAGGATATCTTCCAAAACCATGACATGGAGTGTCACTTCTTTGAAAATTTTTATTCCTCTCTTCCTAAGGCATATTTGAACTGTCTGAATATTAGTGAGAAAACTATTCAATTACACTGAGAATCTGAGGGAAAACAAGTGGTTTTCCTCTGTATGTAGAGGTTTCCTTCAACGAGTGGCAGTGTAATGTTAAATGAAGAATTGTCATGATATATTCCTCGTCTGGTATTTAAAATTATACTATTGTCTTCATCATCAACTCAGACTTCTATTATAAACAGCGTTTAGGAATCAAAGTCAGCCTTTGACTGAACACTTTACATTTTCACTGAAGCAGACATTAATCATATGGATTGCTGAGCCATACTTGTCATTTATGAGCTTTTCTGATATCTTCTATGCAGCCTTGACAACAATCTTAACCAGGCCCCATCTTCAGACTCTTGCAAGACTCGATCTAGAAAGATACCAGAAGACTATAACTGATAACTTATACTATCAGATGATAGCCTTGTAATGAGAATAAAAATCCAGTTTCCTCATAGACAGGTATTGTGACGTCACTCATGTTTCCTTTTCATATCAACTGTCTTAACCCAGCAAAATGTATATTTCTGAAGTTTAAGATTTTACTGGATGGCTCAACTGGCTTTATAATACACGGGAAAAAATCCATGATATTACTTGTATATTGTGCAATTGTTTCCTAATCCAGAAAGAGAGGGTTGGTATGGATGCTTCCTGTGAAAGCAGCTGGCTTCTTCAGCATCTGATTATTGTATTATATTAAGTGGCAATTCTCAATCACAATCAATACTCAATCAGAATTAAGAAAAAAAAAAGAAGAAGAAGAAAGAAAAGAAAAAAATTTAAAATAAAAAAATACTTAGGCAGCACTGAGGAAAGCGTTGTTTGTTTGGATATTCCCTGTCTCTATATTCCTCTTTTCATAATGTTTCAGCTACTGGGCTCAGCCAGAGGTATTTTATAGCACTTGATGGATAAATTGTGCCAGTATATTAAATTCTATGCTTCTACTTCTGATAAGCTCAGGTTGATGCCATGACATTTACTTTCACTTGTAAGCAGACTTAGCATGATTCATTCATATCTATTTCTTTCAGGAGCTGCTTGCTTTTCTTTTTTAATCATCAAACTGGAAGAAAAAAGGAAAATTAGGGATTATCTGGATTCAGGGTTACTATATGCTTAATATTGAAACAAATTATTTGTTGCTAGCATCAACCTATCTCTTAAGTAACTTTTGTATACTGTCCAAAGAGCACGGTCAATTTTTCTTCAGATAATTTAGTGGATCAAAGAAGCAATTACAAACAAAAAATACAATATAAGCATATAAAGCATGTAAGCATACAAAAAATAAACTTAAATTCATGATGCATTTAGACAAAGATTATTGTCCCTTTTTTCCCTCTGTTCCAGAACTACAACAAAGAGAAGAGGCTTTGTTTCTTTGGTGCACAAGTCATTATTTATGCTTATGTGACGTCAACTTGCTCTACTGTTGCAAGAATTTTCATGTTCAACTACAAAGACTTCCAAGAGGAATTGGTTGTTTTCAAGGCTAAAGCTGCAGCTGAAGAAGTTCCAACTCATTTTCTGTATTTACATTTTATTCTGTCTGGAAATGCATTTTTATAAATTTCTGGCCTTGCTGTGTTTCTTTTGAAGCCAAAAAGTTTTTACAATTGACTTCATTATGGAAAAAAGCATTCTTGTAGTTTTTAAGGGATAACTAGAAGTCATAGGATCATAGAATGACAGAACAGCCCAGCCTAGAAGAGACCTCAAAGATCATAAGGTCCAGTCTTCCACAGGAAACGGAGAGAAAGCCGAGATGAGAACAACTCCTTTCTCCTGTTAGCCTGCTTAGAATCGTTGTCTGTATTTTATATTTTATTTTATTTTATTTCTAAAATTTTACATCTAGAAAAGATCTGCAATCTTGCAGTAGATGGATAGTTATGGACATAAGAATGATGTTCACTCAGAGAAATATCTTCTATGCATATGTTCTTCTGAGACTTACTTCCATTTCTAGTGGAATCCAGCAGCCAGTAAATGTATGTAGGAGCTTTTTTGCAAGACACAGGGTAAAATCCTGCTTCTCTTAATCATCAGGTAGAACCCTTCCAAACTAAAGGACCTGACTATTAACTCTGCTTGGAAATGGAAAGCTTGGTGGGCAGAAGATTTCAACACTTAAAAGAACAAGGTATACTGATATCAGTCATCTTAGAATTCAGATGGTGCTCTTGCTGCAAAGGTTGTACTAAATTCAGAAATGGCTTTGAGCTGAGGACAAAAACCTAAAAAAAATCTGCAGAAAACTGTGGTCTAGAAAAGGGTTTTTGCTTGTGAAACTTCTCACATATTAGAAATTAAACAGATGCTTAATTAAGGCCAAGTTCCACTAATTTACAAGAATCCTTGTTAGACCAGAATCTCGTGATTTAGGAGAACAATGGTCGCCAGATTTGGCTGATTTGTACTATGAGTCAGGAAGAACAAAAAAAGAAACATTATTCCTCTTTTTCCGCAGTCACTCTCACACAGTCTCTTCCTCCCAGCTCAAGAGCATCAGCTCAAGAAGCAGCAAAAGAAAAGGAAAGCAAGCATTCATCTAAAACAAATTTCATTATGTTTTTTGGCCAAAAAGGCAGGTTAATATTTTTGGCAACTTGCATTTTTCCCTCTGCAGCTGGAATTGAGCAGCTCATAGCTGTCTGCCAAAGCAGATGCTTAATCTAGGCCACTGCCTCACAACAGCTTTTGTGAGTGTTGTTAAAAGAAGCACTTTCTAGATAAATACTGTAGAATATTAAAATTAGAGAGTTTGAATAAAAATGACAGAATTCACTTGTCCAAGTTGGAGCAGAGGAAACAGCTGGTTGCAGAATTTGGTATGGTGATAGTTTTTCTCAATTCTAATAAATACACATTATTATTTCCTCCCTAACTACCCATAAAAGAAAGATCAGCCTGGTAGTTCTAATTCTGAGGATGATCTACTGATGTAATCTAGCTTTTTTTTTTTTTTTTTTTTTTTTTTTTTCAATATTCTATTAATATGAATGCAATCATTATGTTATCTTGAATATGAGAAAAAAAATAATCACAAAGTTTTCTTGTTCACACTTCTAAGTCTTTTTTCAGACAGAGTACTGATATTATTACCTTTTTTTTCTAATAGATTTATAGTGCAGACATTATACTTTCCACTCCACTTTTTGATTTTCTATTTGCTTTCCCCTCTTTCTCTCTCTCTCCATATACACATATGCATGCATGTATAACTACGTATTCAAAAAATACTGAGAAATGTCCTTCTATTTTTGAACTGGGTGGAAATCAGTGCTTTGTATTGAGGATTTGGGACATTTATTTACTGAGATGTCTCCTCCGAAAGCACTTACATTATATTTCTCATAAACCGAAACAATCAAACTCATGAGTTTCAGTAAAGTTCTATCCAAATCCAGCAGTTTTATTGATCTGATCAAGAGCTCCTTCAAATCAGGGAAATTTTGTGAACTTGTAATCTGTTACACGCAATTAAAACAGCCCTGCATTTTGCTCTCCACCTCTGGAGGCCATAACTTCTCAAAGTACAAGCAGCTTTAGAGAAGTTGGTTCAGGGCAGGATTTCATAGCCTCTCTGGGAAAACCATCCCATTGTTTAATTGCACGAACTCTTGTGTTGCTCTTTCTCTTTACAAATGAGTTTCCTCTGTTGTAACTTGGGACTGTTGTCCTTTCACCACTGTCTTCCAAAAATAGTCAGCCTCCTTTGTTTTCTGCACACTCATCATTAGATATTGAAAGACAGCAAGTAAGAGCCCCATTCAGAGCCCAGTTCTCTCAACCTCCTCTCATATGTCATATCCTCTACCCTTTAATCATCACTGTGGTTCTCAGCTAAATTTACTCCAATTAGTGAAGGTCTTTTTGGCAGCAGTGGTGTGTTGAAAAGCCCATCATGAAGAAAGCCACTGGGGGTGGACATCACCAAGTACTGCTTCTTGCTCTTCCACAAGCCAGCCATTCTTCTTTGTGTTCCAACTTATGGGATGTGTTTTTAAGTAAAAATATTTCAGGTCCAAATGTAGTCTGCTCTCTGCCTAGTGCTGTTCCCAAGCTGATACTTCTTCCCGGCACCAAAACAACTAAGGATGTTGATACAGATAGGTCCAAGTAGCACATTATTAGTTTGAGTGTCTGCAAAACAGTGAAGTTGGCTAGAATTTACTAATTAGAGATAGTTTCTTAGTAGCTTTTTTTTTTTTTTTTTCTCTATTAATTCCCAGGCTTCTGAAGAAATGGTTACAGAAGCTGTATGAACTGATCAGTCATGTCAAACTTCACTCATCCTCCATTAGGTCAGTTCAGGTGCATTTATACCACAGATTGTGAATCTCTAATTTCTGCACTGTTCAACAGTCATTTTCTGTAGATACATGGATTCACATACTGTGTCTCCATCCATCCATCCATCCATCCATCCATCCATCCATCCATCCATCCATCCATCCATCCATCCATCCATCCAATACAGTTAATCTAGATGTAAAAATCCACCAATACAAAAAAAACCCTCCCAATCTAAACCACAGAATTACTTCTTTGTGGCTGTTAATGGTGAAATAAGCAGGACATTAGATGTGAATTAAACATGACTTCCGTACCAGCTGATGCAAGGAGGACCTTGGCATCTACTTCGTTGTGCTTTTCATGCTAAAATATTAATTCTGTTTAGACATGGTGTGTGTGGAATGACTCTGATATTTTATTCTAATACAGGCAATATTTGTCTAAAAGCTTCCCTGACTAATAACTATTTTTGACATCAGTTGTGGAAAAGAATCAATATGCTTTAATGCAATATCCTCTCAGAAAAGAAAAAAAATAGTTAAACACATACTCCTACATCATGAATAAAGGCATCATAAATAAACAAGAGGGGAGAGGAGAGGAGAGGAGAGGAGAGGAGAGGAGAGGAGAGGAGAGGAGAGGAGAGGAGAGGAGAGGAGAGGAGAGGAGAGGAGAGGAGAGGAGAGGAGAGGAGAGGAGAGGAGAGGAGAGGAGAGGAGGAGGAGAGGAGAGGAGAGGAGAGGAGAGGAGAGGAGAGGAGAGGAGAGGAGAGGAGAGGAGAGGAGAGGAGAGGAGAGGAGAGGAGAGGAGAGGAGAGGAGAGGAGAGGAGAGGAGAGGAGAGGAGAGGCTTTTTGCTCACTAACTAATAATCACCAGTTATCAGGGAAGAAATCAGAAAATCTTGAGCATGTACTTGGTAAAGCTTAACTATGTATAAGAGTTTGTTGGCCAAATTCATGGCTGCATTCATTAAGCCTCTTTCTCAAGAAGTATTTTAATGAACATATTGTAGTTAACATTGTTTTTAGACAAAAAGAAAAATAGCTATAATAAACCACAGTGGGCAGCATTTAATGTTATTATATCCCTGCCATGAAGAGATGCCTGACACATGTATCCCTGAAGCAATAGCCACATGAGGTCACTGTTGTTCATACATGAGCCATAATCTTGAACCACAAAATTTTCAGTTCACTGAAACAAAAATGTGTGACTGAAAAATAAAATTGGCCGTATTGCACATTAAAAAAAATCTGTGTTTCACAGTCTGAAAGGAGAATTCATTAACATGGGAAATACTAAATACAAACATTATACGCATAAAATACAAAATATAGATTAATCATTTCTTTGCATTTGAAAAATACCTAAAAATATCTCATAATGGCTGAAAAGAGCATGGGCATTATCTACTACATTTTCTGGAACTTTCTCTGTAGGAATTATTCAGCTGTTCTGGCATAATGGCATTAAAAGAGTTTCAAGAGACATAAAACTTTGTGATTATTTAATAGATTATCTTTCATGAGAATTTCTTTCTGTTTTTAAACATAAAGTTTATTGTGTTCAGAAGCATAAAAATACAAAAATTTTATGTGTTACAAACAATGTACGATGCTGTGGCATTAGATAAGCAAGCTGTAAGACAACAATTGTTACAGCAAACCTGTGTACTTAACTGCAGTGCAAAGCCATCCTAGATGTGAATTTGCTTACAAGTTTTTTGTCAGTTCTTAAAATATATTATACCTATTATGCTGATAGAACTTCTCTGAATGATTCATCCATTCATGTGATTATATCAGCATGCATTTTCATAACAATTTCTCTTAAAAGATTACATAGCATATATGATGAATTCAGTGTTATGAGATTTCAGAGGGAGTACTTTTTTGCCAAATTATTCTCATAAAAGAATAAAATGTCATATTCACCAGTGCTATATAGTCCTGAAATTAAAAACCTTATCACGATCAAAATCATCAAGAGAATAGAACAGAAATAGCAATCAAAATTGTCAGCTGAATTTGAAGAACTGAATAATTAAAATCTTACTCCCCAAACTGAATCAAAGTCACATTTGTATGCTGAGATTCTTTCAGGGATGTGGATTTTTTTATGCTGATGTATTTATCAGCATGCATTTAGACACAAAAGCACGATTTGTTCTACTAATAAAATAAAAGATAACTTTAAAAGTTGATTGGGTTTTGCAACATCTTTTATTAAACTACCATGCATATTAACTTCTATACCTCAGCATTAAAACCCTCACTACATAATGTAATAAAAGATTACTTTAATACAACATTTACACAGCAAAGAAACCCATATATGTGCTCAACAATTCTTTTCTTTTTTTCATCTCTAAGTGGGTGAGTAAATAAAATCCCTCATAATATGCAATAATTTCATACCTTTGGATTCCCATAGGGGATTTTAGAGATCATGGAGAAAACTTAAACAGTAAATTTATTCATCCTCAGGAAAAAAAGAAACAAAACAATGAGTCTTAAAGGACAGAACCTATATGAAAAATGGATTGAGAAGTGGGTCAATACAGGACACTATCCCCAGTTTCTATTGTCAGTGTGTAACCTCAAATCTAAAAAAAAAAAAAAAAATTGTTCACATAATTAAATAATCATTAGCTTAAACTCAACAGCTGATCTGACTACTCATAATATGACCTTCGTGGTTATAGAAAGAAAACATGGTATAATTACAAAATATAATTAAGTACACTAATTAAGCTATAAAATAACAATAACTCTCAGTAAGTATATGACTACAATTTGCTGGTTAACTGAATTAATTTGTGACTTGCTAAAGGAAAGCTAAAAGAATTAGATGCAGAAGTGAAAGAGTTCATCCAGCCTCAGAAATCAACAAAATTTTGAAAATCTGTCCAAATAATTGATGTCTAATCAGAAGCAGCAGCATGTGCAGCAGATGGTTGTTCAGTGGTGGGAATGGGTGTGGATGTGCACGGCTGAAAACACCATTCCCATAGCTGGTGGTCCTTCTGCAATCTGAAAGGACAAGAAAAGTTTTATCTCAGGATTTGTTAGCAGGATCTACAAAACAGCAGTTCAGCCAGCTCTTAAATAGGAGTCAGATAACTACCCACAGAAATATTTGATTGATAGGAAAGCAATAACTGGTTGTTTTCACTTGCAGAGCACAATACATAAAATTACTTAATAGTGCTGTGATAGTCCCATGATGCAAGAAGAAAGGAACCTCTTTCACTCCCTAAAATCAGATCACTACTATAGAAAAAATGAATACTGGTATTTTGGCTTGTATGACCCAATATATCTTGATACATTTTGCTAAAAATTGTCCTAATGTATCCAACCTTTTGAACCATAAGATCTGTCAATTGTTGTACAAGTTAAATGTATGAGAGATATTTTCAGGAACAAGTCAGATGACAAAAAATTCAGCTTAATGTTTCTTAGTTGTTTATAAACTAGTGAGTCCCTTCTTGATTTTGCTAATTTTTTCTAATAAAGAATTTCTGTCTAAGCAAGCAAATGAAAATACCTTCTGCTACCTTGCCTTTATTCAGTGATCAAAATCCTTACTGAAATAATTTATCATACTGTTAGGAGCATACTATTTTGAGTGGAATCTCTTCAAGATATTGGCAACACTTCACTGGGTTCTCCAGGGAAGAAAAAAAATTCTTATACTAGAAATACATATTATTCCAGAAACTACTATTCCACCTAAAAACTCAGCTACCCAGGGGACTACTTTTCATCATATAATATGATGAATATAAGTGTCCAATGTGTCACTCCAGCAGATGATGATGGGGCAGGTGGAGGGATCTTACGTTCATTTATTTGAAGTGAGATTTAATTTATTCTCCATCTATTCTTTCACTGAGAACTTCTTTCCCTTGCCTTTAAAACCCACTCCATTAGGGTGTCTGGCGAGTCAGCAAAGAGGAGAGAGGGTACCATATTTTTCTGTGAGTCATATGCTGGTAATAATCTGAGCTATTTTACTGTCTAAAGTAGCATAGCTCTTTCATCTCACAGGTAGTTTTACTACTGCTGGTTAAAGGTTTAAAGGAATGTATGGCCTGTCTATTTTAGGGGCAGCTGACACACAATCACAGAAAATACATTGGTGAAATTTATGTGGGGAAATTCCTTTCACCATGACCCTGTGATCACAAATGTAGCTTTTTAAAATGTATCTCTATAGCTTGTGACTTATAAGATCAATTTGGTAACATTCTTTGGAAAATGTTTTGATATTTCATCATTTTAGTCGCTCAAGATTGCATTTATAAGAGAAAAATTAGCACATAACCATCACCCTTTTATTTGAAACCACATAATTTAAACATATGTATTATATATAGTGCCTTCCTTCCAAATTTGTCATCCATCCACAGAGATGCAAAGATCATTGCTGACGTACACAAATCAGGATGCAAAGTCATTCAGAAACCTATCAGGAGGTAATAGTAATATTAACAACACTAATACCATTATAATCATAATTAAGCTTGTGCATAATATTAACATGAAGTAAAACAGTTTGTTCCAGCTGTTATGTAGTTTTGAAGAGCTTACTCTCTATACAGAAGTTTCTTCTTCCAAACCATGGAATCCAAGGTTGAGCTACAAAAAGCACCACCTCTCTGTTCCCAAACCACCACCATATTCACAACTTGTACGTATCTTTACTTGAGTTTTTTAATCTCCATTTTACCAAGATTCACTAGTTAGCCTGGAAATAGCAAGTTATTTATTTATATTAGCATGAGGACAGCTATGGAAAAGAAGCACTTTCATGAGAAAATAATTTAGTACCTTGCAATTTTATACATTAAAGGACACCATTTCTCAGTTGCCTTTCTAATACATACACATTTCTCCTTACACAGATGTATACACATACTCACCCCCCACATATAAAGATAGAAACATGGGAATTGGAAAGATAAAGAAAATAATGTATAAATATTTATATTTATATGTGCCTATATAAACACGCACATATAAATATAAATATATGCATATACATATACATTTGAAATTGCATTTGAAAAAGAATATCTGTATATAAAATGTTCTAAAATAATACTCTTTTCCTCATGAAATAAGGGCAACTCCACAGACTCTAGGAAGAGATATAAAAGGGGTCAGAAAACCACTTGTCTTTTACTCAAACCAACCTTTTCAAACAGAAGTATTGTAAAATGGAGCCTGGATACAAGATGTGACATTTTGAGAACGCATCAGCTGCCCCTCAGTGCATTCTATACGAGTTTAACAAGTCAAGGCTAACCTGGGTGACAACTAATTAAGACTCTACTAATGAGGCTGTAAAAATTGGTGTCCTTAGAGATTTCTGATTATTGACCTCTATTGCTCTTTGGTCATTATAAAGGGGAGAAATGTCCCTGAGTGAAAGCTTGAATGTTTCAAGTAGATTTTCCAGAGCACAGCTTTCTGCAGTAAATAGAAAACAAATGTAGTTAATCATGCAGATATCAGTAAAACATGGTACATTATGCCTTTGTGTTCATGCAGAAAGAAAATGTGTCTGATGTAGATGTTTAGATTTAAAATAGTTTAATAGAACCAATATTTGGCATATTCAAATACCAGACTACAAACAAATGTGCTGTCACTCTGAAAGCTTTCATATGGTTGCAATTTTCAAATTAGCAAACTGAAAGTTATCTAAAAGGCAACATATTGTTATACTCTAATGGGCCATTATGGCATAACTTATTAGTTATCTGTTCCAGCTTAAAATCAATTCTCCAGATTTTGGACCCAGAATTCCCATAGGGTTTTTACAATTTGGCTACTCCTTTCTCAAAAAATAGACATTTCCTTATGGGCTATATTACAGGAGCATGTATACCACAAGACTTGGGAATAAATCTGAGGAAATGTGACCTCTATAGGCGGGTTTTTTTTCCTGTACTCATCACTCCTAGGACAAAACAGTGTAATGCAACGACTCCCTTGTCAGAGTACATCCTTGCATGCAGGAAAGTAAAAAGACTGATCTGAGCCTGTTCACAGAGAAAATATCTGATCTCAACACGCAGGATGTGTCCTCACACTGAGTTAGGCCAGATTGCAGCCAATTGACCTGAAAGGAAAACATCCAAGCTTCCATATTAGTTCCATTGATGCTCTACAGACTGAAAGGTATTTATATTCATTATCATTTCCCTGTGCTTTTTCTCCAGACATTTTATTTTCCTTGTTTAAAGCAAAGAATGTGAAAAAGGTTGCCATCTTTATTTCACGTACATAACCCTACCTCAGAAATGTTTTCCCAGATCCAGGCATCTTTCCCTGACCCAATATTTAATTGCCCACAATATAAATCTCTCTATATGAAACTGTTTTAAACAAACTGGCTTTATTGTCAAAGGAAACAAATCTCTGTAGTCAACACAGAGTTCACTTGAGAAGTAAATGCATCAATAGTTTCTCTTCATCTTTATTAGCAGATCTTTGTTGACTACAGAGATATTGTGTGGCAATTTTTTCAGATGATTTCTATAATTACTTCAATTTTAATAACAATGACACCATTGCTCAGTGTGGTTACATCTAGAAAAAGAATTGAAAATGTGATGTCGTTCCTTTGCAGGGTTGTTTCTTTTAAGCATCAGAATTTTCACCCTTACATATCCAAATGAGTCTCAGAATTCATTTTGATCTTCCTTTACAAAATCAGAGTATACACTAGTGAGGAGGTAAAGTTCTCATCCATGAAACTCAGAGATAACCACAGCTGGGATATTAGACTCAATTTCCTCTTTGAGTTTTATGCTGAGTCTACTGCTACCTGTTGATTCATTGGCATCTGTGTGCACACTCACTGGATTAGGGTCTAGATTTAGATTCTTTTACAATTTTGGGGAGAAAAAAAATCTGAATTAAAGTGGGCATTTGTAGTGGTCAGATTTTTCAGTCCTGCTGAATGATCTGGATGTCTGTGTTTTCTATATGCCTACTGCATTTGGTCTGTCACTTTGCTTGGTGACTTTTTTTCAAGGCTGCTAAAAAACATAAAAACATTATTCTCAGACCTGTCTTTTTTTTTTTTTTTTTTTTTTTTTTTTTTTTTTTTTTTTCAGTAATTCCCAGTATAGAGATGCTTGGAATTAGTCATTAATACTAGAGGAGGAGTAATTATGTCCCATACTAATGCATGCTCTTTACATATGTCAAGCAAATATTTGTTCCCCTTCAAACTGCAGTGCACTGTCTCCTAGATCATGAATATGCCATTTATTCTAAGATTTTATTTTGGAAACGAAACCAAAAAGATTTATCACTGATTCAGTAAGAGCCATCTCAGTAACCTTAGCTGTATATAGGTAACCTTTTCAAATCAGGGTTATATGACTTTTCTCTTATAAAATCATCGTATCATTTTATATCTCTTTCTTTGTTTTAGAAGTAACTATATCATAAGTACTAAAAAACCTCCAAAACTGTGATTATATCAAGCTCTTTTCACATTATTTAGGTAGGGTTTGTGGTCCTTAATGTAAAATTCTAGTTGAAATTCAGCACAGTTCTCAGGATAGAGTTGGAGATTCAGACCTCTCTGCTTCCAAGACTTTATAATTACTAATACTATGATAAAATACACCAAAATTACTTGGAACAGGAACTGGAACCTGGAAGCATCTTCTCTCCCATGTAAGGACTCTTGCCAGTGGCTTGTTACAACTGGGTTTCACCTTTCTCCCACATTTTTGCAAAATATCTCATTTTTAATATGAACATGAGAAAAGTCTTACTACTACAGTTTAACTGGTGATTACCAGAGTTTCCTTGACAACAGAGCAGTGTGTAGCCGCTTCTCCAGATTAGTCTCACTAGACCTAGTAGCTACAAGCCCCAAATTTGAAATTATGTGATTAACAGAGGTGAAAAAGTTTATTTAGCCAGGCAATATACAAGAGACTTGCAATCACATTTTCCTCATTGGCTCACACTTTATAAGACAGTGATGACCAACTATACCTTCCTAAATGAAATTCATAAAAGACTAATTGCAGAAGGACATTTTTTGATTGATTGTTTCCATTTTCATATGCCAGCTGAAGACTGTGAAGAAATGGCTATGAGCAAGATTTCAGATAATCCACTCTTTGTAGTATTCCCTGTTGATTGTTTTATTGTTATGAAAGATCTAAGAAATTATTGTTTATAACTATATTTTGTGATCTGTAGAGAAACTGCCTCTTTCAGACATTTTATTGAGGCTCTTTTTGAGGCTATCAGTGCTCTACTCTGGAGGTAGGGCATTGGAAAGGAAGTATCTTGATTAGGAGTCCTAGTTGTTCCCTCTGATTTCCATCACTTACACAAAGCAGACCTGTGAAATCTTCAGAAACTAAGAGTGAAGCAAGACTTTTCAGTGTGCTGTCTCCCCTAAACTTGCAACTCCCTAAAGCACTCATAAAAAAGCAGGCATGACTTAATGACTTCTCTGGGGCACTTCTCTGCTGTCTTCTGCTGCACAGCATGTGAAGCCCTGGGGCCTGCAGCAGGCTGGTTGGTATTGCTTGGAGTGCATCAGAGAACGCATCTGGAAAGTGCACTCCTTTCTTTTGCAGAGAAACTGGAGCATGTGAGGAAGTGTGGGGAGAAGAAAAGTTTGGAAAAGAGGTGGTGCATGGCCCACTCTTGACTTATCAGGATAACCTGATGCATCTATGCTTGGGCTTTTCTTTCTACAAATCAGGACTCCAAGCCTGAGTCATAATGCAGCATTTATGACTCATACCTCATCTTTCATTTCTTTCTGCAAATGGAATCCCTTAAGCTTTTAAATATGTACTTCAAAATTGACCAGAGAATTTAAAATTTGGAATCCTCAGATGCATCCTTTGTTACATTGGTGTTGTGTATTGTATCATGCTGTTTGCTACTGTTTTCCTTTCCTACATTAAATCTATTAATCTCATCTAACTGTAAGCAATGCATCACACAAAATGCTCTTTTATTCACTATGCCAACAAGTAGAATAAAAATACTTCTCAGTTTGGCACACAGAGCATGTGTAACATCTTGTGACCATACAACAGCAGCAGTCTACATATAAACAAGAACATACAATCTCTTGGCAATGAATCAGTCATCAAGTACCACCTCTCTCTCAAGACAGTGTAACATAAAATTGTTTAATAATCATCTGCTTTTTGTTGTTGTTGTTGTTGTTGTTGTTGTTGTTGTTTTCTTCCAATGAATAAGCCATACTTAAAAGTTCTCTATTAAGAAATAATGTAATCCTCCAAGACTTTCTCATCATGACTGGAGGAAATATCTCAAAATCTTGTGAAAACAGGTTTTGGCCTAATTGAGGAGGAGCATGTTTCACTAATATATTTCTTAGCAGCTACAATGAAGGAAGTTTGGAAACAATCAAAAGATTCCAGGGCCTGTTTGTTCTGATTTTGGCTCAATCTGTTGTAAGCATAAAAATCCCTGTTCAAGACTGCAGTTTTTGGAAAATACAGGCAACTGGGTGTACTTTGGGGTAATTTTCTGAGATGTTAGAAATCTTCACATTGCTTGTATTACCATACGAATAGAAGGAACACTCTTAAAGATAAATATAATGTTTATAGACATTTATATGTCAGGTCAAATGGAAAAATTATTCTCTTTCATTGAGAGATAATGATTACTTCTTATGACTAAATTTTTTAGTGCTGCATTATTTACAAAGCTTGAAGCAGACATTAAAATAGTCATTACCAAGGGGAGGATTCTCCTTTCATTCTGTCTCTGTTCTTTCACATAAAAGAACATATTGCAAATGTAAACACACTTAGAGCTGAATATTTACAGTATTTTTAACACTCTTTCTGGCATCTTGCTGGCAGATGACTAGCTGTGATATAAAAAAATGTTTTTGTGACAATTGTTTTATGTACTTTTTAGCGAGATTTTCTTCTGATGCATGTGCTGTCAGAATGCACATGCACAACATATTTGACCACCCCTATTTAAGATAGACCAGCTGAATATAGGAAAATGAATGCAGTCAATCTCAAATGTCTATGAATCTCAGCTCTGACAAGAAGAAATTTCTTTTGAAATTCTGAAGAAATCCAGGTATCTTTCTAATACTTACACCTTGACTGTTCTGTGTTTCTGTTCTCTCATCTGTGTCTATTTACTCCATTTGCATGAACAAGAAGGAAAAGGAGAATAATACATGTGCTAGTATTACAGGCAGGATTAGGATTTTTAATACAGGTAAGGTACACCCTTTGAAGCCCATGAACAGCTCCCAAAAACAGAGTGCCTCTCTGAGACCCAGTTTCATCCTCATTTCTCTCCACAGCCTTAGAATCCTTACATGGAACAGGCTAACAGCAAATGTTAGCCTATACAACCAAGAAGGCACTTTTCCCCTCTGCTGGTTGCTCATCTGATCTAATAAAAAAGCCCATGAACCAAGGAAAACCAGATGCTAGCTGCTATCTCTGTGCAGCCGCAGATGGGTTAGCCCAGAAACTGAGCTCATCAGTGCACAGTTACTTTCTGCTTCCCGGCACACGAAGGCAAAACTCTTAATCAGAAGTTTCAGTTGGCTGCAATGTTGTTAGAAATTGTGTGGGCCTGCATGAAAGGAATAACCAAGACCAAAAAGGGTTGTGAGGCTGAGCTACACACATCTGTAAAATGTAAAAAAGAAGGCCTTACTCCTTTGCAAAAGCCACAGCCCACAGGGGAGCAGATTATTGCTGTGCAATTGATGTATCCATAAGCCGATTGCATGGTGTGTGGGGTGGATGTGCAGAGATATGAGAGAGGGAAGGAAAGCCTATGGTCTTATAGACTGACTGTGCCTCTGGTGAGGAACAGTTCTTAAAACTGTCCCACTATGTTGACCAAGATGGCAACTGCCATATGTATGCTCTAAAAAGATCACCTTGAATGAATCACCCAAAATAAATGCATCGACGAGAGATAAAGCAGACAAATAGAGAAAAATAAATTCAACTCATACAGGCTGGTGTTAAAAAAGAAAAAAAAAAAAAAAAAGTAACACTGATCATATTCCTTTTTTTGATGATTTGCATTATCCCAGTCAGCTCTATCCACTCCTAAAATCTTGTTTGATGAAATGAAAATCACTTTAGTAATATACTTTGCAGAGGGCATGGAGAACAAGATTGTTTATTCCTATGTTATAACTTTATTACTCTGCATATTTACAGGAGAAGTTGCTTACTGTAAGAAGAAAAATGAAGGTTTATAGCTTGGGTATTCACTTCTGATATTTCAGGTTTTTTTCACTTAGATTTCATTTCCTATCTCATTCTTAGATAATTAAAAAAGAAAGCTAAAAATACAATCAAGTTGAAGATTTACTTGTAATAGGGAACTTTGGCAATGTCAAAACCTGCATGACTGAAGTATCTTCATTTCTCGATTGTTTTCAGTATTTTTGATCAAACTGATATAACCAACAAACAGCAAAAGTGGGGAAAACATCCAGTATCTCTGAGTCTTCCTCTCTTTTACCCTGTAGATGGATGTTGAATGTGCAGCTTATGTGATTTTTTTTCCCCCCCAGTGCTGTTCCAGCAATAATCAGACTACTCTGACTGATGTTTTTAGAGTCAAGAAAAACAAATAAGCAGGAAAGAAAGCCTCAGGACTAACAAAAAAGATCAGTTTGAGAGTTTCCTTCTGGAATTATCTGCAAATAAACCTGAGTTCTTAAGAAACTTGAGGGTATGGAAGGGATTTTAGAAAGTGAAGAAAGAACTTCAGTGAAGCGTAGAAAGCTCAGTGACAAAAGCAACACCTAGAGGTGGTGAGACCAAAGAGAAAGTGAGTCAATATGTGAGCAAAGAACACATTCATGAGTATCAGGAAGTAAAACAACCAAAGAAAAAGTGATAAAGAAAGAAAGAGGAGGAACAGGAATATAATGTAATTGGAGACTACAGTTTTACTGTGGATGGTTCATTTATGTGAAATCTTCCTAACATGTACTGAAAGATTACTCCAGGCTGGTTAAACCTTCTTAGGCAAAATAATCCTGAGAAATAGACTGAAGGGGAGATTTATTTTGGCCTTTTACTGAATATAATGTTAGAAATGGTACTGAACTCTTACCCTCAGAAATAAAGTCTTTTACATTATTTACCATCTTATTCATGATCATCTACTTCTTGTGGGTCAGTAAAAATGAAAAAGCTCTGGCAGTATTTCCAAAGAACTGTAGAAGAAATGCTAGCAAAATTAGCATTTTCTAAGAAGATATCAAATCAAATTTAGTCCACCTTTGTGTGCTTCTAGAACAGGTGCTTGGGATAGTAACACTCAGTAGCTGGCTGGAGGGATTGATGGGAAACACATGGGAGGTGCAGATGTATTGTTAGGTGAGGGCATAAACTGAAATGTACTACATGAACCTCAATACCAAAGAAGAAACAATACACGTATTTCTTAAACGCCGAAATAGAGATAAGTGTTTTGCATCCACAAAGCAAATAAAATAGATCTCTCAAGCAGGAAGGCTTTGCCCAGAGATAAAGAAACACTCTGATCCATCAGTAATAGACAGGTGGAGAAGGGAGCAACAACAAATCTTAAATAAAAAGATACAAAAACATATGGGAAAGTATAGAAACAACCACAATAAAACCCCAGATCTGGTGGCTGCAGGAACTGATGAACCCTTCTCGTTCAAATCTAACCTCAAGGCAGAACATGAAAAATTGGTAAAATCATTAATTGGAAGAAAACTGAGAGAGCTGACATCTGCCACGGCTAAAGAAAAAATGAAATTAAACCCCTTTGAAATACTCAGTGAATTTAAGAGCAACTGAAAAAGTCTGCAATAAATCTTAACAGAATACACAAAATAGGAGCTTAAAGAACACAATTTTTAATGGCCTAGCCTATTTAATGTCATTTCTTAAATGCCCAAATGTATTAAACATTTTATGATACTGTTAAAAGCCCAATCTCTGTCCTGAAGAACTCAATTTATATTTAAAGCACAGCTTAGGAAAAAAAAAAGAAAAAATATTTCATAAAAAGAATTGAAATTGGTAGTTTCAGGCTTCACTGTTCAGCTGGTTGCTTTTTAAGCTTACAGATGTCATAGTAATATGTGAAATCTATATTTCATGTTGGAAAAAACATATCAGATTAATTTTAAATAAAGATTTAAAGAAGGAGAAGATAATGAAATGTGTGAGAGACAACAAATAAACCCTATATTTCTAAAAAAAAAAAAAAAAAAAAAAAAAAAAAAGAGATAACATTACTTCTAAATAATCAGATTGGTGGACATTTAGGAGCCTGTTACTAAAAAGATAAAAATCCATAATTAAAACCAAGGCTTAAACTAGCTTCACAGGTCTCACAGATAGCTGGGTGACAGCAGGCAGGAAGTTTATTTCACAGTTTTTATGATATGATGATAAGTTTGTTAGAGCTTCTTCCACCGAAAGATAGAATTCTTGTACTGAAGAGGTGTTTGATCTAAACTTTCTTTATTTCAGTTGGGCAGACAAAGAAAATAAATCTAAAAAAGCCCTCCCAAAACACCAAAAAACCCCACCAAAACCCAACCAACCCAAAAACCAACAACAAAAACAACACCAAAACCCCCACCCAAACAACAAGAACAAACAAAAAACCCATCCAAAAAACCATACCAAAACAAAACAAAAACCCAAACCAAACTAAAACTGTTTGGGAGTTATTATTATAACTAAACTAATATACATTTAGTGGTCTGAAAGGTGAAGAATTTTCCAACGCATATCTCCTTTTAGGACAATAACATCTTGCACAATAATCCCCACATAATAAATCTATCTCATATCTCTGTGTAGCTATAGAGCTGAAAGAAGAAAATTACCATTAATGAAAAATAAATAGAAAGTATCACCTTCAAGTAAATATAAATCGGTTTGCTGATAGCTGAATGCTGAGACATAAAATGTGGCATTGCTATTTGATAGATGTTTTAAGCCAGTCAGCAGAACTTGATCCATTAAAGCCTTTTCCTGAATACTTTGTGAATTGTGTTAACCACAGCGCTGGAAGCTGTTCCTGTGTTGTTTATACCAACTTTCCAGCCACAGGAGAGGAGCACCATAAGAGAGACCTCTTCGCTTATGCCTTCCCCATCAACAGTGCTGAGGATTTCTGTCAAAGAGCCAGAAGGACCTGAAAATTCAGATGGCCACCCCTGCTTTCCCCCAGCACAGAAGGGAAGTGTGCAGAAGTAAAGGTATTTCTCCTGCCTCTGTGCCTCTGACCAGGGAACTTTCAGCAGCCAACCCCGCCACAGCAGGGCTGGGCAAGGACTGTCAGGAGCCCCACTCCCACCTGCAAGCTTGCTGTCTGCCTCTCCAGCACACCTCCCCAACACCCCAGCCTGCACAGAGCGGGACTTTTGGAAGCCTGAATTTCTTCTCAGCTCTGATTTACAGCCTGATTCCATGCAGAGTTGTACAGGGTCTCTGGGAAAATGGTCCATCATGGGGGATGCCTTATTGTGAGGGAAAAACTGGAACCTCTTCCACTGATCTTACTACTAGCTAAAACATAATAGGAAATTATATCCTAAGACTTGTGAGTTAATGTGCATCATGGCCAAAGAAGATGCCAGATTCTGGAAAAATTCATACTGCCTATCTTTGGCAGCACGCTGCACTTGCTGCACTTGCACTTGTAAATTCACTTTTTGCCTCTTAACATACATTGCATTGGGAACTTCTACTGCACGTGTTTTCCAAGCAGCAAGGCATCAGAGTCCTTTTGCAAGTGTTGTCCGAGGATGAGAAATAAATAACAAGAGGTAATGATGGAGGGATGACGGGAAGAGAACCATCAAATTTAGCAAAAAATGAACACACTTAGAACAAAATTAATAAAAAATCCAAAGGATATGAGGAAGAAACAAAATTTAATTGCTTATGCTATAAGGCTAGGAGTCTTTTTAGTAAACAAAAGCTGGAATGGCTCATTTATGAACATGAATTTTTCCTTGTTGGCATTACTGAGACTTGATTGGGTGATCTGCATGACTGGAATACTGAAATCACTGTCTGTAACCCATTTAGGAAAAAAGAAGCTGGGAGAAAGAGTGGAAAAAGACACTTCAGGTCAAAATGGCCCTAAGTGCTGACAGTGCAGAAATGAGGAACACTGGAAGTTGGGGGGGTGAATATGTAACAAAGTACAAAGTACCAGCTGGGATTGGCTGCAAGTTACTGTCACAGCAGGAAGTCCTAGGCTCAGGTGAGTACCTGTCTATAGTGCAGGAGAACTAAATGGCTGTGTAATTACAGGAACTTCAGCCTGTGCGACACATGCTGAAGAAACTCTGATGCCAATGCTAATATTTTTCTACAATTCTAAAGTTACAGGTAAAAAATCATGGTTATATTAGTACAAATTCATAGATTTGCTGCTTGCACAGAAGACAAAGCACAGTCAGCAGTGATCCTGTATTGCTTTTAATGGGTTGATTTCAGTGAATTGATAGCAATTAAGAACCAAATTAAATGGAAAGGGGGGGGGGAAATTGTATCACAACATAATGAACTGACATTGAAGCAGGAACCAGAGAAAATAGATAAAGGAAACAAAAGTAAAAGAATACACAATCATTTAATAATGGGGTTCATCAGATTCAAGTAAATCAAGATTAATCAATTACAAAATTGGAAAGGCAATAAGGCCTGCCATGGCTGCTAAGGACAATAAGAAGAGAGACCATCTGGGCTTTTTTTAAAGGATATTAAAGCAAATAAAAGAGAAGTATAATATTGGTTTTGCACTAGCAGATGGGAAATGCAGAATAAAGAAAAAAAAAATGCAGACAAACCATGTCTGCTCAGTGCATAGCCCCATTCTCTATTTATGAGGAGAGAAAGTAGAAATTTTATTGTAAGGTAAGGCTGAAGTACTTTCCATTCCAGTGGTCACTCCAGAGAATTAAGACAGTTAATTACAGCACACATTTCCAAATAAAAAGATCCAGGGAATTTTCATTGAGAAGTTTTAGAAAAATCTGGTAAAGAAATTCTCTGAACCATTAGTGTTGATCCTCAGTAAGAATCAGAACACCAGAAAAGCCTCAGTGAAAAGGAGGAAAGTTGATGTTGTGCCAATATTTTAAAGAGATAAATGAGATGACCTGTTAGTCTAACATTGATCTGAGGCAAAATGATGAAACAGGTGAAATAAGACTCAATTAATAAAGAATTTAAGGAGATAAATAATGCTGATCAACATGAGTTTATGGAAAACAGATCTTATCAAGCTAACCTGATGGCTTTTATTGATGAGACTACAAGTTTGGATGATGATAGTAACCATGGTGGTTAAAAAACTTTAGATTTTTTGGGCTTATTTTGATGACCATTTAACAAGGAAAACTAGAAGGATGAAAATTCAACATAGAGTTGAATTAAGTTAGTAAAGTAACATATTAAGTAACATATTAAGTTAGTAAAAAAGGTAGCTAATGATATATTGCAAATTAGAACTTTAAATAGAAAGCATTTCTGCTTTTCTGATTCGGAACAAGTCAGTATCACCTTGTACTATCTACCATTTTAAATATTTCTACATAAAAAGAAAAACAAGGAAATTGCTATCAATATAATTTAAATATGAAAAAATAGCTTCAGTGGCATATTGTGAAGAGGGCTGGTAGTTTTATGTAACTTGGATAACTTCGGCAAGCTGAACATAAAGAAACATTTATCTAAGCAGGACAGATCACAAAGTCCTATAACCAGGAAAAGACAAGGCAATTCAGAGGGAATCCATGGAGAAGCCTATCTCAGGAAATAGAACCAGAGAAGGACCTCTAGAGGTCATAGGAGATGAACAAGATGGACAGGACATTTCATGAGGGTGATGAAAGCAAATCCGATATGAGGCTTTTTGCATTTTAAAATGCCACATTCCTTAACAACATACTGCGCTCACTTCCACATCCGAAATTTCTAGAAAATATTGAACTGCTAGGGAGGATTAAAAAAAAAAAAAAAAAAAAAAAGATTGAAAGGACTGAAAAATCTACCTTATAGGTATAACGCACAGGGAGACCAAGGTCTTTATCTTATCAGAAAGAAGATTCTATATTAAAATGGCAACAGTCAAGACTTATAGAGAGAAGCAAACAACCTTGATTTCTAAAGGGAACTTTTCAGCATTGCTGTTAAAAGTCGAGCAAGAAGCAGTTCTCTAAAAATAAGTTTTAGACTAGAGATAAAATGTAATTTTTGGCTATTATTTCTTCTACTGGATCTCTAGGACTTGTTACAAAATGCTTTACATATTCCTTGTTTTTAGAAAATTCTAAAAATTGTCTGGAACAGTATTTCCCAAATTCAGTTCAATCAGAAATCAGCCCAAGGAAGACCTATTGCCTATTGCAGAAGGCCAGTCTGGGTGGACAAAGGGAGTTCATTTCACCTAGAAAGTCATTAAAAGGGCGTAAACAAACACAGCTTGGGTTGTTCTTCTCTGATGTGTAGCGTGACTTACAAGGCCACCCATGCTCTCAGGAAAACAACAGGGTTTTCCAAGATCAGAGTCCAGAAGAGATCATTAGACCTGCTGCACGCCTTTTGCTTTCCCTTCTTACAGCGCACTCTTCACGAAGCCCATTGACCGCCTGTGCTCCAAAGTCAGACCGCGTTAGGCACCGCCGCCTCCTGCGGCTCGGCAACCACGCCGGCTCCCGCCGCCCTCGGCGGCCCCAGCGGGGCAGGGAAGGGCAGGGAAGGGCAGGGAAGGGCAGGGAAGGGCAGGGGGGAGAAGGGCAGGGCAGGGGCTGGGCTGGGCTGGGCTGGGCTGGGCTGGGCTGGGCAGGGCAGGGCAGGGCAGGGCAGGGAAGAGCAGGGCAGGGCAGGGCAGGGCAGGGCAGGGAAGGGGCTGGGCAGGGCAGGGCAGGGCAGGGCAGGGCAGGGAAGAGCAGGGCAGGGTAGGGCAGGGAAGGGGCTGGGCAGGGCAGGGCAGGGCCGGGGCTGGGCAGGGCAGGGCAGGGGACGGCAGGGGCTGGGCAGGGCGGGCGGGAGCGCTGCGGGATGGAATCTGTGCATCCACAGGGATCCGCTAGAGCAGCCGGGGACGGCGCCCTGTCTGCGCATGAACGCAGTGCCCTCTCTTGACGGGTTTCAGTTTACAAAGACTACCAAGGTTCAGCCGCATCTGAGCGCTACCAGAGCCCTTCCAGCTGCTCAGAACTTTGGAGACTGGCAGTATGATGGTTCATTCTACCTCTGTCAAATCTCCTCCTTGATACAAGCCATATTTTTGCCCCTCTCTCTATTTTTCTCAATTTCAAAGACCCTGGTCACACTTCTGTCACAGAAGAAAGCATCCTTCTTTGTCAAACGCCAGGATTTTAGTTTCACTGGCAATCAAAATATTTGCTGGAAACAGAGCCCGTTTATTTCAGAATTAAAATACATTAAAATAATTTGTTTAATAGATTAAATAAAAACTTGATAAATGAAAATTATATTTGACAATGACTTAAGGAAAAAAAGCTACTTTCAATAATACTAATAGCAGAATGCATAAAAATATAATGTTAATGGATATGCATCCTTGAGTTCATGACAAGGAAGCAAATAGAAAAAACAATGGCCACAAAGAATAATCTGACCTCCTCATTGGCCAATTTTAAATGTGGGAAGAAATTCCAGTGCTATGAAAATGATTTCTCCCTTGTGTTACCTTGCCCTAGGCAAAATGAGAACACATTTATTTTCCAGATGAGGTATATAAGAAGCAGAATGTTTAATCGACTTGCTAAAGGTTACACAAGTTTATAGGAGACAGATAAGAAAAATCTACTGTGTGGATGTCCAAAATACCTAACATATGAAGTGTTTCAAATCTCTGTACACAGATCTACTGAAATGTAGGATCAATAATATTAAATTACCTATATAATGCTTTAATGTCCACAAGTGAGAAAACATTGACTAAAAATAAAGTAGTGATAGCATTATTAGACTCTATTTTTCCCCCAGAAAGACTAATAAGTGCACAGAAAATTACAGTGTTAGTTAAGAAAAACATTGCACCAACTGTGTCTACAGAGAGCAATGATAAGCCTTCAGGTTGACAATTTTGTTAACCATGCTCCTTTGTGAAGCAAGGCAACATGGCAAGGAATTCCTCCTCCCCTCCAATGCCTATTTTTCCCTTTCTCCCACAGAAGGTGGAGCAGCCTGAAAAATGCCAAAGCTATTGCATCCTAAATGTCTCTCAAGCCTGGGTAGAAATCAAACTCAGCAGCAAGGATACAGTGACAGCGCCTGGCTGTCATTGATCAGTGGCCCCAAAGCAGGGTTTTTGTCACTTGTGGTGTGCTGAAGTTGGTGGCCCAGGAAGGTCAGACCCTTGGAGACTACTCTGCTGATCTCTGGTCATACCCTTTGCTGCAGCCCACTGCAGAAAGTCAGCTGAGCACCTGGGTGAAGCACCCCTCCAGATAGGTTCAGCATTCATCCTCATGGATAATTCACTAGGATTTTCCACCAGCATTCACGATGGCAGGCCTGTGATGGCTGCATTGCCTACAAAATCAGTGTATGACAAAGTGCCAGGGACACATAATTCTCTTCTTCAATCTAGAGCCTGCTGAGCTGCCCCATTCTATTGCCTTCACATTTTGAAAACTGGCTTGCCCTTTGCCTGCACGTGAGAAGTGAGATTGCTACTACCATTACTTCATCCACTCATTACCAGTAATAAAATGCCCAGGAAATTCCCTTACTGGTTAGTATTGCTAAGCAGAAATGACACATCACATTATTTCCAAAACTAGTCACTTAGAATCAGTCAAGAAATGGAATGCATTAAATGAATGGATTATCCTTACTACTGCTATTACTTATATCTCATCTAAGATATGGATATTGTTGAATAAGAAAGTAAAATCTTATTCTTTTCTTCACACCCGTTCCAGTGACCCAATATTTATCTCCGTAAGGGAGACTGTTTCTGTTTCCAGTAGCCAGAGCGTATGACATGGCCTCAGATCTCCAGCACAAGTCAGGACAAATAACAAGTTTTGGAAATAGGAATCAAGGACTTTTTCATCTTTGTAGAAGCTATGATGTATCACTAGGCTTTCCATTTCTATTTTTCATTTCATTCATGAAATGATGCCCCTCCTAATTTATCTCACCCTCTGGCTAGCTGTTGTCTGGTGACTTTTACAAGTCTTAAATTCATGCCTGAAAGGGATAACACTGCTCTTTTCATTCAGTTAAAACAAAGCCTTACTTAGAAAATGTACACATTTAAACCCACTTAATGTTTCAAATATCATTATTTTCAGTAGCAACTGCTTCTTAGTTAAATGGTTTTCAGGCATCAGACTATTATACGACAGATGATTTTGTCACTATGCAAAATGTGAAACCTGTAATCAACTTGTTATGGCATTTCACAAAAGTATGTGACAGTAAAATAAGTAAACTGTCATTTGGGCAATCAAGTCTTGAAATCCTGCAGGAGGTAAAAAAAAGTACCTGACACTCAATCTTCATGGTAGAGATGATGTTCAAAAAAATTGTTTAATACTGCTACAGTCTTAGAGGTTTGAATAGAATTTTTATTGCAGTGTGCTTAAGCCTGCAATAATTTTATATTATGTTTTAATAACTTATTTTTTCCCCCTAATTGATTCTTTCCCCAGAAAATCAACATGCACGTAACACAGCAAGGTCTGCTCTGTTAACAAGGTGTTGGTTAAACTGAAGCAGTATTTTCCCTTTACTGTTGATGACAGCATTATCAATTATAAAGCATTTTCAGACTGGTTTGATATGAGAATTGATGCAGTAGGTAGGAGCCCATGCTGATTTACTGGCACCTGGGACAGCCTGGGGAGGTGGTGCTGGCAGCAGCAAGCTCCTACACGGCTGGAAAGCTTGGGATGACGCGCTGCTGAACCCACACTGTGCTGGTTTAACGGATTTCCCATAAAAGTTTTATTAAAGGAAAGGGATACAGAAGCTACGGTCCCTAAGCCGCTGGTGGCCCTTCCTGCCAGCCTGTTTGGCCTGCGGCTTGTTCTCGCACGTCCTTGTTCTCCCCTGTGGCCGCTGGTTTGATGCAGCAGGCTGGCAGCTGCAGCCCTCCTCGGGCTTCCCGTTTTCCCAGGTGTTCTCCCAGGCTCAGGGAAGGAGCAGGCCAGGGTTAGGCTTAAAACCAGTAAGTCCTGTCAAATCACAGGGAAGGCACTCCCGGGAACACAGGCTTTCACCATTATGCCGCTGAAGGGTGTTCCCCTCTCATCTCCAAAGAGCAGACATCCTGGGTGTGCAGGCACTAGCAATGAGCTCCTATAACTGGAAGGGTAAAATTAATCTGCAGCCTCCTATTTCCAGTCATTAGCAACACTCACAGATTTTGGAACTGATCTCCTCCCAAAATGAGTTATAGAAATAGGAATAAAATTACACTTGATTGAGAAGACTGAAGGGAAACCTATTTTTATCTGGTGGTTGGGTTTTGTTTCTTTGTTTGGTGTTTTTTGGTTTTGTGGGGTTTTTTTGCCTCTTCATGATTACAAATCAACTGGTGAAACCACTGTAACCTATAAGTTAATGTTTTGCATGGAATAACCTTTGAGAGCACTGCACAGCCTGCCTTCGAAGAAAATTGGTTTTGTTTTAACAAAGTTATGAACGTTTGGAAATTACTCACTGAGCACACATAACAGGCCTTTTGTTAAGTCTAACTAGGAACCAAAAAAACCAGTATTGCTGTGTGTACACAGCTGATTTTGCTGTATGCTGAAGCTGCAGGGCCCCTAGAACAGGCTTAGACTAAACTCACAAAGGCCCTGACCTGAGCATTTGACCCAACGAGAGCTCAGTCCTGTAGCTCACTTCAAGTCCTCTTCATAAAAGAGATTAAACAGACAAAAGTGACATGGAGAAAGGAAGTTTGTGTGGATAGATAAGCCACAGACCAGGGGGAAGTGAATAACAGCACAGAAACAGACACATTTACTTTAAAAGTACTTAGGAAAAGGTAAACAAGTTGAGATTCTTACTATAGTGCAAACCTACAGGAGAAAGTGTTGAGAAGGAAAAGGATCAGGGAGCTTTGAGAAGCTGTTGGAGTCCATGGAGATTATAATTTTGGACTCTTTCACTACTGGCCACATTTTCCTTAGGAAACCTCCTACTGTAGTGAACAACCAGATGGGCAAAGAAATAGAACCGTTTGCTTCCTCACAAGAGTCCAAATTAGTACAAGCTGCCCTTTCTGTTAGCTTCCCAGCTCCCAATCTCAGATAATGAGATACACAGTTCTTGCCACTGCCATGTGCTATAGGATGACCCTGCTTGAGCAGAGACGTTGGACAGATGACCCATTGTAGTCCCTTCCAACTCTACCCATTCTGTGATCCTCTAAGTGTAAGCATGATATGCTGAAGAAGTCAAGAAAGACAGTGTGAGTTCAGAGATACCTGAACTCTGCCAGTTGCTGGACATCTCTGCTTTCTGAGCCTCAGCTGTTCTACAGCTTTATTTGTTCTCAGCTATGGCTATCCCTAGTAGTTGCCTCTTTGGATCCTGACGTGAGTATGTTCACTGTGTTTGGTACTCCTCGTGACCAGTGATTTGACTGGTCCATACTGTGTCTGACAACACTGTCACTTTTAAGTGTGCTTTGCTTCCCTGTGGAGTAGGCATTACACCTTAAGGATTTTAGGAGTCGTAACTGATCATCTGATGGTTTGCCAACCATTTTGACAAACTTGTTTATAAAGTGAGAACAAACTACGTGGGGTTCTAAGCTTCCAGAGAACTTCCAGTTTTACAGGGTATTTGTGCTGCAAACAAATATCCACATGTGCTCAGGAAACCCAGAGATGTTCCTCCAGCTCATAATTGTTGATGTCATGGATAAAACTACTTCTGTTAATGGGCAGCTCAGTAAGAGTGACCTGGTCCAAATACAATGTCAAGGTGGTTGTTGATGACACAGCAATTAAGAGGCCTTGGAGGCTGATTGACACACTAGATCTTGACACACAATTTCCCATCAACTTGATGTATTCTGAATGCATTAACAGCAGAGGAAGGCCAGATCAAGTCACTAAGTGCAAATGTTCCTCATCATAATGGTGGGAAGAACCAGATCACTGACACCAATTAATATTTTTTTTTCTAAATGTGACCAGTCTTGTCTTTCTTTCCCTGCCATCACCCTCCAGATCCTAGCCTCTGCCGCGGATCTCTCCCAGTCTTCCAGGTCAGACTCTTCGGATCTGCCGTCCGCCCGCGACCTCTGCCCAGGGTGGGAGTGACACCGGGCGGGGGCAGGCGGGGCCCGGCGTGTCCCCGGCGCTCCCGGGGAGCTCTCCCCGGTGCCGGCGGCAGCGGAGGAAGCGCGGCTGGGGCGGCTTCCCCTGCACCGCCGCCCGCGGCCCGCCAGGCGGCAGCAGCGAGCGGCACCGCGGGGCTGCGGCGGCGCCGGCTTCGCTCCGCGCCCGCGGCCGGGCCGCGCTCCCCTGCCCTGCCGTGCCCGCGGGCCGGGCCGTGCCCCGCCGCCGCACCCTGCCGGAGGGGCCGTGCCTGTGCGGCTGTCCCGGTGCGGCGGCGGCGCTGCGGCGCCGTGCGGTGCGGGTGAGCCCCGCGCGGGTGGGCGCGGAGAGGTGTCCCGCCGAGACAAAGGCGCCCGGGAAGGTGCAGCCGCGCTCGCCGCGCCCGCGCAGACACAGCGGAGGCGCCCCCGGCGCTGCGCCGCCTCTGCGCGCCCTCCCGCGGGGGAGCCCCCGGGGAAGGGTTCCCACAGCTGGGGCTGCGTGAGCCCTACCGGGAGGAGGAGGAGGAGGAAGGCTATGCCGGCGGGCGGGCGGGGGAGCAGCTATGCCGTGGGCAGGAGGGAAGCCGCTCTGCGAGCGTGAACCGAGCTTAGCGCCGCCGCCTGCCTCGCCTCCCCGTCCGTCCGTCCCTCCCTCCCTTCTCCCCTCCTCCCCCCGCCTCCCCCCGCCGCAGACGGCTGCGAGCCCGGATGGTTTGCGAGCGGAGTTGAGGGGGCAAACTTTGAAGCCCAGATGCCTCTGGGGCTGCGCGGCAGAGCGCGGCTGCTCCTGCAGGCACCTGCCGCCGCCCTCCCCCGGCGCTGCCGCCCTCCGCGGGGGCGGCCGGCCCCGCTGCCCGCGACCGCCGAGGCGGCGGGCGCTGCGGCCGCGGCTGAGGGCGGGCGGGCGGGCGGCGGGCGCGCCCCCATGCGGGTCCCGGGCTGGGGCGCGCCGGCGGCAGGCGGGAGCCGGGCGGCGGCCGGGCGGTGCTCTCCCGCCGCCTGAGTGGGCGCGGCGCGGGACGGCGGCGCGGGGTGCCGGGAGCCATGGGCTATTGCAGCGGCCGCTGCACGCTGGTGGCCGTGTGCGGCGCGCAGCTGGTGAGTGGCGGCGGGGGCGGCCCGCGGAGGACGGGGCGAAGGAGGGAGCGGGGGAAGGAGGGGGCGGCGGGGCGGCTCCCCCGCTGCCCGGAGCGGGGGCCCGGGGAGGGGCAGGGTGGGGAAGGCAGCGGCCGCGCTTTGGGCGAGGAAGGGCCGGGGGGCCGGGAGGCCGGGATGGGGATCCCGGCGAGGCGGTAGGGTGGGAAATAGGGGCTGTGTTACAGGTAGTTTGGCCGGGTCTCTGCCAGGGAGGCTGCGGTGGGCGCCCGGCGGAGTTAATAAACTCGGGCAGTTCTCTCAAGCGTTGAGTCAAGTTGGTACCTGGTTTCCTTTGACTGGCCCTGTGTAAGGCAGAGACGCGTGTCAGGGGTGATGCGCTGCTTGCAAACAGTTTGCCATACAGGTGTGTGTCTGTGTGAAGTTGTCACGCCTGAGCTGTTCTGCAGATGTGTTGTTTGGTTGTTTTCTTTCAGACTTGTCCAGTGTATTTTTACACTGTATCATTATGCTGCTACAGAACTCAGCCACATATTTATATTTACCTTTGGAGGAGACATGTGGCAGCACTTGTAAGCTCAGCTACCAACGAAACTAGACTGAGTTTAAAAAGTAGGCACTGAGATACAATAACAAAGAAGCTGCCTAAAAATAGATCTGTTTAGCAAGATGGTTAGGCTGTGCAATTGTATTGTGGCACTTTGAAAGAGACTGGTGTTAAAGTTAAGAAACTCATACCCCTTCCTGTAATGTAGACATGGGTTATTTCATTGTTGTGGAATCAGATACATGATGTAAGAATTCCTGTGGATTTGGATGCAGTGCCATACAGATAAAGACCTATCAATGGAATATGCCCCATTTCTTACTCTCATTATATCGAATGTTCATGTGCTGGCAGAACAGGTGCTGGATCTACCTTTGTTAAGCAGTTAACCTTATGGCTGAAAAGAAATATTTCATGTTATTCCATCCCTCTACCTCTTACTGAATAGTTTTGCTGAGAAAGTGTAAGTCAGTGTCAATAGCAACCAGCATTGTTGCCAATTTCTTTCCTCCAGGCAGGTTCTAAGAGAACTATAGAAGAAGAAAAATAATAGATTTCAGGAACCAAATCAGTAAAACAGTACATAAGAAAGAGAGACGTGTTAGCAGATCAGAAATTCTAAATGCCTGTGATCTTTTTAACAGTTATCATCAACCCTTAATCCTTTTGTATTCTGGAAAACATTTTATTAGTATATGCAGTTCCCCACCTAAGTTTTTTAATTCTTTGTAACTGGATGTATCTCATCAGACATGATTTATTCATGTATATTGTCTAAAAAAGAATCTTGAATAGGAGTAGTAGTAGAGTGAATCTTGAGTGGAATGGTAGGAATGTAGCCTTTCCTAGCAATTTGGAAACGTAAAATTAATGACTGAAGTTCTTTAGATCCATTAAAGTTTCAGAGGCATACTTTTTTTTTTTCTTCCAAAAGGAACAAAAAATGGTTTAAATTGTTCTTCTTACAGAGCTGGTGGTTTTTTTTTTTTTTTTTTTTTTTTTTTTTTTTTTTTTTTTTTTTTTTTTTTTTTGGTTGGTTTTTTATGAATTTAACAACCAGGAGGTCATGATGACTACAGAACTACAGAATGTGCTAAGATGTTAAATTGTTATTTTTGGTAAATCTGTGAAAGAAAGCATATTTGCTAACTCATGGTGACAAAAAATACATGCAGAACTCATAAAACCATCAACAGATATGCCCTATAGGAATGTATCAGCAGGTGGATGAGCAGGTAAGCTAATGCAGAACTGTAGCCTTACTTTCTACATGAAGCTTCCTAGAACTGATTGTAAAATAAAACAATCAAACATATTTTTTAAAAAATAAATACTGTTTTCTGGCGTAGCTTAAGGACATTTTTAAAGAATCATGAACTGAAAGCTAACTTGAAAATTTTTATTGAGCAAGAAAAGGATGTGCTAACAGCAGCACAAACTTCTGAATCACACTTGGCCTGTGTCATGACATTTAGATAGGTTAAAAGCAGGAGTAATCATTTAAATGAGGAAAAAGGAGATGGAATGGGAAAAAAATGCATTTTATTAATACCACGTGTCATATTCCTTCATGTCCATATGCTGTCAGATGGGAATAGGTTGTGAGTTTTAAGTCAAGGAGATTTAACTCTCCTCAGTATAGGCCCATGGGTAATTAATCGGTTGTCAGTACTTTTTTAGGTAAAGACTACTTAAAGGAGCAAATGCTGTCAAGATTCATCCTGGAATTAACAGCCATATTAATGCAGATGCAAATCAAAACCAAAAGATCTAGTAGTTCTCTGGCCTGAGAAGATGGGTGTGGGAAGCATTTTCACACTGATAACCGTACTTTTAAAAAAAGGTGTAAAACTTAAAATGTGAAGACTATGTGTTACTGGTAGTTGGGATTCAGTTTTTAAATGGTCATATTTGAGTAGAAAGTATACTTTTGTTTTGGGAAAAAAAGTTGGTAAAAAGAAAGGATTCTTTCTTTATTTTTTTTAAATGTAAATGTGTTCTTCCATCTCAACAAAGCTTCGGTGTGGTGATCTAATTGGTCTTTGTAGGCATTGCACAGTAAACAGTATTGTGGAATACTGCAGTTCATTAGAGAAGCTGTTGCATATTGTACATATATAAATGATGTAGATGTCACAAATGGGTAGAAAAAGGGGATTGTTTCAAATACTGATGCAGGAGTAGAGCTGCATTAGATTGAGGGACCCTGCACCAGCAGAATTATTTTCATAAATGCATTTTAAGTACTCATAGTTAAGGCAACTTACTGTATACCATCAGATTATCAGAAACCTCAAGGAATGTTTCTTCTCTCAAGGGCATACTGATCACTGCTCTCTGCTTATTAACATACATATACCTTGCTGTTTGTGCTCTCATTTGTACTATGGAAAACAACCTTTGACAGCTCATTTTCCTCTGCATTTGTAGCCAATGAGAAAAATTAGCAGCAAGTAAAAACTAATTTTGCTCATGTTAGGAGCAAGGCATTGCCTTCTGTATACAAAATTAGTTATCTCTCTCTCTCTCTCTCCTCTCTCTCTCTCTCTCTTTCTCTCTGTATATATATCTAAAAGTACTACTTCTGGTCTCTTTTGCTCATTTCCCTTCTGAAGAGAACCCTGAGCACAAGGACTCTGGCAGGTTTTGTTGTATAGTAAATATCCTGGTGACAATAAAAGACTTCTTTGCTATTTAATTTTGTCCTTTAAACCTCTTTATTTTTCCTTTTCTATTAATAGCTTGCATCAGTAGCACTAATATCTTGTTGCCTAGTCTTTTTTAATAGTAAGAGCAGCAAAGGTGAAACTGCCAAGATGATTTTGCTTTCTGGAAGTCTTCAAGAACTCCACAGAAACCAGTTTGAAACTTTCTTCTTTCCCATTGTTGCTGCTTGGGAAAACTTGGAGCATTATGAAACAGTAAAAAGTACAGTGTTTTCAATTTAGAAGGTCTCCCCACCAAGCAAAGTGATGAGGAAGGACAGTGTTTCATAAGGAAACTTTAAGTCCCTAGTAATCATTGCCGTGATTACCATCATGGCAATCACCATCAGACAAGACAAAGATTGGTATACTCCCAAGGCTAATTAGATAACAGATAATCCAGCTTTTATACTCCCTTCTCTCGGTTTCCATCTGAATTTACTGAATTCATTTATATAAATATTTCTGTAAAATTTGGCTGTTCTGCCTGTTTTGCTTCCTTTTTTTTCAAGTAAACTGTATTGCATTTTAGATACTCCAGCTAAGTATTTAAAACCATACAAAATTTGTAAACAAGCCATATATATGCAAATGGTCAGTGATTCTGAGATACTTGATCTTATGCTCTGAAGAATTGTGTATTATAATGAACATATCCCTGAATCTCTGAAAACTGGTGTCTTTCACAAGCACCAGTGAATCATGCTTGTAGCCTCTCATTTCTCTTGCTGACACCTCACAGCTGGGGCTGTGAGCACACTGACATGCAACCTTGTTGTGATTCTTTCTGAACTCATCGTATTCCAGTTCTGGCTGAAGCCACTGTCCAAGTCTGTCATGCTGGCCAAGCAGAACAAAAATGACTCCCAGTTTTGGTTGGTTTGCTAAGGGGCCAAATCCTTTGAGCTAATGAAAACAATGATAAAAATGCAAATAAGTTTGTATAGAATGTCCTCGTTGTGTACTTTCCACAAATGTATAATGCTTTTTAACAGAAAATTAAAATACTTTGTTTCAAAAACTGTTTCAGCTGAGGTAATTTCTTTGCTTACCTGTGATAGTGGTGTCCATAAACACATATTTAATTGCTCATTGGACATGAAGATACATACTTGTACTGCTGTAGGTAAAGTGGTGAAACCCAGGAAATGAATTACATACAAACTAGTATGGAAGGAAGTATCTACCACATTTTTTCTATGACAAAAGGTGTCATGAGAGATGTCCATAATCTATATTACACACTTGATATAAGACTGACGAGTTTCTTGTACTCTTCCAATTCTCCCTTGCAT
Source organism: Sylvia atricapilla (assembly GCF_009819655.1). NCBI lineage: Eukaryota > Metazoa > Chordata > Aves > Passeriformes > Sylviidae > Sylvia > Sylvia atricapilla. The sequence continues at coordinate 51,443,399 of NC_089142.1, forward strand.
TATTAAAATCAGCATGTGTCTGAAGAGAACAGAGTGTGACACTTGGGGAAGGTCTGCCTTAGTGATGGGTCCAGTAAAGTTTAGGTTTGCCTTTCTTAAATATGACTAAGAAACATTCTTATGCTCATTCAAACACTTCAGGAATGGTGATCATGAGGGTCTAGTCTGTATCACAAACCTAGCTACAGGGTTTAATACAGTTTAATATAATGAATATCCTTGGAGAAAGCCTCATGTTTATTACAGTTTGGAGGCTGAATTGTCTCAGGCCTTTTAGAGAGTGAAGTTTGCTGGATTAGAGCTCAGTTCCCACTGAGAGCAAAGCAGGAGCAACCAAAGTGGATATTTTTTAGAATTAGCTATCCTGACTTATTATGCAATGAAGAACATATTTTTGTTAACGTAGGGTCTTACACCGTGCATAGTGTCAGGGTACTTTGCTGTAGCTCACCAGACTACTTAACGTAGAATGTCTTTTTTTTTATTATTATTTTTGTTAAAGGGAAGTGGTAGCGAAATTTCGGGACTTTGCTTTTTATTGCTGGGTTTGGGAGAGAGGTTTTTTTTTTCTTTTTGCATGTGTGTTTTGATTGTGTTTCATTGTCACTGCTGCCAATGGTTTTCTATAGCAGCTTTGGGAGAGAAGTGTCTGTGATGGAAAATTCTGATGACATGTACATGTTCCTACATTTTCTGCTAGCAAAAGGGAAATGAAAAACACGGGCTTTTCACATAGAATGGAAAGTGATGTTGTTACGGTGCTTGGCCTGTGGATCTGCAGTTTTATCAATTGGCAAAGAATAGAAAGGATTGGTCTCTGTGTTTTGGCTTGTACTTAAATATAAGTGCTGCCTTTGAAATTGTGGCTGTGTCAACAACTTGTGTCTGTCCTTTCTTTAAAGTCCTGCTTCTTGCTTTGTTTCAAATTTGATAGGAAAGTGAAAGTTTCATTGTATCCAAAAACATGTTATCCTACTAGCAATGAAAAGGAAACAGTCTGTGAATAGCAGACTTCCAGCAGATGTGCTTGAGAGCTATTGTATAACACCAAGGAGTAGATTTGAAGGTGTTGCTGGAAATAGATAAACCAGAAACTTGATTATGAATTCAGAGGTAACATCTCTTGTCATGAAAAAATATGTAGCAATGTTTTTAAGTTTGTGAGACCTTGGTGGAAAAGTAACTTTTTTTTTTTTCTGTTTTTGAAATAAAAAACCAATGACTCATAACCAAACTTTTTTTTTCTTTATGACTTGAGCTCAGAAGGGGTGATGAATGGATGTCTGAGGTACCAGTCCATTATATAACTTAATTTTAGTGGCTTGACATTTGCTATGAATGGGACAGTATTATTTTTTTGTAGAAGTGTGAATTAATAATAATAATGAGTAACCAGTGATGCACTTCAAGAAAAGTGGAGTAGGTTGTGTTAAGTTACAGGGGTAAAAGATTTAAGACTAGCTGAATAACAGTTCTAATTCATTGTGTTTTCAAGCTCCTTTAGAGCTCAGTTAGCAGATTCAACATTCCGATACTGTATTGTTTGGTAGGAAGGACAGGTTTAAATAGATTGAGAAAATGAGATTGAATGAACTCCCTGGTTATAGGCACATAGAATACCTAGCATAGTACTCTTCTTTTATAGCCATGGGGGAAATTTGTGACAGTAGAAATTAATTTTGTATTGACAGAGACAGGAGCTAGCACCTTGAACAATGAGTAGTGTTGTGGTTTTATTTTTGGTTTTTGTTTTGTTGCTTTACAAAAAGCACTAAGTAAGCGTTAAAAAAAAATACACCAAAGGTTCTCTCAAGTCAGTCTGTATTCGGTAAAGGAAAGTATCTCATTTTGTAGTTAACAGAAAGGTTGAAAACTGTGCTTGAAAACAGAAACACCATATTTTAGGTTGGTAGTGACTATTGTCCCAGGTTGGGCCATGAGAATCTATGCAGTGCAAAGTGCAGCAGATAAGATGTGAAAACAAGTACTTGTTGTTCCAGAAATTAAGCTAAATCCATATGGGAACTTCTTAATGTTTTGGTGCATTTGATGACACACATGTCAACATCCAGTTTCATTTAGCATAATGTTTTTAGAAACTCCCCTGAGCTTAGGGAATGGTGAGATTCAGAAAGTGTTTGCCCATTTTGATTCTCAGTGAGCTGTTTGGGTATCCCAGTACCACTCAAAACTTCCGTTTTGGTCCGATGGTCCCACAGAGCTCAAGTGATTACCCCAGGTGTAAAATACCAAAAGATAGCTGATTCCAATGATGTTTTATAAAAAGTATGCCAGAAATTTTGAAATTTTACAGGATTTTAATTAAGGTTTTGAATTTGAATAACATTTATGGAGAATAACAATAGTGAGTATTTTCAGATTTGGATGAGGACGAGAGTATTGATGATCTGACTAAATCGGAATAATCTCTCTTGTCTTACCTGCAATCAGAAGAGTGAGTGCATCAGGGGATAGGTCAAAGTGCCTAATGTTTCTTGGCTTAAACTGACCATTAGAGTTGTGCCTTAAGTAAAATGGTCTTTCAACTAACATAGGCTTTTTGGGAGGGGGACAGAGAATTAAAATCACAGACCCATTGTATGATGTTAGTTATTCACTGTACTTATTATTTATATTTTCCTTCCTCTTGCATTTTCACTTGGTATTTTAGTGATGAATGTTTGATTTTAATGACAGCTCTGATCTATAGATTGAGAAATGCTGTTTTAGGAAGGTATTTGTGTCTTCATTGACTATCATGAGAAACTAAGCAGCCTACTTTCGCTAGAACGATGTCAGTCTTTGTGCGTTCTACCTTATGATCCCCTAAAATAGGATGCTAAAATCACATGGATAAAACCAACTTACGGTCACTTTGGGGCTTTGGATGATTTTTCTGTAGCTTCGACCAGGAGTGAAGAAGACAGGGAGCATTGTAAATAAAGTGCAATCAAAAAGAGTGTGCTGAAAATGTAATAACTTTAAAGAATCTGATAGTTTGTTATCATCCAGATTAGTCTTCATTTATTTGTTTTATCATGGTGTGTGAAAGTGAGGGACTGTTGAGTGCTACCTGATTTGTAAAGTAGAATGGGTGCTATAGTTGAAATGACATTTTCCTGCCCCTGTGGCAAATAAACATTTCACAGTTCATTATTTTATGTCCTCTCCCCAGTTGTACATGTACCAGCTGGATGGCATCTGAGAATCGTTTAAACATTTTATCATACTATAACCCTTTGATGGAAATGACATTTAGAAGAAAAATTACTGATTTCTGTGTTCACTAAAGAGTAAACATGCATAGCTAATGGTTCTATTCACCACAGATCGTACTTATGCATTTTTAATAAAAACTTGATTTTAATTCATACATTACTTATGAGAAATGTTTATTAGTTTGGAGATCTGCTGATTCCTGCTTAAATGTTTGCATATATCTGGATACCTTGAAAGTACTTCTCACTCGATTCTCAGATTGAGGTGAATCTTTATAGACAACTTGCTTCTCTGCTGCCTACATAATGACGTAAAGTATATAGGAAATGCTTATTATTGTACTGATTGCTGAAAACAGTAACAAACCCCATTTATTTGACACAAATGAATCTCATGTTTTCCTATGCTCTCTAATATTAGAGTTTGTGGCTGCAGTGTGTGTGTGGGGTGGTTTTTTTTGTTTGTTTTTGTTTTTTGTTTTTTGGGGTTTTTTTGTATTAGGGATTTTAGGCAGTATCTCTAGTGGCAAGTCACCAGTTACATATGACTGGCAAGTTACCAGTTGTGTGAATGGGAATAAGAAAAGTCTGCCGTATTCTATATTCATACCATAACAGATTGAGTTTTGGTTTCCTCCTCACCCTTCTCTTCTTATGAAGAAATTCTCATTAGCTGAGTTTTTTACAGAAAGCAGCATGTAAGGTTAATTCTATTATTTCTCAGAGGTGTGTTGAAATGATGATGCCTGTCATGTTTATACATTACATCACCTTTCAGAAGGCAAAAAAATGTGGGACCATTTGCAGATGGTGGGAGAGAGACTCATGCTATCTCATTCAAACATGTAATGAATAGGCTCTCAACCACCTTCTGGAAGTGGCTGCCTCTTTTTATCAACTGTACAGACCTCGCTTCTGCATGCACCTTTATTAACCTCATTATACAGTGAAGCTTGCTTATTTTTGATGATATCTTTCTACTAAAGAAGATTAGATAGACTGTCAAACTTTTTTTGGAGTTCAAGCAGAACATAATTGAGTGATACATTTCTTCTGGATGAATGGAAGCCATGCTAGAGGCCTAGAATGAGGGTCAGAGGGTTGCCCCTGTTCACCTTGACTAGCATTTGCTGTCACTCTGAGTGATGCTGCAGTAGGGAATTAAATTGGTGTACAAGAACAAGATAGTATTAAGAGCTAGAGGGTCTTGAATCTAAGGTACTGACTAATATTTTTTTTAAGAAAGCTTAACTGTCTGAGGAAGTGATGTCATTCTTCTCCAGGTGACTCATAGTATGGGTCAATTTACTAATTAAAAATTCCTTTAAACTTCTTCATAGACAGGCTAGTAATTTGCCCTCAATGAGGATATTCTTCTTGTTTGAAGATAAAAAGCTTTTGTGAGGAGAGGAAGAGAGATGCTGTGATGCCTCTTTAGGACAATGCATGTCTCTTTGAAAAGCCATTCTTCAATAATTAAACCAAATGTAAAGTTTGCAAATTTTTGCCATGACTGACAATGGCTTAGCATTTTTCATTGTACTCTGGTCACAGTCTTTGTGGCAGGGTGTTCTATTACAGAGCACAGAAACAAAAGGAGAAAAATCCTGTTGTGTGTCATTGCTGCCTTCACAAAGCCACAGATACATTAAACTCAAGATACTGTTTGTTGTGCTCTTCAGCCATCAGTGACAAAGGTGCTGTTAGTGCCACTGAATATGAGGGAGTCATATGTCATTACATCACTGCTCAAATTGGCGGAGCAAATAACATTAAAATAAATGAAAACATTAGCAGCTAAAGGAATACAAAACAGTAAGAGGCTTGACTGAAAAAAACCCATAATATAGAATTTAAATGCTATTTTTGTCATAAGTTATAAAGTTAATTTTGCCTTTTTCCTGTCTTTTCTTTTTTATTTACTTTTAAGTTCTTGTCCACGCCCATTTCATGCTCTTGAAGCCAGTTAGCTTTTATTTTCTTTGACACTTGCAGCAGTCACAGGCAGTGACAGCAGCTTGGTAACAAGCCAGATGATGGCACTGGTTGTGTTAACATAAGATATGGGCTTGAGTGTATCCTGAAAACAGAGTTCACTGTCTTGGATTTTATCAGATGGGCTTTCCTGAGTGTGGAGCTGGCAGTAAATTTGTGACTTCTAGAAGGAAACCCACAGCAAACTGGAGTTGGATGCAGTATTCACAACATTCTTTATAATGCCTATTTCTAGTCCTGGCAACCTCTTAGACTATTTAGAGGCCCTACTGTCTGGTACAATTTTTTTTTTTTTTTTTTTTTTTTTGTAAATAAAAGCCATAACCCAGTGGTGAGGTCATAGTGGCAGGTACTACATAGTGGCAGAAATAATGTTATTGGCCTCGGTGATTGGAAGAAATGTCTGTTTCACATTGTGCTAAACTGTACTTTTTTAAATGCATAATAAAAGTTATTTATGGATACTGATAAAGTGGTATCTGTTGTATAATATCACAGATAGGCATAAAGATAATAACAAAAGGCAGCTGGTTTAGTAAGCTCTATTTTCTGCAGAAATTTGCCGTTCTTTGCGAATTGAAATAAAAAAAAACCACAACATGGGAGAATGTTGGGGTTTTTTCCTTCATCCTGGTATTTGCAATCATTCTTGCTTTGCAGTGTGCTTATAAAGACAATTATGTGGGTCCCATGTCAGTATTATATTTTTCATGACTAGCACCTTATTAGGGGGCAGCTGCTCTTCTCTGCCCAGCACATATATGTAGCTACCACCGATGATAATGGAAGTCGTGAGTGTAACCTTCCTCTTCATTTCATCAATGGGGAATGCTGGAGCTCTTGAGGTTTCGGTTAAATAACTTAGGTATAAAGGCAGGAATGAAATAGTGACAAATCTATGACTAGTCAGTTGCCTTTTCAGAGTTCAGTGTCTGTAAGGAGGTTTTGAACTTTTATTAGGTGGCCTTTTTAACAAGGTGAGTAACAAAGGCACTATCCAAATGCACAACATCTGAGTCTTTCAGTGCATGCTGGGTGTCTTGAAGGCCAGGTATTCAGGACCCCATCAGCCCAAGAGCAGTCCAAGTACAAGCTTCCTTGCACCAAGGAAGCTTGATGTGCAGGAGATATTTCGAACTTGTAAGTGTTTTGTGGTATTTCCTCAGACTCTCTTTAATCTGATGAGGATTAAGGAAAAGGAGTGACCAGCAGATTTTTCCAAAGTTACTTAGATGCTGTAATGTGTGGAGTGCTCCCATTCTAAGGAGGTGGGAAATTGATGTTACCCTTCTTGTGTTAACTGCTTCTTTGACTCAAACCCTAAATTTTACCCCTGCAATACCCTATAAAAACCCCATGACTCTGCCCTTCCCTGGTCTTTTGTCTTTGTCCCCCTCCTTGTCCCCAGGGCTAATAAATGGATTCTCAAGCTTAACAAAATGGAGACCTGTCTCATTGTTCCCATGCCGGTGCCGGCAGCTGCACCCTCCCCGGACGTGATGAACTCAGTTACATGTGTCGCCGCAGTAATGATGCTTTGGCTACTGCCACTTCTGCTGAGAACTGGACTGAACTGGAACAAAGGAGAGCGCTGCCATCATACGCTGTTAGCAACTAATGTAAACTCAGCTGGAGAAAACCGTTTGCAGTGAACAGCAAGGTTTATTGACCATGGCAAGCCCAAGAACATATTCTCAAGAACCACATCTTGGCATTTTAGCTGTTGTAATGAGCTGCATATGTAAATCTGTAAGCACTTGCTTCTCTCAGCTCAGAGCTGCCTGGTGGGCAACCCAGATTGGCCTAATGTAAACACATACCAGTGTTCGTGTTCATGTAAGTTTCTCTTTGTTTTTTGTTTGCATTTCAAAATTTGAGTAAATTGGAAAATCTGCACTACTTGGGGCAACTAATTAGATTTCTTGGTAAGCACAAGCCCTGACTTTTTTTGGAGGGTGAAAATTCTTCATCTTGAAACTGCAACATCTATTCCAGATGGTTTCCTTACTAATTTCAGACAAGATACAAAGCTACAGTGATGAATGGATTGAACAGTTAATATTTGACATTTCCTTTTATGCTTATGCCATTTAAAAATAGCTGACTTTTGACAAACTGCTAGTACGTTTTTACATGAATTAGAAAACCTAGACTTACAGTAAGTTCACTGCTACCTTTCATTTCGAGCTCTTCGGAAAATGGCTGTGCTAAAGATTCCAGCTGCTTTGATGTTCAGCACGAGCACAATGATACTGAATCGGGTGAAGCTGTTGACTCCCTTGAATGCAGAGAGGCCCTGCAGAGAGACCTTGACAAATTAGAGGGCTGGACACTCATCAACCATATGAAGTTTAACAAGTGCAAGTGCCAGATCCTGAACGTGGGATGGGGCAACTCTAGCTGTATGTACAGGGTGGGGAATGAGACATTGAAGAGCAGCTACACAGAAAGGGACCAGAGGTTCTGGCTGATGGCAAGTTTAACCTGAGTCAGCAATGCCCTGGCAGCCAGGAGGGACAACCCTGTCCTGGGGGCATCAAGCACAGCATCATCAGCTTTTCCAGGGAGCAGATTGCCCCACTCTGCTCTGCGCTGGGGTGATCTCACCTTGAATATCGTATTTCTGCCACCACAGTGTAAGAAGGATATTAAGTAGTTAGGGAGCATCCAAAGGAGGGCAACAAATGTGGTTGAAGGGCCTTGAGGTGAAGCTATATGTGGAGCAGCTGAGGTCACTTGGTCTGTTCAACCTAGAGGAGACTGAGGGGAGACCTCACCACAATCTACAGCGTCCTTGTCAGGGGAAGAGGAGGAGCAGGCACTGATCTCTTCCCTGTGGTGACCAGTGACAGGACCCAAGGGAGCCACTTGAAGCTTTGTGTCAGTAGTAAACTTTAAAAACTTGATTAACTTTTTTTTTTTTTTATAGTAGTATGAGATATATTAAAGAGTGAAAGCTGGTGATACCAACAGGTGCTAGAGGAGTACTTTAGAACAGCCCTCTCTGAGGCAGTTTGGAAGGTATGTCTCTTATAACGAGATGCTAACTTAATTTTTTGCCTCTATGGATTTAATGAGAACATGATTCTAATCTCTACACCCTAGGCCCACCTGCACAATTTAGGATTTTTTCTGCTCTCATAGGTTTCTCCCTCAGTTGGTAGTGCCCTGTGCTGAGGACATACTCAGTGTAAGCTGTGAATGGTGGCATCCAGGGGACCGAGCGATGCTGGCCTTCTTCATACCTCACAGCAATGATAGTCACTGAATCATATTCTTAGGGTGTAAAATTATTTTACAGTGAATTACATCCATTTTGTATCCATATAATCCAGCAGGAAGGTCAAAGAGAAAGTTTTTGCTCATGCAGAGACCTGAGACTCTTGCGCTGGATTGTCTTTGGTCTTCTTTACAACACTTCTTTAGAGTGTTGTAACTTAGAGCTTTTATCACATTTATCTTGAAGATGTGGAATTTGTTAAGAAGTGTGCTGAGACATGCTTGCTGAGCAAAGGAATGATTAATCTTCGAGGAGTGTTTCCATATAAAGCGTCGATTTACATGTATGAGGAACCTCTACATCATAGCCATCCCAGGACTTTTATAAGGTCACTATACAAACACAGCCACCAAAATCTCTTTAGAACATCAAATTTGATAGAGATAAAATGTACTTAGTGAATTTTTGTAAAGGTCAAAAAGGTAAAGATCATGTATTTATTTCAATTGAAATTCAGCAGGTCTTAGGTTAAAGTGAGGGATAAAGAAAATAAATCTCTAGAATTAAGTTATACTTGACAGAATATTGATCAATAATTGTCTCAGCAGGAGCTGATGGTGAGCTGAAAATTTGTTTACAAATTTACTGAAATATTTCTGATTGGTACATCTTGTGCATAGTTGTACATAGCTTTACCCTAAATTTTTGTTCCATGCCTTGTCTCCACATTAATGTTTTAGGAACGTTAGACCATCCTTATTTTTGATTAAAAGCATGTTACAAAAATCTGTCTTTTGGTTAATGTTCCTGCAGTGTAAGAAAATAAATATTTGTGTGGACATTATAAGCTTACTAATTTCTTGAAGAATGTTTTACACTGTAGTGATTTTACTGGATGCCCCACAGAGTGAGTGCTGCTACAGTAAGGAAATTTGCCATGAAAAGGGAAGTATTTTGAAAATGATAGGTAGGAAGGTCCATTCATACTTGAAAAATGTCATACAGGTATTTTCTAAAACCTTTCTTCTTGTGTCTACATTACAGTCTCCCTATGCTTGCAAAAGTAATACAAGGTGCTTCCTTCCTCTTCAGAGTGGGTCTTTCACTAGTCAGGTAGTATAATGTTAAAGTATTTCTAGTGCACCTTATTGGAGATCTGTGTCATTTTCTGTGCTGCTTGCTTTATTTGCTGCCATACTCTCCCGTGCATGCAAGCACCTGAGAGGAATTCCCTGCAGGTACCTACCTCAGTGCCTAGGCTGCCTTTCAGGATGATGGAGGCAGGCAAGGGCCTCTAGGGGGGAAATTCACTACTCTTTGTTAGCATTTAGAAACTTTACTTAGGCGCTTTAAGTCATGCTCTGAAAGAACAAGTATCTCCATGAACTTAATTTGAATATTGAGTCATAAATTAGGCATCTGGAATACACAGAATACTTGTGCTTTTTCTGCTCCCATGCACAGCTGATGTATACTTTGTACTGAATATAAATTAAGTTAAAATATGGATAATTTTTTTCCTTTGTTTTCCCTTTCTCTTTACCCCCTTATATATTTCACAGAATCACAGAATGGTTGGGGTTGAAGGGATCCCTGGAGATGATCTCTCCATCTGCATAGTCCAACACTCCTGCTAAAGCAGCCTCACCTAGAGCGGCTTGCGCAGGATCCTATTCAGGTGGGGTTTCATAACCACTCTGGGCTGCCTGTTCCAGTGCTCTGACACCCTCAAAGTAAAGAAGTTTTTCTTCATGTTCAGGTGGAACTTCCTATATTTCAGTTTGGTCCTGATGCCCCTTGTCCTGTCACTGGGCACCACTGAAAACAGTCAGGCCCCATCTTCTTGAAGTGCACGTGGTCTGCCATAACCAGTTTTTTTAAACTTACATCATCACCTCATGGATCTGCAGAATACATCAAGGAAAAAAACAAACAAAAAAGTGGTTATTTCACTATTTCTTGAGGTTTACTCTTGCAATATGTTGGTTGTAATTGTAAACAGGAAAAATGTAAAATAGAGTTAATAAAGTTCATCCCCTCATAATGATGTCTGCTTTCCAAGAGCTGACATGCACTAATGGAGTATGTGACTGTGGGGTTTTTTTCATACCTTCTTTTTGTCACTGTTCATATCTTTTCACTGCTTGAGTCCTACTTGTTTTACTTCCTTGAAATGTCTTGGAAGGAGGAAAAGTTGCGTGGAGCCACTTCTTAGTTGGTATTTTTATATTAGCTTGCCTTCTACTGCTGCCATGAGCTATAAGCTAAGCTATATAAACAGCAAGGATTGCTTACTAGGTAGCTACTAATAAACATGAAGTATTTCTGAATGGGATCACTCTTTCTGGTTCTTTCATAGGTTACTGTGTCTGCATGAGTTTTCTTGGTTGCAGTCACTCAGTGATCTATTTGGTGACAAGGCAATGTGTAGCCAAATACACCTGCCTGTATTTCACTGGACTGTCTTCTTTATTCCCATAGGTAATAGTGGCTAAAAATGTGAGGGAATATTGGTTCTCTTGCAACATGACAGGAGAAAAGGAGGCAGAGTTGTTTCCCCCAAATACTGTGCATCTTGAGGAGATATGCCTTTAGTAAAAGAAAATTCCTTGATAGTAAATGAATGAAATGACAGTAAGGCTTACTGAGTTCAGGAAGTGCAGATAAGAAAATAAGGACTGGTCTCTGCTATAGTAACAGCTACCATGAAATGTGAGAGTGAAGGAATGGGGAGAATAGATACCGGGAAGAGAGAAGAAAGAAAATACATAATTGATGGAACTAGTTTTTAATTTGGGGAATTTGTTTTCAGAGGGATTTTTTTTTCCCTAGACCAACCTCTTTTTATACTGGTCTGAAATGTGAAAGGACAGCAGTTTTTCAGAGATTCATGGTTCAGATGAGATAAAGAGGTTGAAGGAAGCAAGTCAGTTTGAAAGATTTATTCAATGTATGTATAGATATACAGGAAATGTATGTTTATGTGTTTATCTAACAGGAAAAAATGTGTATGTCTTAGTGATGTTTGAAGATGTCATACCTGACATTGAATTAATCTTTCAAGCAGTCATGTGTCAGGTACTGCAGGTGTACTGCAGTGCATACATGATGATGCTGAATGTGTCGTAGAAGTGGGGGCTTTCAAATCAAAACTCACATAACTTTACCTCTTAAGCTGGGAAGTTTGGCTTCTGGGGAAAAGAAGATGAAGCTTAGGCACAGGCAGAGTCTTAATATGTTGAATAGAGGGTGCATATAAGCAGTGAATTACATACCCATTTTCGGCTCAGTGTTGCAACAAAGGAGACAGCAGCTTAAGAAAATATGCCTGAATGAAGTCACAGCTCTGAATGTGTGTGCTGTGAGATTTTAAAATAGAATCCTGTTGAATTGAATAGAATCTTAATCTCCTACGCTGCATGGGTGGTACTGAAGACTTTAGGGGAATGGATGATAAGTCTGATACTAATGGAAGTCTATTAGAAAGAGATATGAATTTATCTTGCATGTGTCACATGTGAATTTGTCTTTAGCAGACCTACGAGTTGAGTAAATGATAAATGTTTCGTATTTATGTCACCAAGTTAGATGGGAAAGGTCTTTCATTCAGCCATTTCCTACTATTATTAGCAGTGTTGGACTGCTAATTTGGGAGAAAAAGGAAGGAGAGCAGAAGAAAAAAAAGTAATCTGGGTGATGAGTGGTGGTGTCAAGACTCAGGGCCATTCTGGGAACACAAAAATGTAGAGCTGCTCTTCAGAGGTGGCATAATCTCCAGGAGCAAACGCAGATGGAGAGCTTCTGCTGCTGGATCTTGCTGACCAGGGATCCCTGGACGTTTTTTAGAGGCATTAGGAGTTCAGTCCAGGGAAAGGAGAGGTTTGTTGGTAGAGGGATGGACAAGCTGTTGCATGCCCGCAGAGTTGGGTTATGCCAGTAACCAGTATTGCTGACCATTAGAAATTATGTTTCTTTTGGTGGAGAAATACTCTGCATTTCTGTTCATTCCAATCACCCGTGACTTATTCACCTGACAGAGAAATCAGTTCAGGCATTTGAGCAGTGGGTTTGGAAAAAACCCATACTTTTAGCTTATGTGCCCTATCAGCAAGCACACACATTTAAACTTCATTTTGTAAAAAAACCGAAAGTACTTAGCCCAGTAAGTACTGATAAAGTTGTGATAAAGTGTATGGGTTATGTTGAATATATTTAGAAAGTCTACCAAAATTTAAGCTTCAGCTCAGATTTACAATAAAGGAATCAACATAAATTAGGCACCCTGTGTAAGGCTAGTTAGACATTTTTATTCAAAAATTGTATAAGTGTTGATTTTTAAAGCCCACACTAACAAGACACATGATAGAGGAAAGAATGCATTACAGTTGGACAACTATGGTATTTTCAAGACTACTCACAGTGAGGGAGCATTTGGCTAAGACAAGGTAATAGTTTGCAGGTTTCTTCTACTTATGAAACCTGCTTTTTTTTTGCTTTTTCACTCACTTAGGTTACAAAAACATAAATAAATGTCCTTTTCCATTTTTCCTTTGACTTTTTGTCAAGCAGTACATGCTTTGTAGTTGCTGAATGTATAATAATTAATGTTATTTTGATTTTGTGGGCCGTTAATTCTGGCTGATACAAGCTTTTAAAGTTGCTTTTTCCTAACTTCATTTCAGTACTTTAAATATATTTGTGTTTGTTTCCTGGAGTTTATCAATCACCTCCAAAAAAGTGTGATCAAAATTTAAGTATGTACTAAACTCGCTTGAAGCTTTACTTGTATCATACTGATGCATCTAGGCTAGATCATTTCCCTTTAATTTTCTTTCCTGTATTTGTCCTTACTAATTTTAGCTGCTACTCAGATCTAAAGATTGGATCCTTTCCTGCTTTAGCTACTTGTAAGCTGAGAAATAGTCAGTATAGCAGAAGCTGTTTGGATCAGTTCCACGGATGTCCCTTAGGTCCTGACATGGGTTGCTTGCTTGGTTTGTCTGCTGTGAACAGGGGATGGAGAGCAGGAAGAAGTGCTTCTGGGTCATTCTGAGGATGTGGAAGGCTTCTCATTCACCTTTCTCGCTGGATTTTAGTGACCACCCACTGCACACATTAGATGCCTGCAAGAGGTTAAGATCCACGCTTGCAACCTGTGCTTGAGGCAGGAACTGAGATTGCTCTGTCATCCCCAAGACAAGGCTTGGTCCTTTCTGTCATGGTGTCTGGAGGAGTGGTGGTAGCTGTAGCACTGCCCAGTTTTCATGTAGTAGGTGACTTGTTAGTTTGTGTGCACAAGAAAAAAAACATCCATTTATTTGTCTTCTTGAGAAGGGAGGGGCTGAGGCCTTCATTTCTCAGCCCTTTTCAGAGTACCCTTGCCAGCAGCCCAGGACCAATGGAAACTATCCAGCTCTTACTCAGTCTAGACCAAGGACAAGACAGAGGAAGAAGATGCCTGAGCTCCCTCTGTGTAAAATAGAAGATCTCCCTAAAGAAATGTACCTGGACTCAGCTCTTTGGACCACTCTACTAATTTTCTGTGATACTTACAAGATGCATAAACAGTATTAAAAACAGATATCTATTGGGAATTTGTTTAGTATGATGTAGAATCAGGTAGAAATAATCTTAGTCATTCACCCAGACTCATGACATCAGGGAGTGGGAACCTGATCTGAGTCCTTAACCCTTGATGCTTTCCTTTTCAGGATTGATCTTATTTAATTTCTTCTTCGGTAAAGTGGTTCAAAGATTAGCTACATTAATCATCTCTGTTACCAAAAGAGTAGATTCAGGCTCCAGGACAAAAGCCTGTTTATGAAGCAAAAGTTCTTATTAAAATATTAGTTAAAGTCCCTGGAAGAACTCTTACAAAGACTACTGTTGCTACAACTCCAAGTTGCTTTGTCAGGGAAAGGAAGATTACAATAAAAATATCAAGCTTATTTTTTTTTCCTTACGCTGTAAATTATGGTTGTTTCTATCATCATCAGTAGCTATCTAAAAATGCTTTGCAGAGGGAAATATCTTAAGCTTGCTTTCTTCTGCTCAGTTACTGCTCATGGTCTAATTTTATTCAGTGAGACATGAAGTCAGTTTCAACAATAGCAATAAATGAATATACTTGGAGTTCTCTGTGCCCAGGAGAAATAACAAATAAGTTTGCCTATGGACAGGGTGATAATTGTCATAACATTGCTCCTTTCTGTTCATGCTCTTAGCTTTACACCCCGTGTGCAGGGCAATGCTGTGAGTGTGTTCCCTGCCACAGGCTGTGCCAGAGTCCTTCAGACGTGGAATGCCACATGGGAGGGGCTGGTGGCAGCACCCAGAGCACTGTCACTCCTCGCCAGAATATGGCCTTTTGCCTTTGAGTATCCCTCTATGGCTGTTTCTCCTTACAGCAACGTCCAGAACTTCGATGTTTGAATTAAGATTTTTTTTTTACAGTCATCTTTCCTAGGTGTTCTTTTAAATGTGCTGAGAAAACGTTTTGTAAAAACAGTAAAGTATGGTGTTTTTATTGACCGTTATCCCATATTTTACATGATTCTTGAGGGTTCCTTTCAACTTGATGTATTCTGTGATTCTATGCCAAGTGTCCCACAGACAGAGCTGAGCAGTTCATTTCCTAACCCATCCTTCTCTTTAGCTGCACTTTGAATCTGGGAAGAAGAAAAAGGACCTGGTTTATTTCTTGCCTGCCCATCTGATTACTTTGTTCCAAACTTAATGCTATCTGCCAGACAGAAAAGGGAAAAACTCAAAACACCATCAAGACCACAAGAAAAACACCAAACCCTTACAGTTGAAATGTCTCTCTTTATGACCTACACTCTCCTATGAACAGTTCTGGTACTGTCAGAGAGCTGTTGTGCTTTCTGGTCTTATCAATGGGCAGTGATCTTCATGTTTCCTGTATCTAATTCCAAGCAAGTGTGCTTTCAGCAGACCAGTTCTGAGTTTGTGAAAGCAAGACTCAAGTCTTTGAAAGCTGCCTCTGTTTTCAGTCACTCAGATCTGCTAAATTTTAAATATAGAATGGACACACAAATGCCTTTCTAATGGCTTTAAAAGTCTTAGCTTTTGGGGTCTCTGTTGCAACTGCCAGTGTACAGTCCATGAAGCCTGACAAGTGATTAAAGGAAATTATTGGTAGCCACCATTATGGTTTTGTTTTCATTGGCAAAAACATTAGTGTAGTTGCTTTGCTGTCTTGCCTCAGTTTTTCATCCAGACTACCAGTAATAAAAAGTATGATTACTTCATTGAAAATGTTCTGCTTGCTATAATTCCTGTAATCACATCTGTTTTATTTTCTTTCCCTTGTCTTAGTTTTATTTCCCTTACTATACAAATGAAAATTAATCAGAAGATGATGTTTGGCATTTGAAAAACTTTGAATGCATCTTATATTTGGCAAACACCTCAATCAAGGATCTTTTCCAGTTTTAATTTTTTTTTTACTTCCCACTGCTCACCTATATTAGCATTTGTATATATTGTCAAAAAAAGAAGAAATGTGGTAGAAAACAGATTCCTGACTACTTTTTAATTTCTTCCTTTTTTCTTCTATACCATCTCCCCATAAAATTTTGAAGCATGCATGCCTGACTTTCTTTTCTATATGAAGAGATTAAATATTATGTTAAATATAATTTGTAGAAAGAGATGGGTAATTACATGTGTGATAGATGCTATCTCAGTATCTTTAAAATATATCCTTATAGGATTGTTTACTTATGTACAAGTTATTCTTTCTTTTTAGGAATACTGATAAGTAGTAACATGTGGATGCCAGTTTGCCCACTAAAGTATCTCTATCACTCTCCCTCCTTCCCTGGACAGGGGAGAGAAAATATAACAAGAGGCTCATTAGTTGAGATCAGGACAGGACAAGATCGCTCACCAGTTACTGTCGTGAGCAAAACAGACTGACTTGGGGAAGTTAGTTCCATTTACTACCAATCAAATCAGAGTAGGACAATGAGAAATAAAAAGCATATCATAAAAATGCTTTTTCCCCATCCCTCCCTTCCTTCAAGGCTCACAAATTCTCTACTTCCTCCTTCCCTGTTGTGACACAGCAGGACAGGGAATGGTGGCTACATCAATTCATCACACATTGCCTCTGCTGCTCCTTCCTCTGCAGGGAGAGGACTCCTCATACTCTTCCCCTGCTCCAGCGTGGGAGGAGTATGAGGAGTCTCTCCCATGGGAGGCAGGCCTTCATCAACTTCTCCAACGGGAGTCCTTCCCACGGGCTGCAGTTCTTCACAAGCTGTGCCCTTAAAAAGTTTCCTCCCAAATCTGCCTTAAACTTCTACAGTCCCTTTTGTGTGGCACAGTCCTTGAGGACCTCAGGCCCCCCTGCTCCAGTGGGGATGTCCTGTAGGGCAACAAGTCCTTCCAGCAAGCCTGCTCTGTTGCGGGCTCCTCTCTCCATGGGTCCACAAGTCCTGCCAAGAGCCTGTTTCAATGAGCATTTTCACAAAGTCCCAGCCTCTTTGGGGCACTGCTGGGGTGCTCCAGGGAATGCTCCACTCCAGGGACTGCTCTACTCTGCTGCCCTATGGACCTCCATGGGCTGCAGGGGCACAGCTGCTTCGCTGTAGTTTGCAACATGAGCTGCAGGGGAATCTCTGTGCTTTGGTGCTTGGAGCACCTTCTTCCTCTTCTTCATGGATCTTGGGTTCTGCACAGTTGTTGGTCTCACATATTCTTTCTCTCTCTAGTCAAAATTGCTCAGGCTTATTTTTTTCCTTAATTTTATTTTCTCCCTTAAGTATTGTATCTCAGAGGCACCACCTGTGCTACTGATGACTTGTTGGAAAGCAAAAGGATCCTTTGCCCTTCATGTTGCCTTATCTTTACTGCATGAGAGGTTTATGGCAAACAATAAAGTATTAAGGATTTTATAGATCTGAAAATTTTCTTAAATACTGTAGTTTGCTGCCAGTGATATGATATGTGTGATGTATGATATGATAGTGTAAAATGGCTTTGTTTTACAACCATCTATTTGATGTTGTAACTGACTTGTAGAGTTTAATTTCTCTGGGCCAATCTAGAAAAGTGTAAATTTCTTCCGCTCACAAACGCTCTTGCTCTTGTTATATATGCATACCCTTACTGTTCAGACTCTTTTGCATTGCTAATCTAACTTATTACAGTATTTAAAGGACAGCAGTCTCTCTGCCTTTTGTATGAACTGAAAATCTGAAGTTGCAACGTTGTCATTGATTAAGCTGTTTTAAATAATTTTACTGAAATATGGTGTCAACTGATTTCTAAATGCAAAACATTTGTCTGAGAATTTTCTTCTTCAACGTTGTTTTCAAGACACAGACATAAATATTGTTGGAATGATCAAAGTGAATCACCCATGTTTTCCATTCAAACAACTATTTGGAAATACTCATTACTAAGCTATATGTGAATTTGATCTGGTGTATTAATTTTCAAAAAATATACAGACATGTTTAATCTGGAGCAACAGCGATCAAACCAGCAGCTATTCTGGTAGTAAAACACTCTGGGTTGACATCTTTATTTTGGGCTATTCAGTCTATCTATTTCAAGGAATCTCTCAGATGATAGTGCTCGAATTTTAAATAAAGATAAAAATTGCAGTTGGTAGAATGAATTTTAATATGTAGCAAAATACTTCATTTTGCTTGACCTAAATGTATGCTTAGCTTCAAATATTTTCAGTATTTCATTTATTCTTTGACTTTGACCTAGAAATTGTAGCACCTACTGTAAAAGTTTTAATTGATTAATATTGTATTCTTTTCAATTACATCTATCCTTTAAATACTACTTGAATATTCTTACCGAATTATTATATACTGTTCTTAAAATATTTACTTTTTCTCAATAGTTGAAGTGATATTCAGGAAAAACTTACATATAAATTACATCTCTGACTTAAAAAATGGCAGAATGCACAGGACAAAAAGAAGGAAAAAGTGATTTCTCGAGTTTGCTCTTCTGTCGAAGATGGCTTTCAAATTTATTACTAACAAGTGCTCAACTGTGCAATTTTTTTTTTTAATTTTTTTAAATTATTTTAATTTTTCCCAAACAAGATTCTGACTTGAAAAGGTAGCCAGCACTTGGGATACACAGAGATACAAGACTAACAGGATCTGAAGCAATAATTCAGAATTCTGTTCGATTATTTTTGCTCTCTTTTTTTTAATGCAGTTTTTTCCACCTATTTTTAATATGTTTTAAATATGTGCTGAGAACTGTATGATCATATGTTTATAGACAATATCATAATGCATATTTTAATGGTGTATCATAATCTCAGAAGACTAAATCTACAGCAGCTGCCTCTTGACATTTTTCTGAAATTTTCGTGTGCATTTTATTCAGACTTTCTTATAAAATTTTTAGCTTTCTTAAATTATTACTGTAATTAAGAAGTGCACACTGCATGTTATGCACTGACCACTGACATGAAATTCCCCCATTTCAACCCCTGTTAGCTGTTAGTGGAGTGTGCAGTCTGTGATAGCTGTTGTGTGCTGTTTGTCCTCCCTCACATCAGTCATTAGCAGTGTCTGATGCCTGTGGAGTGCTCTGTGGATGGGTTTCACAGCTATGTGCTGACAGCTGAGGAGCACTGAAACATGCAAGATTTCACAGTTTCATTGACTCTGGGTTGTGCTGAGATGTCCATCCCAAGCCAAAGGATGCCTTCTGTGAAACATGGAACTTGACTATGGAGGTGTAAGTCCTCAGCATCACCTGCTCTCAGCAGGCAGTTAAGAATCCTTTTGTCAAAATGTCCTACCTCCAGAAACAGTTGCTCAAAATAGCAAGTTCTTGCCACTGATGACATGTTCTGGTCATTCTTCTGGCTGTCACATGATCTGCTGTTGGTAACCTTATGACCTCTCTTACGAACTGAGGGGTTGAGTGGAAACTTGGGGTGGGGAAAAAAGCTTCTATTTCCTGGACAGGCTTTATTATTAGTTATTATTTCAATTTCCTGAGTCTTCAGCATTTTCAGGGTCTAGAACAGTGCTCAGCGTATTGTAAACATGCTGGAGGACAGCAGGACTTCAACACCAGCATCTTCTGTGACATGATGAGACTTACAGTATCTGGACCATGTATCCTGCCTTATACTGCACCAAATGTCTCCCTCCTTCATCTCTCTGTGCTGCACAGGGTGTCATTTTCCCCTTCCCACTTCTGTACTAGGTTTGTCCACGTCCCATCTGTTGTATCCTTGCAACCCACCTACTCTTAACTCACTTGCTTTCCTAATTTGGCCCCCTTAAAATAAAAAGGCAAAGAGCTTTGCTCCAGTATATGGTTCAGTATTAGAAGTGATAAACTATGATGTTTCTCTCTCCTAGTATCAGTTTAGTCCATCTGGACCATGTCAACTGAGCCCTTTTTCATACCTTGCTGTATCTATTCTTATTTTTCTTCTTTCCCCATTTCCTCCCACCATGATCCTTCCCATTCTTTCAGGCCTCCTTCTTCATTTCAGTCTTGCATCATCTTCTTACGGCCTTTTTTCTTCCCTGTTCCTTGTTCTGCTTTGTGGGTGTCAGGCTGCCTCTTCCTTCATTTGGTATCATTTTGCATGACTGAAAGCAAGTTAAGACAACATTTTATTGCATTGACACAGAAAAAAACCCAAGTGAATTGAAGTCAGATGGTGCTGTCATATGTCAACCTCTTCTGGATACTGCTCTTCTATCTCAGAGACACATTTGAAGTAGTTCCTTAACTTCGTTGTATGTAGGCACATCAGGTGGGATGTTGCAAAGATTCTGGTCCTGTTTCAGGTGAGGTCTGACATCCTCCCTAGGTTACCAGCTCATATATGCAAGAAAGATGTGGCTAGTGGAGCAGAAACCATGTCAGGAATCCAGCTTTTCCTCATAAATCAACAGCCTTGGAGTGAAATATGCCTGATGTCTAACCTGATAATGCTGTTGTAAATGAAGTAGGTTTGGCTGGTGAGAGCAATGGTGATTTTGAAGCAAGAGTAATTTCTCGAGTGTACTTGTAATCTCTGGCATTGGATTTAGTTCAGTATATGAAATGTGGTTCTTTATGAAACAAACATGAACTTAAGCTGTTAAACTTCTAATTGCATAATTAATTTTTGGATCAAAATTTAGCTGTTGGAATGTTTTTTCATCTGTTTTTACAAACTGTTAGGCAATCTTCCAGTCCCACATTTTGAAATTGAAATTACTTTGTCACTTTCTAAATAAGACAAATGTATATTTTGTAAGAGTGTGTATCAAATTCTGGTAGTTCCCATGTCAGTTATGCTGACAGAGAGATTAATAAAATCAGTATGTGATGTTACATCATACAGTCTCGGATAACATCTTTTGGAAGTGTACTTCATTCTTGCTCAAATTAAAAATACCTCTGTGTGCCTTAGTGTACACCTTATTCAGAGAACCTCATACTGCTTGTTCTATTCATTCTTGACTGCTAAAACCTCTGGTTGCACCAAAGAAATGAGAATAACACTGGATTTTCTAAAATGCTGGCAGTCAGGCCAACAGGATCTCTTAATAGATGGGAGTGATAGACATAACAAGTATTTGTCACGGTCACTGGTGGTTTTCAAGTCAATGTTTAAATGCTGCTGAGGCCAAGGGAAGTCCCAAGGGATGTGTCCATAGTTGGAGTGAAGCATATGCTATGGGGTCCCCATCTGGTTGGTGCTTCACTGATATTGGTGGAATTAAGGTAGATTCATGAAGCAGTTACTGAGTTCCTGAGGGTGCTGTTGCTGAAGCAGCCCTAACATTATCTGGGGTACCCACCCAATGGCATAGCAGATTATACACAGAGGTAGTTCAGTCTCACTGTTGAAGTGATTGGTTTGAATTCTGGGTGAGGAAGATCCTGAGTCCAAAATTTCATCAACAGGGCCAAAGTCTGTAGTCACATCCGTTCCATGAGTCACTCAGGTTTAAGCAGCTGTAGAATTACAGAGCAATGGCCACAGGCAATACTGCAGCTGTCACGCTATCTGAATATCATGAATTCATTAATCCCAAAGTTTGCCGTAATGTGATTGTCCCTGATCTGGGAATGTGTAGTTGCTGGCAAGATTGTCGGGACTGCACTTTGACTCCCCATGGAAATAGTTTTTATTTACTGTATAATTAATTGGTAAGTTAAACAGCTGAATAATACAGGGCCTGACATTAAGTGTGATGCAGGTTTTCTGGCAGCCCTTCAGGGCAATGCTCTTCCTCTCAGAGTTCCTAGAATAATTAAATATCATTCATCCTTTGAAGGACTTCCCAGGTAGGAAGGAAAGAAAAGACAGTGGGAGCAGGGAAGATGCAGGAGAAACAGAGCAGAGTGAGAGTCCTTAGCATGGGGGAAAGGGGAAAGTGGGAACAGGATAGGGACAGTATTTGGGGCAGGTGATTAACACTGGTATTTCACAAGTAGCTGAGAGCAGCTCAGGATTTCGAGTGATTCAAAAGCACAAGCAAGTTATGGTGTCAGCTGATGCATTATAGTGTGCTCTGTATATTTAAAAATACATCCCTTTGTCCTTTTTGGTAGATATACTTGTAAGCATTAGAAAAATGTTTTAGAAGTCTGAATGACCATGTTTTCAGAAGTGGCCATTGCTTTCAGATAGCTCAGTTATAAATGTATGACTTGAAACACCAGGATTAATTTTGATTGTTTCGATTTGAAACCACAGATTTACTTGGTGGGATCCATGAAGTTGTTGTTCCCTTGCAAAAGTACTGGCCCAAAATGAACTTCCAGGCCTCATATGATGGGATTACGAAAAAACCTACTAGTTTCTGAATGCAATATGTGTGTTTTATTCAATTCTGAAAGACAGCAAAAGAAATATACTGCAAGGAGAGCACATGATGCTAATTTGCATCACTGAAAGTTTGTTCTACTGGAGTTTACAAGTTGCAGTTATGGGACTATAGTTTATAGAAATTAAAAAGCATTTTATAGTTTACTTATGAAGTAAGTTAAGAATTACAGCTGTGCAGTTTTCATTGAGAGTAATTGATAATAATAAGAGTAAAAATTTACTCTTCACTGAACGTCTATGTAATAAAAAGAAGCCTTTTTTCTTCTCAGCAGGGATAAAAGAGAAGGCAATGAGTGGCACAGGATGTATTGAATTAAGAAGTTAAAAATACAGAAGTGAGTGTAGAATGGACCTTAGGGTAACAATCAGAAAGTCTGTTGATGAGTTTGTATCTAAAAGCTAGGTATTTGTATCCAGATATATTGGATGAGGCATCAGATACTGGAGGTCATGGATTTACACTAGTTAATTTCTAGCATAGAGGGCTTGCTATTCGTTTGGGGATGTGTTTTGCTGCTATTCTCTACTGCTACCTCTGGTCCTTTACAGTGAATGTTATTGGCAACATGTGGCAATCCTGACACGGACCTGGTGATAATTTTATGTTAACGTGCATTTTCTGCAGCTTTGCTGTTGTCATCCTTCATATGGCTGTTTAAAGTGCCTGCTTTTTGCTGCGAGTGTAACTGCTTGGAGCTAAATTTGGGCTGACTGCTGGCACTGCTGAGGGTGGGAGAGCCACAGAGCAGAATGTTGCTGCTTTTGACCTGAACACTTGCCGAGCATGATCTCCTCAGGGAGCCACAGCTGAAGATCTGTGGTGCCCCGAGCCCAGAGTGCCACAGCTCTGGCATATATGTCTTTGTGCCTTGCTGAGTGTGATCCAGAGTAGGGGGCGGAAGGACCCTTTACTGCATCTTTATCTTTTTCACTTTGTTACGTTCTTTTCTCTGCTCTGATGGACTATCAGTGAAATGCTGTACCATTTATTTACAATGCTGTATGTATTCATTAGATGTGCAGAATAAAGTGGATATACAGTGAGTCTGCAGGGAAAAAAGATAATCAGGGAATCAATAGCTGGAGAAGCACTGCTATTAGGCTGTCAGCTGTTCTCAGCAGAGTATGGCAAAGCAAACTTCAGCCAAGTGACCTAGAAAGATGGATGCTTTATCAAGGAGTCAGCCTGCTTCTCAGGCGATAAAGTATCGCAAGTGAACCATTGGTGGCTGTGTTGCTGACCTCTGTGCTCACCTGCCCTGTTGCAAATTCTGCTGTTGCCCTGCCTCTGCTAACAAAACCGCCAAGCTCTTACAGCTCACGTGGACAGGAAAGAAGTTATTTAATTGGAATAATTTTATTTAAGTTGTTCTTTTCCGTATCTTTCTGTAAAACCATCGAGGCTGTTGCTAGTGTGCCAGCAGCTAGGCTTAAGCCCCAGTCTGCTGTGCTGACCAGGGTTATAGATGTCTGATGCACTGACGTATCTTGACTGTACCCTTCTGCTACCTTCCTTACATGCCAAACGCTCTTTGCTTCATTTACTATCATATATTGTATTTTCATTATGCTGAGTCCTGAGATCTGGCATAGATTTTGCACACTACAAAAGCACCACTAGTACCATGCTCTTCCTTAGATTGGAGTTGATGTGATCATCTGTCTGTTTAAAAGTAGATTTTTAAAGCAACACTGTAGTATTTAATGCTTTGAAATTAGGCAGCTTTCAAAGCACTTACATCATATAATCACTAATCCTGAAGCATTGCTAGCACTAAAAATGGGAAGGAAAATATTTCAGGCATCTTTAGCAGGATATGGATTCTCCTAGCTCATCACTTTTGTTGGTTTTCAAGCACAATGGCAATTCTTAGACCTTTCAGAAATTCAGACATGGGGCTAATTCCAGCAGGAGAGCAAGACATTTTCAGAGTAAGACATTACCAGTCAAAATGCTTTGGAGCCTGCTTTGTCCCCAGCCTCCTGGCCAGTGCTCTCAGGATCTCAGTGGGACCTGCAGTCTTCTGAACGCACACATTTTTTCCCAAATACATTGTGTTCAAAAACACGTGAGTGCTTTGCCACACTATTTTCTACTGACCTGCTTTGCGTAGTAGGCATGGTTTGTTTTAAACACTCCAGAGGCCAGCTGGAAGGACTGTAATGCAATTAATTAACTAAAAAGAATATCATGATGAGTAAAGAACAAGGTGTTGAATATTCTTTGCATGTGCATCTCCTAGCTTCATAATGTGGGCAATCTGAGTGTTCATTTGATGTGGTTTTTTTTTTTCCTTGGTGTTTCATTTTTCCTGTTTCTTCACCTGCCTCCAGAAAGCTCATAATTGAGAAATGTAACAAATAATGTTCATCAGTACTACTGAAAGCACATTATTTCTGGCAGGAGCAAGATGTTGCTCTAAGTGCAGATCAACGGCTACTGGTCACCAGGGCTTTGGAGATACAGCGTCAGTGGTACAAAGGGACTCATAATTCACTTCAGTGGTTTTGAGGGCCATGCAGGGTAGCTCCTGAACAGTAAGAGAACTAACTGTTGTTAGTGAAACATTCTTCCTCTGCAAAACACGAATGTAATCAATACTGTAATGCTCACATACAGATGTATAGGTGCATAGAAACACGCTTCTGTGGACACATTGATCTGGCAAGTTCCAATATCTAAGCAAACCAAAAGGGACAGGATGAAACCATTGCACATTGCTTCTTTGGCTTTGCAGAACCTGGCTTATTTCTGCTCTGACTGGTTAGTGATAACTCCTTGCCAGATTGCATATGTCAGACCTTCAACCCAGGCTCTTTGATCAGCTTATGATATTTTCCTCCTCCTCACCTACCCTTATGCTTCTGGATATCAGTGAGTCTCTAATATTTTTCTTTTAAATTTGACATTTGAGCGTTTTCACATTGGCAGTTTGTTTTTATGTTGCAAGAATGGATGTTTTTGCCCCCATTTTGGCTTTTTTGGGTATTTTTAATTACCACCCCTGACTAGCCTAGCCAACTTGTTTCTAGCAGATTAGTTCCTTATCTGCCAAGAAAGAGGCAGTCAAAATTATGCAAACTTCTCTGTACAAACTGGATTATCGTTACGCCAAGCTCTAGTTTTCTGTTTTATAAAAGATTTCCTTCCATAGCTGATTTACTTCCACAGCCTTTGGCTTCCTTCCCTCCCTCCCCCTGCCTTCCCAATCTTGTTTGTAGGACAGACAGGCTTGCTGGGGGAAAAAAATAATCCTGTCCTTCATTGCCCTTTTAAATTAATTCTCTGTTGTCTGCAAATGACTGAAGCAAATAGTACTTATATTAAAATCTGTAGTCCTGTGGGTTCTGATGATTTTAGAAATCTGTTCAATGCACAATCCTGGGAAACCATCATATCATCCTCCTGGCATCAACCTTCTACAGATTTGTTTACTGTTTTTCAGAGTGGAAATTCAAACAAGGATTAAGTGAAATTCTTAGAAAGTTGGTGATCTCTTCATTAATACACTTGCATCCTTTGGGCTGGCCTATACAGTTATCTGTTCTACTCGTGTGTCTGCAATTTCAGAGTCATTTTGTGAAATTTCTAAGCCAGGAAGCTGATATTACTGATATGATGGGGTTTTGTTCAGTTTGGTTTGTTTGGTTGTTTATTGTTTTTCATGAAAGCATTTAGCTCTGTAGAATGTCAACTGGTTTATTAGCTTCTGGTAAAATAACTGCAAATATCTCTGATTCTCAGTCTCTCTTATTCTTTGTATGTTCTTCCTTTGCTTCCTAAATCTGGTGTGCATGTTTGATTTTCATGTATTTTTCAGGTTCTTGTCCTTTTAAATTATTTTAAAACTGTACTTCCACATTTTCTTTTCCAGATATTTAAACCCCTATTTAAGTAGAATTTCGCATTATCTTACCTGAAGCCAGATAGCATATTTTGGGGTTGTTTTGAGGTTTTGCTGGTTTGTTTGTTTGGATTTTGGGGCAGGTTGGATTGTTGTCTTTTGTGCTCTTACTACTGTTTGTGATGATACTTCTATCAATGGACTAAAATAAAATCTTTAAGCAGGCTTACAGTGGAAGCATTTTTGTTGTTGTCTGTCCTCATGTACTAGAGACAGAAACAGATATCATGATTTGCTCTGTTTTCTCTTTGCAAAGAGACACTGGAATGACGGATTATATTCAGGGTAATATCAGTTTCCTGGTTGTTTTGTAACAAGATTAAGGGAGGGGGTGGGGGGAGGCCAGTCTACCTACTCCAACTAATGACGGTCTCATACCCACCATTAGGGGAAAAGAGCATGACATGGAGACCAGTGGTTCAGCAGAACAGCAAACTTTGGTGACCGGTATTGTTGGGAAGTTGTTTGATTTTTGGAGAGCTCCCTCACGAAGAAGACTAAAGACAAATGATTTTTCTCATAATATGAACCTTATGGTATTGGAAATTGTTCTGTCACTCAGTGTTTCACTGATGGAGTATTTCACTTTCATCTTGGTTGTTTACCCCTTCAGTGCCATGGCACAGGGTTCATGTGTGGCTCCCAGGAGTTGTGATTTGAAGGGGGCTCAGAAGCTGCTCCGTGATGCTGTCCCTGGCCCTTATGTGCAGCCTGGTCCAGGCCCTTATGTGTGGCCTGGTCACCCAAAAGCAGAGCTGCACAAAGAAGCTGACTTATTCCAAGGTGCCATTTGTACCTCACAGAGAAGCAGAGATGTGACAGCAGCAGTAAGGGTTATCCACATCTTATAAAATATTTCCTTTGGTTCCCTGAGGTGTAAGGTTCAACTGTTAACTCCTGCCTGGATGTTGTGGTTTCAGTTTGAGTTTCCCGGCCAGTGCACCATTTATGTTGTGGTTTCACGTTCACTAAATTTTGTTTACCAACTGGGAGACAGGATTTTGGGAGAACAAGTCGAAACAGGCACAACTTAAAAGTAAAAACAGATAGATTTTATTAACATACACTAAAGGAAAAGAGAGAGAGAAAAAAATGATACATTCAGACACTTCCCCTCCAGCTGTTCACTTTCCCACTCCCCACAGAGAGAAAACTATGATTTTCAGTCAGTTGCCACCATTTAAACATGATCCTACATCACCCTGGGAGAGGAGCCTCTCTAGGGTTATGGAGAACACGTCACAAGAAAAGGTCTGGTGGCTTTCAATGTCACAAATCTGCAACCGCCTGGAATTTCTGCAGATTCTGTGCACTCCCACCCATATAACAGTTTCCCCAGCTGCTTATGGGCCTCCGCATGTTTGGGGTATCGTTTTAAGAATGCTTTTTTAGTACAAAACAAGGATTCTCTTCTAGCTCTAAATTCACCTCTATCTCAAAAGAAATAGAGACCTCCTTGCTCTTTCCCAGGAGCCAGGGACATACTCTATTCAAGATTCTCAATTAAATCCCATGTATATAAATATACACAACCCTTTGGCTAGAACTTGCATTCCCCCAAGCAGCATTAGGATATTACAAAAGCAGTTCATTTCCCTGTAATTCACATCCAGAGAAGTCCAGTCAAAAATGTCCACTTCCTCCTTCCCATCTTCCAATAGTCTTGCTTACTTCTTTCACTGACTTTGTCTCAAGGCTGTCTCTCTACATTCTAAATCACTGTCTTCCATGGAAGAGGGAAAAGGGTTGATGTCTTTGCCCAGAGTGGTTTCTCCTCCTCTCCATCTGACTCCCAGACTGACTCCCTGACTTCAAGGCCACAGGTGATGGGGGGGAGGAAGGGAGAGAGGGAGCATGTTCAGGAATGCTGGTGGATGACCCTTCTCCACCCTTGGTCAGATCTAAAGCAACTCAAACTTGGATCAACTCCCTGGAGCTCTAGAGAAAAAGTCTCTCCTCCCTCGGACCAGAGGCTCTGGCAGTCAAGCCACAAGCACGGCTGCCGTCGCCCCTGGCGCAGGGCCAGCACTGCCGATCTGCAATCCTCCTCCTCCTCCTCCTCCTCTCCCCATTGGATGAGCCAGGGGACAGAGGGGACACTGCCAGGGGACAGAGGAGACAGTGCTGGTGGGGGAGAGGGGACATTGCCAGCGTGGGCAGCTCTCCCACAGGCAGGGCCCTTGCCAAGGCCTGGCCAGGCCTGTCCCTGGGGGGCCCAGCCCGAACCTCTGACTTAGGAGGTGATGTCAGCTCCTTGCCAGCCAGAAAAGGAAAAGACCGAGTCACTTGGGACTTTTGATTTGACACTGGGTTTCCAAAGGCGTAGAAAACACTCTTATTCGTCAGCCAAGCCGTCAGTCCATGCTAGAACTTCGTTAGGAAAAAAACCCCTTCCACATTCATGCTAAACCACCACACTGGATAACTAGTTTGGTATGAGTCTTGAAGGCAGGGGGCTTGGGGCCCCTTCTTAAATGTGTATCATAGCTAGCACCATTTGTTTCTCCATTTTCCCCTAGCTGCAGCTTTTCAAAAGGCATAACTTTCTATCAGACCAACCAATTGCCAGAAATAAACCAGATCAACACCTTCGTTATCTGTCTTTAATTAAAATAAAATCCTCAGACATTGAGTGATTTGAAACATCAAGAACAAAGGAGTCAGAAAAGTTAATTACAAAGAAGGACGCACATAGAGTAAGATGGGAGACAGATTGTGTGTGTGTATGTATTAGTTTTGGGTTTATTTTTTTTCTCCCTAATGGAGGTGATAAAGAGACTGTGATGAAGTTTAGGAGCAGATAGGATGAGTGAGGAAAACAGAAATGTGGATTTTGTCACTGACATTTTAAGGTTGAGATCTAGGAAAAAGGTAACTGACAAGTTACAAAATGGTACCATCTCAGTGTAATGTGGTTGATAATTTAAACATATACATTTATAAGTTCTGATCCATAATAAAGTTGAAATATGAAAATGTTAAGTTTGGCACTTTCTCCCTGTTAGATTTTCCTCTTGAGGGATTATGTTTTAGAAAGCAACTATAAGGTGTAATTATAACATCAAATTTATTATGCTAGTTTCCACACTTTAATTGCTTGTCATTCCAAAGTAAATGGCTATCACAGGGAATTCTGTACTGAACTCTTGTGTTTTAGGTTTAATGAAACTTTTGTTATGTTTTGCTTTCAACTTTTGATTGTGGCCATTTATAATTTATCCGCTCTATGATAATGCGTGAAGATAATCCACTAAGAATAATATTCTTTTTCATTAAACAATGGATGGATGGATGGATGGATGGATGGATGGATGGATGGATGGATGGATGGATGGATGGATGGTTCTTTCTTGCTTCTCAGTGAGGTCACCTATAGGATATGTCTGAAATGCAGATGACTTTATCCAGAATGCAGCTAAATGTAATTTAATGTTGATGGAGTTACTAGCTACACCTAACTTCTGTGAAAATAATTTCCCTCCAGGTTGTTTTAATGTCAGCTTGCTATTTGGGACTAATTGTGAGCATGTGATTGTCATCACATACTATGTAGTTTAAGATAGCAAGGGCAAGGTATACAAGGTAGAGTGAATTGATAGCCTGAAATTACTTACTCTTCAATTTTGCTTTGTCACTTTCTTTATTCATATATTTACAGTTTAAATAAATAACCTATGTCTGTGTTTCCTGTGGCTTGATGTTCCAGAGAGAAAAAGAGAAGATAAAATCTTTGTAGGAGAGGAATAATTTTCTTTTCCAGAGGAAAGTAACTTGGTTTAAGTGGATAACATAGAAAAGCCAATTTTCTGAAAAGACCATAGTCTATTGCAAATGGCTCACAGGTATCCTCTTTCCATTTAGCATGGGAAGTAAAAATGCTTGGTTTGGTTTTCGGTGTGTGCACATCTTCAAACACCATCTTTGAGGCCTCCCTGAACATTGGATCCAGCACAAAGTGGTGGAAATAGGCTGTGTTGGCCATCTAAAAGTGTGAGTCTTCATCTAATATGTGTGCAAATCTAGACATATGATGTTACTGACGGAAGAGTGTACATAGAGCTCATTGTTTAATAGCATGAGTTGCACTTGGGATGGAGCAACCCTCGCTGTGTGTATCGACTGAGGAATGAGATGCTGCAAAGAGACCTGGGGGTCCTGGTCAGTGGCAAGTTGAACCTGAGCCAGCAGTGCCCTGACAGACAGGAGAGCCAACCCTGTCCTGGGGTGCATCAAACACAACATCACCAGCCAGACAAGGGAGGGGATTGTCCTGCTCTGCTCTGGTGTGGCCTCACCTTGAATATCGTATTTTTGGCATCACAGTATAAGAAGCACATAAACCTGTTAGCATCCAAAGGAGGACAACAAAGGGGAAGCTGTATGAGGGCTCACAGAGGTCACTTGGTGTGTTTGGCCTGGAGGAGACTGAGGGTAGATCTCATTGCAGTCACAACTTCCTTGGGAGGGGAAGAGAAGGGGCAGGCACTGATTTATCCTCTGTGGTGATCAGTGACAGGACCTGAGGAAATGGCCTGAAGCTGTGTCAGGGAAGGTTTAGATTGGATATTAGAAAAATGCTTTTCACCCATAAGGTGTTTGAGCACTGGAACAGGCTCTCCAGGGAAGTGATCACAGTGCCAAGCCTGACAGAATTCAAGAGTTTGGACAGTGCTCTTAGGCACATGATGTGATTATTGGGGATGGCGCTGTGCAGGGTGAGGAGTTGGACTAGATGATCCTTGTGGTTCCCTTCCAACTCAAAATATTCTATGATTCTATGATTCTGTGATTCTATGATACTGTGATTCTGTGATTCTATGATTCTATGATTCTATGATCAAGAGCACTACCTTATTGAGAGTCAAACCAATTTCTGAAATAACTATAATAAAAAAAAAGTATAAAACCTTTTCTGTGTGTTACTTCTAGCCTTCCTGTGCTGTGAGTGTTGAATTTTATGTGGTCCTGACTTGAAAAGCAATTCTCTGAAAATTACATAACAAGGTTCCATTTTGTATCATCTTTTTGCCTTTCATAAGTGTACACTTTACAAGTAAAGCAGTAGTATTTTTTTAATGCATCTTTAACTAACTACCAGCATATCTGGGACTGAAGACTGAGATTCTGACCACTAGTTTATATTACTAGAAGGTTTTCCATGTGAATCATGTGTTCAGGGCCTTTATATTTGCATCAGATCAGAGTTAGCAAGCTGTCCTGTTGACTCAGGAATGAAAAGATCCAGTTTATGCTGTCTGTGTTAGCGTGAGAGGATTAAAGTGCAGTTTTCATTTTCATATCAGTTGACTATATACTGCACTAGTGCATGTGATCTGTAATGCTACACTTCACCTTGGTTCTGCAGTGGTGTTTCTTTAACAATTCCCAGTGGAAAGCTGTGGCCTGCCTTACGGCCAGTTTGTTGCCAAAAACTGGACTCGGATCATTGCAACTTATTCCTACCTGAAAAAGGCATCAAGGAGCAAGAAGCTATGGATAGAATGCATATGCTGGAGAAGTTTAGTAAAGAGACTGCAGAAAATGGTAGGATGAGAAAGACAGAGTAAGACAGATGTCTTTCCAGGATTCCCAGGGCTGAACTGTGGTGCAGACTGCAGTTTGTTGCTAGAGAGAGCAGTCATGATGCTGAATACATAAGCAGAATGAACTTGTTGAGTAAGGACAGCTTTCTCACAATCAGTTTTTAAAGGTATTCAAATACTGACCTACTACTGATTTCACTGAGTTAAATGCTTAAATCACACATCTCTATTATTTAACACACATTGATATCTTTGCTGTCTTGTGTGCTACTGTTATCTGCATAGGCATCTAAATGGTAGGAAGTGCTGTGCAAATAAAGATACACTGTAAGAGAATATCCTCATTCATTATAAAAATGACCTTTGGAAAGCATGATGTATTAAAAAAATTGCTGTCAAGGTAATGACCTACTACACCCATGCTAGACACCAATTTAAACAGGAATTCTGGTTAAATTGCATTTTAATACCAGTGTGAATTTTATTCCTACTTCTTCTATGTATTTGTCCAGCAGGGATGTAAAACTGACATAACTACTCAATGGCAGAGAATTTTGTTGTTAAGTGTCAGTGTCCTGGCTAGAATTCTATGTTCTCCATCAATCTTTGTTTTCAGGTTATTGTCGATTATCCATGGTTGTTACAGGGTTCTCTTATTTAATAACATTGGTAATTATGACACAATATCCGATGTGACAGTAGGCACATGCATTTGTGTTGTGCATTGAACATCACTATTGCCTGACATTTTAGGTCTCAGCGTCTGGAATACAAATGTTGCTATTCAATGTCTTAAATTAATGTGAAGCTATCCTAAGTAGGTGTTCATTTGACTGTCATTACTTTAATTGGTCTGCATAGACTTCTGTCAAAATTATTAAGGCTATTATAATGTTGCAGAGGAGTAGTAGGTTGAATGCACTGCTTGTAACATGTGACTGTAAATCTCTTCCTAAGCAATTTCAAAAGATGTGTTGTGTTGGAAGTTTAGGTAGAAGTATACTATGATCACCAAAATACCTGAATTATTGCAGTGCCAAATTACCTATAATTTAACCATAAACTGTTGGGAAGAAGAAAGTGGGGAAATCTTTTTTTTTACTCATATGAAGGTTCAACTGAATTTTCCCCAGTATGTATGGTAGTATGTGCAAGTTAAAAGGACGTCTTTGGTCCCCAACTGCAGGTTTTGTAGGAGCATTTAATTCATATTTTCTTCAGGATTTTTCTGTGTTCCTATACAACATGAAATGTTCTCTTCAACTGCAAAACAGGCTTTTGTTGTTGTTTTGCAAATATGAAGAAATGATAGTTTAATTAGAATACAAAAGACAAAGAAAGGAAAAGAAAGGTTTCTTTAAATTATTCTTAACTGAATAGTCTGTCACTTTTCCAGCATGCAATGTACAAGCACATATAAGAAGCATTTTGTCTGATGCAAATTGTTTGCAAATGGTTCTTTGAAGGCATGTGAGTGATGAGTATCAACTCAAAATTGCTTATCTGCCCTCTATGTCTTCAACATATGAAAACGGCATGGTCGGTCCCATTCTTAATGGGTGCTGTTCTTTTTTAACTCTGTATTCCCATGGACCACTGTGTCAAGCTAATACAAATTCAGTTTCAGGGCATATTCTGTCTATATGATAAAGTCTCCTAAACCCTCAAAGTTAAATTTCTGCATAAGGCAGGGATTAAGCAGGTTGGTTTTGCAGCCAAAGTTTCTGTTTGACCAAGGTGGAGCAGCTGTAGCTCTCCATTGAAATGTGCTTCACAGACAGGGAAATGAGTCCAAGACACAGGTCTCCAAGAATATAACCATTGGGGTTCCTTGTTGACTTAGCTAAAAACATGAAGCTATTTAATTCTTTACCAGTTCTTTACCAGTTGACACATCTGAAATACAGAATGTATTTAATTTAAAATATTAGACTTTAATATCTAAAATATTCAGCTGACATCTTACTGTGTCATCACTGCATATTGACACAGACTGTAACTGTGATTTTTTCAGTCTGTCTCTTCTGTAGCTGTTAGTCCTTAGTGGCTGTAAAGGAGTTATAATAACGTAAAAAATTTTGATTAAGGTTTTTTTTTTTTTCTTTGATAACTGCATGTACTTTTTTTTTAGATTGCCCATAATGGCTCCAGTGTGTAAACATGTAATTATGGAGTTTTCCTAAATGCTTAGTATTTACTCAATAGGCCGTGAGGGCTACAGAAGAAGCTCTTTATTGCTTTGCAGATCATTGAACTTATAGACTGCATAATAGCTCCTTTGAAGCCAACATTTGCTGTTTTAATGTGGGTGCTGTGTGGAGTCCACATGCCCACATCCCATTTTAAAGAAAGAATAGCAAAATTATCTTCTCTTAATAGAAAAAGCAGTTGCTTCACACTACGGGAGAATTCAAATGTTGTTTTGGAGTACAGAAACCTTTACTGATTTAGGCGGATAGGCTTTAGGTTTATGTTAGGTACTTTGTGGGGTGTTTTTTTAGGCTGTATGAGACCCAGTTTTGACTTTTTTGCAGCTAAATATGCCTAGCTGAATATAGGAATGAAAATATAATATTTTCATTAAAGAAAATATTTGGATGATTTAACATTTGAAACATGAATAAAGCCCTGCGGAGAGACCTTGACAAAGTAGAGGGCTGGGCAATCGCCAACCGTATGAAGTTTAACAGGGGCGAGTGCTGGACTCTGCGCCTTGGATGGGGCAGCCCTGGCTGTGTTACAGTCTGGGGAATGAGGGGCTGGAGAGCAGCCCCGTGGAACGGGACCTGGGGGTCCTGGTCAGTGGCAAGTTGAACATGAGTCAGCAGTGCCCTGGCAGCCAGGGGGGCCAGCCCTGTCCTGGTAGGCACAGCATCACAGCCAGGCAAGGCAGGGGATTGTCCTGCTCTGCTCTGAGCTGGGGCAGCCTCATCTAGAGTTCTATTTGCAGTTTTGGGTGACACAGTATGAAAAAAAGACATTTAGCTCTTGGAGAGTGTCCAAAGGGAGGGTGATAAAGCTGGTGAAGTGTCTGGAGGAGAAGAAGCTATATGAGATGTGGCTCTCTTCGGCTTGGAGAAGAGGAGGCTGAGGGGAGACCTCATTATGGTCTTCAACATTCTCATGAGGGGAAGAAGAGAGGCAGGTCAATTTTTTCAGTCCCATGACCAGTGACAGGACTTGAGAAATGGCGTGAAGCTGAGGTGGAGGAGGTTTAGGTTGGATATCAAGGAAAGGTTTTTCACCCAGAGGAGCACTGGGCATT
Source organism: Sylvia atricapilla (assembly GCF_009819655.1). Classification (NCBI taxonomy): domain Eukaryota; kingdom Metazoa; phylum Chordata; class Aves; order Passeriformes; family Sylviidae; genus Sylvia; species Sylvia atricapilla. The sequence goes on from NC_089142.1 coordinate 51,478,397, forward strand.
TGTACAGACTCCCCAGGGAAGTGGTCACAGCACGAAGCCTGACAGAGTTCAATAACGTTTGCACAGTGCTCTCAGGCACTCCTGGAGTGTCCTCTGCAGAGCCAGGAGATGGACTATGAGGATGCTTGTGTGTCCCTTCAAACTCAGAGTATTCTATGATTTTATGATAAACTTCAGGAATCTGATGCTGTTAAGCTTTCAAGTGCTGGTAGGGGAAAGTTGCCAAGCTGGGGATCAGAAAGGACAGGAATGGTATTGGGAGGGAGTCTTGCCTGCAGTTACTGGTAGTAAGTCAATACTGTTTGTCTCCTGTTTAACTTCATGTTTTCAGCCCTGGGCCTGATACTGAGATGTGTAACATGCAAATCACTAGAGCTATGTTCTTAATAAGCCTCTTTCACATCTTTCCAGACCAGAGGTGAACAGGGGGAGGGCAGGACCAATTTTCTGCATTAATGGGGGAGAAAAATGATGTGTAGATGTGCAGAAAAAGCAGGGCATCAAGAAGAAGGACCATGTTGGAAGCACTTGTCAAAGTGGAGGTTGAATCTAGCTGGCAATCCATGGTGGGGAAGAAAAGCATCTAGCCAGTGGTGTGGAAACAAGAATGGGAGAAATGAAATGTTTTGTTAGTTCTTCAGAAGTCACAGTATGGTTGTTTCTGTGTTCTAAAAGCTGGAAGCAAATAGAAGTTAATTTAAAGAAGTTATTTCACCAGTAAAAAGTGGAGAAAATACACAGTACTGGGGAGATGTCAGTAGTGCTTCTGAGCAGTGTGGGAGCAGATCAAAGCTTCCACTTTCACTGTTTCATTTAACTTCTCTTTTATTTAATTAGCTACATCCAGACATACAAGAAATTATGTCTGAAGAGTAAAAGTGATAAAAATTCGGAGTCTGACAAGACTAATGAGCTAAAAACCAGCATATATTCTGGTGACTGAGAAGAGGGTATTGTTCCATTCTTTAATAAGAGCTCGTGTCTACCAAGTGCCTGAAAGCAAAATCAAACTCCATCACAAACCAAATCTTTTTGCAAGGGAAAAGAGATGGGTCATTTCAATGAGTGTATTGTAAATAACAGAATTTCCTGTGCAAATTCAAAGGAAAATGTTTCTCACAAATGAAGAATGGATGAATTTGGAGAGTAACTGTGACTACATAAGAAAACTAGCATTCAAGTTGGAGAATTTAATTAAAGAGTTCCTAAACTGCAACAATCTGTTAAGATATTTGAGATGAGTGTGTTGCAAATGAAGAGTTTGCTGTAATTTCAGCATAGATGTCAAAGTTAGATACAGCATCATCAATTGGGAATAACAACACTGTCAGGCTTTATGTATGCATTTAATTTTGTTTTTACGATGTAGTGTAATGATGTTTCGTTAGCTGACTAATTTGTTGATGTTCCACTGTATACAAAAGGGCCATTAGATGCACCAGCATAAAAACCTTTTCTATCAGTCATTCGCAGAAGAGTTTATTAAAAGGCAACATTGTAAAAATCTGATTGGTTCCTAATCCAGTTTGTAGTTTGTTACTAGTGGCACTGATGGGCATTGACTTGGTAGAGATGAATAATGTTCTGTCTCTTCTCAGCCCTTGAACAGGCTTCCAGAACCATCAAATCAGCCACAGGCTACACTGATTTTACCTTTATTGAAACTATTGCGCTACATCAGGCCCTTATAGTCTAGAGCTTTACAAAATTACTCTTTAAAAATATGCAACATAATCATCTGTGCAAAAAAAAATAGAAAATAAATAAAACAGTTCCTTCTGTATTGGGGTTATCACCCCTAAAATGAACTGAGTCACTGGAAGTGAAAGAGGTAAAAAAAAAAGACATTTTAGTTATCAGAATTCTAACTCTATATCTTGTAGGGACATGTGGGTAGACAAATTCATGTCTTTCAAGATGATACCTTCTTTCTGAAGAGTGTTGTTAGAAAGATTTTGTAAAGGGAGGATGGAGATAAAACAAAAATATCACTGTCTTAGGAAGTGGCATGTGAAATAGGGCTGCGTATTTAAAGATGAACCATCAAAATAAAATTACTTAGATGTGCAATTGAAGGTGAAAAAACGAAATTGTTCTTTGGAAGTGTCTGTCCAGTCTTCTGTCTTACGTTGAAATTAATTGTCCACAGGATAAACCTACTTGTTTCTACTCACCATAGGCAGTGTGGAATTTCTGGTTCAGATGTAACCAAATTATTTATAGAGTTTTGAAGTCAGATGACAGAGTTTTCAACATGGCTTTGCTAACTATGAAAGTCCTTGTGCCTCACTTTCATCCACTGTATATTGAATGTATTGCTCAGAAATCTCCATAATCTTGTGCACAGCAACTTTTAGAAGTTAATTCTACTGCTGTTTGTAAGGCAGACAAAGAAAGTCATTGTGTGTTCAGTATGAAGCCTACTGTGTCAAAATAAGCAGCATTTCAAAATGCCTTTCAGTAGAACACACATCGGTAGAAAGTGAATGGAAAACCTTTCATCCTAGAAACATACATTTTGCTAATCTGTTGTTTATTCCAACACTGATTCTTCCTTCAATTGCATGGATAAAATCATACTCTGTACTCCATCTCATAACTCTGTTAATCCCCTATTGTTTTGTAAACAGTCCAATAAAAGAGATGAAGTTGTAGTTCTTATATCACTTAAATCAATCCTTCTTTAGAATGGCTGTTTGACGAGTCTCTATTTAAAAATACAACAAAAAATAACATGCAGGAAACTCACATTCAAAGTCCTCAGGCTGCACCTAGTTTCAAAATACTTTTGTTTGTGTATTCCTGTAGCATATGAAAACACAAAAAATACCTTTAAATTCTTCAGCTATGAAGTTTTGTGTCATTTTACTAAAACACCCTTACTGAAACACCCTTTGCAGTGCACTTCTTAAAATAACATCATGGGTTCATTGATCAAGGAACACAGGTGACCTGGAAAGTGCCAGGTCATTGGACAGTACCTGAAGGAGAGCTGGGGCTGGAGCTGTTCTGCTTGGAACAGGTGGTCATCCTAGGCCACAGGAGGCCACAGGAAAATGCTGGAGATGTGTATGTAGAGCTGCATACATTGAGAGTGTGAGTGATTCAGTCAGGCAGACTATCATGGTGGGGAGAGGGACTGTCATTATGCATGCCAAATGCTCAGAGCTGTGTAAGCTGGAGATATTATTGACATTCGTGCTTCCTGTTTGTACTGTCCCCTGCCTCCACTGTTTCTCTTCATCCATTCCTCTCCTACTATAGTCAAGTGGAGAATGGATTGGAGGAAGCAGTTGAGAAGGGTCAGTCAGTTCACAGTGAGCTAAGATTCAGCATCACAACGAGTCACTAAATTTTATACAAGTGAATTCTGAAGAACTTTTTTTCTTTAGGCTGTGCAATATGATTTGCTGAAGTGATTCTGTTTCCATTGTGCCATGAGCCCAAACTTGTGGACTTATACAGAGTAGTTTGTATTCATTCTTATTTTACTTTAAGAATTACTGATCATTACTTTATTCTTTCTCTGATTCATCCTTGCCTTTCCAGACCTATTGATTTTGAAAATGGCAGCACGCTACTGTGCTCCAGCCATACATCAGATTTGTTTCTCCCTGTTCATGAATTACAATCCTATGACTCACCCAGAGCTGCCAAGAAGATAATTGAATCAAGTCCCCATTAGCTTCTGGAGTATAATTCTCATCAGCACATATTGGCAGTTTTATGAATTTACTTAAAATGCAAGACAAAGAAATCTGAACCTGTTCACAAAATACTGAGATTAAACCGAGTCCCCAGTAAATTAAAAAAAATAAAAGACAAATCAGCATCTTCACATACTTTGAGAATCTTGAGAGAAAGTACATGAAGTATGAATTAGTTAAAAAGGAGGAAGAACCAAACCACCAGTGTCACATTAGGAAGGCATTTTGGAATTGCCTTTAATGGTATCAGTGTGTCTCAGGATCACCTGCAAAACTAACACTGCAATTTTCTACACTGGGAGAAAAATTGTGATGAAGACATCATTAAGAAAGAGTTGGTCTATTCTCTGAGTACTTGGCTAGGAATGAAAAAGGAAGAGATTTGCAAAATGTTACTTTATAGCCCAGACTACCTGAATGAATGGTTGTGAATTCCTGCCACGTGTCCAGCAGCACTGACTAGGTAGTAAGCTGTGGCTTGGGAGTATCAGCAATAAATTTCTCCAGACCTTTTCTGTCAAAATGTTTTTTTCACTAAAAAACCCAAAAAAAACCTACCACTTTTTTTTCTGACAAAATGCTTTGTCACAATTACATTTTTGGTGAAATTTGTAGACTGAACCATATATGAGCACCCATACTGTCTTACCAAGATACATCTTCCTGGGATAGATTGTGCTGAAACACTTGTATAAGAGATCAAACTCATGTTAGTGTCTCTGCTGTGCTTAATTTGAAGTTTGGACTCACAGGTGTCAAGACAGTGTGCAGGTCTCAAGACTATTTTCTGCTCAGTATTTTTGCCTAAGTTTATTTTAAGATTTTGGGTTAGTTGCCGTGCTGAATGTAGAAAGATTTTGAAACCTTGGTATTTTTGTGGAGTAAAGCTCTGCTTCTCTCTCATTCCATATTTGCCAGCTGGTGTACAGCAGAGTGATCCCAAAGCTTTACGTGCAATTTGCCAGTTGAAAAGACAGATTTCAGCAGTCCTTCCCTTATCCTGTGCCACCTGGAACCTAGGGACTGCCCATTGTCTGCCAGCACTGTTGTTAATGCTCTTGAAGAGGCATACAATTTTGTTAATTGTGTTTTGAGATTGTATGGGACTGAAAGAAGTTCTAAATACTACTGAAGTGAAGAAAATTATTATTGAAAAGAAGAGTAAGAGGTGGTGACATCATTCAGTTTGACAGGGGAACAGCAATTTGCTTTTGGGCAATGTACCTAGAATGGTTGTAACATTTTGGCTTAGGGAGATGACAGCTCAGTTCTATACATGGTGTATTGGGGCCTGGCCACATTTGAAAGGTTGCTTCTGTTAGTGGTATGCTTTAACAAGCTTGTAGGGAAACTCCAGAGCTTGGAGCAGGAAAGAGTTTCTAAATAGTGAACTTTTGACATAAAAACTTTCACAATGTTTCTGAGCACCACACAGAACCCTATCTTCAGATTTTCCACCTGGGAAATTCATAAATATTTTGGGTCAGCCACAGTGTTTTTGTTGAGGTTTGTTTTTCAGTTATTTTCTAAAAAGTAATCTGTGAAAAGGATAGAAACGTTGAATTTTATGGCTGTAATCTTCTGCTAGCAATATGTAGAAATGGAACTATTACAATTAACGAGCCACATAAATTTACCCCTAATGTGCATTCTGGTCTGCATTTTCTTACCAAAATTCCTGTCATTAAACTGGAATGAATGTCGTCCTCACATTGCTTCAAGTAGGACTTCAGTGATTCATAAGCTTTGTAGTGATTCTCTGCAAGATTTGCTTTTGCCTCCAGCATAGAACAGAGCACAAGTTAGATGACAAACAGATAGATAGCTATAGATAGATAGATAACCTAAACAAGAACATGTGGAACTGCTATTTTGTAAGTTTTGTGTTGTGTTCTTAGTCTCCAGGTCGGCGTAGATCAGATTTTCATATATGCAAGACATCTGGGGAAGGAACTGGTTGACTTCTGACTGATCATGACAGAATGTATTTCTTTAAGACCCTTTATTCAGTTTCCTCTCAACTATTTTCTCTATCTTTGTTATATCTACAATAGAATTTATGAAGAAGTCAACAATGTTTTACTTTTTTTTTCTCCTTTTATGTGTGGCACATTCAATCATGAATCTTTTTAAAATAAAAATAAATTATATTATTCCAGTGAAAGATGAAAATTTCTATTCTCATCTTCAGTTTTAAAGTTTACATTCCTTTTGCTTTGTAGATCTCTTATCCTTTCAAATCTTTTAGAATTTGGACCACAAAATATTTACCTACAGAGAAAGGAAAAAACCCAAGCTCCCAAAACTTCAATAAAACTTTACAGAAGGTTCAATTAACATGACCCAAGCTCTCTTTTAATAGGCTTCAGTTATTCCACCTTATCCAAAAGCATTAGTGTGTTTAGTGTCTGGAAACAACATATTCTGCTTCTGGGAAGGTTGTTGTACCAATCATTAAGTATTTTCTATTGAAAGACAAGCATCATGTTTTAAAATCTCATAGTCTGAACATGCTGCCAGTAGTCATAGTAGGATTTCACTCTCTTCCTCAACTCACCATCTCTGTAATTAGGACTGGGTTTTAAAACTAAATTATTGGGTTTGGCATTTGTGTCAAATTACAGGAGCTACGAGGTCTAACAATTTTATCCTGCTAGGAAACACCGTATCAAAACCAGCAGACAGCCATCAAAGTGCTAGTTAGACTGCTCACGTGGGTATTCAGGTGAAATTCTTGAGCCACATAAAATCTTATCTGATGACTGCTGAGCTTAACACTGCTGTGGGAGTTATGGCACAAACCTCAGGAAGGTCAGATGGGCAGTAGTACAGCAGCCTCAGGGTCAGAGGTGAAGAGATGTGTTAAAGAAGTATCTCTCTGGAACAAATACAGACTTCTGAAAAAACACAGGATTATGTGTCCAAGCAGATAATGGGTATTATAGAAGACACTGCTAGGACAAAGCCTGTACCTTATTACTGATACTGAATATCCTATAAGGAAATGCTGTTCTGTTAAATCATAATTAGGAGCAAACACTTTAAACTGCTGTATTACTCAGAGCTAAAATGATCAAATGAGATATCATATATATTATGCAAGGAGTTTAATAAAAATTTCATAACAATTTGTGTAACTTGGCAAGAGAATTTTTCCCAAATGGAAGGAAATATTATTGTCTAATAATTATTAAATTAAAAAAAAATAAAAAAGAAAAGGAAAGAAAAGAAAAAGAAGAAATAAACGCACGTTATGTTCAGGAACTGTGCAGCATATCTTAATAGACTGTTACAAGAGAGGGGTTGTATGTCATATACTTAGAACAGTTACACCTAAGAAAACAAAGGAATGCCTTTGCAGCTCACATTTCAGAGATTTTCATCTGTTCTGGGTAAAACCTGACTGGTATTTTTGCATTGCTCTAAGCATAAGAGGGACTGTTGGCTTTAAGCTGAGAGAGGGCAGATTTAGATTGGATTTTAGGAAGAAATTCTTGACTGTGAGGGCGGTTAGGCACTGGGAAACGTTGCTCAGAGAAGTAGTAAATGCCCATCCTGGAAGTGTTCAAGGCCAGGCTGATGGGGCTCCGAGCATCCTAGACAAGTAGGTCTCCCTACCCATGGGAGGGGGGTTGAAATTAGACTATCGTGAAAAATCCCTTCTAAAGGAAACTGAACCTGTCTATGGTCCTGTGGTTCTGTGATTCCAAGGGTCATTTCTGAGGAATACTAAAACTGGAATGAGTTACTAATTTGAAAACAGGCCACAAAGGCATTTGCACTAGGAAAATAAGATGGTGGAAATTTTCACATTCTGAAGATGACAAAGATGAATTGGACATACAGAATGAGCTGCTTCTGATTCCCAAAAGTAGTGGTCCTTCTGTTAAGAGATTGTACCCTGCATTTGCAGAGTGATTTTATACCACTGGGGAATTAAAAAAGGGTCAAATCCATGAACCATACAGAGAATACTTAAGTGATTTTGTTCATTGAGACTGTATTTTTTTTTCTCTTTACGTATTTCAAATAATTGCTTGGATTTTTTTTTTTTGAGAGCTGAATAAATTAAATATAACCTACCTACCCCTTAATGGTATAAAAATAGGACACAAACATAACATGATAGAAATTCATCTTGTTACTGTTTCTCATCATATTGTCTAAAAGCAGTATCAATATAAAAAGGTAAAGTTAGGGTGTGTTAAACACTGAATGGTTCAACAGATATTACATGCATATGCCAAAAGAACATATATTTTCCACTGTTTGTGATATATATATATATATATATATATATATATATATATATATATATTTATTTTAGTGCATGCTGTTGAAACACTTGTAAAAGTTCCAATATACTCTGTGGACTTTTCACAGGGAATTTTGTTGCATGGAAAAAAAAAAAAAAAAAAAAAAAGTCCAGTTGGTATTTCAGCATAAAGTATAAAGCATTACAACCAGACTGTTAAAGGGCACCTGTGTAGTCAGTAACTCTTCCTGCTATCTTCTTGTCAGAAAAAAAATGTTACAGAAATGCTAATTATTTTTTCCAGTTTTTAAGTAATTTGTTTTGTTCAATTATTATGTCCATTACACTAACACAGGGTGTCAATTATGTTTCTTAGTTAATTACTGCTTCAGAGTGGACAAGTGGTTAGCATAAAATATATGCTTGATTGAGAGAGGTGATTTAGCAATAAACACGATTTTTTTTTCCCAGTGACAGAACAATAGGTATCTTTCAAAAGCTACTCTGATTAGTACCTTCTATGGCCTTTCCAGAAATGCCCCTTCTTTCAGTTTTTGGAAATCTTTTTCAGGACTGATTTAAACACAGCTTTAACTACCAAGCAGAATTGGTTCATTTGAAAGCTCCCAGAGCTGTCTGTGAGTCTGTATTTTCTCTGCAAAATACTGTGTTTGAAGTCCCCATGGATTCTTCAACTCTTCTTTTTGTGAAGTGAACAGGAATGATATATTCTGGTTTTCAAGACAAATCAGCAGAGTATCTCTGCAGCTGTATACAGACACCTGTGATCATCTCATGGTTTTCTAATACTTACAGCAGGATATAAATAATTTTTTGGTCACCATTACACTGGAAGTAGATGCAGATGTAGAAACAGAAGTCGCTCCACAGCAGTACATTGCTATAAATATGTTACAAAGCTCCATTTTTGCCATGCCCATCTTGACTGTTTTCATCACTGTCATTCTCTTCCTTTTGTTCCCCCCAGTAACTTCCCTTAGATTCAGAAATCAATCTCTACTGTTAATGTTCTCTCCACATCTACATTCAAGTGTTTGTGCATATGTGAATTTGAGAGTTTTACTTCCATAAAATTCTGCTAATAATGTGCATTAGCAATCCATTAGCCTTAATCATCTGTTTAGCCCAATATGAGTTTCCATTAGCACCCTTATGGAAACTAAAATGGAAAAATGATTTGCTCATGAAGGACAGAAAAAGAAAGATTCAGAGAGATGAGTTCTTTCATGATCTGTACACCTTTCTGATCAGCCAGCTGGAAAGGCATGGTCATTGAAAATGTTAGGATTTCAGACTACGCATGCTGTTTTCCCACAGGACTCTGTAGGTGTTTCATTCTTTGATTCCAAAGTGATTTTTTGTAGATACTCACGACATGAGGATGTTATTAGTAACACTTCAGCCACTAATTTAATTTTCTATATTCTTTTATCGTTAATCACCAAGTAAGCTATGATGATTGAAGGTGAATCAAGAATTTTCTGTAAGATGAATTTACCAGTCTTTCAAAGGGCTTGGATTTTTTTGCCTTTTCACAGACAGTGTTTTTTTTTCCTTTTATCTCTTAAGTATTTTAAGTTTCTTCTCTGTATTCTTACCGCTGTTACCTTTTTCTGTGCCGGTTATAACTCTCCATGATATTACAGACTGTTTTTAAGGGGAAGGATTGCAAGGCTGTAATGTAATATTGTCAAGGATCTAATTTCCCTTACTTTAAGTCATTGTGATTTTTTCTCTCATTCAGCTTTCATTAATATTTTTAACATCTCTACTGCAGGCTACAACTAATAGTCAAGAGAATTGCACTCTAGTCTTGGGTGTACCATGGGCCTCATGATTGACCATATTATCTTATGCTCTGTTTGGCTGTTTATGAATCTCTGACAGAAAGATATAATTTTGACCCAATTTTAGTTAATTTTAAGATGTATAAATTAAAGTGGAAACAAAACCTTGGTGTCTTAACTAGTAATTTTCAGCCACTTTGTTGAATATATTATTCTCTGGGTAAGAAGAAACATGTCATATAAGAAAATGACATTTTATAGAATCCTGAGTAAATACACAAAAAAGAAAAAATCAGGAAATGTAAGCAATTTGCCTTACATCGTTTTATTTATCTCACTTCTCTGATTTTTAGTTTTTCTTCTTCGGTGAGGGTAGCTTAGGGAAATTAGGTAATCAGTTCTGGTATGACTTCAAAGAGCAATACCAAACATTAGCATCATGATAAAAAATGTCTGGAAAGGGATTGCTACTTTGCTAAAAGAAATAAAAGCAGATGCTGCTTGGTCATTAGGCTTTAGTTCCAAGGGAGAGAGTATTATGTAGGTAGCAATTATAGAAACTTTGTCATCTAGTTGTTCTGGGTATGTTTTTTTGCGATGTGGATTTGGATATCTTTTACTCTTTGGGGTTTTTCGATGCATACCTCATGAAATTAATAGCATAACCTAACATACATCAAATTAACAGCATAATTTAACATAGATCCTTGCTGGAACAACATTTCAGCAATAAAAACTATACTGCCCATCAACTGAGCACTAGTACTAAAATTCTTTGAATTTCAGTGGCAAGCAGCAGGGTAGTTGGTACAATGTCTCTCTTACCAAAACTTGAGATCATAAGGATATTAGCAGGAGGTTTTCAGACTTCTTTCTGATAAATTATTAACCAAGTCTATTTCTACTATTTGCAGTACTGCTGCTGGATAGTTTTCTTAAAAAGAACAGTGAGGAGCTTGTGCCTTTATTTTTGTTGTACAGTAAAATATTATTCATGTCGTTCTTTTCAAAGATTAAGAGATATTATCTCAGGTAGAGGAAAGAAATCCTTTCCCAAGATCTAAATTCAAATCTTCCATGTTCCCTGGAATTACCAAGGCCGTAAGAACATTCTTTGCTGCTTTTTTGAAAACATCCTAACTTTATCAGCTTTCCCTTTGGTGGATACTGAATCCCACAGCCTTGAAGGATATGAGGAAGAATAGGAGAAGCCATTACAGAAAGCATGTTAGGACTGTAGATGAGGCTGCTGGAAATACTCTCTCAAATCATCTACTGTGACATTTGAAAGTACCAAACGCAATAATGAACTTTGCAAAGTTAGTCTGATTGGTCTGAGTTTAATAGAGGTTTCCTCCCCTTTAGGTGCTGTGATGCCTCATTTATGAACTGAAGCTCATGGAAGTACAGCCCATCCCTTCTCTCATGATGAGTCAGAAAAGGTTTTGGGAACATGTACGGTGGCTAATGTTCTGTTTTAGGGAGCTGACGGACAAATAACTAAATAAATCTACTTCTGGAAAAGGCAAGTAGCAAGAACCCATCATGATTCAGTTACATTAAGGTTTCTTTAGGTTGCCCTGCTAGTATAAAGGAACCAGATGGTCAGAGAAACAATCTCTGTGTGCAAGAAGTAGCCTTGAGCCAGAGGATAGAGGGCTGTACTGTGTGTCTGCTTACAGCCCCTGAAGTGTCAGCTACAAAGACTGAGCTTAGGGAAGCAGAGACAATTAAAGAGAGAATGAATCGAGGGCTGTACTGAGCACCACTTTGGCAGCCTTTGGCAAGGAGAGTTCAGTTGTTGAGGACCACAGGAAGCAGAGCTTCAAGCAGAGCAGGCACAACCCCCACTGACTTTTGCTGCTGAGGACACAATCTCAGCCTGTGTGAGTATGCTGGAGTACAAAGTATTGGTGATTCAATGCTCATCTTGTCTTGTCAGCTCTTCTTCTGTCACAAAAATCACACATCTGAGAGCTGGGACCAGGAAATGGGATAAGACCAGAATTTTTTGGTAGCTGATGGTGATACCTTTGAGGATCAACCACTACCACTAAAAACTACTGTACATTTTCATCAGTTTTCAAAGAAATTCCATTTGGTTTCTGCTTTGCCTTAATGTATCATTTCAGATTTGTCAGATTCTGTTTCGCATTAGATCTAGCTTTGATAATATTACTTCACCATTACTTTCCCCGACTTTTCAGCTAAAGAAAAGGAATGTGTTGTGGTTTAATTTTTTAGCTTGATTTCGTACTGTAGAGCAGGCTTCCTGTGTATTCATGTATTCTTGCTTGAGTTTAGCCTTAATAGAAGAGTAGCCTTTCAGGCTGCCTGTAAGACATGAAACAGATCAGTCAGACATGAAACAGAAGGAAACGTATAAGTGTCAAAGGTCTGACCAAGTAAGACGGACAGAAATGTGTAAGTGTCAAAGGTCTGAGTAAGTGAGATGAAAATTTTTATTGTGTGTCCACGATATGGGATAAGGGGTGGGATGTTCTGGGTTGAGCTGCCTCCTATCCCATATCTTGAACTACATTGTTATGTCTAACAGCTGCCCCGCCTCCCTCCAGAGAAGAGATACAACATGAATGACTGCTTTCCTTCCCTAACATTACTTTGTCAGCATACTTACCTTCCCTCTCAAGGAGCTCTATTTAATCATGATGAGTAATCATTTCTCAAAGATTTGTTTCATCTTTAGCAATTTTGCTGTGCCTGTTGTGATGGTACAAAGTTATAGAGGTGGGATTTTTCTTGTGGTATTTTCTTAACTGGATTTTGGACCCAGTTTGCTATCTTCTGTCAAATAAACTTAAATATAGAGAACATGGTGCAGGCAGTTCAAATCATCCTACAGCTTTAAGTATCAATTTCTGTCAGTTCCTGTAGAAATTCTACCTTTTGTGATTTTGGAAAGATTTCTTATATTAAAAATGTAGCTGAGCTCTACCCCCGTATTGTGCCAGACCTTCAGCTGAATGTGTACTGCTTTATGCTTACATGGTAATTTTGCATAATTTTATGGATTTCTAAAGAGAAGGAGGGGAGGTGTCTGACCAGGTGCAAGTCTGAGAGCCTTTCAGCATTGTTAAATTACTGATATTTCAGTACAGGTTATTGAAAACTAATTGAAAGACAGTTCAAAAGGATTACAGGAAATGCAAAATCTAAATTGCAGAACTTAAGGTAATAGGTTTGTTCTTTACTGGTGTAGATTTTTGTGACCATAATAACAACCGTGAGGTTACATATTTTATAAGTTTTTTTTCACCTGACGAGCCTTTCCTTTTAGATAATGCAGTTTTCTGCAAACACAAAGAAGAGATAATTAATACCATTTAAAAATATTTTTTTTTATTTCAACTTGTCTTCTCATGTATGATATTCTGTTTCTCTGTTTGTTGGTTTTATTTTCTCTGATGTTCAAAATTGCCAATTAAATGTTGTAGCTCTTGCCTGTTTTTAGTATGTTGGTGTCTTTTCCAAATGTTAGACACTATGGGATCATGCCAAAAGTAATCATTGTCTATTTCAGTGTTAAGATCACTGTTTTGAATTAATTGCTGTTATGTTATTTATTACTGTCCTTTAGAAGACTTACTAATGCATTTTTATCATGTCATAGCACTTCTGGAGAAGGGCTAAATTAATGGCAAATTCGTGGAAGAGAGCTAACTGGCAAGAGCCATCTAGCTGTCAGGAGAAACCACTGAAGGTATCAGTCTGAGTTACAGCTTAGAGTGGACTGTTCAGTATGGAGTTCATACACAGCAGATTTAGATGTGACATTAGGGGGTTTTGTTCAGTAATTCTTTAATGTTCAAAAAGTGCAACTTCATCTGTATAGTTACAAGTTATAAATTAATTTCTTAATCAATGTAGTCTGTGTTTCAAGCTCTCACCCCTGATAGCACTGAATGGCATGGAGAAAGAAGCTCGTATTTTAAGTTCAGGTTTTCCTGAGTGATATTTCTATGAGCTGGGGTCACACTTTCTTTCTTTTCAGACATGTAAATGGAGATTCTTTTTAGTCACGAAGTCCTAAAAGCTAATCATCTCATCCCAAGGGGCTCACTCACATCTTTCACCCAATGGAGAGAAGCAGCTACATCAAGTAATGGCCAACATCTCACATCCTTATGATGAAATGAAACACTTTCCATATGTGCCTGTTTCTCTCATAGATTAGAGAAGATTAATTAGACTGGAGCTCAGCTAGTCTTAGCTAACCGGTCACTGTTTAATTTAGGCAGAATCATTAGGCAGAATCGTTGCATTCTTGATCCTTACTTCCCATTTTGTAATTTGTCACTGAAAGTTTTTGGAAGTGTTGAACCAAATTGCAGGAATCCTTGTTAAAAAAAAAAAAAAAAAAAACAAAAAAACAAAAAACCAAAAAACAAACCACTACAATTTGACCAGGAATTGAAAAACATTTCCTTAGCTGCATGTTAGGTAGGCCCAGCATTTGATCTCTTCCTTAAAAATATATGATTAAATTCTGGAAGCAGTGTTTGACCAATCTTGAAATTGCAATAACTTCACCATATTACTGTAAGATCGTGTTACTGAAGTGAGAGAGCTGAAATGAAGGGTTAAAGGAAAATCAAAACACTTAATGTGAGTTAGCTCTTGGAGCATCTTAGATTCAAAAGAGATGTAGGGATCCTGTGTAGGCTGAAAACACACCCAATAAGAAAGATGGATGAGGACCATCATGCATAACATATCTCACTTATTACCGTTTAATAAAAGATTCTTATTACCCTTTAATAAAAGATTCTAAATTACCCTTTAATAAAAGATTCTAAAAAAGATTTTGTAGTTCTTTTATTTTTTCAAAGGAGTGAACTGTCAAAGCCTGTGAAGGTAAAGAGCTTTGTCAAAAGATTTGTAACCAAACACTAATTTTGCCCATGTGATGGTCTCCAAAATATTTCTAATTAATAAAGTGAAGTATACAACTTAACAGCTAAGGGTGGAGGCACTAAAGCTGCTTTCTACAGATGAAGTGTAGTTTGCGAAAGAAATTAAACAGCTTGTTCTAGACTTGTACTTTTTTTTTGAAAATGTAGCGGTATGATAAGTGTGAAAGTCACAGTACCTTTCCTAAATTATTTTGAGAGTTAAAAAGGATGGACCCTAAGAAATCCAGGCTTGCTTATTTGTTGACTAGCTAAGCTTAGGATGTTCTTTTACTTGAGAGTCATAAAACAACCTCCACATTGATAAATGAGTAGTGCATTTTCACTGTTGCTTTCTATAAATAAACAAGCAAAGCTGCATTAAAATATGGCAATAGCAGCACCAAAGTTTTACAATGACTTATTTTTCTGCATTCCATAGCTCTTTCAGTAATTTCGTACCACATTGCTTAGTTTTATGGAGAGGAAAATCTTTGTTTCTTTTATATCTTGAGGAGATATCATTTTATTTGGTACTCTATCTGTACTGGAAGGTTGCCTTCCTAGCATTAACTCAAAGAAGCTTTCCTGCTTCTGTAATATTGGCGTTAGTTCTTCAGCTTTTTTCTATGTAGAATATGCTTTTAAAGTTGCCAGACACCCAACTGCAAAAATGTCCTTTCCTCCAATTCAAAAAACAAACCACTGAACCCCAAAACAAACAACACACAAAGAACAAACCTGAAACATCAGCTGAGGAAAATCATAGAAAACCACTGATGTTTTAAAAGATTTTCATGTTGTAACTTCTGGATTGCTTGTCAAGAGACTAGTATGTTCTATTGGGGATTTCAGTAGGCAGCCACAACCAAAAATTTAATTGACAGCCCAAGAATCAATCTCGTCAACTTCATTTGTGTTTAGAAGGAGTTGATATAAAAGATGGCTGTGCAAGCTTAGGGAATTCTAAAACTTCCTTTGTTTGTTATCTGCCTTTCAAATACTTTGTAGTTCATCTTCCTTGTCTTGCCAGTGTTTCATTGTTGGTGTCAGTAGCAAGGTCAACCCAAATTTGAAAGTCCAACAGGAAAATGTGGGAACAAAAGCATAAAAATTCTTGCCTAGCAAAGCAGTCCAGCATAAGGATTTTGGTGAGCTCTGCATGACCTGAGTTGGGATGAAGCTTCATGCAAGGCTGAGGTATGTCTTGTCTGGTGAGTGGCAGTCATGCTTTATTGTCTCAGTTACTGAAAGTGTTTTGAAGTGCAACCCTAATCATTAAAGCAAAATTAATGTTTTGTGACAAATTTGGACTTGATTAAATGTCTCTTTACTTTTCAGGACACACAAGGAAGCTGTGTAAGTGGCTATTATTTATCCCAAAGGTCTCAAAAGGTACAGCACGCACAGGAAAGCAAAAAACAGGAAGATGCTTGATGAAAAAGGCAGAAGCAGTTTCAGCCTTCCTCTAGTATTTTCTAGCCTTCCTTTTGGTTCTCTGTTGCTCTCTTTTTTTAACCTCTTTTCAGCTTTTTATTGATATATCTATACTTATACCTGGTAATTTCTAGCAATACTTCCTCATTCTTTTGCTTTCAATATGCCCTGTTTCAGTACAGACAGTACAGATTGCTTAGTTTTGGGATGGAACTTGAAGCATGACAACTGGCAGAATTTAAACTCTGTCATTGAACTGTCTCCTTTATGAAGTACATCACCTATGAAGGAGCTAAAGAATATGTGAGAGGGTACTGATTATTATTATTATTATTTATTCACTTGGTTTATTATTTCATAGGCATTCTTCTGTGCCATTCAGAAAGCAGCTGTCAGACTAAATAAAAATACATGATAAGGAAGCCCTCATCTTTTTAATTGGTATTAATCTAGTTGCATCCAGCCATAAAATGCTCACCATTGATGATATGGCAAATAATGTGACTGCAATTAGTTAGCAATTCAATGTGCCTTTCAGAAAACAGTCTCCAAACCTTCCTGAAAATAACTCGCTTCTGCCAAAATGATTTTTTTTGAGACAAGTGAAACCAGTAGGTTTTAGAGTCTTTTCAGATCTGTATTCTGAAAATTTTTATGCTCTTTCTGAAGTTAATGCAGAAGCCTTGGTAGGTGAGGCAACAGATGCCATTTTCAAAGGGAAATAGACAACAGTGCATATAGATAAATATCCTAGCATATAGAAACTCTTCTGAAAACATGACTGAGGGGAATGTTTAAACCCTTTGTTTCTGTCCTTTGCCAGTCTGACAAATGGATTGTCCTGAAGAGTGGTGTTCACTGTAGAACATAAGTAACTTGTTTCACATTATTTTAAATGTAATTTGCCATGATTTAGAGGTAACCTGTTTGTTGTTTTTTGTTTTGTTTTGTTTTGTTTTGTTTTGTTTTGTGATTAAAATGAACATTTTATTACAATTATTCACTACATATTAAGCCACAAGTGGTAATCAGGCCATTAGTGCACCACAGGACATACGTAAGTGATTCTGGAACATCCTTTGGTAAAGGGAACGTTGTCTTCTCTGTTTATGGCTAAAGATGTCAGAATGACTATACAGGTTATTCTTTTGGCACTAGTTCCATTAGTCAGGATTTAAGTATACTCAGTCACTATGCAACCCTACAGAAGTTGTTTGATTTGGATGACCACAGATCATTTTCTGTATGTTTTGTTATATTCAGTAGTAAAAAAACCCCTAGAATATAGCAACAAAACTTAGATTAAAAGCTACAAGTAAAAAGAAGGCTGTTTAAGTGGGGTGTGACTACCTCTGGTTAGGTTTATTCTGTTTCCCCACCAACCCAGCACCTGCCTTTATGTGGTGGAAACAGCCTTGTCATTGCTGTTGACATGATAAACAACATTTTATAATTTCCAAGCTGGTGCATCTGGATTTAGATTGCTGGATGACTGTCATTACCCTTGTTCCTTTTATTTTCACCTGAGTCACTTTGACTGGTGGGAATCTTACTGAAACATGAAGGCAAAACTGTCATTCACCTGTTGTGGTAGCAGATGGGCCTCTCCCAAGCTCTTACAGAAGGGTCAAAAGAAATTATTCCCTTTGTAATTTTTATTTTACTATGATTGAGGTACTAGCGGCAAAATGAGATCATTCCATGGAATGACTCAGACATGCAGTTCTCACTGCGTGTAAAGGTTCTGACCAGTTTTACATCTGGTTCCCTATCTCCCATCAGCTTCTAACAGATCAGCACCAGGCTGTGGCTGATTGCCCTGGTGGGTAAGAGCCTGATACATTTTAAGCTGGTAGAGGAGCTTGGCTTCTGGTTATCTCATGGCTTTTGTGCATGTTCAAGGTACCTGCCTTGTCCTGTATGCTTCAGGGCAGTATGGTTCTTGAAGTAAACCCACTGCTATTTTGTTGCTGCACTGTTTGGTGTACTTCAAAGTCTGCTCATTTACTGATTCTGCCTTGACTGAAGACCATTTCTTCCCTGCTCTCATAAGTGGGAAATACCATTTTGATTATTGCTTAATCTCAGTTAGTTTATGTGGTGCTATAGCTCTACTACAACAAGATTTGAAATTTTTGCTGGAAAACTCTTGAACCTTTTTTCATCAATAAGCTTTTGCAGCAGAGTGAATGTATTTCATCTTTCCAGCGCAGTCTTAAGATTTCTTGAGCTCCTGGTTTCTGGTGCCTTTAAAATTGTATAATGTGGCTCTTAAATCAACTAAACACGGTTTAATCTACGTATGTCTTCTTACAAGTTGTCATTAACTCGTTGAGGTTGTGCAAGATAAGGCTTCCCTTGATTTGCTAAATTTATCTTTATGGAGAAGTGAATGACCTTTATTAATGTGGTACCATTGCACATTTTTCCTTTTGAAGAAGTTCCTTTGAAAGTAAAGTTAGAGGTGTAATATATTACTGTGACTAGGCATAATGAAATATCACTTTAAGAAAAAAAATATTTTTAGTTGTCACCTAATGATCCCTACCTTTAGTTTAAGTATTCTCTGTGGAATACCATGAGAATACTTTTGCCTGAAGGCTATTTCTATTAGGTATATGAAAATATGTGTAATTTATATAAACTACCTTCCCTCTTCAGTAAGAGAGAGAAGGTAACTTATATAAATTACACATAATTTTTACCTGTAGAGCTCTTAGCACCTTTACATACTTCTTAAATTTATTGATTCATTTGAAATCCTCTGAAGTCAGAGATAATTAAAAATATTTGAATGTGTTTGTTTAGTGCAATGATATTTTGACCTGTAGAACGAATACAGTGCTTATGCAAGAAAAAAAAATCTGATTTTGAATCTAATGAGAATTGTGTTGATAAGTGGTTCTAAAAGGCAAGTAATGGATAGCCACAATATGACTTCTTAACACCAGTTGGTGAGTGTAACCAACAGCTTCATTTCTCTGAGTTTTCAACTGTTGAAAGCAATGAGATGCTTTCCATGTTTTGTTTAGTACAGTGTCCTTGGGTGGAAAAAAGAAAATTATGGAAATGGAAGGTATTTTAAATCTAAAAGCATGAGTTTTCAGTAGGTCAGTGAAACTGTAGCAGAAAATTGACCATAGTGACTTTGTATAGAGTGCATTTAAGTGCTCAAAAGTGTGAGACCTTATTGGTTTTATTTTTCTCCTTTGAAATGTAAATAAAAGCTGTTCACTTATTCATTTGGGTATTGGTTTTTGTTTGGTTTTGTTTTGCGTTTCTTGAGTATGTTGTGGGAGGCTTGGTGAGGAGAGTTGGGGTTTTTTCCTTTGTAGGAATATGTAATAGATGTAGAAGGGTATTAATTGTTTGTAAAGCAGAGCTCCTTCCCTGTCCTGCATGGCCCTTAGTGTCCATTCAGTGACTTATTTTGTGTTACCTATGTGGACTAAGACTGTGAGGAAAGAAGATACAATATAATATTTACAAAAGAATGGTTCCTTTTCTGCTAATTTCCTGAGTTTGCACAGATGAAAAAAATATCACTTTCTGAGGACACTTGAAAGGACCAGAATGTTAAATTTACTGGAGTAACTGCTCCAGTTGAAGACAAATGTATTTGATTTTTTTTGGTGGATTCTAGTAGTGTGTATTAGTGTTATTTTAGATTTATTTGATGGTCTAAAGAGCACTCATCATGGGTTGGAAATGCCTTTGACATTTATGGAAAATACAACTGTATTCTAAGCAATTGTTGATTTTTTCCATAATTATAGAGGCTAGGACTCAGCAAAGCATGTATATAACTAAAAACACACACTTAAATGCTCTGATGAATAGGGCAGCTCGGCTGCATCGTGGCAGTGAGGAAGAACGAAATGGAAAGGTCATAGTCTCTCCTCTGTTAAAGTCAATCTGCTTGGGCAAATGCATCAGAAATTGGATGCATTTTGCTACGTGGATGTGGGGTCATCAGAGCCAGATTTTACTTAATTCTCTCAAAACTCCACCATAGAAATGTGAAGAGACACATGGCAGAAACACATCAGCCTGCAGCAATGCTGGGACACTATGGTATCTGGTGAAAATGTGAGAAGAGAAAGAAGGAAGTGAAGGCCTAATGTGATCTGTGAGAGCTAAGGAGATGACCCTGATCAGGGAGTGGCAAAGACTATCCTTATCCTTACCTCAAGCATTGCTCAAACAAATGCAGAGTTAGAGTATTCAAAGGTAAGAAAATGTGTATCACTTAATTAATTTTTTTTTCCTGTTTGATTCATTGGGAAGAGATTGTGCACTCCAGTTAAATTGATGGGTTCTTGAGACCTGCTTACTGGTCAACAGCCTTGTTCCAGTAGTCTTACTTAGACGAATGGCCCAATAAAAAGAGGGGAGAAAAAAATTTCCCAGTAATATTCTCTGTAGATTTTCCATTTTCTTAGTGACCTACATATCTTTTTCCACTACTTTAATTATATATATAAACACAGGAATTCAGTCCTCTTCCTAAATAAGAAACAAATGAATAAATGTACTGTAATATGTGTCATTTGCAGCTTTGTGAGGGATTAGTGTGGTATAGGATGACCTCAATTCCAATTTTTTAAAGAGAAAACCACAATTAACACTGTTTTAAGTTGCAGCTTAAATCAGTGACCTGAAGTTCTTAAAACTAGCAGCTCTGTATTCACTTCAAGCTTTAGAATATGAAAAGCACATGTCTGAATCATGAGTAACGATCACTAAATAAAGCTTGTCATCTGAAAAGTGAGGAATCCACAGATTAATCTCACACTTGTAAGATAATGGAGCCTTCCAGCATATACAGTCCAAACAGGTCTTGGGTCCCAGCTCTGACCAGTTTGAGTCTAGGGGAGATCAGGGTTGAAGCAGATGGCTTCTGTGGAATAACTGAGCTAAGCACAGGATGTGTCGCAGTGGCCCCAAGACTACAGATAAATATGCATCCATGTGGGAGGCTGACATTTGGTTTGGTGCCTCTAACCAGTCTCTGTAGAAAAATAAATAGCTTTACAATTAAAGAAGGGAAAAGAAAAAGAGACTATAGGATTATGTTCTCATTTTGTTGAGAAAATTTTAAGGTCACAGAATCCTACAGTAGAGCTTGTAGTCCTCCTTGACAGGATGTACTCTTTTCAATTTCGTGTCTTTTTGAAGACATGTTTTAATACAAAGTTGTACAGGCCTTCAATTATATATTCAGCTTTAGCTCTTTCAAGGAGGAGGAGATAGTGCAGACTATCCTCGCTTTATATCATCTTGAAAAAGAAAGAAGAATCAAAAGGAAGAGGTGCCTGTTAGGGATCCTTAGTATTATTTTCTGTAGGAATTTCATGACTGAAGATTGCATGAGAGTTGATCACTTCCTATTGTGCAATTCTACCTACCCTACATGTGTGACAAGACACAAAAGGATATTGAAATTCCAGCATGATTCCAAGAAGTTCATTGTAAAAACTGATAGTTCAAGTAGTTCCTGTTGATCTGTCACATTGCCAGGAATGTTTCTTAGGAATTAACATAGTGTAGTCCCCTATGGGCTGAAGCAGACGATAAAGATATGCAGTCATGGTGGGAAAGAAATATGTATTACTAAGTATTGGAAACAATAAAACAAGAAATTAAAAGAATTATATAGTCTTTACTGTCCTCTTAGAACAAAGATTTTGATAAGGGACAGCCACAGATAATATTGATGATTGGTCATCATCTACTCCTTCAGAACTGTAATATATGAAAGGATTTGAGAATGGGACTGGGAGCCCTTCAAAGATTCTATAGCTAGAGAAAGATGCAAATGAAAAATAATTTGACCTTCTAAAAAACAGAAGTACATTTAAAATAATAATGTCCCAAATAGGGATAAAAAGACAAATTTTTTTTAGTCTTTCCACAATATTGCAGTGTTCTCGGTTTGAAATAGAATGAAATAATTCTGTAATATTGTTTCAATTTTGTATATTGTTGCATTGCTGAAGATAAATATCCCCACCTGCCAAATGGTATTTTAAATCAAAAATGGAACTTTTCAGTCTAAGAAATCAAAAGTAAGATTCTTAGTTACTTTCTGGAGTGTTGAATGTCAAAACCTATCTTTACAAGATATCCCTTTTCTTTGAAATAAAATGTTTTATAAAGATATTATGTAGCATCCTAGCTAGATTTGCAGACTTTAGTGTTTTGGAATGAAGCTTTTCTACCTTCATCTTAAAGGACACAGTAGACTGGCTTTATCAGGAAACTCTGCCTGAGGTATTAGCACAACACTTTAATTTGTTAGAAAGCTTAAGGGAACAGGTAACAACTCAAGCAAAGAATCTGAGATGCAGAGAAGTAAATACTGTATACCAAGAAACAAATTCTGAAAACAAATTAGAGAGATAAGAATTCTTGTACTAGAAATTTTGTATCTCCAGGCTTTTTCCTTTCAATAAATATAGACAGATACTGCTTCAATAGTATTGATATTAATAAATGGAGACAACTGTATTCCAGTACACTGAAAGCCTGAAAGTCATTCCCCTCCTTAAAGAAGATATTGACAAGAAAGAAGAAAAGCCTCTAGTTTTTTAAATACCTTGAAATGTTGAGGAGACTCCAGGCACTGCTCTTCAATTGTTCATTTAATGAAATAAGCTATTGCCTACACATCCATTAGAACATAAAATAGAAATAACATCTTAATTGTTAGGCAGAGTAGGGACTAAATAGCAGAGTAGAAGCTGGAACAAAACGGGAGGTTGACTTAGAAGTTTCATGCTTATGTTAACACTCATTGCCACGTGGGGTGTATTAACACAGGACCATTTATTACCAGTGTTTCTGGTTGCATTATTTTTACCCTTTTTCTTTACCTGTTTGGTTCTGAGTTTTTTTGCTGTTGTTGTGGGGTTTTTGTTGTTTATGTTTTGTTTTGGTTTTGGTTGGTTGGTTGGTTGGTTTGGTTGGTTTTTGTTGTTGTGTTTTTGGTTTTGTTTTTTTTTTTTTTTCTGACAGTGGTGTAAGTGCTCTTGTAAGGCTGCATCACTTTCCTGGTGACATTGTCTGCCATTGGAAGTTCATATGAGTGGGAACTATGCATGTTTTCAAGGAGTCTCATTGTATAGTATTTGGATGTAGAGGATGTAAGCTAATCGCTCTATGAAAATGTAGATCTTTAGGCCCCTAAAATAGTCTGTATGACAGACAGCTGAAAATCCTCCAGAGAGGTACCCATGTGAAAAAAGGAGAATAGTGAGGTTTGGCTTTGAGCCTGTTCCTTGCTTGTTTTAGGAGTCCCTTAATTGCTGGTTTTGCTGGATGCCCCTAGGTTACTGTGTGTTCTGCCTGCTCTGTACTGCAGTCAAACACATCCACTTAGGAACAACCATCTACTCCCATCCGAGAGGCCCCACAACCTCTTCTCAGCAGAGAAAATGCAGTGCACATGCTGCCACTGGCAAATGCATAAATCAGGATGGGTGCCCTTAATCAGCCTCCCGCTGGCCATCTCAGCAATGGGTTAACATGACAACACTGCAGCCTACTGCACAGTGAATTTGAGAAGCCAGCTGGTACCAGGAATCAAAATGGTTGTGAGAACTCTTTAAATGGAATTACAGCCTCCTGTTCAGCCCAGCATTAAAGAAGAGGTGGACATACAGAGATAATAATAACAAAAGATTAAGGAGACAGATCTGACCTTATGAAAGTTTGTTTCCCCTTTGTAATATTAATATAGTATTGTTTGTTTTAAAGGAGTTTGGCAGTCATTCCTGTGGATTTATTGAGAGTGGGAGGCCAAGCCTCCTGTTTCAGGAAGTGGTGGATGATGAATGACTGCTTCCAGGTAAAATCTTCAGTCCTCAGATGACAGCAGAAAGGACAAGAACGATATGCAGAATCTGACACTTGGTCATATGCCTCTATTAAATAAACAGAATAGTTCACCTCTCTTTTGAAACATAGCATCTAATGAAATAACTGAAAAGCATCTAAATGTTTCTAAGCTTGATTGTTCATAAACACTAATGAAAGCTTGGAATGAAAAAAAATAATAAAACACTGAAAAAGAGTAGAGCCAGCCATTATAGAGTAAAGCAAAGTGTGATGAAAAAGAGATTTGGAGTGAACAAATTTACGATTGACTAAAGTATAGCTGCCACTTGTCCTTCAAATAACGGAGAATGCATCTTCTCAGTGATGTTATATTAGACTAACGTACCAAGGACTACATGACTGTGATGACATCTGAGCCATTTGGCATATATAAAATAGACATTGAAATAAGTCGTTGTCTTGGAGCAAATATATCTTTGGAAACAAATGGTTCTGGCTCAGCATTTATTCTTGATTAGTTCTTTGTGCCCACCTGTGTTCTGTAGTTGCAGTAGCTGTCATGCTGTATGTTATAAAAAGGCATGAGTGTGTGTGCCCCACACATGCTGTGGAGATAAAGCAGAGGCACATGATTCACTAAACAGCAAAGGGACTTAGTGACTTAGTAAAAATCAATATGAAGGTGAGTGAATCACTTTTAGCCATTTGACAGTTCTGACTTTGTAAGTAGGTCACAGCATTGGAATATTAAGGTATTACAATGAACTTAATTACATGCAAGAGCAAGATTGTAAGGAAGGGATTTTAACTGGAGCTTTTGGATCTGCATTGAGTTCTGTGAGCAGAGAAAAACAGATGATTGATTTCCTTTCTTCTTTTCTTCTGTAAAGGAGCCAAAATCATTTTATCCAAAGCTGTTTTACTTGGATGTATAGACTGCAGATACTGTTTTATAATGCTTAATCTTAATGGTTAAGTGGAGGGTGTCTTCTTGGGTTTATGCATGTATAGTTGGTTTTGCTTTCTGAAAAGCAAATTGAAGTAATTTGAGAGAAAGAAGATGTGACAGAGAGAATCTGACCTGGACTTTGCTCAAAACCACAAACCTTGTGGAGAAGATAGAATCTGTGCTTTGAAAGATCGTGCTTTAAAATGCAAAGCTTTCTCCCACACTGAGTCAGCAATGAAGAGCTTATTTCACAGAGGGTTCTGCTTTTAATTGTAGCACACTACATCAAATTCCAGAAGATAAATGAACATAGAACGAATTTGTACTGGCTCTGTCAATAACTAATCTGACATCAGCATTTTAGCCGGTCAACAAAGGCAGCATTGAGATCTGGAGAAGATTGCAAAAGGGCCTTTTCTTTGTGTTTAATTTAAATGTTAAATTTCTATCAGCTCAAGCGGTGTTATTAGTTAAAAAAAAAAAAAAAAAAAAAAAAAAAAAAAAAAAAAAAGGGAAGAAAGAAAAGAAGCTGATGTTTGCTTCTTTTCCAGAATGTGCACACATGCTGTTTTACTGAGACCTTTACAAGCTGTTGTTGGCTGGCCATACACTCCTGAGGCTGTTTTATTATTGTTCACTCTTTCTACAGAAAACAAAATACACCAACTTATGCCATGACATTTTGTGACATTTCCAGATATGAACATCTGGGAAGTTTAGTGTGACAGTGACAGCAAAGTTGACAATGATTTTCCAGTGCCACATACAGCCTGAGTATCTGCACTCATTGCCTTTTCATTTTATTTTCCTCTCCCTCCCTTCTCCCTCCCTCCCTCTTTCCTTCTCCCACCTAAATGCTTAATGCAGCCTTTTTCTCTTTTGGCCTTGAAGATAGAATAATATCCCACATTTATTTCAAAGCTGTACATAGAACATTGTACATCAAGTGCATCACAGATTGGTTCAGAGCAAAAGGGAAGAGCTTTCCAGCCAGCAAGAGGAAGCGCAGCTGCACAAGTTGCT
Source organism: Sylvia atricapilla (assembly GCF_009819655.1). Taxonomy (NCBI): domain Eukaryota; kingdom Metazoa; phylum Chordata; class Aves; order Passeriformes; family Sylviidae; genus Sylvia; species Sylvia atricapilla. Next base: position 51,504,325 of record NC_089142.1, read on the forward strand.
CTAATTGCCGACATTAGGTGGATTTGATCATCAGATGTCTACTCTGCATAAAATCGAAGTTAAACAGCTAAACATTAATTACTTCTATTGCATTTATATATTGAGATAAAAGGGGAAAAAACCTAACAACATACACATCTTGGGTAGCAAGCCAAAGCAAGAGAAGGGGAAAAAAAAGAAAAAAAAAAAAAGAAAAAAAGAAAGGAAAAAAACCAAAAAAGCTCTGAATAGTTGTTGCATTTGAAATGTAAAAGATCTCGTTTGTGTGACAAAAGGTGCACTGGGGGAAAGTAACATTTTATAAATGACCCAAAGTACTGCACTAATGTGGTTAGTTAATAAAATAATGTAAAACAAATAAAGGTACATTGTAACTGTCTGAAGGAATTGCTGTGACCTAATGGTGTGAGGCACAAACACTTTGTCAACATGTTCTTATGTCAACTTCATTTTCAACTTATACTATTTATTTGCTTTTTTTCTGGTCTCTTAGACATCTACAGAAATTGTGTTTTCTAAGGAATATTCTCTTTATTGCTTTGAGAGACAATACTGAGTAGCATTACTGAGAACAAGAATTAAGTAATCTGTCTAGTGTGTTGCAACATTTTCAGCCACAAGATCCTGTTAAAGCTCAAAAAAATTGTAACAAAAAGGCTTTAAAATTACATAGTATCTTTTAAAGATAATTTCAAGGACTGATAACTCGAATAAATAACTCCCTATCTTAAAAAAAAATATTCAAAGGGAAGATCCATAAAACTCTCATCCACCGAGAGTTTTATGCTGTACAAAGCTGTACTTCAGTACAGGGCAGCAGCAAAATCACTCATATGTAATTATTGACAGTTATTGGAGTCTCTGTTCCTGGAGGTGGATGTGGCCCTTAGTGTCATGGTCTAGTGGTGTTGGGTTATAGATTGGGCTCAATGATCTCAAAGGTCTTTTCCAACCCTGCTGATTCTGTGATTCTGTGATTCTGTGATTGTTGTTTGGATTTATTGCAGTCAAACACTGTTCTATGTTTGGCTGTGTTTAGACTCAACAACCTTACATTTTTTCTGTGATTAGTAGCCTTGAAATATTCATAGTGTTACTTTAACAAAAAGGACTAAGATGAAGAAAAATGTAAGGTACTAAAGGGAACAAGTAATGTTGTTCAGTGAGCATTTTGTACATGTCCTCTAGGAAAATTTATACTCACTCTTTTTCAGAATTGCTTTATTGGAAGAATAGAAACATTGTATCAAGTCCAGTCCACATATCTGTTCCAGACTGGACAATATTCCTAGAAAGAGTATCAGCTTTATTGGATGGAAAACTATCTTCCTAGTCTTTATTATCACATATCCCCTGAAACACAAGGTTTTATCTTCCTTGAAAAATACTCCCCTTGTAAAAAATCTTCCTAATAAACTCATTCATTAGAGTATTTCCTGGAGGCAAATGCTGAAATGCAAAGGCTATAACTTGTCAATTGAAAACCACTGAATTGACATATTAGACCCACTGAGTAATTCCTTGCTCCCACCAGAGAAGTAGATGCTCCTGGAGGGTGTTGCCATGCTGCTTGCTAGTGAGTCTTTGCCTGGCCAAGAGACAGCAGTGACCTCCAGTAGATAGATAATTTTCTATTTCTCCCTAGAAATATATAAAATGAGTCAGAGAGAATGTCTGGGTTTTATAAGCTGCCATTAGCAATTGTCATTTCAGGCTGAGACAATTCTGACTGAAATAAAGTAATTTCCTGAATATATTAAAATAAAGGAGATTGTTATAATCTTAACAGGAAAATAGTGTGATGAATTAGATTCCACAAAAGGTTTCTTCTCATCTTCTCATTTCCATCCTCTCCCTTCTCCCCCAGGTTTCTCTTCATTGTAAAGTCTCAGACATCTTCCATTTACTTTTCAGGACCTTTGTTTTATTTGGCTTTGCCCCTTTTTATCCTCTTGAAAACCTAAGCAAATTGATAGAGCAAAGCACAGATACAGTGCAAACGGCTTATAGAGGGCTTTCCTTAGAAAACAGCAGGCAGTAGACTTGTATTTTTTGCTTCACAGTACAGAGATGCAGCAAATACTACCAGCTGTTCGATTGAGAGTTTTGGCTGAGTGAAACCATTTTGTACAATGATGCTCTGGCCTGGTCCCAAACTTTCTGTCTCCTAAGCTCCCTTATGCATGCTACTGGAGAGCTCAGTTGGCTGAAGGATGGATGAAGTGTCCCAATTGCCCCCACCCCAGCCCCAGGCGTGTCCTCTGCAGTTTGAGCCACCTGTGGAGGAGAAATATTCTTTCTATTGCTTTCTGTTGCTTTTGGCCTCCATGCATCAGTATCAGCAAACACAAGGTTCTTTGTATCCTCTTCCTTGCCTAGTCGTTGGTTTACAGTGTTGCATCATCCAAAACACCTACTCTGCGTTTTTGGCTTGGTTAAGTGACCCCCTGTTCACCCTGACCTTTGTTTCCTCCTCTTCTGGCAGGAATTGCAGATTTAGTCCTGTTCACAGCAGCTCTTTTTCCTCCACTGCTAAGCATTTCTCCTGAAATTTCCACTTTTTTGAACTGGCAGCTGCTTTGCAGCTTTTCTAAAGATGTTACTTCTCTTGCATCTTTTCTCATCTGCATTCATGGCAAAAATCCGTCAATAGATATATATTAAGTTAAACCCTGAATTAGTTCTCAAATTGTTTCCCAGATTTTTGTGTGAATGTTGCTACAAAAAGTCAGCTGTCTTGCATGTGACTCCTGTGCTGTAGTCTGACTGCAGGCTAGTCTGTGAATGTACACTTCTGGAAGTTTAAAAAATCCTGATGAATTATTTGTGCACTGAATATTACCATAGCCTTGTGTGGGTATTAATTGGTACCCATGAGTGGCCAGGCTGTAGTGCCACTGGCACAGACACAGTTTAAAATCACTTTATTTGTCATGTAAGAAGCTGCCAACCAAGGAAGGACCAGGGCTCATGATATACCAGAATTGAATCAGAAAGTAGGACATCTTGTGAAGTAGGAAATACCTCAAGCACTCTAGTGATGGAATTCCAGCTAATCTGTCTCAGATGGGCCATGGGAATTTTTGGGGTTAACTGAAGTATAAAGGTTAGAGTATATTTTGGCATCTGATGGAGTCTGAAACAGGGAAGGTTCACTTGTCTCCTTTTTGGTACCCCTTCAGGATGCTGGGCGCAGTATTTTACATGACTTCAACTCTTTAGCTAGTTTCTGTGCCTCAATTTTGAGAGAGATTCCCATTGACTTTTTGATTTATGTTGGTTCTCCCTCACTACCCCAAATAATAAAACCCACACAGAATGGTACTCGAAGTGGGAATTGCATCACATTGCTTATAAACCTACATAGATTGTGAAGGATCTATTAAGACAGTTTAGTTAAAAGCTCAAACATTAATTTTGCTAACAATTTAACAAAATACACAATAAAAACACATTAATATTACAAAAATCAGAGAAAGTTAAGAAAAATCATCTGTGTTTTTTTCAGGCTGTAGCATAAGGGAGAACGTGTTAGTTTTGGTTTGTGTGCCTGGTCTGTCAATACATTTATTAGGGGTTTGAGCTACCTTACAAAGTCCCTGCTTTGGGACTCCACACATACTGTTACACTCTGATTTTCCCTCTGACATGATGGTAGCTTTCACCCTGAAGCTCAGTATTATTTTATGCCATGTGTTAATTTCCTGCATGAATGCCTTATTTACCTTCATTTAGAGTATGCTGCAGGTGGAAACAGAACAGTACTTACTGGCAATATTTTTGGTGGCAAAACACTGAAGGGCAGCTCAGGGTCTTGCATAGCTCCAGGGTATCACCACTGTGAAAGCAATTTGGAGGTGTGATTTGTCATTAAGGAGGATGGGTTTCTTAAATACTGGTTCTTCATAGGACTAACCATAAATACGAAGTTTTGCAGTCTCTTAAAAGAGAACGGATCTAATAACTTCTGTGCTCCAGTCAAAAGCTACTCAAGTCAATGGGAGTCTTTCCTGGATTTTCAGCCAGTGTTTGATATGGCTCTCTGGAACATTTTGTTTTGTTTGAAAGTGTCTGGTAAGAACAACTGAACTCTTGGGTATAAAGTTACAGATTTTTGTAGTAATTGAGTAGGGTTCTCTTACTAAATTATTAGGCATCAGTAGCTGTTCCAGCCATTTTTTCTTTCCTTGTAAGATACAATAGTTACTGCACATTGCTCTGTTTTATGAACTTGTTACATGTATCTATACAATTTATATTAGTCTTCCTATAAATCAGGTGCACTGACTTCAGTACTTGTAGTTTTAGTGTGTATTCAACAAGGGCAGCTCAATAAGCAAATTCTTTAAACAACTTTACAGAATGCGTCCACATTCAAAAAAGATCCATTCAGTACTGTACAATGTAGAGGGATCATTCCTTTGCAGTTTCTAGTTGTTTTCCTGTGCTACTTGGGTAGGTTTTGATTTTCAATGTTGTTTTCTAGGCACTTGTGCTGTATGTATGATTCTTTTATTGTCTTGGAGGTTTTATATTTGCTTTGCTCTGCAGTCATTGGATCCTCTGTTAGTGAGCTTCCTCACAATGCAGCTGGTGTTTTTGAAGTAGTAGGGTCCACATTTCTTCAGCTGCATTTAATGACTAAATAAATACCTGGCTAAATTCACAAGGCTATTTTGGCAATTTTCATTAAATTTTTTGTTTTTCCATTTACTCCTTCACTATTCTCTTCATGGGCTAACGAAACTGCTTTTCCCTGTTTAAAACTGAATTCAGCAATGGAGAGGGCTTAATGTTTATGTCCATGTGAATTTATGTGCTTGTGGTATTGGCTGGTTATTAGAAATAAATATTCACATGTATATGAATGCATACCATAATTGTGAGAGAGTAGAAAAGGGATGTAGCTAGATGTAAAGTACTTTTTCTTAAGCTTTTATGTTATGTGCTTGCCTTCACCTGTCCTTCTAGAAGCACTATAACATGGTTTGTGTTTGCTTTGAGGGCAAATACAGGAGCTGTTTAAATTGCAGACAGAAAAAATTCTTATTAGCTTTTGCAAAAGCAAAGACAAAAGTGCAAGAAAATTACAAGCAGAACGAAATGCTTTTGAAATTAGGCTTACACAATCTTAGTACGGTAATACATTTGAGCAGCCTAGAACTTGCTGCCATACGAAACCATATGAATCAGAAATTTAGCACAATTTCTATGGATGCTCAAGCTTTGGGGTACTCTACCTCTAAATTCAGATATAAGAAGCAACTTTGCCTATTGAAAGATAATTCCATAATTGCCAGTTTCATGGTTTCTTGCCCTGTTCTCTGATGCTGGTCACTGTCAGAAAGAGGGTGTTAGGCTACGTGAGTTGGTCTTAGTCACTATGACAATGGCTATTATTGTGAGGAAATTATGATTTCTGCTTATATCTTACCAATAAAAGTGCTTCTAACATGTATACACTAGACTGAGAAACATTCTGTGAAAACTGACAAACATTGTGTTGATTTTATAATGCACAACTTTACGTGCAAACTGATCGGCTTTTTTTTGTTGGAGAAAATTAAATAATGCTTTTTACCTTTTTAAAAGAAACATGATTCAGAGTTCTGCTCAAGCTAATGAAAGTTCAAGGTTAGTAAATAATGTAGATTATGGGATGGGTGAGGCATTTCAGATGAACAGCTTATGACCTTTTCAGGAAAACAACTGTGAGACCTCTCAAATTTCAAATTTTTATAGTAATGATTTTAGGTCTATGACTTGGGCTTCTAGGCTATATGGTAATAGAAATAATAAACTGTAATAAGGCTGATAAATATTCTTTTTTCCAGTTGTTTACTCTTTTTCTAACTTCAGTAGTAGCAGCAGAACTAAGGGTCCTTTTAAAGTAGTGACAAGTGCACCAGAGGTGAGTAGATATGATTCATGGGAAACTTACCTGCAGCAGGTTACACATAGGACTTGAGTTGCTTTTTTTTTTTCTTCATTTTCTTCTTCTTCTGTAGAAATGTTCTCCACTAGGTTTCCCAAGTACAAGGAATGTAAGATTAATGTCTTCTAGTTTTAAGCTTTGACTATATCCCCCCAGTCAAGCATTCCTCATACTGTGACATTTGCTTACATTTAAAGGATTCCCGACTAACTGCTTCTAGAAAATGGATAGCAAAAGGTGAAAAGGACTTAACATACTTTAAGTAATCTTTTTGTTGATTCCTGCCTCATATCCACCTAAAATTGATCTTCAGGATATCACCAAGGTACTATAAACAGCTACAGAAAAATTTTGTTAGGGCTGTCCTTAAGATTTAAGAACAAAGAAACATTCAAACCTTATTTTAGAATAGAAGCTGATCCCTCTGGTACACTGTAATCCAACATAATTCTTGAAGTTTCCAGAAATTAGTGAGAAAGAGAACCAATTTTTTCAAGATTTTGCATAAGAATGGGCACCAAACCTGTAGATTGTTGAAGATGCTGCATACTTTTCTGCTGTGGAGAAAAGAGCTTTCATTAATGAGGCCTCATTTTGGAACTTGTAAAAATATCTGGCAAGAACCTTGAGTTGTCATTGCAGATTCAAAGGCAGGAAACAACAAAATACATACATACACTGTGTGCTATTTGTGGGGACAGAACAGACTGATGCAAACTCCTGCTGAGAGGGGGCCAAGATGATCAGATCTGCTTGGTCATAAAATTTATTCATTGGCAAGCTTGCAGTTTAGAATGTCAAATTATTAGGTCCTTCTGGCATGTTATTATTTTCTTAATTATAATAAGTTTACAGATTTTGTTGATGAGGTCACCACAGGAGCATATAAAAGAATTTAAATCCCTAATTGCTGAGGGACAGTGAACAGCAAGAGCACCTTTACAAACAGCTCTAGATGTTGCAGTTACCCTGTTACAGTCAATGGAAATCTGTGTGGTAATGAAACCTGTCTTCTTGGCTCTGGAGTTCTGAGATTCCAGGAGCAGTGTAGTCATCAGAGAAGGATCTACTGTTTGGATGAAGCAAATTAGTTCTGCATGAAAAAGGGCAATGCCCTTCACACTTTGGAGGATTTATTTGCTAATTTTTTCCTTTTAATGTGTATCTGACTGCAGAAAAAGAGAACAGAATATTCTGAGAGCTGGTCCATGTACAGGGTAGGAAAAAATAGAGAAACTTCTTCTTTGGGACGGCAGAAGACCCTAGTGCCTGCTCAAGGACTTTCTTATTGATTTAATCTAGTTACAGTCCTGACAAGTCTGTTTTGAGTTACCATTTTGCTATGGTTGTGGATTTGAGTCACTTTTCTTTGCGTTACAAGCTACTTTTTCTCATTCTTGATACTGATGTACTCAACAACATAGGCTTCAAGGTCAGGTTGTAGATTGCTTCATACCTGTCCCCAGCTGTTTTAACTTTGCATTAGAATCCACTTTTCCCACAGTTTGTTTCTAAAGGAAATGGATCTTCTCTGTGATCTTCAAGAGGTGAGGAATATACTCATGAATAAGGAAGAGTTTCTGTTCACACTGTTTCATGATTTTCCCACACAAAGGAAGACTTGAGAGCCCTCCCTACCTTCATTACCCCGTTCTAATTCGGAAGACTTCCAGTACTTTGATATATTTTCAGATGATAGTAAATATTTGAGAAGACCTACAGATCAATTTGCTTTTTTTGTATGGCAGTCGTCCTAACTGTGTCTATGGTAGATAAGCAACATCACCTGAAAGCATCTTACAAACACAATTTAGAGCTGGCAGTTCTCCTTATTTACTTCTGACATGAAGGTCCTGGCAAAGTAAAGACAAAGAAGCCTTTTTTTTTTTTTTTTTTTTAATGAAGACCGTGATGACCTGTGTGGTTTAGGAGATGTAAATCTTCATGATATTATATTTTTATATAATTGACATAAGAACATAATGTCCATAGAAGGACAGACCAAAACTCTAAGTAGCCTATAATGCTCCTTCCAACACCTTAACAGTGGGAACAGTGCAGTTAAAGGCCAGACATGTAGTGATTCTTTCCAAGAATATTCTCAGCCTCCAGGAGCTGGCGCTGAGACTACCTCAGTTGCTTAGACTATGGTGGCAATAACACCAAGGTTGTGAGCTCAATCCCTGTATGGGCCATTCCCTTAAGAGTTGGACTTGATGATCCTTGTGAGCCCCTCCATCTGAGAGTATTCTGTGATCTCAGTTAAAAGTCAGAGACAGCATCTTTATACTTAGTATGTCTACAAGGCTTTCTTGAGCTGCTGAAGGCTTTCTTGGAATTCCTGGAACTTTTGTCATTCATCCTGTTTTTCTTATCCAGGTCTTGAGTTCTTGTTAAAAAATGCATGCCTATAGATCTCATTTGTTTGCATAACTTCACTAATCATCTGTTTAGGAAGACCCTAATCTCAATGTTTTATGTTTCAGTCTTCTTATGGAAAAAAAAAATTAAAATTAAACCCTTCTAGATTTTCATCAGACTGCTAATTTTTTTGTTATGAAGTTTATCTAAAGAGTACCTAAAAAACTTTTGGAGATTATAAAGCTATGTGTAAAGGTAACTGGGATAGAGCCTCAGGATGATACGGTTTCATCAAGCTGGAACAAGCTTTTCCTACCTCTTTGAGAGGCATCTCACTCTGGCAGATTTATTTAAAGTTTTATGGACTATTAATTAGAGTTGTCTTCCATGATACGTACTTATTCTGTAAGAGTAGTATTTTGTGATCTATTTTTAGGGTAGCTCCAAATCCCCACAGTGTTTAACTGAAGTCTCTGCATTTAAGTCATTAAGCAAGCATTACAAACTCTGAATGAGAAAAACAACCTACTTGCTTATACAGCATGACAAGTTCTTGTGCATTTGTTGTCTGTGACTTTATAATAATGCATACCATATTGTGGCTAGTTTTTCTTTCCCTGTATTACAAACCAAGATTAAGATAGGGTTCTGCAGTGGAGAGAGATCTGAATGTAGCTTTAGTTTCCTCTTCCAGGCACAGAGATCATGATGCAACCTTTGCCAGGTACTGCAGCATATTCCCTTACTGACACTTTGAAACCTAGTAGTACTTCACGGAGTATTTCATCCTTGGGATGAAGAGCAAACATGTCAAGAAGCTGTATTCAGCTTTTCTATTAATCACTAAAGTCTATTTTGCTTTCAGTTCTGGGCATTTCTTTAGTGCTTACCAGTTCAGCTACTTTTGTGATTCTTTTGAATGCATTTACACTCTGCTTGACTTTGAGAAAAGTGTGATTGTTTTCTCAGCCCTGGGCATTACTTACAGCTTCAGATACAGAGGAGTAGGCAAAACCAACGATATGTAAATTAACTGCTTGTTTTACCCCAAAGAAACCGTATTTGGATGAAATATAATCCCAAGTATTCTAATTTTGCTTAATGCTCTGCTGCAGTGGTTGGGAGAGTTAAATGGTATAATCTTCAGTACTCATCAGAAGCTCTGGGCAAGGAATGAACATTTTATGACTTAGCAATCAGTGTCTGCCAGAGACCTTGCAAAGAAAAACAAGTTTTGATTGGTTAATGCATGCATTTCTTAAGAATTCTAACCCTCTGAACATAATATATGGTACTGAACAGGTGAGCAAAATATCAGCTACCACATGAAGAAAAATCTGACACTGCACCATCTACATTTTTTGAAGAAAATATTTGCGGCTTTTTTTTTTTTTTTTTTTTTTTTTTTTTTTTTTTTTTTTTTTTTTTTTCTAAATAGGCTATATAGAACATCTGTAGGAAGAATGGCTGTAAAACAGGCCTGTGCAAGTATGTGGCTCTGACTGGCTAAGTCCTGGTTTCAGAATGACTGGGTATGTAGGATTAGCTTTCCCATCATTAATAGCAGAATTTAAATATCCCCTTAAAGCCTGTGGATCTGTGGAGGTAACTTTCCAAGCTAGCTTCTGCAGCCAGTGCATTCATGACAAGACATTGGTGCTTTGGGGTTGGGTTCACTGGCACTGCCTTCAGCCTCCTATCAAAGCAGGATTTGATTTCTCTGGATCCAAACAGATCTGTCTTAACAGCTTTGTCACTATCGTTTATAGGAGTGGAACTATCAAAATGACAATGTGTGGACTAGCTGCAGCAAGTATCTGCACAGTGTGGCAGAGAAGGTCACACTGCTTTGTCCTTACAAGCACCAGCATCAGCTGAAGTTAGAGCAGTCAGGTGAATTGTCTCTACAGCTGAGAGTATTGTCCCTTTGCTAGGAGGAGTGTCCTGGGTTAGGAAAAGTACTCCCCAGTTCAGTGTCCCCACACCACTTACTGGAAACAACAGTGAGATAGGGAAACAACAGTAACAGCGGCAATAATAATGACAGAGGGTACAAGAAAACAAATTATTAACATGGGGGATATAACCCCAAAAATAGACAATGATGATCAAGGCAAATGCTACATGTACAAGATAACTTCCTGCTTGCAAGTCATTTATATGAGAGAGATAATCAACTGGTCAGATTTAGATAACCTCCATTCACCCCACCAAAATATTAAAAAAGAAGGTTGCAAGAAAGTATTTTATCCCATTGATCAAATCCAACACATCCAATATCTAAACTTATTAAAAAAATGTAATAAAATATTTTTCTAAAGAAATGGTCAACATGGGAGTGCTCTTTAACACAAAAGGTATAGAGGATGAGCCTGGTGATTATAACAGCTGTTGTCAAGGTATAAGAAGCATGGAAGTTTTTGAAAAATTAAAATGTTGTATTGGATTTCAGCATAAAATACCATGTAATAGAGTAAAACCTATTACTCAATTTTACCTATTAGGTGATTTACTTTATACTGATTAAGTATCAGTATAGATACTTAAAGTATCTATACTGATACTTAGTATATCTAGTATATATATATAAAGTATATCTATATCAGTATAGATATACTTTATATAGATATATAAAGCTGGAAAAACATTCAGACACTTAAAAAAATCAGAAGTTTTGCCTCCCTAAATCATTGTGTTCCTGGTTAATTTCATCATTTTCCTATCCTATTCTGATCCATTTCAGAACTTATACCAGGTAAGCTAAACCAGAGAGGTCACTGGACACAGATAACTTTTCTGAGTGTGGACTTAGGTAATCAGGAACTACAGCTCATTCCAAGATTTTTCCATAGGAGAGAAGGATGGTTCAGTTGTGTAGCACATTCAGCAGCTGTTATTTTGGAACTGACCGTCCAAGTGGGATAAAATACCTACTTACACAGGGATTGGAGACAAGATAATTTGGAACAAAGATTTATCAACTTCCAAGAGAGGTAAATATTTCAAAAACAAGGGGGACGGGGGTGGAAAGTCTAGGCTGAGATAACCTTGTCGAAAAAATTTGGAGCAATGATGCTATATTAAAAGCATGAGTCTGATGTCTTAAGGAATGTAGAGCCAGATATATGCACATCTTCACTTACACAGTTCTGTTATCTTTGATTGCAGCTATGCCTTTTCTCAACTGAAAATGCATGTTGGTAATTGTAAATCCATATGTGATATTCTAGTGAAGAAAGACAAAGCTGGAAAAGCTTAGTGCCATGAATCCACTGACTTGCCTTCAGTCTTATTTTCAGCAACAAAAGGAATTAATCTTAAAACTTTACATGAAGCTCTCTTGCTGTGTATTGCTATTATTCCTGATTCATTAAACACCTTCTTGTTAAAATCAAACTTGTGGATTTGTACAATGGTTGCTGTAGTATCTGGAGAGAGACATTATTCATTGAGTCAGTAAGCTCATAAATACAAACTGTAACCTTTCAGCTCTTTTGTGAGAAGATCATCTGATTGCAGCAGATGAAGTAAGGAAGTGATTACAAGTTTTTTCTCCTACTTCAATTTAGGATTAAATTTCCTTGATTAGTTTTGGTATGTCTTCACACCATATTAGCCTAAGTAATTTGTAGCCAGATGTGAAGGTTTTAGCAGACCTTTGTTCACTGCCAGTGGAGGTTACAAGGGAGTGATTGTAGGTAGGTGAACTGCCAGTGTGGGGAGTTGTTGCTTGGGTTATATTGTACAGCTGTTAGCTCACGTGTTTTGAGGAGAATCACTTGATGACTTGAAGATCTAGTTCATTCTCCTGAATCTGGAGGAAAAAAGTGTTGTGGAGAGGTATTCAAACATTTTCAATCCTTCAGTGATTTAATTTCATCATCATCACAGAACCTAGACTGGTTACCAGTCTGAGTGAAAACAGAATCTAAAGGCTATGTGATGCTTCTAGATAGACATGACTAAAAGTTTCAGCAAACTCAGGTTAGTGAGCTTCTATGAGGAAATGAGAAAGGTGAAATTCTGCATGTAAGGAAGGTTAACACTGCAATAGTTATAGTGCCATAACTTTATAAAGATGTTTCAGTGGCCAACGGTTTAAAAAAGTTCAGGTAGTTCTTCACCTCTGGTAAGGGTGAGTGGTTTGTGTGGGTGGGTGGATTAAATTAAATTCCATTGTGAGTTATTCTTCTATCCCTCTTTGGAAGGTCTCTTATCATCTCAGGTCTGTTACTCAGAGTGTGTGGGATGATGGCTGGAGTAAAATTGCCTTTTTTTTTTTTTTTTTTTTTTTTTTTTTTTTTTTTTTTTTTTTTTTTTCTGGATGTAGGAGGTTTACCACTGGATGTAGTTATTTTATGTGACTTTTTTATGGTAGAAATTTGATGCATGGGAACAAAGAGAAACCTGTTGAATCTTAAGGTAAGTAGAGGATTAATGACTTCAGTAGGTGTTACAGTGCAGTGCCATCTCCCCTAGAGTCTTGTAGGGCTGGTTGGCCACAGGGAGATTGTGTTAAATAGCCTGGGGTCACAAAACCAGGACATAAGTTGAAATCCTGAGTAGTAATGGTTACTGGGATTTTATTTTGTTATTAAAGTTGCTGTTTTGTTTATATTGCCTCTTAGTGATAAAGACTGGACTAGTATTCTGATCCCGAGTTGAACTAGTACTCTGATCTCTTGAGACATGGAGATATAGCAGCTTATAGCCCACATTGCAGCGGGAAATCCTGAACAATGGTTCTTAGAGTCTGATTTGCAAGAAATTGGTTTCTCAGTAGAGTGGCAGGAAGCAGATGAATATAGGGCAAGAGGAGGTATCAGTGAAGTAGTATGTCCTAAAGAAAATGATAAATACTCTATGCAAATGTGCAAGATTATTGATCTTTTCCTCTTGAAATACAGTCCTTCTATGCATCTCTCTCTCTCTATGTATTCACAGCATAAGGGTGGCTTCTTTGCTAACATAGGCTTAAAAGCTGTCTCTCCTGAGGGCAAGGGAAGAAGTTTCCCTGACTAGTAGAATTAAACTTTTGTCATATTGCCTGATCTGTGAACACTCAAATACTTAAGCACTATTTCATGAAGATTTCTGCTTGATTTTTAATATAGAGGTGATGTATTTTGAGGTTTGCTTTCAAATAGTCTCTTATATATTTAAAATTAGACTACAGTGATGAATTAATTGTCAACTTGTTTTTGCAAGCATCTTGACTGTTAATGGTCAAAGTTTACCTATTGTGAGAAATAGGTACCTATAGGTACCTATTTACCTATAGGAAAATATGTAAGAAATCACAGAATATAATGAGTTGGAAGGGAAGAACTAGGATCATCATAGTTCAACTCCTGCCTCTTTAAAGACGACCCTGAGAGTCACAGCATGTGCCTGAGAACATTGTCCAAATACTTCTTGAACTTTGTCAAGCTTCTGCTGGGACCAGTTCCCTGGGGAACTTGGTCCAGTGCCCAGCCACACTCTGGATGAAGAACCTTTTTCTAAGGTTCAAGCTAAACCTCCATAGACACAGCTTCAGGCCTCAGGTCACCACAGAGAAGAGATCAGTTTTGTTTCTACGCTTCCCCTCATGAGAAAGTTGTGGACAACTATGAGGTGTCCCCTCAGTGTCCTCCACTTGAACAAAAGAGGTGACCTCAGCTGCTCCTTGTATGGTTTCCTCTCTAGACTCTGCACCATCTTCATAGCCCTCCTCTGGATGATCACTAATAACTTTACATAACTTTTTATATTAAGGTGAGGCTGCCCCAGTGCAGAGCAGAGCAGGGCAATTCCCTCCCTTGCCCAGCTGGTGATGCTGTGCAGGATGCTGCTGATGCTGCGCCTGATGCACCCCAGGACAGGGTTGACTCTCCTGGCTGCCAGGGCACTGCTGGCTCATGTTCAGCTTTCTGCTGACCACGACCCCTTTCAATGGGACTGCTCTCTGGTCTTTTGTTACCCAGTCTGTATATACATCCAGGGTTGCCCCATCCCAGGTGCCAAATCTGGCACTTATTTTAACATCTGCTTCTTTGAGTGTGCTTTAACAATAAGGTGTATTTTGTTGAAGATTCTACTGTAAAAAATTTCTTGCTTTCATTGTGAATTTGTGAATATGACTTATATGATCTTAGTTTTCTGCAAATGAACTGTAGAGGGGCACAGGACTTTCTTTGGATCAGAAAAAAAATCGTGTTCTCTGTTACTGGTTGGTTACACCTTCAAGTCCAAGTGAACCACAGGATAGGTTTGAGTAGCAGGGAAGAGGGGAAACATATATAATTAGACCTAAGATTTCACAGTGAGAGCAAGAAGAGATCAATATAGAATTCCAGCCAGGGAATTCTAATCTGTAAAGATGTGACCATGATGTTAGTTATTTGATGTAAGATGAGTTTTCATTTTTAAGAAATTGCTCAAAGGCTAATGTAATAAAAGCTCTTCTTTTAAAAAGGATTCACTGGGTGAAACTAGCTGGTGTTCTGGAGCAGCTAACTCTAGTTAATCACACTTTGGGCCTGCAGAGCCAAAGATGATCTTTCTTCCTTGGGTCCAAACTAGTAAAAATATCCTTGCTGAGTGAACAGTTAGCAAGTGAACAGTTGTGTACAGATTTAGTGAAGTTGATCATTTTTACATAAAGCAGAAAAATAGAAGCACTGGATTTTGCATTATTGAATTCTATTGATCTAATACCTCCATTGCTGGTGGTCTAGAAGGGGATCTAAAGAAATATTCATGTAGAAAGCTAAATAATATAAAATTTTTCAGCTTTATGACAAATCTCTACATGTTCAGGAGGATAAAGAAATGCTTCTGATTAGAGTTTTAGGAACAATGGAATTTTTCTTTGACAGCATAAAAGATCAATTAAAATTTTTCATCCTCTACACTTAGTCCGTGACTTAACACTCTCAATCAAGAAAAGCAGGGCTTTTTTTCCCCTAAATTAGCTCATTGATGAAGGAAACATGATGATCTTTCCAAAGTGCAAGTTAGTGTTAGAAAAAATTAGCAGTCAGCCACTGAAGAATATCTGTGGAACAAAGAAAATGAGATTAATTGTGGTTGGAAAGATGGTCTTGGTTAAGAGCTTTGTTCTTTCTTTCTTGCTTAGCTTTGTGAAATATAAGCAGGTCTGCAAAATAGAAATTTACAGCATGATCTCTGGTAAAATGGAGAGTGCTGCATTTTGAGAACTTATTTTTGTATGCTGGAGCACAAAATTAAAATGCTAAAAGCCCTCAATATGAGGTGGCTCATCTGCTGATCAGTCATTCTAATGTGGCTCCACTGATATCAACTAGTGAAAATCAGTCTCCTGTTAATTTTTTTGATTGGGAGATGACTGCGCTCTTTTTTTTGTTTGTTTTGTTTTTGGTTTTGTTTTTGTTTTGTTTTTTGTTTTTTGTTTTGTTTTGTTTGGTTTTGGTTTTGGTTTTGGTTTATGCGTATTGCAACATTTTTGAGAATGTACTGGAGAATATTTTGCAGGACTCTGGAATCAGTGTTTGATTTAAAAGATGTATTGCACATAAGAAACATTTATGATTAAAAGGTTTTATTTTGGCCGAGTAAATTTAAATCTTTAACAGTGTTTACAGTATAAAAGAAAAATCTTTGGGGTTTTTTGTGCTTCTGGAGACCGAAGCTTCAGGAGGCTTTATAGCAATGTATTTTCTGAGATAAAATTTTACTTTTATAGCTTAATTCTCAGAGTGGGAGCTGCCTAACTCTCGGAATTAATACTGTAGCTAAAGAACTGTTAGAGACAGGAAGAATAAAGTTCTTGGAAAATGAGGATGAGTAACAGAGCTACCCTTCTTTGAGTGTGTGCAGTCTTTAATCAGCCTTATGATACAGCACTTTACAGTGTTACTCAGCCCATAATCATGTATATTAGTATTTGTAATCTGACAATAATGGAAGATTAGCTGTAGCTGAGAACCATTCATTTTAGTTGTTACTCCATTCAAATGAGGGGAAAAGCATCTACCCTTCAGTACTGGACCATGCTAGCATGTACTGGACCATGTACCATTGTGGGTGGTTTCCCTAACACTGGGTGTTGTGGCTTCCTGTTTTCCCTCTGATTGCTGCACCCTGCTCTTTGCTCTAATTTTTGTACTTTGCTGTAGTCATAACGTGATTGCACACATAAAGAGGCAAACAGGTAACATATTCTTATGGGTTTTTTAATATCTTTTTTACTCTTTGCTTCCTATGTAGGACCAGTTGAATTACTATTGTAAGTGCTTCAATGCAGGCTGGGTAGATGTGCTTTCGGATGTCTGAAAAGATAAGACCCTGCTGCTTTTTTGGGCTGATTGAAGTGCCAGAAATACCAGAGAACTGATACTCAAATGTATTTAGGAAGCTAAAACCTAGTAAATATGATTACAAGTGCTTAAGCCCTTTGTGACAATCTCAGCTTTGTGATTTGAAACATGTTCTCTCCCAAACACTGTGATGGAAGAGGAGACATCCTGCTTGATATGGATGGGGAAATTGGCAGAATGGGAGCCTCTCTGATAACAACATGGTGAATTGAAGAGGCCATCCATCAACAGATGGAAGTAGAATTAAGGAGGTGGCAGTCAGCAGGAGAAGGTGGCAAGAAAGCGAAACTGCAGGCTCTGATACTTGATGTTTGATGCTTGAATTCCAGCATCACCTGGAACTCTGTGTATTGTCTGGTTCCAACTCCCTCCTCTAGTTAATTGCTTGAAGGCAAGAGACACCCAAAAGCAAACTAACTCTCCGGGTGAAAAATTTAGATAGTGTAGATAGTTTTGTTCAAATCATTGAAGTGCAACAATAAACAGAAAATTCTGACCGTTTCTGTGCTGCTGTAATTCCCATATTAGCTAAAACTTCATACTGTTTCTAGAGTTCCTACTTCAGCTGCCTTTTCAGAGACAGTTGTGAGAAGAACAAGCAGTCAAGATGAAACATGGGAACACCAGTTGCTTGTATGATTAAAGTTTTGGGGAGCTAGAATTAATTTCAGCCATAGCATTTGCATTTGCTTGGACTATTTCTATTTACCAAACAATTAAATCTGTGATTCTCTTACTGTTTGTACTTAAAAAGATGCTTTTCAAAACAGTGCCTGAATGAGATCACTCATAAATTTTTGCTGTTTCGTCCTTGATAGTTAAAAGCATAAATATTCCTTTGTCTTTTGCTGCTGTCACACTATACTCAGCCTATTGCCTGAATTTGTAGTTACAGTTGGAAGTTATGGCAAATTGTGGGCACCAACAACATCAGATAAAACAGTTTGAAGGAACTGTGGAAAAAAACCTTTTAAGTTTCCTCAACATCCCTGACATCAATTTTAATTTCTCCGATTTGTTGCCTGTAAGCCTCTTGCTGGCTGAGAAAGAGAGAGTATTGTATCTCATCTACAGCAGGACTGTTTGCCAGCCCTTTGACTCGACAGGAGAATTTTGAGCTTTTGCAAAATTTGCAGTTGAGCAGATGGACAGCACACAGGAGGCCAAAATGACACAAAGGGAGCCTTTAGTTTGTAGAGCACAGTCTGGATCTGTCTCTAGGTTATCAGCTTTGTGCCCTCTGCAAAAAAGGTTGATAGGAAAAAAAGAGTACAGGACTGAGACCGAAAGAAAATACCACGATGTGCAAGAGCACAAAATGTGGGTCAAGATTTTTGACATCCTCCCTAGTTCTTCAAGCTGGGTAGAGAATGTGAAAATTGGAAGACTTATACACAAGAAGCTTTGCTGTGCTTTCTTACTCAGCACATGCCTTGCAGTTAGCAAACACACAGATAGCTTTTGAATTTTTTCCACCAAAAAAGGTCAAGGCACATCACTGTGACCTTGCAAGACACAGGGTTCCTTTCTAGTACAGCTTCACTTAAGATTTTCTAAGCAGAAAGCACTGGCATGTGGAATCTTGCTCAGACTTCATACAGTGACCCTGAAAAAGTGATTAATGCAAGAGGGTAGCTTTTCCTCTTCAGAATTAGGAATAGAAAGAAGTTAATTCATGGGAAAGGGAAGGAAAAGAAAAAAAAAAAGAAAAGAAAAAAATTAAGAAGCACACTGAGGCTTAAAAACTCATTTGGTCATTTCACTCCTCAAAGACTTCTTCCTTTGTTTGAGGCTGAGGTATTGGCACTTGACCCACAGGACTTTAAAGGAGAAACTCATGACAGATTGTTCCCAAAGGATTTCTTTGATACTTTAGTCAAATAGTCATAAAGATTCCAGAGCCGCTGCTGGAAAAGTGGGGGGCAGGGTATGAAATAAGCTGCAAAATGAGAAAAGCTAATAGTAAAAAGGAGTCATTCTTTCCCCTTAGGACAAGACATGTAGATCAATTCAGAGGTCCTTGAAGGAAAACCCTGAAATGTCAATGATGTGGCATTAAAAAAAATCCACCCAAACAAATCCACTGATTTTACTAAAGCATTGCTCTTCTGGTATAATATACTAAAAATAAATTTAAAAAATAAAGAATCAATTGACCATATATTCTATTTGTCCCTTGCAGTAATTCTCCTCTTGATATTCTTTTGGAGATAAGACTTTAGCAGTGGCCTTGGCAGTGAAGTATTAACCCTGACCTTCAGTGATCTGGTTTCTGTAGCTCTAGAAAGTCAAGGTCCATGGGGAAATATATATGTCAAAACAAAACCAAAAAGTTTTATGTAACAATAAACTAATATCTAAAACATGATATTTTCTTTCTTTCAGCCCAATTATGTAAGGCATGATTAATGAAACACCAGGCAGATATTAGCCCCAAGGGGACAGATACTGGGAAATTCAGTCATCTTTTTCTCCCTTTCTCTTTTATGGAGAGGGTCCTCAGGAGGAGAAATTGTCCTTCTTTAAGTCAACATGAAATGTCATTTTTTCTTGGCAAAAGGAAAGCATGCCCAAAACTGAAATGAGATTGCCTACATAGAAATTAATGAGATTTTTTTAACATGGTATGCAAATGAGACTTCACCAGTGAAATGATTTACCACTATGACATCATCAATTGAATCAGATTTGGCAGTAAAATTTCTAGATCACATATGGAGAGTACTCAAATCTCTGCCCAGAGGCCTCAAAATAGGATTAATCTCAACTAATTCTAGATATATACAATGTGGAGATTTCTCTGAAACAGTTGATTTATTAAATGTTTAGACAATGAAAATTAATTAATTAATTGGATTTCAATTTGAAGTATTTTATTATTGATTTTTAAATTTTTTTGTTGTATATCTGTACTTTATTGTATTTGATTGTAATTTGATTAAACAAACAGGCCAGATAGTACATGTTTCCCTCCCTGATCTCATAAAAACCCTCAAAACCCAAAACCTATGGTGAGCATCTTAAATGTCAACAACAATAACCTGCAAAATAGGCATGTTATACTGATATGTTTCTGAGATTCAAGTCAGTTATGTTCTTTACTGGTGCAAAGTAAAGGATAGCTGCTTCCAAGTTTGTTTTGCGGAAAAGAAACTTTCATTTTGGGCACAAGGACAGGCGTTCAAGGTGTTCAGCAGAGGTGAAATTCAAAATCTGTGCCCAGAAGTACTTGTAGTGTTAGGTAGCAGTCCTATCAATACCCAGCTTGGTATTTTATGTTGGGATTTAGTGGATGTTTTACTTGTTTGGTCAGTAAAAATTTTCTGAAGAGCTTCTTTCCAAGTTGAGCTGAATCTACATAAATGTACTGTTATATTTTCTGAGAATGTTTCATTTTGAGAAACATTCAGTAATACTTTTACTGGCCTCTTTAAATCGTAGCCACATGTTTCTCAAGCAGATGTTTGTATGCTGGAAATTCTAATTTAAATTGATTATCAGATCACTTATCCTTCACAGAATATTGTGTACAACTGTGTTCCTGTTGGAGTAATTAGTCAACATTTGAGTTGAAGAACCTGAAGTACTGTTTCAACATGTAGTGTCAAATCCTCAGCAGCAGTAATACTGCATTATTTGGCACTTGCAACCTTTGGGTCAGGGCCAATGCTTGATTGTGATCTGTACAATACATTCTACATAGTAGAAGTTACAGGAAAAAAAGCAACTGCATGATTTATAATTGATTTATTATTTATATGATTTATGATTTATGATTTATAATTTATAATTTATGATTTATAATTCTTCCTAAAAGTATTTGTGAAAGCTTAATAAAATGCTACAACAATTAAAACAGCCTCTAGGTTTACTAGTTGAAATTAAGTTTTTGTGAACTAGGGTTCCATTCCAGACTTTGCTTTGTTGCTCATAAGCATCTGTAAGATTTTCCTCCTTGTCCTGACCGTTTCCAGTAATCCTTCTTGCCTGAATGTGGTTCTGGTGGTGGTTTATTGTGGACTTTTAGCAACAATGACAGTTCTACCATTTTTGGTGTATGAAAGCTAAGGGAAAAAGCCTTTCCTCTTCAGTGACTCTTTGGATTTGTGCTTAAGTGTTCCTCTAGTCAGTGAGGTGGGAGATAGAAAGCTGAAATAGCCCCTACTGTGGGAAAGCACATTTCTTTTTCTTCTGGTGAAAACTGGATTTAGTTTGAGCAAATGAGAAAGAAACTGTAGAAATACACACATGCAGTTTTTGTGTATTTTAAATAACCATTTTAATGTGACTTTTATCACAGAATATACTCAAATAACTGTGGATATTAACCAAGGACTTTGCAATAGAAAAGCTGTCAGTTTTATATCCCAAATAACACACACAAATACTGAGCAATAGCTTCCTGCTTACAGTGTTTCCATAGCTCTTATTTTATCAATGTCAAATAGATCATTACATTTTCAATATGTAGCTGTTCTACATTAACCCTGGATGTAATCAGGCAACTAAACTTTGTACGAGGGAAAGCTAATATCCATGACAACATATCTAATTTTCATGTCAGTTTACATGTACATAGCTCTTCTTTTGCTAGAAAACAATCTTTTTTAAATTTTTGTAAGCTTCAAATGCAACTTTTTATTAAATTTCCCCCCCCAGAAAAATACTGCAGGTTTCACAGCCGCTCTAAATCATAGAGTGGCGTGGGTTGGAGGGGACCAGGAGATCACCCAGTGCTATCCCTGTGCTGCGGGCAGGGACTTCTTTCACTAGATCAGGTTGCTTCGAGCTCCATCCAACCTGGCCTTAAACACTCAGGGATGAGAAATCTATAGCTTTTCTGGGCAACCTCTTCCAGTGTTTTACCACCCTCACAGTAAAGGATTTCTTCCTAACACCTACGCTAAACCAACACTTAGTTTGAACCCGTTCCTCCTCATCCTGTCGCTAAATGCTCTTGTGCATTTAACTCTCTCTCCATCTTTATTGTAGCCTCCCTTCAGGTACTGGAAGGAATTAAGTCACCCCATAGCCTTTTCTTTTCCAGACACAACAGCCCCAGCTTTTTCCTCATAGGAGAGGTGCTCCATTCCTCTGATCGACTTGCTGGCCCCCTTCTGAAATCTCCAAGAGATCCATATCCTTCCTGTACTGAGGACCCCAGAGCTGGACACAGCACTCTGGGTGCTCATGAGAGCAGAGTGGAGAGGCAGAATCACTCCCTCGACCCTGCTGGTCATGCTGCTCTTGATGCAGCCTAGGATGCTGATGGCAGGAAGGTTGTCGAAATTAATATGATTGATTTGAATTCAATCCCTGTGCCAATGTTCTTAAAATTTTAGGTCTTTGGTGTCATGGGAATTGTAGTGGAAAGGTTAGTCAGTTGTTGAAGTGAGTATAATGCTATTAGAAGATACACACTGATGTTCTGAGAGCTGTTGTGTTTTCTTTTATGCAGTACATTGATAAAATATTTATTTGTTATGTACTTAAAAATCTATGTTCTGAAAAGTTAGAGTTTCGAAATGCATTTTGTACAACCGTGGTTAATGTTCTGTGTTTGAGATTCCTGGTCTGTGATCAATGGTGTATTTTTGAAACTTGAGTTATGAAAGCCAAATTAGTGAAAGAAGCATCATTTATCATCCCTTTCTTAGGCTTCTGATTCTGTCCTGGGGTTTCTGATAGCACCTATGACAGTAATACCATTTGTTCTTTTTAAAATTCAATACATTTCTATAAATCACATTGATAATTGTGTTCAGTGTAAAAAATAAAATGGTGAAATACCTTCCTACCTATTAACCAGAAATTTTAGTAATAAGTTTAGTTCATTTTTCAAGAATGGAAGGAGGCAAGGCAATGGGAGTAGAAAAGGCCCAAAATATTCTGTAGAAAGAGATGGGTATATCATGTGGCAATATCCATCTTTATTGACCTACAACTGAATACCCCTTGTCTCTCATTTATTCAAGAGGAAATTAAAACATTTCCAAATGCCACCAGAAATAAAGAATATTAATTGGTTGATACAGTATTTTGAAGAATAGAGTGCAAAGCCATTAATGAGCTGTTGTGGCTCCCTTCTCTAGGAAAGTTGCTTTAATCAGAAAGGTCATGCATGTCGGATAGCATTATTGTTTCCTGTGTTTGCTTGACTCTACTTCAGTCCGGGTGAATTAAGATTTCAATGAACATTATTAATAGTTAAGACACATGTCTGGAGATGTGGACACTTCTGCATTCAGCTCTGCTGAAATTTCACTTTTGATTTATTGGCATTGCTGTTAAGTACTGCTTATATGTGTCACCTAAACCCCTAAAGTCATGCAAGTGTTAAATTTATAGCACAGAAAATACCTTAGGGATCATTGAAGCACAGCTACTTCTATCTTGAACTTGAACTCTAGGAACACTTGCATCATCCCTAAGGTTTAAGTGATAGAGCTATATTTCTTTGATATACTGGAAAGAGAATGGAAGAGTTGTGATTCACATAGATTGAAACTCAATTGATTGGGGTATTATCTGTGGATAGCAGTTCCCTGCAGGTGGTCAGGCTGTCCCAGAGTTTGTACTTGTTTGGTGATCCAGGGGGCTAGATAGGCACCTGTTTGGAGAGGGAGCTCCAAAGACACTCTAAATGCAGACTTTACTCCTTTTCTCCTCCCCCCATTTCATTCATCATTTTTGTGGATCTGCAAGCTGTGTTAAGGCTGGCCACTGTTAGTCACTGCATAAAAAATTACTAGAAATATTAAGGAAATTTCAAAAAAGTTTTGAATAGTATTTCGTAATAGGGCCCCCCAAGTAATGGCAAGCAGCATGTGGGGTGATTTGAGAAAATATCTTTTTTTTCTATATTTGGGAGGAGTTTTTTTATGCTTGTAATTTTATTATGTATGTGCATGCAGGGAAAAAAAGGATATGTTCATCCATTAGGAGCTCTAAAACCTGTTTTTACCCCCAAAATGGAAAAAAAAAAACTGTGAAGTGGACAAAAAGCCCCACCACTTTTCATTGATCTTGAAAATGTTTGGTGAATTGTATCCTGATGAGCATTTCGCTGATGCAGACAATCTTCCTGCAAACTCCTCTAGCCAGAGCAGGAGGACACCTGTCAGGTTCCACAAGAATCCCTGTCCTAGTAGAAAAGTAGTGTTGCTGTCTGAGTTCTCTTGACCTGCAGTGAGCCTAGACTGTGAAAAAGTCCTTTATCACAGCTTGAGTGGAAAGGAAGGATAGTCATCTTGTGTCTGTTATTTCTATATAGGTACAGGGAAGAAAAAAGAAACAGAAAAATGAAGTGGAAATATATTTAGCTCATTGTTACTACTATAAGCCTTTTTATTGGACAAGATTGTGCTACAGAAAAGGTTGATAAAGGCTAACATGGGAAATGATTGCTTTCAAAAATTACATGGCAATCTTGCTGTATTGTTTCATTTCATTGTCTGGGAAAGGCTGTAATTTTGGGTGGGTTTTTTTGTTGTGTTTTTTTTTTTTTTCTTTAATGTTTACATTGGCTATATTTTGCCTCTTTGGTTCACTCCAGTGAAAAGTGGAGGTTTCTTTGCTTTTTTATTTATTTATTTTAATTCTAAAGTTTATTCTGCTCCCCCACCTAATCCCTTTCTTTAGGTGCAGTGAAAGTTGGTTATTTTTTACTCAACTCTTGAAAACCAGAGTACAGTACACAGCTTGGTGGTTTAGAAAATGAGATGAATGTCCATATATCCAAGTTTAGAACAGGGTCAGTGCTGCTGTGTAGGAGGAATGTATGGATGCACACTAAGAGCTTATTAGGATAGATAAAAATTATCAAGTCTTTACCTATTGGAACTATTGTGCTGAAGTGAGGTATACATATAGAAACCACTGAACTTCTATTGAACATCCCTTTTTAAATTAAAAAAAAAAAAAAAAAAAAAAAACAAACAACAAACAAAAAAAAACCCCCCAAAAAAAACAAAAAAAAAACAAAAACAAAAAAAAAAAACCAAAAAAAGAAAAAAAAAAAAAAAAAAAAACAAAACCACCAACCAAAACCACATCAGTCAGTTCTTTTTTTGCTGTAGCATCTGCCTGTTCAAAGGCTGTGGAGAATAAGAAACCTTTTCAGAGGCAGGGCTGTCCCAGCAAGATTAGCTGGGCAGGCCAGAATTACAGCATCTTTTCCGTCAAGGACTATGATATGCTAGAGGAAGGCCACTTATGTTTTCCTGCTGTGAACTCTTGTCCACGTCCATTTTAAGGTATTCTCAAATATTTTGGATACACAGTGAAGATGATTCTTCTTCTTTTAAAATTCTCTTCTTATCTGAGCAGTTTGCAGCTCTAATGAAGATCTGTGTTCTCAATACAAATTTTCATCTCTTTTCATCTTCCCCAAGAAGGATGGGGAAGTAGCTGTGCAGCCACTAATTACTGAGAGATTAAAACAGTCTTTGTGATAAGAAAGGAACCTCAGTGCTATATTTTCAAGCCAAAACTGAAGCCAGCAAGAAATACTCCTTTTTGGATGGCCAAGGGGTAACGCCATAATTGAATGTGTTTCAATGCAAGGGCAGCTATAGGATGTGACAACTCTGATTATGTTGAAAAGCCAACAGGGTTTTAGCATCTGCCAGCTCATTCCTGTTTGTGATGTGACAAATATTTTTTCCAAAGGAAAGCTAGAAATACCTACATTAACAGTACTCAATTCTCTCTCTCCCTAATTGATTTTTGATGCTGAGGAAGAGGAGTCATACCAGGAAGAATGCCTATATGTTCATTTTTAGAAAGTGAAACTTTATGTTATACTGGCAGAGAGAAAACTTGAAGTTTCCCAGTATAAATGCTTTAGATCATGAAAGAAAAAGAAAAAATCATAAACTTCTTCCTCATGATATCTTATGCAAGGGTGGCCTGGCTTAAGTGCATAATGAAGGAGAAAGATCAAGATTGAAATAGTGAAACTTTTCTTTTTTTTTTCCCTTTTCCTTTACTTGTACTGTTTTTTATAGAGGTATGATATTTAAATCAGGGCATACTATCCAATCGGGTTTCAAACCTTTGGAAGAGAGATGCCAAAAATTTCACTGTTAAATCACTGTACCCTTCTATTGTGGCAAGACAGATAGGAGCAAAGCAGCATTTTACAAGTTGCCTAAGAACATCCCTCAGGGCACCTGAGGTGCTACAAGTCAGATTAGACTTGTCCCAGAAATCAAAACTCTGAACTTGAATGGGTATTAGCACAAGTATCAATCTTGTACCTATAGAACAGAAGAAGGAATGTGATAATTTAAAATATAATTGTACTCTCATTTCCTTTGTCTTCAGTAGAGCTGTTGTTAATAATACATAGGTGCTTATTCTGTTCAACTATGTTCCACTATATTCAAAGCTTAGTGACCATTTTCGATTTCCTTTGATGTCTATAACTGTCTGTATTGTACAAGTTGTACTTTATTACAGTAAAAAAGTGATGAGATAATAATAATAACAACGATAATAATTTGCTAAACAAAAGTCTTAATAATATTTCCTACCCAATCAACCTTAATCTACGTTTGCATCCGTCTTGTTGCTCTGACCCCTCTGACATGTCCAGATCAGCTTCTGGTGTAGATGTGGTGCCAAGGTCGCTGCTGAAGACCTGAGCATTGGGAGCTCTCGGTACTTTCCTTGCCCTCTAGTGGCATTGGAAGGGCTGGGGGTGGCCAAGGAGTTACACTGGTGGCTGACATCCCTAATCCTGGGGGTGTTCAACCAATGAAGAGGCAAACTCAAGCAGTTTTGTTAGCAGAGCATCTTCTTTCTGACTTGCATTTGAAATTGGAATCTGTCAGGTACAGGATATGGTTTGAACACAAGGAGCTTTCTTCTATTGCATGCATCCAAGAAAATTCTTTGACTGTATGGGGAAAAGCTGTTCTTCCAAATGAAGTTACTGTTTACAGGGATCAACAAATTAGAGATGGAAAATTGCAAATAAAAGATATATGAGCATTTTCTCATTCTTGTGTTAGTAGAAGGTTACTTTAGTTTTATAACTGACACAATTTTTTTGACATTTTCGCTTCTGTGATTTCTGTAGAATACTGTCAATTACAATTCATTAACTGTCTTTTAATTTAAAGACATGATGAAATTGCAATTGCATCTCAGCAAATTTCCTTAGTTGTCACAGAAGAGATAAACATTTGTTGATTTGCCTTGACGTAGTATCATTTTTCTCTAAATTGTATTTTGATATATTTGATACCTATAAGTATCTCCTGCCATCCTCAATTAAAACTTTCTGTCTACAGTGACATGGTTACACTCCAATTTCTAGAAAAATGATGGAAATACCAATTCAGATTTTGATTATGCAGGGAATTCAGCTGCAGAATAATGCCTTCCATTCATTGCTCTTTGGCACTAGATGCAATTTGTCACTGCTACAGATACTGCTAACGATTGTTATCCTTCACTTCCTTTTTTTTTTTCCCAGTCCTTATAAAGTTGACTATGTGCAGATTGTCATTTCTCGGACCAGCACAGATTGTGGTCTGTGCACATGTAAGACATACTCTTAAGGGCCTTTTCTCAAATATGTATGTCTCAAATAAAGACATTTTCAGCCCCTTCTCTCTCTGCAAGCACAAAACCTCTAAGCTGTACCAAACTTACTTGTAGCCACTCAGGTTGGTTTTTTTTAGATGGATGCTATGATTGTGTCTACATTTAAAAAAATTTCTTGGTCTTTTCAATGAGAACATATATTTTATTAAAATGATTACACATTTTCAGGTGTTTTGCCTGTAACAGATAGAATTCTCAAGTATTTATATGTATGCAGAGATCAGGAGGTGAGGTGCTTGGATGAACTTTCCCAATGAACAGTTTGCATGCTGTTCAAGTAAGCCAGGAGTTTTTTTGGGTAGGTTCCTCTGTGCCAATAATTCCTTGGATATTTATAACAAGGATGGGAAGTGGCAGCAGACTGTCTACATTTACCTAGCAAAGAACTGTTGTGTCTTTGTTAAACACCAACAACAGGCTTGAAACAGGCTGAACCTTGAAATATTCAGTCACTTGTCAGCTTCTATGTTAACATGAAGCTATAGAGGAGTAGCTCCTTTGGATAACTTGTTCTAGCAAGGGAAATTATTTTTTATACTGAGTAAAGACTGGGTTATTCCTAACACATACACATGCAAAGCAGTACTCAACACTTTCTTTTTAGTTGTTTTCATCAAGTGTTAACACAAACCCACGTTCTCCTGTAATCTGGGGAAATAATATGGAAATTCAATGGATTTGCATGTTTTGTTTTGTTTTCCAAGTCTGTTTTATGCTTGATTCATGAATAAAAATTCATTTACATGCTACACTGTTAAATTAGTTTTTGGAAAGAACAGAAATAAAAGTGTGGGAAAATGCTTTGTGGTATTGCGTATATTGAAGCTGTTTTGCCCCAGCAGTATATTACTCCCTTTTGTTGCTGATTTTCAGATAGTTTGTTTTTTGTTGCATGATGCTGAATAAGACTTAACATGGAGAAGAGTGAAGAGATTGGTATGTAGAAACTGAAAAGCCAACTAGAATTCTTCATAATGGCTCTTCTACCACTCCTATCATCATCTGAGGAATATTTTTCATCAGAAAAAAATAAAATCTTTTATCAGCTTAATTAAAGGGAGATGCATCTTTCAAACCTTTATTGCTAGCCCAAGCAGCCCTTTTCATTGCTATGTTTTCACCATTGTCAGCATCTGCTTGGCTGCATAGAAGTTGGCATGTCTGCATGAGCTGTAACTACATATTCATTACTGTGTGGAAGTATTCTCAAACACTCAGATCATTGGAAAATTACTTCTTGTTTTTGAAACTCCTGGTACAGAGACTTCTCTGTCCTAGGCAAATGTATGAAAAAGCATACATTTGCTAACAGTAAAAAATGTATAGCAAAGTTCCTAACCCAGTTTACTAGCTTCAAGCAAGTATTTTTCATTAAATGTTGAATCTGGAATCCTGGCCTTTGTCAAAGTTGTGTAGCCATCAGGACTAGAGAAGTGATTGCCCTCCAGGATGTGACACTGGTGAGGCTACATCTTGAGTAATGTGCCCCATTCTGGGCCCCTTAGTACAAGGACACCGAGGTGCTGGAGTGCATCCAGAGAAGGTCAACAGAGCTGGGTAAGAGTCTAGAGAGTAAGTTTAATGAGGAGCAGCTGAGGGAGCTGGAGTGGTTTAGCCTGGAAAGAAAGAAGCTCAGGGGTGTTATTCTTGCTCTCTACAGCTGCCTGAAAGGAGGTTGTAACCAAATGGGGACTGGTCTCTTCTCCCGGACAACTAGATAACTTGACAACAAGAAATGGTGTCGAGGTGTGCTGGGGAAGGTTCAGGTTCAACATTGTGAAGAATTTCTTCACTGAAAGGGTTGTCAAGCATTGCAATAGGCTGCCCAGCAAAGTGGTTAAGTCACCATCATTAAATGTGTTCAAGAAACAACTGGATGTGGAACTTAAGCACTTTTTTTGGTTGAAATGGTGGTGATCACTCAAAGGTTGGACTCAATAGTCTTGGAGTTCTTTTCCAACCTTAATGATACCAAATAAACCCTCTTTACTGGAAGCTTTGAAGTTGGCATGTGATTCACTGGTATCCATTTATAATTTATGTGGGGTTTTTATGTGGTACAAATGCTATTCTCTTAGATTTGTTTTTCTGCTTATGAGTTGACCTCTTTAATGTCTGTAGTAGACATATGAATAGAATCATGGTGATCCTAGGGTATGTACATCCTTTCATAGCAGTTTTTCATAGCAAATCAATTCCAACTGGCAACGGAACCTCCAATCAGAATGACAAGAGAAAGGTGAAGATACACTGAGTATGCTTAAAATAGATATCCCAGCCATAAAAAATATGCACACAATTCTAGAAACTAATCGTGCTCTCTCAAAGGAGAGCCTTGAAAGGAGGGTATGGATAAGCATGGAGAGACTGCTTAGAATCAAGTAATGGTTTATGGGTAATGTGAAACTGCACTTAGTATTCAAAGCTCATAATTTCATTCTGCAGTGGACAGTGCTACTAGAGTTTGCACTTGTGAAGGGATAACAATTATGGTATTTCCTTTGAATAAATGTAGGAAAGCTTCACATGCAGTGAAACTGAGCCTTACAGGTTGCATATGACTGTCACCCTGGTTATAAATAAACTACAGCCTAGAAGAAGGTAGCCTATTATTACTCAAATACCAGGACAAGTTGTGCTAGAGATGCTCAGGGGGATGGTCAGAAGGAGTAAGTTCAGCCTTGAGTGAGCTGTATTTCTCTAGACTGACCATTTGTTGTGATTCATATTAGTAGGCAAAAGGCAGCCTTCTGTAATTATCTTCCATCTTCTCTGGGAAGTCTTTAACAGATAACATGCAGAAACCAAGAAAGGAGATCATGGTGAACTGCATTAACATGGACAGCTTCCAGTGCTGCTGCTTGGGTATTAAAACTCTTAGAGGATTTTCAGCCAGGATTTTCAGACAATGGATAACAAATCTTTTCTGTAGAAACAAGTCATTTTGTCATCATGCCCTGGGAGCAACCTTTCGGACCTTGCTGGCATTGCCATCATACATTGCCACTGCAAAGCAGCAGCTTTGAAGGTAAATGGGCCAGAAGCCTAGTTAAGTTACCAAAACCCCCAAAAAACAAAACAGAACAAACAAATAAAACCTCCAGCAAAACAAAAGAACAAACACTGCAAAAACCAAACCAAACAAAAAACTCCCTCAAGACTGTCATTGTAATACCTACTGGATAATGTGATTTGGTGGAGGCCCTTCCTGTGTTGTATCCAGTCATCAGTGTACAGAATTCAGATGCATAACCACACTTTGTTATTGTGAATATCAATGAATATTCATTCATGTCATTATTCATTATCAATGAATATTGATGAATAGATATGACCATTGATAGATGGTGAATTTTCTGAGAGGTAAACTACTTATTTAAAGTATTTCAAGCAGACCATGAAATTAGGTACAGCATATGGTCAGCTGTGTGGAGAAGTTCTCTTGACCCTTTAGGTAAAACTTAAAGTGTTATTTCTGTGTCAATTTATATGGCGTGGCACCTGACCGCTTTACAAGTTTGAAATAATTTAAAAATTTATGTGACCAGGTTTCTTCTGATTCTTATAGCTTTAGTAACAGTGTGTGTTCTAAGCACTATGAAGTAGAGAAATAGTATTTTGTTTTCTTAAGTGGTCTCCACAAACTGTTTATTAAAAAATGCTAAACAGAATGGCTTTTAATATTTTTTTCTTTACAAGGAAAAATAGATTTAATTTACAGCTATATATTTACATCACATCTTAAAATCTGCATAGTAAGATGTGTTTCTTGGTTGTGTTTTACTGCTGGGATTGAGAGTTTAGTCACTTTTAAGACTTGAAAGCATTTCAGTTTGTGCGATGTAAATAATATGCTTTCACACCTGCTACATTTAAATAGGTTTAACAGCCACAGCATCAAAACTGCAGATGCTTAATAAAGGAGGCTCCACTTGAGATGAGGGTTTTTTTCAATTCTTTGATGAAAAATGATCTTTGTCTATCATCTGATTCTGCATTACCAGGGAAGTCCCATTTTGTTCCCTCAAGAATAAGATGTGGGGTTTGAGCATTTATTTTGATATGTTAAACTAAATTCTCCAGTCATCAGAGTTAGTGCAGGACTTGGCACCTCACAGGATGTATTTACATAAAGCAAAGGAGAAAAGTGAAGATGAGTGAAGTCTTATTTTGATCTTTCTTTTTAAAATAACAAATTAAACAAAGCTTCAAAAGAGGTGGAAAACCAATGCTGAGGTAACTTGAAGGAACTTTTGGACTGTTCACAGAAATTGCTAGCTGGTAGTCTGAGCCATTACAGTTAACTAGACTGAACATCTCCATCATGTGGAAATTCCATTTGAAGTGCATGAAAAGCCTTGTAGGCGCTAAGTTTGAAAACCTGCAAACCAAACAACAACCTCTTCCTGATGGTAATGGAATACATTAGGGAAATACTACTACATCGACATTTCTTTCATACTTGTTTAGAAGGTAGCAGCCTCCTGGTTTGGTTTTTGTCCTCTTATCCGTGTTTGGGTAAGAATTGAAGTGTAAATCAGTGTGCTTAAAAAACCAAAACCAACAACAAAGGCTTCCCAGGAAATAATAGAATTGATACTGGCATTTATTGTCCTCTCCAAATGTCAAGATATTCAATAATACACTTCCTGAGAAATCAAAAAGTATAAATTGGGGAAAAATAGCAGAACAGACAGTTTCTACAAGGCATTAAGGACAGACCCACAAAAAAAGGCCTAACTGAGGTGAGAACATAATCATCCTCTGAACACAGTGTCTGCAACAGCTTTTGAGAGCCAGCTAGTACATCTGTGCTCTAGCAAGGCATTAGCTGAAAGGACAATGGCATGCATTTTTAATGTGCCTCATTTGGATCCTTCACATCCTGACCAGTGTTTGTGACTCCTTGAAAACACATTGTAAAGCTATTACGGTATTTTGTTTAAGAACATTATTTTGCAGAGAAGCCACTGAATGGAATGGGAATGTTGTTCAGACCTTTTTAACATGTCACAGATAATGGAAGGAGTCCAAGCTGGCATCTTCAAAAAGTGTGCAGATATCTCTGCGTGAACCTTGCCTTGAAAATAATGTCTTTCATGATCCAGTTTGCAGATTTTTATGTGTATGCAGATGTAAACATTCTGGGTTTTTTTTGCTGAATGTCTTTGTCCTTGACATAATGCTATTTTATAAGACTTAGAAGCGGTGGGGCTTGGCAGGGGCTTAAGTGCAACCCATTTTTTGCCATCTCTGGACATTATTAAAAATGACAAAACAGCAATGTCCAAATATATTTACAGTAGTGTGACAGAATCCCAGCCCTGGTGAAGTAAATAGAAATTTATAAAGATTACAGTAATATCAGGATTCGACTTTTAATTTTCAGTACTTACAGTTTGTTCACACAATGCTTTCCCTGTATAGATCCGTAATTGCTTGCTGCCTCAAAAGTCTTTGTTCAATTATATCTAGGAGCCAAGAGTTCCCTAGAGCAGCTGATATGTGATGAGCTCTTTTATAGAAGCTGACCAGTGTTGCCAGGTATTTCACTTATGCTGTCAGGTCTGATTTTTAAAAGGGATCAGAACCCCGTGTGATAATCATGTTAATATTTGGTGCTGAAATGAAGTTGAACATATCTGAGAATCTTGGCCCAGGTTTGAGTTGCAAACTGTCTTGTGAGTTGTTCAGGTGAGAAAACTACCGAGTGAGAGGAATGATCTTTGAAAACTAATGAAATGAAACATTTAGTAAGAAGCAAAAATATCTCTACTGCTTATTTAAAACGTTTTACTTAAAAGTAATCTTTTTCTACTTGAAGTTAATCTTAGGAACTTAGAAAAATTCTTCACAAGTGACAATATTTTTTATATCTAGCATTTAGTTAAATAATATTCTTATTTTCTTAAAGGTGAGAGACATAAAATCCCATCCTGATGAAGTGAAATGGAATCTCTAAAGTTTTGTAGGATGTTTTGCTTTCTGTAGGGTGTTTTTCTGTTTTTGCTTTTGTAGGGTGTTTGCTTTCTGTCTTATCTTGGGCTTTGTTGAAAATCGGAGGAGAGTGCTTGGGGTTTTTTTATTTTGTTTTGATTTTTAACGCTTTTATTTCCTGGAATGTGTTAAGATAGGGAGAAAACAAACTTGTCTGAAAGACAAAATATAAAATTGCTTTTGATCTATTCCAATAACAGCTTTCTTTTCCAGGAAATTGCAGGCTCTTGAATGCTGAATCAATGAAACCTAAACATGGATGGATACATGTATATTCATTCAAATTATTCAAGTGGTTATTCAGGTACTAAATGAAAAGGGGAACATAAAATATTCGAGGCTGGAAAGTTAAAATGTTAATGAATCATGAGTTTCAACATCATGAGAGGTCTAAAAATATCTTTTATTTATTTTTTATTCAGGTTCTCTTAACAGGATTTTTGGTAGAAAGTCAATTTCTCTCTAGCCTTTGGTGCTCTCAAAGAAAGTATGACCATGAGTAATTTTATATTGTCATCACAAAGCAGCATCATACTTAAACCAATAAAGAATCTTTGCTTTAAGTTTCTGTTCCAAATAGCTGAGTAATTGTGGAAACTTCCACAGTATAAAGTGTACTTGAGTGTGATGAGTTGGACATATAGTGTTGAAACTTTGGTTATTACTTAGGGTTTTGTTTTTGCAAGAAACGCAATTGTTGTGAGAGAACAGAGGAATAACACTAAGGATATCTGTTGGAAAGGGTTGACAGCCCCTGCAGTTTTATACTGAATATGAATTCACAAACCCACTGTAGATGAGAAGGTGCATTCAGTTGGATTATAAATAGACTGTAGTTAGCTTTGAAATGCATCCATTTTATTCTGAGCTTCCAGAAAAGTCCTACAGATACGCAGCTACAGTGAGAGCTCTAATGTTGGTAATAAACAGAAAGTGACAGGAGTTTTATTTGGAGCCTTCTGACAGCTGTAGAAGAAAAAGAAATCCATATGTTGTTGTGGCGCCTTTTTTTCCCCCTACAAAGAGTGAAGGAGTAGATTAAAAAACTTTCCATTCTCAGAAAACAGATCCTGTTCCCAGAGAAATGTGCCTGGTGTGACTGGAAACGTATAAAGTTCTTGGGCCCTTTTCTTCACTCTTCCTTTCTTGTGCACAGATGCAGCAATCCCAGTGTAATCCAGGAGAAGCCACGTGCTGTTCTTTCTTGTGGTCTAAAGGAGGTGGAATGGCAAAACCTATGCTTTTGCTTTTGTCAGCAGATCGCTGAAGTACCTTTGAGGTGTTACTCACCTGAACACACTAGTCAGTGCAGCATTTTTGTGGTGCCAGCAGTAAAGTCAGTCCTATGTGCTGCCCAGCTTGAATTAGTAAACTTTGTCTTATAGGGCATGACTCAGATGACTCACATCCGAGGATCAGCAGAGTCTCTGTTTAGAGTATTTGTGGAGTTGCTATCAAAAAAATATTGAACAGTGTACACTCGTCCTTAGGTGGAACAGAAGTGTATCAAACTAAGGCATGTTACTCTTTGTGTATTAAATAATAATTCTATGTAATCCCCCCTGATTACCACCTGAAGCAGGAGAACATTTCTTCAGCCTCCTTTTAAGTATGTATTTTACTGACTGAATAAAAATTTTGTTCTTCTAATACACATCTCAAATGTGTGGAGTTTCAAATTCACATGGTCATTTTTAGCTTGTTAGGATGTGACTGAGACAGTCCCATCACCAAATATGAGAAATGCTAATGTGTTTGTGTTTTGCTGCTAAACAAAATCAGAGCACAGCACTGTTGATTCTCCTTGTAATTTGATGTTGCATCAGGAGACAGATGGCAATGATAAACCAGTGGAGAGCTGAGAATCTTTAGCTTGTGTCAGCAGCATTTTGGTCTCCAGTTTTGGACTCTATCAACCATGAACTATTTTTAGAGGGAGCATAAGGATGCAAGACAATGCAGGTACTGCCTTTGCATGGAGTGCAGAGATCTTCAGCATTTGCACAATTTATTTTCTGTATAGTATGATGGGTTTCCTACATCCATACATGACTGCCTGCATGCTCCAGGATTTGTCTTGGTACAGTTAAGAGAGAAAATGAACACAATATATGGTCTGGTATTGCAGATAGTTTGCAATGGAACAGAGGAAGGATCAGTTGGCACCAATCTGGTGCCAGCCAAGGTCCTTCAGCATGTGGAGGACTTCCAGGAGCAGGTGAGCTGGTGTATTCCTAGGTAGACACTGCCTGATAAACTCTGAATCTTATGGCCTTTCTGCAGCACTTATAAAACCACATAGGCATAAAGTGAAAACTGGCATGTGTGAAATCTGTAAAAAGGAGACTAGTGGTATTTCTTCTAAGAACATACATACTGTTTAACTGATGCCATGAGAGCTATTCACCCCTTAACATGATCATCTTTATAGCTTCTGTGCTGCTATGGGTTTCCATAATGAAATAACTAAATGAACTATTTAATTTGCTATAAATTCTTTGGTGTTCATGTGTTTCTTTTTGTTTGTCCAAAGCAAACTGCAAAATTTGCAGTTCTCTGGGTCATGAAATCTCACATCATTATATGAATCCAATTATTAACATTGTTAGAAACAAACTAACATGAAACATCACCAAAATAATACCAAATAAAACCTAGCAATAATTATCTGTGTTCTTTTCCCTCATACTGCATTCTGCATTCTTACTCTTCCTCTTACTCTTCCTCAAGCTTCCAGGCACTGTTTTTTCTCCAAGAAGTCAGATCTCCATTCTTTCTCAGTGTTTATCAGTCTCTGTTCTGATGCCTGTCTCTCTCTCTGTCTCGTTTATAACATATGCCAGTGCTGTGAATTTTTTAAGGCAACTGCAGCCATTGTAGCTGATAAAATGTTTTGAGGCAGTATTTCAGCTCTCTCATACTAAAGCAGGAATATGGTCTTCAGTTTTCTTACCACAAAACACTGAAAACAAAACCATACTTTTATTGCAAAATATTCTACCAGTCTGTACAAAAGATCATATTAGCTAGAGAGCATGTTTCCTGTTATTATTTCTCCAAATTAACATTTTGTTTTACATAGCCATCTTCCAGCGTGACTGTTCTAATGCCGTTGTGCCACTGCTGAGTGAAGTGCACATTTACATAATAGCCTCCCTTATTGAGTTTACTTTGGAAGTTAGACCAAAAAAAAAAAAAAAAAAAGAAAAAAAAAAAAAAGAAAAAAAAAAAGTAAGTAAGGCAAATTGGTCATTGAGATACAATAAACATAGACCATAATGGTTCCACTTTTGTGGCTACATTTCAAAGCATAAGTACAGTTCAGCTCTTTGATCCCTTTGTTCTAATGCTCAAAATAAATGTTAGCCACTGAATGAGATAGATTCTATAATGCCATGTTTAAAGGTGTGTTGTTTTTTTTTTTTTTTAAATCAAGGACCTAAGAATCTTGTTCCATTGTACAAAAATAGTAACAATTTGACAAGGAGGACTGGAACTTTGAGATTTTTTTTCACTCTTGCAATAATTAATTGCAGTGGGGCATCAAAGTATTCTATTGTGCAGTTTGCAAAGAACTCAGTTGTCACTCAAAATTAGTAATGAATCCATATATTTATATTACAATAGCTAACATGTCATGATGATACATATTTTCTCTGTAAAAATGTTTGCTTAGCTTTAGAGAACCTTCTCTCCTTATAGGAAAAAGATCCTCTATTTTGGTGGTCCTTCTTTGATAGCATGCACAGCAAGATATTTAAAAGGAAGTGGATATCCAGGGTGGGATTGAGAGTTAACAGTTCTAGTAGTGAGATTTTTTTTTTTACTGGGATCTTGGGGCTTGCACTAATGAACCTTAGACACTTTCGATACTATCCAAACACTGGATGGTGCAAAATCCAACTGCTTTGACTATTTGGAGTATTTGTCTTCTCAGTGTGTGACTTTTGGAGAATATTTTGCATTTCCTGTAATTTCCTCTCCCCTGCACAAGTTTCCTTTTTGCTTGTATAAGTTAAGCAACAGTTGACCTGAGTCCACTCAAGCACTTTTTTTTTGGCCTTTTCAAGCAAAACAATCTCTTATCACATCTGTAGAGAAACTTCAGGAGGGAGTCTGTAAAACACAGAAAAGTCAAACCAAAACTGTAAGTGTGGAGTAACTTGTTTTAATATGTTACATCAGAAAGAGAATTTAACTTGAAGGCTGGCTTATAGATGCATTGACTCTACTCAGCATATACCGTGAGCTATTTGTCTATGATGTGTGTATAGATGCATATTTCTTTTGTAGGTCCTATACTTAGTTTTATTTTAGTGGTGTTAATTCTCAAAATATCTCTATTTAAAACTGAAAGACGTGTTTTTGAAGAAGTTTGTTATTTATTTTATACCTCTGCTCACACTTTTCCACCTAGTCCAGCCTCCCACCAAGCAAATATAACGTGCCAGGCTCATGAATGTTTCTCTTAGATTAGAGATTCTATTGTGTCCTGTTTCCCTTCTTTTAAAGAAGGAAAGCTGAGATATGGAGAAAGGTTAAGCTGGTTGATCAGCAGGGAAAAATACAGAGCAATGCTGCACTGAATTTTGCATGGCAATGTTGCATGATTTGACAGTGTCGTTACCTATTGGGTAGTCAAGCCATCATCAACAGCCTTTGATAAAAAGGCTGGAATCTGATCAGGTTTTTCTCCATTCTCTTCATTCATTGATCCAAACATGCCCTCCAGAATGTTGGTTGCCCTTTCTTTGGCTTAGGAAAAGTGTAAAAGTTTCAGCAGAAAGCTAAAGCCCTCCTGAGGTACTTGTTGGTATAAACTTCAAAGTTTTCATATGTTTGTCTACTCCTGAGCATGCTTGTCTTTAAACATGTAAGTTGTGTAAAGAGATGTTTCCTTTCAAGAAGTCAGTTTCTAAATTTGTCAATTTTGTACTGTTTATTGTATCATCTGTCCTTTGCCTCATAACCTGCTGTGACTCCTATCATTACTATGACTAGCCTAAGAAGGTATGACTTCCCAGAATATTTTTAGATGGTTTATGAGTTTGTAAAGACTGAGGGTTTTAACTTCCTTTACTTTCTTTGTATTTTATCTGATAGAATTCATGTATAAGAAAAAAGTTAGGTGATCCAATCTGTTTGCTGTCTCTTCTTTGTACTCTGATACTGGAGGATAATTTTATGCTGGCTATATTAATGTACAATTAACCTGACTGTACTTACTAAAAAACAATTACAGTATTTTTAACCTGTAAATCTTGTATATTGTAAAAATTGAGTTATCTGAGACTTGTGACAGAAATGCCTGATCAAAGCGTTTAGGATGTGTTCAGGAATGCTCTTTTTATTTTCAAGCAATAGGAATGTTCTTTGTTTTTTTTAAGTAATATGGATGCTTCTGCTAGAAAGAGCCCAGCCAGAACTTCCTTGCACAGAAATGGCTGGTAGTTAGGAGCAGGATCTGATTTATGTTAGGAACCAAATATTGTGTGTAGTCACTAAAGAAGAGAAATGAAAACCCGTTCCCTTTCTCCAACCCCTGCTGTGCTTTCTGCAAAGTTAAGAGCAATAAAATATTTTAAAGCTGTCCTCAGACACCCTCATTTGCCTTGGAAAGCTCTTACTGGTAAGTGCCTGCTGGTGGATACTGTAGTTTTGGAGGCTGAGTTCACTGTACCATAGTAGACTGAACAGCACCCTGGATGTGTGATATATCACCTTGATGCTAGTCGGCCTGTCTCATAAGCTGAAGCGTTTTACTGGTTGATTTCATAGTTCATTAAAAGATTTGCATTTTCCTCCAACAGCTGAGTGGCAAATAAAAACACCACTGGGTTGCAGAGACTGTGCTACTGAGTAATTCTAGCCTAACTGGCCATGCCTCCAGTAAGCAGTAAAATTGTTAACTGTGACAGCACCATTATTAGTAACGTCTCATTCATCTTGTATCCATGTTCCTTGAATTGAACTGCTTTTTTCCTTTCCTTGTTATTTAACTTCGTTTTTTTTTTTTAATTGTTCCCTAAAAGAGCAAAAGGAATGGATTTAATTCATTTTCTTTTGAGAAGTTTAGATGTTCTGTCTCCAAACAATTATGTCCTCAAAATGTAGACGAAAAATAAAACTGAATATTTTCTGAAAGGGATTTTCATTCTTTTAGCTGAAGTGTTAGAGCTGGGTTGGACTTGATGATCTTGGAGGTCTCTTCCAACCTGGTGATTCTATGATTAAGCAAGGCTTGATTTACCTTGATTAACAGCGATTTACCACACATTTCAAAATGAATTGTTAGTATTCATAGCTCAAAATAGAGATACCTTAGAATTCCCTACTGTATTGAACACTGTGTTGAAGACTGCAACTGCTGTTTAATTATTGGAGATACAGTAAGATTTTGTTTTAAATAGCTTTTGAGAATAAATAACCAGTGAGGTGATTTATTGTTAAACCTGTATTTAGTCTTTTCATTTTTAATAATCACTTCCTTGGCTAACACCTTCAAAACACATTTTTATCCAAGTAACATGAGGCTTGTGAGGTAAATATAATTTCCTTTCTTTTCCTGGAACGGGTAGGGTTAAACTCTAATGGTATCAGCAAAATGTTGGCTTTGTGATGTTAACTAAAAGCATTGAGTGCCTTTTCAAAAACCTGAAAGCACAAGTAACAGTGTAAAGCAGGCCTTTTAGCTATGTTTTTCTGTAAGAATAAGGGGGATTTGGTTTTATTTCTTTTTGTCTTCCTTGGAAAAACACCTCCTAAAATGGCTTCCAGTGATCATAAAAACAAGCGTTGCTGGTATAAAATCATAGAATTAAATAGCATAGATTCTTTTCTTGTTTTTAATAATTCTACTTCTCCATCTAGCACTTATGAAAGATTAACCAGAAGAATGGTTACAATGAACCATGCCTGTGGTAAATGCTATTTCACTTTAAGGTTTTTAAAAATTTCTTCTGCAAATATGAAGGATCTCTGTGCCTGTTGTCAAGAGGAAGCCACTGACCATCCCTGGAGGTTGTGCAAGGCACACAAGCTGTAGTGTAACTCTGAGTCTAGCACAGTTTGAGTTTTTTACACATTCTTAGGGAATTCGTTTGTTATGTCCTAGGGCTACCCTCTGTTCTGAACTTCTTCCTTTTAAGCTCAACAGAGTTTGGTCGAATCAGATATACATGAACTGAGCATTGATACTGAATGACCAAATGATACTGAACACTGCTAGCAGGTTAGGACATAATGGCAGAGAATATGGTGGTAATTCCTCTGCCTTCCTACCCCAACAGCCACCCTCCCATCAATGCCAAAAAGCAATAAACAGACAAACAAACTGACTGAATAAACACAAACAAACAACCCCACAACAAACAAAAATATAAAACGGCCAAAAAATCCCAACCTACTAACCAAATAAAAATCCACTTAACTGATAAAAATTAAGATATTCATTTTGAGGTTTAGAAGGAACAGAATAAAGATGCAGACACCCTTGAAGTATTGTTTTCCAGTATTTCCCTATTGTTTTGTTTTGGCTCTTGTTTTGTTTTTGAAAGAGTATAGGAATATCTTTACTAGAAACACAAGCTATCATGACACTGGGTACATTTTAGTGGGTCATTCATTTTCACCAGCCCTTCCACTGTGTATGTGACTGCCATAGAAGTAAGGTAGCCTGCTAAGCTTCCAGGTGCCTTTGAGACAGTAGGGGCTGGGTGTGTTTTAGGACCAAGTTATCTGTTGATGTGTGGGCTGGAATAATGATTAGGAGCCCAAAAACCCTACTCCTCCTTGCTTTTGCTTCCTTAGCCTTCGTTTGCTTAATAATTTTTACTCCACAAACTTCCATAGGGCCAGTGAGATGGACACAGCCACCCTGCTCTCTATAGATAGTAAATTTTGTAATGCAGCCCATTAGAAAGATTAGGGAAATGTTGGGCAATATGCTTTACAACAGGTTAATCTGTGAGTAGTGTATCAGGTTTTTCTGGGTAAAACACAGTGACAACTAATGAAGCAATTTCTGCAGGAATTAAAAATTTACTTAACCTAGGAGTTGAAGCACATTTCCTAAATGAATGTAAAAGCTGGTACAAGACTGAAACATATAGAGTTCTATAGGAAAATAAATTGTATTAGCAGCAGGATAACTTCAGTCGTTCCTGGGGTTTTTTGTTTGTTTTCTCCCCAATGTTTACAGTGCTATGGACATATTCTCTGAAGCAAAGATTTATTGGATGAGTTAAAGCTGGATACAGAAGTGTTTAGACACTGTAATGTTTTTAAGATTAAAAAAACTCTTTAAAATGTTTAACACCCAGCCTGGCAGGGATTGCAGCTGGGTGCCTGGGGTAGTGGCAAGATTAGGGTGCTCTTGTGAGATCTGAAAGGTAAACCAGAAGGAAGCCAGCCTCCAAACTAGAACATCATAGCAGAAAAATAAAATAGCAAACTGCCATAATGTTTATTGCTTAGAAAAGATAACACAGCATAGAGATTCTGTAAGTAATCACACATGCATGGTTACTATGATTAAGTAATTAAAAAATATGGGCAATGCACCCTTTCTTAGACATTATTGGACTGGGTTTTTTTTGTTTCTTTCTACTTTCACATATAGTGAACTTGATTTTTTAGATTAGATATGAAAATATGTCTTTAAAATATCCAGAAATAGCTCTTCCTGTTTCAAAAGTCTAGGTAGAATTAGAGATTTTTGGTTCATGTTTATCTTTAAAATGCTGGATTGAAATACATGGATTTTGTGCTAGACAAGGAAATGTCTTGTCATAACACTTTTTCATGGAGTGCAGTTGTCTTATAAAATTCCCTGTTGCTTCACTGTATGCAGGATTAGGCTCACAGTAAATAAACTTGGAAAAGGACCTATAAAAGCAGTCAAACATATAATTTTCCTTTTTAAAAAGAAAAGAACTTTTAAGAAAGCTGATTTTTTATGTTGTTTAAGCTTCAGTTGTTTTGATTTCTTCTTTTTTTTCTTTTTACTTCAGTATTAAACAGCATTAGCATACATTCCTTTGAATAAAAAACTTAGCAAAAACTCTCCAAAAATTGCTGCCTTGTCCTATTTTTATTCTGAAGTTTGCTACTTCCACTTTAATGAATCTAATTTTATTACTACACTGAATGTCAAAAGAAATATAGGTTTTTATGGTTCCATCCTGATTCATTAAACTGCATCTCATAGTTCACTGTCAATACAGAAAACTTAACGCTGTTCCTGGGGTTATTCTGTCTTTTCATATGCTCTTAAAATAGTCTATCTGCACTTAAGAGTTTTTCTTCTAGAGCTCAGTTGGAGCCACCTGCCTGGGAGATAAAGTGCATTTCCTTAGGCTCAAAATCAGCTTCCGATAGACTGCAGCCAGAGTTCATTTCTTACAATTTTTTCAACTTAATTTTTCCTGATGTTTCTCCATATCACGATTTTTCTCATTAACTCCTCTCCTAATGCTATCACACCACCTAGGGTGCTTCAACACTTCATTTCTACTTGGACTGTGTATTCTGGTTCAGTGATGCAGGTTGATTCCCATTCATCACTAGCACAGTATAATGCCTTTCTGAACAAATCCTCTACTTTCCTAATGTACTAAATTACTGAAGCAAATTTTGGCCGCCTCTTCACATTTCTTAGGCTGATCAGTGACTCTTGAAACCTCTTTTTGGCTTTATGAAGCAGCAGACCTTCCTGCCTGTCTTATTTTTATACATGCAAACTAAACTGAAAAGGAGCAACCCAGGTGCCTAAGCAGGGCATCAGAGGAATACACAACATAAAATCTAAGACATCAACAGGCTGGGCAGCCTGGGCAGCTAAGCTGTGTGATTAATGGGAGACACTTCAGGTCTACCAGCTGGAGAATATTTAGGATCCTTTAAATAAAGCACTAGATAGATGATTTTAGGCTCTCAGATGACTCCTCTTAATTCCTGCCCTGAAAGAAAGTGATATTGCAGTTAAATGAAACTAAAACCACTCAGTCCAAAATACACATTTGATTTTTTTTCCAGTTCAGTTATTTT
The DNA here is from genome assembly GCF_009819655.1 of Sylvia atricapilla. Classification (NCBI taxonomy): domain Eukaryota; kingdom Metazoa; phylum Chordata; class Aves; order Passeriformes; family Sylviidae; genus Sylvia; species Sylvia atricapilla. The sequence continues at coordinate 51,547,621 of NC_089142.1, forward strand.
AATGGTCATAGTTCCAATGCCTATTCTAATTGCAATGTCTAATTGCAATGTCTAAAGCAGAATGTGTCTGTGTATGGTTAGGTCTTGTGAAAAACCACTGGAAATATTTGAGGTATGGTGAAAGAATTGAAGGCAGAGAATGTTAGAAAAGAGCCCATTGGTTCTAGTTAACATGGAAGAAAACCTTTTAATGCAGTCATTCTTTCTGAATATGCTGTGGTCCTGCACTGGAGCGAGGTAAGGAAATATTATTAAAATATACACTCACACACTTTAAGCCTTACTTCTCTTTAAACTCCCTTCAGCCAAAGGAGTTGAATAGCACAGTACTATTCTTAGAGAATTTAATTTTCTGGTCTTTGTACTGCTAGACTATTTTAATTTCCTGATAGCACCAAAATACAGACACTTTGAAATTTCAAGTTTCACTTTCATGAAATTGTAGAAGTATTTTTTTGTAGAATCCAGGCTTTCAGAAGATGTCCCTTTTTCATAAAAGAAGATCCCAATCTTGAAGGGAGAGTGGTGGGAGAATGAATATTGACTTGTATTAATGTTGGAAATAAAGTAAGGCTGAAGCATAATTTTCTTTCAGTGAAGCAATGAAAATGAGAAGAGCTGCTTAAAAAATGCTAATGAAGGACTCAGTTATGAAGAAACTGCAAGACTCAAAGCACCCAGGAAATTGCCACTTATTCATAATGCAGTGAAACACATTTGGGCCCATTGGTTTTTGGCTTTTTTTTTTTTTTTTTTTTTTTTTTTTTTTTTTTAATGAGCCAAAGACATCATTATTTCAACTATTTCATAGCCTTGACTCCCACATGCAGCTGCACTGGGGTTGGATGTGCAGGAGTAGGCAACACTGTGGTAAATATCTCATTTTTGCCAAACATGGTTAAAACAAGAGAAGAACCTGGTGTATCTCAGGAGGAAAATTAAGTAGGAAAAGCTGGAGACACAGTGACTTCTCTGCTCAAGGTTTTGTTTAAGAATGCTATCAACCCTTATAGGTTGTTTCATCTATTCTGTCGAATAGAGAGATTACACAGACAAAAAACATGGAGCCTTATGCTCAGTGGAGTAAGGTTTTTGTTAGTGCAGCAACATTTCTATGTTGGACAAAGCCAAGTAACAATGGCAATTAGTTGATACCTCTGCTCTGAATATTTTCACATGCTAGTTTGAGATAAAATAGCTTTTAAAAAGGATGAAGCTAATGATAACTCTAGGTATGTTCATGGCATATCCTTGATGAGAGCAGAGCTCTTGTCCTTTGTTTTTACTATGGTTCCAGGCAAAGACATCTGAAAAGATTTGGCTAATTTCGTGACCGGTGTTACCTTACACTTGTCCCATTTATAGACTAGATGAAGAACTGTTTGCTAGTTGCTATCATTAATGACAAACACAAGTCCATGGAAGAAAGAAACTTCTAAATTATTAACTGCCTGATCAGCAGCTCAGTTGGGAATTTCACTGGGTCATGAATGCTGACAGGTTGTCCAGGAAACAGGAATAACTTAACCAACTGCCTAGGCTGGAAGATGAAATTTTTTTGCATAGCTTCAGTGTCTAATAGCTGGGCTGCGTTTGCAAATGGAAAATACAATGATGTTTTTCACTCAATACAGGCAACTTGAAGGATCATAAAATGGTTGGGGTTGGAAGTAACCTCTGGAGACCATCTAGTCCAAATCCCTGCTCAAGCAGGCTCACCTAGAGCAGGTTGCACGGGATCACATCCAGGCAAGTTTTTGATATCTCCAGAGAAGGAGACTCCACAACCTCTCTTTGCAGCCTCAGACAATTTAAGTTTTAAATTTAGAATCTTGATCTTTAAGTTCTGGTTTGATTCATGAGAAACTCCCTGGATTTTCATCATTCTCCTGCTCCCTCATCTTTTTTTTTCCTCTTCTAACCATTCATTAAAATATTCCTGTGCTATCTTGGAAATTTCCAAACAATTAATAGTGTTATGAAGCTTGCTTTAGCTTCCAAGTATGCTGAGCCAAAATTCAAGGTGGTTCAGCTGTCATAATTTCTGCTTAGAATTTATTTAGTCTGGCTCCTTTGCTAGCCATATGCCCTTCAGGACCAATGATATGAAAATCAACAAGTAGATACTTACAATAGCTGAGGCAGTTTCCTTTTGTTCTGGGTCATAAAACAACCACCTGGAAAGGCAAGTGAGAACCATAGGCAAAAAAAAAAAAAAAAAGAAAAAAGAAAAAAAAAAGAAAAAGAAAAAGAAAAAAAAAAAAAGGCAGTGTTTGACTGGGAGTAAGATTCAGTCTAGGATTTTGAGAGATGTGGTTGTTATTGGCAGGATGAATTTCCTGCCTGCATTAGTGCTTAGGCTGCTGACAGCTGTGAAATGGATTCTATGGCTCTGAAGCTCTCAAAACTCTCAGTGACATGCTCATTAGAATGATTGCCAGTCCATAAAGCTCACCTGTTCTCCTGATTATTTGCTTATCTGGAAACCATCATTCAGGAAGAGGGCTAAAACAACTGTTACAAAAGAATATTTGTATTTCAAAACTTTATCTGCTGGGATAACTGGTCAGTCATCATCTGTTTGTTTCCTGATTCCTGGTGTGTATGCTAGCACTGGTTAGGAAAGTGAAGCAAAGCTTTTTCACTCACTGGATCATAGAAGTAAGGATGCTTGGTTTGCTGTAGTGTCACTCATCTGACCTGTGACTGGATTTGTGGAGTGTAAGACAGTACATGACCATCAGTGACTATAAATCTGTATTCACCAAATGTTAAAGGATCTATTATTTAGCAACAAATCTCTTGAAGTTTTTTGTGTTAAATAGGAGCAATTGTGCCACTGAACATGTTTTAATATGGGTGCGGTTCTCAAATCTCAGAGTAATCTAGATTTTCTAGTACAGTTTGGAAGAAATACAACTGGTGGGAAGCCTGGAATCAAACGGCATGTAATAACCTTTGACCAGTGAAATATGAAAGATGAGGTTTTAAAGTTTTAGTTGTTTTCAGAATTTCAGATTCAGCCACGTTACATTTGCCCAGTAGGCCCTTATCTGAAGCCAGGTTTTCCTGAATTGTCATCTTTGTAGGTAGACTACTTACTACCAAAATATTTTTTCTCTTCCTTATTCTTTTATAAAATTTTGTACCAGTCTGATATTTTTCTAGTGGGCAGATTAAAATACATGAGGAAACTATTTTCTTAGTGCTGATCTTTACCATTCAAATGTACAGTAAAGAATACATTGCTGTTGTGACTATTCCGAGTCACTGCTTCTCTTTTCTCACCCCTTTTTATGTACTTCCTTTACAGTGCCTGGATGGTTGAACTTGCCATCAGCATAATTCTGCTCTATTTCTATGTCTTAGTGTTGCCCTAACAATGGAGAACAAGTTGACTTATTTCACTCAACTGGTTGTCTAGAGCCCCTCTATACTTACTGGAGGGAAACAAGCACAAGGAAGCAGTTTGTTCCATCCCACAGTGTAAATACCTGCTTTGGAGCAAGTCTGCTGACTTCATGGAAATGCACATTTCCTTCTATCAGCTCAGATAACTGAAGTGTTTAAATCAACATCTGAGGAGATTAAGTGCACCAAAATGACAAAATGGAGGTAAAATTATAGCTTTTATTTGGATAGGAAAATAAAACACTGTTCAATCAGACTTTCTCAGATCCTAAAGAATTTTCTTGTGGGTTATAAAGCTGGAATAAAATTAACATTCCAGGTAGCAATCTACTATTTCACGTAACAGAAATTTCCATTGGTATGTATTGTGAGATGTACATTACTAGATCCTCCTTCAGCTGGGCTTCTTTTTGGTTTATATTTTGTGGTTTTGTTTGTTTGCTTAAGTTCTAAACAAACTTATTCCACCAATGATCACTAGAGAAAATTTCACTTTCTTGTCTAGACTTCTAGAATCCTCTTCTTCTAAAAGGAAGAAAAAAATATATTTCCTCATTTTTCTTTCCTAAATGTCGAAACAACTTCCCTTTTACATTTATTAGAAAACAAACAAACAAACAAACAAAAAATCCACACCTCTTTTTGGTTATATTTTTTGTTTGGATTTTTTAACAAGCAAACCTTTTACAAATGTAACGCCGATAAAATAAACTCTTTATGTTGCCTGTTAGTAAAATGGGGCAGCAAAACTATACCCCATAGTATTCAGGATCTTCAAATCCATTTTTTCTCTATTTCAAAGTAGTGTTTTTTAACTGCTAATGAAAGCATTATAAAGATTGGCTTCTGAAGGGGGGAATAAAGATTTCATTTTTTTCTGCTGATATTCTCTGCCATCAGTTTATGGTTCAGAAACACAACCATTTTGCTCTTCAGGACTAAATTAATTTGATGCACTATCACAGTGCATTCAAATTATCAAAGTCTCATTCTTGCCCTAAAATATGGTATTGAAGTGAGAATACTGATCTGCTTGCATTTCATGGATAGCTTGAAAATACTGAGCTACAAAACTGCAGATGAAATTACTCACTTTCTTCTTGTAGGTGATTATCTTTTTTCCCTTCCTACCATCTATTGGTGTTATTTCCCTGTAGGTTGATTGTTTTCCCTTTTGCTATCTAGTCAAAAGTTTCAATTTTTTATTCTCCATAGTGATCACTTAAACTGGGAGCACTGGGGCTTTCACAGCTGTAGAACTGCTTTAATATCATATACAGTTAGAGGAAGCTACAAAAGATTTGCATACAATGCGGACTCAAAGAAAAATGCAAATATATTTATTAGTGGATTTCAATGGCATCTCTTTTGGTAAATGAAGATCAGACTATCAAATGAACTTTGATTTCTTTTATTTTTTCAGAGTAGTACTCTCTCTGAAATATGACACATGCCAGTCGTACCAGCCTGTAACTCTGGCAACCTTCACAACAAAATTGTGGATTAAAGAGGAGCTAGACTATATATGCATGTGAGAACAATTGTGCCATAAAATTCTAATGTTTTTTCTAAAATCTTCCTGATTGTCTACTTTAAGTTTTCTATGCTCTGCAGAGGTATTCCCTCAGCACCTTGTGTGACTTGGGGTAACCTAGTGTAGCTAGGTTAGCAATAACAATGAGATATTTTAATATACACATGAAATATCATTTGATACTTCAGCTTGCCTCCAGTAGGATCTAAATGGTGAAATGTTTTTGCCCTATAACGACTTGCATGACTTCAATGCCCCTCATATTTTTGTGTCTAGTACTCAATATCTGCTACTGAAGAACAGCGCCTCATTGGAAAGAGAAGAACTCAGTATCTAAATAGAATTAGTGATTTTCAAAGCAGATAAACACCTGCTGAGGATCAGGAACTGCAGAGGTCTTCAGGCAACTTAATACCATTAATATACTCACTTATATGCAGTCAACAATAAGTGCTCTTGTGTCAATTGCTAGTGTGTCTGAGTGTGTGTCTCTGAAACTCTTGGTGGTTTTGGTTGGTTGGAATGTGTGCCCAAACCCAATTTTTTTTTTGTCAAAAGAAGTTAAAGTGGCTTATTTTTCATCAGTGCTGGCTTATATCTCTTCGCTGAGAAGTTTTACTTTGTTAACTGATACCAACTACTCAGGAGTAACTTGAGTGATAAAAAAACATGACAATAGAAAAAAATCTTTGAAGAGTGATTTAAGGAGTAATTTTATATGCATTACTAGACCTCGATGGATGACGCTTAGGGAAGAATTGTCTCATTTGTTTCTGCTTAGACATTTGCTGCAAAAGAAGGGAAAAATACTGTGAAGTACAAACTGATGATTGTAGGTCTTTCAAGGTCTGCATGAAAATCATGATGTGCAATTAGCACAAGAATGCTTTGCATGAGGCACAAAGATCAAATGCTATGTCTGAATTTTGTGTGGCAAAGACCAAGAAGTTGCACAGATGAAGAGAGATAACATGAGAAAGGAATCTTTTCTGTACCAGTACTTAAGTAGAAGTGCTTACAATCCTGCAAACTTTTTAAGAACAGGCAGTATCACGTTTTTAAGGCTGAAAAAGTGAATGGTGCTATTAGTTCATAGCTCAAAAGCTGAGTCATCAGCAGCTGGAAGATTTCAAGGGAAAGCAGTGGTGTCTGGCAAATATTTGGATTAGAAGGACCATTGGTGCCTTGATCCATGTGTACTTACTCCAAAAAAGGCTCCCAAGAGCTTCTTTTTGTATTTACAAAACTGCTGAAAATACTTCTATATCTATATCATACTGCTTAGGCAAAATAGAAAAATAGGAGTTTTACCAGTTTTATGAGTTATAATTTCCATATTTATAGTTTAAACTCAATAATTATGTATTTATATCATCACCAGTAATTATTTTTGTCTGCCTAACGTAGTAAAATATTCAAGATTGGCATGTTTAATATCTTTTTCTTCTGACTAATTAGCAAAGTGACAATATTCACTTATGTCACTTTTATGTACAGAAGTAGCATTATGGCAAAATGCTCATTTATCATTAATATGGTTAGTTGAGGAGGCTGTTTCTTCATTTTGTAATCCTTCCATATTACATATTACATCATATTAATAACATATTGCACTGCTACTCTTACAGCTACTTTTGGGCAGTCAGGAGACATCCCAGTTTGCAATCCATATACTGTTTGGTCCTTGGCACTCACTGGATGATTGCTTCTCTTCCTGGAACTAATTTGGAGGGCTAAAGGGATCAGGATTTTTGCCATCATTTGTTCTACTATATTAAAGGATAAATAAGTGAATAAAATCGGGCTCTGGTAGTTTTCAATTCAGACCCCTATGAAAGTGACATGTTCCTTGCTTCTGTCAAGCTTTGAAAGTTTTTCTTTATCTGCTGGAGTTCTTTAACTGCAACACACATCTAGGCCAATAGTAAGAGAGTTTTGGACTGTGGCCTGTAACAAAATTTGCTGAGTTTTTTCCACTTTGTTTTCTCTCACTTTCGTGTGTAGAAAATGCTACTGTGTATTTGTCATAAACTTTGGTAAAACTTTTTGACTGCCAGCGAGAAAAAAGATTTTTACTTTTGACTAAAGAGGAATTTCCTGGTGTTGTTTCTATGTCTTTTTTTTCTTTTTTTTCTTTTAAATTTTCTTTTAGAAATTCTAAGAGAGCTTAGCAGCCATCAGACTGAGGATGTATCCTGCTGGGGAGCTGTAGTTGCTTTTAAATTAAAATAGTTAAGGGGGTTTGTTTGTTTGTTTATTTGTTTGCTTTTTTCCCTGGTGGGTGACATTCATAGTTATATTCTGCTGTCTTTAGAAAAGCTTCAATTTGCCTTCAGTTTGGCTCTAATGCTTACAGCCAAGCTCTTTAGTATCTGAGAGGAACAGCCTCAAAATGTCTAAGAACACCTCTGTAGGATACCCTGTATCTCCTAATCTCCATTTTCCTCTATAGATGACCCTTCAGGAAGCTTCTTATATCTGTAATTAACTAAATAATGCTAAAGTGGAGTAAAAAAATTATCATACTTGTTTTGCCATGCCATACAGAAGGACAACACTCTTTTAGGGCCTAGAGCTATATTCCATGGAGACACATTAAATGACAAGGCATTGACGCATGAGGTTTCTCTGTTCGACAGAAAGCCAGGCTTGGTTCATGGTGGTGGTTGGTAGCAGTGAGATATGGACTCATGAAAATATACTACAATACTAATTGTTTATTACAGGCTTATCAGAAAGATTAAATAATATTGGCAATGAAATTCATACATTGGGTTGTATCTGTTTGGACAAAATGAATCAGTTTATACTTTTTGTTATCATACATGTTTGTTCTTGTCTGAACAACTGCTGCAAACCTCAGGCACAAGAGCTTAATTCTATACTGATAGAAAACAGGGATGGTAACCTAGTAACTTTTGTCTCATTCAGAAGCTTAAAAAGGAGGCTAAGTGGTTCTTTTATGGTGGTAGTGATTATAGTGTTTCAGCTTATTCTTTTAAAATCGCATTTAACTCATTTTTAAAGAATCAGAATTTATATAATGCAGTTTTCAAAATAACTAAATCAAGATCAGGACGGCTACACAAATTCCTTTCCTTTTTTGCCTGTTTCTCCCCACCCAATATGTAAATAGTATGTTAGACATGATAGCATTGTCATGAAAATCCAGTGTGTGCCTGTGTTCTATCTCATTGCAAATGCAATAGGAGACAATATTTATACAGTGATTGCTCTCCTTTCTATAGATCTCTAGATACACACAAGGAATATGGAATGATATTGTTGCTTTTTCCTCAGATATTGAATTCTCTTACCTGTGTAAGTATGTAAGTAGTTAATGGATTTCTTGAGTTGTTTTTGGTTTTGTTTTTTTTTTTTTTTTTCCAAGAGTTGGAGTCTTTAAAAAATCTCATTCAAGACAGCAGCATGACTTTAATGGATTTCAATAGCTACACAGTCTTTCATCAGTATTACATTTTGGAAGAAGTATCCAGCTTTTATTGCTAACAAAATTTTCAGTACAAAAATTTGAACTACAGTTTCTGGCTGTGTCTTGTCTATTAAAAATGTTCTGCCGAGTGGGGTGTCATACAGTATGGAAAAACTGTTCATTTAGAAAAAAATGCACCTTAACATACTTTACTGAGAAGCCAGTCATTTCTAGGAAAAGATTAAAATCTTCCAACAGTCACCCACACCTAACTATTTTGTTGTGTCATGTTGGAAGCACTTTTGGAGAGATGTGAAGTGAAATGAGAAGAGAAAATCCCTTTGGAATACTTGAGTTTAGGGGCTTTTTTTCCCCTTTGCCCATTGCTTGTTAGAGATCTAATTTTCTTCATAAAGATTAAATGCTTTTTTTCTTATTTGCATGACCAAATTAACGTCATCTAGGAATTAATTAATATTTCTAAATAGAAGGACTAAGCTGTTAAAGTATAGCAACTCCTCTGTGCTTTGGAGCTCATGCCTGTTTTATTGATGAGTGATGACATATGAGTAGAGATGATGCTGTACTTCCCAACAGATTGTTATGATTGAGGAATGCTGCTCCCCAGTTTAGTGGTCCCACTGAGATTAGCAGAGCAAATTAGCAGACCAAACCACCAGAGCATGCCCCTTGCTCATTGCCCCACTTTCCCTTCCCTATGCAAGGGGTTGGAGAGGAGAATTGGAGGCACAAAAGATAAAAAGGTCATGGATTGAGACAAGAACAATTTACTGGAACAGTAGCAGTGACAGTATTGAGGATGAAGGGTACAAGAAAGAAACAATTTACAGCAAAATCCCCCAACAGGCAACATCCCATGGCTCTGTCTGCCATGCTCACTTGTCCAGAAGGAACCCCTTGTCTCCACACCTGACAGTGGGCATGAAGTGGGATAGAATAATATCCAAGCTATGCACCCTGGCTACTGCAAAAATGAACCCAGTCCTGGCCAGAACCAGCACAATGATAAACCGAAGAATCACTTCATAAAGACAAGAAATTAACGGTTTTTAAAGACATTTTGACTACTCATTCATTATCTGTCTTATTCAGAAATGAGGAAAGGTTAATTCTCCACATCTTCCTGCCCTGATGTGTTAGTTACATTAGAAATTATACTTTTGTAGTGTGTAAAGCACCATAAGATTAATAGATGTTCATTACAGTATAATTCTAAAAGTGATTAGAGAACTCTAAGAAAACTTCATTGCATGGTCAAAATAATAAATCTAATTTATATGTGTGCTTATAAACGTGCTAGGAAAAGTCTCTGCTTGTAGGTAAATAACTTGCCTTTCTAGGCTTGAATGAATAATAGAAGCTGCTGTGACTGTGAATAAAATTAAACAAAGAAGTTCATTAACACATTGAAGATAGGGAGCACAAGTAATGCATCTAGGTCACAAAGGAGATAACTGTATGTGGAGAACAGTAAGAATGCTAAGACCAGTAGCCTGATTTTACTTGTGAGACAAGTAGTGTCATAAAAACTAGCAGAGCATTAAGTGCATAGACATGAGAAATATTGAGTTTAGAACAGTGTGAGGTATTTCATTTATGAAGGGAAGAAAACCTTAAAATTCTACTTGCTTTTTTCTCCTACTAGAGCAAGACTATGAAATCTTGATGAAACAATATTTTGGTAAAATAATCCAACACTGAACCATGGTAATGTGAATTACTACAAGACACACCTAGTGATGCAACAGTAGTTATAAAAGAAAGAGACTTAATTTTTTTCTTCTAGATATTATACAAAACTACTAAATTTTCCAGTAACTTTAGATTTTACTGATATTATCTATATTTTGCTTATTGGTTTGATGATAGCCCAGACAACAGTAAAGGAAAGTAGAGGATGCCTACTAGCCAGCCTTTGTATCCTTAAAAATAAAACAAAGAAATAAAAACATCACACCAAAACCACAAACAAATCTAAAACCCCCCTAAAAATTATAGTTTTGAGAGGTTTTTACTGGAAATTAGTATCTTCATTCTCCAATACAAATTAGACATACAACTTCACTGTAGGTTGAATGTCATTCTGGGCAGGAAAAATACTTTCGAATGAAGACCTACTCTAAAATTTTGAAGAAGTTAACCAGTAGCCTTACCATCCAGGTCCTGTAGAGCTCTGAGTCCAAAACAAGTTCTGGCAAATAGCTGGGAAACATGAATACTTTAACAGTTTTGGTAGAGGTTGAGCTTTTTAATATATTTTTAATGATTCCATCATTCTGGCTATGCATTTGTGAATTTACTAGTTCTTAGAAATCTGGGGAAATGGCAGTGATTAACACTTTTGTGTAATTGTAATTTCTGCTTGAGTCTAGGAAAAGAGAGCATACGGTCTCTTTTTGAGTGGTGCCTCTTTGAATATGTGAGGTTATTTTTAAGAACGAATTTTAAATATTAGTCATCAAGAGAACAGCACAAAAAGAAGGTTTTTTCTGTCAAAGGTGTTAAAGTTTGGGGTTTTTTGGTCATATTTGAGTTGCGTTCAGAAGGCATAATGCTGGTTAGTTTCATGGAAATTCTAAAATATAGAGATTTCATTTTGGGCTGTATATGTAGTGAAACTTCAGGTTTTACTTTCTGCTAATACATCAAATCTAATGGATGAAATGGAAATACAGCAATGACTTCCAAGTCATTAAGTAGAGAATACTAAATGTATTAAACAAGTCTATGCTATTCTGTCCTCATTTTCCAAGCAGATCACTCTTGAGTGGTGTCACCTTGACTGTTCCACAAGCATAGCTGCCATCAGGTGACAATGAACAACCAAAGATTTTTTTTTTTTCTTATTCTACACAGTGAGTGTGGTAAAGGAGGTTTGTGTGCATATACAAAACAGCTGGTGAGGTGAGTATCTCAGGTACTAACACAGATAAGCAAATTTAAATATGACTCATCTAGTGAAGGTGTAGGACCTCTGATTGTGCTGTATGAAGCAACAGGGCTGCTGAGATCAGAAATAGAAACAGTTAATTTCATACGTTTTGTAAAAATCTGAAATACAGAATATTTCATCCCACTTTCAAATTTCTATAAACTGCACAGGTGAAAGGATCTTTGTAAGGGATAGATATCAATAGTAATAGCAACACCAGCAACATAGGTATCACTCTGTGTCTGTATGTGAATTGTCTCTGAAACAGCAAGCTAATACATGACTATACTTCATTCAGTGGCAATATTTCCACTGACTTTAGTGGTCTCTGGATACAGCCTGCTGTATCTGCCTTAATCTCTGCGTTGAATTAATTTCCAATTTTTCTAATTATCTTAACTTTCTTCATTTCAGAAGGGCGGTTCACCTTGGACCTCATGAAGTAATGATTTTGTTATGGATCAAATTAGCATTTCTTGTCACATAGCTTGCTTGCTGAAAAAGGAAAAGATCTAGGATGAATAAGATCAAGTGTCCATCTAACCTACTTTATGGGCAGAAATCTCCTATCCTCAGGCACACTGTAGCTCTTACAATATTTCCAGACCTTAATTACTTCCCTTTGTAAGGGAATACTAAAGCAACATGGCTTTAGTATTTCTCAGTTTAAAATTCATGTGCCACATAGAATTTGATGTTGAAGTATTGAAAACCTTGCACAGCCTCTCTCACATGAAGTTCAGCTGGGCAGTCAGCAGATCCATATGGATCCCTATAAGGAACACTGATCATACTTCTTCATATAGAATAAGCTTAGTTTGTTGTGCCTTCAGAAAGCGTATTTGGGTGAAAAGGCAGAGGACTGTACATGAATAATAAGCCAGTTGTGCATGTCAGCAATTCATACAGAAAGTATTTGTGGTCACTTTCACAAGCAGCTTTTGCTCCAAGGGTCTCGTGGTTCCTCACATTGTGTGAGGCTTGTTCAACCCCATGGTCAGGGCTGGGTCACAGCACTGCTGACACCCCAGAAAAGCACATTTGTAGTCCTGTTGCTTTTATCTGAGGGAACTTGTCTTCTCCAGGTTATGTACAGTTAGGATCTGTCCCTGGTTGAAAGAAAGATCAGAAAATCCTGCTGCTTGCAAAATTTTAATCCATTAAAGACAGAATACAGAATTTTCTTTTTCTTTCAGCTCAGAATGTGCTATGTCTAACACAGGCAAATAATAACTGTATCATTAATCATTAATAGGCCAGTAGCAAAACACAGGATCAACTTAATCCTTTTGGACATTGAGTGCACACTGCCACTTTAAATAATGGCATAAAAGGCGTCATTACTGCCCAGTATGGATTTACCACAGTAAATGAGTTTGAGTTACTGTATATATTTTGCACTCCATACCCTGTTATCAATAATAGTCCTCATGCCTCACAAAGGGCAACATGAGCAGGAAAAGAATAATTGCCATTCTGCATGGAGGCAGTTTATTGATGAGGTGGACAGAAGTAATATTTTTAGCCTGCTGGGTGTCCATCTGTAAGCAGTTTCCTGAAGCTGCCACTTCTCCTTTCTCTGGAAACTGTTACAGCTTTTTCTGTCCAATGAAAATAATGAGATCCATCTATCAAACAGAGAACAAACAATAAACTCTATACCTTCCAATTAATTTGTTTTTCACCTCTGTTTACCAATGTGCATGCAGTTAACTATCCATCGTGTTATATGCATGTAAAGAGTACATTTCTCAAAGGGTTGAATCTATTAACCCTTTTGCTAGCAGAATATATCTTCATGCCCTCCAGCTAAACAGGAGACTTGAAAAAAAAATCAATCCTTTTGAAGTGCTAGAATGTAACAACATAGTGTGCTATAAAATCATACCATCCAATCTAAAGTCTGTATCCTCTGTTATGTTCATAGCTTATACTCCATAAAAAACCTTTTCATGGCAAAAAAGAAAAAGAAAAAAAAAAAGAAAGAAAAAAAGAGAGAATTTCAGTCAAAATACAAGTAATAAGTCATTTCAGGATATAATATGTTTGCATTAAACGTAGAGATTCCTCAAAAATGCATGGTTCTGGTTCTTGAAGCCAGAGTGGGCTTCTCACCACATTGTAGTAATTTACTTTTTCCTAGCTGTATTTCCCTCTCTTAGATGGCTTTCCACTGGTTTTGCACAGGGATTTTCAAAAACTGTGGGATTGGCTGTACCACATGACGACCAAGCTGTATACTCCTTTTGGCCCCCGATCTGGTAATTGTGTTGTTTTTGTTGATTTTTTAGTTTTAGATTTTCTTTCAGAACATTGCTGAGTTACGGAGCTTTGCTTTTGTGTCTACAAGGTTTCCATTTGTATCATTAGGAGGCGCTTGAATCTGTATTTTATTCATTTCCTTGAACAGGTTTGTGTGCTATTTCCATGTGTAAAACATGTGAGTTCAGCTTATCAGGACACAGATGGCACACCAAAAAAGCCTAAGAAGCCAACGAGACAGAAGCACTGGTTTGTCTACCACCACACAAGTGTACACACACACACAAAACAACTGAGGAAATCAGCTCCAAGGTGCCAATTTTTTCGCTCCTAAAACCCTCAAACAATGAAGATGACTCAAAACAGTACAGTCATCCTTCTGGGTCTATGTCTGAGGAAATTCTTAGTGTTAGAAAAGCTAGAAAAGGAGTCATGCTTCAGATCTTGGGAACCTGGCTGGCTGATTATCAATAGTTCTGTATGAATGGCTTAAGCACTGTATCATTGCCATTAGCCACTCTCAAATACAGTAAAACTCCTCTAGGGAAGAACTTGCTTGCTTTATGAAGAAGAGAGGAATCTGTTGTGAAGGAAAAGGTTAACAGGCTTCAGAACTCATGTGGAAAAAGAAAAATAAGATTAAAAAAATAAAGCAAAAAAGAAAATGTCTTTCTGTGTATTTCTGTCCAAATCAATTTCTAGCTGCCCTAATTTAAACAATTTGTAGATGACATTTTATGCAGATGAATCAATGTGTTCCCAATTATAGTTGTATATCTGACAATATCTGACACACAGTGAGCATCTTAAAATGTGGTTTTTGTCAAGAAGCTCTGAGCTCACCCACAAATATGTCATAGAGAGAAGTCTGTACTTTTTGAATAAGTGTGAATTAGAAAGGCAGATGTATAACCAGAGAAAACTTGTAGATTCATCTTTCTTAAAAATGGATGTGTTTAGCATTGGCTACTCTGTTCAGGATTGTTCTTTGTGCCATAAGCCATCATCACCATGATAATAATTCAGAAATGAGCCTAGGTTCACTAAGAGGCCGTGTGTCAAACTGGTCCTGGCCTCAGCTGTTGGATTTGGTTCATCTTTAAGGAAGGAAAGTCTGATTTGATGTTCTTTTTGCTTTTGTCTTGTTCTTTTAGCTCTTCTGTTTTTTTGTCTTGATATTGGGCAGCCACATATACTCAGCTAGTGTAAATTGGCACAGATCTCTTCAACGTAGTGCTTTCTTTATGATCTACATTTAAAAAGAATTATAACCAAGAAAAAAAATAAATTAAAAAAGAAGAAAAAAATCCCAAACCAGCAACCCACTACTGCACAGAATATCTATTGGTCATGAATATGCTATTGAACATTTGATTTATGGAAAGTTCTGTTGTACTTCTCTAATTTTTTTGGCTTTTTTTCCTCCAATCTCATTGAGGCTTTAACTTCTATCATTTACTAATGTGTTGGTCACTACTGTCACTCTGCCTTTGTCTCTGAGCAAGTTTATGTATGTAAAGCTGCTACAACGGTCCTGGACCCCAGTGTAGTTCATTCGGTCTGAATTTCAGCACAGCTCATTTAAAGCCCATCCATACAAAATCCTTTCAAGTAGGATCACTTATTTCAGTAGGGCTGGAATTGTTTGATGATGTTGATGTGTACATACCACTTCATTGCAATGTGTGTAATGTGTCACAGAGAATTTTAGCATTCATTCCTATTTTTTTTGTAATATCTCCCTGGGTAAAGGTTGCTAGTAACACAAAGTGCATGAATAGACTAACAAAAGGCTATTAAGCTCACTAAGACTGCCATGGAAAGGTGTGTTTTCAAGCAATATGTTTGGAGCATCCAAGTACTTGGGTCCCAGCATTTCAGTGTCACATAGGGGGATGTAATTTACTGAATTGGCTTGTATAAATTTTATATAATGTGCAAGTTCTCATAAAATGAAACCTAGAAAGTAAATTTTGATGAGACTCTTTTGCTTATATAAAAGACTATAGATGAATTAGGTAAATCTTATTGAAAATCTTGTTCAAAGGAAAATGATTTTGAGACCAAATTTGTCACATTTTATCCTTATTATTTTTATTTCCTTAGCTGAAGTAACTGAAAGAACTTTACTGAAGCCTACAGAAGATACATGAATTTATCCTTTCCTGGACTATGGTTTACCTTTTGTAGAGGCTTAGAATATGACCTGGTGAAATAAGAATTTCGCTAAAAGATATTTCTATAAGATCAATCTGCTTCATATGGTCAGCCTCTTTAAAGACAGCGTTTAACAATTCAAATGTATTACTATTTATAGTTCACTTCAGACCATGAACCATCAAGTAATGACTAGAATTTTTTTCTGGAGTTACTCTGAACTGAGTTTGGTTACCAAGATATTGAAATCTTTATGGCACTTGATGAAATTTTACTTATGATGTTTTATATCTACTCCTCAAGAGTCAGACTAAACTTGCATGCATCTACTGTTGAAATTAAAATTATGAGCACTGGATATATGTTGCCACAAAAAAAAAAAAAAAAAAAAATTTAGTGTGATTTGTTTGGGGTTTCTTTGTAATTCAAAAAAATTTAAAGAAATAGTGCTTAATAGGGCAGAAGTGCTTCATGGCTGCCTAGAGACAGTATGTAAAAGCAAAGTATTTGTGTAAGGGTTCTCTAAGGGGAGAAAGGCATTAATTTGAAGAAGCGATGCTTGTTTCTGCAAGATTATTATGGTAAAAGCTTTGCAGAGAATTTTAATATCTGTCACAGACTTTCTAAAAAAAGGCAAACTGTGATGGGCTGGAATAGCTTGGTGTGTGCAGGTACTGAAATATTATGCTGTGGGGTTTTGTTTGCTTTTTTTAACCTGAGTGCTTCAAATATTTTGTAATTGGAAACATAGCTGATAAACTTCAGCAAGTAAATGTGTGAAAGAAAGGTTTTCAAAAAGAATACAGACTTTTCAAAGTGTGCAGGAGGTAAGCTGCCTGGACACAGTCCTCTTATGGATGCTGCTTCATACACCCAGCAGTTCCCTCACCTCGTGTTTTAGGTATGAAATCACTTGCATCCGGAGGACTATTTGGATGCTTAATTTTATTAACATGCTTAAGTTGTTGGCTAGACTGGGATAAGTTTTAGGAACCAAGGCCAAAAAGGTGGGTTTTTTTAGGGAGAGAGTTCTCTCCACTTTGGGAGGCGGATGTCACCACATATTGATCACATTTTGACCACATTTTTCTTCAGAAGGAAGTAAAAACCTTCTGTGGATGCTACAACAAGAATTTCTGTAGGAAAAACAGATCAACCATTAAAAAATGGATGTATGGATGTACCTGCTGTTTTTATTTTAGTTCTATCCTTTTATAGTTTCAATTAGTTGTTCTGAAGGACACCTTAAAAATGTGTCATGAATGATCCTTAAGCAGTATCTATCCACTGTTGCATGATTAATGCACTTCTAAACTAGAAGATTAGAAATGGTATTCAATGTGTGATGAACTGTGAATTGTTAAGAGATAGAGTCTTTTAAAATTAAAAATGCAAAAAAGAGCATAATTTTGTTATGACTAATATCCAGGTATTTCAGGTAATATCATGGTATATTAAGAAAAAATAGAAGTACACCCATATTCAATGACTATTTCTTTCAAGTTTGTTTCTTGGAAATGGAATATATTAATCTGTTGGAGAAATGCTTTCATAGAAAAAGCAAGTTCTTCTATGAACATGGAAGCTGATTCTTATCTCTTTTTTAGTGATTTTAAAATACTTACCCAAGTGTGTTGACTGTCAAGGGACACTGGAGAGCCATGATCCACAGCATGTTGGCAGGAAATCGAGGAAATCTAGTGAAAAACACAATAGTTAGATAAAAGTTTTGTTATAGTGAAGAAAATACTTAAACATTTTGTAAAAGTCTGCAGATGTGTAGAAAATATGACTTTCAGGAGCTGGGAAAAAGTTCAGTCAACAGATAAGATGGTAACAAGACAGGCATTGCAAGGTGGAAGAAAATCTGTAAAGAGCCACATCTTTGTAGTCTTTTGTAGTGATTTGTGTTTCCATGTAGGTTAATACTAATTTATCTGGGAAACAAAATCCAAAGGAGAGAGTATTTGTAAAGAAAAAAAAAAAAAGTACTTTAAACCTAATACCAACCCTGATACTATGTATATGACTTAATAAACCAGGTCAGTAATGGAATTAGGAGCTGTTGCACACTGACATATGTCTACTTTTGGGTTTAGACATTAAATTGCTTTTCAATTCATATATTAAAAAAAAAAGCCATTAAGTGCAAGAGCTCACAGAAGGATATGTGAACATATATAAGTATAGGACCTGAAATTCACATTTTGGTGATACAACTTTGTGAGGTAGGTAAGTGCTAGCTTAACTTTATAGTAGATGTTAAAATGACATGATAGGACAAGTTTTGTAGCTGTAATTTCATCGTCTTTTAAGCAGTAGAGGTTTTCAAATCAGTCCAAGCTGCTACAGAATGGTTAGCTCATTCTAAGAAGAAGTCACAGAGGAAATGACAATGCTTAGCAGACAAGTGGAAGGTAAGAGGTCATAAATGCACAGACAAAAGAATATGGATTTTGTTAAGGACATAAGAAGCAGGAGGGCAAGGAGAAGGGCTGGTTAACAGCTTTGCAGTGTCCTTTCTGTAGTTCATCATTATATTTTGGAATAGCCAAGGCTGTATCTTACTCTTGATGATTCACCAGTATGTTAAAAATTGTTCACAAGGAATGAAGAAAATAAAGTGCTTTAAAAATCAGTCCCTAATGACAGTTTTCTGCCTTAAGTGGTCAGAAGGTGCTACAGGTTGCACATGTATTTGAATTTTTTTTAGACATTAACACTTAACCTCGGAATCAGGTTATTTTGAAGTTTACTTCTGTATTTCTGAAGGTGTTAGGAAAAAAAAAAAAAAAAAAAAAAAGAGCCAAAAATTATTTAAATAAGAAGAAAGTAAAATTCTTGAGTAGCAGAACCATGATGTATAAAAATTACCCTGTTCAGATTAATTTAAGGCAAGTATATTTATCCAAGGTACACTAAAAAGGAAAATATGGTATGAGTGTAACTGATACTTGCTGCAATAATTTCTGTCGAGGAGAGCAGAAACAAAACAATTCTGCACTTAAAGTTGAAAACACAAGTGCATAACTTCCGGTGAGGGAGATCAGGTCTAGTTTCCACAACTGTTGTCCACAGATGTTAAAATAAACAGAGCTTGGTTTACGTGCATAATATTTGTATTCTTGAAAGAACATAGAAGTCAATATTTTTCCTTTGGAGGTGTTAAACTTGGCTGCTTGGTTAACAAAAGTGAATACTCCTGCTATTCCCACCAGGGCTCAGGCTCCTGCTAGTCACCTCTTAAAGTAATTAGCTTCTCACATTTACAACTGAAACCTCATCTGGGATGAATTTATCCTTGCAATATCCCTGTTGAGATCTGGTGATCCAGACCTGAGTTTACCCCCAAAATCATTTTAAATGCTGTTGATCTGCAGGAGCCCTGAGAGACTCCCTTCCTGCATAGAGGAATCACACTGCTTTTCTTGCCTGTTAGGTTTTATGCATGAGAAATAGGGTGAATTTTACCCATAGGGTTTGCTTTTTTTAATTTTCAAAAAAGATGAAAACTTGTTACTGAGCATATTTTAAAGTCATACTTGTATCCTTTTACTAAGGTAGATTTTTCCTGTACAAAGCAAGGGGTAATAAAAATTTTATTTTGAAAGAATGAATGCTATAGATGTGAAACGATGCCAGTAATGTCAGTGTTGTGTTACAGGGTTTTGAAAAATGAAATAATATGCTCAAAGCAATTAACAAACATCAGATTTTTATTCTAGATGCTGAATGTGATTAGAAACTGTAAATGAACAATTCTTCATTCCAGCTGTTCTGGGAGCAGGTTTTTATGCACCATAGCCACACTAAGCATAACTTTACTGCTATTTATTTGCACAGCCCATCGAAACAGCATTTTGATTAATAGGCTTTACTTTGTTACAGAATCACAGTTATAAACTATGGATCTCTTTATTAATACAGAGAAGTCTAAATCTGTGATGTATGCTAAAAGCTGTAGTGATTCTGCTCACCAAAAAAAAGTCTTGGACAAAATTCCTATTAAGCCTCTATTTAGATAAAATGTTTCAAGGTGCATTTCGGTACTTAGTTTAGTGTGTAGTTTGCAGTGGTAATTGCAAGAGAAGCTAAAGTTTATTTTATTGCCTCCCAATTCTCCAGCATAGTGTGTTTTCATTCATTTGAAAATAGTTGTGTTTGGTTTTTTAGTTTTGTTTTTGTGGTTTTTTTTTTTTTTTTTTTTGGGTGTCTGTGTGTGTTTTCTTTTGTTTGGTTGGGTTTTTTGGGGTTTTTTTAATATCAGTTTGAAACCCTACTAAAAGAAAATCTTCTGCCTTCTTTTTTTCATGGTAAAGAGTCTCTGCTGACAGTAGACTGAAGAAACTGTTTCTAGTAGGAAATTGAGAAATGTAGCAGTCTTACAAAAAAACCAAAAAAAATCATGGACAAGCTCTTGGTATTGCCTGAGATGTTTCAGGTTTTAGTGCTAATCTACTGGGAACCCTTTTCTATTAATCACTAGTCACACCCAAATGATAAAGTCATGGTAGTTTAATCTACGTGGTAGGTTTTTTGTGGTGTTTTCTTTCCTGTTGATTATGTGATACTTAAACTAACAAAAACTATATTCCCATTTAAGGTAGTGCTATCAGTTTGGATATGGGAATTAAGAGTTTTACATGAATTTTTTCTCATACACTTTTTCTTCATATTACCTATATAAAAGAGCTTCTGTGTGAATGTGCTTCTAGGGCTTTGATCCTTTATGGGCTTGCTTGGAAGCAGCAACCTCTCACTTGATCATATATTATCCAAGTGACATTAGGTAATTTCCATATTAACTTTTCCATTTGCTTACAATAGTTTTATGATGACTGTTGTTTTGGTTTTCCCCTACTCTTTCTCTCCCTTCTTCCAACCCGTCTTTATGCACAAAGGTTGACTGAGAACCTGCCTCCTAACACAGTTTTGTTCATCCAGAAAGAAATCTAGGGCTTCCCTTGTGATGGAAGCTAAAGTTTTATGCCATTCATTAATTGTTTCTGGTCATTGATAGATGCAAGGAGTAGAGAATTGCAAATGTGTTGGGCTATCTGCATCCCTTTCTGCTTTGTACTAGGCCTGCATTCTTCATTGTTTCCTTTGTCATTTGTTGCATATGCAAACAGAAAAGATCTACCATTGAAATGAAAAAAAAAAAAAAAACTTATTTAGATGTGTAAAGTCATAGAGAAAGGCATAATTGACACTCATCAAGTCAATCATTGTGTCCCTGGAAAGCATCATATCTTCACCCATCTTACTTGCAAGATCTTGAAAGCCTCTGATGCTGGACATTATGTAACATTTCTGTGCAATTTGTTAGGATACTTCAGTGTGTTTGTCAGTAGGACATACACACATGTATCTGTCTATAAATCAATATGGTCATACATCCAGGCAACTTAAAACTCCTTCACAGATTTAAAGGACCCTTTGCTACTTATCTGCAGTGGATTGAGAGGGCAGTTAATCCTCCTGATTGATGCAGCCTTTTTACATGTTTAAATCTGTTGTTGTATCTCCAGTTGACATCTGATGAACTGGCCAGTGCCTCTCTTTCATGTAATCTTATCGCAAAGATGGAAAAACCAGAGCATATTAGGTTTCTAATTGTGAGGTTTGTTTGTGTTTTAATCGTTATTATCACAAAGCTGGGGGAGTGGTAAATCCCCCAAGGGGCTGTGCAGCCATCAGAAGGATCACAAAAGTTCAGAGAGATGAGTCAAGAATAACTGTTTGAAATTCAGGGAAGGCAAATGTAGGCTCCTGCATCTTTAGGATGCATAATCCTGAGCACCAGTACAGGCTGGAGGCTGATCTACTGGAAAACAGCTCTGCAGAGGAGGGCCTGGGGGTCTTGTGCCAACAAGTTGTCCATGAGCCAGCAGTGTGCCTGTGTAGCCAAGAAAGTATGCTGGGGTGCACTAAAAGAGTGTTCCCAGCAGGTCAAGAGACATGATCCTGCCTCTCTACTCAGCCCTGGAACAGGTTGCGCAGAGAGGTTGTGGAATTTCTGTCTCCACAACTGGAGCTAATCAGGAACTGCATGGACACAGTCCTGTGCAATGTGCTCTAGACTGACCCTGCCTGAGCAGGGAGGTTAGACCAGATGTCCCACTGTGACTCCTTCCAACCTGACCCATTCTGTGATTATTTTAGTACTGCTTCTCTAAATACAGTGCTATGTTATAATAATTTGGTTGTTATTAAAGCATTGACAAGCTGTTTGTAAAATTTGTAAAACTTTACTTCAGAAGTAACAATATACAGGTTAATCTCACTGATCAAAGATCTTGGGGTTTCTTTAAGACATTCTGCTTGACTTCATTATTGTAATTATATTTGCAAAAGTTAGAATTCTAGCAAGAGAATAATTATGTGCTTCTTGGCCTTTATTTATGCATACACGTATACATACAGTATGGTTCACATTGCTTCATTTTCATGTTGAATTGGATAGTTAAGTGAGTCTTAAAAGAGAGAAGCATAACCTATGTGCTCCTTTCTCCAAAAGTAATTTATATCATTAAATGCTGGCTGCTTGGTCCAGTGGTGTCTTGAGTGAGTGCAGCAGATGAGGCACCTGGCACTTTATGGACGTGGCGTTTCTGAGCTCATTTGCAGCACCTAGTTTCTTCATCATGCCCTTTCTCCTCCTGGGCTCCCCGGCTCCCCTGTGTCTGGGAGCCAACAGCACCAGAGTGAGGGGGTGTCAGTGGTGCTGGGGAACAATGTCTGGCAGGTGGAGGAACAGAGCACAGGCATATCACTGCTGTGTTTGTACACCTCAGCACCCACCTCTCCCTAGATGACAACCTTTCACTGTATGAAGAATTATTCTTTAGAGGCTTGCCTTTCTTATGCTAATCAACAGAGCTGATGTTATATTCTCCCCTTTTTGCTTTTATCATCATCCCCTTAGCTTATTTTCTTCTAGCATCAAATTCTCTCCAGCTTTAATTTTTCTCTCACACAGATAAATCGAAAGCTGCAATTATTTACAGAATGAGAGGAGGAGGGAGGAAGCACATTAATTTATAAATCATTTTAAATTTACTATTCATTAAAGGTTGAGTATGAAAAGCTCTGGCCTCCATCCGTTCAGCATGGCCAGAAAACAACAGACCTGCTTAGTCAAAAATAGTGCCAACTATTCCAATCTCTTACAACAGCCTTGTTCTGCAGGGACCTTCCAAAAGATGGGGTCTGCCTTTCCCTGACCCTGCACAGCTTGTGGCTTTGCTGCTGGAAAAAACAATAGCTCTTCTAGTTCTTATAGTGAGGCTTTTTTCTTTCTAGGGGACTGGGTTGTGACTGTCAGTGTGTTTTGCCAAGATCAGAGAATCCCCTCAATGTTGCTTTTGGAGTGGTAGTCTGGGGAGTGGTGGCCAGGATACAGACACTGGAATGTTTTTAATAGCATGTTAAGAGTGCCTGTGGGGTTGCTCAGTGGAACTGAGAGGTGGGGGGAGGAAATTAGCACATGTTCTTAGACTGTATACCATCAAATTATAGAAGACCAGATGAGTGATTTTCTGAGGCAAGCAATGTGTAATGTACATGTGTGGAAGTGAGAACATGGCTGTGCTTAAGTTATGAACCAAGGAGCACAGTGATAGGAATGGTTACTGAAAATATTTGTTAAGAGCAGGTGGAAGAAATACTTTAAAATTACAAGCAGGAAAATTTCATTGTGTTAGGTTTGTGTGGCAAAGTTTTAGTAGTGGGAGGGCTACAGGGTTGGATTCTGTGAGAAGCTGCCAGAAACTTCTCCAGTGATTGACAGAGACAATACCAACAAGCTCCAACATGAACTCACTGCTGGTCAAAGCTGAGCCTGTCAGCAACAGCTAGAGTTCTTCAGGGTCAGGGAAGAAGGAGGAGGAGGAGGTGCTCCAGGCACCGGAGCAGAGATTCCCCTGCAGCCCCTGGTGCAGACCATGGTGAGTCATCTGTTCCCTTCCCGCCCAGGAAGGTTCATGTTGAACAGAGATTCACCTGCAGCCCATGAAGGACCCCACACCAGATCAAGTGGATGCTGAAAGAAGGCAGTGACCCAGGAGAAGTCCGTGGGTCAGGATCTGTGGGCCCATGGTGAGAAGACTCCACGCGGGAGCAGGTTTGCTGGCAGGACTTGTGACCCCATGAGGAACCTACATGGAGCAGTCTGTGAAAAACTGCAGCCTGTGGAAATGAATCACACTGAACAATTGGTGGAGGACTGTCTCATCTATTAAGGACCCTGTGCTGGCATGAGAGAACCATGTGAGGAGTCCTCCTGCTGAGGAGGAAGGAGAGCCAGAGACATGTGACAAACTGACTGTAAGCCCCATTCCCACCCCCCTGCATGGCTGGTAGGGAGGAGGTATTCCATCAGCAGTGAGGCTGAGCCTAGGAAGAAGGAAGAGGTGGACGCAAGGTGTTTCATGATATAGTTTGTATTTCTCATTTCTCTACTCAGGTTTGATTGGTAATAAATGTCCCCAAGCTGAGTCTGTTCTGCCCGTGGTGGTAACTGCTGAGTGGTCTTTCTCTGTTCTTGTCTTGTCCTATGAACCTTTATTATACCTTGTCCAACTGTGGAGGGCAGTGATAAGCAGCTTTGGCATTCACCTGGCATCCAGCTGGGATCAACCCACCACAGTCCTGTAACATATGGAATAAAATTACAAATATATAGCTTGCATGTGTAAGAAGCATAGGTGGATTGAAGTGAGCAGCTGTTTTCCACCTGGGTTTCACACAAACCCCAGAAGACATTAAGAAAGATACAGCAGAAATAATCATCAGCCTTGGCATGTGCAGTATGCTTATATCTAGGTAGTTGTGTGGGCTTCTGCAAAAGATTGAAGACTTGCATGCCACTTTCAGAGAAAATTCCAGGAATGAGTGCCCTTTTGGCAGCTTTCTTAGACTGGTTCCTGGTTCTGGCAGCAGCTGGGTGGTGGAGGCAGGGAGATATCTGCCAGCTCTGCACCCCTGTGTGAACACGTGTTGTGTAGTCAAATTGCAACCTTGAAACATGAAAATGCCTGACAACAGCTCTGGTGTTACTCATGCTGGTGATCACTGTGACAATCTGGTTCCTTCTTCCCACCTTTAGGTCTATGTCAAAATGAGTTTTAATTTTTGTATTTGCTTTGTGGTAGTCTCTTCAATGGCAGTACGCCAGAATTCAGGCTACCAATGCCTATCCAGTTTTCTAAGCCTTATCCTAAGTGATTTTTTTTCCTGTCCCAGCTTTTCATGTGGGTGATGGTGAGGGATGGCCAGGGCTATGCTCTGTAACAGTTAAAGCAAAATTTTTAATTACTTGGATTTGCAACATTTCATCCCTAAAGAAGCTTAGAAATCAATACAGGGACAGGTGCAGTCTTCCAAATTCAGCTGTGTTCACTGCAGACAATACTCCCCAACTGCTGGTTGATGTTGAGTGCCTGACTTTTACACCCTTGGAGCTCTACAGTTTAAAATTAGCTGATCTGGTTCATTTGTGTCTGCTGATAGAGTAGATGAGGCATACTGGTGAGATTTCTCCCTGCAGAGTTGTGAGCAGTGTAAAGGACCTCTAGAAATGAGATAAACATGCAAGAACACCTTCTCCCTCTTTAAGCCCTTGTGGTCTCCCACTCAGATGTGGCTCTTGGTAAGCAGGGGATTCTTGTTGTGTAACTGAGGGATGCTACACTTTTGTGTCATGTGGTTCTGAAACTGGTCCTTTTTCTACTGCCTAGAAAGTGTACAGAAACCTTTGGGAAAAGCAGTGTAAAAGGGGGATCATCTTGATGCTGAGTCTTACTGGTACTTCTCTCACTGAATCAGTTCTATGAAAATTAATTTCCATGGTATATTCATTGTAGGAGCCTACTTTGCAGCTGTACTTAAATAACTATTCTCCTCTCTTCCCATCAATAATAAAATATGTTAAAGATGCTCTGGAAAATGGAGCAGTAGATTCTGTGGGAGTTTCAAGCCTAGATATCTAGTGCAGGAAGAGAGTTTTACAGCTCAAACAGTGCACCACACTTTTCTAGATGGGTCCCTGTAGTGTCATAATAGGAAAAGAATGACCTACAGTGGACAGCAGGGGTTTTCCGTGAGGTTTGAGTACTGCAACCTGTAACTAGTGATATTTTTAGAATGCTGTTGACCTCTGTGAGAACATTTGCACATTTTAAGTAAAGAATACTCTTAAATATCTTGAAAGAGAAAAAGGGTAGTATGCTCAGCATGTAGTAATTTTAAATCTTGTATCAGTACTAGTATTATACAAATCTTTTTGTTTAGTTTGAGTATTCTGAGTTCCAGACTATTTCTTTGAGGATATGAATGGGAAGTAGTGTTCAACCTATATTTTGGGAATTGTGGATTTGTTTTAATAATGTGAGTGCTGGGGTGCCAAAGAATTTTCTTAGAAATAAGTCAGCAAACTGATGGGGGAAGTCAAAGTATTTTCTTAATAAAGTGATATTTTATGGTGCAAACATTTTGTTCAAAACCAGCTAATTCTCAGCAGATAAGATTAGAATTTCTATAGAAAAATGTGCATTAGAGGGTGTATTAAACTGTAGTTTTGCAGCATCTTATTATATAACTAATGCTAATGCTGGTCATCTTATAAATGTTAGAGAATTGGTGCAGAAGTATTATTATTACTATTTTCTTTCTTTTAGATGGCAATCTAAATAGAACAAATTATTAGCCATAGTATCCATTAGAGACTGTGAATGTGAGGGAGGCTACTATTTTCATGTACTGAATGGGCTTAAAAAGTTACTATATTAGTTGTCATTTTAGCTAGTTCACCTAGACCTGGAAGTTAATTATGCCAACACACAACTGATCTTATAAGTATGCAGTGATGCTTCCTGGCAGGAACCTCAGCACCAAAAGCTGGAACATTCTTTTTCATTGTAAAGAGAAATACTTCCTATGGTTTTATATAAAATTTGAAAACCTGATAAAATGACAATTGTGAATATATTGTGTTTTATAAGTCATTTTACTGGAAACATCAGTTGTACTGAAGTGTATTGACAGAAATTACTAATTGTCTGTGCTGATAGAAAGCAAATTATAAAATCTTAAATGTCATGAAATTCAAAGCAGAAATCTAAGTGACAGCCAACAGCAGAAACTTAAGTTCTAAAACTTAATAAGGTAAAATTATTATTATGAAATATAAATTCTGAAAAAAAAATATGGAGAAACAAATACAGAGAATGTGTTATATAAGAGTTGCCCATTAATGCCAGTTTTTTATCAGTTCTACATTCAGTTTCCACAAACTAAACATAGATAAGTGCAAATAGTAAATTTTCAGCATCCAAAAGTATCCAAGTTTTAAAAGAAATTATTAGAATGCAACTACATTTTTAAAAGTGATATTTCAATCATGTTCTCTAAAGGTTTTTTTAAATCAGGACTTTTTAACTTAATATTTTGCTTATATAAGCAAAACCAACAAATCTCTTCCAGAGCGTATGTCTAGCCATTAAAACTGATCTAATATAACAATTTAAAACTGCTTAAGAGGCAGGCAAAGCTTCTCTTCCCCACTGCCTCAATCTTACATCTTGTAGTGTTCCCCATTCCTTGCTCTGGAACTTATCATTGGCTTTACTGGATGCAATTCAGCTCATTAACTTTTTTTCAGTTTTTCTGTTCAATATTGTTACTAGATGAGCTTTAAAGTTTTGTTTCAGGGCAAACCATTCTGTGATCCTAGGAAATTCTGAATTTTAAGAAGCTGTATTTTAGGGGGTTGTCCTAACTTCTTCCCTCTACCTTTATCCTTCTACCCTTTCTTTACTACTTCTGTATAGGTGCCAAACTGTAAGTGCTGCTCCTTGGTCTTCTGAAGCATCTCTGAATTTGAGGCATCAACCTATATTCCTTCTGTAGTCTTCCTTGACCTGTCATGGCTGTTCTGTCCCTTGAGGTGCTGTGTTTTATTCTGATGAGCTTAAATAGCATTTGGAAGAGCATCTCTGAGTTTTGAGACTCTTTCCTGAGGAACATAAGCTCCCTTTTCATGGAAGGGTTTCATGAGACACTGGTCTGGCGCTAGTTTACACATTGCTCAGCTGACTGAGTGATTAGCTGCTAACAGAAGAACGAAATTTCTCTTCCCACTCCTGTCAGATCTGTCCTACCCAGTGGGCTGTGCAGGTCCCAAAAATAAAGTAGAATAAATTCACCCAAGGAAATGTGTCAAATTTTGCGGGTAGATGGATATGTAGAATTCAAGCACTTTATTAAAAAATAATAGATAAAACAAGTGTCAGTAAATAACAACATTTGTTGAGGTATAAGGGTATAAAGAGTAGAGTGAAAACCAGGCAAGGTAGGCTTCCATGATACAAAGCCATTAGCTCAACTTCAGGGGACAGT
Source organism: Sylvia atricapilla (assembly GCF_009819655.1). Classification (NCBI taxonomy): domain Eukaryota; kingdom Metazoa; phylum Chordata; class Aves; order Passeriformes; family Sylviidae; genus Sylvia; species Sylvia atricapilla. The sequence goes on from NC_089142.1 coordinate 51,575,770, forward strand.
AGAGCTGAAGAGAATGTCCATGCTCTTGCATATCCAAAGCAGCATTTTGCAAGGTTGAGTGCTCACTATAACAGGAGGTGAAGAGATCCAAGAAACAGCAAAAAGAAAGAAAATCCTGCAAATGAAATCTTTCCTTTATGTTTACCACTCTGACACATTTGTAATAATATTTTTTTTAATGTTTGCAGATACTCACTCTCCAGTCTTATTCATGTTTCATGTGCCCTGTCTGTTCAATGCTCTCTCTGAGTAGAACTTGCACTTGAAGTAGGAAAGTGACATTCCCTTTGGTTATTATCTTATCTGAATATCTCACTAGATATGGGGACTTATTTTAGTAAAAGTATGAGGAAACAGCTGGGAGTATTTGTGTGCTCGTTTTCCATTCCTCTCAACTCTCTCTTTTCCATCTTTTTAAAACATTTATTATGATCATCTACTGCTTTAAGCTCATCCACATAACCGAGATTTATATGGATTGTGCTCTTCCACTGTTAGTATTTTTCTTACTTGAAAGTGTGACTGTTCTGGTGAATCATATCCATTGTTCTATCTTGGGAGACTATGGAGCACAAGATATTTGGAAATTCAGGGAATAAATACTGCCAGCAGAGGCCCTTGAAATTGAGGTAACATTCAGAAATAAAAATAGAGTTAGCAATTTTATTTTAAATACATACATTTCTGTGTGCATGTATGTGTGTGTTTACACGTCTACACAGCTTTTTAAAAGTTATAGACATGAGCACCATACATGTAGACACAAGGCTGATAATTTGTAACAAACTTTAATGATCTGACACTATCAGCAGCTCTGAATATAACCTCCAAATCACACGGGCTTCCTTTCTGACCTTTCTCTTCAAGTAAAACAAAGAAAACCATGTTTAGAATAGAGGGCTAGTGTTTCCAAAGGAGCTTTGGATGAGCAGTACCTCTGAAATTTAGAGACTGGAATAACTTATGCTTTTCTAATGATACATTTGAATTAGTTTAGTTTAGGTATTTGAATTTGAATATTTGTCTTAGTCGTCCTTTATCTCTCCAAGATATATGCTAACAATTTTTCAATTAAAAAGAAAGACTCTTGGGCTGAGTTGCTAAATTTCAGCATAAATTTTTATTTTGAAATTTTAAGGCCCCAAAAATAGCAAGGGAAAAGATTATAGCTATCTGACACTACCTTATCTGTATAGCTGAGAACAATCACTGCAATAAAAGAAGATAGCAGTGCCTCCCATTGATTGTTGTTTGATGAATGTAAAGCAATTTACTGGAATGCAATTAGCATTTGCAATCGCATTACCGTGAGGATTTTTTTATGCTGGCTCTGAATTGAAAAATCTATACATTTTCTGTCCATGAGTCTCTTCTTAGGAAGCTTTCTTTCATTTGTAAGGCTGTGCATTGCTGTGGAATTAGTTTTTCAGAGTTTTTATAAGAAGAAATGTGTCTCTTGGAAAAAAAAAAAAAAGCAAACTTTGAAATAGGAATATCTTAGTAACCTTAAAATAATTTTATAAATGTCTAAATTAAGAAGCTTGAAGTACCAAGATTAAATAAGTGAAGCAATGTCTTGAAACAATAAGACCTGTGTATGATGGCAGAGTAACAATAGTACTAAAAGTAACAATACTACCTTTCGGAAAACATTCAGATTACCAATAAGAAATGTGAATGCATGCAAGTCCTCAGTTAAACACACTGTTCTACCTGCACTTTAAATGGGTGTAAATTTAGTTATTTTTACATCACACAAAGTATAGAGAGATTTTAGGAAAAAAACCCACATGGATGTGTTGATCCCAGTTTGGATTTTCTGTAGACATGTAGGTGAATGATTTTCAGTGCTACAGGAGAAATCAATCCCAGCTGATATGGAGAGGGTATCAATGAAAAATGTGTGTGTGCTGAAAGGGGTAGTCAACATCTTCCTGATGTTGGCAAATACATACAATAGCAAATACGGCCTCTGGTTTCATGGTTTCTGTATATTATGGACCAAGGGCTGCTATCCTACCTCAAAGACAAACACAGGGAATTATTTCGATAGAGATCTATCTGGGAATGTCTGTTGCTTTAAAAACACACTTATTTTTAACACTATCAGCTAAAGTATTCTTACTGTAATTATATATAGTGCACCTTAACCGCTTTAGAAGCTTCTTTCTTATGTGTTTGATCTTAGAGGTCTTAAAAAGTTCCATTGTCTCTTGCATCTTGTATACTTTATTTCTGTGAGGTCTAGAAAGAATTGCTACTGAATTCCTGGAGACTATATTAGCTTTACCAGTGGGACATTATCTTCTGAGCTTTCTAAGGATATTTATTTATTTTTTAAATGAAAACCTTGAAAGAAAGTAGAAACTGCTTTTTTTCCTGTTCCAGTTATGTCTTTATACATATAATAAAATGCTAGACCCTGTCAGCTCTTTTTTTCCACTGAAAACTTCCTTCAATTTTAATGGGTACAATGGCATTTTTAACTGAGGTTGGCATTAATATTTTAGTGGAGTTGGAACTGTCTGTGTGCCCTGTCGCTACTTTGCTTAAGAAAAAAAGTTGTTATCCCCATTTATCCACATTCACTGCTGTGATCAGGTTGTGCACTGGCATGTCTGCCATTTTAAGGAGAGGCTGGGAGTTTTGGGATGCATCTTGTGCTGGTAATAAGCAAAGCACTGCATTTCCATCCTTTACTGGGGTGGCAATACAGTGCCCGCTTCCTTTAGATTTTACTCTGCTGCACTTTCATTTAGCATCAGTAATCAGTTGAGTATTTCAAATTCTCACATTTTGTCCTTGAGCAAAAAGACTACATACTTTTGACATACTGACACAGCCTGAAGTTTTCTGTTATTTTTATGAAGACCTAAATTAACCAGTATGATTTGGAAGATGTAAGGAATGAGGTAAAATTTTGGCTGTATGAACAGAAGTCTTATCATTTTCTAAAAATAATAAAAGAATAGATTTTCTGTTTCTCTGGCTGTAGTACCAAAGACTTGATATTGCTGAGTTTCAAGGCCGGATAAGTTCTTAAGATAATTATTACAGCTTTCCTGAGGAGGGAGATTTGTATTCTTTATATATTAACTTCTAAAGTTAACCTCTTTATGCCTCTCCTCCTCTGTGTTGCAGTTTTCTTCAGATTGCATTGCTGTATCCTTGGTTGCCTATCCAAAGAGTGCTAAGGCTAAAAGCAGTGGCTTTGTCCAACATGGGACAAAATGTTGTTCTTAACTGGGTTTTTTGTGTTTTTAGGGCTGATCTGGCACTTTTGAATATATTCATCTAAATTCTGTCAATATTCATCTGCCATTCTTCTGTAACACAAGTATTTCCTGGGCTTTAGGAGAGTTCAGTGTTTGAGCAAAAAATTGCTGGGACTGCAGTGTGTGTAATACTGGCAATTTAGTGCTGGGTGGTATCTACCCAGTTTCCAGATTAGGGAAGATGCTCTGCCTCTGTTTTTTTCTATTCTATAAGCAGTGACATTGTGGCAAGAGTGTTCCAGGCAGATGCTGAAGTTCTGCTCCTGTGGGATCAATGCCTCCTGGCTCCTGTTAACTGACTTTACAGGAATCAGAGCACTGCAGGAGATAGGAGCCACTGTTTGTTGTGATATTGATTATTTGATTGCTGTTGTCTTGTCTCTGTGGAGGCAACAGTTTGTGTTCCATGAAAGGATGGGACTTGTGGCTTCACACAGAGTCTTCTCCCTGGGGCACAGGCTGGCCTGTGGCACTGACATTTTGGGAGCCTCTAGCTGTCTTGAAGGAAGTCTGTTATCAGTGGAAGCCCAGAGCCATTGTATCACACGGAGGCAAGAGTGTAAAGATCATATGGGAGGGAATTGACAGGTAAGCAGGAAGCAGGAGATCATTCATAGTAGAATTTAAATGACTCTAGGAGCTTATAAAATGCCTTCCCACTTCCATGTGAGGCAGGCATCCTGACTTACGAGGCCTAGTGCCACTTTCCTTTCACCCACCCCGTGCTCTTGAATCATTGTGTACTAGGATCATTTTGACTTCTTTGGGTTTTAATCCTTTTAAGGATGTTCACTAGGGGTTTTAGGGTGACAGCTTGTGGTGCCCTTGTAAGAAAGAAAGTCTGTGCTGAGACAAGGCGAGCTCTGTGCAATGTTTTCATTTCATTATGACACTGGTTTTAAAATCATTGGAAGTTACTCAAAAGAAAGAATGCATTTTGAAGGTTTTACCCCTCTCTACTAACTACTGTATCCTGCTCAAGCCAGGGAAGGCTATTATGCATGCAGTTACCAGATCAGAGGTATCTCATGTGGAAGCAGGAGGATTTTCATTCGAGCTAAGTGATAAGTCCTCAAAACAGTGAGTTTGGGTGTTTTAGGAAAAGATTGTAGATGGAAAAGTTGCATATTTGTATATCAAATATACAAGCAAGACATTTAAAATATAGTTGGAAAAGTATGAATTGCTTACCTTTCTGAGGTTGAAAGACCAAGTTGTTTGTGTTTTCACCAGTGCTAATGGTAGTAGACAGGAGGGATATTCATAATAGGTTATAGCTCCTTAGAAATGGTAAACTGAAAACATTTAAACATGCTTTTAAAGCAGATTCTAAAACAAAGGAGGCAGCCCAGCCCATCTAAAAGCATCTTATTTTCTCTGTGGAAACTGGAATTCATTTATAAAAATAAATAAACAAATTGCTGCACAGATTGGCGTTACCCATCAGGAAGACAGAACAAACATTAGAGTTCAATGTGTTGAATTCAAAGTGCCATTTGAAAAAGAAACATTGAGGAAGAGATCATGGAAGCTTCAGTCACACAATTTTGACCATAATTGAGTTTTGGGAGCAACTTGGAAGGAAAACCTGAGCTCCATCTGTGAAAAGTGATGTGTGTCTTGAGGTCTCATTTGTCTTTTTTCCTAATAATGAAATTTACAGCTGTCAAGAACAGAACAACTGGTAAAAGAACCACCTCAGGATTAATTAAAAGTATTGAATGAATGAGAACAATAAGTGCAATTTGTTTCAGAAGTACATTCACACCTTGTTTGTGTTCCCTCTCTTTCCCTAAACTAGGTTTTATTTAATGCTATTGGAATTTAAAAATACTGTATTAATTCACAGATGAAGCATAATTTTAGAAACTTGGTGTTAATACATTTGAAAGTTACAAGGCAGAATAAGAACAGGAGATGGAGAACAAAGTGGAGCAGGAAAGTTATATCCTTTAAAACCACTATGGGCTAAAGTCACATCAGGAAGTGAAGCAGCACGAATTTTTCTCAAGGGGAAAAGTGTCTCAAAGTGTAATTTCTTTTATGAATGAGGTGAATGAAATAATGGCCACATTTGAAGAAACTAGGACAGAAATGCACAAATCAATATATTCAAATTAGTTTTCCAAACATGTGAGCACAAATCTGGAAACTGGACTTTTTAGGGAGATGCTGATGAAACCTGTTCAGAGTTGGGGAAAAGAGACCAGGCGTGCTGTTACTGTGGAAAGAGGACATTGAAAGAACTGTCTAAAGGGGAATGCCAATGCCTCAGAATCTGAATCATGTTGAGTGCCTTGCAAAGAAAATTATTAGGCAGAGGGAAAAAAATCTGACATTTAGCTTACAAGAAATAGTATGAGTTTGGCTGTTGAATAAAAAGTAAATTATAGATAGGCAAGAGCTCAAATGATTGATAAAACGGTAATTTCCTGTTGATTTTTTGAGAATTTTCATCTTTCATTCAGAAACAATGACTGTGTGACCATTTCTCTGGTACACTGTACACAGGAAAGGAGGTTAGATAGAGGTTAGATATTCAAAGCTGCCTTAAGGACACAGAAGTTAGGAGAGGCTCTCTGGGAAGACTGATCTTCCTAATGTATTTGTGTTCCCCAAATTCACATCTCCAGTGGATCATTTTATATTCCATCTAAATAGCCTGCTGCAGTGCAAACAAGAGGAAAACCAGCTCCTTGATACTAGTAATACTGGTAATTTTTACAGTGTTTCTCTACTGTGCTTTATCTTCTGTGCTTCCTATTTGCTGCCTTTGGAAAGACAAACAAAGAATATCTGACTATTTGTCAGAGCATGAACTGCAGCTAAAAAGTATTAACAGCTTGCTTTAGGAAGCCTAAATTTCTGCATGTAAGTTACATTGACAAATATCACTCCTAACCCCATAATTCTTCACCATTTACAGCCATAATAACATGCTAACCTATGCTTTCACTTATGCAAGGCTGAGTTATGGCATCCTAGTGTGTAGAAGAATTGCTTTGTCTGCAGTTTTGATAGTATATTTGGTTTGCATAGCCAGGCTTTGGTAGCCAGGGGGCTACAAGAGTGGCTTCTGTTAGAATCTCCTAGGAGCTTCTCCTCTGTCCAACAGAGCTGGTGCCAGCTGGTTCCAAGGTGGGTCTGTCAGTGCTAAGCCAAACATCAGTGGTGGCTGTGCCTCAGGGAAAGCACAGTACAGAAGAGAAGAAAGTTATTGTGTGGCAGCATGGGCAGTTGGAGAGAGGACTGACAATACGTGGGAGGAACAACCCCCCAGATCCTTCAGTCAGTGAAAAGGAGAGAAGGAAGTGCTCCAGGCACCGGAGCAGAGATTCCCCTGCAGCCCCTGGTGCAGACCATGGTGAGGTGCCCCTGCAGCCCAGGGAGGTCCATGGGGGAGCAGAGATCCACCCACAGCCCATGCAGGACCCCATGCCAGGGCAGGTGGGTGCCCACAGGAGGCTGTGACCCCTTGGGAAGCCTGTGCTGGAACAGGCTCCTGGCAGGATCTGTGCACCCATGGAGAGAGGAGCCCGCAGCAGAGCAGGTTTGCTGGCAGGACTTGTGGCCCTGAGGGGCACCCGCTGGGGCAGGCTGTTCCTGGAGGGCTGTCCCCTGTGGAAAGGACCCAAACTGGAGCAGCTTGTGAATGGATGCAGCCTGTAGGAAGGACTCACGTTTAAGAAGTTGGTGGGGGACTGTCTCCTGTGGGAGGAATACCATGCAGGAGCAGGGAAAGAGTCTGAAGTGTCCTCCCTCTGTGGAGGAAGGAGCAGCAAAGACAATGCGTGATGAACTGACCACAACCCCCATTACCTAAAAGAGAAGGATGCACACCTGAATTGTCATCTCCTGACAATGGAACAGCTCGTGGAACAGGTGGAAATCTCTTAAGGAATGTTAATGTAAACAGCAATGTGAGAACAATAGGGCACAGACAGGAAGCGGAGGCAGTGGCATAGGAGAATACTGCAACTGCATTTAGTCTTTGCACACTAGGTGTCTGTAGAGGACACGGGAGGAGACTCAAGGTGTGCTCCAAGAAACTGAGGAATATTTTTAGGAAATGAGTTGCACTGAGACTTTCTTGAATTTTTTTTTTTTTTTTAATATAAACCAAATGAAATTACTATTAGCCACTCCTCTGAAAAAAGCAGCGTGTTTGCTAGATTTTTCTGATTAATCATCTGTAAGCATGGAAAGATGCACTAGTAGAAAAGTAGAAACGTATGAAGGCTCTTTGAAGAGATATAGTTTCAGAGGGTTTAGGATTGAGTGTCATTAAGAATAAAGGATGACTGAGATTGTCTTTGACACAGTACTGGTTTTTCATGGTTTCTACAGTAAATGTTCCCAATAAAAAAAAAATAACAGACCAATACAATCAGTTTGTTGTATTTGAACTTGAAAATATTATTAATTCTCAATTTGCATTGGGTTTGGGTTTTTGTTTGTTTTCGCTAGGGATTTTTTATATCTCAAAAGCTTTTCACAGCCTCAAAGGTTTTAGGGATTACTTTTGTTTACTGTAAGGGTTACTGCTTTAATTCTAGTTGGAGCTGTATTTCATATCCTAATGACTGAAAAGACACGTGCCTTGTTGTTCCTGGTCTGAGTAACATGAATCATGTGAATATCATATGAATTTCAGTACTATGAAAATATCCATTTCATTATCCAATATATAAAAAGATTGATCACTATCCAGCAAAGAAATGCAAAACATGCTTTAAAGTCCAGGTTTCTACATAGCTTAAATTTTTAAAATAATTTTAACTTGATTACAGACTAAAAAATTTGGTTCCTTTGGGGTTTTATACTTCATTAAACATAATCTACTTCTACAAGAGTATAAGATCACACCACTTAAATTGTGTTTGGGTTTTGGTTTTCTTTGGGTTTTTTTCTGTAATATTAAAATTGTGTTCGGGCGTTTTGTGGTTGTTTTGAAGATAGTTTTTGTTTTTTTATTTTGTTTCCTGATTGGGTTTTTGCTGTTGTTTTGTTGTTTTGCGTTTTTTTGTTTCGGTAATATTAAAAAAATCTTTTTCTGTTCCCAGGAGAAAGAATGTGTGGGCTTTAAAAGAAAATGTTTAACATGTAGAAACTTTCTTGCATGCAGAAGGTGCTATGAAGCTGTTTAGTGATTTGAAATGCTAAAATATCATGGGAATGAGTGAATGAATAAGCAGTTGATTTTATCAGGCAGGTAGGAGACAAAAATCGTGCAGATGTGGTTAATCGTTCGAAATGTATCCATATCCTCAAGCATCTACTGTCTTGTTATTGCTTCTGCTTGTGAATTTGCACTCTATTGGATATCTACATATTTTACTGTACATTCCTTCTTCTGTAAGAGTAGTAGGAGAAGCGTTCAGTCTGTCAGTATACAGGAAACAGCCGTTAAGAACTCCAGTGTTACTCTCTTCCTTTTGGAAAAAGAGTAGGAAGTGATCAGATTTTTCAGCAAGCTGCTTTGTATTAGACATCAGATTCGGGAGTTCCCAGGGGTGCTGTTAGATGTACTGTGATAATGGCTGCTGTAGCACTGGAGACAGCAGTTGGTGAAGCTGCAGCGTGTGTGCGGTAATGTGAGTGTTCCTCTTTCTGCACATTCATACCCATGCATGAGCATTTTTCAAATCTCTGTTTGTCCTTTGATCATATCGCTGTCACGGATAGTTTGTGAACCACACAAGATCATTTGTAGGAGCTGGAAAGGCTTAGTTTAGAAAACAGAAAAGAAAAAGGACACACCATCACCTGTGCCACTCTCACCCCCTCCCCCCCAAAAAAATCAAAACCAAAAATGAAAACCAAAACAAAACCACCATGAAACAAGTAAACATTTAGCTAATGAAGTAAGGAAAGATGTTTGCATGAATAAGTCATTGCTCTATCTATTTGTTAAACTGATTGACAGAGGAAATGAAAGTGATGTTATAGAGTTGCAGCATTCCTCCTGCCTCTGATGTCTTACAGTACTCTGCCTTGCGTTATCGTGATGGATTGTAATGTTTTTGCAAACTCTGTAACTCTTTGCACAGTTGCCTGGACTTAAACTGGCTGTTGTCTGGACTTAAAAAAATTAGGATACAGAAAATGATAAACAACTCTGTAGCCCCACCTGCCTGTTTATTCACTTAAAAAAAAGTCCTGATGACTAGGCAAACTCGAACTAGCTCATGCTAGCCTACATTCACAGCTCTTTTTTTAAAATGGAAAATTACTTTATTCTAATTTTCCTGATATAAGAGAGTCCAAGCCAGTTATGTTTTACTGTAGAAGATAATGTTTCTATGAACTCATGTGTATGTTCTCTTTGTCATCCAGGATTGCACCATTGAATTAAGAAGAATATCCCACTATTGATACTTTTGCTCAAAAAATTTTTTTGAGTTTCTAAACTGATGCAAAAATAGCACATTTTTGAGATCCATAGAAACACTTTTCCTAAGCAGCATGGGGATCCTTCCTGACATGGACAGAGATTATATGTTCATCTTCAGATGCATCCTGGAAGAAAATTGAAAAGTATGGCTGTAAAGCATAGTTCTATTTGCCTAGATAAAGGACAGCTTTCCTACCCAATTTCTATTACTTGTGTATTTTTGCAGTTCTGCAAATCCTTTAAATGAAGGGAAAATGTGTGACCTTTCAATAAGTGGGTACTGACCAGCAGTGTGGGAAGTTTATCAAAGGCTTTTATGACAATCAGACATAAATTTTCATACTCGTTAAGCATAAAATGAAAGGACATCCATCCATTCAAATCGGTCAGATGTTTTTCTAAGTATTCTGAGTGTTTGGAAAGAGAGTTGTTTCTAGATAACATTATCATGTCTCATTTCAAGACAACTTTGCCTAGGTATAAAGAATTTTTTTGATTTTGCAAACCATTCCTGAGTTGGCACGGGCTGGAAATGGAAGCACATGGCTTGGTTTCAGAGAACAAGCTGAAAGATACTACAGACTCCCAAGTCTTCAACAGTGTTCCATAAAAGAGAAATAAACTTGTAGCTAGGTCATAATTCATTTGTTTACTGACTTGCTGTCTGCTGATTGAGACCTATTGAAAACAAAACCTTTCAGGTCCTTTCTGCTTCCAGCTCATTTTCCAGTTGATCTGGGCTTCCTTGCTATCTGTCCGTTCTCGGGGCCCTCTCACTGCTGCAGGAAACTTTTTACTTCTCAGAGCAGTGTCCCAACTGTTACAGCACAGCACACTGTCTGCCTCCTTTTCCTTTCAACAGCCCCGTCAGCTCTGCAGAAGTTTCTCTCAGTCAGACATGCTCAGTTTCCTTCAGAAAAGGCATGTTTTCTTTCTCCCGGTAGGAATGTCAGCCTAGCAAAGAGAGATGGGAACAAAGTAAAATGATGATTGCACTGCCTTGTTGCATTGTTTTAAACAATATATAGCTAATCAAGCACTTGTAAATTTTGCACTGGATAGGAAACAAATTTATATTGCACCAAATTTTAGCCAGATATGGTGAACATCTGGCTGTTTCTTACCTGGCTGTCTTTATAATACATAATATTGTTATTAATTAATTATTAATATTGTTAATTAATATTGTTTCTTGCCTGGCTGTTCTTAATATTGTTTCTTACCTGGCTGTCTTTATACTTCATCTGCTGTTCTTGGTGGTGTTCAAAATCCTTTGACAGCTTCCTTAGCCTGCTGTGTTCTGAGAACAGCATGTTTTACAGTGGTACTGTGATCTTGTTCCATTTTTCTGTGTCATGCATATCTTCTTCAAATAGAGACCATCACAATCATTACAGTGTACTGTTTGGTGCAGGGTTTCTGGAAAGAGTCAGTGGGCTCAGTCTTATTTCTTGTTTAATGACGATTTTATATGCCACCTAATTTGTCCTTTTTTTTCCCATCTGCAGTTGAATTTGTTTGCCATAATATGCTTTATAAATGTGTAGTTATGTTATTGTAATCAATATTTGAATAGTTAACCTATAACTGATTTGTTCTTCAGAATATCTCAGGTTTTCATGCTGGTTTCTTCTAGATATAATTATTGTCACAATGGTTTGGTTTGAAAAGGGGCCTTAAAGATCATCCAGTTCCAACCTTTCACTAGACCAGTTTGATCTAAGCCAATTGGTCTTGAATACTTCCAGGGATGGTACATCCACAACTGGAAAGGAAAGTTGATACATTTCTTTAAAAAGTAGATAAATATGGTGTAGGTACACAGTTTGTGGTGGTTAGGGATGAGGCCTGGCTGCAGCCCCATTCCCAATCACCACAGAGTGTGTGCCTACAATATGGTGCTTCTTGTCTTAATCTGCCCAAGGTGCAGATGAGGGTGGGATCACTCCATCCTCTGTACCCTCGGTTGTGCTGATTTGGCATTCTTGTGCACCACACTGGGGTTGCACCAGCAGTGGCTGTATAGCAAAGTCTACAGGCAGCAGGCAAACCCAGTCTCTGTGTTACAAAGTCTCTGTGCTGATAACTCCAGTTCTGGTGTTATTGCGTTGTATTCTGTGCTGCACATCTTAGTCTAGCTCGTGTTTGCTTGGTATGGCAACTGTCTCATTAGTATAATTAGTGATCTTAATTTAAAATTATAAATGTTGTTTCATGGAAGGAAGTTTTCATTTTCAGGTGGCAGGGTTACCTTTGAGGTGTCTCTGGCAGTTGAAATGGCTGTAACAGCCCCTGACAGCCTGCCTTGCTCAGTTCTTTCCCTGGAGCAACAGCTATGCTGCTGCTGTCATCCTCAATGAGGAGGAAGGTTTTTTGTGCTGATTGAAGACCTGTTTTCACAAAGAAAATGCACTAAAAATCTGAAAGCTTTTTGTCTCTCTTCTGCACCTGGTGTTTTAGACTTCCACTGAGTAAATTGCAACCTTTTTTTTTTTCTATGTCATTATTTTTTTCCCTCCAAAGCCTTAGCCTTTTGAATTTGAATAATAAAAATCATAGAACCAATTTGCCAGTGTCAGAAAAAATTGTAAACTCTACAGAATATCTGTATTCCCTATAAGTCACCTGTAGTTCTATAAATTAAAATGAGCATTACTACTGGTAGTTATACTAGTAAAACAGTAATTTTTCTATAGTTAAATTACTATTTTGAATATTTGAGAGCTGTGTTGTCTTTCAGGTTAACTCTTTGGGGGATATTAATGCTATACTTAAAGAATACTACCTATAATAATTGCTGTAGATTCACAGCCAGCTTCTCTGCAGTTTCAGAGATTAGGTTGGAAGAAGGCATCACTGTATTTTCAAGTTTCAATGAAAAACCTGTGCTCGTCCTCTTTCAACAAGGAACAAAAATAATCTAAGGAACTCCACACCTATATATAATCCTTACATTTTCCTTGAAGATTACAGTAAAAGGCTAAATTTTCAACTGGCCTACACATTTTTTCCCAGATAGCCTACATCCTTCATAAATGATACAGAAACGCTCCCTGATTTTTGTGTAGAGCTGTACTTTGGCTTTGGTTTTTTCATAGCACAAACCTATGATCCTAGTGAAGTAACAGAAATGCAGTGAAATCTTTGAGCAGCTGGAAATTCTGAGCGAGTTAATTTGTACTTTTCAGCAGCTACTCTTACAACTAGACTAGTGCTTTTATCACTTATTTAAATTACAGTTCACAGTTTGTTTGGGCAATGTTTTGCTGGTGAGAAAGCTTTTCTACTTGATCCAGAGATGGTACGGCACTGCTATGGTTTTGTAGAGCCTCCAACTAGATAAAAAAATGCAGTCACGGAATCAGACCAACAGAATTTCAGCTGTGATGAAGTTTGGAGAAAAAGGAAGAAAAGCCCCTTCACCCAAAGTATTCAAGAAGTTGAAAATGTTGGCGTAAATGAAAGCTGGACTATGAAAAGCATGATATACTAGAGCCATCAAAGAATGGACATCTGAACAGATGAGGAGAAAGAGTAAATGTCACTGAAATAGAACAGATAATGGCTTTTTGCTTCCACATAAAGGCTGAGGCCACAAGGTGAATCAGAAGAAATTTCAAAACAGGCAACACTAATCCTGTGATAACAGTGCCATTACTATGATTTCATTTCTATGACACTGCTTGATTGATACAGATGCAATCATTTAATTTCCCATTTGCGGGTGCAACAGAAGGGTGTTTCCTTAATGTGTGCACAGTACCCCTTTCCTTGCACAGTCAAAGCTCCCATTCCTATCTCTGTACCAAGGATAACACAGCAGGACACAGCCTGATGAAAGCATTAATCCATATTTTGCTTTGAGGCAACCATGTGTAATTGTGTGTTGTGTTTTTATTGCTTATTTTTGCAGCCAACCTAGATGCTTCCTGAAGTTTCATAATCCTTAAGTTGCACTGTTAGTAAATTATGGATATGCATCTACCAGTATGACAAGTCATAAATACTGAAACTGCTAGGAAATATAAAGCAGTTATTTTGTCAAAACCAAACCGAAAAAGGAATGAAAAAACAGTTTTCAAATGGAGGAAGCTAGTTAAACAGAGAATTCACACCAAGATATTATGCTTCATAATAAAAAAATTGTTTGGGGGATATTTTTTTTGGGTATTTTATCTTCAGAAGTTCAAAAGTAAGTATTTTCCTTCTAGGAAATGTTATTGTACATTATGAAAACAATAATTAAACATCTGACAAACATTTTAATGAAACATGGATTGTGTATGTGCTAATTTTTTTTTTTATAGAGTGCATAATGACTGTATAGCTGTGACTGTCTAGTGATGTAAGTTGGGAAATGCCTGTAAGGAATCTATATTTTATTAGAGCAGCTGATATTGTTGGAGAAGGGAGTCAGACAAGATTTCTGGCACACAAGCCCTTTTTCCTGCATGTGTTTCTTCTGTCATTCAGAAGTGTGATTCAGAGACTAAAAAATATGTCATACATCTTTGCCAAAGTGTTTATAGTTTTTCTTTAAATTTAATTTCTCTAGATTTTAAAAATATTTCAGCTTCTGAAGATGTTGAAATTATAAAAGACCTTTTCAGTCTTAAAAGAATATATTTCATATTTTGCCTTATCAAAATGACTAGCAACTCTTATAAAAAATAAATTAAAAAACTACACTTGTGCAATTATTCTGGAGCTGCTGTTCATGTAGTAGTATTTTTTGAGTTTATTTCTCCAGACAGTCTTGCTGGTACTGCACTGGAACAGGACTAGGAGAAAGCAATCACCTTTTTTGCCTTAGTATAACTCAGATATAATTCTGACATCTCTGGATGGCATCTTAAGACCAATAAAATCACTGCACAAGAGACTCCCAAGTAGCTTGATAGGTACAAAATCAAAATAAATAATAAAAGAATACGAACCACTGAATAACAGGTGATGTTAAGTGTACCTAGTTGTCCACACTTCCATTGTTCTAGATACACAAAGGTTTTGGACAATTAAGTTTTTGTATTTTTTTTCTTTTTTTTTCCCTTGCAGTGGGGAAATGCTTAACTGCTGAATCAAAGTTATTGTCTGGATTAATTTGTTAGTGATTATTCAGTGCTATAAAGAGTATTATTGATAGTAGCCAAGCATGAGACTGAAGTTATTTAGCATTTCTGTTCACTAGAACATTTACAGAGAGAATTTATTGTGAGCACATATGTTCACTTTGGGCTAGTTCTCATTCATTCTGGACAAACAAATCAATGAATGGAAGATTAAGTCATTTGACGTGTCACAAATTTTGTTAACGTTTTCACACAGGAAAGTTATAGCTACATCAGAGTCTGGATTTTGATGTCCATCTGTTCTGGATGCTTAGTATCTCAAGGACTATCTACATATCAAAATATTACTGGAATTCTTATAAAAGAGAAACCATTTTTGTTGTTCAGGAAGTGCTTACACCATGGTTTTAATTTCATGAGAGGTCTCTTTTCTTTTTGCACATCTTTCTTGATATCTAAATTTTACTTCTTTTTTATACAAATGCTAATCTGACCTCAAAATAAATGTGATATCTTGAAGATAGTTTGCATTATTTTGTCACTGACTACACCATTTCTGTTTACTTTATACATATGTATATAAACCAGTGACCAAACTCTAAATTGCAATGTCATAGGATAAATACCTTTGTGCCACTATCTTCCACTCTGCTTTTTTCTCTTTTATTTTTCCCTTTTCTTTTCAACATTTTTGTAGCTTATTAGAAAGAACATTTCTTTTCCCAAATCTTTTTCTTCTTTGAATAATACTTCTTCCATCACTACAGATCCTCTAATAACTAGAGGGCATGTGCCCAAACTGAAGGGAAAACAGTGAGGTTTTTTCCGTAAGTTATTCTGACTGTCCTCAGTTCTTCCAATATTTATCTTTTTCCTGCATCTTTGTCAAGTGTCCTAATCCCCTTCAAGACTGTGTATGGCCACAGAAATTTTACTCCCATTTAGTTATCACCCTCCACAATCTCATTAGAGACAGTGTGGGTAAAGTGGGGACAAATCTCCTTGCAGCCTTGCAGCTGTGCCCATTGCTTATGGTCATTGCATGGATGAGCATTTGAGGTTTGGCCCTATCTGAGACAGCTGAATTACTGATACCTGCTGAATTTATCAGTGGTGAAAATTGTTTTTCTCCCTGTTCAGTAACTGATATTTTACTTAAAAGCTGGTTAAGATTTGCCACATAATTACTACATATTAAAGAAAGATACTAACAAGAAAATGAAATTTTAAAAAAGCCACTCATTTTGCCTCCTATCATAATCAGAAAACTTTCTATTTAGTTGAGCTAAAGATCATTATGGCCTTCTGCAGTAAACATGCTACCTACAAAAACTTGTTCCAGATTTACTTTTCATTGAAACTGAATTCTTAGTGTTTTGTTGTAGTTACAATTTTGGAATTCAATTTAGTAACAACCTCAAAATTAATTCATTGTAGACTGTGGGAGGGGAGAATCTGAAATATTTTAGCTGAATTTACCAGAACAAATCAATTAAAAAGACGTGTAGCATCATTTTTTCTTCAATTTTTGTCTTTTAAAAGACATATTCAAACATTAATTTAAATTCATGTTTTCATTTTTTCTTCTGGTGGAATCCTGAATTTATCCTTCATCTAACTGAAATTTTTAATAGATTCTGAAGCATGCTACTCAAGACTTCCATGTCCCAAAATGCCCTTTGCATCATTGTTGCTATGGCATTTCTGGGGCTGACATTAAGTCCTTTTGCAGAAGTAGCTAGAGCACATTTATAAAAGGCACTTTATACAAATAAGAACAGTGTATAGTGTTGAATTGGGTATACATTTTAAAAAACATTGTTCTTGATTTCTAGGAATAAAAAATGATATTATTTGCAGCATACACTTGGGAAAATCACTGGTTTCCCAGATACTGTTCCAGAAAATTCCTGCTACCATTTTTATGGAAACATAGAAGTCGTGTACCTGTTGCTTTGAGGTTTGCATAAAATATGTGAATATTTTCACCAATAATAATGAAAATTATAAAGAGGAAACACCTACATTACTTAGAGATAAGCCTCTAAAACTAAAACAGGACCTTCAGTCTTAGAGTTAATGAAGTATGTACATCTGTATGTTGCACCACATAAGCTGAAGGTTTCAAAGAACTTGCTGAGATTTCATCTCATCAACAGAAGAATTTTTGGAAGGAGATGAAGCTTTGAGCTAATATCAGAGTGTGTTCTGCATGCTTTACTAAAAATGGTTAAAAATGAAAAGAAAGTTAAAATATTTCTGAGGAATAATACATTGAAGGTATTTCTGGGTTTAATAGCTTTCTGTATCTTTTCTGCCTGATTTTTAAGACTGATGATGTGTTTTAGCAGATGACAAGCAAAACAGATATTTTGCAGACTATTATTACAGCAAAGAATGAAAAATATGTTGCCAGGACTGCTACAATTTGAGATAACTCTCCTGTACAATATTTAAACTTTCCCTTGACCCTAGCCTCATATGCAGCTCAAATACATAATAAATAGAAGGAAGAAAAAAATCACCAAATTCATGGTATCTAAGTAGCAAAGCTATTTCAACTTCTAGACCATTGTTTCATGAAAACAAATATAGTGAGGAAATAGGCAATAACTTGCTCATAACTGGAATATTTTAGAGAACTGGTAATGCCTAATTTGTTTTGCCTGTTTATGACAAAATCTGAGGACAAAAAAGTCAGAGTCAAAGCGGCAGAGAAATCAGTCCTAAAGGCAGACACAGTGACGAGACTGCACATGGATGATAAGGGCAAACATCATTGGAATAAAACCTGCACCTTCTCAAGCTCTCTGTGTTCTATTTGTAGTAGACTCTGAGAAGAATTTGTGATGTTGTTCTGTAGTTGTAGTAGTGTTAATGAAATCATAAAGAGAATTCCTTCATTTAAGTAGAGGATTAAATTTTTCAACAGTGCAAGAATTTTTAGTCATTATAGTACTGTATTTAAAAAGAATATATAAATATTTTTATGGTGAATGTGTTATAGTAGACCTTGATTAGGATGTGATACAAGGTCCCTGTTCTGCAGATAGTTTTGCTTTTATGATGTGATCCATTACACTGGTTGAGAGCTCAGGTTGACTGGTTCTTTTTTTTTTTTTTTTTTTTTTTTTTAATGATTCCAGGTTTTTAAGTTATTATTTGTATAGGTTGTGCTAAATGGATGTAGATGCAAATCCAACTAAGTGATGAGGCATGCATATATTCTCTTAATAATCTGTATTTAAGATCTCCATTCCTTCATGTGAAGGCAGGTTGCTGTAGTGCTATTTATAGTGGCACTGAAAACCTATGAATATTCATGATGTCTAATATGTCTTATATCTGATTATTGTGAAAGTACAGTTCCCATAAATAAATATTTAAATAAGCAGATGAACTGCAACAGAAGTGTAATGCATATCATTGTTCTCCAAATAACAGTGAAGCAGGCATTTCTAGTGAAAGATAAACCTCTGAACAAATCTTCTGTTTTTACGTATCTCTTGTTTTCTGAACAGGATTATGATTATGACTTGTCTAATTAAAAGGTGACTATAGAAAAGTAGTGTAGAATCACATAAACAGAAAAAACACAGGTATTTCCTGAAAAGCCCTAAACTTGTTTTTTTTTTTTTTTTTAATCTATATTCACCGTGATCTTTGTTATGCTTCAAGCTGTGTCATATCATGAAGAGGAGTTACATTCCCTTTTTTTGTACATTAATAGGCCCTAAATGCAAATATTCAAGACTGAGTGGGAGATGATCTCTGGGACCATAAATTGAAAGCAGATTAATGTTTTCAAGTGTAGTCACAAATAAAAATAAAGGGAGCTACCTATAAGGATCTCTCATTCCAAAGTAGTCTAGAAAGCCATTTAAGAACAATTTAAACGGTCAATTTGTAAACAAAAATTCAAAAATTGAAAAGAAAAATGGTTCTTGAAAAACTGAATAAAGCAATTATGTTCTTGTAGATGTTCTGACTATTTAGGGTTCTAATAGTGCACTGAAAATTCAGCTTAAATGTAGTTCCTATAGATGCTTTCAGATCAAACAAACCTGAACTAATGGAAACTGCAAGTTACTTTCAAAATCCTTTCAGTGATAACCATGCACATCACACATAAAATATACAAATTTCTCTCATTCTTGATACTCATTTAAAAGGAATGTTTGGAAAAAAACTTACAGTTTGATTGTTTTGCTTCCAGTGAACTAAGCAGAGTTTTGTTCCTTTTTTGCTCTATTAACAGCAGAATGAAGTGCTACAGTAGCTTTAAGTGTTTGGGGTGTTTTGTTTTTCTTTAGGGAAAGAGGGCAGGTTTCTTGCTTTGTTTCTTGCCCATTACATCTTGTGAATGAGATTAGCACCAGGGATGGCCATGTCTGAATTCTCACAAATGGTTTACTGAGGAGGAGCAACTTTATTGTTATTTGTATCGAGTTTATGCTGTAATACTCCTTAACATACTGTTGCACATTTCTGCTGAGGGTGATAAGAGGAAACTAGAAAGTCTGGGGATAGACACCCACCTAACAGCTGGCTTGGTAGCTCCTGCAGTCACTGCGCTTTTCCAAACTCCCTTTCCTTCTGGGAAGCAGAGTGCTCCTTTCTCAGCTTGGAGAGTTAGGGTGCTTCTAGGACATTGGCTAAGAGTCCTCCTGTCTCTGTCTCATTTGACCCAACACCTCATAAACTTCAAGCAGACACCGTCTCTTCAACTACCAATTCACAGTGCTTAGTGCACGTGCTGAGCAAAAGCCATGGCTATGTACAAAAATAAATTTAATGAGTTGGTTTTTGGAAATATCCAGCTATTGCTGGCCAGATTGGGCTATTGGCTGATATGACGTCTACTTGAATCTTCTTTTACTGTTTGCTTGACACAATTTACCTAGCATCAACTTAAATACTTCTGCCAAATATAATAAACAAAAAAAAGAAAATAATCAGAAAAACTAGTACAGTTGGATCCTACTTTAGGAAAACAACCATTTCTTTATATTCAAAGTAGCTAAAGGACTTGTTTGTTAATTGGAAGACAATAATTTTCAGTACAAGTTTCTGGCAGGTTTTATGAGAAAAGCATTATGCAATGGAAGAAGTGATCACTAAACTTCTGATGCAAGTAAAAGCAAACTCTTCGTTCATCTCTCCTGCTCTGTTGCTGCTCTTTGCATTGTACCAACTTTTCTTTCTAATGTGCAAAGCAACACTTTTTAGATTTTATGTCTGGCTTTATTTTGTTAATGTTCAAGTCTAGATCCTTGATTCTTTTAAGGTGATTCAGCCAACATATTGCAGGATCATATGAAACAAAAGTCACTGCCTTGTGTCTTCTCTAAAAATATTCCGGATAGGATTCACTCATTTGACCTTTAACAAGTACCCCAACCTAGTCCTCTAGGCAGCAACACATTGTCCTTTTTGGCTTCAGAGGGAGTCCAGAGGTCAGGATTAAATGCTCTCTACAGGAGAGCTGAATTTAAGATCAATCTCTTATTTTTCTTCAGTGTTCATTCTTTCCTGATGAATCTGACTTGTAGTGTAAAATACTGACATGTAAGGGTTAAGGGCAGTTCATTTTTATTAATGGAGGTGCTCTTAGGAATCAGGCTTCTCAACTACATTTGAGCTCTCAGTAGGGCAACTATTTGAAGAACCCCATCCTTCCCTGTAGACTCTTTCACACTTACCTGTATTGTTATTGTTAACAGCAGAAATCTAATTGTTCTTTTAGCTATGGTCCCCAAGTGCCACTACTGCTGTAAAGTCACTCCAGTTACTTTTTAACATTTAGTTATTAGTTATTTGCCTCTCTTATTTGTGCGGCTGTCAACGCTCACCACAACTTACCTTTTCTGTTCTCTGCTTCCATCTGCTTTAAACATGGCCACAGTATTTCATCTTTGTTTTTCTCTTTTTCTTTTTTGCTTTTTTGGGGTTTTTTGGAGTTTTGTGGTTTGGTTGTTTTTTGGTGGGATTGTTTTCTTTTGTTTTCTTTTGTTTTCTAATACACTTGAATATAATTCCCAGTAATATTAAAGGGTCTTAAACAGAAATGTAAAAAACAAAAAACAAAAACAAAAACAAAAAAATGAAACCAGTTAGAATCTTTCTTCTCTAGCTTTAGTTTGTTGGGGTTTTTTTTTCTTTTTTACCACTTGATTATGTGGTTCTTTTAATGTATTATTTTCTTCTTGCTTTTTCAAGATAAATGCTGCTGTCTAATAGACTATGCTGCCTTCTCTTAGTACTTTAGTAGGTATTATACCTCCTTGACCCAGCAGAACAAGGGCATTTTTTCTAAAGCAAGCAAATTATATACTTCAGGTTGTGTAGCAACATGGTGATGATGAGCAACTTCTTTAAAGCAGTTCTGCAGAAAGCACTTTGAAATTACAATATAGTGGGATAATAAAATCTACATTTTTTGCATGTTATTCTTATGTTGCTGTTAACAATGCAAATCTAGTCCCATTTTTAAAGTCATTGTAGTACAATTTACTATTCTTAAATTTAGATCTATAACATTTCAAATATTTTCCAAAATACTGTAATAAAAGTAATTAGTATTAATCTGTTATTTCTGTTATTTAAAATCTTTGGGTATATTAAGAAAGTGCAAGATAAAACAATAATATTAAAAAAAGACAAGGATAGGGACAAAGATAGCTGCATAGTACAGTTTATAGAAATTATCAAGCAAAAGCTCTAAACATGTGCAATTGGGAGTGGAAATTAATGTAAACCAATGCTTCTTATCTATGGAACAAAAGCAATGCTGGTTAATCCCAAAATTTTGAGGTGGCTTAGCAGCAGCGTGAGAGTTCAAACCATCTCTTAAATTCCATGGGGATCAGGGCAGTAATTAAAGTCCCCTTCCATCCCTCTGAGGTCTAACCATTAATTCCTCTTTCATTCTAGCAAAGGCAAGACTCTCCTACATGTTGCTTGTAGCCAAAGACCAGCAGAGCTCATGGTCTCTGTAACCAGGGCACTGCATGTGGGAAAACAAGGGCTTTGGCAACGGGAATAAATTGCCTGCCAGCATGGGACTGTAATTGAAGCACAAAGCTAGACAAAGCTCACCTTCCCTCTGCCCAGCAGAGAGTCATTTGCAATGCTCTGTGTCAACTAGCACAGGCGTGGAAGAAGGTGTCAGCTTTACCTTTGTTAATTAGGCGCCGAAGGCTAAAAATATTCTCCTTGTATGCAATGGAAAGACAAGATAAGGTACACATCCTGACTCCCACATGCTGCAAAACTAGTAAGATTGCCTTTGCTGAATGGCAATTGAGTTAAAACTGGGAAAATGTAGCTTCAATGCAAGCTTCAGAAAGGAAAGCCAGAAAGGACCGTGTATTTTACTTGCATACCGAAAATTTCACCTCCCACACAATGAGCTCTAATAGCAGCAGTGTGTTCTGGTCCAAACCTACAGATGGGGTCATAGGGTTCTCTTTAGCTCCCTGCAACTGCAAACCATTGAGAGAGCTGAATAATACCACAAAGGAAAGAGAGCTATAGTTCTGTTAGCAAAGACTTTCTGTCAGCTTTTGAAACTATGTCTTCTTGTAGCAATTTAGAGACACTTGAAGCTGGGAAATGGTATGTGTATTTTGGAAGGAATTAAACTTTTTAAAGATGTGTAGCATTAGGCAACTAGCAAAAGCTCCCATATTTCAGATTTTTAAAAAAAGGCCAAAGTAATTGTGCCATGGAAAGTCACTTGGCAGAAACACATTTAGCACTTTCTATTCTTGCTGATTTTTGTCTAGTTTAGGACCATCTGAGCTACTCTGTATTGAAGAGCACTACTATGATTTAAACTTGAATGTTGCTTTATTTGCATTCTATTCAAAAATGGACTAAATCAAAAACAGTGGGGAAAATACTGAGCAGAGTAATTTAAAAAAAACACCAAAAACAACATAATCCAACCCTCCTTCCCCCACCTCTCTCAAGTTACTGATTCCTGTGGGAGACTTAGGCAAAGTTATGAAAAATTTAATGTGTAGATGGTGATCTTTTCCCTTTTCTGACACTAGCTGTCTGGTTACATCAGTGTAGCTACTCTGTCAGAAGGATGCTTAAGTGTGTGATCTTTCAGGTCAGCTTTCCAGCAGATAAGTGACGACAATACTTTCCCCTGATTCTTTTCTTTAATATTATAAAACATTAATATTTTATTTACACAAAAACATAGTCGTTTGACCAAATGTAGCCCATCAGGATGCAAGGCAATAGTGTCATCTAATACACTCACATTATGCCTAATCGTGATAGACACTAGAGCTAATAATAAATTCTGGTTTTGATGTATCTCTTCCATGCAGGACAGCATATAACCCAGCTAAAAACCAGCACATGCTTTCACTTCCAGGAGGAAACCACTAAGCTATCAAGCAAATCAAACTAGTTATGTTCATGTGGTGTCCCATTCCAGACCAAATGTTACAGACCAGTGTCTACAGGTTGTGTTTCTCATGGGTATGTCTCGTGTATTTAATCCCTGATGTATTTCCTGCCTTTAACACTTAGTAGAAAAAATCTCCAGAGGGAAATATGTTTTTCCAGCATAGAAGCAGAAGAGTTATTTGGAACTGGATTTATGCTGATCCTGATCTTTTTTTTTTTTTTTTTTTTTTTTTTTTTTTTTTTTTTTTTTTTTTCCCCAAAGGTGTGGTAGGGTCTAGAGTTGGATAGATTAGCACAGGAAGTTCCAAAGTTTACAGCTGAATAGGAAATGAAAAGCAAATGTAATCAGATATCAAAGTTTCATATTAGAAGAAGAAAATCTGTCTCTCACAGTTCAGCATTGGTTTATTGGTGAGAATTACTCTTTCTGTCTGTTTTCATTAAGATCTTCAGTGACTTTAAAACAAATTATCTTTTCCATGTACTTAACTAAACAGATTGGGTTTTTTTCCTACATTGCTGGAAGTTCAAAGTGTAAGGTACCTGAATCTACTTGTGGTGACAAGTTCTAAATAGTTTCTAAAACCTTTTCCAATATTGATAGTTCCACCTGCTCTGAATAAAAAATGCATTTGAAAGCTCTGAATCTTTCACTGATTTTGTAAAGTCAGTGATGGTCACCCGTATATATGATAGGGACTAAGCCCTTCAAAGTGCGTGTACAAGGCTTTCTAATTGTTTGTAACTCTCAGCATCCTTTGGAGATATAACCAGTTGCACAGTCAACATTTTTTGCTACATCACCTGTATGTCCTTGTGTCATGGAGTGCTTCATCCGTAATAATTAAATCTTTTCCTTGCTGCTAATCTGAATACTTGTTCTCTTTCCACTCAGACCTTCTTTGACTAGGTGATATTTTTACAACAAAAATAAGAATATGTTTAAAATTTTAAGAGATCCATAGTTATAAGGAGCAAAACAGCATTAAAAAATTGAAAAAGACCATGTTTTATTCAGAAGATTTCTTTATATGCAGATTAATAAAAGTACTTAGGGCTTAAAATTAGTCCTTCAAGAACCAGAGAAAATTAGTTTAAGTTATCTAAGAAGTGGAAGCAATATTAATAAAGGAGCTGCTGTCAGTAAAAGGCTAAGGTAAGGATGCATAATACCACAACATTTATTCAACACACAGAGAGAACAGAAAAAAGATGCTGAAAGGATTTAGAGATCTTTCAAGATGAACAGTAGATTTTCCAGTAATTTGAGGGACATGAATTATAAAAAAATTCATATACTTCATAAAATGATGAATGAAAGATTGTAATAATTGAACAAAAGGATGCATATCATAGGAAAAGAATAGAGATTTGCACTCAATAGCCAAAACAAAGCAGATAAAAGACAAAGGAGCAGGAATCTGATGTAGAGGGAGGGTGTCCTATTTAGTTTTAAAGTTTAGTATATAGGCTAAGTTATTACCCAAGACAGTAAAGAAAGCCCTGGCAGGTTTAAGGTTATCAAGGAGTGTTCAACTGTTCAACTTGAATGTAAAATCTATCTTTTGGAGTCAGAGGGCAGCACCAGCAGATTTTTTTTTTTTTTTTTTTTAGTAGGCATTTGAAACTAGGTCTTATAGACTTATAGAGAAGTGTTTAAAGGTGTATACCCACTGAGAAAAGTCTACTGGCTGGGTCAGTTTCATAAACAGAATTGTGTGACAGAAAACCGTATCAACTAGAAAGCAAGTCAGTAAACTGGAATTTGTGCTGAGATGAAAAAGACAATCAGTCAAGGATACCTGGATGAAGAAGAGTACAAGTGCAAATGAAGAGGAGTTAATGAAATTGATCTCCTGTCACTCAGAAAGAGTAGTGATAATTAAACCATTGTCACGAGATCTGATTTATCACAGCAGCAAATCTCAGAGCAGTTATGTTTAGTGATCAAAATAATAGTTAACAAAGGTAATGTTTACCTTTAGGACATGATTGCCATAAATTATGTAATGTCCCTCTTGCTGGTTGATGCAGCCTTGCGTGTCCTGTATCCCGTCATGCCAACGTCTTTACATTGTGTCTCTAATAGTGGCTGGCACAGCCTGAAGAAAGAAGGACAATTTTGATTTATCATGTTCTGATACTGTTCTAGGACCGTATATCTGTATTTTCTGTTTGCTAGCAATGAATGTGTTGCTAGTTGCTAGTCTTGGGTACAGAAGATGAATCTGTACCTGGCAGATGACGCAAAGTAGATTTTATACAGCCCTCCTAGATGACTGTCCCCATTGCACTTGCTGTTACTGAAAGAAATTCATGCATATAGATAGAGTACACAGCTGGAAAACTTCTGAGAGGATGTGATTTTTCTGCTGAGGAAGGCATCATCTTGTTTCCTACCATGTGGGAATCACTGCCCTGGCATATTACCTCAGCCTTGGTTGCACCTCAGGAGAAAGCATTTCAAGTGCATTTCAAGATCCATTTAAGTCCATACCACAGGACTGAAAGCCAGATATAACCAATGCATTTCTGTCACTGAGCAAGTGAACAGAAGTACACTAAGTGGGTTATGTAGATGCACCCTTTGCATCCCTCCTGCACCACCACTGCCTTTTTGCCAGTCCTGCCAGACAGAATAAGCTCTCATTAAACTTTTGGTTTAGAAAATATTATGATTGCCTACAGAATGCAAGTTTTATCATTTTTCTGACAGGCCAACTCCCAGTTTTACATAGTTTATCTGTAATATGCCGTATTCCACTTTTTCTACATTTTACCGTAAAAGTCCATCCAGTGAAGTGCCAGCATAAGATGAAGGACAGATTTATTCTTGGTACACTAAACCAGATTGTATCTACAGAGATATGTGGACAAGGGGTGGATTCTCTTTGGCATGTACAATATTTAGATTAGGATAGCTATGAATGGCAACTTGAGCATATAAATATCTTTTCTGTGATCATTTCCATCTATGGCATGACATAGTTTTCAACAAAAGCAGTACATATTACCAAAGTCTAAAGTATGTAACTGTCCTCATTCATTTCTTGGATGAAATCTTTTAAAGTGTGTGTATTTATGGTGACTGTTCTGCCTTTTCCAGGGCATAATTCACATTTTGAAAGTAGCACTGGGCAGACACAGAATCTCAAAGGCATATACATATTCAATCTGAGGAGCAAGTTCATTTGTATCAGATTTTTTTTTTTCCCCCATGGTGTCTATCCACCATCAGTGATTTGTTTAACGAATGCATTTTAGCTGTTGCTTCAAATCTCACAGGATTAGATTTCTTAAATATTTTAATGTCATTAGCTACCACTGGAAATTTCAGTGTAATTCTGAATTAGAGAGTCATACTAAGGTGTTCAATGTTCTTTTCAGTTATATATATTTTTCCTGAACATGAATTTTAAAGGGAGTTCCACTTCTCCTATGTACACATTAGAAGTTTGATGGATTTGTCCTCAACTGAGCAGCCTTCCTTAAGATAAAAGATAGTAAGTGCTGTTTGCAATTACCCCTCTATGGATTATGTCTTATTCATGTGTCCTTGTTTATGGAGTTTTTTGCTCTGTGGAGCAGAAATTATTCTTGATCTGATATTTAATGGTTTTTAATGTGAAGATTTAAATATAATACATACACACACACACACACACATAGGCCTTTGAAACATTTTTCTTAAACAGTACAACGTAACAGTGCACATGATATTCCTATGTTTGGTAGCTCACAGCATCATGAGATGATTTGTTTCATTGAAGGATTCCAATTAGTGTCTTTGAGGACAGTTAAGAGTATGCACACCAAGGAGATCTCTCTGACAGGAAGAGATACTTGCACTGGCATCTCTGCAGGTTGATGCTGTTGATCCTCTTCCCAGAGGCTTCCTTTCAATTCTGCTAGGTTTGAAGATAATTGTCTTTCTTCAGGTAAGTAGAATAAGAGTTTGAAAAGGGTTGCAAGAAGCAGGAATAGTGTCTCTATTAATAAATCTTTAACCATGGGGATAATATTCTGTATCTTACTTGAGAGGCTGAACCTGTCCAGGGGATGACTTTGGAACTTCACAGATGCCCTGATGGGAAATTTTTTTCTTTTTCATTTCTTTTTCTTTTTTCCTTTAGTTGATTCAGTGAAGAATTTGGTGGAGAAACAGGGTTTACTTTTCTTGACCTTTAATACCAGATAAGTTTCCATGGCAAATTGTGCTCCTTTGACTTAAAGACTAGGTATCCTGGTGGAAGTACTCCTAATATTCTTTTCTGTATCATAGTGTAAGTCCTTCAGAGCTCTAAAAACCAGAAATCTCTCTTCTAACTTAAAACAATGTTTAAGTTGTGGGAGGTATATTTTCTGAGCCAGCACTGGGAAGCACTTATCAATAGTTGTGCAAGTAGATGCTTCATTGTCTGTCTGATTCTACTTGTGACAAAGCACTTGAACTGTATGTCAGCTGACTGATGTTTTAATACAGGAAGCTTTTTTTACTCTGTACCACACCTGTAATTTAGGGGTAATTTAAAGGTACCTAATTTTTCTGGTATCAGATTCTGTCCAAAAATTTTCTTTAGAAGGGTTTTTTCTTTAATGGGGCATGCTGTTTTGTTCTGATGGACAGAGGATTGTCTGTCTCCCTAAAATTACAGGACCACAATTTTTTGAGGTAGTTCATGACAGGAAGTAGAACAGAGAGAAAAAAATCAGTAAAATTAAAAAAAACATGTTAGTTATGTACAATTATGTAAAAAACATTTGACAGTTACCTATAAACATAGTACTTGACTGTAATGTATGATTCTTTCTCTCTTTCAATTTATTATATACAGAACAAAAAGTAGGAGTAACTTTCATTTTGACTTTTGTGAAAATAATTGTTCAGGACAGAATGCAATATTCATAGTTTAGTCCAGCCAGTGCCTTGTTGACTGCCTTTAATATTTCCTTTACCAGAGCTACAGTAGGGTTTAATTTCCAATCTTTTTGCCCACTTTACATTGATCACTTATAACTTACTAATCCACCAAATTTTATCATCTTCTATTTTCTTAGATTTTGGATTTGTCACATAAATTTGCTAGTCATTAGTTGATCTTATTTGGATTGCAATTTCTATTACTTCTGCTTCTGGTTTCAGTATCATAAGAGACAAATTATTTGTCTCTTATGATACTGAAATTCTCTGAAT
This sequence comes from Sylvia atricapilla, assembly GCF_009819655.1. Lineage (NCBI taxonomy): Eukaryota > Metazoa > Chordata > Aves > Passeriformes > Sylviidae > Sylvia > Sylvia atricapilla. Next base: position 51,604,129 of record NC_089142.1, read on the forward strand.
GTTATTCCTGTTGCAATTTTTTACCAAAATTGCGGTTTTGGGAGGAGGACCACAAAACAAGAACAAGAAAACAAGTGACTCCAGATATTTTCTATTCTTTGTTCTTCAAGTTAGTGTCTATAATTTGGGTTTGAGGAATGGTTTCTGCCATCTAGAGAGCTCTTTGATGATGCACAATCTAATATATGGTAGTTGCTTAAAGTGCTAAATACTTATCTTGCTACAAGGCAAAAGAAAATCAAGAGTGAGGAAAAAAATCCTCGCTGTAGTCTAGTCTTCTGAATTCTCATTTTAAAATCTTAGTTGAAAATTGACACGATTTTTGAAACTGATCATGTTGTTGATGACTAAAATTACTTGGTATCTGACTAAGTCGATCCACTTGTATGCACTTAATTTTCATTTATGGATGCATTTGTTTTATTTAATTAGCTGTGCTCTTGTATTCATTTGTTTGAAACAGTACAATGTAATGTTTCTGGAAGTGCATGTGACCTTGGAGATATACTTCTAGCCATTGCTTGTCTTCTGGGAATACAAAATCCATATGGTGCTGTCCAAAAAGAAAAGTGTTTATGCTGCCTTAATGTCAAATTAGTTGTCATTATGTTTGAATAAAAGGTGAACAGTTTGAGACAAAACTAATTATAATCTATTGCAGCTTAGATTCTTTGTGCAAATTGGACATTTACATTTTTTAATAACAATGCAGAAGATCAAAGTACATCTTTGTTAATTTTGCTTATTAATGCCATCTATGCTGGTGTCATTAACTCTGGTACTGACAGACTGACTGAAAAAAATATGTAGAGAGGTACTTGCTTGAAATATGTTTCATGAAACTTATTAGTGGTATTTTAGTTACCACATATGAAGACATGAAGAGGGTGCTGCATTGGACCACTTTGTTTTTATTGAAACTGTTTTTCTTTTAAAGAATAAACACAACCTGACTGAAACTATTTACAATTTTTAATGAATTTTTAATTCAATTAGTTCATTGAGATAGTGGATAGTTTACATATACTGAAGGAAATATTTTCAAAATGCAATTTAAAATTATCAAAATTATTCTCAGAAATCTATTTCTAAACCGAATACAATATTCTGTTCTTAAGCAGGCAAATTTGTTTTATACAAAGTGTTTGCTTGAATAAGCACAATTATTTCAAATTGATGTAAAAAAAATTTTCTCCTTCCTCCTTTTAAACCTACTAATCAAAACAATATCACTAGAATAGAATTATATTCATAGACTGTGCTGTTCATGTAGAGATCTTAACATTTAAAAATGCATTTGAACAATAGTTATAAAATTAATATGAAATTTGGTAGGAACAAAAGGCGTAGGAGATTGCTGAGGAGGTCTTTACATTCAGTACAACAGCAGACAGGCATCAAGCAGCTACACAAGATCACGATGGTCGAGGAAACATCTGCCCCTACAAAACCAGCCACAAAGCGTTTTCAGTATCTTTTATCAATTCCAACACTTAAAGGATTAAAGATCAAAATTAAAGAAAAACCAAACCGAACCAAAAAACCCCACACACAAACAAGCAAACAAACAACCCCAACTAGTTGTCACAACTGTGACAACTAGTGTGCCACAGAGGTAAAGAAGACAATAAAGGCATTGCTAGTGTCATAACTGCCTCCATGCAGCCTGCAAGTGTGCTGTCCTCTTCATGCTATTAAAAGTTGGGCTCTGGAGACAACCCCTGGCATGAAAATTCCATCCTATCCTCAAATCTGGGGATCAAAGATCGTAATCAAGTGATCTATACATTGACCAGATAACTCTAAGAGCTGAAATCATTTGCTCTTTATTTTATATATATGGGTTGACTGACACGTCCTGGAGTGCTTGATGCAACTCTCCAATCCCACAGTCTGTAATTGAAACAAAAGAAACAAACAAACAAAAAATTCCCAGATTATGAGGATTCTTCTTGATCATGCTGGTAGTCATACTGTCTTTGCATCTCCCAAATACGTATTTGGAAGAAGCAGAAGGATTAGAGTTTACTGTACTTCAAGATTCAAACAGGTATGTTGTGAAAATATTGTTGTTCTTGACTCCTCTCTGGCCAAAATAAAATTATTTTCATTGACATTTGAAATTACGCATTCAGAAGAGTTCAGGACCACATTTCTAGGCCCTCAATGTCCATTTCTGGGTCACAGAGCTTGAAAAAAGTTAAATTCCTGTTTTCAATTTATCAAAGTGTGGCCCACGGTGAAACTGATGACCAAGCTTTTTCAGAGGTCAGCAGCTGACATGTTTGATTTTCCTTTGAAAATCCTCTCTGGAGTGCAGCAGTCACAAAATGCTGGTGATGGTGCATTCTGCAGGATGTACATGCTGAAGCTTCCAAGCAGAATTCAGTTTGAGTAGTTTTACTTGTAACTAAGCTCTGTCAGAAGATTTCTAGTGATTGTTGTGATCACAGATGGTTTCATCAACAGCTATATTAGTGATGAGTAGACTTGATAACCTGTTTGTGTGTGCTTTCGCATTAGGACAACATATTCTGGAGAGGAGTATGGCTGGACTTCACTGTTTTCAGGAAGCTAAGAAAATGTTCAAGCTGAACATATTTTGTGTGAACGTCAAATAGTCAGCTGCCAAGTAATGACACTTTAGTTTGTAAAACGTAAATAAGTTTGCAAATAAAAACAGAATATTCTTGGGGATATTACATAGCTACTATCCTGCTTGAGCTCCTGAAAGCCACATTAATATCTTTTACCTTGTAAAATATGTGATTGGATTCATTCTTAATATCTCAACTACAACCTTGTAATTTAAATGGATTTTTTAATGTGTATTAATTTTAATGAATGACTGGGAGGTTTATTAGAGGGAGGTAAAGTAGTGTCTCTGAAGCCTCACTGGTTAATCAAATTGCTATAAATAACCTTTGATAGTCTAAGGCTCTATTCCTAGATGATTTCTCTCATCATTATCCAAGATGTAAAGAACAGACACCTGCAGAGAGGTTTGCTTTCAGATTCTGGGAAAGGGTCATGAATGTAGATCCTCCCCATCAGCCTGCTCCCCAAAAAAATTCCTCTCAGTGGAGGCTGTAACTACTGTGTAGTACGTCAAATCCTTGCTCTGTGTGTATTTGGCAGTTAAAAGTCATCTTATTTAGATTTGCATTCATGATCCCACTTCAGTATCTCTTGGTTAGGGAAGGAAGGGTGAGGGCAAAAATAGAGAAAAATTCATACAATTATTACAGAGATTCAAATGGAATAAAACAAAATTGAGATATTTCAAAAGCAAATCAGAGGTATGTAGACCAGGAGACTTCTTTCTGCAAATGAATGTTTCCCAAAGGGGTTGTGAACCCCTCTACATCAACTCCAAAGTCTTTTTCTTTAAAAAAGAAAAGTAGTTCAGTTTTTCAGAAAAAAACCTAGACAAATCTTACTGCAAACCACTGCAGTTATAGTTTTTCATTAGAAAGCATAGGTTTAATACCAAGAAGTTCATTCAGTTTTCCAAATTTATGGAAAAAAAAAATCCCACCACTGTTGAAGCTCTCCAGGAGCAGGAATCATTCAATCCTAGGTCCTACACATTCTAAACAACCATCTAGATAATTTCACTCCTAGTTTCTATGTTCTTTATCTTGGATCATTCTGACAGACTGCAGCCTGGTCCTGTCAGATTATGCATTGTTCTTACCACATTTGTGGCAGTCCATTACTTACTCCTACTTTGAGTTGGCTATATGTTCATGCTTTCTTGAAAATCTAACTAAGCATATTAAATATGTGTGTGTATTTATATGTGCATGTGTGTGCAATTCACATTTCTGTGCAAGTACAGACTGTTGGGAACTTTGGAGTGATTGGAGCAGATTCAGAGTAGGTCAAATTAAGTTGGTCTTTGTATTAGGATGACATTAGGGTATTAGATCTTTCAAATTTTGCTAGTTCAGGGCCAGAGTCACAAAACTCACTTCTCGTTTTCCACTTTTTTGCCTATAGTCTTGGCTGTGAAATTGTGTATCAAGTGGGATACAGAAAAGAAATTACCTGTGCCTACTAGAAATATCAATTTAAAATTCGAGGTATTTCATACTGCTGAACAAATATGAGCTGATTGGCAGCACACAATTCATGTAAAGGCTGTTCTGCAGTTTGCAACACCACACTTAAAGTTAGAAACAGTGTCATGTATTTAGACAGTTGCCATCTGTCTGATATGAGAGAGGGAAAATGCAAACTTGTTTTGTAGTCATCTTTGTGACAGCCTTGGGGTTGAAACTTTAAATCCACAGTTCCCTCTGGTCAATAGGAACACTTCATTTCCAGAAAAAAAAATAAAAAAAAGTTTTTGAGAGTAGGTTTTCCCTGGTGACCTAGTTAAATACCTTCCTTCCCATCTTGCTTTGTTGTGCTCTGGGCTACACACCAAATTGGCTGTATTTCAGTGCCACCAAATGTGTACAGTTTGATAAGCACGTTGTAGCAAATCTTCAGGACGAAAGTCGCTGTATAAACGTCAAATTATTTACCCGTTTTAAAGCATTTTATCCTCCAGACCTGTAAATCCAGCACCATTTGCTAACACAAAATTAGCTTTTTTAATGCTGTAGGACCCTCTAACACTAACACATATAAACAACATCCACATCCTTCCTAAGGAGGAGGAGGGAAAAGCAAAGGTTGATGTGTCTAGGTGAAGCTTCAGCAATTCAAGTGCTTTATTCACACTGGATTTAGATCAGATTAACAGGCCATAGTAGGTCTCAGTTCAGCAATTCTGTCATCTTGTCTTCTCTTAAGAGCAGCAGAGACCCAGTATTCTCACATACATATATACTCACCACTCACAGAAATCAGCAGGAGCACAAGCAGGCAAGAAAGGGAAGAATGGGGCACACATCACTTGTGTGTATTACTATATTTGCTTCATAGAAGATTTATGACTACTTTTTTGACAATAAGTTATGGTCACCTGAAAACCTGAAAGAATTGTGGAAAGCCTGGTTGTTTATTTCTAGACTGGTGATGTATTACACACTTTGTGTTTTCACTTTGTTGGTGTTCCACTGTGAATTACCTTTTTTTTTTTTTTTTTCCAGTCAGACTATTTCCTTCAGCTTTCTGTTGCCTAAATTTGTCTTACTACTTTCACATCCTTTTCTCAGAAGAAAAAAAATCAATAAGAAGTGCTTTTAGCACTGGCACAGCACAGGGGTTTACTGCAGTGTAGGTGCTGGTGGTGCCAAGACTCCTGACCTATATATTGGGATTTTGGTTAAGCATCAGATAAACCATATGGTGTTCCTTTAATATGTGTCTTCATCTGGACATGTTTGGAGCTGGGCTTTGTTAATACATGTTTGCTTTATGTTCTGAAAGAGGACCCAAGGGAGAATTTTGTTAACCATTTTAGAAATGCTTCTCAAAGACTATCTTTTTCACATATAAATTTCTATTAACAATATAATGCTGAAAAGCAGGAAACAGAGAAATATCAAGTATAAAAATACATTCTGTCTTTAATGAATTTTTACTTTTATTGATAGTGGGGCAGGATATTACTACATGTTCCTCATTTTAGACTTCTAAATATAGTTCATATTTTGGGACAGGGTCAATTTTTCATTCAAGCCAATAAGCACGAGATTTAAAATTGTAAGGTGAAATTCCAGAAACAACTTAGTATGAATTTAGAACTACAAGTCATAGTCAAAAATGCATCCTTGCTTGTCTATAGCCCTACTGTTCCTACCCTGGATTAAGTACAGTTTGGCAAAAATAATGAGAGCCTCAGTCACATTGGGTGAGATAAGGGAGATTTCTGTCTCAGTTGGAAGACCTCAACTCTTGAATTCTTGCCTCAGCTCCCCTGGTGGCCATGCAGTTGTGGCCAGCACAGGAATGGGGTCCATCCCTCTCTGGAATTGGTAACCGTGCTGCTGGGGCTGTAAGGGGCAAAGGGTGAGAAAGGGAGGAGCAACAGAGAGCCTTGATTCGGCAGTCTGCAAAGGCTCTGGCATGAATGAGATCCTAGGCCAGTTTCTGAGCATAGCTGTAATACTTTGCACTCACTGTGAATGAAGCAGCAAATACTGTCCCCTTGCATCTTATTAGTTACTTCTCCACAGCAGAGTTAAAGAGATTCTTGGCTTCCTTAGAGACACCTAAGAGGACTTCAGAGTGAGGAAAAATGTCTGAACAATGTGACAGTTAATACATGATTTTAATCTGGTTTGTTTGATTCATCTAATCATGGCTTTCACTACCTGCCTTAAGAAACATTTAGGAATGTGGACAGCAGGTCCACATGATGGAAGGTAAGGGCAGCCTCTGTTCAGCATTGAAACTCAAAGAGTCAGGCTAGGTTTTTCTGTTGTGGTGAGAATCTCATTTTTTCTCTACTCAGTTCATTTTCTGCTATTACACCTTTTTATTTCTTTTTTCTTTCGCTATAATTATAGCAGCCAGTATCTTTTGTCTTCCTTTAGAGTTGTAATGTCTGACTGAAATTAGGAGATGTCAGTCTCCAGATGGTTTGAGATTTTCACAGGCCTACGTTAAGTTGTAAGAGAAAGAAATTGTAAAAAATATTGTCGTAGAAACACAAAACAGAGTGTAGTGTTACTACACCAGATAGGATTTTTGCTTTGTAAGGAAGACATAGCTTGTCACAAAGCTTTGAGAAAAAGCCTCACAAATTCTAGAGCTTTCATGTTCAAACTTTTTAATTGCTGAAGTTCCCTAGGATTGATGTCTGCAGAGGCAGAATTTAAGACGCTGAATGGTAACTGGGGGGTTTCAGGGAAGTTCCATGATGAAAGCGACACTCTATTTCAGGAACAAAATAAATCACAGTAATTAAAGTAAAAATGGCTACCTGAAGTCATCTTTTAAATACCTTTGATAATGAATGTGAAGTCATTTGAGAGATTTTTTTTTATTTATATTAACATTTTGCTTTTTTACTTCTCACCTAATGAAGATAGCTTGACTTTAGACACTTTATTAGATGCTTTCTGTGCAGATATAGGGAATAGAAAGAATTTGAAGGCATAAGAGAAAGCTACATTGATGAAATGCCTAATATAGATAAATGCAGAAAGCAGTGTTTTGCATTTTGCCTGCTTATTTATTGTTCACAGAGACAAGTAAAGGTCGTCTTTTGCTACAGAAGTATAGTCTTGGCCTCCTTGGTATCAAAATGTTAAAATTGTAAAGAAATGTTTCTGTGTGATGAGGATTTTAATTATAATACATCATTATGTTTTCATTCTAGCATCAGTCCATTTTCTTTCCATGCTGAAATTCTCAGTAATTTATTCATGACCTTTAACTGCTTTTAAGAAGCATAGTTTGGGAATTATTACTTTCCTTGCCATTGGAAGTGCCAAGGCAGAAATGCCTTGAGAAGCTTCACGGGATTTTGTTAATGAGATATGCATCTCACATTAGAATAGAACATCTGAAGCTGCTGGGTTTGCTCATCCTGGTGTTATCTGGAGGATCAATGTTTAAAGTCACTTGGAGACTTTTGATCTAAGATAAACAAGTTATCACACATAAGGGTATGCAATTTATGATGAATAATCTGGTTTGTTTAGGACTATTTTTAATCCTTGAGATTCTGACTTCCTTCCCCCTAAAAGGTGAGTTAGTACAAAAGAACAGCTGAGTTCAAAGACTGAGTAAGAGAAGGAAAAATTCTGCACATGTATGAATGTATGGGTAGGTGTAGATGGGTAGGTAATGTATATATGTATATGTATATGTATATGTATATGTATATGTATGTATGTATTGTAATGTATGTTCAGAAACAAAGATTTTAAATGTATTGCTTCCCAAAGTGCCTTTGTCATAGCGACCTAACACTGCAGACACAAGCTTCAAAGAAAAATTTAGAAAGTTGATTCTTAAGAACTGTGTTGATTCTTAAGAACACTTAAGAACTGTGTTAAATTAATTACATAATTAATTTTATCACTATGCAAACCTGGACAACCTGGTGGCCTGACTCAAATGGAAAGATTCCAGACTCTGTCTCCTTTATGTTTGTATTACTTCCCTGATCTACTCTGGGTAGCTCCATGATCCTGCAATGGAGTAGACTTGGAGAGAAGGAGAAAAAAAGGCAGGGAGAAAGAGATTGATGCCCACTTTCTGTGTGAAGATAGAGGTCGTGGTGAGAGGAGGAAGGGAGATTGAGAAGCAGGTATTCAGTTCATGGGCCAAGACTGGAGCCACAATCACTCAAGTCTTCAGAAATGTGAATTTGCATATGTCAGATTCTTTGGCATTTTGATAACTGTTGAGACCCCCTTCACAAAAATCTGCAACAGCTATGCATCTCTACAACTGCAGCTCTCACCATGTGCAGGAGTGCTAGGGGCACAGGAACTGAAAGACTGAGATTCGTGTCCCTTGGTGTTCTCTGAGAGCCTTCAGTCTGCATACATCAGGCAACAACTTTAATTGAATATTGCAGGATATGCCAGATTGTGGTTATAAACCTATTTTGAAATAATGAATTCAGATTAAGAAGAATCTAAGTTTGCATCTGTGCCTCTGTTACAGGCAATGGCAGTAGGAGGCTGACTGAGATTTCAAGGTTAGTGTCCCAGAGAAGGATGCTGGAACTAAAAAGTGAGAAAGAGATCAGGAAGGGCTAAGCAAATCACATGCTGTCTTAACCCCTTTATGTTAACAAATAACTGTGAAGTATTGACAGTGTGCATTTCTCAGAGAGAATGGTAGAAGATGACACCCTCTTGGTTTACTTTGTTCCAGCTGAGCATTTTCTTGTGGATGTGTACTAGATAACCACTTCTGATGACCTGTAGCTCTCATGGATTATTTGAGTTTGTGAACTTAATATTTTAGCTTTGTCATCATACTAACATTTATTTAGAAAACACCTGTAATATCCTCAAGTTCGACTGTTAACCCAGCACTGACAACTCCACCACTGCAGTGAGAGGGTGAAGCGACTGAACACCAAATCCCTGAGCGGATGAAGGAAGGAAATAATTGTAATTATTGCCAAACAAGTTCAGATCTCTAGAGTTAATATGTTCTAGAACTGTTAACCCTATTTAATATGCTTATTTTAATAACAAATGTTTTTAACAAATTTGGTGTCTACATTTGTATAGACAAAGCAGTAAACTTGCTTTTTTAAATTTATTCTATTTAATCTTTTTCTCTACATTCTTACTACTCTGCAGTAAAGTAAAAAATAATGTTCCAGAAACCTTTTCAAGTCACTTCACATTTTGTACAAAAATTAACTTAGGTCATAAATTTAATTTACTGCTGAAAGATAGTGTAATTTCTAGGAAGGGTTAATTTAGACTTATGATAAACTCAATTGCAACCTTTTTTAGGGGAGTGGCAGTTATTGGCATGTTGTGTCATGAGAGGTCATGAGAAATTCAAGTCCTATTTCTTTTCTAATGGCTAGGGGATATGCTCATTGCAAGCAGTAGAAATATGATTTTTAGTATAGCATCTTGTGGCTCAAGTAGAGATTTATTATTTTTTTAATGTAAGGTGTGATACAATGGAACTGAAGCATAAGATTTTGATCTCAGCAGTATAAATTAATAAATGTATTGTAGAAAGTAATTTACTGTGATGTGCTTTATTCCCTAAGTATTTGTATGGCTTCTCTCCACTTATAGATTCTTTTAACAACAGGATTACCCTTAATATTGTAACAAGTTCTTGAACAGTACAAGGCCCATGTGATGCATGATATCACTAAATTTTAGATGTAGTTGCAAAATTTAGCTTGAACTTCCAGATTTTAATGCTTGCCAGGTATGCCGAAATTCAAATTTACATCTCTGAATTGTTTTTACACAATCAGTTTTTACTATATTATAGTCATGACCAATAAGCATTTACTGTTAGGTGCCTGGCACTTTTAGACCTTGCCTCAAAGAAAATCTCATAACAAGTTAATTGAACTTGACCCCTACCTGTCTACAGTCTCCTTGCAGGTAGTCATAGAGAATTCAGCCTCTGTCAACCAACACCCCCAGGTCATTTCCTCTGGGCTGATTTCCAACCACTCTGCACCCAGGCTGTAGCATAGCACCAAAGGGGGTTATTGTGGCTGAAGTGCAGAACCCATCACTTGGTCTGGTTGAACCTTATGCTGTTGGTCTCAGCCCATTGATCCAGCCTGTCTGTGTCCCTCTGCAGACCTCCCCTACCCTTCAGCAGACCAGCACTCTCACCCAGCTTGGTGTCACCTGCAGGTTTACGAATGCTTCACTCAATCCCCTCATCCAGATTGTCAGTAAAGGTATTGAACAGCACTGGCCCAACACTGGTCCCTGGGGACACCACTTCTGAGCAGACACCAAGTGGATGTAGCACCATTCAACACCTCTGTCTGGGCCTGGCCACCCAGCCAGTTCTTGACCCAGTGAACAGTGCACCTGCCCAGGTAATGGGCTAATCTTTTCCAGGAGCTGGAGAAGAGCTGACTATAAAAAGAAAGGAGGGAAAGATCGGGCCTGTGGAGATCAGGCAGAAGAATCTGTTCCCCAGATGGTCAGCCTACAAAGACTGAACACAGTCATTCTCGTAGCTGTAAATGTTTCTAAAAGTCTCCAGTGGATTCTGGAATGATGTTTCAGTTGGTGGTGACCAGCAGTCACCTGTCCACTACTGCTGGCATATACTCTGCTACCTTAAGTAGAAAAATGTGGGAGATCTAAAAGTTCCCCAAATAGCTGATACTGGAACACAAATTTGAGTTAAATATCAGGTAATGGGGTTTTGTTTTGTACTCTGCTTTTAAAATCAAACTAGACAACTGAGAAATCAGTTGCAAAAATAAGGGTGCAAGTAAAGTGATGAAAGCAGAGCTTAGCATTTGGAAATTACAATACTGTGGATGCTTCTGCAATGTCAATGTCCTCCCCTTCTAACACACCTGTAAGGTTGTTTCTTGTTCACACTTGAGGCAAAGGAAAGGATGATCTTACTCGGAATTTATCAATACTGGGCAATGAAACCAAAGTGTATTTTTTTCAACTCACTTCTGCATCACTTGTTGCAGAAGTTGGAAAGCCTGCTCTAAGTAGGCAAACAAATGCAGTATAATGGGGCTCACTTCAGGATAGAAGGAAATGGCACTCACTCTGAGAAACTGTATTCTAAACTTGCCACTAACACCAAATTCCTGTCTTATGCCTGATGAGATTAAAACAGACTTTTCTTAGATATGATAGTAAGCTCCTCATGTTAAGATTCCTAACCTAAGATACAGATTTGCAGATGTGTAAAATAGGCTGCAAGATATGAAATGCTGTATGTGCTGAGACCTTGAAAATCAAGTCTTTAGTATCTCATTCTGACCCTCTGAAAATAATGGAGACCTTGACCTTAATCTTTCTGCGCTCCAGTTGTAATAGCCAGTAGTGTAAAGGGTACTGTGAAAATAAATCAATGAATTTTTTTAAAAATTGTATGTAGAAAAAAGCACCCCAAAAAATAGCTATGAGAAATTAATAACTCTTAGAAGAAATTAAAAACTAAGTCTTTAGAGCATGGTGCAAATAGTATGCTGTAGGTAATGAATGGAGGACGTGTTGAACACCAAAAGGAAAGCAAGACATTGAATTATTACTTGTTCAAGTGTGTACCGTCCATCGGGAGCCCCAAATAAAGTGGAGATTATGTGGAAAACCAGCAGCATGCAGTCAAAGACATAATCATGTTGATATGCAGAAGGGTCTATGAAAAAGTCAGCCTTTGGAATTGCCTTGCATTTGAGTACTCAACCTTGCAAGTATTTTAATATCCTTTGATTAGAATTTTGTTTCATAAAAACTCATGTGCACATAAATCTGTGAATATTTCTGCACAAATGTTTATTACACAGATTCTAATTGGGTGATTACATTCTATTTCAGTAACAAACTAGATTTTTTCCTATTCAAGCTTTAGTTTTAGTAGACCCTTGAGGCTTAATCCGGGCTTGAATTTTACTCGTTGAGCATGATTATAACAGCCTTTTCACCACAAGTGTTAATACTGTTATAAATTATTTGAGGCTAACTTTCAATGTGTTTTGTATTTAGTTTCTGAATGAACTACCTTGGCTTTCATGGCGTTTTGACCTGCCACTGGAGATAACACCATGTATGCCAGATGACCTTTTCTGGACATTCTGAAGTCACTAGTTTTCAGGTTGTTATTATTATATTCCCCCCTTCAACATGGTCAAGTTAAAAAAAACAAGCTGTGAATTGTCGAGGTAAACATAGATTCAATACTATTGCTATGTTTACCTATAGATTCTGCAAAAAAAATATTCACATGAAGTGCTGAATGGTTTTAAAAGCCACACTAGAAGCTTACACGGGATCTGAATATAGATTGGCTTGCAGCAGAAAAGCAGTTCTCTGCAGTTTGAAATAGTGTCAAACAAAGGAAACTGAAAGTTGCTCTTCTGTGTGTGTGTGTGTGTGCACGTGTCTCCAGAGTGTTAGTCTGTCTTTTCTAGGTGGAGTAGAGTTAGAAAGAGCTTAATTTGTGCAGATAATGCAGAAGAAAGTTTGGGCACCACTGTTACAAAAAACAATTCGGAGCCGCACAAAAAAATTTAAATGGCTGCTGCTGGAGGAGGGCTCAGCCAGAGGAAGGGCACATCCTGCCCTTATCTTGAAGACATTGCAATCCTGTCTTTTGCCAATAGTCATAACTGCTTTCTAAAGAGCCTGCCAGAAATACATGAAGGCTTTTCACCTAAGTCAGAAAAAGGTTAGAAGTCAGTATTTACACTAGTTTTTATTCCCAGTCTAAGAGGACTCCCAACTAATACAGCTTGTAAAATGTATAATAGCAGTACAGTGTTGGATGCTTAAAAACTGTCAAGATTGTTTGCAGTGACTACAATCTCCTCTTGAAACAGGTACTGAAAAACCTGAAAATCTAATCTCACTACAATTCTAAGAAACTAAAATTTCTATTTTGCATAGTATTCTGCAAAGTCTAAATTGGCAAGTTTCAAAGGCAGACAATTGAAATTAAAATTGCAATAAAAAATTTCAAAATATAATTAACCTTTAAAAAGATATTTTGCTGTAACATAGGAATGTGCTGAAACAGGAAGCTTACTGTGAACTTAAAAATAGGTGTTCCATTCCCAAAAGGCAATTTGATCTGAAAGTGTACACTGGTGTAATAAGTTCATTATTGGCACTGTGCATTTCTATGTAGTTTTTACTCAATCATATTAATTTTCTGATGGGAAATTTTTCTGTCAAAAATTTCCCAATCTGTTCAAGTTGTACTACCCTTTTATCTAAGCCATAGAATAAAAGTATTTCTTTGATATAGAAATCAATTTATAACAAGGAATAGCAAGTCTCTTTCTGAGCATATAAGCTTTGATCAAAATTATGCAGGTTTAGCAGTTGTGCATGGTGATGTATTTGAGCACAGTTTTCTCAGTCCTGTCCAATTGTATGACACAGTTATAAGATAAAACATATAGGAAGTCCTGTTTACATCAAAAATGTTTCATTTTCTTGTAAAATGAATGGACTAAAGTGAAGTAGAAATGTACAGTACAGATTCTGGGTTTTAAAAATAGGATTCATTCTGATACGGAATGAAATATAAAAAAAAAAAATTCTGGATGCCTGAGAGCAGAATTACACATTTCAGATACACAAGCCATGGAAAATGGAATAGTGGTGGCTTCCACTCAGGCTTGAAGTCTTGAACTTGTTCAAAAGCATGTACCCAGAGCTTCTGCATTCGCCAAAATTCATCCTTGAATTCTACCTAGGTTATAGGATAAGCAGAGCTTTTGAGAAAACTCCTAGTATCTCAGCTCTTGTCTTCATTTCTACTTAGTAGTGTAAGACCTGGAAGCTCAAGATATTCAGATGAATATCAGAAGCTGGCAGGTGGAATTGGAAAACATGGGTGTTCCCATAAATTGGCAAAAACTGAATAATCTCCACAAAGCAGTTTCAGTGAGCCAGAATTCTTCTACAGGAGGACACAGACAGTAGAACCTCTATTATGGCATGGATGTTTTGACAAAGCTGACTCCTGAAATCCTTTTACATCAGGTGAGCTATTGACTAGCCAAATGTCTCAGTGCTCTAACTCTGTCTCCTTGGCTCTCTGAGAAGTGGCTGACTAGGAAAAAATAGGACCAGTTTTATGACTCATAAGGTTGCAAACCAGTGGTGGCTGGAAAAGACTATGAAGTGGCACATCAGTTCCATCTGAGTCATTAGATCAGTGTTTGCATCCTCGTAGTTGACAAGTGAAAGTTAGGGCTCATTGAGAGGTGTAATTTGAGCTAACGATACGCATTGCTGGGTTCTCACTGAGCAGTGAAGACTTGATGTTGTCAAAGATTGCTCAATGACTGCAGCAGGAAATGAAAAAGCAAACAGGGTGTAGGAATGTTTAAACGGACAAAAAATAGGGCTATGAATCAATTACAACCACTCAGCTGGAATGAGGCAGTTCTGGTCAAAAAAGATAATTCAGAAAAAAAGAGTAGGTATATGATAGAATCATAGAATGGTTTGGATTGGAAGGGACATCAAAGACCATCTAGTTCCAACCCCTCTGCCATGGGTATGGACACCTTCTACTGGACCAACTTGCCCAGAGCCCCATCCAACCTGACTTTGAACAATTCCAGGGATGAGCCATCCACAACTTCTCTGGGCAATCTGTTCCAGTGCCTCACTGTATTTTTTTTTTTCTTAATACCTAGTCTAAACCTACTCTCAGTTTGAATCCATTTCCTCTTGTTTGTCACTACATGCTCTTGTGAATAGTCTCTCTCCATCTTTCTTGTAGGCTTCTTTCAGGTACTGTAGGGCCACAATTAGGTCACACTGAAGCCACCTCTTTTCCAGGCTGAACAATCCCAGTTCTCTCAATGTTTCCTCATAGGAAAGGGGCTCCATCCTTCTAGTCTTGATGGCCCTCCTCTGAACTCTCTCCAGCACATCACTGTTCTTTGTATTCTGGGAACACTGAATCTGAATGAAATACTCCAGGTGTGAACTCACCAGAGCTGAGCTTCCCCAGAAGGGAAGAATCACCTCGTTCAACCTGCTGGCCATTCTTCTTTTGATACAGCCTGGGATGTGGTTGATTTTCTGAGCTGCAACCACATATTGACAGCTCATGTCCAGTCTCTCATCCACCAGCATCCCCAAGTGCTTCTGGGGAAGAAGATAGTGAATAGCACTGGTCCCAACACAGACCCCTGGGGGACACCACTTGTCGCTGATATTCATTGAGACTCTGAGCCATTGACCACTACTCTCTGGATGCAACCATCCAACTGCTTTCTTATTCATCTAACAGTCCATCAGCTGAGCCCATTTCTCTCCAATTCAGAGAAAAAGATGTTGTTGCCCTTCCTTTGTCTACTGATGTAGTTACTCCATCATAGAAGGCTGGTTTATATAAGAAAGGCGACTAAGTTGGTTTTTGAAGGAAGGCTGAGTATAAAGACTTCCATAGAAAGACTTGACTTTTTTTTTTTTTTATTTCGAAAGGATTAAAAAAATAAATGAAATAATGTAGATACATGCAAGGAAGATAAAGTACTCACTAATACCTAAATATTTTATGGTAAAAAAGAATTGAAAACTAAAAGAAAATAAAGACCAAAACTGTGCTTTTCAAAAATACAGATTTTGTAAGCACAAACTATGTGTAAATCTCATTTTCACAGGCTGAGTAGAATTGAGACCAAGTTCTTAATACAGTTTGTAAATTAATTAGGTATTTTCATGCTTCTTTGACATTTATTATATCAGATAAAGATTTTGCAAGCAATATACCTTTCAGGCTTAAGAGTTAAGAAGAAACGTTCCCAATAGGCAGATTATTCTATAACTGTTCATTATCTTCCCTGAGGAGTCTTGTTATGCTCTCTGTTTGTGACAGGCTTCTGGAATTAACCAGTGCTACAACTTTTTAATAAAATATGCTGTGCAGTATTTTGAATGATGCATTTTTTAATGATATTAGGCCTGACTATGTTAAAGCACTTTTCAGACACCATAACTTAAGCTTTGAGACACATACAGGCATTCCTATAAATTCTTGCCCTGCCTCCTGTCAAAGATGGAGTTCTGCTCTAGTTCACTTTTTGTATATCAGTGATACAGATAACTGAGAATAGAGAAAAGAAGCAATACAGAAAGCAAGGGAAAGGTTTAACAGCCAAAGGAAAATACAACTCAATATACAATAAAAGGACTGGCTTGACTATACAGTCCTTCCCATTTTTGAATCTTCCTTAACTCAAATGAATTTTGACTTCAGAAAGAGGCTCTCAAGTGTTTCATAAATGAAAAGGTCATTTTTAAAACATTGTTGTTTTAGTACTTCTTTTTCCTTAAAAATTGGCTGGGAAAATAAAAATATTACCCTGAAACATCAAGACACCAAAACATTCAAAAGCATAGTGAAACATCTAAGATACTTACGATTAATTAGCCAATCTACTGATGAGAGATTGAAGAGCAGTCAGAAATATTTGAAGTGTGCTTAATTAATAGGTTTTTTATGATCCCTTGTTTCTTCAGTGTTGTTTGTCATTTAAGAATTTAAAATCAAAGCTTTACAAACTTGCTTCACTTTGCTCATTAAATTCTGCAACTATTCATGTGGGCTGCTACACCAGAGCAGAAACTGGTGGTCTATGGCCCCTTACATGAATAATTTCTCATGTTACTTTGGAAAATAAGGTCTCAACTCTTTTCATGCTCCAATACTAGATATAGCATATAAAATTTGGGAGGTTATCCTGCCTTCCAGAATTCAGTTGAGTGTCAGGTTTTTTGGTCAATTTCATGGAATCAAGATCAGAGAAGAGGTACTTTAACTTATTAGACTCTTTTCTTTATTGGTTATCAAACGTAAATGGACAGAGTCAGAATAAACAGGTCAAAACAGTTTTTCAGAACGGTATCATCCATTGTGTTTAAGGGGCTACCTTTCTATTTACTAGATCTTTCTCCCTTAACTTCTGCAGTCTCCCTTTATATTCATCTAACTATTTATCATCTATACTTCTGAAAAGTATTTCCATGGACTAACTACACATTTCATCAGGATTTCCCTTGGCTTGCTACCGCCTAGGTTTCATTTGGTACTCCCTAGTTCCTGTATTTGAAAAGAGGGTGAATGACATAATGCTTCCTGCTATAGTGTGGCATAAAGCAAATTAAACACCTCACTCTTGGTTTTTTCTGACAGAAAGGGTAGTTCTTTATGGAAAGGTGTAAGTCACCTCACTAGTTTTAATCTGAAATTACCACAGCAACAGAGACTGTTGTCATAGTATTGGTGATGTGATAGGACCTTGTAACTTCCTTTTATTTAAAAAAAATAGGTCTTAAAGTCTCCAGAGTACTTTATAATGCAGAGCTTGTCTTTGTGGGGAAATGATAAAATGGAAAGTACATGTACTGAATTGCATTTGAGCCTGGGTAGGCGTTCTGCTGCACCCTTGTGGGGAGCTCCCCAGTCACCCTACGAGTTCTTCCTGATTACATACCTGGA
This sequence comes from Sylvia atricapilla, assembly GCF_009819655.1. Classification (NCBI taxonomy): domain Eukaryota; kingdom Metazoa; phylum Chordata; class Aves; order Passeriformes; family Sylviidae; genus Sylvia; species Sylvia atricapilla. The sequence continues at coordinate 51,621,706 of NC_089142.1, forward strand.
AGCCTCCAATTTTCCTTAAGTTTTGTAAAGGCCGAAGAAGCAGCTAATGTTTTCTTTAACATTTCGTTTGGGTGGGCAAGGGAATAAATTTAATAAAATAAATTTAAGTGTTAAAGCACTTTAGATCAGCGCCTTTAATATCATGGTGATTGTAGTTAGCTGATACCTTCCCTTGGCGTAGTCACATCACCAGCTGTGGTACCATGGCAGAGGGTGGTGGGACAGTGGAGAACGGACAGGTTAAGGACAAAATGAAACTGCCCTGCCAGCTCTCCAGTGTGTGAGAAATACCTAAAGGTGCAATGCCATAATGTTACGGCTGACCAATGAGAATGGGATACAGATGTCTACCATGCATAATTCACAACATGATGTGGGGTTTAAGACTTGGACATTGTCTATCAGAATTAAATGGGAGTCCTTCCATCAAGTTTAATGAAAAGTAAATGAGACTACTCTTCAGCAAGTAGTTAAGAACAAGCCCAGTTTTCAGGCACAAGTGGTTGATTTCAGAGGAATCTGACACATATGCAAGTACCTTATAGAACTGAGATTATATTGAATAATACACTATCAGGACTAACTAGCATGTAAACACCATAAAATCTAATCAAAACAGCAATATGAAAGTAGCAGACATTAGTTACATTTTTTACTAACATGCTGTATTTATTATCACCATTTCCATTCAGCCAAATCTTACTTAGAACTCTTTTCTAGTACTCAAAGTATCACAAAATGGTTAATATTATTTTGACAGAATTAATATTCTCTAAGAGGTTCAAGAGGAACAATATTCCAAAACCAAAATACAAATGATACAGAACCCAGTCTTTACTTCCCAAAAAATGTATATGCTGGATTTTATGTCAGGTTTTTTGACCTGCTAAGAAATGTCAGAGGAGATAAGCTTTGTAAAAGTAAGTGGGAGGAGGTTGTTGGGTGTTGTTTAGTGCCTAATTCTATGCTGCCTGCATTCATCTCTGTTGTAACTAAACAATGGAATACAGTATCTGTAATTATTCAAATAGGCACATTTGCAGTTATAATGTATTCTTTCACAAGCAAAGCTATTATTTAAAAATTAAAGGGAAGAAATAAGCTCTTTATGGCTTTAAATTAAAAATACCACATAATGATAGAGCAGTTTATAATTGTCAGAAAAATTAAAGGTTTTTCTTTGATTTTGCTGGTCTTAAGTTGATTCAAAAGTTATCAGCCCACTAGCAGCAACTTAATTTAAGACAGTACTGGTGATTCTGTTGGTTGTTTGTTTTGTTTATTTTGGGGTTTTGGGTGGGCTTTTTGTGGGGGTTTTGTTTGTTTGTTTGTTTGTTTTAATAGGAATTTTGTAATTGAAATTATTTCTGCTAACTGATTTATAACATCGAGGCAAGATTTCTGTATCTTAACATGTTAAACTCATACTGGTCAGAGCTTTCAGACATTTTGCCATATCTGTAAAGCCTTCAGATAACAGAAATGTACAATTTCTATTCCTTTTTTTTTTTTTTTTTTTGTCAGTCAGGGTATGCCACTGTATTAGTTTTCTGGTTGAGCTTTTACTTCATTCTGTTTTAGAGAAGTTCCAAAGTTCCTCTAAAATGCATGAACTCATACTGTTTGTTAGAGAAATTCAAATGCTAGAAGCTTAATAGTTTCTAGTTTTACAGGGGTGCAATTTTATGCAGTGACAGAAACGTAGAACTTGAAGAACACAGCAGTGTTTCAAGCCCTCCTCATTATTAAATTTGCAAGACATAAATGCTGAGTAAACAAGAGTTCATACATTGTTTATTCAGTTTGAAGTAAAAATTTCCATTGACTTTAACTTTCCAAAGGCAGTTATTAACCGTAGCTGGTATCAATTTCTAGAGTTATTTTGCAAAATGCCTGAAATGGACACATTCATTCCTAGGTCTTGTTCAATTACAGTTGTATATTGTTTATTAACCATCTGGGCATCTGATTAGATGCTATAACCATCATTTGGTTTGAGCTTCTTTACTTGCACTAACTGCAAGTTATAAAAGTTAGTTATAAAAGATAATTACTTGGAAGTGAAAATATGCAGCTCACATGGGTAGCACAAGCAATTGTTTTAGCTAGCCTTGCTGTTCTTTGTATTCTGATCCTTTGTGTTTAGAAGAGGAATAAATCCTCAGTCTCATACTCCACAAAGGACCTGGTGTACTTTGTGTGAAGGTTTACTGGGCTTTGTGCACTCTTTATGACCAAATCTGCAAGAGGAAAACAAAGATAAAAGCTCTATTTTCCTGAGCATTTTGTGTTCATAGAGACTAATAGCCAATTAAGATAAAAGGAAATATTTGATGGCTAAAATCCAGTAATATTATCTGTCCCAGGTCAATTTGACATTTAATATGTTGTTTCCTCTTCAGCAATTTTGCTACAAGAGAAAATTCAAGCATTTGAAGAGAAGGACTGATCTGTTCTATCTATTCTATCTTTCATAGTTTTTGGCTTTTTTTTTTTTATTATTATTATTTTTTTTGCTTAAGTAAACCTTTATCATTACAGCAGTGACAGTTATTTACATACATAAATGCTCCATAAAAAAGATTAATCTGTATAGGAAGGGCTTTATTAAGATTGATAATGACCTCCTGAAGAATTATAATTATTATAAAATTTAACACTACTGAATTGTTGGATTCTTCTTTCCAGACCTATCATTACAATAAGAGGGTGAAGCAGTTACATGAGGGCTTTTTGTATGTGAATATATTTGGTAGTTTATTGCAAGACTATTGAATACTTTTGTAAATTAAGTAAGAATACCTAAGGTGTCAGAAATATATCTAAGTTGTCGGGACTGATAATCATGTAGACTCATGAACAATCAATTGCTCAAAGCTTTGATTTGTTTTACTTAAATAGTTTATCTGAATCAATGCCAATACTTGCATGGACAGTCATCACAAGTATTTTCTTGATGGGCCAAGGTACTAAAAAGGAAAATTAATGTTAGTAATTAATGGGTTTTTCTTCTTTTGAACTGGTATGTAGAGAGTAAATGCAAGACTGACCTGAGGTATTTATCATGAACTTTTGCCAGCTGAAAAAGTAAATGTTCTTCTTTAAGTGCCTCCATATAGCAAGCCACTGTCATATAAGTCATTCATTAGATTGTGATAAGTAAATGGTTTATCTGTAGGGTATGGAAAATTGCTGCTTTTAAAATCTTTTTATAGCTTGCCAAAAGATTGTTTGTGTTATGTATCTTGGGTTTGTATTAGTCGAGAGAAGACTATGGAAGGCATGGTTTGGTGGGGGGTTTTTGGAGTTTTCTTTGGGGTTTTTGGGTTTCAAAAAGCACTTTCAAGTTATCGTGGTGAAGAAGAGTTATAATCACAGCTCCTGTTTTTTGCATTGCATGTTAAGTTCCCTGGTTTAATAGTTCAGATCTGATTTACAAAGGCACCTCTGCTGTTTCCTCTTAGAGACTGGAAAAGAAGATGTATTCAGATAGGTTTTTTTGTAAATATAACAATTAAGTAATCCATATATATAATTTATGAATTGGAAACTCTGGCTTCTGTCCTATAAATACAGATGTCATTTCAGATGCATGCCTTTTGTTTGTTATGCTACAATGATTGCATTCCTGTTGCAAGATGTTTCTTCATCCTGGGACAATGAAAGACTCAGTGCTTCTGTCTAATTTTCTATCCAGTATAAATAAATTATTTTGGGCATATTCCTTCTCTTCTGTCACTGGTGCTTATTAATACTGATTTATGAGCAGAGACTCCAAACAAGATACTTGCAACATCTGTGTCTTACCCTTCTAAATCACTTCCTTTGATAAACTAGGATGGACAAATCTTGTTTCTCTCCCATTTTGAAGAGCAGCAAACTTAGCTTACTTCTGTGTCAGAATGACCGTGGTAATTTTACCCTCTTATACTAAGGAAATTCCTTGCCACACTGGCAATGGAGTGAACACATTCAGTTTGGTGCTGAAGGGCTCTTGTGGGTCCTGGTTAGCAACTCATGAAGAAAGGAAAGCATTTTAATGCACCATTGGTTAAGTCCTCTGCATTTTCTCTGAGCCAGCTGGTAATGAGTTTTAGAATCCCTACCTGAGAAAAATTTTCTCTCTTCTTCCCAGTTTTATACAGAGTATAACCACAGCTTTAAGCAAAGACCACAGTCCACAGAGAACAGACTTGCTTTCATTCCCTCTGCAGTGCTGAACATTTTCCTTGAATTAGAAAACAAAAGCTTAACTCAAAACATCACGTTTTTATTTATGCATATTTTTTTTATAAATATTCTGTCAGTATTTGACCCAACTTATATTCTCATGCATCAGAATCCCATTGCACCAGGTAGTATATCAACATGGCATGAAAATGTCATCCTTGCTCAGATAGGTTTATAAGACAAGAGACAGCAAGTCGGTGAAGACAGTGGCCAAGGGTGTTGAAACAGTGAGGTGGACCTGCTTGGATAGAGGGGTGGCATTATCAGCCTGCCAACAACTTAATCACTGCCTGGCACCAATGAGTTTCTAGGAGGAACCTAAATAAGGTAAAAGAGAAATCTTTGTGGATGTTTACTAATAGACAGTAGAAACAATTTTGAAGACTTTGTATGTTTGAAAATGCAGCTAGTAGCAATGCTAGTATCATAATTTGGTCAGGAATGGAAACTGTGAAAATGGAAACTATATAGGAAAGAAATCATATAGGTAGTGCTTTGAAAATTGAATGAAGACAAGTTAAATAGAGTTTATGCTTGAATGGGCTGCATAGTGATCAACCCATCAATGATCAGTGCAGTGCCCTGGGAAAATAATCATTACAAAACCAGTAGATACTTGGAAGAATTCGATTGGCTTGTTCAAGCAAGCCTTTAGTTCCTTGCTGGATAGCTCTTCATTATTGTGAGAAAGATAAGTCATAGGTGAAATGTAGGAAAAAATCTGCATGCCATTATTTATTAAAAGTACCATTCAAATTATTGTTCTTATTTCTGTTTTCTTTCAAATCAACCATCAGTTATTTTCCTGTGTTAATTTAAAATGTCAAAATAATATATTTATGTTTTCCCCTCGTAATTGTACTCCATTATAACTAAGGCTATAACAGAGACATTCTTGTCATTCAGCTGTTCCTCCAAGATCAGCATGAATACTTTCATAAAGCTCCTTTTGACATATTTTATAGGAGAAGTAAATTTCTGGCATACCACTTTCCACTGAGGCTTGTTGCTCCCTTTCATTGTGGTAAACAATTTGTACTGAATTTAGCAAATTGGTTTGACAGGACTCAAAAAATAAAAAAATATAAAAACTAGATTTCTTGTAAAACCTATTCCCATTTCTCATCTCAAAATACCTTTTGTTCTAAAGCTAGTCATTACTTCTCAAGTTTTTGACAAAAAGAAATGAGTTTCAGATTAAATAAATTGAAGTGTTTTCTTGATTTTTTTACATTTTTGGTTTTTTCCTAGTTTGTCTATTAGGGGTTTCTTTATTTTCAAAATTTATTACAAAATGGAGTATTGATCTGTCCAGCAAGGTGATAATGGCTCAAATTTACATTGCATGCAGAATTGCTATGTCTATTGTCTAGATTCCTACTGTATCAAATATCTTTGGATACTACACATTAAGAAAGATTCTTCTCTAGTGTTCATATGCTCCTTTAATTTAGCTCTTTCTACACACTGTATTTTGGATGACATAGAAGTTTTATAAAGAAATGAAAAGCACTTTTATATCAACTGTTTATTTTTATCTTCTTTTATCATGAGAATTGCTTTGCTACTCACAACAGTGAGAGTGCTTCATAGTTTTTAAACTTCATTCACCCCCATATGGGATATATATTAGCCAAAACTGTCAATGGAAAAAGTGTTAATTTATTACAGGACTGCTTTTGTAAGTAGGAAATGTGTTTTAGAATATCTGGCAAGGATCCACAAATCTATTTTTAGAACTAAAGGACTTTGTAAATGGTATGAAAAATTTTAAGCAGTGTAGACCTGAGTACTATTTCTCAAGTTGTACGCCCAACACTATTAATATCTATGTAAAAAGCTATTCACTGATGATAAAAGTGCACCCCAGAGCTCTGCAACAAAAAAATAAGAATTGTTCTCTTTCTTTGTTTTTAATGCATCCACATTAATTCCAAGTTGTTCTCTTGTGCCAAACACTGTATTGCTGCAAAAGCTCTTTGAAGTAGCAGCATGGCCTTCTGTGCTATTTTTTGCTATCTGTGAAGATAGTTCTGCCTCTTCTAAGCAGTGCACATGTGCAGACTTGATGTAGTGGGAATAAGGATGCCATGTCTGATTCATTAGTTGCAATTACTTATCATTATTCATTATTTATTTTGATTTATTGGATAAAAAGAACCTACCCAGGGCCATTTTAACGTGAATGATAAATGGAGTCTCATAAAACGATTAAACTGGCAACTGCTGCTTGTCTCCTAAGTGGACAATAATTGATGTAAGATAGAGAAATTCCAACCAATGCTTGCCTCAGTCTTTTTTCATGCAAGTCTAATTACAAAAGCTGGCCAATCTTCCCCAAAGCCAGGAAACTTTTCAGAAACTTTTAGGTAATGATGAAAAAGCAAATTAAGGCTTCATGTAAAATCAGTCACTTTTCTCAACACATGCAACAAAACTTGTACTTGAAGACCAGCAGTAAATTCAGTTCAGAGTCTGTAGGAGACTAAAAACATGTCAGGGAAAGGTTTGAGAGAAAAACACTTTGTTCTTGTTCAGGATATTGATCAGAAGATCTAGAACTTCTTCTACAATCTGGAAATCATCCTTCATGATATTAATGTAGTACAACTGCTCTTTGAATAATTAAAATTCCCCACCAAGAACAGGAAAGTACATCAGCTGTAAGGATGTCAGGAACATGGTTAAATACACTAAAATAGTATACCAATAATTTCAGTGTTCAGCTGTATTGGAAAGAAGAAAAGTATATGCATACAACACACTAGTATTTTTCAGCAGTTCATATCAAATTTACTGGAAGGGGACAGCTCATCCATAGTACATATACTTTGACTGATTCCACCTACTTGCTCTCTACCTACTAATGCTATTGGCTTTGCTGTCCTTTGTAAAAATAAACCTTAGAAAATATATTTGCAGGCTTGCCTAGGAAAGCCTTGCAAATATAAACATAATCGACATAATTAGTCTTGCAGTCACCAAGAAAACAGTTCTAAATATTTTTGGTTCAGAGATAAGAAAGAATATTTTTGGTTTTGTTATTATGCAGTGTTCTTTCTCTTTTAGGAACAAGAAGAATTTATTGAAAAGGGTTGCCCACCTTTCCCTGGCAAAAGTGTCCTTATGACATGCCTGAAGGAAATTAGCTATTTATTGTTTGTCACGGTGATTTGTGAGCACAGCAGTTCTCTGTATTTTGATTCTCAGTGTATCTTAATGTGAAGCAAAGTTATCCATGGCAGACACTCTCCAATGAAGGCAGGCCTCGTATTTTGTGCAATTTTAAGAACTGGTGCTTCATGTTTGTGCCTTGAAGAGAAATGAAATCTGGTGACCAGTCACCATTCCTGTAGTAAGTTCTGCACCATGGAGTCAGTAGAGTTGTAGGTAACAGGAGTATGGGAGTTGTTGTTTAGTAAATCTTGTAAGAGATAACAAAGCCCCTTGTGCTTCTTTGAGTCTTTTCTGTTGTCCAATGTGGTCTTCAAATGAGAACTGTAGGGATATACCTCTCAGTTTGAGGGAACACCATGCATCCTTCTTCTATGGCAGACACAAAACAAGAAATGCTGTCTTCTTAATGAAGATTATCGGTCAGTGTGCACACGTCACCTATGACAGGCCATTAAAAGCTTTCTACTCAGACACCTAGAAGGTGGTACAACTTAAGCGTGCTATTGAGTGTGCTACTGAGTGTTCTTACTAGTTGTTGTATCAGCTGTAGAGCTAATGACAGTGCCTGGCTTCCTACTGACTTTTGTCCTTTAATCGCTCAGATCTGTCTTCCATGGAAATAACATCTGTTCCTTCCTGAATCTGTCTGTGACACCCCTGCAGATAAAGCATTTTGTCATTAGTCTGCAACTAGATATGTCCAGATTGCCTGGCCCAGCTGCCTTCAGATGGGGTGTGGAGCTGTTACATTCCGCCTACCTTCCTCTCAGGATATTGTATCTCAGGATGTAGCCGTGTCCACAGCTATCTCTCTGTCTCTCCATTTTCTAGTTTCCAAATTTATAACATCTTTTAGGCATCTTTTAGAGGGTCAAATTCTCTTTCAGCCTTTACCTGTTTGCTAGATCTACCTAAAATAGCCCCTCTCAAAACCTATTTGATGGATAACAGGGAAGGAAAAGTAGTTAACAAAACTTTTGTGTTGAGACATTTTAAAATGAGAATTATTCCGTAAAAGTCTAACTTTGCATGTGTATTTGAAATATTTTAAAATTATTTGATAAAATGTGGTAATATTTCTCTAATGTATAAAATGAAACTTATTGGTATTCAGTACATTAGCAAATATGTAGAATTCATATAATATGCAATCTTCATCATATCAATCATAAGTAAATTTATGAGGCTCGCTTTCTCAAAGAAGTAGCATAATATTTGAATTTTTTAAAGCAGTGTTTTGGATGTTTATACTACCATTTATTGAACAAAATACAAGATTTTGATTAACATACACTATGACAGGATTTGCACAGATTTTGTATAAGAGTGAAAGCAAGTGTGATGAATAGTGTCCTGGAATCATTTTAGAATAGACACTCTGACCTCTGCATTTTTTATAGCCTCTTTCAATGTTTTCACACTTTGAATACTCTAGGACTCTGTGCAAAGGCTGATGTAGTAGACTTCCTAGTCACTAATTTCACTGTCTAGAGTATAAATTGAAAAGCTGCTAGATTTCTATTACACATACCTAATAGCACAGATCATAGAGGAGGTTAAAAAAACCCCGCAAATGTACATGAGAATAATTGGCTGTATTTATGCTTTTCCCCCTTCTGAATTAAAGAGATTATGCTTAGACAATATAAAAGATTACTCCCCTCTGTGCCCTGACACTTCATCACTTAATGGATAGATAGGTAGAACTTCAGAAATTAATTATTACTATTAAAAAAAATCAAGTATAAGAACTTGATTACCACTGCAAGACTTGCCCTAATATTAAGTCTGCCTCATATGCTGCATACAAATGCCAGGTTTATGTGGTAAAGGGCAAGATGGACAGCTCTGCGACCATGTGCTTGCTAATTAACCAGCACTGAAAATAGCCTTGTCATGAGAGAACAGTCATCTCCTGTACAACTAGGAAGCAAATGATTTTGCTGCTTAAACCAGAAGATGAATACAGAAGCAGGCTGGATGCCACTGTAACAAAAGGAAAGCAACTCACAGAAGACTGTTAGGTACCAAAGATGCTTTGTCATTCGTATTGAGAATCTGGGCACCATAAAATTACAGTTTTTTACTAGTAGCCCTAAACTGAATGGACAATAAAAAAGTAAAGCAGGAAAAATGAGAGATTACCCAGACAGTGCTGCCAAGGTTCATTAGCTGTCTCCCATGTAATCAATTTTCTGCTATTCTTCCAGCACCTTTATTTAATGCATTCACACTTGCAATAACTTTTGTTTCTGCCTTCTCTTAAAATGCATGTATTTATATGCAACAGTGAAAATAAGTTAGGGAATTGCTAGAAAATTAGGGATTTGTGATTGTTGTAATAGTTCTCTCTTGTTTTATTTTATGAGAACATCCTTAGATGAAAATCATACATATCTAATACAATTCTCTCAGACAGCCCTGTTTTCTTTTCTGCTTCTAACAACACATTTGTTGTGAACACCTGTTTTTAATAAATAATTGAAGCTGCTGAACTTATGCTTTTCAGAAGTGTCACACTAAGATAATTGATATTAAAGTGTATTGTGAAGCAACCCTTGGATTTTAAAAAGCCAGCTATTATAATGACTTTTATTAAGAATCATAGAAGTTAAATGAAATTAGCTGTCTATTGTTGGTGGCATTAATTTAGGAGTGCTGTAGTTGTCTGTATTATGAGTCTCAGTATATACAACTCTATTTCTCAGTTTCTATCTCAACCAGCTGATAAGGCTTAATAATTGAAAATTAAATAATGCAAACATTTCTATTTGTGGAAGATATAAATAATTATGCTGTTTTGAACATTAAAAAGTATTAGAAATTACAATAATTTAACCCCACAAGGATGCAGATTGTAATGATAATTTCTGGAAAAAATGTTGTTTTTATATAAAGAGTATGGATCCCTCAAGCAATGAAATAAATAAGCTTTATTGTTTTCAGTTTTTTTCATGACAGTAGAAACAAGTCCTTTTTTAGAATTATAATTCAGTTATCACAGCATAATGCTGTGCCACCTAGTCAGAAACTCATGGCTCCTAACAGAAAAATATACCAGAGGAAGCTCTGTTCATGTTAGGGAGGTCTCCACTAACACTGGGATGTATTTTCAGGCAGCTCCTTCCAGCCTAGTGGGTTTGATTCAGGTGAATTTGTGCACAGTTTTCAACAAACACTTAAAAAGAGTCTTTGATAAATGTGTAATATTTTAATCTCAGTAGGGAAAGGATAAATGTGCTTAGGTCTAGGATGATATTATTTTTATTTGTGTAGCAGTATGGGGAAAAATTTGGCAGTTGGAAAATTACCCACTAACTATGCCTACAGTGTAAAGTAGCATATGCTCTTCCTAAGAACCCTCCCTCTTTGCTGCCACAATTGAATATCACAATGTTTTATCTTTTACAATGGATTTGAGTGTTTGTTGTATTATATTTACTCCTGAGTTATTCATGTTTTACCCTCCCCTGGCTTTGTACTGCTGGTATAAGAGTTAGTAAAGATGTGTGTCCACAGCCAAAAGATCTGTGTAATGTGTCCTTCCTGTAATTTGACTTCCAGCCAAGATGGGATCACTGTGAATATCAGCCACAGACAGAAAATAGGGTTCATCAGCCATAAAGGAGCCATGATGTCGTTTACAGCTCCAACAATTAAGGGACCAGAAGAGGGAATCAGTTTCAGAACATACATCTAAATCTTGATAGAGATAGAGCCTGGAGAATTTTTGGCCGGTTGCTGTTGTTGCATTTGTTACCTTTTAAAATACTTCTCTGCTCTAAACAAAAATGATAGAATGGCCATAGACATTAATGTTAATCAGGGATTAAAATTCTCCAGCAATTTACAGTGGAAGCACAATGACTCCATTATTATCTTTGAGTAAAGTTTTTAATTGTTGTGGGAATTCTAGCTATCTAAGCTGTAAAACGGTAAGCACAGAAGTGTTGCAGGTGCAGGTTGCATGTCGTATAAATATTGTTTAACTCCTGAGAAACAGCCAAGAGAAGAAGGAAGAAAATAACCATAAAGAACCCTATGAGTTTAATGATAAAAATGTTTCCTACTCCTGAAGACATGCATTTCAGGCAATAGGAATAGGCAGCCCAATGTTTTTTTGAGTTAGATGCCTATCTCATGTATGGAGAGCCAGTACTCAGTGTTTGGTTCATGTCTCCTTGAGCTTTATTTGGAAGACCCTTCTATAATGAATGTGCACCTAATGGGGTGTGGTACTACAATACTACTACTGCCTTCACTATCTGGCAAGAAAAGCCCCTTGTCTGGAGTAGCAACCTGGACTCTTGGCACTATTCATTTCAAGAAAGATTGAACTCATGATCTTATGTCCTAATCCCTATTCTGAATGAGGATGTGCTTCTCTCTTCACTTTATACGACAGGGAGTTAGAAGCACAGAAGCAATGGTTGATAGTTCATTGGAGAGGGGATTCTCTCCTTGTCACCACAGACACTACTGGGTTCCTGATCAGTCCCATAAACAGGATCATTCTCCACTGAGGAATGCTTTAGACAAAGAAATAGTACTGCAGTAGCATCAAGGAGCCAGTTCAGTGCCAAACACTTGCTAGAATTATGGTTTTTTTCTTGATCCTTTTAATTGTTGGCTCTTGACTTCTCCATACCTGGCTACCCCCAGTCTGGCTTCAAGAAGGAGAGTGAAAAACACATTTAACCTAAGCTGGAAAATGGAGTATATTGGTGTTGACCTAGATGAATCTGAGGTACTTAAACAGCAATTTAGATGGGCAGATCTGGTTTGTTAAATGAGCATAGGATGATGACTTCTCTCCTACACCTGAAAATGCATCTACCTGACGGCATTACAGCAAGTAGGTGCTGCCCACACTCTCTCCCATCTTTGTCAATGATAAGGAATTCTTTAGTCTTGATGGATTGCTGAATTAATATATGCCTTAATATTGACCGTTTTTTTAATATCAGCAATGTTTTATATTGTGTCCTATATTAGAAAGAAAATAAACATATTGGCACATTAAGGTTAGATTAGTAGAAAAAGGATTTATTTATAGGAATTCATCAGGAATTTTAGTAGCTGTAAGATATGATAAACAGTGTTAATGGTAGACTCTGAAAAAAATCTTGATATGAAGGAAACCAGAAAACACAATCATTAGCAGAAATTTAATGCATGATAGATTTTGCATCTCTTTTTTTTTTTTTAAGCTATTTGTATATATGAAACAATCTTTGTGTAATGGAAGACACATAGTAAATATTGCAAATTTCACACATACTTTATGTCTGTTACTCCATTTTAATGCATTCTAGACAAATATTGCACTTTTTTTTTTTTTCTTAGACAGTTTACAGGATAACATAATAACGAATCAAACATGTGACTCCATGTGTGCCAGACATCGGTAGCTAAAACCTGCCCAGTTTCTTTGACATTCTTAAATTTGCAGCAAATAATATTAGCATTAGACACATTTTTTTTTTCTGAAAAGACCAGCAAGTATCAGTTTTGGCCTAGGCATTAATATTTTATTACTATCATTGTTTCTAGAAATCTGAGAATTGTGTCTCCTCAGTGTATGTGTGATGGTTACAACTGAATGTCTGTGTGAGCTGACAACTCAGTGAGTGAACTTGAGTATTGTAACGAAGCTTCACACCTGTTAAAAGAGATTGCTTGCAAATCCATTTGTTATGCTATTCCCTGTGATTGTCTTGAAAAGATAAACACATGAACAACCTTCCATTTAAATTAATTAGGATTTTTTGTTTGTAAATTGTACTAAATTCCTTTCCTTTGAGCCTGTATGAAATCGCCAGAAGATAAGAAATATACAGAAAAATCCCTTGTAATATACAGGTTAAACTGATTAGTAAAAAGCTGTGAGCAGAAGTGCTTACTAATTATGGTGAAAGTTATCATAGAAGAATTATACATTGGTGCAAAATTGAACAGAGGCACCTGACAGAGATGAACACTACTGAGTGAGAAAAAGTCATTCTGTTGGATTCTTTCTCATAGGTTAATCTGATAGCTACAGGAAATATTTTTCATATTTGTCAAGCTAAAATTCTGTGGAGTTTATTTTTAGTGTTCATGGTTTATGTAGAATTAAGAATTACAATTTCCAGCAGCTGTCATTCTTATACAAAATGTCCATGCTTTTGCCCAAGTGATAGTCTCATTAACAAATGCTCTGTTAATTTGAATATCAGCATAAATATACTATAAATCATCTTTTGCTGTAGTCTAGATAACATTTTAAAAGAGTGTTGCTATCTTGAGTGGAGGAGAAAATGCTTTAAGAATGGTCTGTTGGGACCTGTAACCATGGTAACTAGAGATCCAACTTGCTATAATTTGTTGTAATTTAAAAGATCTAACACTGATTTACTTTTTACTTCACAAAACGTAATAGATTCTCCAATAAAGAATCCATACAAAAAAGTATTGTGCTTCTGGTGTACTGTCGAAATTCACCAAAAACATATTTTGGGAAAATAATCTGCAATTTAAATAGGTCTTTGTTTTCAGTTGTAAGTCAAAAGATTGTAACATTTTGATACTACCTATGAAGTTAAGTTGCAGTATACAGTTATTTGTCCTTCCTTATGATTATCTATGAAATATTTGTGTAGGCAATTTTAATAATGCTCTAGTGACAGTTCTGAGTGTATGTTGCTTGGATGTTCTCTTTCCACCATTCAGAGTGTGGTATTCTGCCATGTGGTTGCTATATGTCCACTTTGGGTAGTTTTTTGCACCAGTACCTGAAACCCATAGCTGGAAATCCAAGGCAGCTAGAAAGGGTAAAAATTAAATCTAACCCTCATGTAGACCTACATCCTTAAGCACTGTTGAGGAGCTAAATGGTCGCAAGGGATTCCTGCAAATCAAGTCTCTTTTGGAAGCAGGGAGAGAAAGGAAACAGAAATGTTAAGTCAATGCTTCCCAGGCTGGAAGAATGAGTTGCTCCCTTTAATTACATTTTAGGTTTGGGGGTCTTTGAAGTCAAGGATTAACAACCTTCCTACTTTGAGATTAAAATAAAATAGCTAATTAGCCCCTAAGAGAGAGAATAAGTCCCACGAAGTTGAGCTTTTGGCTTTGTTTTATGTTTCTGTGACCTCGGAGGATTATCAAGGTTTTGTTTTGGAAGTAAAGGCCCATTTTGTGGGAAACTGTAACTCAAGGGGATTCCTGAATGAGCTGATTAGGGCCTGTGGTGTCTTTGTACAGTGATTCTCCACGTGCTGTTTCTAAGAATTAAGGCCCAGATACCGAAAGAAAATTACTTTCAAATGCTTTGGCTCTCAGTGCTTTCTGAATAAAACATATATATTCTAAATACATTTCAACTGTAGTAAGTGCCTTGTTCAAGTAAAGACATTTTAAATTTTTGCTCATAATTCCAAGCAAGGATGACATTTACTGTTAATTATTGAGAGAAGGACATATTACAGTCTCTTCTTATGCTATTCCTTCCTTCTACATTCTTTGTGAGATTTTTCTTCTACATCAGTTGTGAAACAATAGCCTTTTTAGATATCTAAAGTTCACAGGTTTAACAGCATGTACACAAACCACAATTTGAATGTTTGCAAATTTAGCAGAAAAATGTTTTAAATATGCTGAGTTAAAAAAGGGTGAACCTCATGTCACTATTTGTCACGTCTGCCAGTAATTGATGGCAGTTTCAGAAGCCTCCATTAACTTAGAATATCACAAATGAAATGGAGTTTGCAATATCAATCAAAATTTGAATATAGAAATAGATTAAATAGTTTCTGTGTTGAAGCCTATCCATTTGAAGAATCACCCAAAAGCCAAGCTGTCTTTTTATAGAATTTATGTGCTATGAAGCATCTTTCTTTCTATCGAGAGTGAATATATGATATAACTCATGAAGATCAGTTTCTATAAAATGCATCTAGATATTATGAAAGGTCATAATGGAAGAAAACAAAGTGATGCAATTAGTGCCAATCAATCAGCCTGAAGCAAGAAGAGCTAAGAATATCTTCTACCCATATTTCTACTCTTCAAAATTTAGCACTTTCTCCAACAGAGTTTCATTTGGGATCTCCTTACAAATGATCTTTGAAGTCTAGCTCAATCTCATATATGACATTTTGTCAATAAATATCTTGAAAATCAGTATGTTTCTGAGAGAAAATGCCAGCAGGCTTTCTCCTGCAGGTACGTATCTACCATTCTACTAATATATTAGATCTTCTTGGAGTTCCACTTGGAATTTCTGTTTCATTATATTATTTCTAGGGAAAGGCTTTCTTCTGTGGGAATTATAATATTGAGACAGCTCAAAATATTGAATTGGTTTAAAAATAACATTCCCTTAATAAAAGAGACCTGAGTCAAAGGGTACTATATCATTATGTAATTAAAAGGTGCATAAAATATTCATATGCTCAAGATAAGACTTCAGAAGTTCAAATTTAACTTTGAATCTCTGATTTTGATGAAGGAAATTAATTTTACATTAATGTAGTCTCTTACTTGAACCTTAAAAAGGAAGAAAAATAATCTCCATTTTATTTCTTACAATAGTAGTTGGAGTTCCAGGTTTGGGGTGTTTTGGGGGCTTTTGGATGTAGCTTTGGGGTCTGTTTGTTTGTTTATTTTATTTTAACCAACTTATTCTTCTTTTATGCTATTCTTATTTCCTCTCTAGTTAAAGTTAAATTGCTCTAATTTAAAGTCAAATCACCCTTTTTTCTCTGTTATGATACAGCCTCTGTCATATATAAGCTTTCTCTCGAAAAAAGTTTTTACATTACTGAGTGTGAATGGTGGGTCTGGGTTCATGCAAACACATAATTTGAAACAGTAACAACCAGAAGTTTCAGGAACTGCTGAAAGTATTGATTTTACTACAACTAAAGAAGGAAATCTAGTCATACCTAGAATTTGACTGGGTCCTGACCATATTGCATCTGAAACAAAATACAATTGGAATACAAGATTTTGCCAAATTAGTTTCATAAATGATTATCAATTTAATGTTCTGTCAAGCAATTATCACTTTTTATGAAAGTCTGCGTGAGTGTAATCTGTTTGAAAAGCTAATTGTATCTCCACAGGGGACTGTCTTCGCTCCTGTGTATTTAAACCAAACCACCATCCTCTCTCCCTTCCTGATTCCCTCCCTTCTTTTATCCCTCTCTCCATCCCCCTCCCGCCCAGTTCTGAGGTGCCAATGCCCACACAAAATCTAGGATATGTTATCGTGGGGTAATTATCAGAAATAATTCAAGTGAGATAATATGGATAGTATGAAAGGAAGGTTTTATGGTAACACTATTTTTATAGTTGTGGACAATGTATGTAGAAAAGGAAAGGCCACATAGCATGGAGCATGTGGACTTGACAGGAGGACTGGCATCAGGAGAAATGTGGATTTCAGAGGGCACCAGAAGAAGGCATGAAGCCAAAGGTAAAAAGAAAGCAAAGACAAAATCAGTCAGCAACAGCAGGAGTGATTAGATGTTCGTAAAATCTGCAGATGCCTCTACACTGGGGAGAAAGTTGAAATGATGGAGAAAAGATCTGCCATACAGGAGGACCTCAACAAATTAGTGGATTGGATTCTTCTCTGACCAAAACTCAACAAAAATAGATGTACATGCAACCTTCTGAGACAGAATAACCAATGAAGCAGAATTGTCTGGGGACTGAGTAGATAGGAGCAGCTCTGAAGAAAAGGAGCTAGGGGTTCTGGTGGACCAAACTGAGCATGTTTTAGCAGTGTGACTGTGGTAATGAAAAATAACACCATATTAGTAGCCCCATCCAAAACCAGTCTATATTGGAAAGTGTGGAACCTGCTGGTCAAGGAACATGATTATTCTTTGAGCAAAGGACTGACAGAATGACATCTTGAGTACTGGCTCATGTTTTGGGACTCGGTACAGTAGAAACATTGACAAACTTGAGAGAGTCCAAAGGAGGATCACTAAGGCTGTCAGGTAACTGCAGCACAGGATACATAGAAAAAGCTGAAGAAGCTGTGCCAATTTAGCCTGAAGAGGAGAAGAGATTGGAATGGGGAATATAACTCCACTCTTCTATTGCCAAATGCAGATTGTAGACTGAAACAGACTCTTTATTGCTGCAGAAGGATAGTTGCAGGTTGCATTAATGGAAATTATGGTGAGTTATGAGAAAAATGGGTCTTACCGAGAGAGGTTTGAAAGTGGAGAAAATGTTCAGAGAAGGTGCGGAATCTTCACCCTTAGAGATTTTCAAAATTCATCTGAAGATCCTGCTCTGTGCAACTTATGTAATTTTAAAGCTATCCCAGTCATGAGCAGGAATTTGGACTACAGGACTTTCAGTGATCCCTTTACAAATTCCTGTTTCTGTCTTTCTCTCTTAAAAAAAAAAAAAAAAAAAAAAAAAAAAAAAAAAAAAAAAAGAGAGAAAGGTTTGGTTGGTTTTTTTGTTTGTTTTGGGTTTTTTTTTGTTTTGTTTTTTGGGGGGGGTTTGTTGGTTTTTTGTTGTGTTGTTGTTGTTTTTGTTGTTGTTGGTTTTTTTTTTCTTGTTTGGGGGTTTGGGGGGGGGTTGATTTGTTTTTTGGGTTTTTTTTTTTATCAATTGTGATTGCAAGCTGTAACTCCATACATACAAGAATTCCATATCCCTGTCAGGTCATGTGTTGAGACTTTAGTCTGTGTGTCTTTGCACATTCTAAAAAGCAGTAATTGGAAAACTTGATTTGTTTTAGAAAGCTGTTTTAGAAAAGCTGAAACTAGTCTATTTTCTGTGATAGTGTGTTTTAGTATCTCTTACCTGAAGTATTTAGCTATTGAAATTATACTTTGCCAAGGGCACAATGGCTATGCATAATAAATCATGTTACTTGGCTGCAGTTGGCAATCTGATATTCCAGTGCTGCACAGGTGGCACTGTGTTTCAGAGAGGTGTATCATGGCCATCTCAATTTTTTGACCTACAAGAAATTTTCTTTAAAAAGTAAATTTCTGTCTCTATAGCACACAAAAATATTTAGAAATGAACTTCCACCAGGTGGAATGACTTTGCGTCTGATTCTCAGGTCGCAGTAGGATACACACATTGCTGACTCTGACAGACAGGCAAGCTATATGAGTGAGTTTTTCATACTGTGGACTATCTGCAGTAAAATTATGCCTTTTATTAAACCAAACTATTTCAAAATTTTGTTTATTTTTTATATGTGCTAAATTGCTGCTCATTTACTACTGTGCAATTACTTCTGATTTACTCACATTCTCAGTATGTACCATATTTGCTCTCTACTGAACCAAGCCATTACCTCTTTAGAGCAGGAAGTCATGCATAGAATCATAGAAATTTCGTGGTTAGAAGAGTCCTGAAAGATCACCTAGTTTCAACCACCCTGCCATGGCCAGGGACACCTTTCATTAGACCAGGTTTACTTATAGCTCCATCCATCCCGGCCTTGAACATCTACAGGGATGGGACATCCACAATTTCTCTAGGCAATCTCACCACCCTCACAGTAAAAAATTTCTTCCTAATATTTAAGGTTTTCCCTAGTTTTTGGTAGTCTGTTTTCCTAAAATGATCCATTTGAATGGGAGCTGCTAAGGTTTTATTATTCCTGGTCTAGGACACCCGTGGCATTGCCTTGATATCATATACTCTAAGCTATTTAATGATGCCACAACTTCATACTCTCAATTAGAATTCTGTTTGAATACAGAGACATTCTCTGAATTGTTTATCCTCAAATCACATCTCCTGTGTTACGTAAATGAAGTGTAAAAATGGCTTAAAACTACTGGAAGATGCACTGCTGTACAAGGAACTGCTCATAAAATTACCAGATAAAATGAATGGATTAAGAACATTCATGCTGTTATTTTCAGTGGATTAAATATCCATGCTTTTTATTTCAAGTTAATCAGTCCTTTATACTGCAGGACAGAAAAAATACAAATCCCAACCCTGTCCAGTAAGTCTCAGAAGCAAGAATCATTATAAAAACCTTCATTGCCATGAAGGAATTGCTGAACTTTTTGAGATCCCAAATTGCACTTCCTAAGTATATATATGTCAGTTCTTTTTAAAGTGAACATAAAGGTTTATTAAATGATATATTCAAAAAGTTGAGTTGAAAAAGTTTTACAAATATTCTAAGCCATGTTATTCATTCTGTCTAAATTGTAGCATGCACTCAGTATAATACACTTTAAAATAATCGCACACATGATACTAATTTTTGCTGAAGGTCTGGATGACATGACGTGGGTTTTTTTTTTCAATTCCATGTGTTAATAAAGAGATTTTGCCATTGACTTACTGAATGCATGAAAATCCCATACTACTCTGTGATTTACCCTAGACCAGTTAAAAAACGTAAGGCATGGTTTTCATCAAGATAGAATACATACAGATGTGAACCCATAATAGAAACCCTTGTGTGACACGAACTTGAACATTCCCTATGAAGTGCCTCTTGTAACTCTTGTATTTTATACAATTATAAATTTTCAATTGTAATTCATTGATGAACTGTAGGCAGTATTGAAAAAAATGATACCTTCTAGTTCTTCCTAGCAGGAGGAAGTATAACACTGATGCTGCCCTTTTTAAGAAAGAATAGTAAACATCAATAATTTTCTCTAATAAAGGCTTGCCAATGTGCCACATCAATAGCAAAACATAAGAATTATAAATAGATGATGAATAAATTTCTAAACAAGTATCATTTGTCTAATACCAGTGGTATTAGACTTTGCCAGAACTTTACAGGGTACTGCTTATTTTATCAAAATAATTTTAAAAAAGATGATGTCTTTTATGAATTTTAAGCTAGCATATTTTTACGGCAGCTAACATATGGATTTACTGTGGGAGCTGGCATCATGTTTGCCTCACCAATGTGCCACATTCCCCTTCTCGCCCCATTCTTCTAGAATAGTTTTCCTTGTCTAACATCTTGATGCTAAATCTCTCTTTGGGCACCCAAACAGGTGATATTTCTGCTCAGTCTGTACCTTAAGGCACAACATGAAAGAAAGCAGGAAATTCTACAGCTGTTTCTACTCATTATGCATAGTTATTTCAAATTACCTTGAGCAAAGTTTTGAGGAATTTCAACCATCCCAAAATTCTTATTCATCTATTACTAGCTACTTTTCCCAGGCAAGTATTTACTGCTTGTTCCCTAAAGTGAAATATTGCTTGTCAAAATGACCAGTTACCATAATTGCTTGAGTAGAGCTAAACTAACTTTTTTTTTACAGTTTAGTATATTATATTTTATTTAGAATATTTCCTTAGCTTGAAAAATAACCTAGGCTGCAAAAATAATTTTTAAAAAGTCTATGAATCTGAACTATTTTACACATAATCCTAAGAAAGCTGTATACGGGTCAATAATTTAAAAGCTATTTATCATTGCAAGTTTCCATCAGTCAAAGTAAGGGCTACTGTAATTTCAAAATAATGGCATAACTCCTAGCTAGCTAAGAAATAATACCAAGTAGTCTAATAAAATACCCTACAAACTTCATACATTTGCTGTGTGATGCAGTGCATGAGACTACTGGATTGATGTCACACTCAGCAGAATTGAGAATTCTCTAAATTCTCAGTTCAGGCTGGATATTAATTTCCTCATGCAACACACAAGCTAGTACTAATATGAGGCAATGCTGATCAGCCTTTTAATCGCAGCCTACCCTCAACAAACCTCTTCATGAAGTATAAACAGCTTCCAGGATAGGTAGGAAGAGAGAATGCATTCTTCTGGCTTGCAGATCAGTGTGCTTCCCCTAGGCTACAAGGAATTTATTTCTTGGAAACATGCACCTGAAGGATACTAATTCAGTCCTGAGTAGTCAGACAATAGGCAATGGGATTTGACTGAAGACCTGGTGCTTCAAATTGTGAAAGCCTTGATGTAGGTTTTCCTTGTAATCTTTAAGTGCTTATGCTACATTAAGCACAATTAAGCCCTCAAGCTTTTTGTGTTCATCTATGTTGATGTAGTATTCTGCTAAACATTTGCATTTTGGATAGGAAATCAAGATCAAAATTTTTTCCCTTTTATTTTATACAAAATATTTTTCCCCGTTGTACTGTCTTTCCCTTGCACGTCTCAAAGGGTGCAAGCTGATTTTACAGGGTGAATTTTTATCTACTTGGTTTTAACTTGACTTTTTGAGTTTGTGATATATCAGTACAACTGTTGTTAAAGCCATGACAGAAGGGATCCATTATATTACCAAATATGTGGAAGGTCAAAACTGCCCTAGAATTCTTTATCACCCTATCACAAGTCATAGCATCAACCTCACTGAAAGGTGTTAAGTCAAAAAGTCAGTCTTGTTTTCCTGATTTTAGCAGCTATATCTGGATGTGGGATAATTCTTGACCCTACATCTCGCTGCTTCCCAGAAGTTTGCTTGCCTTTACACCTAACAGCATAACATAGGCTGCTGTTCTCTAACCCATTTCTGTTAAGAGACAGCATTAACACTAAGGCCACTCTGAACTGGGCCATTCTGGACAATTTAAAAACAACAACTTCTAGACTTAGATCCACAAATCCATGCTGTGCTGTGTTTGTGACAAAGGGCCTTTGGGCCTTTATCCTTTAACCCAGTTCAGCTCTAGGCAGCATGTAACATCAAGCACAGCTTGATGATCACAGCACTTCTTTGCATGTGTGCTGGTTTTGGCTGAGGTAGAATTAATTTTCTTCACAGTGACTGGTATGAGGCTGTGTTTTGGATTTGTGCTGGACACGGTTGATAATATAGAGATGTTTTTGGTATTGCTGAGCAGGCTTGCAAAGAGCCACAGCCTTTTCTGCTTCTCATACTGCCATGGCTGGTAAGGAAAGTTGGAGGTTCACCAGCATCTGGGAGGAGACACAGCCAGGACAGGTGATCCTAACAGGTCAAAGGGATATTCCAGACCATGTGACATCATACTCAGTATATTAAGTGTAGAGGAAAAGGAGGAAGGGGGGAACATTTGGAGTGATGGCATTTGTCTTCCAAGTAATCATTACAGGTGATGAGGCCTGCTGTCCTGGACATGGATGAACCACTGCCTGCCTATGGCAAGCAGAGAATCAAATCCTTGGCTTGGTTTGCTTGTGTGTGCATCTTTTCCTTTCTCTGTTAAATCACCCTTGTCCCAATGCACTTTTTTTTCTTTTACCCTTCTGATTCTATTCCCAGTCTTGCTGGTGGGGGTGAGTGAGTGGCTCTGTGGGGTTTGGTTGCTAGCTGGGCTAAACCATGATAGCTTGTGTGCTTAAAAGGTGACCTTTTACTTAGGTATTACAATATGTCAAGCAATGCTTAACTGTATTGCTTTTGCATCAGTTCTTCAGTGACTTGGTAGATCTGATGGTTCTTTACCAAAATACTCAAACATCTCTGTATTTGAAAACAGGAGCTCTAGGATATCATCTAAAAGCCATTAGGTCATGGAAGATCCTGTTTAATTCAAGCTCGAATAGGTCTCTAATAGGACATGTCATTTTAGTGCCATGGTGTTGATGAGGCAGGGAAAGAAGCTGAGCTGTTGCAGATTAGTCAGGGCAGCTTATGGCCTTTATGCTTCAAAGCATGTGTGCAGTTGCCAAATCAACAGGATGACTCTCGTTTTTGTGGGTTTTTTTTTTCTAATGGTCAACTGTGAGAAACAAATAGTGGTGTAAGTTGAGAATGAGAAAGTTGTTACCACATATAGTTTGAGGAATGAGCTGATATCCATCTTTCAAAAAAAAAAAACAACAAAAAACCAAAAAATGGTTCATTCAAAGCTTAGTTAGTGTTTGCAACAAATCTTTCCTTTTTAGTGCTGAGTACCTGAGTGACTGCTTACTCTAATAAACATTGGACAAATAGCAGCGCAAGTAACCTCAAGGAGATTACCATCTAAACTGCATCCTTATCACTCAGAAAGTGGCAATACTTCTTCCTGACCTGGGACCTTTCCATACTGCTTATAGCTGAATGGGCAATGTGTTTAAATTATTTGGTAGAAAAGATCATGATGAAGAAATTCCTTGAAATGTACTGTCTTGAACATAGTCGCTTGTTTTAGTGTTCTTTTGCGTGCCACCCAGCAGAATTGATACCTTGCATTCATCCATATTTCCCATGCTTTGCTGTTAAAGATGGCTCATGTGGCAGGAACTGATCAACCCATGTGCTCCTTCCCCTCTGCTGAACTCAGCAAATGCTCTGTGCAGAACTCCAGCAGATGGATGCATTATCTTCCGAAGACACATGCTTCTCCTATGGACCGTTTTATAGCTTGTGCTTGTTCAGTTTGTACTTTAATAGATGCACTAATAAAGAGATTATCCATGCTGTTCAGCTCTTCACTTCAAAAAGGTTAAAGGTGTAATGAAAAATAAATAACAGAAAAGATCATCACAAATGCTTTGATTTCAGTGAGACCAACGACACATTTAGGCCTGCTGATGTATACTCTTTGTCTATAGTAACCCCAAATAAAGAATGGTAGGTATTATTTTAAAATAAAGAACATTGTTTTATATTCTATTTGAATATGGTTTCTTAGTGGGATTTACAGTCCTAAGCTGCAGTCAAATCTCTTTCCTGGGTATACTGAATTCCATTCCGACTGTCCTTTTCTGAGGAGTCTCTCAGATTAAGCTCACCATGACACAAAGATCTTAATAATTAATAAAAGCAAGTAAGTGTTACTTAAAAAAATACTATGTAAAAGACCTAGTCAGGATGGGATTTAAACTGTAGTTGGTGTGCTTGCATCTGTGACCAAATATGTTTCCTTGCTCTTTGCAAGGAAAGGATTGACAATGATAGGGAAATTTGTATAGTAGATCTAAAACAAAGAGAGTTAGAAGACAGTAGTAGCTAGTAAAGAAGAGAACAACAATATAAGAGAAAAGCATGCAGGCGTGAACTTTAGAGATTCTTATCTCAGATATGCCAAGCAAACGAAGTTATTAAACTTTGCATTTATATTTTCACTCAAAAATATTTTGAAGTATTTAAAGCAATCTTCCCCTGTTTGAAAACAGAGGAAACCCAATGTGAATAAGTTCCTGAACAATCCAAACACAAAATTTGAATCCAAATCAAATCCATTTGAAATAATGTCTTTGAGAACTCAGCAAAAAAAGGATTAGACATCTCTTAATTAAAGGAAACTTTGGGGTAAAATTATGTTTGGACTCTGGCTTTTGTGGTAGTTAGGCTGTGGGCCAGGATGGAGGTTTGGGAGCTTAGTAGTTCTGACAGATCTCTAGTAGCTACTGTTAGCTCTGATTCATTCTGCTTTGCTAGTAGGAATGAAATAGTCCCTATAATTGGCGGCATCAATTGTCTGGGGACTGAGAGGGGAGGAATTTAAATACATCTCTTCAGGGTAAAAGAATACTCTATGTTTATTCAGTTTTAAGAGAGATACACTTACAGGTGCCTTTATTCTAGTGTTGTGGAAGATATGCCTTTTTTTTTTTTTATGTGCTTATTTTAAGATTCAAAATGTCCAAGCTTGAGCTAAAAGCTTACAGCCTTGATTACCATCAGATATTCTGCTTCTGTGGGGTGTGGGAATTTACTAGGCTGAGACTTACAAGTATGTCTCTTGATTTCAAAGAAGGTAATAATTTTGTTCATGTCTGAACACCTTGAGTCATGCAGTTTGGTGTCTTAAAGTCAGGGAATGGAAGGACACACAGAGGAAAAAGCCTTTGAGTTTTCAGAAAAGCCCCCTAAAGATTGCATAGTTGAGAGAAACAGCATTTATTGTAATGCAGCTTCTTGAGTGCTCCTCACCATGCTGTGTGGGCTGCAGCAGCAGCAGGAGCGAAGACCTGGCATCCTCTCCCTTTCTCCCAACTGTCAAAATCCTCCTACATCCTGATGTTTACACCAGAATTCTCTACTGTATACTCACCCAGCCACTCGGCCTCTGCAGCATATGTCTTTCTCTGCATTATGGAGTTTTCTTGCCTTACAAGGCCTTTCATGTCTGAAGCAGAATTACCAGTTTTTCTACCTTTCTAGAACAATTTGGACATCTGTAAAATCCTATTGACTGCAAGAATACAAAATATAATCTGACACAAATCACTGAGAATCCCTGTGTTTACGAGAGAAGAAAAAGTAGGCCTGTTTTAATATCAAAATCTTTGCTAAAATTATGTAAAGGGATAGTTTGAAGAAAAAAAAAAAAGTTTTAATAAGATAAGCAAAAAGCTTTCTGTATTTCAGATGACAATATGACTATGTAGTTGTGTAATTCAATAAGCCAATTGATTTAGTCAGAAATTTAGTAATTGGATCTTTCAATTACTTCAATTTCTTCTTTTGATGCTCTGAAGAAAAATAAAGAAGGACATATGAAGAAAAGTGTTTTCAAATCCAGACGGTTGCATATTCTATTGTTAGAGTATTTTTTTACTCTCTCATGATGAATTATTTCTGTATTTCTTCTAAACTTAGAATTGTATCTATAAAAAATTGTATGAAACACAACCACATATATCAGCTATGAAAAAGATTAGAAATTATTAGAAGACTCTTCATATATAGGTGGTTCTTCAGTCCTTTTTTTTTTGATGGGTTTAAAACCTAGGGAGCCTTTTTTCTTCTTTTCCCAAAACCTGCAGCTGATTTTACATTGAAAAATCAGTACTGATCAAATAGGGAGGTAAAGATAACAAGAGAGTAAGAAATGTCAGAAATGGTGATTGTTGGATCACTAGATTCCCTTGATACCCCATGGAAAGGGATGCTTGCACTGCACTCTTTGGACCACTAAACCAAAAACCAGTAATGAGTTGGTCTTCTTATCGTGGTTTATTGACTAAGCTTGAGTGTGCCCATAATGGAAGGGGGCAGAAAAGATCCAAAGGCAGGGAAGTTGATGGAATGATTCAGAATGCCTTTGCTTGGTTTCATTAGTCCTAGAGAAATTGACATCTGTAAATTCCTACTGACTGCAAAAAGGTCAGTGTTAGTTTGATACCATTATTGCTTATGAATTTGAACCAAATGTAATTGAATGGGTTATTTGGGGGTAAATTGCAGTCATCTGGACTTAATGTTGCTAGTTATTAATCTAGGAGTTGCACAGGGTATTATGCTTTCAAGTTACCCCACCTTGAGTCCACTGGCTGCATTGAAATTTATCTTGCTTATCTATCACTGGCTTATGCAATGCAATGCACCATGCAATACTTAGGTTTTTAAATTGTATATGTTTAGTGTGATAGCTTTATAATCATTTCCTCAACAATTTCTTAGTGAAATTTGCACTGTAGAATTTGCACCATAGCAGTCAATAACCACAAAACTTAAAATTTATCAGGTTGCAATAGGATACAGAGTTAATCAATTGTCTCACCTCAGACTGCACTCTCTAAAGGTAAAAAGGGGCTATTCACAGAAATACCGTGAAAAATATTCTCCATGAGAATATGATGAGGCAGAATTCGGCTTTCTGGAAAATTATCTACAGAAGCATCACTATTTATCAGTTTGTGAGGAATTTCAAACTCAGAATCATCTGTTTCCAGAGTTGTATTAGACAACCAGTCATTCTGAAACTTGCTTTATGCTGCAGAATATCATCCTGCACATCACTTATGGGTTCTTCTCCTGTCCACAGTGTCTCCAGTACTTGCTATTTTCAGTCCCTGATTACCACGCTAAGTCATATGATAATTTCCTGTAATTTAGATTTTTATAAAAGCAAAAGATTGAACACTGTATCTGTTTGCCAGAAATAACATATTGCAGTGCATCTTACTGGCTGCAATAGGAATACTATTAGACGGGTTATCTGCTACTCTACCACTTAAAAGATATAATGGCAAAAAAACCCCAGGATTAAGGAAACTCTTGAGGTTTCTTGTGTGTGTGTGTGTGTCTATTTTTCTGGGCTTATTTGTTATTGCTTTTAATATTTTGTAGAAAACTCATCATGGCTTAGGTCTCTATGTGTGAATACCAAACAAAATGACATTTGATGCCTTAAAGGTCTGATTGCATGTTAGGAAACTGCTCCATTAGAGATGAAAGAGGGCGCAAAGATGATGAATATGATAGGATGTATGTTAACAATCTAACTTGCGATGGCTTCAAGAAAAAAGAAAAAAAAATTATAAAAGGATATGAAGGAGAATAATGAGGTAGTTCTGTCTGCATTTACAAAAAAATCTTCCAAAATCTGAAAAGCAAACCAGGGAGAAGAGAAACAGATTTTTTTAAACATAGTAACTGGATGAAGGCTTGGATCATGAGCTGATCAGTGGCAGAATTCAGTCTTCATGGCTGATGAAAGAGAAATGGTCTTGATAATTGAGGCTGATACTTGAGTCAACAATGAAAGAAAAGACAAGTGGGATGGAATGAAATGGATTCCCCTCAGCAACTCACTGGATACTGTGACTGAAACTTCAGAAGACAGAGACTTTTATTGCTTTTTATATATGCATGTGCAGGTGAAAAGGCAAAAAATACGTAAGATACTATGCAGTGAGAATCTGTAAGGTTAAAGTCAAATAGGTACTTAGGTTTTTGCAGGGTACTCTCTGGTTTAACATCTTAATGATTTCAAAGAACTAAATGACATCTAAATGAAATTCATAGATAACTAAAATTGACAGGAAATTAAAACATATTTAGCAGAGAGAAGGCATCCAAAACCTGGAAGAACTGATTGGTGATAAATATGTAAATGTAAATGTACTAAAGCAGGACTGTTTTCAAAAGTGTTGGGGTAATAGACAAAAGGCCAGTGATCATTAAAAATTGAATATGTGTAGTTCAAGATATGTGACAGAAGTGTGGGAAAGACTCAGTGGTCTAATTTGAGATTTGTTACAGATTTCCAGTTTTAGGGCTGTAAAAGGTTTGGTACAATATTGTTAGTATTACAGGAATAAATTTCCTTGGGATATTTGAAGCTTCCTGATTAAAGAACAGCTACTGTAAATTATAGAAGGCTTATGTACTTTTACACCACATAATCATTTACCACAAAAGAGTACTTTATATCTTACATTGACCAGTCATTCTATAAAACCTATTGTTTTAAAACAACCCTGCATGTAAGTGTTCCTAAAATGGATCAATTTTCTGGATTATGTGAAGAATATAGACAATATGCTTAATTTTAGAAGAGGAAATGTGAATAATTATGTAGACTGTCTAGTAGAAATAAGTGGACTAAACAGTTCCAGAATTTAAAAATTAAGAAGAGTTCAAAATTCCTTAAGCATGAATGCAAAAGGTACTTGAGGGAAAATATTTCATTAGGATTAGATTGAGTTCACAATAGATAAATAAGGAACTCCTTTTTTTTTTTTTTTTCTTTTTTTTTTTTTTTTTTTTTTTTCTTTTTTCTTTAAATGATTGTGAGCAGACAGCTGCTTTTTTTTTTTTTTTTTTTTTTTTTTTTTAATTTTATTTTGAATATGAAAGCAACATATTAGAACTTGGCACGGACTAGAAGTGTGAGAATTGTCAAAGAGCAAGCCAAGCTACAGCATACAAAAGGCAATCAAAACAAATGATCTTTAGCCATGTAAAATTAAAAATAAAAAAGGAAGAAAAAGAGGTTTTTATTCCAGGACTAGACAGGTGTTAAAAATGGTTCTTTTTTGCCTGAATTCTAAATTAAAATTTTATCAAAGCTTTCTATAAAGGCAAAAGTGTTTAATATGGAGAAAATGAAAATGAGGACATGGAAATGTGACTTACTGTTTCATAGAGGAAAGAAAGCTTAATAGATTCCATATGATCTAGATGGAGGGGATTAGAAAGTATTCATTCCAGAATTTTGAAAAAAAAACCCATGTTTAAAACTACAGATCTATATACCCTTAGGCAGCCTTTCCCAGCAGATATCATATACTCAGAGAACAATGCTAAAGACTACACTTTAAATTTAGTGAGGGCTTTGCAATAAATTTAGAAATTTGGGATAATGGATTCATCTGGCCCTTATCACATATGAAGTTTTAGAAGAAAATTCAATGGCAATTGTAATGAAATGTGTGAAGGCAATTAGAAATAGGACAAAACACAATATGTTTTTAACTGCAATTTTTTTATAAATATTTTTTTAGGCAAATGACATGCAGTAAAACTCATCTACTTGGACTTCAGTTAAATATTTGATTCAGTGCCAAAGAGTAAATTAAAAATAGGATTGTTACAAGAATTTTAAGGCCTTGCTAGGAAATTATTTAAGAGGAGAAAATCATGTGTAATATTAAAACAGATAAGACACACTGAAGGGGAAGGGGGTTATTGAAGGTGATTTTTATAATTTTTGTTGTATTCTCATTTAGTATTTTCCTTAATGACCTCAGTCTAAAAGGTTAAAGTATGTTATGGTTTTGTTTATGGTGCATAGAGTCAATTTTAAAAAATGCCATAGGGAAAAGAAATAATTTCAAAAATTTTATAATAAATAAAAATTTTAAATAATAAAAATGGGAAGATGGAATTAAATTCATCACTGCAATGGATAGTAATATATTTAGAGACAAATTTTTACAGTAGGAGATGTTCAGTCGTTGAAGGGGAAAAACAATTGGTTGTATTAGATGACTGAATCTTCAAAATCATTCAGATGAGAAGAAAGTAAATTTAGTTGAGGGATTGGTTCAGAAAATTAAAAAATGCTAATGTCATTGAATAAGGCCTCCCCTGAAAAGATTTGTAAATTGATGTTACTAAATCTAAGAAAAAAATAATTTACAATGTAACTGATGAATAAAAGCATCCCAAAAGAATCAATATAGGGAAAAAGGCAACAAAGTAGAATATATCAAGAAGTTGGAAAAACCTAAAGCTGAAGGAATGCATGATTGTTTCCTATAAATCCACAAAAAAGATAGATACAGGAAAGGAGAAAATTATGAAGTTAGAAATTAGTTTTACCAAGAGAATTAGTTGAAGACAAACTGTCAGTTAATTATTTCAGCCTGGAAATTAATAGATTTCTAACTATGACAGGTTTGTGTTTAAAGCTATCAGAAATAGAAAAGGAAGAACTAACTGCTTTGAAGATAATACATATTTACTTCACAAAATAAATTACCTGAACTAGTGCTATATTGAAGTCAGTGAGCCATAAATTCTTACAGTGTTCCTTTCATAACCAAAGGAAAACACGGTATAAGTGTCTGACACGCATTTTGTTTTTCTTTTCCATTATTGTTTTTAATGTGGTGCATACCAATAACATTACTGTAAGAGTGCTGGTATACAATATCAAAAAGGATAAAATTAATCTCTTCCTTTTGGCTTAGAAATAGCTCTGAGACAAAATGTAGTAGCCTCATCTCTTGGGACCTTTAAAACCAGATTCAACATGATACTGAAGAATATTACTCTAAGGAACAAACTGACAATGAAAGGATGAGACTTAATAAACATTTTTTCCCTTCCCTGCTTCCTGGAGTGCCAGCCCTTCTGCTGTTCTTCACCCTGGAATGGCATCTCCAGGTTTGCACACAGTGTGGCTGCCCTTCTAATGCATGGATTAGCAAAGTAGCTAGTGAAAATGTTCAGTAGCTATTTTCAGATCTAAGTCACTTTCTATTTCACTTTTTTCTTTTAATTACAACAACCACTCACCCGTAAATTGTGCATACCCTTTGATTGTTAATGGGAGATTTAATTTTCTGGTTGAATATTCTGTTGAATATTCATTCTGATTGAATATTTGACTCAAAGAAACTAGCAGTTTCTGGAAACTAGTAGCATATATCCAAGAACCTTTGAGAAAAATATAGAACTAGAGAATTATTTTCTGGTTTTGGTATGATTCCAAAAAATAGACAAACTTGCCTGTGAAAAATGAGTACATTCAATTTTCTGTGAGAACTTTATTTGCAAATAAAATCAAGGGATCTTGTATGACTTTTCTGAATGTACAGAGTCAGTGTTGCCTTGAGAGCAGTGCAGGAAAATCTCCAGACTGTCACATCAGAAATATGTGCATTTGCTCTCACGGAGAAATGAGTATTTTAACAATAAAATATACCAGGACTGTAGACTTTTGGGTTTATTGTCTCTTAGGTAAAGATAGAGTTTTGCAAGAGATAACTTACAAGCAGACCATTCAACATTCACAGAATCTTTTAGACTTAACAGTGTTTCACAGAAGCCAAGCACTCCATATGTTCATTTTAGCTTTCAGAAACATTTATACTGTTGTGACCGATTCTGTACTGGGATGGAAAAGCAATATGTGTGTGTGTGTGTGTGTGTGTGTGTGTGTGTGTGTGTGTGTGTGTGTGTGTAGATTAAAAAAGTTAACAGTTTGCACTAGGATGATTAAATTCTCACTTTGAAGGCTCAATTTTGAAAGAGGAAATAAATTAATTGCAAAATTTGCTAGTACTGGTAGGGGTAAGAAGAAAATTTTGTTTCTTTGGTTTAGCACCAAACCACTGAAACTGCCTAGTTTAATTCTCCAGATGTCTTTGTGAATTACTAATCTGGCACAAAATTAAAGCAAACCTTACTCTTGCTTTACTTCACCTGTTGCAAAGGTAATATCCCTTCCTAGCATGAAGAGAGTGTTGCAGTTTTAAGACAACACTAGACTTACTCCAGATTTGTGTTTAAAGTGTATGTTTTTCATTAGAGAAGTGCAGTAGCACAATGCTAAGTTTTATATTCTTTACAGAGCACTGAAGGGTTTGTTGAGGTCAACAGGAAATAGAGCTGCTGTTATTTAGTGACACCATTTTCAGTGAGACCGAGTTGCTAGGCAAAGTATTGTTAAGTGTACAATAAATTTAACATTAATATGTTATTACATGTGTAAATCGGCCAGAAATTCTCCATTTAATAAGTACATCCTGTTAGTTGACACACAATTATGTTAATGCAATGGAATTGGAGAGTAATTTAAATGTAATTATCGTTTTAGGGCTTAAAAGATAAATCGTACAGAACATGGGACTTGTTCTCATAGACTGTGTTTGAAATACCAAGTATATCTGAAATACTCTCTTACTGTTTTACCTTTGAAATTCATTTTCTCAGATGGATTAGAATAAGAATGAATTTTAAATCAAACTAGAATCTTGCTGCTCAGTGGCTCAGTTCCAAGTTTGGACTTGGACAATTAAGATTATCAGAAAACATGTCCTTAACTGGGGTTCAGTATAATCATGTATGTTATCATGGCTTCAGTTTTTCTGTTTTACTAATGCATAGTCTAATAATAAATTAGAAATAATTTATCTGCATTTGTAATGCTGCATTAGTTTTCTTATCAAGCTTTCTTCAGTATTTAACTGTTTGAATGTCTATGTATGCATATTTATATCCTATTTTAGACATATGATTCATTTTCTGCTATCAGTAGATGTGATAACATCAGTTTAGGAAAAAATAAGCAATAATTATTGTGTGTTAATTTATTGATTTCGTTAGATCCTTATTTTTAATGTTAGTATTTAGAAATTTTTAATGGATTTAATTATTATGAGATATGCTTTTCTTTTATATATTTCATGTCTTGGTTTCAATTTAAAACTTCTCTGTCCCCTATATAAAATATAGTCCTAATAATATTTTCTATTTTTCCATATGTATTTTTATCAGATACCGTATGGCTAACCTTAAGGTGCTGTAAGTCTTAATTTTTTTCTTTTTTTTTTTTTTTTTTTTTTTTTTTTTTTTATTAATAACTGCTTAAATTCTCAACTCTAGCACCACAGAGTCTTAAGTTTTTTATCACATAAATAGATAATTAATTATGGTCATTCATCGAAAGCCACTTTTATTCCATTTGATAATGTTGTAGTTAATTCACTAGCAAAAGGTTTTACTAGTTGTTGGGCATGTACAAATTTTTTGTCATGCCTATTTTCCTTGAAGAATCCATTTCTTTTCCACAGTATTCTTGTTATTGGGAAGACATTATTTTATGTTCTTCGTAAATTTTTCTTTCATAACAAAAAGCTGTTACTCCTCCTTCCTGTGTTCACATAGCCATATTCTGATATTTTTAGTTTGAATGTATTTACAGACTTCAATCACAATATTTCTTTTTGTGGATTATAAGTTTGGGCTTTTTTACCCTTATCTCATTTTTCCTGTTTCTCTTCACTCCGTAACCTCTTTTTCCCATTTCTATTCATATTTTTTCATGTTTCTTTATGTCTTCCCTACACTGAAAAGCCAAGAATACAAGATTATGAAGGGAGAGTGAACAAGGGAAAATACACACAGTTATGGTTACGAAGGCACACCCTCTGTCAGTGAGGACCTAAAATTTTATTCTTTTAATGAAAGCCATGTGATTATCTACCTGCTCTGTATTAGAAATCAAACTCCTTACACAACTGGGATACAAGCATGTTCTTCCCACCTTTTCAGTCTCATCATCAGTTGTTCCATTTCCTGGATTAGTGATTAACAGTCACTAAAGGCTACTGTATCTTAAAGTGAAGGCTGCCTCCAAATCTAGTTATTTTATTATTCTTGTGTTTTGTTATCTGTCCGTGGCTGAAATGATGTAGTTTGTACACCCTGAACTCTCACACCACAGACACTTCATGGGATTAGGCACTTGGTTTGCAAGTGGGAAAAGGACTAGGTTAACAGAGATAAATGGATTTGCTTACCTCTGCAAAGGTCATTATGGAGCTTATTATACATCACAGAACAAATTCAGCCCTCTGAGCAATTTTATTCAAAATAATCTACATTTGCTGCCAAGGCAGCAACATGTCACTCTAAACATTTTTCCTGGAAACTCCTCAAAAATTTCCAAACCCACAGATTTTACTTTCTCCTACTACACACTGAGAAAGTAAAAGAGCAATGCAAGGGCCATCCCACAGTTTTGAGAAAGCTGCATTGTCTCCTACAGCTGTGTAAACATAGTAGAATACCAAAAAAGAATACCAATTTTATTGTTCTAAAATCCTTGGATTATTAAGCAAAGTCTTCTTAATTTAGAAAAAAATATGTTTATAATTGTGTGAAGGTGTACTGTGACAAGTGTTTCATAAATCTGGGAACACTGGTCAATATCCTCAGCCTGATGTTAAGGCTGCTCTGCTCTATTTTCTTTGGAAAGTCATTTGCGTCACATGTTGTTTGGCAAATTGAGACATTGTTTTATGTGTTACATTCTTGTACAGTTTTTTAAGCAGCAGGGATCTCTGGATGTCAGAATGGTCTATAAGCATAAGTGTTTTTCACTAAGGGCACTGGCATTATTCCAGCCATCTGTTTTAGAATAAATTCCATGCAGTATGAGTTTTTAAAATCAGTACGCTTTTTAGTGTTTTGGTCATGTTTGACTGGATACTTTACTGAAAACTGTACACCACTGAGTAGTGGTCAAACAACCCAAACTGCCATTCTTCTCAGCAGAGCTTGGTTTGATTCAGGTTTTTTGTTGGAGTAGATGTAAAATGAAGTTTAAGAATGAACTTTTACAGAATCAGGAATGTATTCTGAATTTGATAACAAGGAGGTAAGAGGAGAGAAAGTATAAAACAAGAAATCTAAAAGCAATTTTAGAATCCCAATTTCTTAGGACAAGCTCATATAAATGGCAGAGTGTCTTTTAAAATAAATAAATTAACATTGCACGTGGAATTTTGAATTCTGTTTGAGGTGCATATCTTGTCTTGATCTCCTAAGTATTGCTTCCTACCTGCTTGGTGCCACTAATTCAGCAATTCCCATTCAGTGTACCTTCATATGCCTTTCAGTGTGGGTATGACTCTGAACCACCACAGTGTAATCTTGTCTTTTCCTCGGGTCATTTCTGGGAGCCCTGGGAAGGGAGATACGGAGTGCTTTTGAAGACTCTGGGTTGACATTAGTGCCTAGACAATCAGAAGGTCATAAAGGACAGAACAAGGATCAAGGCTATTGTGACAGTGGTGGTTTAAGGACAGTGATTGAGATGGTCTGCCTATCACTACAGTTGGTCAGATTTAATGTCTATATATCAATCCTTTTTCTTCAGGTCAGAGAAGTCATATTGAAACCAAGGTAGCAATGTGTCACAAAGAAATCTGTGCTGTAAATGTCAATGCAGCAATGGTTTCAAGGATGTTTCAATTAATCTTCTGTGCTTGCTAAAGGTGTGAGTTAGGCCTCCTATAGAAAACTCTGAGACAGATATGTTTTGGCTACCCTTTTTCAACCCCATGAAGGAAAAAAAAAAAAAAAGAGTGAGAATTTGAGATTTTATGGACTGAAAACAATTTCTGAAATGCTTGGCTGAAGGCTTACCAAAGGTTCATTGGCAGCAAATTAGAAAATTATAATTAGACAGTGAACTTATTTCAATGAAGAATATTAAAAAGTTTCCATTTTTGCATAATACAAAGTGCATACAAAAGAAAAACGCAATCCTGTATATGTTGATCTCAGGAAGAATTCAGAATTGAAAACTGTTTCCATTATGTGTCACTCCAAGGTGTTTTTTTTTGGTTTTGTTTGTTTTTTGTTTTTTGTTTTTTGTTTTTTGTTTTTTTATTGTGTTTTCCAGTGAAGGGAAAAAATCACAAAATCTCCTGTCTTCACAAGGAAGAGCAAGACAACATGCTTTTTTCTGTTCCTGTTTCAGATGTTAGGTTAATTTTGTTGGTCCATTTTCAGGAATGGCAGAAACAATAGTACCCACTGTATGAGAATTACAGTTATCCTCACTCTTGCAATTCTACAAGTTGTTAGAGTGATCTGTATCCAGAGAAGTAATCTATAAAACCAATTCAGGAAATCTTTTTCCAAAAGAACTATTTCAACTCCGGAAACTTCAGTCTGTTGAGAAAAGCAACAGATAATTGTTATGCCACAGATTTTTATATGTCAGCTCTTTCATGAGTTTGTGAGTTTGCTTTTTCTTTTGCTTTGTAAAGTAACATTTTCAATCTCTTCTTGTCTTCTCTCCTTGAAGAATTATACTCATCTACTGTTTGACCTTTTGCCAAAGAGCTTTTTAGTCCATAAACCCTTTTCTCTCCTTGCTACTTTCTCCAGAGTGATAGCTCTCTGGAAAATGTATTGCTTCCTTCCCAGGCTATCAGGACTAATCCAGTCAGAGACCCCCACTCCTTACTAAGACATAGGGAAGGTGCTGCAGGCATTTAAAGTGGAACGTACCTCACACTGTTGACAGTTTCTTGGTTTGGCATGTGGGAATGATCATTGATTTATCTCAAAGTTATGCCTCTGGCAGTGGCTTATAACACGCAGTGCCAAAAAAGACATCATACACATGGCACCTGAACAGTTGGGTTATTCTGAGTGAAGTCGGATAAATTGATTTTTTTCAACTCAATTGTGAATATTTTTTTAAAGTATTTTTGTAAATGGTACACCTATGACTGCAGCATGTCTGAGAGCCCATTGTCTGGATTTCCTTTGTCTGAGGCAAAAAAGATGAAGAGCCAGTGTTATGTGGTAACACAGGGTATTGTGGAGAAATCCAGATACACAATAGGGAATAGATTCAAACAGAACCTCCATGCATGGTGCAGGGACTGCAGCATCACCAATAGAGTACTTTGCAATCACAGCATTGACATGAAAAGCACTTTTGCCCAATTATATTGGAAAGGTCTAGTATGTTGAAATTAGTAACAGTTTAAATAATTGGTGCATCCAGATTCTTCTTTCTTTTCGTTTAAAGATACAGGGCTTTATCTGTAATAAAATATTTGACCAGAAGAAAAAAATGCTGTTAGCTGTGTGCATTTGAAAAACATTCCATGGTTTCATACAGCTGCATTTAAAAATGTATCCAAAACCAGAGTAATAATTTGTGAGCATTGACTGGAGTAATCGCTTATGGATTTTTCTGATTGCAAATTGAAGGTTTTATGTTTACATACAAGTCAGGTTTTGATTTTGGCTTTTTTTCTGTTATATAGTCTTGTCATTTGGGCCTTTAGGAAATAGCGTGGCATCATGTTTCCAAATGTCAGAGACAGATGTATTTTATTTTAGTTGGAGATTTTGGTTTGGGTTTTTCTGTGTGTTTTTTTGTTTTGATTTGGTTTTTTTGTTTGTTTGTTTGTTTTTGTTTTGTTTTGTGTTGTTTTGTTTTGTTTTGTTTTTTCTGGGAGTGGAGAGAGATGGGCTTAGGTCTTTACTAATTAAAAGTGATTTGTTTTCATGATCTGAATGAAGTGTTTTCGCCAGATGCCTAAGATACCTCTGAGATTCGGGCAGAAATTTGTCACATCAACCAGGAAATCCTTATCAAAACACAGCTTGGATCTCTGGCGGCACTGAGTGTATCGTTTGATAAGTGACTCCTATTTTCTTGTCTGCACACCAGTCCTTTGTAGCAAAGGGCATTTATTAAGGAAACAGATGGGAAAACATCAGTTATCTTTTGTGCCTTCTGTTTTCTATAAAGGCCAGCAAGACAAGGCAAGCTCAACCAAAATAATTGAAGGCTTCATAGAATAAGTCAGGTAAGTTAGGGTACAACAGATTCACTATAGCTCCAGCAGCCATTTAGTTCCTGGTTTTAAAAAAGTGTTTTTCATGCAGATTGGTCAAACAGTTCAAATTTTGAAAAGCCACAGAAATTATCTTTCAAAGAAATTTTGATCAATGATATTACGATTACTAGTACAAGCTGTTGTGCTATGTATACGTATAATTGATATAAACCATTTCTGAGTAAAGATTTTTCTTGAAAATTGAGAGCCCCAGAGGTGCTGAACCACCAGCTGCGGGTTTTATGAACTTCTACATGAATAGTGAGCCATTATAAAAATCCTAAGACATCTTTAATATTAAGAGCAGTATTTTTGTACTGCTTTTAGTTTGTCATAGCCATGTGGTGGGTTGACCTTGGCCAGCTGCCATGTGCTCATCCCGTTGTTCTCACTCCCCTTCCTCAACAGAACAGGGGCAAAAAAAAATAGATGAAAAAGCTCATGAGCCAAGATAAAGGCAAGGAGAACACTCACGAATTATTGTCAAGAAGAAAACAGATGCAATTTGGGAAAAAAATCCTAAATTTATTGCCAAATAAAGTGGATTTGGATGGTGGGAAACAAAACCTAAACACTAACCACTGTCTAGCTTTTTTTCCAGGCCTCAACTGCTCTGTCATTCCCAACTCCTCTACCTCTCCAACCATGACTGGTGCATGGGGATAGAGGGTTAGGATCAGCCCATGACAGATCCTCTCACACCCCTGCCTTTCACTGTTTCCCTGCTCCAGCCAGGCCTCTCCAGGGACTGCAGGAAACTCTGTCCAGACACATGGAACACCTCCTCCTCCCCTTATGGGCCTCAAAGGGTTGTTTCTCACACCTTTTTCCCCTCATGGGCTGTATCCTGCCCATCCCTACGCACTCTTCCTCGAGGCACTGCCATCGTGTCTGGGGGCCTCAGCCTTGCCAAGGATGGGTGAGTTGGAGCCCACTAGAACTGGCCATTTCTGGCACAGGGCAGGTCCCCCACTGCCTGGGCACCCAACACAGATTTACAAGTAAAATATGAGTTAATTAACTGTACTAGAATGAAAAGAGTATGAATTACATACAATTCCTTTCATCTGATTATTTTTCGTGTCTAGGCTTCATACTTCTCTAATTTTGTTCAGTAATGGCGTGTGTCTTAATTTATAGTGGTAAGTTAATAAATAAAAAAGTAATCACCAAAACCTGAGGGAATTTCTCATAAAAATTCTCCTGAAGAACGTATGTAGAGAGTGAACAGTACCAATTTAATATGACTTCTATTTTTTGCAACAATATCTGCTATATACATGCATGGGATTAGAATAGTTTAATCAGATTTAGTGATGAAATGCTACCCTAGGAGTATTGCAGAGTCACACAAACTTGTGTTAGGCAAAATCCCATAAAACACACTCTAGGGTTGGTCAATTCTATGTAGTTTTGCCAGTGAAGGACAGAATGAGGAGCACAGTGACCTGGCGGAGCAGCACAAGTTAAGAAACACATTTGAAATGAAAAATACCATGTTAACATATACCATAAGATCATAAATCTCTCTGTGTCTTAACACTATCTCAAGTATTCATGAAAAGAAAAAGTGTTAGTTTTTTTCTACAGTTCTATTGTTTCATATTATTGTGATTCTGTTGAGATATCTGATGATGTTATCCCTCAGACAATATTAATACCTTGCCTGTTATGGTAGTCATAATCTCTAGATACAAGTGGAATTATATTTCCCATTACCTAGGTTAATGAACCAAATGGGTTAAAATCCACAGTCATAAGCATGGATTTGTAAGCCCATATTTTATATGTACGTAAGTCACCGTTTTTGCAAATTCTAAGTGTCAGCCTGGTTCAGCTTAAATCCATGTTTGCTGCCTTTAAATAGCAGGAAAAGAAGTATGATTCCCTACCTTAGTACTTAGTGTACATATTTGTGTTGTTTTTAATCATTGCCTGTTGCCATTGATATCACTGCTGCTTTCCAAGGCAATGAAATTGTTGTATTATTGCTACAATAATGTGTTTTTTCTATAGGTTTCTGATACCATGTTTTCTGTTATCTCTAGTCACTTCCATTTGTGGATTCACAAGAAGTGCTATAATTGTGATTTGGAGGTCTCTTAAAAATAACCTTTTTTATTTTAAACCTTTTTGTTCTTCTAAGAAGATAAGTATTGTGTACCATAACATAATTTCACAAAATCAAGGAGTCTAGAACGCTTAGCTGCGTGCATCTCAAGGAAACTGTGCAAAGTCCTAGGAAACTCCCTTATCCAACCAACTTATGAGTATGTGTTCATTCATTTTTCTCTGACCCATAGCAAATGGATTGCTAGTTTAGGTATGAAAAGCTTCAAGTTGAAGATTAGTTTTATAGAAAGTCTTAAAGGATGGTTATCTGAGATGTCTTGTGTGCCTTGCCTCCAAATAATTATTTCTGTTATGTCTGCTCTTTTCAAAGCAGAATTTTAATTTCTCTGTTTAGAGACAGATATTCATCAGTAACCAAAATTACTGCACTTTTCCACTAGTGCCAAATTCACCTTCCCTTTTATAACTTAATAAGGTATAGCTTTTTTTCTGGCCAACATGCAGTGGTTGGTGGATGGCTCCTGAAGGATTCACTGGAGTCTTTCATGTGCCATTCTTTTCTTCGTATCCAGACTTTAAGTAGACTATATATTTTCTTTTCAAAGTATTGCACTTTAAGCTTGCAAAAGACTTTTTCTGTCATGTGCTCCAGCTTGCATGATGTGGCACTAATCTGCCATATCTGAGTGATATTTTTTCATTTCAAAGTTCACTGACTGTTTTTTTCTTATTACAATGACAGTATTGAGTAGGGGTGTATCCTGTAGATACATAGCCCACCAGATATGTCACCTCTTGGTGCCTTGCTAGCTATGCTGATATGAAGGGGCTAATTAAAATAAGGATTTGTTCCTATTTTCTATGCTTTTAAAGTTTCAGGAACACCATCAATTTATTGTTAATGTACCTGACAGTCTTGCATTTTTCATGGCATACATTATTAGAATATATTACTAGATAATAGATATATCTAATATATTATTAGATATTATTAAATAATAATGTATGTATCAGATGTTTATTAGAAATGGATAGATAGCTCTCTTCAGGTTCTTGATAACAAAAGAAAATGCCACCTAAACAGTTGTTTTCAGTGCAAGCAGAGGCTTCACTGTCAGCTCCATGCTGGTGTATTCAACTGGGTGAATTTTGGTAGACTTCTAGCCCACTTGTTCTTCAAGTCTTTATTTTTAAAATTAAGATAGTGGTGTTTCATTTCCTTTTGCAAGAGTCATTGGATAAAAGGGACAGTTACAAAACTCCAAATTTATTTTATTATATAGGTTTGCTAATGACCGCAGAGGATCTGAACAATTGAAGAAGAATAGCTGAGTAGGTAGCTGCAATGCATATCCCAGGATAGACAAAAGTTGTCTATCACAAAGGATTAGAAATCCAAATTTGAGGTAGACTTCTTATAGTCTCATTTTATCCACAAATAAAATTAGTTGTTCCTCAAATTTGCCCTCCCTCTTTGCCTCCCTGTATCTTGATGTGTAAGTAAATGGAACTTTTTGGAGTATTATTCAAAAGTTTTGAATTAGTGCTGTTCAACAACACAGTTATGTATGAGTGCAAAAAGCTGAAAATGAAAACAAATGGATAAGGACTTGTAAACAAAGGAAGTGATTTCATTTTATACTTTCCTAATTCTTGGTCTTTCCCATTAGCCACTAGAGAGCAGCTTTCTACAGGACCTGAGAGAGATTACTGTCCTGGAGAGTTCCTGAAATGTAAACAGGGAATGTCTCCAAAATCGTCATGTTTAAAAGTAATTTTATAAATAAGTTCAGGCAGTATGATTTTAAATCATATTGGTTTTGTTCCTGACCCAGTTTAAACCTTAACACTTCAAACTTCATGTGTCTGAAGGCATAATGTTCTGTGACTTAAGCATGAGTGTACATATTCTCATATGCCATCAATGGACATAATTTTAATAGGGTTTGTGATTTTGCAGTCGTATCATTGCAGTTTAAATTGGAAAAAAAAAAGAAAACAAACAAACACAACAACAACAACAAAACCTCACACCCCTCAAAAATATCCACCAAAAAACCCAACCAAACCCAAACTTGTAAGCTGTTTCAAATGGAAGATAAAAAAAGCCATATTAGATTAGAACAAAAGATCACCTGAGCACAGAAATTTGCCTCCAGCAGCAGCCAGTTGCAGTTGCCTAGTGAACAGTGCAGGACCCTGTAGAGCATGGTCATTCCTTCAATTTACCCTCTCAGCTTTCAGCAGTTGGTAATTACGAGATTTCTTAAAAATGATGGTCTTGCTACAGCCTTTGGTTTATCTGCTATCAATGGACTAATTTTCCATGAAATTATCTGACTTTTTCTGTCTAAAACACAAAAGCCTGTGGAAATATATTTCTCAAGTTCATTATTAATCCTGTGAAAATGTATTTCCTTTTCTTCTTTTCAGTTTTTCTCACTTCATTGCCGCCAACTGTCTCTATGGCTAGTGCTAGAAAAAGTAATAGAACTTGCTCCTTACCTATTTACTTTACCTAATCCTTGATTTTAAATAGTTTTACACATTTCCCTAGAGCTCTCTCTTTACTAACTTCAAGAGTCCTAATTGGTTTAGTCTGTCCTCAGTAGAAATCTTCCACGATTCTGGTAATCCCAGTTATATTTCTTTGTACTTTTCCAGCTTTACTGTATCTACTGTTACAAGTGTGGTGCTCTCTTTGATAGTGCAGTTTTCTGTTTCATTGTCCAGTCTTTCTTAATGATTTCTAAAATTTGGGGTTTGTTTTTCATCAAGCTGGCATTTTATGCTAATTTTCTGGAATAATTTTATAATTTCCTGAGTAGCAATTGTTAATTTAGAATCATCCACTGTGTATGGTAAATATTCTTTCCCATGGAGGTACATAATTCTGCATTTAATCAAGGCTTCATTTCATCTGTCATTTTAATGCCTAGTCATTTGCTGTTGTAATATCCTTTCCAGCAATATTCTGGCAATTTTAATATTGTCTACCTTGCAAATTTGGATAAAGTTTCAGCTCTTTCCCACATAACTTCCTATTACAACATACTTCCTTCAAGTGTTCAGTATTGCTGAAACTTTATGAAAAAACTTATATTGAAAAGGTTCAGTCACTGATTATTAACATCTTTTAGCAAAAATAGTATTAGTTCTCCCATAACAAATTGCATTAATTGCATAATTATTTTTTTTTTTTCCAATCAAACCTATAATCTTCCATATAGGAAGAGAAGAAGCTGGTCAAAGAGCATTTGAGAAAATTTATACTCCATTACACTGATTGTTTACAAGACATTTGTTGGTCTCACCTCCAACTCCTGGCATACTTTTACAAGAATGGAAGAGAAAGTCCACTATATAATATTGCTGAAAGCTAGTATTTACCTTTTAACAGCTTTCACCTGACAGATTAAACAAAATAAAATATTCGCAATTACTTAACGAAGTTAGGAACTTAATAATTAGAGAAACTCAGTAAAATCTACAGTTTCACATGACTCCATTTTGACATCAGGACTTAAATACTGCGTAGCTGTGTAACCTTGCAGCTAAAAGGTTGTGTCTGAATCCCATGGGGAATCTGGCAGTCCCTGGAACAACACAGACACCTGTAGTCTATTCCTGGACTATTACATGTATTGATTAACTTAGTAATAATTATGGTTCTTTTAGATTAGATGGATGGATCATATTCATTTTGTCTTGCTTAAGTACCTGCACTTAGTCAGAGTGGATTTGCCTCTGGAGACCTACAGACACTTTAATTCAGTATTCCAGAAATTTTGGTGGAGATTCAATACCTAAAATGTAGACCAA
This sequence comes from Sylvia atricapilla, assembly GCF_009819655.1. NCBI lineage: Eukaryota > Metazoa > Chordata > Aves > Passeriformes > Sylviidae > Sylvia > Sylvia atricapilla. The sequence goes on from NC_089142.1 coordinate 51,665,510, forward strand.
AGTTAAGAGTCCTAGATTAGGTAGATTCGACCTCACCTCTGCTTCCTAAATAGAAGTTATGACTAGGATGGGCCATTGGCTTCTTTTCTAAGAGGAAGATCTATTTGATCTATTTGCATAGCTCAAAGGGTTTTACAGCCATGTGTGGGGTGAAACCTGCCAGGCAGAGGATGAAGGAAGAGACTTGCAGTTTAGCAGCACTCCCCACAGCAAGTGAAGACTGTTCCATCTAGAGGAGAGCAGCTATGCAGCAATCAATGGTTCCTACCTGAGCTTCTCACAAAGCAAGGACATAAACATCCCTAAGTATATTATTGGTGCTGACAACCATTGTCAGTTCTCAACAGAAATCTAAGAAATCTAGGGGCACTTTGATTAGGTTCCCAGAGGACAAAGTTGTCTTTACCCTAAAGTTTTACTTTTCACCATAATTTACTTTGTATAGTGAGATATGTTACTGGAAAATTTGACTCCTCTTTTTTTCTTCTATATTCTCAGACATGCACAAGTTTTAGCTATTCTTTCTTCTCTCCGATGTAGAATTACCTGTCAGTATCAGGGCATCTTGAATGGACATTGATCCTTTCTGTCCTTGGCTGAGGTAACAGAGCAGCAGGGGTGAAAGAGGTTGATTCTGCTTCATTTACTTTTTCCTGCTTAGAAAGAAGGCAGTTCTCACTAACTCAAGTTCCTTTTCCACCTAACTGCATTATTCACCAGGGACAGCAGTTTCCTGTGTCTTCACTGTAAATGGAATTCCAATCAGTATGTCATCAGGTAGAGGCAAACTACTGGGTAAACCATTACCACAGTCAAAGCAGTGCCATGCAGCACAAAGCAGGAACCAGCAGGTGTTGCATTCATTGCATAAAGTATGCTGTTGCCTTAGCAGAGAAGCAGAAAGCACAATATTATCAGATTATCTTTTCCTTGAGTTAAAAATAATCTCTCTAGAGAGGTCACCTACACCAGCAAGAAACGCTCAGGAATTTGGTGTCATGTAAATGTTATTTTTTCCTATTTTTTTCCATTAATAATAGGAGTTTGCTTTGGAAAAGATGCTATAGTTACCCTCAAATAATTGTATTAAAAGCTGCTGTCTGGCAGGGATTAGAAAGTCATAGATGTGCAACATTTAAGACATTGACTAATATGTTTATAAGGAAGACAAGTTAACTGTTGAAGTTTTTACAATTTTGTGTAAGGTATCATGTGATATGAAGTTAGAGTGAACACTGTTGGTCTTTCCCTCCTGATGTAATACACACCAAATTGGTCAAAATCAATTACAAACATCTCTTTTTTTGACAAGTCATAACTAGAAGATTTTTTGGTTTTTTTTTTTTTTTTTTTTTTTTTTGTAAATTCAAGGCAGTAATTTGCTGACAAGCCAGGGCATTTAAAGGGCTAGATTTAAGCAGCTAACCTAAAATTGTGAGGTTCAGTTTTGCTTCTGGGATATGTTGTTGTTGTTTTGGGTTTGGGGGTTTTTGTTTGTTTGTTTGGGGTTTATTTGGGGTTTCTTTTTGGGGTTTATTTGGCTTTTGCTAGGCTCTGTAGAAGGCTCTGGCTTGGGCTAGGTAATTTGCGTTTTATAGTCTATCACAAGGCTTGTGATTATTTCTTACAACAAAATATTCAGTGCAACAAATTAGTAGATTCTGCTGTGTTGGTTGGGCTGCATTCCAATTTCTGCCTTAGTGATGCTGCCTGCCTTCAGCACTGCCAGCACAATAATTACTGCTGCGTTTTCTAGACCTCATGAAACCAGCAAGGTGATCACCCCCTTGGAACAGCTGGGGATATGAGGTATGAAAAAGTGGAAAGAAATTGCTGCGACTCTGTGCTATCTTGCCAGCAAGTGCCACTTGAATGATGACAGCTATTGGCAGGGATAGGCCTCTGCTGGAGGAGAGCTTGCAGCAGTCCTAGATTATAGCTTTTTCTGCTTCCAAGAGGAACTGCTGTGGGCACTGAATTAAAGAAAGCAAATTGAAAGGTGGGGAAAACAAAGACTTGAAGGCAAATGCAGAAGGGTGGGGGATAAATTCTGACAAGGAAGCAATTTTTGGTTTACTGTATGTGATTAGCTCTGCTTTTGAGGCAAAAACCTTCCACAAACACCATCATGTCATCCATGCAGGTTTGTTAGGCAGCCCTCTCGAGTCTTCTTCACCATGTTAAGGTGCCAGCTGGTGTCAGTAAATGGATGTTATTCCTCTTTCAATACAAAAAGTATAATATTTTTTATCTTTTTTTACCATATAAAGAACAGTAGGAAAGTTTAAAAAAGACGTATTTTAGGTATTTAACATTGTTGTCATCATTAAAATACCTTCTGAGAATGTGCATAGTTTGAGTAAGCAACGAGTTGAATCCAGGACACAATACTAGCCTTCATACACAAAATAAACACCCAGTAAAATCCGACTTTAATCTCAAATTAGTTGATGTAAATTATTCTCAGATAAATGTTTTTGACTGCAATAAGCATTTATGCAAATAAGCAGTCCAGTTATATCCATCTTCAGTATCTCTGCTTCTTTTCCAGTACCTCCTTTCTTTTGAAAATTTAAATTTTATTCCAAATACATATTTTCTGGACAACCTACTTGCATGGAAGTGTATATTTTTACACCATTCTCATCACTACTAGCACCTATTAGCTCCATATAATATATAAAGAGTTCATTTTGTGTGTTTATTCTTTTGTCAGAGCTTTGCATCTGTCCTTTTCCTTGTCCCTCACATTTTAACTTTTCAGTTTAACAGGCTGGGAGGAGAGCTTTGTGACTAAGTAAGTTGGAACTTTATTATAGTTGTCCCTTTTTCTGTATTTGTTATTTTTTTAAGTTGATAAAGCTTGGATGCAAATAGATAGTACTTGACAAAGAATGTATTAAGAGAAGGAAATATTTGTATCCATACAAGAATCGGCTACTAAAAGAGTTCAGCACACCTAATGAGTACATTACTCATTACAGAATAGCTTTATATTCATTGCATTTGTCATAGGGGTTAGGGAAAAGGAATTATCAGACTGCTTCTAAATTTTACTGAAGTGTTAATGTTGGAAAATGCTAGAGAATGAAACTATAATCTGCACTGCTTACTTATATTACAGAGGCTGTGTTTCCAGGGACAGGTGATATGTTTTTTATTTTTTCAAAACAGAAAGCTTAGAGTCCCACTTACTTAAAACTATTGTTTTATAAAATCATGAAAACCTCACCCCTTTATGTTTTCCTTGAATATTCAATGGGTGCGGTGTCTGACTGACTCACTCTAGCTGTCCATGGGAGTTGGAATGACCTAGAGTTTTCCTGTAATGACAATGATAGGAGAGAGTGCTTCATATGCTGCCCTTTTCCCCCTTATAAACCTGTTCCAAAGAAGACTGAAATAAAAATGATGAAATATTGAAATATGATGCAAATTAGCCAGTTCCAGTCAACAATTCTTGAGCTGAATTAAGTACTGAAGTAGCATATGAGAATACCACATTTTCTATTTAAAAAAGAAAGAAAGAAAACCAAACTAAAACAAACCAAAAACCAATAAAACAGAACACTTCAGCAAAATAAAAGCTTGGTGTTTTGGATCGAAATGTATGTTTGTAGAAATCGGTTGAAGACAATAATTGGTGTTTCCCAGCTGCCATTAAATTTAAAGGTGCTGGACCTGGGAACTGGAACACTCTACATCTGCCAAGATGAGATCTGAGACCCCTGTGCTTCTCTCGTGGACTCTATGTAGAGACCAGATGACAAATCTGACTCTAAGGTAGCCATGTTGTACAGAAGATGCTTGATCCCTTCCACAGTACTTGGAGTTGCCTAAGGATGGGTGGCTTTATACACAGGTAATAGGCAAAGTTCAGCAGGTAGAAACTTTCCTGTCTATAACTGATGTCAGTTATCTTTCTTCCGTAAAGTGGTCTGCATAGTTTAAATATCAGTTTTCAAGTAATGCCAAGGCATGAAAATGTAGCAGGTGCTTCAAATATTCTATGTAGTAATAATGATTACTCCAGTAGAAGCATTTAAGAGAGAGATCTCTGTAAGGACAGTGAAGTCAGCATTCTGCATTTCCAGGTTTAGTTGTGGAATGAGAGATTACAAAGGAGCCCTCTGTGCCTTACAGTTCTGATATAGACTACTTGCCATTCTCTCACCATGTCATGCTCTCTCTTGCTTTATGGACACTCTTATATGCCTGTGTACAAATAAAACCACCAGGACACAAAAAACTAGTGACTCTAGATTGGCTATTTTCACTTGATGGAGTCCTTGATAATAGAATCCTGGTTCTTATTATTATGATGCTCAGTCCTGATGAGATAATGTGTGATCCCTGCCAACTCCACTCAAAATAATTTGGCTAATGAGGTTTCTTACAGGTGTGCCTTTACTTCTGAGAATTAGAGACTAATTTTAGGCTGTTGTTATCGGATAATTTTTTTTTTTCAGGTATTAAGCCAGAGTTTGTTCTAGATTGAGAACCATACACAGAAGATAGGTTCACTACCTGAAGATACTTGAGATACTTCCTTCTGTAAATTCCATGACAGCATTATCGTATCTTTCTTGAGTTATACTGCTTTATAGCTACAAATTACAAATTTGAACCAGTGTGTAGAAACTGGTTGTATCTTTTTGATTGAAACCAAAGGCCATTTCATTGTTAAATATCTCCATAAAGAAAGAAAAATTGGAAAGTATTTGATAAGGCTAAATTCTCTGAATGCTTGATTTTGCCTTCAGGCTTTACTGCAGGCCTACTCAGACTATTCATTTATAAATTATATTAAATCATAATTCAAAAGCTTTTTTACATTTATAATTGGTTCAAGCTTTCTTGGCAGTGTCAGTAAAAATTAATTTTGCCACTTTAAAGCAAGGTGTGGCTGCCAGTGCTTCGATGGTTTTGCTAGAAGGGGAAGAAAGAGAGAAAGATTAGAGAGAGAGATGGAGGGAGAAATAAGGGTCAGCCAAGAGATGGAAACTCTATGCTGGCAGAGAGTTCTAAGTTCCCACTGGTGGTCCACTGACCAATCTGTCATGATCCCTCCTTCAGCCACAGTCTCAGTTAGCCACCTTGTTACACCCCCTAGCTGGGACTTGGCAGCTGAGTATTTTGTGCTATAACATTATCTTGGTTTTAAGGTAAAAAAAGGACCTCATAACTTGACCCAATTTATCAGTTTGAGAGCAAGCCACTTTTATGCACCTCTCCGTGGGTTTGGTGAAATGCAAATATTAAATAATGTGAAAAATTATTATTACAAGTGTTCATGAATAAGAAATAAAATATGTTTACAGAGATTAAAACTTTTAGCACCTGTTGCTAAAGTTCATCCTGTAGCTGACTTCTAACTTCTTGATAGTCTCATGGGTAGAAAACTTTACATGAGATGGATTTTTTAAGTTTTCTGTCAGACACACAAAAGGATGTGTTCTTACACATCTCTAAGTCTTGCTACTGGTTGCCAGCCAGAAACAAGAAACTCTGTTGTCTTAAAGCATACACATATGCATGCACACATAAAATTTGCTCTACTCTGATTTTAAAATTTGGGATCTAAATTCTGACATGAACTTCAGGCTCTAACCTATCTAAGCAAGTCGTTGGGATCAAGTGTGTAGTTGTATATAAAACTTTGAAAAAAATTAACTGAAATGCTCTGCTGGTTTCAAGAGTACTGGAATCCAATATACCTCACAAATTCTGGATTTTTGTTGTTATTTTAAATATTAGCAAAAGTGAATTTTGTCTTGTGCAGTAAAAACTATGGCCATTTGAGGCACAATTATCCCTACAATACTGTGTAGATACGTTTCTCACTACTAGATAACAGCAAACCTACTGCAGAAGACTTGTACTTGCCATTTTCTTACTATTGCTGTGCTCAGTTAGGGAAGGCAGCAGCTGAGACTAAGGAATGCACTCTGTACCTGTGGAGAGGTTTGTTGTCCTTAGTAGGTCACAGCAGAAATCCACTTATAACACATACGATGCAGGAATGTGGTCCTACACAGGATTTTTAAAAACTATGATTACTTTCTTATCTAGTGTGGCGGAGGCCTATTCCTTCTCTCAGCAACATCACACAGATTAAGGATGGTGGCTTAGTATTATATATGGGATTCCTTTGAGGAATGAATGGACAAGTGGAAACTAATTCCTTCTTGATTTTAACTTGAATTACCTGATTACCTGTTCTTGCTATGGTTTTGATGGTTCATATTAGATATGTTGAGAATACCATTAAGTCCACAGCTCTTCACAGGACTTCATTTAATGTTGCCTTTTTTTCTTACCAAAAAAAAAAAAAATTGTTTTTACTTACCCTGCTGTCTTGCAGTAAAAGACTTGACTCACACACGCATGCACACTTCCAGATGTGTCTGTGGTATATCGTATGGATTTGACTTTCAAAATATTAATCTGTTTTTCTGCTGGGTGACTGTGGAGAATTTTCTGAGTAACTGGGCCCTCTATCTCAGGATACTATCTGAAATGTTGATGAAAAATTAAATGAACCTCTCTAAGGAATGGCACAAATAAATGCATTCTGCCTCAAAATGATGGAAATACTGGAGGAGTGTTAGCTGGGGATATTGTAGTCATGCAGCAGGCTTTAGCATTAGAAATCATTCATAAGCTAAAGGCCCAAAAATACTTGTATTTATTTGACTCTTTTTAATTCTATGCCACAGAGCAAGAACTGAAAGTCATTAAAAACTTAAAAGGTAACTTAAAAGTGAAAGTGAATTGTTAGATGGTGTGGCCATCTGATACAACACAGTTTTGCTGAGGGGACTTAATGAGTTAGTGATTAGAGCTTAATTTCTTCAGCTCATTCTTAGTGTGCACCAGTCAATGATATAAACCACACTTGTTTAATTCTCCTGCACTTTAATTTAAGCTAATACTCTTCCTTTGGAGTTTACTAAGAGCCACCCCTCAGCCCGTTGTGTGACCCTGCCCCAGCCCTGGTGTGCTGAGTGCCTGTGTGCTGTGTTTACTATCCAGGACCTTGGCTGGCAGGGCTGTACATATCCTTTTGTATGTGTCTGCCTAGGTACACTTTACTTATATCAGTGCAAACTTTAGATTCTGTAGCATTGTAAAGTAGTCGTGCTTGAGTTTTTTCTCAAGGACCTGTCTGAGCAAAGGCACTTAGTCATTTTCCATTTTGGAGTTTGTGTTATAAATCATCTTTTGACTGTTTTTTCCTTTGTGGTTCCTGTCTGAAATTCTAGTCTAATCATATACTTTAAGAATCATCCCCAAATGTTTTCATTCTCCTCTGGAAATTCAATTCCTAGATCCCTCAAGGTCAGTAACATTGTTAATCTAGTAACAACCAACCTCTGAAAAGAATCTGGAAATAGTTTTTTGACCTACGCCAATTTGACAGTATATGGGTTCATTATATTTTGTATTTATTTTTACAACACTTAGCAGCAGCCTGGGAAAAATTATGCATTACTAAAATGGTTCCCTTAAATAAAGTCTTCTGTAATTCTGTCAGTGGATACATCAAATAATCTGCCTAACAAGACAATGTGGTGGGTATTTATTTTCTAACTTTAGAATCTGACTGTCCATAACCCTACATTCTGAGTTCACTTCATTATTAGTGTGGAGTTGAATTAAAACATATTTTTCTTCTCTAACCATACTACTCTTTTTCATCCAAGGCATCCATTGTTCTTTTTGCTTTTCTCATTTTAATACTTCCAGAATCACAGAATCACAGGATGGTTTAGGTTGGAAGGGACCTTAACGATTATCTAGTTCCAACACCCCTATCATGGGCAGGGACACCTTGCACTAGACCACGTTTCTCAAAGCCCCATCCAGCCTGGCCTTGAACACCTCCAGAGACTGAGAAGTCCACAGCTGCTCTGGGAACCTGTTCCAATGCCTTGGCACCTTCACAAGAAAGAGTTTCTTCCTAATGTCTAATCTAAACCTAGTCTCTTTCAGGTAGAAGCTGTTCCCCTTGTTATGTCATTACATGCCCTTGTTAAAAAAATCCCTCTCCAGGTTTCTTTTAAGCCCCTCTTTGCTACTGGGAGGCTGCTATAAGGCCCTTCTGAAGCCTTCTCCAGGTTGAGGAGTCCCAACTCTCTCAGCCTGTCTTGACAGGAGGAGGTGTTCCAACCCTGTCAATGTCTTTCTGAGGACCCAGAGCTGGATGCAGCATTCCAGATGAGGTTTCACCAGAGCAGAGCAGAAGGACAGAATCCCTTCCCTCACCCTGCAGGCCACGTTTTTGATGCAGCCTAGGATGGAGTTGGCTTTCTGGGCTGGAAGTGCACATTGCCAGCTCATGTTTTGTTTCTTGTCCACAAACTACCCCAAGTCTGTTTACCCAGGGCTGCTGTCAGTCCATTCTCTGCACAGCCTGTATTTGGGCTTGGAATTGCCCAAAGCCAGGTGGAGGACCTTGCACTTGGCCTTCTCAGACTTTATGAGGTTCACATAAACAGACCTCTCAAGCTTGCCAAGGTCTCTCTGGATGACATCCCTTCCCTCCAGCATGTCAACTGCACTGCACAGCTTGGTGTCCTCAGCAAACTTGCTAGGGATGCACAAAACCCCACTGCCCATGCCAATAACAAAAATGTTAAAAATGTTAATACCAATACCAACCCCTGAGGAAGAAGAAAGAATGTTCCTTGACTTTAAAGATTAATATTTCTTTGTAAATTCTTTCCTTTCTCTCTGTAATATCCTTGAAACATCATTAAACATTTGAAGCTAGTAGGTATAATTTGAAGTAGTGCAGTTGTTTAACCAAAAATTTTGAAGTAAAGGAATTAAATGCTTTCAAAATCAGATCTATATTTTCTCTTGCTATGTAAGGAAATCCCTTATGATTCTGACATCTGTGGAAGAGGAGGAAGCTACATAATACTATTTTTAACAGTCTTTGTCACTACTTTGTCCTACTTTCCACTTTTCTCCTTTAGAAACAGACCGAATGAGATTTTTTAAAAAGTAACTCATGTAGAAATCTGTATTATATTTATGTTTGCTTGTGGATGAGTTTTATTTTCTCTCCACCTTCATCTCTTCAGGAAGTGGGAATAAAGATCTAGTTCTGTCTTGTAATTTCCATTTGATAAATCCAAAGTGCACTTTGCCATGTTACTGTGATCTTCTCAGGAAGAGTTGCATTTCCACATTTCAATCTGTGCATACCCGACCAAAATGCTGCCACTTCACAAACCCAGCAGTCCCCACACACAGCTGGTTCCTTGAAGTGACATGAGAAAATCTAATAGTGAGTCTGCCTGTGGCAAATGAGAGATAGTTATACATGAGCAGAAGTGCTGCAGACCTGTCTTTTTCTTCTGTATTTACCCCCTTGCGTGCCCTGCTTTCTGGTATTTACTCACCCCAAGTTCAACATGACCACAGAATCTGAGAGTCGTTGCTTGGTACTGAAGAAATTGCTAGTAATGGGAAAACAACAGAGAGTACATTGATCTGTGAAAAGGGAAGATTCTCACAGAATAGCAATTAATCCAATGCAGTCCCATAAGTTTTGATGGAACTCCATCTTTCACCAAGACAAGCAAAACAAAACATGTTGATGCATGATAGCAGTCCTCCTTCTTGACTAAAAGTCATGTCAGGGCTATGAGGTTTTCTCCTTTTTATACAATTAACTAGCATGCTGCAATTTTCCTCTATAATTGGCATACTTAACTGGATGATCTCCTGCTGTTTGAATGATTTGCATCTTCCCATGTATTGTTTTTTGTTTGCTCAACCTCTACTGTTCCTAAACTAGAAGCCTGTACAGTCTAGACTCTTTTCTCTATGGCTTTGCTATTCTCATTTACTCTTTGTTTATCTGATGAAAATACAAGCTCTGTACTCAGAGGGAATGTTTTCCCTTTGTTATGTGTTTAACAGCACTTAGATGTAACAGGTCTTTTGCTGATACACCTAATAGACCTCACACTGACCTATGTAATACTGCTTCATGCCACATGTTGGCCCTTTTTAAAATATAAATTACTGTGTCTGTAGTCAAGGAAATATCTCTTAATGATAAACTCAGAGGCACAGGCAATCTGAGTTTTCATAACTTCTAATACAGCTTAATCTTCCTTTTATTTCTTCAACCCATTGTCACTTTTAGACATGTCCTGGGATTCAGGGAACTCTTCTTCGACTTTCCTCTGCTAGAGAGAGTTGTAGGATAGCAAAAATCAGCTCAGAAAGATTTTGGATAATGAAGGAACAGAATTTGTTTAATAAATATGTAAAATAAAATGGTAGTCAAAATACTAAGACAGATTATAAGCAGAATGCATTGTTGTGAAAGGGATCTTGTTGAAAAGGGAAATTCAATATTTGACATGAAACCTGAACACTCGAATTTTAAATTACATGGCTGACAAAATTTCCCAGGATTATTTTTGGAAATAATTATTATTTTGAACATCTCAAAGTTCAACAGGGGTCAGTACATAGTATATAATTAACAGCCTTTTGACATTTCCAATGCTGATGTAAATGTAGGCTGCCTTTTAAATGAAAAGTTTTCTTACTTCATTAAAAAAAAAAAAAAAAGTGTTGCTGTGATAGTGGACTGTGGCATGAAATTGAAAATTTCTGCCATAGCTGTATCATACAAGAGCAGTAGTTAATTACTCATTTAGTACTTGATCTCAGAAGGTGTCATTTTTTAAATGAACAGAGTGGTTGGCAAATAAACCAAATTCAGTTCACAACATAACATAAACTCAGTAAATAGTCACCTGTTATTTAGTGAAAGTTAATCAAGGAACAACGATGTGCTCTTTTTTCCTTTCTCTTTTAATTTTCTCCTTTCTTTCTTTCTTTTTTCTTTCTTTCTTTCTTTCTTTCTTTCTTTCTTTCTTTCTATTTCTTTCTTCTTTCTTTTTCTTTCTATCTTTCTCTGTCTTTATTCTTTCTTTCTTTATTATTTTCTTCTTTTTTCTCTTTTTTGTTTTTTTTTTTTTTTTTTTTCTTTTTTTTCTTTTTTCTTTCTTTTCTCTTGTCTTTCTTCCTTTCTTTCTTTCTTTCTTTCTTCTTTCTTTCTTCTTTCTTCCTTTCTTTCTCTTTTTTCTCTTTCCTCTTGCTCTTTTTCTCTCCTCTTTCCCTCTTTCTCCTTCTCTCTTTGTTTTTGGTGTGTGTTTACATTGCTGTTATTTAATATATATTATATTATATTATATTATATTAACCCATTTTCATGAAGTTCATCAATTCACCATTCCAATTAGTCAAGTGTTTGAATGCTGTCAAGAAACTCCTTGATCTTTTCTGTCTAAATTCACTTTACCATTACATTGCCTTCTAAATTAACACAAATATTATTTTTGTCAAAACATGTCATTCGCCTATGGGTCATCTACAGTACTGTATTATTACATAATGTTAAAACATCAGTTAAGGGACATCTGCTATTGGAATTATGAAATTATTTCTATGGATACTGTTATAAAGGTGTTTTTTTCTAATGTCTGATCTGTCGTTTGGAATGGTATTGCTTATAAACAGTAATCAGCAGCCTGGGATTGTTCCTCAATTGATTTTTAAAATTATTTATCTGGAGTCTTGGGGGAGTTTATACTTCAACTGATGTTTGTGACAATGGAAGAAGGGAAACTAGGGTCATTACCAGATCAAAAAGTTGTATGTATTTAGTTATGAGTAAGAGCCCACTGACAGAATATCTGGAATAGGGAGAAGAGGTAAAAATCAAAATGCAGGAAAATTGTGGAAGAGACAGGACCAAGCTAAAGGATGGTGTTGTGAATGGAAACAATGTAGCTGAGATGTCATAAATGAATTTTCAACACTAATACCCTAAAGCATTAAAGTATTTGCTGATGTATATAACAAAGATTGGTATCCTGCAAACTACCATTCCAGTGAACAGTTTTGTATCTTGGTAGAATATAACTCCATAACCACTGAGAAGTGCAGCTTGCATTAAAACAAGAAGTTGAAACATTTCAAACTCATTTTATTGCTGACAAGTATTTTTTTAACTCAGAGCAATTGTCTTGGATATGGGAGGGGGAAACACCTTCATATATATTTTCTGATTTGTTCTAATCTATTATGCTTTTGCCTTTTAATCATAGGTTTCTGTGCTCGAGAGGCAGATATTGACTTCCTTGGTTATCAGTGGGCACCCATCCTCGCAAATTTTATACACATTATTATAGTCATACTTGGCTTATTTGGGACCATCCAGTATAGACCTCGTTACATAACAGGAGTGAGTATTTAATTTCATTTTTTTTACTTTGATGTGCATGTGAAAAAAAAAGCCAAACAGAAAAGCACTCCAAACTGCATCACTCATAAGGCAAATAGAAATCTTTTCTTGGTTTAATTTTCTTCTGTAACATTTCACATTTACTTACTGTGCTTTTGGGACACGTGCAATAATCAACTGGTAACAGTCTCCAAAAGTTAAAAGTCAATATGATCATTAACTGAATAACAATATGAACTTTCAAGTGGAGTCAGTTTACAGAATTACAGATAATTACAACGTCTTCACTATTAGGGGAGTTCAGAGCTAGTCAAAATGTTAGCCATAACTTTCCTAGATATATTGGACCTCTCCAACAGAGGCATGATTCATTATAGTTACTCATTATTGTTATTAACTACTGTTGCTAGAGTGCTTGTCTGTTATGTACATGCCTCCTAGAATTTATAATTCAACCTAAAAGTGAGGTATGATGATATGGTAAGAAATAATGGACTGAGGGCTCCAGTATGAAAACAAGGATTTGGACCTTAATTAATATTTTTAATCTATTTCTTTCCTCATTCAGCTACCCCTTATACACAGAATGTCTGTACTCTCTGATACAATGCAGTATTAATTAAATCCTCATTTCATACTCTGGCTTTGTGGGATTTTTTGCCATTTGTACTTCTACAAAGAAAGCATAACAGCAACTCTGAAAACCATCACCCAAAATACCTTTTGTTAGATTTTCATAGCAATATTACTATCAAAATTGACTATTAATTCATGTAAAGCTTTTCAGAGACAGGAGTTGAAAAATTTGCCCATACACAACGATATTTTCATGTCAGATGAAAATCAAAGGATCTTAAAATGATAGAATGGTTTGCTTTGGAAGCAAGTTTAAAGATCACCTGGTTCCAGCCTGGCAGGGGCACCTTTCAGTAGACCAGATTGCTTTAAACTCTGTTCCAACCTGGTCTTGAAATCTTCCAGGGATGGGGCATCCACAACTTCTCTGGACAATGTGTTCTCCAGCCTCACAGTGAAGATTTCCTAATATCTAATCTAAATTTACTTTCAGTTTACTCTTTCCATTTAAAGCCATTACCCCTTGTCTCTGTTAATTCCACTGAATCTGTACCCTCTTCTGCAAAGCCTCTCTTAATATGTGGTGCTAGGAGAAATACATTAACATTTGTGTCTCTGTGGCACATCTGTCTCTGTGATCTCCTATATGCAGAAAATTTGTATCCACATATCCAATGCCTTTATGTAGTCACAAAATTTAATTTAATTTTATTCCAAAAAGTTTAGTATTAATATTGAAAAGTATGTTGAAAGCCTTAAATATTTAGGGTTTTTTCCAAGTACCAAACTGGGAGTCATATGAACTGGAGTTTCCTTTCATTTCTGGTACTTTGACCAGTTAAAAGACTTGAAAATAAAAATGCAAAATTCAAGCATCTGTTAAAGGGTTGTGTTCCATCTCAAGACTATTCTGTGGCATAAAACAAAGCATGAGAAAAAAATGCATAGCTGAGCTAAACAAAAAGTTGAATTTAAATGGCCTGCCACTACAATAAGTGCATTATGAATGGAGAAGAACATCAGCTTTATAAATTGAGTGCATTCACATGAGTTTCCGAATGATATGGATACTGCAACACTGTTCTAACTAATTTTCACACACATCTTTCTTAGAGCTCACCCCAACTGTGTAGCCCATCTGGCTTTGTGAGTTTGTCTCTCTGCATCATCTCATTGATTTGGATAAAAAATATAAGATTGAGCTGTCTTGCTCAGAATTTATAAAAGACACTTGAATGTGTCAGTTATCACTGACTGAGTAAGAAGACAGTGATAAAAATTTCATCCTTTATTTAGTTGCATCAGGAGAGGCCTACAGTATAAGACAGACATGGACCTGTCAGAGCAGGTCCAGAGGAGGGCTGTGAAAACAGTCTATGGGGTACAATATCTGCTCTAGAGACAGGCTGAGTTGGAATTGCTCAGCCTGGAGAAGTCTCTGGGCAAACCTTATTGTAGTCTTTCAACAGATAAAGGGGACTTAAAAGAAAGACAGAAAGTCTTTTTACCAGGGCCTGTACTGATAGTAAAAGGAACAATAGGTTTAAACTGAAAGAAGGCAGGGTTCTATTGATTATAAGGAAGAAAATGTTTACACTGAGGGGGACAAGACTCTGAAGCAGATCAGCCAAATAATTTGTGTATGCCCCATCCTTGGAAGTGTTCAAGGCCATTTGGATAAGAGTTTGAAAAATCTAATCTTGAGAAAAATATCCATGCTCATGGCAGGGGACTAAAGGAAATTTAAAGGTCCAGTCCTGGTCACATAAGGTCTGGAAGAAAAGGATAGATTATTAGTAGTATATTACTTAACATGTAGTTGCTGATATGCATATAAAAAAAAAAAATCCTCCCCCCAAAAAAACAAACAAAAAAAAAACCCAAACAGCAAAACAAAGAGAGGCAATTACCTTATGTTTGAGCTTCTTGCAGCATCATCAGGCCCCAGAGAATACAGCTGAGTTAATCTACGCCTTTTTAAAGACTAGGCATGGTCAATTGCTCAACATACCAAGTGAGATCTGCTTAATGTCTTATATGACAAGTAGCCCTGACTCTACCAATCCAGGTTTTGAGTATTTCTGTTGTAGATTGAAATTTATTATCTTCCTTTTTTTAAAAATGCTTAAAGTAGTACATGAAAATGCGCAGCAGTTCATCTCCCATATGTACATACCAGGATACCATCCAACAACTGTAATCATGCCATGGGAAATTGTAAAGCCTCTGAGCTACCTTTCTGAATTTTAAAGACAGTAAGACAGTCTCCATATGGTAAATGATTTGGCCAAGATTTTTGGTAAGAACACATTTCAGAAGACTGTTTTGCTAAATCTTGTTGAGAGAACTAATTTTCAGATAAAACAGTTATTTAAAACAATAGGATTCTTATGCTTAATATTTTTAATAATGAGTTCTGGCATTAATACACCTTATTGACATAATTTGATTAATCTTCCAGTTAATGGTTTTATTTATAATAAGAAAGTTTGCGTACTCAAACTCAGCTCAGAAATTGTTAAAAAAAGTATTTCACAGAATCACAGAATAGGTAAGTTAGAAGGGACCACAGTGAATCATCTGGTCCAACTTCCCTGCTCAAGCAGGGTCATCCTAGAGCACACAGCACAGGATTGTGTCCTGATGGTTCTTGAATATCTCCAGTGAGGGAGACTCCACAATGTCTCTGGGAAACTTGTTCTAGTACTTGTTCATCTGCACAGTAAACAAGTTTTTCCTCTTATTTTACTTCTGCTTTCTTTATAGCTGTTAGGGGAAAAAAAAATCATACGTTAACCCATTTATTAAACAGGATGATGAAATTAAATAGAATAATCATTGTGCATTCTTGTCAGCCTGCAAGACACAACATTTTGAAATCTGTGAAGTCAGACTCCTACCTGAATCTGCTTTCTGTAAAACATTTTCTTAGGAAGTACTTTTCCATTCTGAGACAAACCATTCAGTGCTTCAGCTTAATTGTACTTATGTGAGGATTTACTGTGTTGTAGCTGAAACCTAGTTGTTTATTTATAGAAGACGACACACAGACACAGAAATTACTTCTCTGCTCTACACAACTTTTCAGAGAAAATGATAATTTGAGAACATAAGCAATAATTTTCTGCATAATCATTTTGAGCTAATGCCCAATATTATTATAAATACAATTAAGTAAATGACCTTGATCATTTTAGTAGTAGCTCTGTCTGGTTGCTGTCACAGGAGGCTGTGAATCAAGATACTGATTCTGTTTCAAACTGTGCCACTTGGAAAGATGATTTGTTTGCTCAAGTTTGTTCAAGCACACATAATAATATTCTTCAGTTTCTTCCGTGATTCAGTAGTTTGTCATGGATAATAATAAATGGGAATGTTTTTTCTGTAGTTCATAGAATCACAGAACCATAGAATGTGCTGAGTTACAAGGAACTCATCAGGATCATTGAGTTCAGCTTCTGGGACTGCATAAAGACACCCCCAGGATTCACACTCTGTGACTGAAGGCACTGTCCAAATGCTTTCTGAACTCAGTTAGGCTTGGTGCTGTGACCACTTTCCTGGTGAGCCTGATCCAGTGCTCAACCAGCCTGTGGGTGAAAAAACTTTTTCTGATGTCTAGCCTTAAATTCCCCTGTCTCATCTTTATGCCATTTCCTCAAGTCCTGTCACTGGTCACCAAAGAGAAGAAATCAGTGCCTATCCCTCTACTTCCCTCTGTGAGGATGTTGAAGACCAAAATGAGGTCTCTCCTCAGTTTCTCCTTTTCCAGACTGAACAAACTAAGTGACCTCAGCCCCTCTTCATAGGAGGCTCCAGATCTTTCCCCATCTGCATGTCATTCCTTTGAATGTTCTTTAAAAACGCAGTGTCTCTTTTATATTGTGGCACGCAAAACTGCACACAGGGTTCAAGGTGAGGCTGCCCAGAGCAGAGCAGAGCAGGACAATCCCCTCCCTTGCCTGCTGCCCCCAGGACAGGGCTGGCCCTCCTGGCTGCCAGGGCACTGCTGACTCATCTTCATCTTGCCATCAACCAGAACTCCCAAGTCCCTTTCCATGGGGCTCTTCTCCAGCCTCTCATTTTCCAGTCTATAAACACAACCAGGGTTGCCCCATCCCAAGGGCAGAATCTGGTACTTGCCCACATTGAACTTCATATGGCTGGTGATTGCCCAGCTCTGTACTTTGTTAAAGTCTCTGCAGGGCCTCTCTGCCCCTGAGGCAGTCAATGGCTTCTCCCAATTTAGTGTCCTTGGCAAATTTAGTATTCCTTTGAGTCCTGAATCCAAGTCATAAATGTAGGTGTTGAAGAGCACAGAGCTGTGGATGGAGCCCCATGGAACCCCACTAGTGGCAGGACACCAGTCTGATGTCACCCCATTCACTATAACCCATTGTGCCCAACTCATGAGTGTGTTGATCACCCATCACACAACACAGTTATCCAGCTGCTGAGATGCTTTGTCCAGAAAGCTCATGTGAGACAGTATCAAAAGCTTAGCTGAAGTCCAAAAAGAATACATTTCCTTACTTTTATAGATCGATGAGATGGGTTTGACAAGAAGGATTATCCCCTCATGAAGCCATGCTGGCTATGACTGATGACTGCGTTGTCCTCCAGGCATTTTTCAATATCTCCCAGAATAATATTTTCCATGATTTTACCAGACATTGAAGTGAAACTGACAGACATGTAGTTTCCAGGGTCCTCCTTCTCGCCCTTTTGCAAACTGGGACAATGTAAGCTAGCTTCCAGTCAACTGGAAGTCATACTCTGGATTACCAAGACTACTCAAAAATCCTCCAGACAGTCTTTGCAGTGTCATCAACTAGCTGTTTGAGGAATCTGAATGAATCCCATCAGGCCCCATAGATTTGTAGGGTTCCAGCTGGAGCAGCAGATCCCACAAAAGTTCAGGATCCATTGGGAGTTGATTATTCTCACAGTCATGGTCCTCCATCTCAGGGCATTGAGACCCTCTTGGTCCATCCTCCATGTTGAAGACAGAGGGAATGAGTGCATTAAACACCCCTGTCTTGTTTCCCTCCTTTCTTTGTGTATTCATACGTATATATTAATTTCTTTATTTTAATGTATTTGGTTAATGAATGGATCATTTCTAATACTCACATGGTATTGTAATTTTGTAAAAATTGTAATAACTCACATGGTCTGGTAATTTTCTTTGTAATCTGAGTAACAAAACATGTTAGATGTTAGATGTTATATCTACCAGCCCCTTAGATTTGTATTTCTGGCACAAATGGGCTTGAAAAAACAGAATTTATTTCCTTCCACTGTCACTAATACCAGCAACAGAATGATTAAGTTTTAGGAAATTCTGTCACTCTATTTACTAAAATCTTTGCTGAATGTGAGCTGGAAAGCAAGCTGAACAAGACTGAAGTAAATGCACTTGAAACTGGAAATTGTAATTGTATGAAACATTTTTCATTATCCATGCTGTTCTCAGTGTAAAAATTTCCAGGATTTATTTGTTTCACTCAAGTTGAAAACAGTGCGATGCAAGATGATAGATATTTTTAGTACTTACAAGCCAGATCAACCTGGAAGTGGGTGCCACAGTTATATTTCCATGTTAGTGGGAAAATCTGTGTCAGTGAAAACTTAACTAATTACTTAAATGTCAGGAGTGATCCAAATATACACCTACCCACTGGAAAATTTAAAACCTAACAAACAAGAGAGGTATCTCAGGGATAAGTGATGAAAGATAATGTTGACAGAATAGTAATTTCCCCAGATTTAGTAGAATTCCAGGAACTAAACTTCATGTGTGCCTTAAACAGGGAGCACAGAACAGATGTTCAGATGTTTTATTTGAGAACTGTATGTGTATTGAGATGTTCTTACACTTGAGAAGGAAGAGTGGAGGTCATCATCCATTAGTTTCAAGTTGCTTTATCATAAGCACACTGCCATTACATTTTCAATCAGAAAAATCAAAAAGATTCAGAAAATACAAATGATGCAAGATCCAGGAGGTGATAGCAACCCCCAAAGTGACCATTATGGAAAGCTCTGCCTGCATCTAAATGCAACTAATGTTCAGGTGAAATTTTAACAAAATAGTTCCTCAGTGCTTACTCGTTTTATTCTTGGGGCTGTTGATTAAAAATTAGTTATGTAAATAGTTTTTCTTCAGCTGAAAGAAAATCAGATGAGTTTTAAAAACAGATCTAGTCATCAGCCAACAGTGACTAAAATATTAGTGGTCACTGTGCCTCAGGAAATATCAAGAAAAATCACTTTTTGCTAATCCTTATCTTGGTGAAAAAACAATGAATGATAGAATCATTAAGACTGAAAACTACCTCTATTATCACTGAGTCAAACCATTAACCTAACATGGCCAGACCCATGACGGAACCATCTCCCTAAGCACCATATTTACATGTTTTCTTTGAACACTTTTAGGGATGAGGGAATAGAATACTGCTTTAGGATCCTTATAAACTCCCAAATTAAAGAAGAGAAAGAAGAAACAGCACGCTTGTATAGCTGGTTAGTAGAGATAGTTAGCTATAATAAATAATAATAAATTCATAATAAACTATAATAAATTCATTTCTGTGAAAGGTTGTGTCTGCAGTAAAGTAAACAAAGAAATAAACTTGCTAAAACTATAATGCAGTATAAGATTGCATTGAAGTAAATAAAAGCTTTTAAGTGCAAAATGTGTGACCAAGAGGATGAGGACAAACAAAAAATACAGGCTAAATCTGGAAAACTTAAAAGAGCACCAGTAAATCTTGCAGAAACATTTTTGGGACACTGGTAAAACTCTGTAACATTAATTAAGACTCTTACAGTGCTGGAGAATCCACCTCAGCCCTGAATTAACTTTTTTCATTCTTGGTTTAATTTTTGTTATGCCAGATAAATTGATGCTAATGGAGAACTGGTATTTTATGGTGTGCTGGTTTCTGCATAGGTGCCTTTTCTTGAAATGATTCCCATGAGATGAACAGAAGCATAAATTCTTCTTAGCATTTTCCTTTATAAGTATTCAATATGTTAGCATTCTTTTCATTTCAGAATTTATACTTAATATTTTGGTTGAGGAATGCTTGCTGTTTGTCAAAGCTTTTCTTAAAAAATATCCTTTATTCTGGTCACCTTTTCAGTAGCCCTTTCTCAGGTCTTGTCAGTGTTTTCTGAAATATTTCCATGTTCAGAAATACCTGGAACAAGAGCATGTTATTGCAACTTTTTTTCTCTTAAAAATTTTTTACAAAAGATTCGTAACACAGTTTGGATGCCGAGGAAGAGTAGAGTTTGGGATTCTTTTTATAGTCTGTCCTTTTACTTCTGATGCTATCTCCATACAAATGACCTTTGTAAACTTGGCTAACTGTTACTTTATTGAAGGATTTTGCTAACTTCTGGGAGATGCTGTGAAAAATCGGTAGGGGTGTAAGTAGAAGATTGCCCTTTGGACTTGAACAACATATGCTGAAAGGGATTTTGATTCACAGGGAGGTATGCTGTTTAATGGACTGCTTTTGCTGCTGTTGTGTTAAAAGACTAGATTTTAGTATGTTGTGGATTCAAATGTACTTTAATTTATATTTAAAAGGACAGGCTCAGCAGTTTACTTTTGTAACTGAATCTAGCCTGCTTTAGGGTAGGGATGAGAATGTGAAGGGAGTAGAAGTTTATGAATAGCTGGCTGGTCAGTGTCATAGCACTAATCCACATTTTAAGTCTAATGGCTAACACATGTACAGAACTTGATCAAACAAAACCGCAAGTATTCCAGTGTTCAAAAAGTAATTATTTCTGTATGCTTATTAGTTAATATATTGGTGGAGTATTAAATACAAGTTTATAACAAATGGTCTTGTTTTTTACCTGATAATCATTCCAGAAAGTTGGTCTAAGACCCTGGGCTTTTGACCTCTCTTTTTAGATACAGTTTGATAACTTGCAAGTTATCAATGGATTGCAAACTTGCAAATCTCAATGGATTTCAAATTCTTAAGTCCTGGAGATTCAGCAAGCCTTGACTAAATATGTTCAATAATCACTTCCAATATAATATTATACAGAATGCATCTGTCTTGACTGTACAGAAGTAGATGAAAGAAGATAGTCTACAGTAAATTTCTCTGCATTTTCTGTCCTTTTTTGGCTCTTGATTTTAAATTTTTCATATTACTTAGGCTAGAGTATTTTTTTTCCCCTTTAATTGTCTGGGTGAAGTTTGACTACTTTCATCTGCTCTCTTCACTGGAACTTGGTTAGGTGAGAGAGACTCAGGGTACAAATAATTAATCTAAAGGAAATTATGTAAAGGATGACTCTTCTTTAAAAAGTGTAAAATATTCTTTCAAGATGAAAGAGTACTCAGACAGTTAATCTGCCAGCCCTAGGAAAGCACAATGGAAAAAAAAAAATAAAAACCACAAAACCCCTGCTGATCAGAGAACTAGTCAAGACTTAAAAAAGAAGTGATCCCAGATAAGCACTCCTAGGTCTCTGATTCCTCTAAATGTTGTGTAGGACATTACTTTCTCAGAAACTCCCTGCTGTCAGAAAACAGACTTCTAAAGAGCAAAAGAGAAACTGGCAGACTCCAAGACGGTTTTTAAAAAGCAAGCATTTTAAAAACACAATATGCTCTTCTCACATATTTGAACATGAAACCTATTAGGTTCTTAGAGCCACTCATTCCTGAAAATTAATTTGATGTATTTTCAGAAAATATGATTAAAGACACTCTGGACAAGACTCCAGTACAGCATTTACTTGAACAGTTCAGCATGGAGTTTTGTTTTCTTTCAGACTGGAATGGATTTTCACTAATTTTCAAAGTTTTTTAAGTTTTCAGTTTTTTAAGTTTTCCATTATAAAAAAAGTTATTTTAAAGACATTCAGCTAATGCTGTCTTTTAAAGTGATTAAAATGTTGATTATTAGAAGATGAAAGATTATAATTTGCATCATATAATAAAGTGCAGCTTTGCTTCCCAGGAAATTTTATGCAGAACCTGTGCAGTGCAGGAAAATGACTGATACTTTCAATTGAAATCCACACTTATTCGTGTCATGACAGGTTTGACTGGTGTAGAATTCAGCTACGTTCATCCTTTCCTAGAGTTTTTATCCCATTTCAATGAATTGTATTCACATCCAAAGTACCCATTCAAAATGGCCCCCCTGTACCATTCCACAGAAAAGGAAGATGGCTTTCCAGGGAGTCACCACTGAGGAGTAAAGTTCCATGTAGAACTGAAAGTAATGTATAACAAATATTGCATTTTATTTGCATTCAAACCAGAGAGCTCACCATGGAAAGTTCAAAACATGAAGTTCCTCTGCATTTCAGGATGGTTTTTTTTAGAGTAAATCCTCTGTTTTCTCACCATAATAATGAGTGGATTTTATTCTACAATGGGGTCTGTGCTTAGTTTCTTTGACTTTTTTTTTCTCTTTAAAAGAACTAGCAACTCTTTCTGTTAAAATAATATCTAACTCGCACTCAGTTGAAATACTGTAAAGAGCATGGAGAATGAATGACTTAGCTGATGAAGTCTTTAAACAGGTATGTAGAGGAAGAGATTAGAGATTAAATCCATGGGGTTTGCTACCTCTACCTAAACTGCAGTAGGAAGTATTAAAATTCTCTTAAGCATCCAATAGCCCTGGCCAGCTAGATGTAATTAAAACTCAAGCAAGGATAAGGTAATATTTCCACTGCTCTGAGATGACCTCTGTAGCTCAGTGCTGAACTACACTGTAAATTTCTCTTTATCTAGAGTAATCAGATTTCCTTGTATTCCCCAGACTTACATCTGTATTTGTTACTGTGGATTTCCACATTCTTTATCTAGTATTTTATTCTAGCTGGTGTACATCAATTACGCTGACATTTGCTTGTCTAAAAGGTCATAGCTCTATCTTTTTATCTTTTATGTGTTCATAGCATGCATTCATGGAGATATCTGTCCACCTCTGAGCTTTTAATGTCTCTGTCCTTGTGTCACGCTACTGGCATAGGGAAGTACTACCCCACGCTGCTTTAAAAGGTGGGAGCTGAAACATTAAAAGTCTGAGACATATTATCAGATGAAAGGCTGTGACAGATAATCATGTGAATCCACTTTTCTCAAGTTACAAGCCAGTGTTTTATCCCGAGCATCCATCAAACATACTGCAAACATGTTTGCATGCCAGCAAACAAACTGTCTATTACATCTAGGAAAAAAGACTGGAATCACAGCTACCTAACAGTGTGGAATATTTCTGTGAGGGAAAAAAAAAACCCAAACCAAAACAGTCTTTGGACAGTATTTCTCTGTCAGCTATGCCCCATACAACCACTCCCATCTGCTGGGATGAGGAAGAGAATTGAAAGGGTAAAAGTGAGAAAAGTCACAGGCTGTGATGAAGGCAGTTTAAGAGATTAAACAAAATCTGCACATGCAAGCAGAGCAAAGCAACAAATTCATCTGCTGCTCAGATGAGGAGCTCAGCCATTCGCAGGAAAGCAAGTCTCCATCACGCATAGCAATTATTTGGGAAGACAAATGCCATCGCTCCAAACACCTCCCCCCTTCCTCTCTCTTCCCCCTACTTTATATACTGAGCATGATGTCATATGTCATGAAGTGTTCCCAGGGCCAGCTAGGGCTGGCTGTCCTGGTTGTGTCCCCTCCCAACTCCTTGAGCACTCCCTGCTGGTGGGGTGGGGTGTGAGGCAGAAAAGGCCTTGATGGGCTGTGAGCACTGCTCAGCAACAACAAAAACATCTTTATATTGTCAGCAGTGTTTTCAGCACCAACCCAAAACACAGCTTTATACCAGAAAACTCCCAGACAAAGCTGGTACCTTCTTTCAACAAGTGAAAAGTTGCTGATGCCTGAACCTGGCTTTGTGGTAACCTTTTTGTCAGACTCAGTGGCTGTTGTAGTGGTTACTGGTATCCCTTGTTGCTCTCCTTCCAAGAGATGAATATATTTTGATTAGCAGCTTATAGCACAGTGGAATATATATTAGAAAAGAAGAGGAAACATTGCCTTTAGTCCAAACTACCTGCTCAAATCTCACATTCCTCTGTTCTGCCTCTCCTTTGCAAGTGGCTCCTGGCTCTGGGCTTGTTGTGGAATACCATCACAGAACAACAACTGTGCTGCTGCTCTTCTTTCTAGTTTAGCTCCTTCTGTACTTCTATGTCCTCCTCTAATCTCTTCACCTTCATTCAGTTACTAATCTCTACATGTATATTTGAAATGGCATTTTACTGCATGTAGCCAAAATGATGTTTTAGCTTTAAATTAAATGAAGTCTGAGCAGCTCTGCTTACCAGTACTGTACTGAAAGCAAGTTCTTCTTCTGGCCAACTAATTAGGATTTATACAATCTTAGTAATTTGAGTGAAGCTGACTTTCATCATAGTTGTCTTGTATCTCTGCAAACGATGACCTGACAGTACTTGGAGTCCACCCTCATGTTTTTTTCAAGAGGCTTTTTTGTTCCCAAGGAAATATGGCTGTTTCTTTTTTGTGAGCTTTATTGTCACCCTGAGGTTATGCTACAAGAAAGGTTCATTGAGAGGCACGCAAAGCTATACTACTCTATTGATTTACAAATCCCCATTTCCAATTCTGAGAAGATGTAGATGTTTTCTTCAGTTATATTCCAAATGTGGCCTATTTTTTCCCATCTGAACAAGAACCTGCATAAAAATAATTTGTAAATCTCACAAACCTCCATTTCAGAACTTCAGAGATGTTTTTCTCTTCCCATCTGTACATACCCTTTAAAATTTTTTATGTTTTCATTATGGTTTTCAACACTCAAAGCTCCACAAGAAACAGGACATGGTGCTTCTTTCAAGTTTTACCTGTTGCTGTGAGAACATTCCCAATAGAGATACATTTTCTGAATGACACTAAAAGGCAGGATAACCAATGAGTGGAGTTGTAAAATGCACTGTTAAACATGTTCCAAAATCTCCAATGCTCCCTACTTCTGTAATTTAGCTGTCAGGGGCACTATTTATTTGCATACTGTTTTATGGGGTTTTATGTATATTAGGCATAGATGCTAATGCTACATACATTCATGTTGGTTAGATCATAGTGAAGCAGCATTTTACGTACTATGAACTCAGCAGGTAAGATTTGAATTATAAATGCCTCTAAGGACAGAGTTTTGCATATCAATATAAATTTTATTCCTAAACAAGTCTAGTAAAGTAACATTTTAGTTCTACAATTAAATGGTATGATTCCCCCTATACCAGTTCAAGCTACCAATAGTGCTGCTCTCAATTTGGTTCCTAGCTGTAATTTCTTAACTATTTCCAGTCATCCTGTTTGTTAGATTTCTATTTCTTTATTTATTATATTAAGCTCTGCAGGTGTTTTCACTGATTTCAGTATCAATTTTGGGTGAATGAGACATAAATAATTTTGGGTTTCATGCTGGTTTTTATCAGCTAGTAGGCCAGTTAAAGATTCTGTGCTGACCGTGCTCTGAAACCAGAGTGTTTTTGCTTCCATTTATGGCTCATAGTATTAAACATTCAGATAGTGGGTTTAAAACATTACATTTTTCCAGTTTCCAACTGGAAAAATGCAGAACTCATTAGAAATATCTACAGAAGCTTTCAAGTTTTTTAAATCACCATCTTTTGGAAGAGCATATATGTTTTTCCTTGGATAAAATTTTTGTTAAAGGATAGCATTATGTAAATAATGCATAAACAAGCAAAATTATCACAGCCATGTATCCTTTGTTAAATAGTTTAAATAGGTGATAAATTTGAAAACAAAATTATGAATTTTAAATTGGTGTCATTTATTTTATCAGCTCGATGTTAATCAGCTTGTCTTTTTAGTTAGATGTAAAGTAATCCTCAAAATGTTTCTATTGTGAGTAAAAGCCAAAAAGTTATTCATACCCTGTGGCACTGAGAACTCTACATATTTAATTTTGCATCTACCTGAGGAGCAAATTCCTGTTTGAAATTTAATGTTGTAACAAGCCTGTCACTATTTATGAGTTTTGTTTTATCTAGTTACTACTTCTACTTTTTGTGGAACAAGAAGCAATTTTCTGTCTTTAGTCTTGTTGAAATACCTGTTCATAGATTTGAAATATTTTTTGTGACATAAATGGTACAAAGATTTTGGGTCCTACACCTCTTAGTTTTCTAGTTAAGCCTATTTTTTATTTCATATTGATGCTCTGAATTCTGTAGCAAAATTAGATCCTATTTCTGTCTTAGGAGACTTACCCTTCTAATAAATATAATTACTACCAATATTAATGGATTTGTCTGCATGTCTTAGGGTGATTGACGGTGCTTTTCCCTCATAAAGATGTCATTGCTAAATTCACATAGGTGAAGACACAATGTGAATAAGCAGCCTTTTGTGATATGTGTCTGTTTCTAAAACACATTGCTAGCTCTCTGTGAGAAATCTCTTTGACGACTTTATTGACACAGACTTGTTACCATTTGATATTTGAGTTGTAGGATAACAGATTCTAAAAATGGCCAGTTTTATTTATGGTCACAAAAGGTCTGAAAACAGGCACTGTCAATGGAATGAGGTAAAAAAAAAAATTGATCCTTATATTCTGTGATTTGCACTCAATTGCACTTTAAAAGATGTGCATGGTAGAAGGATTCCTGCACAAACCACATCACTGAATGTATAGAAGCTAAAAAGCTCTGGTTAATTCAGGGAAGTGTTGTGTATGTACATGCATGACAATGACTGGGAATTTTAAATACAATGTTGCCTTTCCCATAAATCTAATCTTCATTTCACTAGTAGGAGAGATGATGAGAATCTTAGATTTATCCCTTTCTGTCATCTGGGAACAGAACTGCCAAGTAAGTGCTGGCATTGAAAATCATGAGGACTGAAACACATTGAAATACATAAGGGGTTTTTTTATTTATTATTGCCTTAAAGGAGTGTGTATCACCAGAGGGATCCTGAAAGTAGAATTTTCTTGTCTTGAAATCAAATAAATAGAATATGGACTTAATTACACTGTGTCACTCTTGGCTCTGTTTCTCTATAGAAAACTTACATTGAATATTTGCAAAATTCAATGAATCTCTCCTCACTGTTCAAAAACTTGAGTCACTGTATTAGATCTTGTGCTCCTTCATGTAGACAACAATGAGATACTCTGCCATCTCTGCTCTCCTGGACTTTGCTGTGGTGCAAATTCTCCACTCGCTTCCCATTCTCTAAAATGGAGCCTACAGAGTTTTGCTGCCTATGCTGTAGTTAACCTACGTGTAAAAATTATTCCTTCAAGGTTCAACTCTGTGAGCTTTTTGTGCCTTCTGTTTTTCCATTTCTTTTAATGGTCTTATTAAGAGCCTTCTTGTCTCTACTGAACTTTCTTGCTGGACATAACAAACAAAACAAGTTCCTATGACAAAGTACAGTAGTTTTTCATAATTTTTCAGCATCTGTTGTGTTTTGGAAATTCAAATTTTCTTTCCTATCGCTACAAACCAAATGCGATAGCAGTTTTTTTGTTTGGTTGGTTCTGAGGTTTGTTTGTTTGTTTGACTGCCTCCTTGCATAATTACTACTTTTTACAGCTGGGTTATTCCCTGCTAATTTCCTCTGAGTCCAGTTCAAATAGGGTGGTGTACTGAACTTTGACTTGTACATATATATTCCAGACAAAGTGTGAGACTCTTAGTTTCACAGTTTTTTACTCCTCAGGTCATTACAACAATGCTGATGAGATGACCTGCAACATATTGTCTTCTGATCAGAAATCTAGAGTGCTCCAGCCACATACTCCCAGGGCATTTGGGGTACAGACAGGATTTTTTAATTAGGTTTTTTGCCATTATTTGAATGGCAAAATATTTCAGTATGTTTCTGTGCTTTCAAAACAATTTACTCAGATATCCCATATCGGCTTTGACATCTAGCAACTATACAGGTTTAGCCCAACAAATTTTGCAATTTTGCTTTTACTACCAGAAGTGTACATTTTCACAGAAACTGGCATTTGTTGATGTTAATGGTTAGGATTTGCTTTCATCAATCTCTCTCTGTGAAATCTGAGTGGAGATAGGAATGCTTCAAGTTGCATTTGTTTGCTAATTGAACATGAGTTTACCTCATGACAGAAGCAAAGTAGCTCACATTCACTAGCATTTTTCATTTGGTTTTGTTTATGCTTGAAGCCTAATTTTATTACAATTTAAATTTGACATGGTAACATATTTGTTTTGACAATGAATTACTTTCTACCAACATAATTCAAATCTAGCTATGTGAGTAGGCTAGTAGGGGAAAAGTAGAATTCCTCAATACAATAATGACTGTTCAGCTGAGATATGAGGGAAAAGTATCTAAGTCTCTATAGGCTTTGAATTGCTCCTACACATGCTGGGCTGGTGCTGTATCATAAGGCCAGTTTCCTGATGACTTCTATTTAGTTATCTTTTTACACTTTTTTGGATTTAGTTTGTTGGGTTAGTTTTTTTTCTTTGATACACCTTGAAAACTAACCTCAAATGTGAAATCTCATTTTGCCTAATTGAAAAGGCGTTGTTTGGATTTTTTTGGTGGGATTTTTTGGTTTGTTTTTTGTTTGTTTGTTTGTTTGTTTGGGGCTTTTAAAAGTTTGGGTTTTTTGTTTTGTTTGATTTGTTTTTTTGGGGTTTTTTTTTTGAGTTGTATTTTTTTTTTCTTTTTCTGGTAGGGAGGTGTTAAGTATCCTGTAGGGGATTATCTGCCAGTTTGAGTTTGGATTTTTGAGTGAGGTTTTAGGCTAGGTAACTGTAACATTTGTTGTTTCTTGTTTCATTTAAATCTATTAAAGTGGTCACAGCTGGATGCTGCCATTAGTTGAATGGAAGAACACTTTCCATTTCTTTACGGTGTAACCTTTATCCTGAGGGAGTACAAAAATCAGAGAAATGTTAGCCCTCTCCCTGTAGGGCTTGATTCTCAATAAGTAATCTATCGTCTGTCTCTCCATCATTTTTATGTAATCTATTTGAAGCTGCATAGTGAGTGCTGAGTGCTGAATGTCAATGACAACTGTGTTAAGACAGCCAGAAATATTAATTAATATGCTTGTGCATAGTTTGCTATTTCATTTCACTGATACTTGGAACTATTTCTACTCCCTTATTAGGAAGCATTTACACTTATCAATGTTTTTTTGAGAACTTATATATGGAAATTAATGGCTTAGTAGAAAATATTTATTTATATTCTTTAAAGATCTACTGCCTGTTAGGACGTGTTACTGATCAGTGTAGCACAGACAGGAAATCACATTACTTGTTTTTGATAGTTTATACCAAAAGTAAAAACCCTTTTCAAATTATTCTAAGTGGTTGAGGTTTGCACCAGCTCTTGGGAAAACAGGGTTACTCTCATACCTTTAAGGACAGGATAATGGGTAAAGGCCTTGATAAGATCTGGATAAGAGATGTGCCAAGAAAGCCAGTGACATCCTGGCTTGTATTAGGAATAATGTGGCCAGCAGGACCAGGGAAGTGATTGATTCTCTATACTCAGCACTGATGAGGACAAACCTTGTGTTCTGTGTCCAGTTCTGGGCCCCTCACTTTAATAAAGACATTGAGATGCTGAAGTGTATCAAGTGAAAGGCTGCAGAGCTCGTGAAGGGTCTGGAGCACAAGTTCTATGAGGAACAGCTGGGAGAACTGGGGTAGTTCATCCTGGAGAAAAGGGAGCTCAGGGGTGACCTTATTGCTCTCTACAACTCCCTGAGAGGAGGTTGTAGCAAGGTGGGGGTCAATCCTTTCTTCCAGACAATTAGAGACATGACAAGAGGACATGGCCTCAAGGTGCACCAAGGGAGATTCAATTAGGATGTCAGAAGGAATCTCTTCACTGAAAGAGTTGTTAAACATTGGAATAGACTGCCCAGGGAGGTTGTGGAGTCATTATCCCTGGAGGCATTCAAGAACCAACCGGAGATGATACTTAGTACCATTGTCTAGTTGACAAAATGGTGACCAACATAAATGATTCTGTGCATCTCTGAGGAGAGAGCCATGCTGAGTTCTGTACTACTGTGTCTCCCTTTGAAGCTAGACTGCACTGCTTTCAGTCCTAATTCTAATTACCAAACCCAAGAAAACCTATTGACAAAGGGACATTTAGAAAGCCAAGGCATATAATAATTATGCTATGCTGCAGTGAAATCTGGTTCTTACCTGTCTAAGGCTTCCCTACTGTAAAGCTTCTGTGAGAAGTAGCATGATAAGAGAATGGAAAATTATATCATTCACAGTTTAACTATTTGAAGTTTTCGTGATATATAGATGAAATATTTATATCTACCAGAAGGAGAAATGCTATTAATCCACTCCTTATGAAATGCTTTTAGTCAATAGTTGTGTATATGCTGTGGTTGTCACCAGTGAAAATGGAAAGCTTTTAATATACATAACAAATAACACTTGTAATTGAAATTCTGTTTCTTTTCTTTCACTAATCCAGGGAATAAACAATGTCTTAAACAATAAATTAGCTGCATTTTGGCTACCTACTTATTTTAAAATGCTTCTCCAATTGTAAGTTTTCTCTCTATATATGTCCTTCTAGAATAAACACTTATCCAAAAATGTGCCTCTCATTTTACCAGATGAGGAGAATTTTGCTGTAATTAAATTGTAAGTCACCTAAATTTGATTCTAGTAAAAGATTGCAGCACTCAAAATGCCAGGTATAACTTGAATATTAATTTCTACCTTTTATTTTAAAAGTTTAAGGGCCCTTTTGGAAGAATAAAATGGGTACAAAGCACCACTATTTTACTCATTTCCACAGTCTTTAGTATGTATCTCAAGTATTGTGACAAGCTACTAAAAATGTCAAAGATTAGTGTTGATGCTAACACAAGATCTATCTAGAAGTTTTTATTTTCACTTACTTATTAATGTAGTTGAACTATCTGTTCTTTAATTTTCTATGAATAGACAGCTGTGTGGAGTCATGAGATGCTTGTTGAAGTGAACAAAGATATTCATACAACTAAGTAATCAATCCTACATACACCTACGTGCACATTTTAACTTTTTATTTATCAGCAAAACACTGAACTTAGCAGGATTACTTAGGTATAAAGATCAGCATGACCACATTTGGGGAATTGTGGTTATAAATTCTGATCCACAATATGATTGACTGAAAAGAGAATTTCTGCTGAAATTTAATATAGAACTAACACAGAACAAAAAAAAGTCTCTTTTTAAATTAAATTCAAATTTAAACGCAAATCTGCAATGTGAGAGGATTTTTTGCCTACTGAGCTTTCTAACCCTCATAAGCAGAATGATGACTTTGCATTTCAGATCTATGAGGATGTGAACTTGTAGCAGGAATTTTGAAGACATCTTACCAAACCAATATATCTGGTCAATCTTGCAAAAACAGTTTTGAAAATTTTTGAACACTTTATTTATGCAACATATCAAAGAATTTACATTGTTCTCTATGTCTTCCCTTCCTGGGAGTATTCCTTTAAATGACCTCAGTAAGCATGAAACTTTAAAACTGAGAGACAAATCAATCTGATGATTATAATCCTGTACATTTGAATATTAGTTGAAGTTGAAAGCAAATCCTACATTCACATGGAATATTCTTAGTTCACTGTATTGACTGTTCACAAAAGTAAAGCAGCTTTACTTTCATGTGAGTTCTGAAACAGCCTAAACAACTGAACCAGGTACTATCTTCACCAAAACTACAGAGAGGAATGAAGCATTACTGTTAAGTTTGATATCTAGTAGCCAACATATCAAGAAATTGTCATATATGATGTTGGAGTCAAACTTTTGAGTATGTACAATATATTTACAAAAATACCTTTTGATTAATTGAGAAGTAATAAAAGTCCAGCTTAAAAAATTTTGTTTCTATGCATTTGCAATTTTGACAAGGCATTTCTGAGCATTATCACCTACTTATGTGAGTAATAAATTATATGTTCTATGGAAAATTGCAGACTAATTTCACACCTTTTAGTTTAACTAAGCTTTCTTGTCAGAATGCTGGGATTTGAATTATTACACAGTAAAATGCATGGTTTGTAAAGTGTCTCCTGTTAATATCATTATTAATCACTTTTGTTGCAGTAAATTCTAAGAGCCAGCCAAGAAGGTGCTCTTTTGTGTTAAAGAGTGTATAAACACAGAGATCATGAGATAAGAGAGTAACTTGGACAGAGGAGTTAAAAGTGAGAGAATGTAGCAATCACAGAGACAAAGGCAAGAGCAAACCAGAATGAGGAGAAACCTGTGTTTTATGGCAGGCATACACTGGCAGCCAAAGGGATCCCCCGTTTATATCCTGACACCTAATGACCATGCACTAGGTGAGACTGGGCTTTTGTTATGGCTTGCTGCGACTGTCAAACTCCCTCAAGACTCTGGAAGTGGGAGCATCACCCCATGCACAACTCTCAGCATGCTGAAAGATGCTGCTGGAACAGAAGAAAAAAGCATTGACACACAGAGGCTCAGTACAGAGGATTCTAGTCATAACTGCAGAAAGCTCTCAGACTGATGTTCCCTGTCTGGCTTCTTTCTGTGATTGTAAAGGCAGGAGACTTCCTCTGAAGTTTTACCTCATTTTCCTGGGGAACAGAGAGGGATCGCTACAACTCTGTCCAGTGTCTGCTGTCTGAAGCCTGCTGGGGTACAATTATTATGGAAAAGT
Organism: Sylvia atricapilla; assembly: GCF_009819655.1. Classification (NCBI taxonomy): domain Eukaryota; kingdom Metazoa; phylum Chordata; class Aves; order Passeriformes; family Sylviidae; genus Sylvia; species Sylvia atricapilla. The sequence continues at coordinate 51,698,092 of NC_089142.1, forward strand.
TTTATTGATTATCTTACAAATAAGAGCTTGCAGATAAGCGTCTTTTACAGCTTTGTCTCCTTTTCTAACAAGATGACATGTTAGATGCCATATACGTTATTAAATGTCTGGCCTGTATCAGATACAGTTTGTCACAAAGAGATGACACAGTTATCACAGGCCAGCAGACACGAGGATTTAAAATCCTTGTCTGGATTATAGCCCTGGTGTAAATACATGGGAAGCTATTGCTTTCAGTGGAACTTAACTGAATGTACTAGCTAAGAATTTTTTGTTAAGGGCTAAAAGTAACACTGATAAGAAGGGGTTCTTTCTCCCTGGTAAATGAAAAGAAATAACAACACCACCACTAAATTAGCATCATAACTGTAGAAGATGTATATTAGAGCCTGAAAATAACCTGTATCTATTTTGTCAACACATTCCCCCCTTTCAAAAATCTCATGGTGTTGCAGGTGCAGAATTTAGTTCAGGACTTACTTTTTATTTTTGTTACATGAATTTAATTATCATGGAAAGAGGGAACTTGATAGCACTAAAAATTAAGTAATGAGGTTTTTTATAGTCTGAACAGCCACAAGCATACTGTAATTGACATCTGTGTTAGCATCTGCATTATAACCTGACAGGTAGCTCATCCTAGGCCAGTAGGTGAAAGAGTGAATTAGTTCCAATAGTAATGTGTGTAAATTTTCCATTACAGGATATTTCGAACTTTGGCCTGTCTGCCAGATATAATCTGATCAAAATAGGTATTTTTACAGCACTCAATACTGTAGTTTCTAAATGCTTCACAAATTTTTCACATTATCAGCATTTTGAAACTGAGAAAATTAGGTCATATTTCTGAAAAAGAAATGCAAGATATAATCCTAACATCTTTCTTCCAGCATAATCTGCTGCTTTAGGAAGTTTTTTAATATAATTTTTTTCTTTGTTTTTCTTTTTTCTTTTCTGTTTGTTTCTTCTTATTCTATTGTTTTTACAGAGGGAGTTTCATAACATCATTGCAAACACTGGTAAGGGAATTAAGTTTTGATATGCACAGTCTGTTAGACAGCTCAGTGAATTTAATAAAACCAAAACCCAAAGTTCATTCTCCAATAGTAAAACATTTAGCATTGCATTTTGTTCCACCAGCTATCTCATGCTTAGTGAGTACTTAAGTTCCAATAATAATTCAAATTAACTTTGCTTCAAGTTAATAATTTATATTTACATGTATTTTCAAATGAGGATTTAATTTATCATGCTAGTTTAAAGAACAAGTGTAGAGGATCTTTGCCCATGCAATAGATATTATCTGATGATGACCCCAGAATTCCTTCAACTATTGCTGTTAGCTGAAGCTATTTGATCCTGTTCCAGAAAAGAAATTATTAAGAAATCTTTGATTTGTCCTCCTTAAATCTATATAGATTTGGACCTACATTTAGGATCCAGTGTGAAATTCCTGAGCGTGCTGTGTAAATGTTTTCAGTGACAGCTTAATATTTTTCCACTTTTCTTATCACATAGAAAAATGTACTGTTAAATTTGGCACTATGTGGAGCTTGCTAAAGGGGAAACACAAATGGACATGCAGGAGTGACGTATGGCATGCACACAGAGAAAGTGTAAACACTAGTAAACAGGTTCCACAGCAACTCCAACATGGGTCATTGAGAAATGAGAACTTTGCAGAAATGTTCATGATAAATTGCAGCATTTTGTCTCTGATTTTTAGCTCTTGAAGCTAGTGAACTGTTAGTCAGGTTTTATCATTAATGCATTTGGGTGGCAAAAGCAAAAACACTGGGCAACAAGAAATTAAACAAAATAAGTGAATGCTTGTGTGGGTGGTGAAAAACAAGAGGGTTCTGTTATGAAGGCAGAAACCATCATCATAAATACAGAAAGAGCAGATTATGGAACTAGTTAAAATGTCCATGGAAAGTTAGCCAATATGTGACAATATTGCTAAAAGTGGAAGGAAAAAAGGATAAAAGCGCTGGGGAAAAAACCCCAAACGGTGAACTTCACAGTCTACATCAATCCAGTTTTGCTTTCAGGCATAAATGTAGCAGGTATTGCATCCTCTGATTTCCATGAATTTGTGAAGTCATGGTTTTGCACACATCTGCATACACTAGGAACAGAGCATATGGCTCAGGACATGAACAAGTGTTGCAGTTGAAATAACTGCAAGCATTTCATTGCTGCTCAAAAATTCTTTCAAATCAATAGCCTTTGCTGTCTTTAGAAAAGGCTTGAAGAATTTCGGCCAGGAATCATAATAAGATGATGCTGAGGTTGTTTTGTTGCTTGCTCTTTTTTCTTTTTAATTTATAGAGTCACTTCAAAAATACGGCAACATTTTTTTCTGGTTCTTGAGCTTGAAAATGTGTCAGAAACGCCATCAAAACTTCTCACACACTTTGTCACAGAGAAACAGAAGTTTAAAGATAAAACTGTAGGCTTTTGGGGGAGACGATTGTTGGGATTTTTGGTAAGGAAATTACAAGAAAATATGAAGGCATCGTTATAGGAATAATATAAAAAAAAAGAAAATTAGTAGTTTCTAAGACAGGGAAAGCATTGAAGACTGCTTACCTGATCTTTCTTAAGATAGCAGCACAAAACAGAAAATCTCATACTGCTGGGAAATCTCTAAATATGCCAGAAGCAACTGACAAGTATAAAATCATTTTTGGAGTACAGCAAAGCTAGAAACAAAACTAAAAAAATATTTCAACAGCATGTCTGACAACAGAATAAAAAAATTAAAGACCAATTGTAAACTAGAAAGAAGTTGTTAAAAAGAAATGGTGTTAGGCTGATATTTAAATATTACTGTTTGCACAGGTGATGTTTGAAGTCCCTCCTCTTTATATTTGCACAATTTTCATAATATAATTTAAAATGAAACTGAACTAAACCAAAAACATTCTTATAAATAGCAATGGACTAGGAGCTTTGTATGTATCTTTTTTTTTTTTTTTCTTTTTTTAAAATCACATTAATGGAAAGGAGGATAGCATTGTAATGAGGTAGCATTTATATTTTTATATATATATATCATCAAGGCTGTTTTTCATAAAGCTGTTATTTAATAAGCATTAATCTATGGAAATGCCACAACCTTTGTAAAAACTGTTTCAAAATACAGCTATGTGGCTAATAGTCTTGGTGTTTTCCGTTGAGAAACTAAATGAACCTAGGCTTTGTCTTCTGTTTAGAATTAATGTAAAATAACAAAATTAGCTGTAATTCTATTCAACCTATCCAGCTGAGCATCTATTTTTTAATTGCTTTCTAACATCTAGAAAGTAAACGTAGCAAACTAATCTTTTTTTTTTTTTTTTTTTTTAGTTTGCTGGACAATATATTGTCTCTTTCCATGGAATTCCTGCAGTTTCTTTACTGCTACACTTGACCCACAAGGTTGTGTGTCAAAAACATATGGAATAGAGCTTGCCACACCAAACAGATCTTCTCACTTGATCTGTCATATCCGTGATTTATACATGCTGGCTACATATCATTTTGACGAAGATTTCTCAACTCTGCAATTCATGCCAGAATCAAGAATTCAGGGGACTAACACGTTTCTTTAAGTCAAAGATTCAGGACTTTTCTCTGTTTAGGTAGATGTTCCCATATCTTTCTTTCATCAATAAAAATGTTGCACTGGAGGCTTTTTAAGGCCTAATTTCTGCTGGTTTATATATATAGCAGTCTTTTATTTTCCACAGGAAAATAAGACATAAAGACAGAAATCCCTACTGAATCAAAACAATTTTACAAACCAGTACTCTTTTCACTGAAAGTTAGGGGATCACATCTGCAATCTGCACTTGATGCCTTCTCTAAGACTTGCCATCTATTAGTTTGAATGTTCTGCAGGTATATCTCATGGGATAACTAGAAAAAGATCCACTTCATTGCTTCCTGATACATGTTCAGCGGGCAAAATCTTCAGCACACTTAGAGCATTTCTGAGGAGAATAGGGAATATAAGTTAGAATTTGAGGCTGCATTGCAGCCTCTTATGCTGCTTCATCTGCTTTCTGCAGAATTTCATTCAAAAATGAGTGCCATGGGAATGTCACCATGACAGTAGCTTCTCTCTTAAACTGAGAGTAGGCAAGGTGGCCACAGAATTCAGCCAAAGACTGCAAATGTGGGAGCTCAGCATAGTGCCAGGGTGCGCTAACTATCCTTTTCTCCCCATCCAAGCACCTCCAGGCAAGTGTGATCTGAGGTTGGGTGTGACAAGAAAGTGTTTAGTAATGGGAAAGGACTGAGATTTCTAAGTATTTTCCTCTTTCTAGGTCTGCATCTGCTAAAAAACCCAGTTAATACAATCAGCATTTACATAAATCCTCAGGTGAATCCATATTTATTCTGCTCAGCCAAGACTTTCTGATTCCTTTGAACCAATTCTGTCTGGTAGGGGAAAGTGTTCTAATTTTATAACTAGATGTATGTGACAAGTCTATGGTTGTTCTAGATTTCCATCTTTTCATTTTAATGCCAAACTGCTTTGCAGTTGATCCCACTGCATTTCTGTTGGAAGGATGGTCCTCCTGCAGCTGAGATTGCAAACATAACCTAATTGTTTTTATCTTTCTTGCCATTTCATTAGTGTTCTGGGACAGAATCCATTTGCCATGGAAGTTTTCTTAATCCTTTTTGTCTAATTACTTGCTGATCACTATTGACCTGATAATGGTACTCTGACAATTCTTTTTCTCTTTTTTGTTTCTTTTTACCCCTTGGGGTTTTGGAGTTTTATATTATCTTTCTGGCTTTTGTTCTCAAGTGCTTACATGAGACACAGATCTTGTCAACATTATAGAATTATCTTTTTCTTCTGACAGTAAAATTACACTTTTTATGCTTTTATTCTTTAAAATGTGACCATACTCTCCAATGACCTCTTGTGGCTTATGTATTTTAACATTATACTATTTATTTAACCTTTCACTTGCTTCTTTCTGTTTTGAGACTTTATATCTCTTTGTAGTATTTATACTTCTATCTTCCTTACCCTCTTTGCTTTGGAAGTTCTCCTGTTTGTTCTCTGTATTACTAATACTGTGGGATACATTTAAAGAAGAAATGAGAGCAAAGGAATATTTAACAATGTGGAGAGATGAACAGAAAAGAGCAGCAGGATTTGGGCAACTTATTGATATTTCTTATAGAAAAAGGACAGCAGATGTTCTCTATGGGACTGTTTCTCTCAATCATCTTATCATCAATCAGTGGGAACACAGCTGCTGAATATTACTGAGGTCCCACAGTGCATTTGCTCAACTTAGGAAGTTCTAAACAAAAAGAAAAAAGAAATTACTGTGTCTATTTAATGAATTCGAGAGTGATAGTCAGATTTGGCAATAAGTGTTTATATGTAAAGTTGTCCAGCAGTTTCCATTACAGAACCTTGGTATTTGGTCACTTTTATGAACAGGTTACATTTAAGCACTTCAAACTAAAGTTTTGCCTAAATCTATTTATTATTTTACCATCAAAGCAACTCAGCCTTTCTGTTCATTAGTTCGATGGAACTAAAAACAAACAAAAAAAAGAAGGTATTTTTTGGGTGAAGACAGTCATTACATAAATATGTTCTAGTACTTCTTTCATGCAAAGTCAATGATATTTGACATAGAAAGAAAGAAGGAAAAGATGCCAAAGGGTATCATTTCAGTCATTTCAGGCTGTCCCTTGTCGTCATAGCAAATTCATCTTGATTTGTTAGAATGGGCAGTGATTTCAAATCAGGGGATGGCAACAAACTCTAGGCGAGAGAGCCAGAATGCAACCCTGCACCCTGCAAATGAGCCACAGTGCTGAGGGAGCAGGCTCTGCTCCTGCTGAACAAAGGGATGAAGCCTAGGGACTACTCAATCCCTTACTCAACCCATGTCTCTCCTGGCTCAAGCAACTGGGACCTTTGCAGAAGGGAGAACATAGAACGTTTTTCTTCACACCAGTGGTGAGGGGTAGAGGCAGGAAGACATCATTCAGTGTGAGCAAAGAGAGGAGGGCAGAGCGCAGAAACCTCTGGTCCATATAATTGTGGGTGGTGGGGTGTTGCCTTCTGTCGTTTTGTTGCCTTGATTGACACAGTTTTGTTTTAAGAGGCTGAGGGTTTCTAATGGCTCACATGTTGATCAACATCTCTGTGTAACTGGGTTTGGGTTTCTTTTTGCTTTCAATGTGTCATTTAAACAATACAGAAGTATTTATACCTATGTATTAAGAGAAGACTCATCTGGGAGCTATTATCAGCTCCTGTGGAAGGCACTGCTCATCACACGTTATTAACTGTGGCTATTTGGCTGCATAACACCCACTATCCACAGTACAAGTGCAGTTGAGAAAATGCTTACACATGCACTTCTTCAAGCACTGGAACAAGAGTCTATTAAAGCTGCAAATGGGGCATCCAAGACTGAAAAACTTCCAAAACTGACGCTGCCTCTGTGACCTTTACTTAGCCACCTGTGTTTTTGAATTATGCTAAAGTCTTTAATTTTGTGATCAAAATGAGCATCTCCTTATTAGTGCACAACATGGTTTTCTGGCACTGATAATGAATAAGGTGGTTGCCTTCAGCACCCCAGACTCCTTTGCAGCAAACTTTCTCATCTCTAGCATGGGACTAATAACAATTATCCTGCCCAGCCAGTGCTTTATGAAGGTAATCTATTAAGTGCTTATAATGCACTCAGAAGCTACAGTAAGTCAGCTAGCCTAAGAAAATCCAACAACAGGTAAATTTGGATGAGGTTCAGAAAAAAAAAAAAACACAAAAAACAACGGGTTATGAAGGCGAAAAGAAATGTTGAACAGCAACATCCGGTGAACCTCTACTGTGATACATGAAAAAAAAAATGGATGTTGATGTAAATTATCACGAGTAACTTTTCATTCTTTTCTGAATTTTTCAGGACTTGACTTAAGCTTTCCTTGGATGCTTGGAAACACCTGGATTTATTTTTTTTTCTCTTTATTTTTTCTTTGCATGGAATACAATTTTGTGCTTGGATAGAAATATACTTTTGAAATATCCAAGCAATCAGGCCAGCAGAATAATCTAATTTAATTCAAGCACGAAATATAAATCTGAATTTTAGCTTGCATAGATACAAGATTTTTCAATAGTCACAAAATTATCTTGTATTTCAGGCAGCAGCAATTAAATAATGACATTTTCCTACTGGGTGTTTCAGTACTTATTTCCACGTACTTGGTGGAGTATGCACTCTTTCTGGCACTTTGAAATTAAATTGGAGAGCAAGAGAAATCCATTTAATTTTCATTATATCTTCCAGAATTTGGAATAATTCAGTCTGGTCGCTTAAAAAACCCAGCGCTTTTCCAAGCACATTTATCAGTTTGTCATGCTGTTGTCTCCTATCATGAAACTGTCATCACAGTCTCTCTGATGTGGCAGTGCTGGGGGCACTGGCAAAGCTTCTTGGCTCAGCCATGCTCAGATTTTGCATGGCAAGTTGGATTGCTCCAGTGAAAGTCACATGGTGCTTCTGCCTCAGTGTGGAAGCTACCCTGCCTTTCATTGCTAATGTCATCAAATGCCATCTTGAAATCTGGATATATTCCCACCACATTTGAAATATCAGCTGTTTATTCCCTCACTGTTGACCTTTCTTACCTTCTTATATTTTTTGAGCTATCATCCTTTCAACAACCTGCTATTTTCACTTTTTCTGAAAAGTGATGTGAAAGGATCTGTGTAGCACTGAGTGTTTATCAAAATAATGTGTATGCTTTTCCATCTGAGCTGTGCATAGGTCATAATGCCAAGAAAGGTGTGTAAGAATCATGGAATCAGAAGAAAAGCTGGGTTAGGGAAAAAAAAGTGATAATCATTTTACCAAATATCTCTCTAAAAGCAAAGTATTATTTCAAGGCAGCTTATGGACCCATAGTCACATTGTTAGGTTTTTTTTTGCTATATTTGCTGTATCTCCTAATGTTCTTACATCAGAAATTATGCTGCAATTAATTGTATTTATGATATGTGACAAGTTCATATGCATCTTGTACACTGAAATCAGTTTCATTCCCTCATCATGAATTTCTCAAGAATTTTTTTAGAGACTTGTTTGATTTAAAGATTAAATAATCTTAGATTCCAATTCGCTGAGTTAGGAGTGTTATAAAAAGAATATGAAGTCTAACCTTGGATTGAAATAATAAACAATGGTTCTAAAAACAAAACCAACAAATGATGTTTAAATTTCTGTTGGAATTGTGTGCCATATCTTTAGGACAAACTAGGGTTATTTTTCTACCTCAGCTCTATGATTTTATATTATAATTTGTTTTCTTTCCTCTCAATCTAATCCAATTCCATAGCTTTCCTGATTTCAAATTTTGTAAAATGGGGTGAGTATGTATTTTTACCTTATTTTTTTCCTTTGAATTAGAGGCAAATCACGCGCAATACTTAAATTATACTCCTAACCCGCCCTACTCTCATTTTACCTCACGGTGGCTTTGTTCATCAGTGTCTTATCTGCTTTTATTCTGTTTCAATCCCAGTACCATATTTTTCTTTGTAAAAGAGATAAGAAAGGTGATGGCAAGACCTATTTTCAGTAAGCGAGAAAAAATAAAAAAAGGAAAAAAAGGACAAAGGCATGGTCTGTTAGTATCTCAGCTCTAGCATTTCTTCTTACAAAAGAAATGACACTTTAGTGGCTATACAGGCTACCCATGTAAAACCTTTATTTGGCACCTCTGTGTACTGAAATGGTCCAACTAGCTGATAAGCAGGCACCATGCCACCAAAGCAGATGGGCATAGCTGTAGAGAGCCAAAAGACAATGTATGTGCATCAAGTGTGGATGTTTGTGGCAGGCTTCCCAGTCAGTGATGTCTTAACGATTAAATGTCTCCAGTTTTTTGCATCTGTAGTTACAGAGATGCCAGCCTTACTGCTGAATGGTGTTTGAAATTTTCTCCTGGTTTATTTATAAATTATAGGGAATTTTTTGTGAGTGCTTGACCTGGAAGATACTTGGAACAACAAGGTTGGCACTAAAGGAAATAGTAGCAATAACTTTTCCCAGCCCTAAACAGCTGCACATTCTCACCCCAAACTAAGCAAGCAAAAATTCCAGAAAGTGAAAGCATTTTTCAAGGTATTTGAGATATGCAGAGGAGAGAAGCAACAGGTACTTGAAGAGAAAGAAAATCAAATACAATCAGAGATATACATTTATCATAATAATACTGATAAAAGGATTTCGAGGTGACGCCATGACAGAAAGACTCAAAGGCATGAATAAAGAACTTTATGCTATTTTTTGATCGTATCACATTTAGGGAAATAGAATTTTGCCAGTCTATGTATATTGAGAGGGGTAGACCACAGCATTATCTAATTTCATCTCTAGTTTCTTCCCAGAACTGCAAAAACCTAAGGCATGGAATATTTTTAGCTAATTTTTTTTTTTAATGCAATTTGAAGGAGAAGGGAAAGGCAGTTTCCCTAATATCATCTAAGAGAAGGACTTTCTTTGTTTCCTGACTAATACAGAGCAAACTTGCACACAGAGTCAGGTATATGCCTCCTTGAGGAAAACCTTACTTCATCCAATGAACAAAGTGTAATGTGTTATGGTGATTTGAGAAAAATGAGAGATTTATTGATTGATAAAGAAAATGGTTCTTAAATAATGCTTCCTTTGAATATATGGAGTCCAGTTTCAGCACAAAATGTGGATTTTTTAGACAAACACAGTCCTAGATCTCCCTGAAGAAACTAGAAAATGAAGTCCATTTTGTATTTTATGCTCTTTTTGAAAGTGATGTTTGTGTATCTACGTCCATTTTTAAAGCTTCAAATTCCTCTTTTGTTTAATTCAATACCTTCAGGATTGAAAAAGACTGACAAAAAAAGCCATGCTGCACTAAAACATACTGATCTTGCCAAATCAGGGAGTCTTGCCCATTAGATTTACTAGAAGGGAATTTGAAGAGTATTCTTTGTCTTCTCTCCCTTTGCTGTGGCTCATTGGACTCACTCAGAGATTCTGTACCACAGAAGTGGGTGCAGTAATGCTCTCACAAGTGTGCACCCCCTAGACAAGGAAAATGTGTCTGACCCTGTACTCCCCATGAGGTTCCATGAGGCTAGGTTTTGTGCCTCTAGAATTTGGCTCGAGGCCCTCCAGCTACCTTAACCTCCTGAACAAAACTCAGTCTGGCTCCATTGTATGGCTGGCTGTAAACACTCCGCAGATCCAATTTCTGTGTGTTATCTCAGAAAATGGGACGTGACCTTTGCCATTGACTGGCACTTTCAAAGCAGCTACTAATCTCCCAAAACAGACTCAAAAAGTGACTTTGAAGGCCTGTGTGCTCCGTTCTGCAGCTCTGAAACATGAAGTCTCCTAGTGTCTTAGCCACGTCCCAATTTTTTTTCCAAAATTCTGGAGCAGTCTAAGGAATTTCTTTAAAATTATGCTGTAAAAAACAGTTTGGAGAGAGGCAAAAAAGAATTTGATGGCCCTCATTTATTTTTCCTGTGGTAAATATTTAGTTAAAACTATCTCTCCTTTGGAATATGAACATTAACGACCTCACTCAAAGCTCTGTGGACTCAACCACCAGACTCCTCATGACTTTGTCTGTTAAAGCATTAAGCCAAAGAAAACTGAAAGAAGAAAACAATACCTGGGAAGCTGAATAAAAACATCTCAATTTATCAAGAAGATATTATTATAAATGGCTTAGTTTTAGTTTTAGGAAGAATTTTGGTATATTCTCTGAGGGAAATGGATTCCCTTTATAAATAGTTGTAGCTGGCACTCAAATACTGAGGCATCAATAGAAGAGTCTAAATAAATGTCAGTAGACTTCTGTTCCTAGCAACAGTAGCTATTGATTTTATTTTTTTGCACTCTGTTAAAAATGAATACTGAAAGAATTCTGATTGTCCTGATTTGTATTTTTAATAGAGAATTCAAATGGGAACAGCTGCTAAATATTCCATTAAAATAAACTGTTCAATGACTGAATTATAATCAAGATTTTTCTTTTTGGGTGTTTCTGAAAAGCCCAGAGACACGAAGGAAACAGTCAATACATGTCTAGCTCCATCAATTGCTAACATCTGAAGCAAATTACAACTTCCCACTTTTCTAGTGAGAAGCCTTTCTTGTTAGATTGCAGTGAGGATACGTGTCTTATGTTTATTTTAGCTGAAAAGAACACCTTTCCTTCCTCACTGCGCATTGACCAGCTCAAACTGGAGGAAGTGAAGGTATTCCTACTGAGGGCTGGCCACTCAGCAGAATAGGCAGATTCCTCCTAGGACTGCCTCAGGCTGAAAAGGGCCCGGAGAAGCCATGCCCTGGGTGGAATGCAAGCAAATGGCAAAGGTGAGCACAGCACAGAGCCCATGTGGAGGAGCACTGCTGCCCTGCAGAGAGGCTGGGCCATCAGTGTGGCCTCTGGAACTAGCACCATCAGCAGAGCCTCTTAGAGTGATGACTGGACTGGGCAATGGCAAGTAGCAAGCAACCTCACATCTTGGCAAGGGAGTATCCACAATCTGCAGAAAAGCAATTGCATAATCCTCTTGAGCACATTTTCAAATATTTCTTAACAACTGAGGCAGACTTGTACATACAAAACCATTCTGCCATCTATCGCTTTCAGGCTAAATCTGTGGAATTTTTTTATTATTATTTTTTTCTATTTTGCATGTAATTCCATAGTAGTATCCACTCTTAGATGAAGCATTCAATAAAGCAGTTTATAGTATCCAATGATCTTATTCATGTTTCTTTTTCATTGGTAATTAATTGGTTAAATATTCTGGGGAACCTCAAGTTTCAGTGGAATTTTACCACAACAATTCCAGCAATTTCCCCCTGATATTTATTTAAAAATATATCCATTGGAGGTAGTTTGAATTCCTGTGAATGCAATTTCTGCACTGATAATTATGTATTACCTCTGAGGAAATGTTTAGTATTTTATGAAATGTTAAAATGTTTAGTATTTTAGGAGTATTCTATAAGTTAGAGTTTGAAAAAATTTTTAAAAATATTTCTAGACCCGTAACTGAAGAACCAAATGACAAAATCATATCATTTTGGTTTCTATTTTATTTTTCCTATGCCAACTTTAGTATAAATTTAACAGCTGATTAGAACTGGTCAAAAACGAATGTAATTTCAAAGCCATTATTTTAAGTTTTTATAAGTTGAACAACATTGATTTCTACTGCTAGTAGCTCTTGAGGTAGATCCTGATAGATTAATATTGGAATTGAAGCAGAAATGTTAAAAAAGGTTCAAAACAGTGCTATTTTAAGGGTGACTATTGTGTAACCAGCTCAAGTTATGTCTTGAAATAGAGATATAACAAGAATTCTGTTATAGAACTATCGTTTTCCTCTTAGTTACATTTAATTCGTAATTTCTAATTTGAGAGGCTTTATTATCTGTTCTACAAACAAAGGAAAGAATACTAGAAAAGTATGGAAATAACATAAGAGGAAAAATATCAGTCAGTCCATCTGTGAATGTATGTATGTATGTATATTCATGTGTCTGCAGCTGGTTGGATATGTACTGTACTGCAATACACTGAGTGTTCAGATATTTGAAGTTACTTCCTGCTGATAAATGTTTCACAGCAAAGATGTGATCAAAAGATATACAGGAATTGAATGATGAGTGAAGCCAAACCAATTAAATTTCTACTGCTATGTCAAAAGATAAAATAAATATGTTCTGTTAAAATTTCTGTGTTACCTTACTTTCTTTATACATAAAATACACTTTTGTTACAAAGCTCAAGAATTGTAACATGTGGATGCAGAAGAAACCTAAATCCTCACCAAATCATCCCCCCAAAACAAAACAAAGAAACAAACCAAAACCAAACCAAATCCAACACCAACAACAAAAACTCCCCTAACCAAGTCAAGAAAAAATCATTTGAGATGAAAGGAAGAAAATTTCTCTGCTCCCCTTTCTGAGGAAGAATAGCAGAAATATTGTCTTTTTAAAGAAAACTTTTTTTTTTAATGTAACTCCTCAGTTTCAGAATATTTTCATTTGGGGATCCAGACTATTTGTAACTCCCTATTGTAACATAGTAGATTGACTGAACAGTGCTACAGTGTAAACTAAGTTCTACATTTTCGCCATACACTCTTATAGCATAATATTGAAAGAAATTATTAGTAGTATTTATTATTTTTTTATTATTATTATTTTATTATTATTATTTGTAAGAATAAGGTGACTACACTGAGAAAATGTTATTTAAAGTGTTATGTATCTTTTTTAGGAAAGCTGTATGAATGGGCTGATATGTCTCCAGGGTTGTTTGTGGTTTACTGGAATGGGTGTTTGTCATTTAGTGTTGTGGGTTATATCTTCAGTGGTATAGCTGGACACCGATTTAGAAGCTGAAGACCAAATGAAAGTGATCCAATACCAAAAAAAAATCAAAAACCAAAAACTTTTCTCAATCTTTTACACTAAAACCTAAAGAGCTGTCAATCCAAGAAACAGGAAATGAACAAATGAATTATTCAAGCTTAAGCATTAATGGACCATCAGGAAGTGTAGGATATAATCAAGAGTAGTTCTCAGAACATGTCTCTTCAGCAGTCCATCAGTTATGTTTTACCCTGGTGATGTTTAAATTACTTTGGTCTTTTAGTTTATGTGGGGGAAAAAAAGAAGTATATATCTGCATAGTGCATTATTCTTTATGTCACCAGTACAAGATTTTTAATGGACTTTGTGACACTGGGAGTTTTGCCTTTGAGAAGTTTGGCTTTCCAAACAGCAAGACTAGAGTGATCTGTATCTGACACTGGGAAATGAACCGAGCCCTGAAAGTGTCTTTCCTTTGAATTGAGTGTAATGGGAATCTAGATGCTGCTCAGAGGAGGACATCTGCATTGCAGACATCTAAATGTGGGCAGATGGATACTATGACAATAATGTGCTCTGTAGAAATTCAACTTATTTTATGCAAAAGGATTTGGAGCCGTGTCTTCAGAACAAAAGCAAATCTCTGCTGTGCTTTCTGTTCCCAGCATAATTGGCACAAAGAAGAGGGAACAAAACAGAATCAGCCAAAAGAAAGAAGAAGCCCATTGAGTCCCACTCAAGCTAGAACTCCCTGACTATGAGTAGATTGAGGCCTGACTGCATGTCATATCAATGCTCTGGGCTCTGGGCTGTTCCTTTATCCATTTATGACCTGACCAGAATGTGTTTCAACCCTCCCCCTGCCTTTTATGCTTATGAATCCTTCTCATGCACATCAAGGCGCAACTAGAATTAATAAATAATATAAAATCAGGGCTTATAATTGAGCTCAAGGAGCAGGAAAGATTATAAATAGACATTGGTTATGGAAGCCTCTGGAAAGAAATTTTAAGAAGCATTTGCTCTGCATCTGCAAGCACTGATTTCTCAAGAGGAAAAATAACATTCGAAAAGCAATTTTATGTTTGGTAGTGGCCAGTTCTGATGCACATGACACTCCAGCATCTTTCAGTCACTCTTGGCAGAGGACACTAATTATTGAAGTGCAATGACAAGGAAATAAAATATCAAGCAGATTTTTTTTTTTTTATCTGAGGGAACAAAGGAAAGGAGAAATATATATAAATAAATGTGTGACTGATGAAAGAATGAAGAGTCAAGGCATCACAATTACAGTGTGTTAAAAAATTCTCTGATAAACACCAGCAGAAAACTACATTGGCATTGCAATTTGAGAAAAAAACAAAACTACAGCAATTCAAAATGGATGCTACAGAATCAATTCATATTTGCTTAGAAGCAGATACTCACAAGGATACTCACAATGGATACTCTGATACTATAGCCATGATTAAAAATAAATAAAAAAAATATAAAACCTAGCAAGAAATATCTAAGTCTTAATAACAGGAAGAATTCAGCCAAGCAAAACTAGTGCAAGCTGCATGCTGTGACAATCAAGAGGCAATGAAAAAAATCCAGAGGATTATGTCATTCTGCAAGACCTTCCCAGTACATTCAGGAAAGTCAATGAACATTTACTGAAGTTGAACTGGTTGCACAAAGTCCTCTGCTGCCAGGATTATTATTTGTTGTTAAGACTACTCGTTTTGGCCCTGAGCTCTCTTCTAGTGAGGCCTGTAGATAACTGCTGGGCAGGGAAGACTTTCATCTGAATCACTAAAAGCAGAACACAGCTGCTCTTTGTGTTGGATTCCTGAGAGCAGCAGTTCGGCTTAAAACATTTGGTACTTGTGCATTCAATCACTGAGTCTCTGCTGGGTGAGAATCTGACTTCAGATACTTCCTTGGAGTCAGGCTGTGGGTTCTGCTCCTGCTCTGCACTGGGAGCTTCCCATTGGTGTGTGGCTCCTGCTGGGCTCTAGAACTGGTCTCTCCACCATGTTGTGCTGCCCATATCCTCATCTGCTCCCCAGGAAAAGGCTCAGGTGATGGGAATAGGAAGCAAAATGCACAGAGCAGATTGAAATCAGAGATAGTGCCTGCTAAGCAGCCACGTGAAGTCCCACTATGGACTGATGTCCTTCCTGCTTCAGATGGACTGCTCACAGGGGAATCCAGGTCCTTCTGTTAGTTCTGGGCATATGGAAACAAGAGGCAGACATAATATATTGATACCAAGTATTCAGAATTTCACTTTTTATCAGGTTTGATAGGGAAAAGATAGGTTTGAAAATTGTATTTCTAAATGATATATCTTCATAGACTGAGGAAATTAGGGGAAAATAACTTTAGAAACAAAGATAATTATACTGTGGACAGTTCTTTGGGCATTACTTGAAAGAGATGCTCTTCCCAGAAAGACTAGGCTCAAGGTCATCTTTGAACAACTCAAGTGCTGTTGTCCAGATAGGATAAATAATCATATATTTAATTACTATGGTAAATGTAGTAATTATAATTTTAGAAATTCCTTGAGTTTCTTTTTCCTGAATGTAGCACAGAAGGATCTTGGGGAATATGTTCAGGTTTGAACGAATCTAAAACTAAAATTGTATACATTTCAAATCACTAATCACAAGAACAATTCAACTGCATTGCATTGCATAATGCCGGTCTTGGCCCATGTATCTGTCAGACACATGTGTTTCTAACTGACTGACATATCAGAAAAGAATTTTGGAGCAAAAGAAATGCCATGTAAACTTCTGTGGGGAAAAAAAAAGCTTTAATTTAAAATACTCATATCTATCAGAGTACCTGACCATTTATGCCTAAAAGGTATGGGACCTATTTCTCTCGGGAAAAGTATGAAAAGAGTAATAGATATGAGCTCTGGTGACCATGTTTATATCAAAGGCATTTGTGGCTTACCTTTACAAGAACCTTCACTTCTTGTGCCCTTGTGATTATTTTTCCATTTGGCTTAGGTATTAAGTGAAGTTATGTTATTTTTTTGACCTCCAGTTTCCCTGTTAGTAAATTGGAGATAATGTTACTTAGCCAACTTTGACAGAAGTGTGAAGAAAAATGTATAGCTTCTCAGTACTGGTACAAGTATTTTAATATCTCAATTTTCCATTCCCCAAGAAAAATACATCTTATATTCATTTGTGATGATTCATAGTGAATGTGCACAGTTCTTTGCAGAGGGTTATAAATTCATGTTTACTATTCAAGTCTTCAGTCTTAACCTTCTAGTTATACCTTTTCCAATGTGGATCTCCATAAAAATAATAAGCTTCCTTGTTATTGCTGTGCCCCTTCTCAGTATCTCCTGCTTGGTCAAGTGTGTATTTATCAAAGTTCTTGTCTTGCTGTTATGTGACTGCTGTAGCACTGTGGTGGCTTCTGTCAGATAATGCAGCTGTCTTGAGCTCCCACATATGAGGAAAAAAAAAAACAAACCACAACAATAGCCCTTTGAAGAACTCTTAAAAAATGTTCTTCTAATTAGATACATATAATAGAGAGTGTCAGAGGGATTTCTTCACTGTCACAGACCTTCAGTGCTGAATTTTTTCAACAATTTGCTGAAGCACATAGGAAACAAGAGACATTTATGACTGCATATGATGCAGAGATAAGAGATGTGCTACATCTGAAGCCTCTGAAATAGGAAGCAATGGGAAACAGAAACATCCTTGTATTTCAAGACAACTCAGTGTTGATCCACAGGCAACAACCACTTATTACAACATTTTGAAAGGAAGAAGTTTAAGACATACTCTTAAAAGACATTTTTAAGCCTTATTTGTAGTCCAATAACAAGAAAATCTTGTTAAAAGAGTGCATCTAAATGGCAAATGAATGTCAGCTTTTTTGGTTATAAACTTTGCAGTGAAAAAGAGAACTTTTGTTTCTTCATGTAATAAGGTTCTCTGCTGGCACAAGCAGTTCCAAAGTTCTTTGGAATGGTCTGTTGAATGTTCTGTGCATGTTGAGCTTTTTAATCAGCTGTTGCTTACATCCAGTGGCACTTAATGATACCTAGTTTCCAGTATCTCTCTCCCACATTTTTTGCCCATCATGTTGACTGATAAGGGATGATCTTGTAAGATCTTCTCTGTATAAGGACTTAATAGTGTCTATTCCCATTTGTATGTCCATTTTCCTGAAACTTTTGTGGATAAAGTATCTTTGAATCTTCATGTATTCCTTTGTCCGATTTGCTTAAAGTTATTCTGGAGCACAAAAAATATTTCAAGGGAAAAGAAAATGCACATTTCGTATCTTTGAGAAACCAGTCTAAATGCAGTATTTTGAATCTTCACTATAAGAAATTCAGTTATCTTCATGTGTCCGGAGGAGTGTTTTTATTACATACATGAGAATATACAGCATTACAGTACTACAATAATTGGCAAAAACCAACAAGGGTAAATCTCGCGAAGTTGGTTAACAAAGCCAAAATAAGGTTATTGAATCTTTAATGTTTTCTTCTCTTGTTTTGTAGTTATAAAGCTCCATGTTGTATGTGAAGAGAGATGTACTGTGAGAAAGCTACAGGGAAATTAAATGCTTAGTATGTTAATATCTCAAAGTTTTGTTTAAAAAAAATTGACTTTGTTGAGACTCTTCAGCTGAACTGAGTTCCTATTTTCCAAAGTTTTATTAGCAGCCCACATTCAAAATGTAGATGTGGATTAGCTGGGCCATCTCTGGAGATATTCAGACCTCAACTGGATAAATCCCTGCAAAACTTGATCCATGCTGGTTGTGCTTGGAGCAGAGATTGGACCAGATGACCTCCAGAGAGTTTTCCTGACCTAAATAAATCTGTCATCTGTGACCAGAAAAAGCTGACCTATAAAGTATATGTAATCTGTATGCTTTAAATTACTTGAAATTACTTCTGTGTAAAGCAATTCAAGCATTTATAGCTGTGTTAGCTTCTATTAAATCAAAACTGTTTTTATCATAACTTTTTAAAATCTGAACATGGTCCAACTAGTAGCTAGGCTGTCTGGAAATTATTTTGTTATGTATAAAAATAATAAATTAGAACAAGTCTAATTTTTTTGTCATATTGGATATAATCTCACTGTAGATCCTGGGAAATGGCAGAATTGTTTTATTTTCACAGTATTTAGAAGATTAGGTTGAAAATGGCATATTGAATAATAGACACTGTAATGCAGAACATCTCTTGCAAGACAAAATGCAAGAAGAATCCTGCATATGTTGTTACTGAATGAATAGAAAGAGATTGTTATTCATGGGACACAATAGTTTATGGGGGTTTTTTTGTATAGAATGGATACTATGCAGTCCAAAATACAGTTTGCTTATTCAGAATGTGCACATGTGGAGCTGTACAGAAAATTCTACTTCCTGATTTGGAAAAGGAGCTATCAAAATGTAATCAGTATGGTTTGGAGAAAAGGCTACAAGACATGGAGAGTAAGTCTGTAAATAATTGTGAGATGTGGTGGTATGAAAGGAGAAAGCAGCTTTCAGCTGTAACAGGTAGAGAGCGGTGTCCTATTGCTGTAGTGTTTCTCATGTATGCAAGGCTTTGTGGAATGAAATAAACAAACATGCAGAACTGAATTGTGAACTAGAGGATGGCTATAACAGCCATCAGAAAAGCATTTGAAGATCCTGAAGTTTATTAAATGATGTAATAATTTGTCAAGGGAATTTCTTAAATACAAACATAAGAGTAGCAACAGCAGGTCAAACTTTATTATACAGGATCTTCCAGCATTACAGCAGGAGAATATACTTTCCAGTCCTAGCACATAAAGTCCAATAAATACAAAAGAGAAGCAGAAGAGTGAGAAGGAGAAAAAAAATGTGTCCCATTACTCACACCAGATACATGAATGAGAAGTTTGGCAGCTACCAATGAACAAATATTGCTTAAACATGAACACTTCTCCTACGCACTCTAAGAAAAAAAATGAAAAAAATTAAAATAAAATTTAGAAATCCCAAAGAAGGTGACAATTTAAAATGCAATCTGCCTCTTGAAGGCTTTGAATAATTATGAACTGTGCTTTGGATGGTCACAAAATAAATTGACAGAGGCAGGTGTCATGAACAAATTCCTTTATATTTTATAGAAATACTGTGAAAGATAGATGGATACATGGATAGATAGATAGAGAGATAGGCAGATTTTCTTCAAAGTATATGTATGCTTGGTTTCTTGAGACTAAAGCTGAAGTGTTGAAAAAATCCAGTGCTAGCTCATTAAGCTGTCATTTAGTAAGTTATATTTGAATGATCAGTCCTTCATCATGCACTTCTAGTATAATTAGTACAATAATATAATAACTACTAATAAGTAATATAATTGATATTACATGCCTCTCTATTGTAGCATTACCCATTTGAAAAAAAGAGATACAGATCAGTCTCAAATTCAAGTATCCAATTTATCAACTATTTCGTGAGATGCAGGTTTTCTGGTGTGACTTAGTACTCACTAGGTCACTCAACACTGTGTCAGGGAAAGGGAAAAATTTATTTGTGATTCTCTCTTATGTGTAACAACTTTATTCATAGGCACCATACTTATAATCTGGTTTTGTCTTGGACTGAGTTAATGAACTAAGTTTAACTCAGTTGAGAGTGGAATTGTTAATTCTGTGTTTCTCTCTTCCTCCCTACAGTATGCTGTCTGGCTGGTCCTTTGGGTTACGTGGAATGTGTTTGTTATCTGCTTCTATTTGGAGGCTGGAGACCTTTCAAAGGTAATTTACCACTGGATACATTTAAAAGTCATCAATTCTTTGTTAACATGCCCCAGGCTGTGCTCTGTTTTACTCATTCTTTTAGTGTTACCTAAATGAATGTTGTTGTATGATGGAAATTTGGAGTATTCTGGGTATGTTAGAAACTTTTAAACCAGACAGTAATGAGTATATACATTCTGATGCCCACAACAATAATTGTCTATATTCTTTAAAAGAAAATTACTTCTTTTTTGTCTCCTTTAGTAGTCCTGCAAGGAAAATTATCACCCACATGAGAGACATTAGTTAATGATTACATGAATACAAAACATTGCCATCTCAGGGACAAACAAATATTTATTGTACCTTTTAGCTTGCTGTTACTTAGCTGGATTCCTTTAAGGGGTCTTATACATTATTATGTAGTATAATACATAGTATAATATAGTATACCTAGTTGTAAAAGAAGGAGTCTTTCATTAAATTAAGATGTAGACAGGGGTGCCAGAACAGATTGCCATTTGGCTTCATCAGTGTTTTTTAAGCTTGTGCTTCTGGTAGGATTGTTTTTTCTTGAACATATATACACAGTAAAAATCCATAGGAAAAATATATCTTCCTAAGAACGACATATTTATAGAGTTTTATTGACAGTGTGATAATGCATAAAGTGGCAGTTGGTAATGGCCTCAAACCAATACTCCTACTTTCTAAGGTGTTCCCAGAAATCTGGCAATTTGTGAGATAAAAGATTAGCAGTGGCAACAATTATTTTTTAGGGTTATATGCTTCAGTTGATTCTAGATATTGCTGAATTATGCTCGCAGTGCTGTGGACTGACCATCAAGGAGATCCCTTGTGTCAAACACATCACATCCTCTTCTTGACTCAGATTTTAATTTTTGTTCCTGATTATAGGGTGGTTAGCCCAACTGCAAATTCCAGATGTAATCCTCTGATCCTTTGTGAGTTACTGATACCTTATTATGCAGAAGGTTAAACACAATTATAGGAAGAGTAAATGAGGCAGAGATACTTCCTTGCCTGTTGTTTCTTTTGAATCACCCCCAAAGTACAAAAACTACTAGAGACAAGGTGTTTCAGCCCCATGTATTCCATTTCTTCAAAAGATGTTGACTTCAAAAGGATCAGAATTTCATTTCCTGAGGGTGTAAAGTAATTTTCTGCAGGTAAAATGTTACACTTTCCTGATTTTATACTTTCAGACAGGCCCAATCTCATCAAAAGCTTGGCAAAAACATAGCAAATAAAAGAACTTGCATGTATTATCTTTTATTTGGTCAAAATTCTTTCTTTGTTGCCAGGAGAACTAACACATATAACAAACCTGGTGCCTGTTGTACCATTACACTCAATTCAATCCACCCTCTTTCCACCTGCTTGTTTCAGCCACCTGCAATCCTAAACTTCTAAATGTTGGGATGCTTATCTTGCCTTGGGAAGTGAAGGGGGTGGGAATAAATAGAGAAAGGAGAAGTAGCTGTTTGAGCACTGGGTATAAAAACAGCATAAGAACACTAGTAAGTGCTAGGAGGAATAAAAATGGGCCACAAATATTGAAATTAATTATTTCTGAAGTCTAAAAATTGGCCTCTGGAATGTTTCCTAAACAACCATAGGGTTCAGGTCTATATTTGAATGCAGTTTAATCTTTTATTTGGTCTCTAGAAGTATTACTTGCTCCAGTGATATGATCTGCCTTGAAATACCCAGTAGAGTATATTCTTTCCACTTCAACTGGCTTTCAGAGCACCAGAGTTGAAAAAGAGAGGGAGAAAAGTAAAAGTTCCGAAATAATGGATTTTAAAAAATGGTAGAGATCAACTCATTATCTACAAAACATCTAATTCACATGTGGGGCATCATTCTTCTCTCCTTTTCAACTCAAATGTCAAGACTCCCCCACATGAGAAATATTCTAGAAGATCTAGCACTTGGATATGTACATCTAATGCAGAGATACCCAACTGTTCAAGTTGATGTAACATACCCACCACCCATTCTAGATCCTTCAGAGGCTCTGGCTGTTTCATAGTGGTATGTATCTTACAGAATAGATAATTTCAAGTGTAATGTTTCTCAGGCATATTCAAAAATCTTGCACTGAATCTTCTTTATTATTTATATTTTTATCTGAGAATAACCACAATTTTATATCTGGGCATTTTCTTTGTTTGGAATGGCATGTAGAACCTTGAGAAAAGCTCTCGATCTGAACTAGTTCTAAATAGAGAATAAAAACAACCTTTAGGCAAGGACCAGAGGGATGCCTCTGAGGTTGTAAACCATGAGAGAGGATCCAGTGCAGCATGGCCTTAAGAATTGATAGGTTAAAATTACAGCCTAATAATAGTTCAGATGGGTATAGTTTATTTTATATGTATTATTTATAGCCTAGTAGAAAATAAAATAAAAATAAGGAAGGGTGTTTTTTTCCCAAAGTTTTGAGAAAGTTTTCATTCTACATGTACAATGTGTACATCACATGCTGAGACAATGGAGAGGTCATATTTCAATTGTTAATATACTTATTTTACTTGTGGGGGTGTAAAAACGTTCATGACATTTTTACATCTTCTCCTAATATACTGAAACAGGGCTGTAAAGACTTGGGAATTTTTGGAAAAATGAGATAAGCATCTCTAAAGAGACTGAGGAGATTCAAGGACTATTTGTGAATATCTATGTAAAACTTTTTTGCATTATCCACCTTTACAATCATAGATATCTTGTGGAAAATGGTGTCACACCAAGAATTTTCTGTCCTTGAGGCACAGTTTTCTTTGCTGAAACTCTATCACAGCAAGATGGAATATATGTGGCTTTGTAAGAAAGGTTTGTAACAAAGAGGAAATACAATCACTTCTTCTTAACCTTGATTTTTATGTGGATCTGTGAATAAATGCCTAGAAAACCCACTTCTTAGACTTACTTTTCATTATTATTCTTCAAAAATATTTAATTAGTCTGTGTGTTGTTTTGCTTGCTGATGACTGCCATATTTTCTATAAGTAGGACTTTTAAGTGTCAGGACTGGTAATATTTATTTTGGCCTGTGACTAAGCAAATGTAGCACATGAAAAGCATAACCTCTTATCTTGAATGAGGCACATCTGAAGTACACTAGTGAAACAAACAAAAAAGGAAAACATAATAGAAAGCATTTCTGAGAAAATGTAATATTCCTGTGATTTTTTTAAACCCAAGAAACTAGAGGAGGAGATAGATTCTGCTATCTCAGAACAACAAATAATACTCATGTGATAAAGAACAGCTCTCTTGATTCAAGGCATTTGAAAGCTTCCCCTAATGATGTCTAATGATACCACAAACAGAAAAAAAACCAGAATAAGAACTCTTATACTCCCATTTTTAGTTTTGAAAAGAATTAAAATTTTTTTGTTGAAAGAAATGCTTTCCTGAGGTCGCACTGGTCTCATTGCAAGTGTGGGAGTAGAGACGCTGTCACTGCCAGTTGCTGGAACTCAGGGAAGAGGCTGGTTTGGGGTGCTGAAAAAGGGGGAATAGCTGGGCTCAGGGCCCTTGCTACACAGGGTCCCATCACTGAGTCAGTACTTCTGGTTCTCTTTGCATTCAGCTCCATTTGTGTGACCAGATCCAAGAGTTGTCCCTCACTGTTGTCTGGCTGAGCTCTGGAATCACTTTATTGTGGTTCCCAGAGTACTGTGTGAATATGATCAATAGTACACTTCTGAAAAGCTCATTTTAACTCTCAAATTTGACTTAGTTTCTATTTTTCTTGCATTCTTGACATCTTTTTTTAAACCTAATAACATAGAAATTTTACATTTACTATATTAAATCATTATGTTGAACTTATGTATTTTTGTCACAAAAATTAGATATTTGAAAGTCAAACACTCCGGTATCAAGAAATGCCAGAATTAAGATTGCTTGACTAAGCATGATTTAGCTCTGTTGCACATTTATTTTTACTACCTTTTAATTATGAAGTCACAACTGTATATTCTTCTTTAATCTCTCTACCACATAGCTTATTTCTGAGACGAAGTTTTGGCAGCTGAATGAGGCTGCCATACTGGATCTTACTCCATATACTGCAGCACTCACAAAAAGTTTAACACATATAAATGTAAATCCTGTTTTTCAGTTCTGATCTGAAAACATGTAGAATAAGAATATGAAAGGTTGGGTACAGAACTCTGGCACCTAAAATCTCTAACCACAGAAGTGATATTGTGTACATAGATCACTTGGTGTAGTCAGACTGTGTTTCCTCGTTATTCCTTCTACAGGTCTGAGCAAGTATTCTTAATAAAAAAAAAAAAGAAAAGTAGTTTCTATTTGCATTCAAATCATGTTACTTCCTTTCCTATATTGCCCTGTACTGCAACAGGGAGAACATGAAAGAATAAGATTGAAAAATGCACTTATTTAAAATTGAAATTGTTAAATATGATACAAAGAATTGCATTTGCTGTAGTTATTAAAATGTAAACTAAAGGAAAATACATAATCAGGTTGTTTTCTGCCAGAAGTTTTAAGGGAAATTAAAGGTTTCTGAACACTTTCTCTCCTACCCACAACAAATAACTGGAAAAATAAGATAACTTAGGCTTACAAAATCACAGACTGGAAGCGCCCTCTCAAGGTCACTTAATCCGGTCTCCTGCTCAGAGCAGCAACAACTTAAGAGTTCTGTCATGTTGTTCAGAGTTTTAGCAACTCAAGTTTTAGAAGTCTTCAAGGATGGAAGTTTCACAGCTTCTTTATTTCTTAACCATCCTCATTGTTAAAAAGTTTCTCCTGCTATTCAGCTGAGATTTCCATTCCTGCAATCTGTGACATTGCCTCTTGTTCTTTCACTGTGTGCCTCTGAGAAGAGTCGTGCTCCACCTTTTCTAACATTCCCTTTAGGCTTTTGAGTAAAGCCAAGTACTTCGGCTTTCTATTTGCTCTTTCTGTAGATGATTTTCTGTTTCCAACCACAGATAGTTTGTTGCACCTCACAAGAAAAATGCAAATTATCTTGCAATAATCAGTAATAAATAATCGGTTTGCTTTTCATGCTTTTGCTTTACTATGGGAGAGGAATGAAGGGTCTTCACATATATGTAAGGCTATATAGAATCTTATGAGTAGTATCTTATGGAAAGATATAGATTGTCCATGTTTGGAAAAAGTAGTAACACATTCAAAAAGATTTAGAGTCCTTTAGTTCAAAGACAATTCAACTTACACTAATATTTAAGTTTCCTTATATTGTATTTATTAAACTGCTGAAAACCTTGTGTATAAACCCTACAGTCTAGTAAAATGCTGCAAATATGTAGCTCTTCCCTATTCCTGCTGAGGTAAGCAAATCAGGAGGGTTAACAAAACGTGATGAAAGCTCCCAAGTAACTGCTAGGGAGCAGTAGGAAGACAATGTAATGACATTGTTGGGCAATTTTCCTGGGGAGAGAATCAGCCCTGCAAAGCTGGAGGAATGAAGATTTAGGGAGCAAGTTTGCTGATATTTTGTTATCTGCAAGTACTGCCTACTTTGTAGCTGAACTGCAAGCTACTCTGTTTTCCATATCATAAAATCAGAGGAATTAAGACAAATGTAAGAAACCATGTCCAGCTGCCAACCTGTTGGCACTCTGTTTAAGTCAGTGTTTACATACTCCTGGGCATGGTTCATAGTAAAGTAAAGCCAGAAGGGATTTCAGGATCCAGCTCTCAGTTCTCTTGCCTCCAGCCGGGCCCAGACACCAACCTGCACTATGGGAGAGCAGCTGATGCAAATGATCTCAAGGAGGAAATGAGCAGTTTAGAAATCCATCTACAAATGATACTCATGCATTAGCAACTTTTCATCAATCATCCTTTCCCTTGTTGATCTGAGATGTTAGTCCAGGATTATCCAGATATAGCTGATTTTAGTGGTTGTAGGGCAGCCCCTTCTTCCTCTTTCCATTGGGTGACTAATGAAAAGAGGAAGAGGCAGCAGTGGTCCTAGCACCTCCTTTCAAAAAATTAGCACCAGTTCTGCATTGCTGGTGGAAATAAATTGAAAGAGTGTGAGGAAATACAAAGCTTAGTTTTTCTCCAACTCTTCCCACTTGTCCCTACCATCTTATTGTGCAAAATTATAAGGACCAGCCAGAAACAGGCACCTTGTAATAAGTTGTATTTTTCCACTTGAATATCCCAACCTTGCCAAGCACACGTCCACCTATGTATCTGACTTTCATATACCGCTGCTTGGATTGATACCTAGTTGCTCTGAAATCCAGTTTATATCTGTATGCAAATTAACTGCAATAATGCAAATTACTTCAGGACATGATTTGCATAGCTTGTCACTCATGCTGCTTAAAACCATGCTGGCTATGAGTGCTGAACATTTTATGCAGCTAATGTGCTATGATTTTAAAGGGAGGGCTTGATACACAGGTGAAGCTGAGGAAAGAAAGAGCAAAACAAAAGAAACGGATAAATCATCTTCAGCATATCTCAGCTGTAACAAAGCAATGAACTTGGCAAAATGATTGAACTTACACCATTCATTCTACATTTCTTTGTGTCCATTAGTATAATCATTATACTACTTTGATTCCACATTTACTAATTATTTTTGTAAAGCAGTGGTCATTAGCAGTTAAATGTCAATGTCATACATGCTCTAATAAAACAACCTGCAGGATGGTTAATTTTGAACATATTACCTTCCTTGGATGTTGTTTTAACAGATGTCCTGTTAAGATAACAGAGAAATTAAATTAGTTTTCAACTCAAAGCATCTGGTTAACTTTGTAGGTAAATGCCTTTGAGCAGTAAATCTGACCAGGGTTTTCAGATAAATAGCTATCAGAATGTTTTAAGTAAATGACTTTATTTTTTCACTTCTATTACTTAGGGCACATTTGACATGCTTGATCATATATCTAACAGATGAAAATTGAAAATAGTGCTGGCAACCAGCAGTGCTAGGTTATTCAGGGGGTAGTTTCATGGGTAGATACTATTAAGCATGCTTATGGTTTCAGAAAATTTAGTTCTGCAGCAATTTTTAAACCTCAAGATCTTTACCAGCTGGAAGATAACTGATTATAAAATGTAATCTGTTTAATACTGTAGACATAGCATATGGTGAAATACATTTAGATAAGAGTGGAATTTTTCACCTTCCTAATGGTGAAGTAAATTGTGATAGGAAATCATTCAAAGTATAGAAAAATGTGAAATATTATTGTATCTATTTTTCTAATTGTAATGATTTTATCTTTTAAAATCCTGGGACGTATTTTATGTTGAGTTTATGAATAAACATACATCTTCCTGTTGATTTATATGTGCTCACTTTTCCCACAATTTAATAGCTTTGCACCAAATACAGGAATACATGAAAATAAGTGTAGTGACTGCTTAGATGATAATTCCATATGATTATTTACTTATGTGTGTGTTTGCATATATATTGAGTACCTCAGTTATACCGTTAAGATTAATAAATATGCATTTTAGCATGTACCTTAAAGCTGCATATATTATAGTTACATGGAGGCTTTCCTATATTTCTAAAGCAGTGCCCTTGCATATTTCTGCAAGTCTTTCAAATGCTACAGCCAAGACATTGCAGAAAAATATCCAAATATATATTTATGAGATGACTTTTTAATATTTATTAATTATATTGCAGTACCATCTAGTGGCCCCATTTTGATATCAGGGTGCCATTATACTGTGAGCCCTAGACACACGCAATAGAAGTAAACCTTATCCTAAATGTAACATACTCTTACTGTGTAATTCTATGAGAATGGGAGGTGGAAACCTAAAAATAGTAGACTGCTGTGAGAATCCAAAACAGTGTTGTATCTTTGGAATTCTTCATGAAGTCTGGATTCTCACAACTTTCTTATCCTATTTTCCTCATGTTTCTCCTCTTTGTGAGGACTGATAGTTGAGTGACACAAAGCCCTACTCTTGCAGCATTTTATGGTCCACTTTGGTGAGAAAAACCCTTATGTATGCTGTAGTGCACCACTGCTTGCATTTCACCAGTTGTTTAAGGCACTGAGTGGAAAACTGTAGATTTTGCTTAAAATGAAAGATGTGAAGCTAAATTTATTTCTAGTCAGGCAGACGCTCAGAAGATCACAGCTACAGAATGCATGTTTCCTATGACAGCTTGTCTGGGGGTTGTCTATGCCTCTCATACACAGTACTTCTACTATGCCTACATGAGTCAGCTATGGGCAAGGGCTGAAGAGGATTTACCATACCTGAAAGTAGGGGAATCTGCCAGGACGAACACCCATCTTTTGTGAAAGTATAAAAACATACAAAAATATGCTGTTTTTTAATTTTCACCATCTCATGGTGTCAGCCTTGTGTTTCATTTTTTATTCTTTCAGGGTACAGATGCAATACTTCAACACAGTCCCTAGCAATTTTTTTTTTTTTGTAAATATGGATGCAATGGCTAGAATATACTTTTCTCACGTCTACTCTTCCTCTCAAGATAAGTATATAACTGACCTTCTAATTAGAATCTATCAAATGAACTCAATCTTGTGAACCAGGGGTCTACCAAAAATTTCAAGGCAGCACTAAACCCATGCATTTTCGAAAGAGCTTTTTTGATATTTGGAATTTCTGAAGGAAGCCATTCTGATCCTTATGTCACTAAAAATTATGCCAGTGCTAATCCAGTAGGAAATAGAAATTTTGTATTGCCCTCAGCATCTTTTTACGTATGGATAAGCATTTGTTGAACCTGGGAAAGCAATGTGAGCTGGGAAGTACTCTCCTGTTTTGTTCCTGTTAATATGGAAACCCCATACTCCTTTCTCACCGCTGCAATGGTAACAACGGGCTGAAAATGGCTATGGTGACTAATCACCTCTTTCAGCACTTCATCATCTTATAGCTCTCTATATTTGCAGTTGCTCTTCTGCCGGAGGCCCCCACTCCCACTTGAACACTCATGATCTATCTTTGGGCTGAAAACACAGGTGTGTCTTAAGGCATTTTGAGCAGCCACATAAAATTTGTTCTTACTCAGTCACAACTTTGCACTGAAGCATGTGAGTAGCTCCTACAAAAGGCACTAATAGAAAGCTAAGGAGACAGTAATCTGTTTAAAGTGTCACAAATATTTCAAAGTGGATGTCTGCCCTAGTCACAGAGCCATGCTATGCTTCCTGCACCGCAAGAGAATTTATACTCACTAGATAAATTTCCTTGAATATTTAAGCAGGTATTTCAAGAAGCATGTTGGAATGTAACTATTCAAGACAAAACAGAAATTAATTTTTTCTCTTGTAAAACTGCTATCTCAAAACTGTAGAATTATTTTAAATGTTAGTAATCTTTTTCATGTAATTTTCTTCCTTTCTCATTCCCATGAAATGATTGTTACCAAAACTGGTACTGAAACGCAGTGATCTGTGATATATGGATAAGTGAATTCACTAACGTCAGCTTCAATAACAGTGTAGGATCAGATGATTATTTTTTAATAATTGTCCATAATAAACAGAAAAAATATTCTCTCTCATTGACTTCAGTCCTGTCACACTGCTGTCTCACAGCTGGTTTTATTTTGGTGATTCTGTATACTCAGAATGAAGCCTAGCTATGAAAAATATTTGATATCCTTTTCTAAACTCAGTGATTACATTAGTGAATTAATCCCCAGATGATAAGTTTGCTCTAGTGCTGTTTTCAAAACTTGCTGCTGCTACTTCAATGATAGTAATCTTAAGGGGCATCTTATCTGTTCAGGAGTCCTGTAGTATCCAACTTACCAGACTACCACAAGTACCTGTTTGTTTAGGAATTGGATTCCCTGTTTTGAGGGTAGGATTTGATTGATGGAGTAACCTTATGAATTGATAAAATGTGGTTTATTGTGGGTTTCATACTAAGAACCTGTTCTTCAGCAGGCCATAGTGTAACTCAGGCTGTTTTTCTTCCACCCTACAACAGGTGGGTAATTCAGCAATAATGAGGTGATCAGTAATGTGCTGTGTCTAAGTATCTCACTGGTATCTTTAAAATACCAATGATTCCTTTTATAGAAAAACTGCTGTTTGCAATGGAGAGGGAGAATAAGATCAGAATGTTCAAAAATATCTGAAGAACCTCCTCTATGGATAATTTGAGATATACCTCATTACTCAAATGAAAAAATAAAAGGGGTTAGATTTGTCAAGCTTTTGATCATATCTTAAAAATGAAGATCTCTCTTTTCATAGGGCAGCCTCATATATGGGGTCCTTCTGTGACTTCCAATCAGATGCACAAAGCAATTGCTCTCTTTCTTTTTTTTCTTGTCAATTTTATACTTGTCACTCCTCTCTTTTCCTCTGTCAGCTTATTAAAGCTGAACACTTTTTTAATCTTGGCTTTGCTCACCTCTGGCACATTCCTCTGACCCTTAGCATATCCAAAGATATTCTGTCTTGATTTGGCTAAACTGGCTAGGGATGTTTTTTATTTGGGAACACGGGGAAATACTGTATTTGAATGCATGTTCATTTAGGTATTTCTCTTTAATCACAATTTTCAGGACACACTAACTGTTGTTGCTCTTGACTGCCCATTGTAATCAAATGCACTTGATTTGATGTGTCCCACAAATACTCTTAAATCACAAGTACAAGACATTTGTCCTGCAGCTGCAATGATGGAGACTGATTTGCATTAGGTGGAGAATTCAAGCATTTGGAACACATTTATCCTAAAGTTTGAATTCCAGACATCTTCTTTCCCTCATTGGAATGCCTATATGAAGCCTGTCATACTGTATGACATCATAATAGAAATTGTAATGAAACATTGTTAAATATAATGCTGACATAATCTAAGTAATATGCAGTATAAAAACTACTTGCACAAGTATTCACATAAGAATTATGTAAAAAAATTGATACTGAGGGTTATGCAAAGCTTATCTGTGATTATCATCCACCCTATTGTATGTAACCCTAGGTGTTTAAATGGCCACGTGAGAAATACTGCCAGGAGCAATACTGAAAGAGATTCCTCCATCCACTGGAGAAGCTATTCTTTAAACCTAGAGAATTAACCACTTGCTTTTAGTGAAAAACAGACTTGAACAAACATACATACATACATGCATACATGCAGACATACAGATATACAGACATATTAGTTCAGTGTTTTCCACTTCCTTTGAGGTATTTCAATGACAGAACTACATCCAACTCAGCACAAGGATATACAATATACAAGGTAGCATAATTTGCACAGAATTAGAAATCTTTGGAGCATCTAATTGTGCATTTCTCGTGGCTGACAAACAATGACAGGGTTAAAAGCATGAGATGTTTCCTAAAACTACAGTTGCTGGCTGTTGTGTTTGCCTTTCCTGAATTCTGTGGTTTTAATTTTTAATAAAGGAAAAAGTCATGAGCTCAGACAGCTGTTTGGAAGAAGTGGCTACAGGAGAGCTCAGTAACAACAGACTATGATACTATATAATTATGGGTTTTTTTCTCTTCATTAGCATGTACAACCTGCTACAGGAATGAGAATATAATGATAATTGCCAGACTCTTGGGTTTTTGCATTTGGAAATAGTGTAAAGTACAAATCTATAGTAATAGGGATTACTTCAAGAAATGTCTCTGTCTGAATAGTGAAAGCAGGAGCTTGTAGCAGACTGGAGATTTAATTTTGATGTTAGATTTCTGGCAAAATATCTCCAGGAGACAATAGCATTTATTCTCATTCTGGTCTCAAAGTGAAGATGAGTGTAGGACTCATTCTTTAACTTGCCATTAAAGGATGTTTGTCTGTGTCACAGCATGTAGCATTAATGATAGATTCTGCAGAGAGGACTTGCTGCTATATGAAAAGTCACTGAAAACTAAAGTTTACTGAGAGAGCTTACATGGGAAATTTCTTTGACTCCTGTACACATTCTGTTTAGCTTTAGGCAATATTTTCATTTTTTTTCACTAGCACAGTAATAGCTCTGTTAAAAAGAATTTATAAAAATAACATCTTTTTTAAACAGATATCTCTGTGTGCTGTATAAGACAGTACTCCTTTGTTTCCTTTCATAAAGAATCATACTTTTAAAGTTGGTATCAAGTACCATCTCATGGAGGCAGTGCAAAATACTAGAACTTGTGACAAATCGATAACAAGTAGTGTTGTTTCACATATGACTTAGCTCTTTGATAACCCTAAATCTAAAAAAATATTTTCAAATACTCAAATAATCTTCCTTCTCAGCATGACATGTTCTAGTGTTCTGCTCTCCTCCCATACCCGTAGGACATGCCCCCTTCCCATGTGTAATTCTTCAGTCTCTTTTATTCTTTCTTTTTTACATTTCCCCTGTTTTTCTGGACACCTGCCTGATGCAGGTGGTGCTGAGCTGAAATATTTTTTGGAGATCCCTGCTTCTCTGCCTAGTCTGCCAACATAGCTCAAGATACCTGACTTCTAGGGAGCAGAAGTTAAATGAGCTGAATCCAGCTCTAAGTGCTTATCAGCCACTGAATTCATGGTACTTAGCCACTAACGGGATACCTTCCTTGAACAATGAGCTCCTAATATATTTAAAAATCTGGTGGCATGGAGCCTAAATTGCATTTAAATAGAAATTAAAGTATTTAGTCTGTTAGTAATTTCTGAAAATTAGACTTGAGTTCTAGCAAAGAAAATCCTTATCCTTTCTTGAAAATCCAGCATTTATCAATTTGCCTTTAAGAAAAGGAGAAAGAATGGTAGTGGTGGAGTTTTCATTTATAGACATACTGAGAAACTGCTTTTTGTTTTCAGTTGGAGTTACATAGTTTATTTGATTCTCCTCCTTCATTGATTACAATTTTGTTTCAGAGTAAGGCAGTGGTGCCGCACGTGAAATAAATTAAAAACCTGCCTACCATATCCATGAAACAATGGGAGTCAGCTTTGAAAACCTAATAAAAACCATCATATTGACATGCATATGAATAATAAGCTTTCAGTTCAGAACACAGAGTAGCTGAATTTCAAAACCTGAAATCCTTAAGAAGGCAAATGAAGTAAAGTACGTGCTTCAAAGCAAAGAGCAATGTCAAGGATTTGCGGCTCTGTATTGATTGGTACTATAGATGACACTTATAACAAGAAAAATGGAAAAACTGCATGAAAAATTCAAAGCAAAAGATCTGATATGAAGATTCCCAATACTGAGGAAGGAACATATATTCAGCATACTGAAAAAATTAAGATTTTTAATTTAAAAAAATGCTTTTTATTTTCTGTATTATTTCCTTTGTGATGGGCTATGTGATACACGTTAGATGAGGTAAAAATGAGTAAGAGGCAAACTTTTGAATGTATAAAACCTTTAGTGAATAAATATTTTATTTTACTTTTTTAGAATTAAATATCAAACTGCAGAAATGTAGAATCCCTGTATTTTATACATAGAAAATCACACGGAACTATATTAAGTATAAACTCCTTTGGGATTGTTTACTTTATCATTAGAATGAAAAAGGGGAAAAAAACCAACAAACAGATAACCAAATTACATATTCATGTGTTGTTGATAAGTTTTGAAAAAAACATCTATGAGCCCAAAATGTCCTGTCTCTTTTACTCCTCTATTTAGGTGATGTTAAATTGCCCAAAGCAGATTTACAGAAACATGAAGATGAAAGATATTTGCTTGTAATATTTTTAATATTTCTTGAACATAGAAATTTATAATGATATTTGACCTTTCTTTAACACTTGGTTAGCTAAGTGATGTCTTATAAACGAGTAAAATTAATATGTATCATTACTAAGTAACCTGGTTTTGCATGGATCTAGTCCTTCCAAGTATCTAACCAAAATGATTTTGCTGACTATCTTGGACTTGTTCTTAGTAGAGCAGGACAAACATTGCCTTTATTATACTGTCTACATGTTAAAAAGTATTTATTATGTTGATTCTTCATTTTTCTTCTTTTCTCACAAGGTGGATTTTTTTTCCACATTTTTATTGCTTATATTTTCTATGTATTTTATTCTTATTGTAGTCTTTTGTATTCTTCCCATATACTCTGCAGTCTTTTTAGTTTGGAGTATAAAAAAAAATAAATAAGCTGTTTCAGTAAAGACTTCACCAACACCATATAAGGCTGACCTATAGGACCTTTAGTATTTTATTATAAAACTGGCATTAAATGTTACTGAATGAGATTTTCTTGATTTTGCCCAATGCTACAGTGTTAGTTTTAATTTCTGAGTCACTATTACAATCTCCTGCAGTTCTCTGCCAAATTCTACCAGTTCTCTGGTAGTATTTAACTACCTTGCCAAATGTTACTTGCTCTCATTCTGTCTGATTTCTCCTGCCTACAGGAAGCTCTTTTCTTTATTTACTTCACCTTGTTGTTCTTCAGTTTGCTGAGATCTGCCCTCTGTAGCATTTGTTATCCTTTTTCTGTGCAATACAAACAGCGTTAAATTCTACCATCCAAAAATTATTAATTAACTTGAATATGGAGTGGACACCCACCTTTGTCTTCAAACCTTTTCTCAGCTTAACACCCAAACACTGATGAATTATTTTTTGTGAATAGTTTTTAAACCAGCTCTGTTCTGGTGATTTACATTCACTAAGGACTTTCTTTGTATATAAGGGGCATCACACAGCCCAGGGTCATAAGCTGAAATAAATTAGGTCCTATATACTGTTCTGCCTCTCCAAAACCACCACAGCCAAATCACCTGTCAAGAAGAAGGACAGTGATTTTAGGAAGAATTGCTCTTGAAAACTCATATTTATTTTACTATTTCATTGGTGCACAGGAATTGATGAATTAAAAATTTAGTTACAGAACCTCGGGATCAAGTATTAATCCACTTTTATAAAACTGTGAAAACAATGGCTGTCTTTCTGATACTCTGCTTCATCACCTTTTTCTTTTTTTTTTCTTTTTTTTTTCTTTTTTTTTTCTTTTTTTTTTTTTTTTGGTTTTCCTCTTTTATTTTCAGTCAGAAACTTCAGGTGAGATCAATACATGAGGGTTTTTTTTACTCCATTTTCTACAATGAGGCCAGGAGCTAACATAGACTCTTCAAGGGCTTCTCAAAGTGTCAAGTTTCATTCCTAAAAGCACGATGATATCTTGAGAATTCTGCACATCAAAAACAATTTCTTAATAGAAGAGGAGATTTTAGTTTCATTGATATGGAAATCATGTTACAGAGCATGCATCCTCAAAGCACTCAGTGTCTAAACTGACATCATGTAAGGCATGCATAGATGATTTCCATCCTCACCAAAATGTTGTTAATTTAGATTTAGTGAAAAAGATGTACTTGTACTTATCATCACAAAACACAGATAGACATATGAGTAATAGCGTGAGTTCTGTTTTGGTTTTATGCTTTCATATTTCAATGCAACTGGAATACAAAAGATGTGCAAATCTTAGGGAATCTGAATGTGTACATGAAGAGCCAAATATTTATTAATCTATTAAATATCATCTGCTCACTGAATAAGCCAGTTATTTAACTGTGGAACAGGAACACCACTTTGTAGTTCAAATCACTTAAGTCTCTCAAAGTTCAATAAAGCCCACTTTTCAGCTCTCCTATTTCCTGCAAAACACAGCTTTTACCTCATCTTTTGCTTTCAGCTCTTGCTACTGTAAAAGATGCTTGCAGCTGCCTGTGTGAAAAGTACACCACCATAGTGAGGTTAAATCAGTGTTCCTCAAGTGCCTCACAGTATTAGCGGGGACAACCCACTCTGCTGGTTCACCATGTCTAGGCCTGTTCATGAAAGTGGAATTACTTGAAGCCTTGATCATAGAAACAGGTCCCTTTAAGTTTTCTCACGTATGAATTTTTCCCTTGCTCAGTATGTCTTCAGCCTACTGCTAATAAGACAACTAGTCAACAATATAATTAATCTTTCTTGTGCTAATGTTTGTGATGACTTTATAATACTTGTATATTCAAATTGTTTATTGAACTTTTTGGGGAAAAGATCTTTTTTTAGAAACTGTTTGCTGAATGACTGACAGTTTGGAGTTTGGTCCATAATATTTTTTGTTTTTACTGATTTGATTATTATAATTGGATTACATTTGGCATATTTGGTTTACAAGAATGACAGTCAATGAAACAATACAGGTAGTGAATATGTGGCAGGCTCCTCGTAATGGTTTTTATTCTTTTGCCTGGGAAACTTTTGCCTGGGTAAATGTCTGGAAAACAGACTTGGAGAACAGACCAACATTTCAGTCTGTTTTGTATTACGTACCTGAATTTGTAACTGCACCTTTTTTCTTGCTATATTTGCACTTTGTTTTATAGAAGTGGTATGAACAATAGTTTTCTGGAAACAGTATATTTAGCCACTTAAGTAAAGATAAAAACTGGTTCATGATTCATGATGCAGTCTTCTGGGTTAGATGAATTTTTTTTTTTTTTTTTTTTTTTTTTTGTGTCACAGAGGAAATGGGAAAAAAAGAGGATGATAAACTGAACATGATTCTTTTAGAATTTCAGTGACAATTTCTTAATTGTCCATTTCTTATGACAAATGCCTCTAAATTACCTGTTACCACTTATGAAGTATATCCATCATGTGACAAGTTCTTTGAAATCATCAATTCAACACTGAAGAAACAATCTTAAAACTTGCTAGGAAAGGAACAGATCACCAAGCAAGTAATATTGTACTACTGACTTAAACTGCAGTGAACTCCAGTATTAGGTAATGCAACCACTTCTGTTCATTTGTAACAGAAATAATGTATTAAATTGTTTAAGAAGGAATGAGGATGATTGATTGGTTTAATGGTGGATGAATGACTGTCACAACTTCTTGGAGTAAGCAATATTTTCCTGGAGTATCCTTTTTATACTTAAAATGTCAGGGCTATAGTTCCAGCTTAGGCTGTAGTTCTCATATGTTTTGATTTTCAGGAAATACTATGTATCCTGATTTGTTGCTTGTAAATATTGTCCTCTTAAAATAGTAATTTTAAAAATCCATCATAACAAACAGAAGGATAAAGACAAATGGACCAAATTATTTAGGAATTCTCTAGTAACTGGATTTTTGTTCATAGCTGATGAGTCACTCTTCCTGCCTACCCTCCCTCTCCTCTTCTGCTCCAGTAAAGCAGAGAGGAAGACAGTGGTGATAATCCTTCTGGATGGAAATATTTTACACTTCATTGGCAGGTGATAAATGCCTCATTCCAAGGGGATTAGCACAGTGAAGATTCACTAAAGGAGTGAATGTTTCTGCATTGCACACTAAACAATACAGAGCCTTGTTGAATCAACAGTAATAATACCTTTTCTGTAGGAACAGCTAATGCAGGAGCAATGACCACATTAAGTTAATTTTTTTTTTTAAATTTTAGTATTCTCCTTCAGCTATTGTGTTGTGAACTTGTTTAATTGTTGTGAGGATTCTTTCTTTCACGATTTCACACTAATCTTTTCAGTTAAATATTAACGGAGTTAGAAACAAGAATTGCATTTTCTCAGGAAATGAAGGCAGTTTTAGGCAACTTAATGTTTTAAGCCAGATGAAGCATTTGTAATGATCAGCATTACAGCTATCATAAAATGTTAATAAATGTATATCCTAATAAATGCAAAGGGTATAATATTGCAAGTGAAACATATCTACTTTTTGTGGATTCCTATAATTTCTTTAAACATTACAGTTTCATTAAAACCTGTCACTGAAAGAACATGTTTAATTTTCAAAAAAGGCAACAGTAAGCGCATTCTATATTTCTTATCCAAATCAATGCACATTCTAAAATACTGTTGAGAACATTCAGATTTTTTTTACCTTAATGAAAATAATGTAATAAGAACTGCATGCATAAAATGAGAAACTGATTTGATGATTATAAACTCTTTAAACTCCCTTCTTAGGTGTATCAAATTTATGCTTAAAAAATTCTGTTGCTCAGAATTTCTTCATTCTACATAGAATAACAAGGCCAATAATCTACACTAACATTGAATCCAAACAATATGAGATTTAAAGGATGGTATCAAAAGAGTAAAGTGAAATTGCTTTCTGATTTATTGATTTTTAATCGTTGAATGTAATAAAAATTCTTATGAAAAATGTTAATTTATGGACATTTTTGATTTTACTTTGTTTTTCCTATTTTGTCATGTAATATCCATAGTTGCATCCTAATGTGCAATCAGAAGGTTGCAGTGGAACACCAGGAAAAAAGAACCCATCAACCCATCCTGTGCTAGATATTTCTACTACCAGGTGGTATTACATGGATGCTTTTAAATTGTGAGCTTTCTGCTAGAGCTGAGTGCTCCATCTGTGACAGATTAGTTCCCCAAGTTGGAAATACTGCTTTCAGTCCATTTCCCTACTAGAGAATGAATGCACTGCCTTTAAAAAAGCCTTGCTTTGAGCATGATTATTTTTGCTTTGAAGCACCATTGTAAGATAATGTACAGTGAATTGATGCCAACAGAATGAATCATGCTTGCTCTCACTTGAAGATTTCTTGTCTTGGTAGTCTTTATACAGGTTATTGCCATTCATGATCTCCATATTGAAAGTGTTGGTGAAAGGAGGGATTTAAATAATTGTGTTATATTTCCCTTCCTTTTGAAATGTAGTTTATGCAGTTCTGCCTTCAACAATATAGGATTGCAGGCTAAGGAAATGGAGCCACCTTGTTGATATGTGATGTAGAAGAGAAGATGAAGGAATGATAGGCTAGAGTGATAGAGAGCATCAATTTTGATGTGAAGTAATTGTTGGGAATCCTAATATATCTCCCTTTTGCTATTGAGATACCTTCACTTCACCGGTTCCTTTTGCAGGTTTTGTGCCTAATGACTTAAGAGTGTACAAAGCACTCAGACCATACATACACTGTAGGCTGATTTAGCAGGAATCTCAATTTATTTTTATAATTTCATGGAAATGTTAGAAAAAAACTCCAAACAAACTAATGAAGGTAGAATTCTGAAAACATTGAATGAAGAGTTTTTTCTGTTTTCAGTACCTTGACATTAATTACAGCTTAAATGATAAGCAATGCATTTAAAATCAGTATTAAGCTAAAAGAAGAAAATCCTAATAA
Organism: Sylvia atricapilla; assembly: GCF_009819655.1. Lineage (NCBI taxonomy): Eukaryota > Metazoa > Chordata > Aves > Passeriformes > Sylviidae > Sylvia > Sylvia atricapilla. Next base: position 51,737,395 of record NC_089142.1, read on the forward strand.
GTCACACTACTATATTTTTCTGAAGAACATGTAATTTTTACTATTTGAAAAATGGTACCAGTGATGACTAATTAGATCTTGAATTTAATGCTGAAATATTGTAATTTTTTAATCCGTCAAATATAAAAAACTACCAAAAACTACATTTACAGTGCTTGGCTTTTAATAGGTCATTTCATGGCTTTATTTAGGCTTTTCAATATGCAATGCACTTATGATGGTAGAAGATAAAATGATGCCTCCTCTGCTGATTTAGTCTATAACATTTAAATGCTGCAGTAACTGGAAAAAAAATCTGCATCTTAGAGGTAATTGTTAGTAATTCTGTTGGACTGCTAAAAATCTTTTTGACATATGCAAAATAGGAGAATAAAATTTTTGTATGCTAATGGTTCAACACAAAAAATATCTAAATATTTTCAGAGAACTGATTTGGTGGTTAACACCAAAATTTTTCTTTTTCATAGAATGTAAGGTTTTAGCACTTTAGACGTAAATAACGTGGCAATAAAAATGCACAGTGTTGGGAAGTCCATTGAATATATTTTCAAGTAGATGAAAAAGTATGTGAATTTTTACATTCAGATTTCTTCTACTAAGATTGCAATAATTTTTTTTAACATGATATCTCACAGCCAAAAGTAGAACTTAATCATCAGCCTCAAGAGCAGGGGAATATCTGGAGGAATTAGTCGAAGTCTTCTTGAACAAGTCATGTAATAAAGAAGTTTACATATTTCATCTTTGCTTAAGACACACTTCTGCATAGTTCAAAAAATAGATTCTGGCTATGGGTTGTTTGTGTGAGAATGATGATGGTTGTGCATGGAGTGACTTGTGTGGTGCACATACTAGCACAAGAAGTATGTAGGGGCAGGTGTAAGATAATAAAAACTCGTGTATAAAATATTATATGCAGAAAAATGAATAATATTTTTCTTCAGCAGGTCTGATATTTTGAGGTATTCCTGTTACTTGACAAAAGTGGTGTGTGTTCCTCTTTTGTTGCCTCATTACATGTTGGTACAAAGAGGTGAACAGGTAGAGGAGGATTTAAGTCTTTTCCTTGTCTAATCATGGGCATTATTTAGTGAATTACAATTCTAAAATTCTGTGAACATTATTAAACACCATTTTGGAGACACCTGACAGGACTGAGATGTAAAGGACATAAATTATTTTAACAAATCTTTGCCTGGGTAGTGGCGTGATAAAAGAAGGCACTGTTTCTCTTCAGATTCTATAGTGAATTTTCTGTTCCTTTATTCTTTTATCTAGAAAACGTTTAGAAAAATTAAAATTGGAGTCATGCATTTAGTCATTTGTAATTCTATTATCACATCTTGAGAATTGTAGTAGATATGTACAGATCTGTTGTAGCACATCTTTTTGTTGAAATACATTAAGGTTCTCTTTTTACCTTAAGGACCATGGAAAATGATGTTTTGACAGAATATGAGGTAAAATTTTTACTTCTGAGGACATAAATTGTGATTATTAGGACGTTTCATTGAAAAACACCTTGTTATTCCTTTCAAAGTTTTTAGGTGTAAATTTAAATTTAGAATATTCTCAGTAATTATAATGTAAGAAGTGAAAAAATATTGCAAGCGGTCACTGGTGTTTGAAAATTTTAGTACATGAAAAGAGGAAGTTAAGGAAAAAAGAGAGTTGAAAAGTGTTACAAGAGATCTTCGATGCTGCACAGTTAGAGCTATAAAATTATTTTAAATGAGATGGAAATAGATTTTTATTGTTACTGTAGAGATAATATATTTATGTAACCCAGTTTAAAAAGAGTCGGGCTTTTCTTAACAAGAATATGATATTCATGGATTTGTGGTGCTTTTTAATGGGAAAAATCTTTTAATTTGGCCCTGCTTTGCCTCCTCAGATATATTGTCTGTCAAAAAAAGTCATTAGAATGGTAACCTGTACTGAGGAAGAAAATAGACCCATGTTTTGTCGGGAAATATTAAAAGGGTCAAAGGCATTTCTTGAAATGTTAGGGCAATTTTGCTACATACTCTTCTGTTTAAAATTACATACTTGTAAGCAGAGATGTAAGTAATCCATTTTAACACTGTGAGCCTGTTATGTTCCTCTAGTTTGATCTTTTTAGTAGCACAGTCTTTTAAATTTCACTGAGTAATTTTTCAGATTCTGATGGAGCTTCTCTTATCTTAAAGAAATTCATTATAGTCTAAAAAGATTAAAAATTATGGAAAATCCATTGTTCTCTGTTTTACTGAGTAGGTATCTCTGGGGTTAAAACAGTGCTCCTATCTCATCTGCATTAATTTATCTTCTACTTTCATCCTGTGCATCTTGTTATACCTTTGTCTGCTAAACTCCATGTCTTGTCAGAAATCTTTTCTACATACTTGTATTGTCTTCCTTCTTGTACCACTTGTCCTGTATGATCTTCACCAAGTTTCAACTATAAAATTACTGCTATTAAAGGCTAAGTGATATAGATTAAAATTCTTAAATTTCTCTCTCTAATTTAGAATGCCCAGATCCAGAATAACTTTTTGAGCTCTTCACAGAACTCTTTTCTTTTTCAGTTTCTGCTGGAAAGTGAGATATGGATGGTGTTTCTCAGTAGTAGTGTCAGTAAAGAACAGGGTAAATAAAAAGTCCAGTTCAAACATACGCATCCTACATATGTGTTCAGAGACTTTTATTTTCTTCTTTATGATTTCATTCTGGGAATTCTAGTTCATTGATCACTATAGAGCTCAAAATCCTTCCTGAGAATGATTTTCCTTCTCTCTGTGTTGGAAAAAGATGGATTTTGTGAGTGGACTCTTAAATAGATAAGGAAATGGTTGGATGGTTACATCCAGAGAGTAGTGATCAGTGGCTCAGAGTACTGATGGACATCACTAACAATTGGTGTCCCTCAGGGGCCTATACTGGGACCTGTGCTAATTATCATCCTCATTAACGACATTGATGGAGGGATTGAATGCACCCTCAACAGATTTGCAGATGACACCAAGCAGAGCAGTGTTGTCAAACACACTTGAAAAATAGGATGCCATCCAGAGGGACCTGGGTGTTCTGGAGAATTGGGTCTATAGGAATCTCATGGTATAAGTGAGTGCAAGGTGATGCACCTCGGTTGAAGCAACCTGGGTATCAACAGAGGCTGGGGGATGAACAGATTGAGAGCAGCCCTGCTGAGGACTGGGGGGTGCTGATGGGTGAGAGGCTGAGGACATGACCCAGCCAGGGGCACTCCCAGCCCAGAAAGCCAGACATGTCCTGGGCTGCATCCAGAGCATTGTGGGCAGCAGGGCCAGGCAGGGGATTCTGCCCCTCTGCTCTGGTGAGACCCCAGCTGGAATCCTGAATCCAGCTCTGGGGTCCCAGCACAGGAAGGACATGGACCTGCTGGAGAGAGTCCAGAGGAGGCCACCAACTTGATTAGAGGGATGATGGAGCACCTGTCCTAAGAGGAAAAGCTGAGAGAATTGGTTTTTTTCAGCCTGGAGAAGAGAAGGCTTTGGGGTGACCTAATTGTGGCCTTCCAGTACCTGAAGGGAGTCTACAAGAGAGTAGGTTGAATTAAATATTATGAAGAAATTCTTTTGTGTGACGGTGATAAGACACTGGAGCAGGTTGTCCATAGAGGTTGTGGATGCCTCCTCCCTGGAAGTGTTCAAGGTCAGGTTGGATGGAGCCCTGAACAGTCTGGTCTAGTGGAAGGTGTCACTGCCCATGGGAGAGGTACTGGAACTGGGTGGTCTTTTAGGTCCCTTCGAACTCCAACCATTCAATGATTTATGGTTCTATGATTCCAAAATTCAGGCATCCATCTGAAAATTTGTGGTGTATGTTCTTTCTTCCTCATTCTAAGATATTAAAGTGTATTTTTTTTAAAATGTGCCTTACTCTGTAATGTAGGTATATGTGTAAAAATGTCTGCTACTCATGATTGTTCATCATTCCACCTTTTTTTTGTCAACTGCAAATTTTTGATAACATGAATGTACAAATTCTAGAGTAATGACTATTATAGAGATAAAGATCTTTGCACTAGCCCACTAAAAATTTCTTTTTGTATAATGGTTCCAAATTAACAGTTTGACTGAGATTAACCAGTGAACAAGTTTTTCAAAGGATTATTATAACCCTGAGATTAGCTCAGTTGGTTAGAGCATGGTGCTAATACCATTATGAGCTACAGGAAATTTTGCATAGTGCTGATTTTTAATCTGAATGTTGTGCAGACAACTGCCCTTACAGAAGTCACATTATGTCAACACACTTTCCTCTGTGAACTGAACTTGTCCCCTCATCAAAAGTTCTGATGAGATCTGTTTTCCATAAAACTCTGCTGATTGGCACTAATTATGCCACCATCCTTTATTTCTTTATACTTTTATGTTGCATCAGCTTTTCTGCAACTTTGCTGAGAACAAAAGTTCATCTAAGCAGACCATAATTACTTGGGTCATCTCATCTACCCTTTACAAAATATGCTACAATAGACAATTACAGCTCTTTTTCCTTTCCATTATGTTTCACAAATATAGCCTAAGATCTCCATACAGAATGGAAAGTACAGTTTTGTGTAGTATGTCCTTGAAAAGGACTCGGGTTGCAGGCCATGGAACAGTCTGTCTGACACAGGGCAGAATATCTGCAATATATATGCAAAGGCTGAATATCACTTACTTTTCTCATGACAGGGTACATACTGATGATACTACTGGAAAGGTTACAACCTACTTAAACTCTTCTCTGCTCCATTAAGTTGTTCCATATCTCAGATAATCTCCTTCAGTGGAACATTTTCAAAGCTTTTGTCATAGTTCAGTATCACTGTCTTGTCTGTTATGGCAGGACATCACAGAACGTGTGTCAGAGACACCATGAAGATGGATCAAGATCACTACACAGCATGTGTTGCTTTCAATGATGATGATTCAGACAGACTTAATTTTATTTAGAAAATAGAATATTTATCGGTTATGGATCTACAGTTCTCAATCTCATGATCTTTATGTAGTTGTAATCTCAGGGCCAGATGCTCAACCAGGGTAAAGCAGTGCCAACAGGCAATGTTCTTTTAAATTACGTGATGTCATTATGATTTCTGCAGCAGCTGAGCAGCCATAATTGTTCTGAAATGGCATTAACACACTATTTTGCTTTTACTCCTGAAGAAGAGTTACCAGAGTTGCATGGCATTACAGAAACCTTTCCTACGTCTTTAAATATTTAGGATGCATTTGGACTATTTCCAATTTTTTTTCAGATTAATACATCAAAAAGTTCCCTGTGAAGTCATACCAAAGAATAAAACCAGAAAAGTAGCCCAATCAGAAAAAGGACCTTTTGGGAAAAAAAATAAAATCTAATCTTTTCATGCCTGCTCTTGCCCTTTCAGAGGTGCACTTTTAGGAAAAAAAGCTTAATTTCTCCACTTTACAAACCCAGTCTTTTCTTGTGCAATAAATGAGGTTGGCACATACAAAGGAAGCAGCTATGATTTGTAGTGTTATTTTACTAGCAAATCAGATACACATTTTGTTGCTATTTTGATCTTGGAAAATAATTGGAGGACTGAGTGTTTTTGAAATGTGCCAGCAAAAAAACAGTATGCTGAAAGTCCTTTTGGGGTGGCACTGCAATCCATCAACCATCAGCAAAACTCTAGAGGAATTGAAAATACAGTGCAATAACCCTGGTTTCTGTGTGGAAGGAAAAAAAGTGTAAACAAAATCTATTTGATTATACATATTTATTAAAAAATGTATTAAAATGTATAAGAAGCATAAATAAATTTTGAAGAAAGTAAAATATAATCTGCATACTATGCCACAGTTGAGAGTTCATGGCAGATGTCACCTTGAGCAACTGATAACAAATGTTCATGCACGTGTACATGTACAAAGCCTAATCAAGATATTTTTGCAGACAAAAATACTGCTAATTAAAATTTTTCTTTGGAATTACATGAAATAAGATGGAATAGCTTATATTTTTTTATATAGTTCACATTATTCCGCAAGAATTCTATGAAACAACTCTGATCCAGAATTCTCCTAAGGAGGTTTTGCCTTAGGACATTTCTGATGCCAATTGCTTTTAGGATTCAAACAGGTTAATTTCTTTGGATGATTACATAAGTTTGCTTCCAAGAAGCAGAAAAACAAACAAAAAAACCAAACTGAACCAACAAAAAAACCTTCCCACTTGTTCTGGAGGTAGGATATTTGGATTTGATTCCATGACCTGGGAAAGGGTCAGATATTGTGCTTTCAAAAATGGTACTGCAATTGGTTTGCAAATTTCTCAAAATAGGTTTGAGGTGTTTTCTTTTTAAGTGATTTAATTAAATATTAAGAGATAAATAATTTTGGGGAGTGGATGGTATAATTTTCTGGTCTTGAACAGCATTGGCTTATCTGTAAAGAACATAGGTATTATCAGTGTGTTATATTAGTATCTGTGAAAAGCATATGTGTTGTCTGTGATCTGGGCCAAATTAACTTGAAGATTAACTAAGACTGATAAATTTGAAGCATAATGACTCTCCCTCCAAGGTATTAACATTCATGATTAAAGAGTCTTGCTCAGTTTCCTGAATCTGAGACACACATTTTCTTTAACCTATTCAAATCAACATAACACATTTGATGAAGAAATTCAGTTGCTAAATCATAAAATGCCTAAAAGTCCTTGATTTCATCTTTTTAAAAATAAGTGTATTATACTGGTCAGTCTTTAGACAAGTTCTAATTAACTCTCACCCGTAGTTGGGACCTACTTGTAGTTACTCTCTTTATAGGTTATATTTGCCTATTTCTATCTACAATTAGTCTGTACTTAGTCATGTTTATTTGTGGCCAGAGGCTGTTGGGAGTCCTGAGTACTAGACCTCAATGTGGTGTCTGACTTCCTGTAGGTGTGCTTCGCATTTCGATGGACGGTTTCATGTTTTAAAGACAACTATTTAATCTGAAAAGGCAAACACAGTCTCATCCTGGTTTCATCACCTGAAGCTGTACCTGTCTGTTCTCTGTGGAAAGTGCATGCAGTAAAAGTCTGACTTTATATCAGTACTATTAACATATTTTCTTTTAATTATGATCTTACGAAGATATGGAGATTTGTCTGCAAATAGCATCAAAAATGTGTTCATATGGTGATGAGGTGATACATGAATTTTGGGAGGTTTTTGTTTGGTTTTACCTTTGTTTTACTCAGCTTTCTTTTGCTAGTTTTTTTATCTGGTTATGCTGCAAACTTTGTGGGTTATTTCCTGGTTTTGTCTAGGATAGACTTTTATTTTCTTCTTAAAAGCTGTCACAGTGCTGGTTTTTGGATTTATCATGAGAATGTTTATAACACACTGGTGGTGTGGTTGTTGCTGTGTAGTCCTTACTCTAAACTGAGGACTTTTTAGTTTCCTATGCTCTGCCAGTGAATAGCCAGGGCAGCTGACCCAAATTGTCCAAAGGGTTATTCTATATCATAGAATGTCATGTCCAGGATATAAAATAGGGGTAGGACAGGCAGGAGTGTTTTGGTTTAACCTCAGCAGGCAGCCAAGTACCATGCAGTGACTTACTCTCCCCAGCAGAATGAGGAGAGTTGGAAATAAAGTAAAATTAATTGTTTGAGTAAAGAATAGTTTAATAATTGAAACAAAAATGTAGTACTAGCATTGCTACTACTACTAGTGATAATAATAATAATAATAATAATAATAATAATAATAATAATAATAGAGGAAGAAAATAATAAACCCCGCAAAGACAAATGATGCACAGTGCAATTTCTCACCACCAACCAGCCCCTCACAGTTAACTTCCCCCAGTGCAACAGAAAATTCACCATGGATTATGTGTGTCAATGCAGAAAAGAGACAGAAGATTCGTGTATATTTTCCATTCTTTTCTGTAAGACTAGTTTCTCATAAGTAGACTAGTTTTTCTTAAGTCTCATTTATTTTCATTAATGGTGGTTGGAAAAACTGATGAAAAGCTTCATTAACAAAACTAATGGTATAAAAATTGCCCATAAAAGACCAAAAAGAAGGCCTATAAGTGGACTAATTTCCATAAGCTACTGTGCTCATATATTATAAAATAATTAGTCCAATTTTTATAGTTATACTTTTTGAAGAGCAAAAAGATTTGTGTTAGCTTTTTTACTGAAAAAAATTAGGAGTGCTTTTCTCCCTACTTTCATTTCTGTAGAAATCCAGTGTTTAGAAGGTATTTTAGAGACTTGACAGCATGACAACATAATAGATGTGGAGGACACTTAATTAGTTAATATAATGTGGGTTTTTTTTTTCTTATTCAGATTTCAGTCATATCTGCTTAAAAATTCCAGAGGAAAGGTGAAGACCAATCATGTTCCTTAGCTTCATATCTAAGGATAGGAAAACATATCAGACAGTTTTGTGGAAGAGTAAAAACACTGATAAGATAAGATAAAATAAATTAATAAAAATAAATTGGAAATAGTTGAGGAAAGTGGTAAATGAACAGGCAGTTTCTTCACTGATATAAATTTAAAGATTTTTTTCCTTTTATTCCTTTTTGTATTTTATTGTTTGGGATCAGTTTCTATCTGTTGGAACGTGGTATATCATGTTTTGCTATATTTTTGTGTCATAGAATCAATTATTTTCATTTCCTTAAGAGAAAATTACAGGCATATATTATAGAAATAAATATTCAGGGGGAAGCTAATAAAACATAATTTTAGGCTTTCCATACTTTTTGATTGGAATTGGATGACCAAGGGAGGTGATGAAGTCACCATTCCCAGAAGTTTCCCAAGAAACTACTGGATGTAGTGTTGTGGTTTGGTTGGCATGGTGGTGCTGTCAGTCAAAGGTTGGACTTGATGATCTTGGAGATCTTTTCCAGCCTAAGTGATTCTGTGGTTTTCCAGTCTCTGCGTAGAGCAATAGCAATCTCTTCTTGAAGGCTACCTTTATAACCACAAAAATTTCTTACAGAAAAGTCAGCCCTTTGATAAGAAGAGTATGTATAGTTCTCAGCCATAATAAGGACACCTTTTTTTCCATGATAAACTTTGATTTGCAAGCAATATACCAACTATTAATTAAAGCTCATTGTATGTCAGAAACTAATGCATGCAGAGGTACCCACTGAAACATCACGTGAATAGATTAAAAATAGTTATGCAAACTGCATCCTGATAAGACAGTCCAATTTTCTTTGCAAATGGTTTGCCACAGGCACAGTATTAACAGAACAGGAAGACAAATCAGGCATTTCAGCTCCCTGATCCGATAGGAACTGTATCTTTTATCTAAATTACTTATTTTAGGGGTGCCTAATAATCCAATTACACTGCATCTAAAATCTCTGGCCTATCTTTCTAGGAAGAATGCCAGCAGTAGTAACTAGGAATTAATGCCAACAATAGTCCAGAGTAGTTTTCACAAATTGTTCCCAAATATTTCACGGAAATTTGTGTGTTAATATTGTTCATTCTGTGCTCTAAAACAGACTTTGTAATGGCATGTACCAAATCCTCCCAGCCAGTTTAGCAGTTTAATGCACAAGCAAATCTTTGGTTTATATCCAAAAATGCTATTTTGTCTGCTCATATTGCAAGAAATACCCTAGACATTTTCTAACTGCAAGTCTTGTCTGCACTGATTGTGTCCTCCACAGAACCTGCCACACTGAGTCACCAAATGGTTTCTCAATATTAGGCTGAGACAGTGGTCTGCTACTGAACAGAGGGAAGAGTGCCAAATATTGAATCATCAGTGCTACTTTCCTTAGCACCTGGGATTTTCTTTGGAAAGGTCCCAACCAATTACTATATTGGCCAGAATCTGCTTACCTTATGAGATCTGACGAGATCACAACCTGAAGATACACAGATGGTGAGGCATTCCCATCATTACCAGCAAATGAACTACACACAGGCAAATGAACTACATTTTGTTTAGATCTGCTTCCAAAGAAACTTAGTATTTGATGGATATAATTAGGTTAAGTGAGCCCAAGTCCAGGACTAGATATGGAACTATATTTGCAGTGCATGGATAATAAATCTCAATTATAGATACATGACAGTCCTAATATTTAAAATTTGTGTACACAGCAGAGGGATGTATAAGAACACTGTAACTCATTATATGGTTGGACATTGATTATAGAAGAAAATTCAAACCAACTAAAGGAAAAACAAAACAAAAAACCAAACCAAACCAAAAACCCCCACCATAGTCCTACCAAATGAAAATAAAAAATGAAAACAACTTCCTTTGTGGGAGAGTTTGATACCTTTTGGAGAATGTGGAAAGAAAAGCATATATCTATGTATATATACATCTATACATATAAAATGTATGAAATCAAAGGCTGCAGACCTGAAAGAGTCATGGGAGAGATACAGATCTCACTATCAGCAACAACAACAACAACAAAACCACCTGAACTAACAGTTAAGCCCACAGGAGTGATTCCACTCAAAAGACAGAGGAGAGATAACAATAGATACACCCTAGGATAATATGGGAAACCTAATCACAGGGTCATAGCAGTTATTCCCACTTTCTGACTCTGTGAATACCTTATCATTTTACAAACTGGAATAGCTCCCAACTGGAATAGTTTTCAACTGTGAACTTACAAGGAGGTATTGCTATTAGGTCTATCTGAAATTTCAGCCATCAAGTCTGAGACACTTGTGTTTCAACACACATTATAGCTGACAAGAGTCTATATTTATCTGAGTGATGGGAGAACCTAAAACAGGTCAAGGGGATTTCACATTCATTTTAAATCTTCTAATCATTATACTATCGAATACAGAAGGAGAGAAAAAAAACAAAACAAAACAAAACAAAACAAAACAAACAAACAAACAAAAAAAAACAAACAAAAAAAAAACTCTTCAATTTTGCAAATGCATCTCTTCAATTTATGCAATATATCATAAGAGAACACCTTTGTAGGCAATGCTAGAATCAGTTGTTTAAACATGCTTCTCATTTGGTGTCCTGCAAATATGGATTCTTGGATTCTGCAGCAAAGATAAAAAGCAACAACAAAAAATAGTGAATTAAAAAAAAAAAACCAAAAAACTAAAGAAATAAAACATGCTACAAGTCCAAATTACATATACATAAAATCAAGGATTTGTACCATCTGCCTCCTCTGTTTTTTGAACTCCAGAAATTCCTGTCTTTCTTGCCAGTTGTTGCTTTGCAGTCTTTTAATCTTTCCAAGATCTCTTTTGATTTTTCTTTCTTTGAAAGATCTATTTTTTCTTTCACAGAAGTAATTTTGTGATTCTTGTCTCCCTCCATATCAGAATGCCTTTCTCATAGAGTTGAATTGCAGTGCTTTGTTTCAGAAATGTTACAATCCTTTTCATTGATCACAACCCATGACCCTCATGGAACACCTGCAATTCATCTACAGAAACAAGAGTCTGCCTTGATATCATTTACCTGCCTCCTTTTTTTCGGTAGCTTTGTTGTGTTTCAGGGCTATCATTTCAGCAGCAGTGAAACTTTGCTTATAATATACATATTTTTGCCTGGAATGTAGATGAAAGGAATATCAGTCTGATTAATATGCTAAGAAATGTTATCTTTCTTACTCACTTTTGGGTGGGAGAAGACAAATGTCTGAAGAAAGATGCTTTTTGTTTCTCATGTGTTCTCCAATCCATAAATAAATACAGAAAAGAAAATAAGCTATGCAAAGGAAGAAAACACTCGCATAAAATGCTAAGACAGACTTGCTTGAATACCACTGTGTGGTAGCCAGCTTCTCAATCCTCTCTGCAATTATGATAACATTTTGCTTTCCAAAACTGCTGTAATTAGCATATTTAAACATAGTCATTTCAAAGTATGCTGTTTAGCTCAAATTTATCAGCATTTTCATTGCATAAAATTTCATCTTAATAATCCATGAAGGTCAGGCTATTAGCAAGACACACACAAGCTCACAAAAAACATGCCTGAAGCACAGTGGAAAATTCATGACACTTAAGTGACTTGGCTATAATTCCTTTTCATCTCAACAGCCTTTAAAACCCTCCACATGAAAACAGCAATAGCCTTATGACATTTGCAGGGCAGTGTGTTTTCTGAACATTTACTTTCTTGACTTTTTTTAACCTAAGGGTAATGTTCAATGTCAGCATATTTGCAGAAGTTAAAAGGCAGAAACAGAATTCAAAACTAAAATTTTTTTCATAAGAGCCTTACAATGCACTAAATTTGCATTGGCATAGTATTTTCTGTGGATAGCCTGGATTTTTATGAACAGAAAAGGAAACCCATTTCAGTTTTTAAGTCCTTTTTTATGCCCACAATATTTTTTTTAATAAATATTTGTTCTGTTGACTTTCTAAAGTTGTTTCTGTGAAGTCTGCATGAGGCTGTGAACTTTAGAAGTTAATTTATCTCAGAGGAGAAGTTTTATCAGGATTATTTTGACAATTTGAGTTTCAATATTAAGATCAGAAAATTAAAGCATTTGACCAGTAGGGTTCCTTGTGTTTTGATTTTCGCAATGTAAAACAAACAAACAACCCCCCCAAACACTCTACAATTTTATATCTGCTGTTCTTCTCCTACAAATACACCATTGAGGATCCAATTGCATTCAAATTTCACTCAGTCTTGGTTTAGCTTCATGTCATGGATATAAATTACCTTCTCAATGCCTTTGGCATTGGATTTAATGAGAAACTTTTGAAACATTTCGTGATGTTATGCTTATGATCCTAACCTTGATCTCCTTGGGACCCCCATACTTTATTTTTAGTTTACATTTAATTCAGATTCATCTCAGATTTTTTGCTGAATACTTTGTGCACATTTTTTTTCTACCTTACTGATCCATCAGCTGTGCAAAATTCCATGCCATTAGTAGAGTTAATGGGGCAAGCAAGTGTCCATTGTCTAAAGACAGATGCAACCTGGTACAAAAGCAAATGAAATAACATTTAGGAGTTTAATAAAGAAAGGTGGGGGAGGCTTCTGCTGCACAAGTTAGTGTCAAGAATGACAGTAGTCAGTGCTAAGGGAGTAGAAAACAGGCAGCTGATGTCAATATTCAACCATTTATTATAATTAAGGCACATGCTCGTTACCTGCAGTGTTACAAGTATCAAAGAGTCAGAGAAACCTTTAGGTCAGAAAAGACCCCAAGATCATTGAGTCCAACCATTAACCTGACACTGACAAGTCCATAAAATTCAAATACCTTTTCTCTTGCATCTTACTGGTATTAGCATGCCTTCTAAGGGAAATGGGTTGGTGTTGGATGAGGTTTTTGCTCTTGTTGAACCAATTTGAAGCTCACCTTAGGAATGCATTGCGCTGTGACCTAATTATTAATGACAAAATGGTTTCAATTTTGAGCCATGTCCTTTACTGTGGTGACTTTTGTTTATTATTGAACATATGTTCTGCTTTGAGTCTTTCCACAGTAAGTGTAGTTGGTAAGCAGGAAGAGCTGCATTTTGACAAAATAAATGCAGAGAACAGGGAACATGTTAGATCACTTAGCCTCATTATATCACCCACCTGTAGAAATTATTACCTCCTGTCCTGTCACTTTTATAGAACAGTTTACATTCTTAATTACCTACCCACAGAAATCAAGAAAATAAAATTTTATGTATTACTTCTAAAGCTAAAAAATAGTCAGTTAGAGGAATTTGCTCATCCTAGAGCCTAAAGAATCCAAAATTCAGTTATTTCAGCTTAGGTCATTGTCTGTGCTTTGCTTCCAGAGGTGCATAGAAACAAGTTTTAGTTCAGTGTAATCAAACAAAAAAATTTTACTCCAAATAATTCCTTGTGTTCCTAGATATTGTTTATGATTATGATTTGTGTTCCTTTCAGCATTAAATCCCTAAGTTTCCTTGTATTTATAATGACTTAAGTAATTGTATTTTACATGCTTATATATATTTCTATGTGCCTTTGTCTTTTGTTGCTTTGTGTAAAGAGTCTGTGGGCCTAGCTTGATGTCTTTTACCTTTTTTAATAGAGATGGCTATTTCCTTAAGTACAGCAAGTTCTTTAGTGCTAGAATTAATTAATATTTACATACTTTTCTTGTTTTGGGTCACCCCAGGAAAATAGTATCAACTCACAGAGGATTTTTGAAAGAAGAGAAATCATTAACCTAACTGGTATTCTTGTGCTAACTAATACCTTTGACTTTATGTAATTCTAATCTATGGCGATCATCTTTCTTTTCTTTTAAATAACAAATTCCTGAAAAAAAATTTCTAGGTTATAGGAGCAATCTACATTTGTCTTTAGTATACCCATCCTATTCTTCTGTTTTGTACTTTATTGAAAATGAAAGCAAACAAAAAAGAGAAGGTTTCTTTTTCAGTGAAGTAGTATTGTGTCAAAAAAGATTTTCTTATTTTGTTGGTTAGGGTATCTGTTAGGAGACTTACAACTTAAAATAAAGAATTAACTTGCCAAGAATTGAAAGAGATGAGATTATAAATTTTAAATTCACATGAGTTGTAAACTCAGATTATTTGTCCAGTAGAAGTGAGCCCGATTAGCTTTCTCCTTCTGTTGCATGTCAAGTGTGTGTGTGTATGTACACTTGTGTCTGGTTAGTGGAAGTCAAACTGAAATTTTTCATGGGATTGTTAAACCTTGCAAGATGCAGTGCCCTCCAACAACAAGATCGATTGTAAGGCTTATTTCTACCACCAGCCTCTATGACTTCATATAAAACTCCAGAATTCTGATAAACTGTCATGGGGAAAAATGATAAAGTGATTTATACTCAATTTCACTGGAAGGGAGAAATGCAGAGGCTGTCAGTCTGGGTCTTCAGAACAAATGAGTTACAGTTCATGAGGCAGCTCAATAAGGCTATCATTTCCCATCAGCTCCTATCACTGACAGCCACAGATTTACTGGATGGGGCAAGAGAAAATGGCTGAGTTTTTGTGCCAGGTGAGTCTACACTATTATTCCATCAACCAGACTCGTGTAGACAAGAAGCTACCATAAATATTTGATAGTAGCTTCTTCCCATAAGTGCCTGTAGAAAGTAGTAAACCTGTTCTTTCATTTGTATAAAAAAAAGCCCTTCATCTCTCTGTTTGGATCTAGTTGAAAATGTCCATTTGTAAACTGCAAAAGTTTTTGTGATTTATTTTGTGAGTGTGCATTTGTTTCATTCAGCAGTCCGTTGTGTGCCACATGCCTTATTTATAGCCCTTGCTGAAAAAACAAAAGAATCCTCAGTCTGCTGGGATTTCATATACAACACATTTGTCACTATCCGTCTCAGAAGATTGCAACACAAACACAGCCAGAGCCACCTGTGCATGCCCAGAGGAAAGAGGACTTTCATCTGCCACAATTACAAATTGTTAGAAATACTTATGTTCGAGTTCCAGGAAGAAAGATATTCAGGTCAAAGCTGAAGTACTGGCTCTGTATGCACTCATGTTAAAATAGATCAGCATAAATGACTTCTATATTATCCCAGGTTCGTCTTGCACAGAACTTACCTGGCAATTGTTGGTGTCTATACAAAAAGCTGCTGTGTATGCTACCTGCATTTTTTATGAGAATGTTTGCGCAGCCAAATTTCTTAACAAAAATCGAGATTTGCTTTACTGATTCATGCTAAAATATTTAGTTTTTCTTTAGTCTTTATTATCAGTAATGGATTCAGTCCCTAGATGTCAGCATTAAACATTCTCTTAGGCTGGACTGTTGTGCTACAAGGGTGAGAGAATTATAGAATCATAGAATATCCTGTCAGAAGGGACCAATCAGGATCATTGAACCAAACTCCTGGCTCTGCACAGGACCATCTCCAAGAGTCATACCTTGTGCCTGAGAGCATTTCCCAAATGTTTCTTGAATTCTGTCAGGCTTGGTGCTGTGACCCCTTCCCAGGGGAGCCTGATCCAGTACCCAGCCATCCTCTAGGTGAAGAACCTTTTCCTGGTACTCAGCCTTAACCTCCCCTGACACAACTTCAGGCCATTCCCTCTGGTCCTGTCACTGTCACCACAGAGCAGAGATCAGTGCCTGCCCCTCCTTTTCCTCTCATAAGGAAGTTGTAACTGTAGTGAGGTCTCCCCTCAGCCTTCTCTTCTTCAGGCTGAACAGACCAAGTGTCCTCAGCTGCTCCTCATACAGCTACCCCTCCAGACCCTTCCCCATCCTCCTGGCCCTCCTTTAGATACTATCTAATAGTTTAATGTCTTCTTTATGTTTTGGTGCCCAAAACTCATTGGTGTTATTTATTGCTTTTTAAGATAGAGAGTACTCCTAATGGAGAATTTAATATGACAGTTAGAAACAAGGCTGTGATGTTCTACATCTCACTGATATGTCTTGTTTATCTGATTCTGTGTGCAAATCTCTGTTGTGAATCAAAAACTACTTCACCTGTATCAGTCAACAGAACTGTATCTCTGTCCCTTATTTATGTGCAGAAATGAGACAGACTCCAAGTCTTTGCTTGTGTCCATAGCTTAGACAAAAACTGTTTAAATACCTGTTCAGTTACAGAAACTCCTTCCATCATATGCCCCCTGAAATTAAAAGTTGAAGAGTTCACACACAGACAGAAAAAGAATTCAAAGTATTATCAATTATGTCTTTCAGTATGTATTGAGTCTGGCTGAGATGGTGTTTCATTTTACAATCTAAGACCAAGGATATACAGGCATTGCAGGTATGACTAACCCAGTGCCAAAATAGTTAATGATGACAGACTTTATTTGATTTCTTTTTATCTTGCTATGAAAATTTAGAATAACATTAAACTTTTCTACATTTATGGAAAAGTACAGATATGACAAATATTGCTAATATTAAAATGATGGTTTCTTACCTGAATTTTTAAACCACTGCTAGCTGTTTTGTTTTGCCTAGGTTATTTTCCCATGTGCTTGAGCCATTCCTGTCATTACTAATAGGTACCATTTCTTTTTTCAAATACTGCTCTGCTTTCATTTGCTTAAATGACTGAAAGCTGTGTACTGGTTCTATCTTTAATCTTTTTCTCTTAAGCTTTGAGAATCTCAGTAAATACACTTTCAAAAATAGAAAAAAAATAATTTCAAAGTCAGATCAGATTAATGGGTTTGTCATTTCACAGACCATTTTTCATCTAGGAATAATAAATACAAAGAAACAATTTCTGATTTATATTCCTCTCTCCTGGAGCTGGAGAGGGCTGAAACCCAAAGTGTCATAAATGGATCAAACTCTGTGTAGACAGAGTAAAGAAAGTACAGGACAATTACAATCATAGAGTCCTTATGTTTCATATCAGTCATCTGTCCTCTTAAACTCCAGAGAACATAGGGAATGACACATTAATCTAGCAAACCTACCACCACATGTTTTTCCACTCCTTTTGGTTTTTCATTTAGCTGAACACAGGAGATAGTGGTCCTATGGCAGAGCCTTAAAATTTTCTCTGCAAGGAGCAAGAACTCGTAGCATCCCTGTGTCACTTCACTTTTTGTCTTTTTTAATTCACATAACTGACCATAAAAAGGGATAGCAAACTAGGATACTGAAGCTCCATCAGTATTATCTCACTGCAACTGTTTCCTGCCCTCTCCAGTGACTGAAGCATGGAACATGAGCTGGAAGAACTGCATTTTTTCAGAATATCAGATCATTTTTCACATTCTTGAATATCTTGTATCTGTGTGATAATATTGTGTCAGAATGGCAAGGAAATGGAGAAAGAGATGAGAATAGAAGGCAAAATGGAAAAATCAAGAGGAAAGAACAGGGAGAGGAAAGGTGGAAAGGGGAAAAATGAAAGGAGAAAACTATACATGTCAGGTTCCTTACCTAGCAGATATTCCAGGAAGACTCCTTAATTATAACTGGAGTTGAGGTTGTTGTTCAGGAATGATTTCTTTTTGAATTTCATTCAAACTTCAAATTGAGTCGTGTTTCTTATAGCCTCAGCTATGGAGCATGAGCTACAAATCATAGGTTTCTGCAAAAATTTGAGGTGGCATAAATTTCTCATTTGAGCCAAGATTTTGTCTAATTTTATCCTGTTTTCCACTTCACTAAGGAGGTGTCCATCTTGACTGAGAGTACAAGGAAAGTATTTTCTCATCTTGCCTGGCTTATCTATAACTGACTATCAGACACATTGTTCTGAAGTGTTCTGAATCAGCATTTGAATTTGAAGAATGTTCTGAAATATTCTTTATAAAACTCGGATGGTATCTGGTACACCTTTAGTTTTTGTCATATTTCCCAAATGAACTGTATCCTTTTTGAGATTCTGGATCTCAAATGAGATTCCCGATCTGCAATGCAAAACAAAATGAATTTCCAGTTTTAGCCCACAGTTCACATTTGAAAGATCCTTGTGTCACAGAACTGCTATGAAAGCTGGCAAGACTAACAGCAGAAGAAAACCAGAACTGATACCATCAGGCAGGAGGAATGTACAGCTGAAGAGTATCACATGGGCATTTCCACGTTGCCAGCCTGAGTGCCTTCCCACAGTTTCTGGCACTGGTTCTAGTATTCTTTTTAACATCCTGTTGAATAAGACTCTTATTCTTTGTCTCTGATTTTGTACTCACAAGGACAAATATTTGGGGTTTTAACCAAAGTCTGGTGGGAACCAAAGGATTTGAAGCCAGTGCAGCATTTTCCTGACTTCTGTACTTGAATCAGCCCTTCTGTACAAATATTACATATTGAAGTTATCTTTAGGAAGAAGAAAGTATCTTGTGAATCTCTCAGTTACAGTATTTCAGGTGAATATGTACATGATTATATGACATTATCTCCATTTCATTTTCCAGTAAAACTTTAAGAGCTGTTACAGGTTGAGAGCCTGCAGAAAAAAGATAAGAACTTACTAGCATGGTATTAATTGCTGTCACAGTTATTCATGGATTAATTATATAAATTCTGCTGTAAAACTGAACTTGTAAGAATGCAGCTGCTGAGCCATTTTCAATTTTTGTAAAGTTGTACAGCTGGTGCTAGGTGAATCTGTCACCAGACTGCATCACTCCACTTTTCTCACTTAGACTAACATAAAAGTCCTTTAAAAGGTGAGAAATTGTGTATATTGCTCAGAGATCAAATAATTTACTTTCTAGTAGTTGAATTGCTGCTCAGATTTCTTTATTATATTCTGTTTTCTGGTAATAGAGTGCTGTTTCTGTACAGGAATTCAAGGTGTAACATGACAAGTTCTCCATTTCTTGAAGTAAAATCATAATGGATAATATATAAAAAAGTAAATTGGACCCGATATGTGGTCCAGCTAGATGAGAGCCATAGTAGGCATGCTGTTGCTTTATTTATTTGAGCCTTAACAATCAAAATTTTCCAGAATGTTCAAGAATTAGAATAGAATTAACAGTGAGGAAAGACTGAAATGTTTATTGTAAATTTGAGGAAGTCTTTAGTGCATACCACCCTGGTACCAGCAGAAGCTTTGAATGTTAATTATCTAATGATATTATGTTTAGTCTCTTAAAAGGAGCCTAGGAAAGTTACTTTCTTTTAATCCATAATTAAAAGAAAAATGAGCCCACAATTAACAGATAAACATTAAAGGCAAAGGCATGTCTTGACGTGGATGATTTCTGTAAGGCTGCCATCATGCTTATGGCAGAGAAAACTTCAGAGGTAGGATAATTTTTGATCTATCTTTTCCATATCACCTGATAAACAACATAGGGAAATTACACAAGGTTAGATTTATTGAATTTATATGATATGAGATCAAGTTGTACATATACATCACTCCTCAGACACAGTTCTGGCAATAACTGGATGGTGCAAACTATTATGAAATACTGTCTATGAGGTGTAATTCACACTTCACAGTAGCATACACACTACAAAGCCTAATGAATCAGAGTCAGGACCCAAAGTGGAGTCCACATCTCTTAGCTACATTTGCTGCTTATGCTAATATATTTCTGGAGATGAAAAGGATGCCAATCATCAGCAGGAGGCAAGAGACAATTGCAGCTGTAGGTTTGTTTTAGCTAGAGTCAGAGATGCAGGTATAAAAGGTACAGATGTAACAGCATTTCCTCCCTCCCCACCCCATCTTCAAACTTAGAGACCGCAGCTCCCTGTGGAACTGACTCATCATCCCCATTGCATGGCTCCACCATATCTTCCTTTCTTGTCCACAAGAACTTCTGTTCATTCAGACATTTGGGTTGACTTAATGCACATCAGTAGTCTGCTTGGGAAAAAGATATGAAATGCCTAGCAGTCCTGCACAATTCCTGTCAGTAGGGTTCTCAGAGCATGATCCAGACACCATCAAGGGGAGAAGCGAGGAGGATGACTAACTGCTGTAATACTGGTGATGTACTAGAGGGAAGGCAATATGTCACTACAGCCTTGATGTCATTTTCTGGTGTGAAGCATATGCCACCCTGGGCAGTTCTCACCAGGTCAGGTAGACAGGCAGTCCACAGAAACATTGGCTCTTCATTTAGCAGAGTAGCACTGGGGTTACAGGGTGATGTGGCAGTCACCTCCCTTGGGGGATATTTCAGATTTTCCTTCTTTTATTAGAAAGTTGACCCCAAACCTCTAACAATACTAGAAAGTGATTTGGCAGCAATATTCTCCTTTGAAGTAATAATACTCTTTATCCTTCAAGCATAACCTGTTATACACCATAGAATTCTTGATTATTTAGACTTAAGAGATTGAAGGTATGGCCCTATGATTCAGAACATGGGGCCAAGAGTGTCAGATGCCCACAGGGATCTGAGGAGCATTGTCTCCTTCCTTATCTTCAAGAGTCTTAGTAGAAATTGGCAGGTTTGTACGAAATATCTTGATTTCTTCAAATTGATGTTTGCCAGTGGCAAACATTTCATTTGGTGAATTTGCATCCAGCTCCCTTTTACAAGATGTTGAGAAAAATCTGACAAGAGACCAAATTCATGTCAAACTTCTTTTGTAAGTGGAAATCTGTCACTTCTGTTGGCAACAAGAACTAATGACTTGATTGTTACATAGAATTTGTAACAATCCAGTTCCAACAAGCTGGAAAATTCACTGACATGAACGAATTCTTTGTCTGCCTAAACATACAGCTATATCTAGAAATCATTGATGCACATTATATACCATTATTTTGATTTGTCAAAAATATGTATTTAAGAATAAAGGAGGTTTGACATCCCCCTTGTTCCACAAAACATCAGTCTCCAGCCACATCTTTTAATTATTCACTGACTGGTGGTATTTAGGATGACTGATTTCCTTCCCACTTGTATCTAGAAATAAGTCTTTAATGCTAACCAAACTACTCTTTTGAGAATCATTGTTAGGCTGTCTCTAATCACTGTGCTTTCAACAGTACCATAGTGCCTCTGCCCATGCTCAGTCATATTAATGTAAGCTATCAGGTCTATTGAAGGTCTTACCTGAAACGCTCCTAACTATCCTTGCTGGTAGCTTTTAACTATTAAAAAACAACAACAACAACCCCTTTCAGTCTTTATTAATGGGGTCGGGGTTCTTTAGTAGTTGTGCCTGTTCTTTCTCAGAAAGCTTGCTAAGCATAGTGTGTATTACCAGAGATATGAAGGACACAGATTTTCACTGCTTTCATAAATACTGCGTTATTAATAGCTTGTTTTACTGGATATAGAATAAGAACACTAAGAATCTTCTTTTTCAATCAAAAATTGTGCTGCCTAATTCAACAACTAAATTTTGTGTTAACAAATCACAGTAGAAAATGTCAGTTACATTTCAAATGAACTAAAAATAAGGATATTTTTATTTCTGTCTAAAGCAAGCTTGCCTAAGTCTGCCAATGTTCTCATGGAACACTTTTATTGTAACAAACCAGTATATTTGTAACATAAGGTGTTTCCAAAACTCTTGGTATATTTTTCATTGACTTTGTGTATTTCTGACTGTGTTATGGAATTTTGTGAAGTTCCTCCACCTTTCTCTGAGCTTTTGATGATCACTTTTTATATTTTGTTTAGATTTTATTATCCTACAATGTGAAGAAATGCATAATGTAGAATTACATTCTTACTCATGTTGTAGCAGCTCTCTTGTTAGAGGGTATAAACAAGTAGAGACACAGACTTCTTGTTTATCACAGAATGAAAAGAGTCCTTACAGCTTAGCCATCCTGACTCCAACTATTCACTGACTCTGGCTGCAGGAAGTTCCTGCTGTAGGTTTCCCTTGCAGCCTCTGACTGCAGGCTTTTACCTGGCTAGACTGTGGCTGCAGGTTCTGACAGCAGGCTCTTACTGCAGACCCAGACTGACCTCACAGCAGTGATTCTGTCTCCACAGGAGCCTCCTCCTTCTTCTTTTTGATCCCCTCATTGCCTCTTCCTCAAGGTTCCCCCTCCTTCATGGTCCTCCATGATGAGCCCTTCACCAGCTAACCCACTCCCTTTTATCACACTTATCTTTATTTGCTATAGCTGTGACTCATCAGGGTTGAGGCTGTATTGGGTAATTAACACATCTGTGACTTATCAGGGGCAAGTC
Organism: Sylvia atricapilla; assembly: GCF_009819655.1. Classification (NCBI taxonomy): domain Eukaryota; kingdom Metazoa; phylum Chordata; class Aves; order Passeriformes; family Sylviidae; genus Sylvia; species Sylvia atricapilla. The sequence goes on from NC_089142.1 coordinate 51,759,931, forward strand.
ACTTGTATTCCCTTCTCCTACAGCTTACACTGAGTTTGTGCACTTTCTACTGATATTTACTTGGTGAGCTTGCAGCAGATAATTTGTGTTGTTATGCTAAACTTAGGTAGTTTCTTTGTGGTATGTCTTTTGCTTCTGTGTTTATATTTACCTAGTGACTTTACTACCTTCACTAGTTTCTCTTTCTTTAACTTTGTTTTTCTATCTCGAATCATCATACTTTTTTAAAAGTTGTACATATATTTATTGGTAAGTAGTTAATTTATTTTCTTTAACTGTATAATTATTATTCTAGATATTTCACTTTTCTCCAGTCATGATGCTTTCCTCATAAAGAGATAAAACTTGACAAGACAATTAATGCAGTGCTTTTTGGGAAGATAAACTGATTCTTTGATATGCTTGGCTTGTAGTAGTTGGAATTTTATTTCTGTGATTGCATTGGCAGTGGAAAAAAGTGAGTATTAAATCTTCAGTGTAATGTCAGATTTTACTTATCTTTTTACGATCTGTATCTTGCTCTGCCCATTATATAAGAAAAAAAGCAAACCTCAGTGAAGTGCATGTCATTGGACTGTGTTGAATTTTGAAGGTTTACGCTTTTTCCTTTTAGTGTTCCTTAAGCTATCAACGTAGGTGGCCTAGTTGCTCAGCTTACTGTTCTCTGACTCATATAACAGGTGATTGACTGAAATGTTATGAATTTTCATCCCAGTACTTATAGACTACTTCAACAGTGGTATAAAACGGGCTTGTCTGCTCTGAGGAGACCCAAGAGTTATTTTTTCCTACACAAGAATCAAACAGAAACTCAAATAAAGCTTGTCCTTTTTTATTTTCTTGATTCGTGTTACTTCCTTCCCAGTGGGATGGAATAATTAATTTTGTTCCTTTCTTTAAGGGAGAAAATTGTTTTGATTTCCCAACTGGAAATGAAGAGCTTGTATGGGGCTGTGAATCTTGTTCTGAGAAACCTATTTCCCTGTTTTGATTTGACTTCAGGGAAAGGCATCAGATTTCCAAGATTTACTTCAGTGCCCTTGAAATCAGAATCTGGATCATGCTGTTTTTCAGAACTGGGAGACTTCAACTCATAGAATCACCATATCTCAGAAGAGGTGAATTTGGGAGGGAACTCTTGAAATCATCTAGTCCACACATCCCAAAAGCTATGCTCACCCTCCCTGTTCAGGCATGGTCAGCTGTAGCAGGATGTCCAGGGTGATGCTGTTCCTGATGCGCCCCAGGACACGGCTGGTCCTCCTGGCTGCCAGGACCCTGCTGATGCACATCCAACTTTACATCAACCAGGACCCCTAAGTCTCTTTCTGTGGCACTGCTTCCCAGCATCTCACTCCCCAGTCTGTCTGTACATCCAGGGTTAGTCCTTCCCAGGTGAAGAATCTGGCACTTTCCATTGTTGAGCATTGTCATTCAGGTCCGCTGCCTCTTGATCTTGCCTCATTGATGAGAAGCCTTTTCCTCCTCCCTCCAGTCTTAGGGCTGCTGTGGAGAGGATGGGTCTCCACAAGTGTCTGAGCTCATCTGGCACCATGAGTCAGTAAGGTTGGAAGTTAATGCATTGTGGGTAATTAAGAAGCCCCAGTATCATAAAAAAAGCAATGCTTTTTGGAAAGAAACTGGAAGGAAAAAGGTAACACATGAATCCTTTTTTTCTGAAATTTAAGCAGGTTATAAATATTCTTAGTGTGCCATTGCTCTCAAACTCAGAAATTATAAACATTAGCAGAAAGTAGATTTAAAGCTGTGATAGTGTCTGCTTGTACTTGACTCCTTCTAAACCACTAGTATTAAGCTCCTGTTCTTCAAATTTAGATTTGAATCACAAACCCAAAAACATGCCCTGAGCTTAAGAGACTTGAATTTTCCCAAAAGTAGGTCACAGAAAAAAGGATCTGAATCATTAAGTGATGCTATCCATATCAGAAGAGGAAAGTTAGAATCTTATTATGTACAGTTCCAGACTTGTAAGCACTAAAACCTGAAACAGAATTTTAGTTAACTGAAAATACCTTTCAAATTCAGAGTAAGCAAAAAAAAAAAAAAAAAAAAAATCTGTCAGCAAAAATGTATGAATCTTTGATAAACTTATCTCTCAATCCTAATAATATTCCACACTCAGTGCATGCATAGACTTATAGAACTGTTGCACAAATATTAAAGGAGTAATAGAAATATCAATTTATTTTATGTCATTGAGTCCAGTATTTCAAATGCTGAATATTCTGATGCATATATAGAATAAAAAATTTTATCAGAAAATTTTCATCTGGATGGTAAAATAAGCTGAAAGATAAATTAATGCAGCTAGAACAGAGGTTTCATGATGCAAAATATTTTGGAGAAAACATTGGAGGTTTGTTAACAAATAAGAACAGAATGGGGAATGCATAGCAGAAGAAGAAATAATTAAAGTTGGTTTTATAGAACAGCTTGTTAGAGAAAATAAAATATTTATGTCATTTATTAGAGAATTTGCTAATTTCCAGAATTTCATTCAGCCTTTTGAATAATTATTTATAGCAAATAATGTTTTTTAGGTATTTATAGCAAAAGGTTTTTTTAATTAAATCTTCATGCAATTTTTAGCAAAATCACTGCACATCTTAAATGGTCTTTGGTGTTTGAGAACTTCAGGTGTGTATGTTTCAAATTGCTTAAGGGTTGGAAATCTACCACTTAGGAACACAATGTAGGCATTCGTAGCAATGCATGAAAAATAGATGTAGCCCATCTGTGAAGCAATAGAGGAAGCCTCTAAAATACATGTCAGCAAAACTGTCAGTGAAAAAACCAGTTAAAATAATGATAACCACAATGCGACCTGAATTGTTCTGTATAGTAGTTTTATTGAGATTTTTCAAGTTCCCTCTCCACATGTATAATCATTGAAATATGATCCAGGTATGTTCAAAATTAGAACACTTACATTTAGAGTTCTCCACAAATTACAGTATGTATCTTCCTTTATGCAGAAAAATTCTTCTCATTAACATTTATGTAATCTAAAGGTGTTGAGGAACAAAACTCTTGATTCTTTTTACCATTTTGCTGCTGCTTGATTTTGGGAAAATCAGTTAACGCTTTGAATGAAAACTTTGAAGAACAGGTCTCTGAAGTTTGGCTCCTGCCAAAAGTGCTGGTGACATGATTTTTGAACTATTAACTACACCTGGTTATACTGGTATCATTTTTATCTCAATGGATAATTTTCACATAAGCAATCTATTTTCTAAAATTCATAGAGGAATGATTCATCTTCACAGTGAAAGACTGGATATATGGATTTCACAAACCCTGGCTTTGGTTGAAAATGGGGAAATATTTCCAAGAAATAATTTTATGAATACACTCAATGTATATGTTTGCCTAAAGGAAATTATTTTTCCAATTAGAAGGGTTTAAGGCATTTTTTTGCCATGTCTGTGCTTTGATCAGTCCAGGAATGATTGGTCTTTCTTGGCTAGGTATTTCTCTCATATGGAGGGAAGCTTATACTTGGATGTTTAAAAACTTTTTGCATATTTCAGGATGCTGTTTGCTGCAGGGGCTGTTTTAAGGCAAGAAAAGGAGGGTGTGATGCAGAGATGCAAAAGCACTTCATATCTCTCTGGGTTTTTTTAACACAGATTTACACAGAGTTCAAATGGAAAGAGTTCAAATGAAAACTCAGATGAAAACTCGCAGTGTATTAGAAAGTCTATTCAGACATACTTATGGCAAATAATGTCTAACACTGTGCCAAAATTAATTGTGTATGTAAATAAGAACACTGTAATAATGGTCTGGTACACGGAGCACTGGCATGCCACATCTATGGACATTTAAATCTAACCTGAGCTTTTAACCACAATTAGAAGAGTGGTTTAGGGTTATTACCTGTTAGACAGTAGTTCCCCTTTAACCTTAATAAAGAGAACATAATTTATCACAATTAGGCTTAATTGGCAATTCTCAGTCTGTGTTCAGCAGAGTGTCAGGACTAAGACAGCATGGACAATCACTTTATTCCTTTCATCCTCGAAGGTGATTTTCCTCAGCTCAGTAATAAACAGTATGAGCATCTCATTTAAAAAAAAAAATTAAATTCTGAATATGTCACGCATTTCATTCTTCTTCAAGTTAGGCATTCTAGGCATTTCAGCTAGGAGACATGACACTTGGAAGATACCTCAAAGTGTACTACATTATATACACAGAAATTGAAAAATATGCTTTACATTGTTTGCACTCATTACGTTGGCAAATCTTGATATGTTTAGTTACAATAAATAAAGCCTATCACACCTGCAAGCTCACCTGTCCCCCACTCAGGCTGTATTTTTTGAAAAGCTGTACATGCATTCGAGATTTTTCCTCTCTTCTTCTGGAAGGTTTTATATCCCATTCTACTGCTGCTAAGTGTTACAAAACCACAACTTACACTTAAACATCTAACTGCCTTCAGAAACTTTGATTGTTTCAGGGTACATCCTTCCTTATCACTTTTTTTTTTTTTTTTCAATCTCTATGACCAAATGCAAAATGTTCATAGGCAAAAAAAAAATCTCTGGCACACATCTGCCATTTGTGCAATGGCTTCATGAAAATAAGGAGAAATGTGGAAAAGGAACAAATCTAGGTTTTCCTCTTTTTATATATGTAGGTTTTGTTTTTCAAAATCCTACCAAGTGTTGTAGTTCAAAATCAATGTTAGAGTGAAGCATCAAAGCATAGCTCTATTTTAGGGATAATTTAAAAAAATATAGACTCCCAGCCTAGCCTGTGATTTGTTCAGGTTGAACTGATCTAAAAAGTCAATTATATTCTTAAGAATATGACACTAAATGTAGACAATTATCTTTCTGTTACTAGAAATATGGGACTTATTCTCTTCTGGGAAAACTGACATGAAGTTACTTCAAGCTATACAGGGCTTCATAACTGAATTTGGTGTTTAAGATACCATAGTGATAATATGGTATGAAGAACAGGACAATCTGTCAGCCTTCCCTCATAGTGTTCCTTCTTAAGAAAGGGCAATACTAACTCTCAGGATGTTTTTTCTTCTAATTGTGTGGTGTTGGTGTGTTGGGTTTTCTTTTCAAAAACTATGAATGAACAGAACAGAACTGAAGTGATCATGGAGTGTTTTGTTCTTAAAGGACACATTGAGAAGTAATCATTTCTTCTGAGGGTTAAACAGAGTATTCACTTGCAGATGCTGTTCTCACTAACAGTCCCTTTCCATTACACCAGCATCACCTCTTCAACCTCTGTAAGGACACTTGTTCAGCATCTTATACTCAGTCCCTAAGAAAAGTAAATTACAGATGCAGATGTGGCAAATGTAGCCACATATTTTGATAAGCATTATTTATGACAGAATGTAGATTTATGGAATAAGAACAGAATAATCTCCCTCAAAGCAACATAGTGTATTATCTGAAGAAATTTATGTAATTGCGAATCAAGGTTTTACTCTTTCACTTGAGATATAAGATCTGTGTCTCAAAATGTGCTGGTGTTGACCTAAGAGCAATGGAGAATTTAAACAGTATCTTCAGTGCAGTAACAATGCAATACACTTATACATCATCTTCTCTGAGTCACAAGGGGCCTATCTGTGATCTTTCAACATGTCAAGCATACTGGAGCTAAATAATTTCTTATGTGCTGAAAGGAAAAATGGATGTTGTTTAGGTCTCCTAGACAACAAACTGTGCTTCAAAGGCAAACTGTGTAATAGGTATTTATCTGATCCAAATCTAAAATTCAATTCAGGAGTGAAATAACATGACCATCTGGCATTGTTTTACTGAGCTGCTTCAGATGGACAAATAAAACTCAGCCAGGCTTCAATACTATTCAGTTCAAATGTTGTTTGGGTTTGTTTGGGGTTTTTTTTTGGTTTTGGTTTGTGGGGTTTTTTAAATAGATAACTAGACAGAAATATTTATCCTCTATTTTCCTTATAGAAAAAATAATTCCATTAATTTTAGTGTATTGATCTTTCTTATAGAATAACAGTGATTTTGCTTTGGGTAAATTATATTTTCCAAATGGACAAAAGCCTAATATAAGCAAGCAACTAGTAATGTATTTATTTGTGGTTCTTTAAATATTATTTTCTGAAAGTATATTCTTTTTTAGACCTATATTTCCCCTTATGAATAGTTTAGCTTTGCCAATAAATGTCTGTTATCCTCAATTACCAACTCAGGTACCAAAGTAAAATGAATTAGACTGAAATTTTTGTAACTGGCTACTGAAAAGGGAATACGCTTCACAGAAATGTTAAGAAAAATGATTAAATCAGTAGTTCTTTCCTATATACAGATGATGACATCTTTAAAACCACAATTATGGAAAAATCTCTGTGGGATTTCTTGCATATATGTTATCATACATAACCATTGGTTTGCAGTGTTGGTTTTAATAAAAACCACATGAGTTAAATAACTAAATGAACTAATTTTCAGCCACATCAGATTTCAGGTGAAAATCCAGTTAGCTGAGGCAAATTTAACATTTTTCCAGGACTGTTTATTAAAGAAAGAAGGACAAAAATGAATGAAAATACTTTGAACTGTAAATAATCCTTTAATAGTATTTTATCCTAAAGAAATAAAATTTCTATGTGAATTGTTGAATTTTGGCATTGGAAACTCATTCAGAGTCTCCATTCTGCCTATTCAATAATGCTAAACATTAAAAAAATTGTTTTCTCTGAAAATTAATATTTGAGGGCCCCCAGATTAAGAAAAACTTTTTATAATTTGCCTCCCAAGTAATATTGCTTTTTCTCTGTCAGGAAAAATAATGAGTTTGCTTCTTAATTAATTCATGGCTTTTAAAATTTGTTGTAGCCACGACCTCAAAAGTTGAAGAATATAAATTCAAGTATCCATAAAATTTAAATTTTACCTTTATAAAATTAGATAGACTTGCCAGGTAATCTTTCCTTTAAAACACTATATTTGAATATATAAGTAGATATGCTCTTTTGTAAATTAAAACGTAACACAGACATTTTAGCAAGTAATCTGAATAGAAGACAGACCTCTTTTTACTGTCAATTTTCAGAACAAATTCGTGCCATATTCACGTCTGACACAATTCTGATACAAAATATAAGATAATTTTAACTAACAGATATCTTGTTTTCTCTCATTAAAAGACTTGATATATCTTTCTAGTGCAGCTGTTTGGCTGTCAAAATCAGCCACGTAGCTTTTTCCTGTTAAGAAATGTTTGCAAGAATCTTTTTACTGCTAAAAATAGTTTGAAAGTTTTTTTCAGCTGTTTCATCTCAATGTTAACTGCACTGCAGTTATCCATGGGAAATAAATGTAAATTAATTGTTTTATATCATTTTAATTGAAAAGTATGTGCAGTTTAGGGTGAAAAATGAAAAGATAAAGTCAGAATAAGAGATAAAATTTAAGCCCGGTAATCTTGCAAGTATAAATTGCTAGTAATTTTTTAGATGATATTGCTTTGAGATGTACATGTAAAATGGATATTCTTTCTTCTCTCATACTGATCTTCATAGTTTTCATTTGCTTTTTATAAAAGCATATCTCAAGCTTCTGTGCTGAGATGATGAAACCCCTGAGATGATGAAAAGAAAACACAAATAACTTCAGTGGGACTCCCTCTTGGTATTCTGACACGGGACTGCATTTGCACAGGAAGGGGTGGGGAAGGGTAGGATGTAGGATCAGTGTCTAAGTAAGGAGACCCGAGTGAGTTAAAGATTGCAAAGGGTGACAGACTGTCAGGTCAATGGCAGTTGCCCCCACCTGTTATGATCCAATTATTAAAAGATGCCTGTGCCTGAATTGAGGTGCAAACAAGATCATAGGCTGAAGTCAATAGTATGGATTTTATTTAACAGGAAATGTGAGGTACAGAGATAGAAAGAAATAGGAAAAAGAAGGTGGCCAGAGGTGTGGGGGAGGGACAGAGAAAGAGAGAGAGATTAAGCAGAAGATAATTACCTCCCATGGATACCATGGCATCCTGCTGGTTCTCCTCCACCCTGGTCTTCTCAGTGGTGGGGGTCCCAGACTCATTCTTCTGGCAGTATTGCCTTTATACAGTTCAGGTTCTGGATATCCTCAGGCTGGTTACAGATGCTCCTACAACATGGGCTCACATCAGTGTGAGCATTTGTTTCCGTTCTCACAGTCTGCACAGTGGAAATTTTTGTCCAGTGCGCTAACCAAATCCTCACTTCTATGAGGCTGGGAATTAGAACCTTGCTACATTGCTGTCTGTACTTATCTCAAGTTTCTGCTGTGGTGGCTTATCTTGTAGTTCCTTCTGTGGCCTTGACTTTTCTTTGAGACAGGCAACTGCATGCTTTAAATCCTTACACCACCCCAAGGGAGAGCTGTTGCTTGACCTGGACTGTAAAAATTCTCTGCATTCTTCTTCAGTTTTCAAGTTTCACAGCTGTGTGACAGAGGTCTTAGATGCACAAGACCAGACCAGTCTGTAACCTACTCAGTGTTCAAAGCTGGAAGAATGCACCAGAGAATGACTGGATAATATATATGTGTGCATATGTTCTACTCTGAAGCTTCTGAAACTAGTCTCTGTCATAAAAAAAGACACCAGATGTTCTTCTGGTTGAGTGTTGTATGAATGGAAAGAATTTGTTTTTACTCTCTGGAAACTGAGAGCTCAGACCTATAATGTATATTTAGTTTTCCAAATGCTATTAAAGGCTTTTTCAAGGTAAAAGGCTTTGCAGTAGCACAGTCTTCATCTCATATTGGCATGACTTAAATTTTTTCAGGTCATACTTAATGGCAGTCTGTTGGAAGAACTTCAGAGTACATATGGTTTAAGTACTGTCATTTGGCCACAGATACCACTGGGAGATCTCAAATTGCCATTGCAAATAGCTGGAATATTAATGGGGAAATCAATCTCTATACCATTAAAAGAGAGAGTATCCTCTTTTAGGCTTCCCTGCCCTGTCTGAACTTCTTCTCTTATAACAGCTGCATTTCTGCCAACTGCCTCTTCTTTCCAACAAAGAACTATAAAACCAAACTCCTTGCCATTTAGGAGAGATGTTGACAGGAGGTAGATGCAGTGGTACCCTGCATACTTGTTCCACCAATTCTTTCCCATCAGCATCACACATTAATAAGTGACTAACTGCCAAGTGCCATTCTCCAGAAAGGAGATGTTTAGACAGTACTGGAGAGTCTAGTCTGGATGCCCAAAACAACAAAACGCAAGGTCTCATCTCGGCATAAGAATGAGCTTAATTAGTATCAAACCTGAGTTTATTACTAAAGAAAATAAGTGAGTTTAAAGTGGTAAAATGAATGTTTACAGGTGAACTTTTATCATAGGTGTTCCTGTCCCTAAGTGAAACATATCATAACCTGATAAATACCATCTACCAAGTGAAAGCTGTGTTTTCTCAGTGCTAAATCTGGATATGACATGTGTGTGTAACTGTGATGCTTGGCACACTAAGCATATGGCCAAACAAAGCTCTGCAGGTGTCAGTATATGGAATATACAGTGGTGGTGGATCTCAACAGCTGAGAGCTCCTTCAACACACAGGCAATGAAGCAACACCTGAGTTCTTCTGGCCATTGTACTTTAAATGCTGTAGTGTGTTTTCAAATTAATAATAAACTGTTCTGCATGACTGAGAGAATGGGAATGATAATAGCTGAAAAGTTATAATGAAATGAAGGTACAGTTTCCATGGAAGTCCTTGAAGCTAGCATGCCATCTACTAGGAGTTCTTGGATAGCACATGCCAGACAGTGCTATGCAGCCGTGAGGCACTTCAAATGACACTGCAGAGACAGCTATTGGAGAAAAAAAATTATGGTATCGTTAGGCCCCACCAAAGTGAAATGATTCTTGTCCACTGGAAGCAAAATCACTCTCCTTAAAGTAGGAATTTGTGTAGCTTCTGCATAGTGTTGTAAGGTGTCAAAGCTAAAACTCCTCCCTTTTCTCACTTTCTGTGTAGCCTAAGTTGCCTTCTAAACAACTGTAACTTTTGAGTAAAGAGAGAAACAACTCCTTAGAAGATGGATTTTAGAAATAAAAATGGCAAACATTTCACACTGCGTAGAGGTGTGATATGTTACAAGTAATCTTGGAAGAAATGCAGTAGTGGGCAGAGTGCAGGTGGAGTGTTCAGAGCTGCATGTGTAATTCACACAGTGTGGTGAGTGCTATAAAAAAATCAATGCATAAACTCAAAGGCGGATGGAATTCATCACATATCTCTGCTGTTTGTCACCTGAATATCACCAGTATGTATAGAATGCATCTGTATAACCCTAATCTTATCTTCCTTCTAAAAACACATATGCTAAATGCATACTAATTTCTATACACAGAAGTAGAAGTGTTTAGTGTAAAATATGCCTGGGATGCTAGGAAGTTTTAACTGGGGATAACTCCCACAGTGCCAGAACAAAATGCATCTTTTCCAGTATCACATTTACTCCTCATAGAGAGATCTGTCATATCAGTGCTTCATTTTGGGTAGCTCATTCTGTTGAAATGTACGATAATTACTTAACCTGTAACCAAAAAAAAAACAAACCCAAAAACAAACAAACAAAACAAAAAAAAAAAAAATCCAACCCTATTAATGGTTGTTATCCCCTCCTTATTAAAGATATTATGCTTCCTTTTCATAGCTATGCCAAATGCTGATTTCTGATGAGTAATTATTCTGGTTTTACCATTTGATTGACATCTGCAGTGGAGTCCTAAGAGAATGAGGAATGATTGAGGTGTCTATGTATGTTCTTGCTATGGTAAATAAAAATTGGCCTTCAGGCCTTTGATATTATATTGAAAAATGACTTATTAAAGGGGAACAGTAGGAATTTGAATTGCAATATAGAATTTTCAGTTTTCTGAGAGGTACCTTCCTGCTAGTTTAAACTGTAAACATCTGAAAATCCAGTGTAAATTGATGTTATATTTATTGTGCTGCAGTCACTTCAATATGCTTGCCTTGAAGCCTCAAAAGCAAAATCCTGTGTATTAATCCTATGGCTTCAGAAAAGCAGGGAGAAAAATAACCACTGATGCTTATAAATATGAAGCCTGCAGAGTATAAGTAAAAGAAATTTATACAGAAAACCTTGAACAATTCCTACTGCAACAGCAGCCCAGTTTCATTCTGAGCTGTTGAGCCAGAAATGTGAGAAAATGAAGTGACTGAAGCCTGTCAGAAAAGAAAAACAGCTAGTGGGGTGATGATATGAATCCACAGATGGAAGCATTGAATCCACAATCTTCACTGCATTGATTAAAGACTGTTGCTGTTCAGGTGAATTGAAACCTTCACAGAAGCCATGGTGGAGATGAGCACAATAAAAAGTTGGTTTTCATCTGTAATTCATTAGGACTCTGAAGTAAGAAACCGATTTTATTTTTTTTCCCCTTCAACTAGGTTATATTGGATGGCTTACTCAAAGAAATACATATATCATGTACATTTTTTCCAGTAAATACCTTGGTTTATAGAACACATTAGCAATCAGATTAGGCAAAAACCTACAACACAGCTAAACTTTCCAAATATAGCTCTACCTTACTGGTTTAGCTTATATCTTGAGTTCATCCAGTTTGTATAAAACATGCATCAGATTTAGCCTCATTTAAAGATGAAACTGAACTTTGAAAATACCACATATTTCAACACACTGTTGTCTCTCTGATCCAAATGGACACTGGTATTTTGTCCCAGAAATATTTCAATTGTATTGGTGCTTCAATTGTGCCAGAGAGCAATCGTTTTTCATGACAAAAAGACAAAAAAAAAAAAAAAAAAAAAAAAATCAGGATTTTGAGCTTTGTGGTTTTGTTTATGTTGTGGCTTTTTGGGTTGGTTTTTTTAGAGTTCTTTGGATTTTGTTTCTTCGGGTTCTTTTGGGTTTTTTATTTGTTTATTTGGGGGATTTTTTTTTGTTGCTGCTGTGTTTGTTTGTTTGGTTGGTTTTGGGTTTTTTTTGGTGAGAAGACAGCAATTTTTATTAAACCTTCATCTTTATAGCATTTCACAGCTCTTGTGGACAGATTAACTGATCAAAGCCAGAGCATCACCCCTGGAATACTCCTGAGGCACAGATGACTGCCAGGGAGGAGGCATTTACATGGAGCTTTTTTTCCTGACTCAGAGCTGAGTATTTAATCTGGGTCTCCCACATTTCAGTCACACCTCCTACAGACACAGTCCCTTGGTGCTTGTGAGTAGGTCTTCCCAGCAACTTGAGTGAGAACTCCATTTCAAATAGATAATTCAGGGAAGTTATTTCAGAAGTTAAATTTTCCTGGTCTGACTCATTACAATGAAGATAATGTTTTTGCCATAAAAGAATCTTGTAATAACATTATTAACTGCATTAGTTATTGCAGGCCAGCACCTGTAAATATCAGGCATGTGGAAAATGTTCAAACAGACTAAAGGAATTATCCAAAACTGGAGGCTTTTCAGAAATTTGACACATGTTTAAGTGAGCTTCAGTAAAATACTATAATAAATCTTTCTACTTCCTTAATATGAAACAAAGCCTGAAGTTTACAGCATTCCATAAAGAATGACTTGGCTATATTCTCAGGAACACATCAGAGCAAACCTCTGCTCTGTGATTCATGTATGCATAGTAGCAGAAATCATTCACTGAAGTTTAAGTGTAAAATAATGATTTCTTCCAACAGTTCTTAAATTGAGTTGATACTATTTCAAATTCATGAAGTTAAATTAATCCAGAAACCTTTCTGTCTCTCAGTCAATTATTTAAAAAATATAGATTTTATTTGTTATACCTCAAAAAATACGAAACTGAACAAAAACCACCTTCTAATTAATATGAAGCTGATTTGATATGTGACTTGCAGTAGTTGCATTTGACAAAGTATCCTTAGCCTGACAAAATCAAAAAACCCATTATATTCTGTTATGTTGCTGTCTTGTTTCTACTGAAAAGCTTTCAAAAATCAGGGGAGAAATCCCTGGTGATTTTAACAAATAACCTCCTTTTAGTATTAGAGAATTCAGCTTTTTCTATATGCTTTATTCTCTCTCAGTACTCTTTTTGGCATCACTGCAGAGGAGACATAAAATTTTCAGGAGATATTTATTAAATCATTAGAATATGAACTGTGTTTTGAGTTTGCAATATGAGGATAGAAAAGTCAATAATCGTTCAGGGCTTCAGGTGGAAGGAGTTTTTATTTCAAATGGTGTCAGTTAACTGTACCATGTGATTTCAGTAAGTAATACATATGGAATAAGATTGTAACTCAGCATTCTCTAAGTTTATTTAAGTAACCATTATTATTTTGAATTTATTAACTTTTTGATCTCTAGCATTTTTAGGTTGTTGATAGTTTCTTTTACTGCTTAAAATTTTTGGTGTCACTTCAGTTAACTCTATCCATCCTTACACAAAGCTTTCCAAGAATACCAGAAAAAAGTCAATCCTACTAAAGCAAATTCATGTATCAGACATAAAGCCAAAACAAACTAGCTGTTGCATATTTATAGTTTATATCTGCTGCACCTGAATGTAATGAAATGCAAATTTTTAGTTAAAGCCAAAGTACTGATAAAAGAATATCCCTTCAAAGTAGTTTCCTTAGTCACAAATTTTTTTATGCAGGTTTTTGCAAGACCTTAAGATGAAAAATAGCCAAAAAGAATGCCTGATCAGGAACTTTAATCCTGTTGATTCTTTCCTCATGAGCTGACCTTGCTTCAGCAATTTAAGAAACTCATTACCACAATGAGTTGTTCCAATGGTAGCAACAGACAACATAAACTAGATTGCTCACCTTCACACTCTGGAATGTCAGTCATATACTTCAGTGGTGCTGTTTCTTTTTTTTTTTTCCAACAAATACCAGCTAACCTGAGAGGAAATTCAAGGTGTCTGTACATAGCTCTTACTGTTTAACATTTTTTTAATTTCCTTCAAGACATCTTTTCAGTCTCTGCACAGCCATCTTTCTTGTGTTTAGTTACCCGTCCCATGGCTCCTGAGGTAGAGGTCATGTGCTATTCTCACTGCTTGGCTTATGTTTCTGGAATTGATCCTCCATGGATAAATGTGACTACTTTTAGAGTCTGACATAAGGTGTGAGCCATGTCAAGTTGTTTATATTCATTGCCATTTAGATTCCTGAATTTTTTTTTTTTTTTTTTTTTTTTTAAATTCTTTGATCCTTTCAGGATGTAAGGTTTGCTGCAAGGGGTCTCACAATAAGTTACTCCCTATCATAGAAAAAAAAGGCCTGTTGTAATTTTCTTGATGGTTATATACTTTAAAGATCCCAGATCATAGAATGGGAATTTTACAAATGTACATTTTAATAATTAAAATTAAAATTATTTAGAATCAGTGCTCCTGTAGAAGTTTAGGATGAAAATTCTTAGTGAATGCTATGCAAGAGGAACAATGAGTCAGTCACAACAGAGATCATGGGGAAAAATGGGAGATCCTTTCACAGAAACATCAATATTTGATTTGATCTGAAGCAGTTGCTAATGGTCTTTGAGAGAAAAGCTTCTTAATAGTAAGCCTACTCCAACCACTGCATGTGATATCTTTCAATAGATCAAGTGGGATATAATTGACTGGGGAGGCCAGAATCTATCTTCCAAATTTGAGTTTCTTATCACATATATTTGGAGATGATATTCATCTTCTTCATTGTTATTTACCTCATATAAGATACAAGAATGAACAAAAATCTCAGCAAATGCATGTTTATTCCATGTTTGGGGATAGGCAATGCCTATTACAGCAGAACAAGCAGACTTCTTCTTTCTCACTGTGTATCCCCATGGATTCAACTAATCACTCTTTTAAGAACAGTCTGAACAAGAATTTGCTATGATTCTATTTTGTTTGGTAGCCTATAACAAAAATTTCTTCCATAGGGTTCCAATGTACCTTTTCTCTTCCACTGAAAATTCTAGTATTTAAAGAACCTGATAACAATTAATTCCACAGATGCAATGTATGGAGCAGATAGAAAGTACTTTTTTTTTTTTTTTTTTTTTTTTTTTCCTCTCAATTTCACTTAGCACCTCTAGTATAAGAAATAAGGAGAAAAATAATTTTCTATTCCCTCTTTCAGCCTATCTTTCATTGCATACAACTTTCTAGCCTCATTTTCTCCAGGCTGTAAAGTCACAGGCTATCAACTTCTGCCACAGTTACAGCTTCTTCTCTTATGGAAGCCATTCCACTTGTTTGATCTGCCTTATCCCCTTTTCTGCATTTTTTCAAGTTCTTTCAGCTTCATATACTTGAAGATCAGCTAAGTAGAACTGTGCATATTATCCATAGTAAAGCTGCACTACAGCTTTAAAGTGACAAAGTGATATTTTGGGTTGTTCTCTTTCCTCCTAATACATTCTAGCACTTCATTTTGTTTTTTAAACACCTCTGAGTATTGGTCTGAGATTTGAGATAGTATCACCTCCACTTTCTAGACCAGAAGAACTAGACACACACAGATTAAAAGCTATTGTCAGGTTTTATCAACATTGAAGTTAATCTGTCATTTCATTCCTCAGTTATTCTGCATTGCAGTGCCTTGCAAATCTGTTACCTCTCTCTGTTCCAGTTGTGACTGACTTGATTTTTTAATTCTAGAAATTGGGAAAAGTTTAGAAGTGTCAAACATTTGCACATACTGCTTGTGCTCATTCTTCAGTGAATGTAATAAAGTTGAGGTGAGTTGTCTGTAGTTCATCATGTGTGGTTTTACTT
Organism: Sylvia atricapilla; assembly: GCF_009819655.1. NCBI lineage: Eukaryota > Metazoa > Chordata > Aves > Passeriformes > Sylviidae > Sylvia > Sylvia atricapilla. Next base: position 51,775,720 of record NC_089142.1, read on the forward strand.
TATTACTTTATTCTAAAACCTATTCAACTGGCTTTCCAGTATGACATTTTATAGTCATAGCTAAAAGGAAAAAAAAAAAAAAAAAAAAAAAAAAAAAAAAAAAAAAAAAAGAAAATCTTTGTAGTAATCCTCATTAGAAAGAAAATTTTAGTGTTCTTTTCTGCTGTGATCTTGTCTTCTCTGAGTGCTCATACAACATGCTGACATCTATGGGCAATGAAAACTATTTTTCTGGTTGAGCTCTTCTGAGGAATCTAGGAAAAAAAACCATTTTTTCAGACTTTATTGCATTTATAAAGTACTTCCTCACATTTTCTTCTTCGTCTGTGTTGACATGTTTTTGCTTTTAAATGCTCAGATATTATATTCTTTTTGTTCTTCTAGTCTGTATGCAAATTACAATTTCTTAATTGTAAAATATCTTCTATTGCAGATAGCTTCTTCTATCTTTGTTATTGTTGTTCTGTTTAGAATCTTAATGATGACTGTTCTTCTTACAATAATACTCTTTGGGGCTGCACAAAGTCACTCGAATTCATGGACAACAGAGAGCAAGCCAAGAATAAATCACACCACAGGCCCTGGATTGGTGCATCACACCACAATTTAATGGCTAATGTAGGCATACCCTTTGTTTACTTTGACTCTCCTTCCTATGATTTGAACACTGCCCATGATAACAGCAAGCATTTTGTGTCTTAGGTTTTACCTTTTCATTTGCTTCTATAAAACATTCTTGTTTTCTCTTTTAGAAATTGTTACCCCATAGGTTTCATGGCTTTAATGTGTTCCTTTAAGGATGCAGATAATGACTATTTTACCATGACTATTATAAAATGGCTCTTATAGCCATTATGCCCTAAATCACATTCTTCACAGCTGTACCATTTAACACAAAAAGCTCAATTGAGTATTTATATATATATATATTTATATATATTATAAGAATTTAACTAATTGGAAAAAAAATTACATAAAGATGGAATATATCAAAGACTGAGGATTCGACATTAAAAATTAGGTATACAATCTACTAAAATGGTAGAACACCTTCAAAGGAAAACATTTTTAATAAAAGCAGCTTCATATTCATCTACTACAGGCAAAATCCTAAATCCATCATAAATATAACTGCTATTATTATATGATGGAACAGTGAAAAGCAGATGGACCTTATTTGCAATAATGTAGCTGGGCTGAAGGTATTTTTCCGCCTCTCTTCCTGCATTAATAATGACAGGTGGTGTTGAAGATAATTTTAACCAGATTATGATGAGCTGTAGTTCAAATTCAAAGGCTTTTTTTTTTTTTTTCTCCTGCTTCTCATGCTTGGTATATGAGTGAACATACTTTTAAATGCAATTCTTCAAAAACAACATTTGAAGATTTGTGTGTGTGGGAGCTGATGAGGTTCTTGCCTTTTCTGAAAAGAATTCTTTGAAAAACTTAAAAAGGACATATTTAAAAAAAAAAAAAAAAAAAGATTCTTCTGACTTTTATGTGAAGATATCTATTTTGATATGAAAATGCTTGTAAATGGAATTTTCAAATAGCAGATTCCCTCCTTCTGAAAAAAGGATCACAAACTAGCTGGAGAACAAAAAAGAAGTCTGTGCTTAGTTCAGACCTTGCAAGCTGACAAGGTAGTGTGTTAATTGCAATCTGCTTGCAAGGCAGTGTCTCTTCTTTTTAAGAGAATAAATGTATACATTTATGTGGTACTTGGTTTACCTCACAGCTCAGTGAGTTACCTTCAAAGTTAGCATAGCCCTTGAAGAGAATTTCAGTTTCTTACTCGCATTCTTTGAGTTTCACCTTCTGTGTTATGTGTATTTATGCATGTGAATGTATGCAGATCTATTCAAATGACTGCATATGTTCAAACTTTCTGTAGTTGTTTATCTGTATGTAGTGGGAGAACAAAGCACTCTGGTGCTTAGTTTATAACTTAAGTAGGCAAAGAAATGCTTTGTGAAAGGGTTAATACTCATAGCAGCTCTATTCAGCTGAATGGAAATACATATTGGTGAAATATTAAATAGAGAACTCACGCTCTGTCATTGCTTTGTGTTGAAAAATTTCATTTTATGAAAAGCAAGTGTGTTTTCAAACTACAGATATAAATAAAACAAAAAATTACATTGAGTCCAGTCACAAATTTGTTTTGAATGACATCTGAATTACCAGGCTTCAGTAGCTGAAAAAAACAGTAGTTCCAGGTATTTATTTGATCATTTCAAAAGACTGGTTGGGAAAAACACTGTAAAGAACAGTGACAATTGACCATGTAACCACTCATAGAGTTTGAATCATTATAATTTCTGTGAATGTTTATTTATTCTGCCTGGTAAAGCTAAAATTTTATGTAGTCTGGTTCTGGTATCTGATGTCTCTGCACAAAAGTTTGTTTCTCTGCAAATATATTGAAGAAATAACAAGATGCTGCCTCAGCATGTGCTTGAATTCATTTTTGTCACAAAGAACCTGAAGGAAAGCTGGTGAAAGATTCCACAGGAGCCCAGATTCCAGGGAGCCCAAAGCTGAAACTAAGGTCAGGGGCTTCTTTCTCCTGTTTGTAATCAGCTGACTTTCTTAGCTGAATGTTTTGCTAAGCTGAATCCTCAACCATACACTCAGCAACCTTCCAGGCTGGTTGAAAATGCAGTTTAAGCAACGAGTCACATCAGCAGTGAGTTTTTATCACCTGGGCTAGGGTTATACATAATAGTAACTTTAGAAAATCCTTAGAAGACTCAAAGTAAGGCTCCCCTTTTTCAGTGTGAGCTCACTGAGACCAATGAAAAAATGAGTCAGAGAACAAAGATATATTTCCCAAATAAATTCCTTATCATAAAGACAATCTCCATAAGGCTCATTTTTTTTTTTCTTTAAAACACCTCATGACATTTGAGGATTTTTCCAATCCACTATTTCAGCTTGGAATGGAGTATTTGGTAGATCTTTGTAACATGCTGTTAGGTCTTACATGCATAGTGCAATTACTTTGCACAGTAATCATTTTCAGACTTGGGGTTTGTTAGTCACTGCACAGACAGGTAATTAGCAATGTTGGCAGATTAGCAATACTGGCTGCTGAAATTCAAAAATTTGTCAGATTACATGCTGCATCTTATCTTAAAATTTCAGCCTTGATTCTATGATACTGTTATCTTTGTTCAATCAAATATAAAATAAATCCAACTAATTTAACTAAACCACTAAATGAAGTTGTGCAGCTAATTTTATTGCTGTTTAAATAAGGCATTTTTCACTGTAGCATAAATTGAGATCTGTTTAAGCTAAACTGAAACAAACTGCTTTTAAGCTGAGTTATACTTACACAGTGGAGTTTAACTAATTCACTTTATGAAAAAACTTAATAACCCACAAATCTCTTGTGTGAGCAAAACTTTATTCTTCCTATACAAAACTGATAAAAGATTATTAAATATGGTTTCCACATCTTAGTAGAAACATGCAAAACAAGTCACATTTGGCAGATGGTAATCAGAGCACATCTGTATTTCACTGATATGTATCAGGTAGAAAGTAAAGTTATGAAATAAAAATTTGGTTTTGCTAGAATAAAAAAGCAGGAGTAAACACTGAAAAAATATTTTGTAAGAAAATATAAATAAACTAATCAGGTCTCTAAAAACCAAGTCCTTGTATGTTAGGGGGAGGCAAGAATAAAATGTACAAAATTTCTTAGTTTAGGTGATAGAATCTTAACTATAATGAAGATGGTGGAACTGCAATGATATTTTTTATATTATATAAAGATCTGTCTTCCTCTAACATACTACTGAGATGTGATTCTTTCATACACAAACCTGAATACAGACTAACAAGGTTTTAAAGAAAAACATTAAAAATAAACCATTCATATTCTTCAAGCACGTGCCTCACTTCTATCAAACTCCTGAGCAAAGAGAGGCTTAAGCACATATTTATGAACTCCTTCCCACTGGGACTCTGCACCATTATTATCTCTAACCATGTAAGTACCGGTTCTCCTGTTGTAGTGGAGTATGACTGAAAAAAGAAATTGCTTTTGACTTTGGAATAACAGAGTACCTTGGAAATATTCTTATTTCAGCAGCTTGAGGCCTCTTTGTGGACAACAGGCATTTGGAGTAGTATAGCTCTGCTGCAAAAGAATATTTTCTACTGGCATAGGTATCATTCATGGATCATACTTGTAGGGAAATTGTATTGAAGATCACTTTCATTGAGCTTTGATATATTTTTTTTCTGACTTCACTGAATTCTTCCCCAGCAAACAGTAAACACGTTTATTCTAGGCAGCTCAACAGCACTCTCACCAAATGCAAGTGCCAAATGAAGCAGGATAGATGTACTCATTGTAACACCAGGAAAGGATAAAGGATAAAAGGCTTTGCTTCACAAAAATATCACAAACACTTCATTTTGGGGCCATGGTGTTGTTCAGGCCATTCATTACTTATTTACTTTGAAGCCTTCATTACTTATTTACTTGGGAAGCCCTGTCCTTGATATTGTCTTGCCGAGGAATCCAGATTTTCTGGACTTGTTTACATGAGGAAAGCCTGGAGAAGAAAGTGATGGGCAGCTTCTCATCAAGATGAGAATCTCCCCTTCTGAAAGAGGAGCCTGCTCTTTAAAAGGCATGGAGATGGAGATTATAGCAGGGCAGGTAAAGGCAGGACTGTAACTGTGTGTCATGATTACCCTGTAAGACTGTATCAGATGCTAGGAAGGAAAGAGCCTGAGGCTATAAGTTAGATCACCAAGAAATTTTGGTTGATTAATGATTAGAAAACATTAAAAAAATCAAGATTCCTGTTAAATAAGTACTGTGTTTTCATAGCAGAGGGCTGATATGGAATGTCTAACTCTTTTTTAACTGTGTGTTTTATTCAGGATAAAATGTTGCCAGAATTCAGTTATTTAAAAATAAATAAGCAGCAGCTTGAATGCAGATAAAGGTACCCAACTCCATTAGGAAGGATTTTTTTCTGCAAGTCTGAAAGCAGGCATTATCCTTCTTTGATAGAAAAACACAGCTGTGCAGTGCTGAGATACTAATGTGTTCTGCATTCAGCAGATTGTAGGGAAAACAGACGTTCTTATTTTGGATACAATTCAAAGTTTTGGCAGTGTCTTCCAGCTTCTGAGGTCATTTGCATCACTTCATTACAATGCACACACATTGTTCATACCTTGTTATATGCCAATTGAGTATAAGTAAGTATTTGCATATTATTGCTCCACAGCTTATTGAGAGGCATTTCATTTCAGAAGTTTAAATATTTAGTGACCAGGTGTTTAACTGCCAAATAAAAATAATCATGTCTGTTTCTTATGAGGAAAAAGTCTAACCAATCCAGTAAGACATTCTCAGTACCAAGCCAGTGAAGTGTGTAAAAATGTAGTGAGCTAAATTCTTTTCTCATTTAAAGCAGCATAAATGTGCAATTATTCCTCTGAAGCAAAATGTACACCACCAGATATATTTGATTTTAATTAAAATTAGAATGTGGACTCAAGTAATCAGTATGTTAGTGATGTTTTATGTTAAAACACAAATACAATGGATGAAATCACTAGTCGTGCAAAGAATAAAGAAAACAGAAGACAAAACATAATTTAAGCTTCTTTTAAATTTTTTTTAATTTTAATCTTTTTCCAATTATTCACATTTCATATATTTCTGCATTGTTTTCAGTGGTTTTGTTTGTTTGTTTTTAATTGATGGCTGACTGTTAGACTTTTTAACATGTGCCTAAATGAAAATAGATTGATTTTTCAAAGTCATAAAGCATCTTCTGTGCTCCTTGATTCAGTAGCTTTCATTATTTGACCATAGAATGACTATTAAGAAGAATGTAATGGGATCATAAAAAAGACAGATGTTGCACTGGGTTATGTCAGGTAAGATATCTCCACTAGATATAGGGAGGTATTGAAGCTGCTTTATAAGGCATGGCTGAATTTTCACACAAAATGCAGAGTATAGTCCCAGTGTTTGCACCCAAGAACCGAGTATTCAAAAATGAAATATGTAAACAGAAGCTTTTGGGATGATTGGAGGTTTGGAAAGCTTGAAAGAAACGTCTGTGAGGATTCAAATTATTCTGTTAAACACAGAAAAAATGTAAGCAAGATGGCTAGAGGAGGGTGTTATTTTCCTGATATCTCTTCGTGCCTCTGTGACTTACAGTATTAGAAACCTCCTGAGATATAGAAAGCTATTCCATAATACCAGCCATCCTTGCCACTTTGTGTGTACTGTGAGTACACAACCTTGTGTCTGAGATAAATGGCCTGAAGAGTGCACACAGTAGAGATTTCCATCCATTGTGTAATTGTACAGTGGCATAATTATGTTTTCTAATTTGTCCTCTTTTGTTTGGTTTCCTACTTTGTATATTAGAAAATAATATTTTCTGTCTGTCTTTCCATTGTTATTGACTTCTTTAGGTCTACAATCATTCCAAAGGCTCTTTTCTGACTAGTAACACCTAACTCAGTCATCAGTGAGTTTATATAAGTTGAGATTTCTTTTTTTCTGTGTATACTTTACTTTGCAGCAGTTAGAACTGAATTTCTTTCACATATTATTTATTCAAAGACGTAACTGGTTCTGGTCTTGGTATGAATCCTATATTTATATTACTAGACTTAAAAGAACTCAGACAGGGACTGAAGCACTGGTTCAAGTCCATATCCTTGCATTGTTTAGCCACATCTCTGGCATATTTTTGTCCTATGCCATCCAGTCATTGCCTAGACTATTGACAAGCACCATTTTGGCCCTCAAAACAGGGCTTTTTAAATGCAACTGTAAGGTAGGAAACAATGTAACCAGGTTCATTGTTCAAATTCTGACTGTATAGCTAGTCTTTTCAATTAGAAAGTATTTATTATATTAAAGGAAAATCTTCTACTGAAAAATGCTAGGTTTGTCCTAATTTAACATAGAGGCAATAGACCAATTGCTTAGCAGCAATTCTTACTATGCCCCCACTCAGATCTACCTTTGTGTTGCTGACAGCCTTGAACTTTCTCCTCATATTTTCATCATTTCAGCTCTTCATCTCTGCTCTGTCATGGGCATCTCTGCCAACCCATGGCTTTTTGGGGAACTGGTTCTCAGAAGAAGTGTTTGAAATGCCCCAGTTGTGTCATTTCCAGTGCTGGGATGAGAAAAGGATTGCTTTGCGTGTCTTACAGAAACTCTTTTTGCTTCTTAATACTGTATTTTCTACTTCTGCAGCTGTTTAAGGAAAATCTTTTCTATTGGTCTCATGGTTCTGAGACCTCCAGCAAAAGTAATGTACATTTTGTTTGCTTCCTTTAAATATCCCAGCCATTTAAAGGAGATTTTTCTGGGTGCTAAGGCTATAATTTATTTTGAGTATCTTATCAGATGCCAGTATTTCATTGCAGTCTATAGATATTCCTTCTTTATTCATGGACTTTGAAAGAGAATGATTGATGAATGGAGTTACTCCATCAGAGGTAATGATTAAAGCTTCAGCTTTTAATACTCTAGATTATTTCTCTCACCATTTTAACTTAAAGCACTGAAGTCATAAATGTTTCATTAGACAAGTTTAGAACCTTCAAACTAGGAAAGTATTCTGTTAGGTCAGACAACAGATAAAAGTTGGAAAAAATTCTGATAGAAGTGCTGAGGGCAGGTTTATGAGCATTTTGATCATGATACCTTATTTTTGGCCCATTTTTCAGCTAAATAAAAAAAAACTTTAAAAAAAGGATTTTTCTTTCATTTTGTCTAAATCATTTAGAAAAATAGAGGAACTAAGTTCTTTGTAAGATAAGTGACCCCTCTATGAATTCACAGACTAATAACTGTGACCCCTAATGTTCTCCTAAATCTTCCAAATATAAGCAAGTAGATACTTTTTTATTATTAAAATAACTTCTCTACAATGTTTTAATATTTCTTTTCTGCATTTAATGTTCTCCTGCTTGAAAAAATATACATGCTTAAATCTTCATCTGCTGGCAAGGCATGACCTGGCTTGATAAATATGCTCTAGCCTGTGTAAGGAGGATTGCCAGTTGTTTCTTGTTGGTTTATTTATATCTGTTTGGTTTTTATTCTCAGTATCACATTTAGAACCTAAGTGTTCTATGTTTTTACATGCCTGCGGTGCCAAAACATTTTAACACTTAATATTTTTTTTTAATTTAGAGTTAGTCTTAAGAGCTAACATCGTGATCATTGTTTAACAGCAAAACAAACCCAAACCATTCCAGCTACAGGCAATTTAAATTATACTTTAAGAAGACAAGCTTGATAAAGGATCCATAAGAGAGGCTGTAAAAGCTATTTGAGCACTAAGATGCTATAACTAAACACATAGTGAGAGTTATTATTTTCAGCATTTTTCTTGTTTCCTGTAGAAAGTAATTGCTTTTATATATTTTGCTTGTCTAATTTTCTTTATTTTTTAAATGGTTAGTAAACTATTCTAAAAATAGATGCAACTGGATTCATCTCCACATGTCCTGTTTTCCATACAATTAGAAATTTGTCACATGTACATTGACAGAGCACAGAGAGAGCAGCTCACTGGCCAAAGGCATTTATTTGAACTTCCATAAAGTTTTCACCTTTTCTAAAACAAATCATTCAGAAATTAAAATTAAAACACTGCCTAAAGCTTGCTTCTTACCTTTTAAATTTAAAAATCCAAGATCCCAGCATTCTTTGGCCTCACAGGCAAAACTGAGGTTCCCTTTTAAACTAAAACTGCTAGGGTGCAGTGTTGTAAATATCAGACTGTCAAATGCATGATTATTTCCATGCTAAGCCTTTAACCAGTCTTGATTAAAATGATAACTTCTGTAAAATTATAATTTCTGTATATTCTGTTACAGTATCTAAACAACTGTATAGTATCCCATCTTCCAGCAGAGTTATAATAAAAGTGCTCAAAAGTGGTTTTTTGTGACAACAGACACTGCTCTTACATGTTGGACTTAACAGGAGTCCTGCTTTGAGATGTTTGGAGTTTGATGGCCAGCAGCCATTCATGCCCACAGTATGTTAGAATATTGATTTGAAGAAACAGAAATAGATGTCCACATTAACTATTTTCCTACTTCTCTCTCTACAAGGGTTAAAAAAACAAGAGAAAATATAAATGTCAGCAGGTCTGCCTGGGCCTCTGGTAATTCATTTGCCATGTTGTGCTATCATTTATGTCTATTTGACTGCCAAAATAAAGAGGATGCCCAAGTTAAGTTATGCTTTATTTTTATTTTATTAACTCCAGTCTTGGTCTCTTGTTCCCTTTTTCTTGCTTAGTGCCATTACAGACATTTCATTTATGAGTACTATCAGCAGTTATGAAAGAGCAATAAAAATGATTGAGGGTCTGGAAGGGACTGATTTATGAGGAAAGGAGAAGAGCTAAATAAGGAGTGCTTGTCTAAATAATGATTCATGAACAGCATGCTAAATATCTGTAAGTGTTTTAAGGGGGCAAATGAGAGAGGAATCAGGTAGGGTGGCTCAAAGGGAAGTAGCCAGGAGTGACTGAATGGAAGTAAAGGAAGGATTTAGGCACATTTTCTTTTATAGCCATATTTTTCTAACAATAAAGTTGCATGCAACAAGAAGCAAGCTCCCAGGGTGCTTAAAGCAGTGCTGCCACTTGACTGGATCGGGTGTAACATTAGGATGTTTTACAAAAACAGTCTCTGAATTGGCCATAACTATAGGAATTGGTTTTTTATACATATTTCAAGGTGTTCTGCTGCCAGTGCTTAACACCTTGGGACATCTTTAGGGTCAGGTGATGAGCATTAGGGAGCAAAATCAATATAGACACAGGTGTTTACAAATTATTACATAAGTCACGACTTTAATCCTAAATGTTTCAGTTTGAACCACAAAACTGAGCAGAAAGAAATACTTTGCCTTACAAGCTAGGTACAGGGATCAGGAAATCTCAGTCCCTGGTTCCATCTTCTCCTTTATTTATGGATATTTAAAACTATGTCTGTTGTTTTCTAAAGGAATACCTAGTCTGCCACATTGAGAGATAATGACTATGAAGTTTTTGAGATGCGTTATTCCATTTTCAGCTAATTAACCTTTCATGCTTCCTAGAAAATTCTTCTGCATAAACGGCAGAAAAGCACAGAAAATGATTCTGTAGCATGACAACCCTGGCAGTCCTTTGGAAGTTGGCCTTATATGTGGAGTATAGTTGGACTTGATGTGTGTGTCAAGTTCCCCTGAACAGAGCAGGAAGGGAAAATTCCTGCTGATAAATCCTCTGATACTGGCCATTCTGGTCATATCACATGGATATTTTTAAATTATGTAAAAGGAGACAAGAGAAACAACAAGTTTCATTCATTCTCAACGACATTTTATTTTCTGTTTTGCACATAAAATTTTATTCGCTTTCATTTGCCATTTCATTAAGTTTGCCAGTTCAGTTCCTAAAAACATAATCTGACAGCTGCCAATCGTGAAAAAATGCTTCCATTAATTTTAAATCCCAAATATCCACCTACCTGCAAAGCTAGATGACTAGCTAAAAGCATTCACAGAACTAAGATTAAGGAGAGAAAGCCAACCACCAAATATCTCACAAGAATAATAGAGAAACAAGCAGGAGAGGAGGACTTTGAATGCAAGGGAAATTGTTCTCTTTTTTGGAAGATCCAGCATTCTCTTGTTACTACTATGTGGAATTAGAAAGACAAGGATTAGTGACTATGTTTCCCCTACTCTGATGTTTTATAACTTTATTTCTTTATTAGAACATCCTGCTGGATTCATAATGATTCAGAAATGGAGTTCCATTTCAGCTCCTTCAAAAGATGCATTCCTCAGGAGGTCAGAGAATGGTACAGGATGGTGCATCTCTAAAAAGGGTATGAAACAGAATTTCAGAAACACAGAGTAGCTAAGGTTGAATGAGGACATTAAAGGTCATCTGATCTACCCACCCTGTTCAAGCAGGTCCACCCACAGCCAATTGCCCAGGACTCTATCTAGACAGCTTAAGGATATCTACAGGAATTGAGACTCCACAACCTCCCTGGTCAACCTGTGCCAGTGTTTGGTCACTCTCTTAGTGAAAACATGTTTCCTGAGGGTCAGAAAGAACCTTGTTTGGTTTGGTGTGGGCCCATTGTCTCTGGTCCTGTCTCTAAGCAGCACTGAAAAGACTCTGGCCTTCTGCACCCTCCCTTCAAGTATTTATATACACTGATAAGATCTTCCTGAGCTTTCTATTCCCTAGGCTGAAGAGTCACAGTTTCTCAGCCTCTCCTAATTTGACAGCTCACTCTTGATCATCTTTGTGGCCCATCTCTGGAATCTTTCCAACATGTCCACATTTGCCTTGTACAGGGAAACTGAAATCTGGACATGGCCTCACCAGTGCTCAGCAGAGGGGAGGGATCATCTTCCTTCACCTGCTGACAGTGCTCTTCCTAATGTAGCCTAATACTCTTATTTCCTAGTACTTCCATCTTTGCCATGAGGGTGTAGTGCTGATTCATATTCACCTTGATGCCCACCATGGTCCCTCTTTTCTTAAAAAAGGCCTTCCAGATAGTCATCCTCCAGCATATACACTGGTGCCTGGAGTTATTCTTCCCCAGGTTCAGGATGTTACACCTTGTTTAACTATAAAGAGGTCAAAGTAATGATGCTCAAGTTTTTAAGGAGAGATGCTTTTGCTCCTTTTTCAGACATCCTCTCCTCAGTTTGTACTTTAAGTTTGGTCTTGCACTACTAACAAAGTTCTTTTTTCACAATTGGTCTCCTAACATATACCCATTCAAATCTTAGCATGGAACCTGCCAATTTGGACTAGAAAAAAAGCAGTCAAGAACTGTGAGCCAATCAGGAATCACACTTCATTTGGTGTGATTTTTAATCTCTTCAGAAAAAGCTGAAAACTGAAGGTCTTTGATTATTAGCATGCAAAGACTATTAACTTTCTTTATGACTGCTAATTTTGTGTCTTGCAGGAAAGACTCTCCATTAGCTTTCATATTTTTCTTCTTTTACATCATACTTCTTACTAGAACTAGAGGAATTGTTATCACCATAATAAATTATGTCTAACAGTATCCGTGAAGCAACTTTGAGGAGAAGAATTTTATTTTAATCATCCAATCCTGAATCCTAAAAGCTATTTTGGACTGGTATGTGTTTATGTACTAGTGTTAATTACAGAAGGAAGTAAAATATTAATGTTTCCTTTCTAGAATACCGCAGTAGGTGTAGAGGTTGCACCATATATAATCTGTGTTCATAGATAAGTATGACTAATGCAGTGTACATCAAAAAGAAATCTGTCCTAAGGCACTATTGCATGAGTCATAGAAGCCACAGTATTATATTCAGAGTAATAATCAGGCAAGAAATAACAAAATCCTAAAATTTATTGAGGTCACTTAGTTTAAAAAGTGTATTCTCAGTTTGTGTTAAGCTACAGACCAGGGCTATATGTGCTTGATTCTTTTGCTTTCTTTTAAATTCTGTTAAACAACCACATGCAATGGAACTATATATTGCCATAGTCCATAACCTCAGTGAGGCAATACAGGGTGTCTGCAGTTTCTGTTTTGTAGTCATGTTGCCTGTATATTAGGGGAATCATCGTGGTGAAAATAAACATCTCTGTAATAGACTGCTTACCTTATAGGTGAATAATCCATATTGTATCACTGTAAGTTATAGAGACAACCTAAGAAAAACCAAAAAAACACTACTCCAAAGATGGCCAAATCCAGATGCCCAAATACAAATAGGTAGGGGATTTACCTTTTAAGGTCAGGAGTCAGTAAACCTGCATCACTTCTTTCTTCTGCTTGTAAGGGAATGAAAAATGCAGGAACTTCTGTCATAGGTTCCTCACAAATCACACAGGTTTCTTTTTCATTTTCTTTCTGGAGTAGCATAGCTTCTGAAGAAAGAGTGTTTTGAATTAGCTGCTTCTTTTTCGTACTATCCTTTATATATATATATATATATATATATATATATATATATATATATATATGAAAGAGATACCTCTCTATTTTTTGTCTTTTTTATTATTTTCTTTTTTCCTAAAGTGGTGGACTGCCAATAAATGAATATAAGTTTTTACTATAGCCTGCATATTTTTTCAATTTGGTTTGTACCTACTTCTAATGTGCAGGAAAAGCAAAATCCTGATATTTTGGACTATTAGTGAAATTTTATATGAAGGTGAAGTCCAGATTTATTCTAGGACATGCTTGCTCAAACACAAATAATCTACTACAAAAGTAAAGGGTCTTTAACTGTTAATTTAATTTCTTTATACATTCCATAAATTTGAGAATTGTCAGACAAGAGTTTCTTCTATACAAAGATAAAGATATTTCAATGCAGGTTTTGAAATAATAGTGGGGAGTCTTTTTCCACTTGTCCATTTGTGTCTTGCTTTTTGTTTTTCTGAGATCTCTTTCTTCTATTAATAGCATAACCATACAAGCAACACAGATTAATGATCCTAATATTTCAGTTGCAAATTATATTCTTCACTGCTCCAGTCTTGGATCTAGCAGCTAATCCTGAGTTAGCTGAAATCGTTGGCTATTATCTGACACTACAGAGCTGGAAAAATTGCTTTTAAAACAAACCAGCAAGTTAGGGAAAAAAAAAAAAAAAGAAAAAAAAAAAAAAGTAAGTGTTTTTCTAGAAAGGTTTTCTATTTAGACCATTAGTTACCTCATAAAATAAATCTTAAGAAGTCACCTTTGTGATATAGTGTTTGGCTCTCCTTGACACGGGACATGCTAAACAGGAGGTTAATTTGAAGATGTTTTGTTTAGAATGCTCTGTACTTTGCACACTATGCTAGATATACAGAATCTGATTTTATTCTCTAGCAGAAAATAAAATGCATTAACATTAACAAAGTACTTTGTTGATACTTATCTTATTGAAGAAGAGGACTTCGGACAGATGCCAGCAGGTTTGGTGATTAACTGTAGTCAAAAAACACAATGATGTCAAAGACTCAACTTCTTTATAATGCTGATGTCTTTTTATACCCCACAGAGATAATGACTGGGTTGCTAGGAAACTTACTTGAGTTTAACAAAGGGTAATGTAGGCATCTTTTCTATGGAAATGATGCATGAACCAAAAGCTCTGTTCCTTAAGGAGCTACTTACCCTAAGATGCTTTTATTTTGTTTTACAACTAGTGGACAGGTGCACTTGACTCTTCAAAGAAACATTTTAATGTATTCTACTGTTGCTAGAGTGTATAAATGTACCTTAATCAAACTCCTAAAAGGATATTTCCCTAAGACTTGATGGGATCAATCTTTTATCAGAAACACATAAGTGTTCAAGCTGTATCAGTGGAAGAACCGAGGGACCTTACCTCTCTTGCCTGAGTCTGTCTCTAACAAAGTAATTCTGCAAATCTCTCATGTAAGCAGGAAGTTGGGGAGAGGGTTAATCTTTGGTATTGTTTTTATGAGGGAGAGGCTTAGTTCTGAATCCCTTTTCCTTGAGACAAGCCTGCTTTTGTGAGTGTTTTGGTGCTGTCCCTTCACCTCTCCAGACTTTCCTCTAGAGCTTCAAAAGAGAATAGGCAAAACTGTTCTTGTGCCTTCCCCCTCTGAACTACCACAAAGCCCAGGATCATTCAGACAACTCCAGGGGTAGGTGGCTCACTTTGGTGATGGGGTCCCTTAGATGCTGCCTCCATTTCAGCGCCACCCTCTACACAGGGTTTAAAAAGATTTTTTTATCCAGGGATTAACTTACGAGAAGCCAGTGAAGACACTGGCTCTTTATGCCTCTTTTCTTAATTTTAGGGGCACTTCCTACTGGGCCGCAACTTTACTGATTTGTATCTGTTGCCCACAAATTTAGGCAGTCAAGGTGATAATCTGACTTTGCAATATTTTTTGAAAATATTCTACATATATATTCTATGTGTTGGTTGAATGCTATTGGTTTTATCCTTTTTGAATTGTATTAAAATTTGCTGTGAGCTTTCTCTTCTAGGGGTAACCATGGCAGCATAATTACCTGTTATTTCCTTCTTCCTCTGTTATCAATATTTTTTTCTAGGGGATCATAAGTATATATAAAAATAAATCCCCCCACTGAAATAATGTTATGAGGCTTTGCTGACATTTTTACCCTGACAGTTTTATGACCACTGATAGTAAATTTGCTTTTCTCATTGGGAGTATGGTAGCTATCACTTGCACTGTGCAGGCCACTTGAACATTGTTGAGATCATAGAAATATTATCAAAACTGGTGTCCTATGATCTTCAGCAGAACAATTTATATCTATTTCTTGCTGCCAAAAGAATAATGATATAAGTTTAAAATAACAAGTCAGAGAATTAAAACAGATCTTATGGACTTCAACCTATAATCAGAGTTCCTGATTATAGTCAGTATCTGAAATCATAGATATTTAGAATACTGAGTATGGGTTCCAAGTTTACTGGTGAATATGATCTTTTAGTTTTAAATATCATCTCAGAGGCAAAATTACTACTTTAAATGACAGTCAAAAGTTATCACTTTACCTGTAAAACAGATTATCCTAACTCCAGAAATTCCTCTGTAGAACTGTAGAACTCAAATCATATGCTTCTTTATGGGGTTTTTTGGTTTGTTTTTTTGTTGGTTTGGTTTGGGGTTTTTTGGTTTTTTGGGGGTTTTTTTGTGTGTGCGTGTGTGTAATTGCTGACGTCAAACCTATGTTAAAGTCAGGAATAGCTCCTTTTGGAAAAATATTTATATTGTGAGCAAGATTAATCTAAAACAGTGGCAGGAAAGAAGTTTTCCAGTCCTTGGGCATCCCAGAAAAGGTAAATATAAGACTTAATCAGCTTTTAATCTACTAAAAAAAATCACCAATTAAAACTATGAAAGTAATGAGAACAGCATTTTTATTGTTATAAAAGCAATTGCAGAACTGGGATTTGATTAAGAAAATAAATGTAACTCTCCTGACTATAATGAAAAGGTGAGAGCGAGGAGACTTATGAAATTTTGGGGAATTAAGCCTGGTGAACTCGGAAAGGTCATCTGAAAAATAAGTAGTTTATATCACACCACCTGTCTGTATATAATGTATGCTATGCTATTATTCAGGTTTTATATGTAGGTATGTAAAAGTTCTAGCTGTAAAAGCAATAATCAATATTATAAATGTGATTACTGTTCAGTGATTATATAAAAAATAATTTGTGAATTTTTTCAATTCTGCATTACTGAGTCTGAAAAAAGGAGAAAGAATCAAGGGATTGTTTTGAAGCAGAACTGAACTACAAAACCTTTCATGAGACTCACTGAATTTGTGTTGAACTGAAAAAGCTCAGAAAATTGGTTTCTTTGAATTCTGCAAGATCAAATATGCCGCTGACTGAAATTTTATCTAGTGATGAGCAGAAAATTGATGAGTCTGATGATCCTGCGAGAAACTTTTATTTCATTTCCTTTATTGAAACATAGTCACATGTTAATGAATGTTTCTTCTCAGACCTTCCAGCAACATTTTCACATCTGCTGTATTCAGTAGTAGTTTTTATTCATTTCTGCATCCAAAACACTGCAGAGATCAATCTGTGCTGTATGACATAAAAACAACTAGAAGGCAAAAGCTTCAACTTGATCAAAAAGTTAACATTTCCTTTTATATAATTGAAATTGTCTTCAAGTGAACAAAATCAACATTAAAAATAGTGGCAGAAAGGCTTACATTCACAGATTTGCTAACAAATTTGGCAAGCAGAAAAAACATAGGCAGCAATAAAGAAGAACTGCAACTTAGGTCTTGTGAAGGTTGAGATGCTTTACAACATGTATTGAGCAACAAAAGTACAAATTATGTCTTTAAACAAAATAATTATTATTCAGGTTCATCTGACCACAAAGATATCATCAGACACATCACTGACTTAAAAAATCTTTAGTGCTCAGTGATCCTGCACATGTCCAGAGCTGCTGTTATTTGAGGATCCCATTTCACACCTAAGCTCCATGTTTTATGTGCTTGTATTCTGCCTAGAACCTAGGTCATCTGGATTCAGTTCTTTACTCCCTGTAACAGCATTCAAAACCAAAAAGTCTCCCAACTCCTAGAGGGTATCTTAGTCAACAGATAAAAAATCTCCACCATTTTGAAGGAGTGATTCTAGAGTGAGGATCTCAACAGAGGGAATTTGTAGAGGAGGGAGCATGAAACTACAGCCTTGCAAATGATGCACTCCATTTATAAGAAAAATATACTAGTTCTGTTCTGTTTGTGCATTTTGTATTTCAAAGCCATACTCTTTCCTGCAGTGATACAACTTTAGAAAGATAGAAGAAATTTCTTTATAGAATGAATAGCAAATAGCATAACACCTGGTGCTTTTCATGGAAATGCAGGTTTTAGGTTGGACTCCCTCTCACTTTTAGGTTGATGACCTGACAGAAGGAGATGGATATCAAAGAGAAAGAAATGCTTAACATAGGAGTGAACATAAGATTAACACGTGGTTAATCTGTATTTTTAAAATACAGCCTTTTAAATTTTTTTTAATATATATGTGACCTAACTCTGCTTGTTCATTGTGTGAGCTTTTTAGGTTACAGCTTTAGTACTTAAGCCAGTAAGTCCAACTTTCATTTTGATCAACATGCTTAAAATTCGAACCTACAGACACCCAACTTGTAGTCAGCCAGGTTGTTCATTAGACCAATCACTACATAGCTCAACAACTAAAGTAATGCCAGATGGTTAATCAGGCGTCATATCTGAACTAAAAATCCGTACTGTGATCCATAGAGTTAGCTGTTCTCACTCCTGAAATACCCCATGCAGAACTCTGTATCCAGGTGTCCTAGGACATATTTTGTACATTTTGTAATACAGAGGCGGCAAAATGAGCTCAGTGCTAATTTGGCCCTACAACTCCATTAGCCACATGTGCAGCCCAGTCTGAGATTTTCAGAGCAAAGTTTTTGGTGCTGAGGACCCAACTCACAGAGTATGGAGGGTTCAGGGTCAGATCCTGTGGCTTTAATGCCTGCAGGAGTGAGAAGTCATTGGAATGCTTCTAGAGTACATGGGGTTTAGTTTTTTTATTAAAAGGGCTCCCTTGCGGTATTTCTGGACCTGCTCTGCAATGTAAACTGAAGCCAAAAGTGAGGTGACCTGCAGCCCTGTCCCCCCAAAAAATCTAAATTAGTCTCACCCTTGTGATATAAAAAACCTGGGAAATTGGGGGATTTCAAATGTAAAAGGGTTCTTGGATTTTGAGCAAGCTACATGAAATCATGACACCTTAGAAATGCCCTGTGGTATCTGGTTGCCCTGTGCTGGCCAGACAACTGACACAAGCTGTGGGAGCAGCTGCACACAAGCTGGGTCAGGGAAACCCTGGACAAGGCCTTTAGTTCAATATATGGCACCAGAATTTAGGCACCTTTTATAAAGAGGTGTTGTGTGTGCTATGTTACTCAACTATGGTATTTTTAACAATGTGGAGCCCACCGTGGGATCAGAGCAAGGTTTTTCCTCCAGAAGCAGATCTCCATCACCTAGTCACCTCAGTCACTCCTTAGGCTCCATTGCCTGTGTCTCCATTGACTGTAGCAGAGCCTTATAGGCCCATACACTGGGAATGGAGATTTTTATCACACAAGCAGATGCATACATGAGACACAAAATTAGGTGTCTTAGTCTTACACTGGATTTGTATCTTGAAATCAGAACTCAGCCATGATGAATCTCCCAAAGGGCTTTGTAAGTATCAGCAGAGTATTCTTATTCATATCTTTAACATTAGGAACATTCAGATCAATGTAAACCTTTATAAACTGATCTTTTCAGAGGAAGTATATTTTGAAAGGGCAAGTAACTTCAGCAAGAGAATGTTAGTATCTCAGAATAGGCTCAAAAAGCTGGCTTCCCTTTGCAGGGAAACCAGATTACTTAATAATGCTGTATGTTACTTGCAGTTTTTCATGTACAACATGAATTTTTTTTTGGTTTTGGAATAAATATGTTTATGGAGTAAATTTAGGATTTTGAGTTCTACAGGAGCTCTCCAGTAATATAGTAAATTTTAGAAATTATCAATTTGCAGGGAAATCTTGAAGCCAATGAATAATTTCTGTCTCTTTGGCTGTTGTTATTAATTCCTCTCTTGCAGAAAAGCAGTAACTCATTTCTCCATGTGTTTGAGGGACAGATTTTTCCTCTTCTCATGCACAGACACAGACAGTGCCTCACAGCTGAGGGGCTGGGGTGATCTTGCTATACTTAAATCACTTCTGTTAGCTTTACAGTCCTCATTTTACTCCATTCACTTCATTTTACTTCTTTCTGCATCACGTATGGAAACTGAAGGACAAGATCTACCTTTACAGTTACAAGTGTCCCTCTGTAACAGACAAAGAAAAAAATTAAAGATACAGCTGGGAAAAGGCAGAAAGGCTGGAAGATCATTTGCAGGCACATCTGTGTTTTAAGAGAGAAGTTAAATGTAGGAGAATTGAACATCGACATAAATGTACTCAGCTGCCTGAGCCAGAAAACAGGGATAGGGAGCAGAATGAAGCTCCCATAACCCAAGGGAAAATGGTTAGTGACCTGCCTCACCACTTAGACACACACACAAATCTGTGGGGATGGAAGGAGTTCATCCAACGGTACTGAGGGATCTAGCAGAAGTGCTCCCTGAACTACCTTCAAACCAGAAGTAACAAATGTTGGAGAATAAATTTTACCTGAGTTACTACCTTAACACTTGAAGACAGGCTGAATGTCATTCAAAAGTTTTGGTTGTCCTCAAGAACTGATATAATTTTATGATCTGATACTCAGAAATGTCATCTAATTTGTATGGAAAATCTGTATTGCTGAAATAATGAGAACTCATTGCAGTGCCATTGGGGTCTTTGCATTTTTAACACAAAGAGTAATGTTGCAACTGCAAAGTGGACCTGACTTTTTTTTTTTTTTCTGCTTTTTTTATGAATTATGCAAACCATG
The DNA here is from genome assembly GCF_009819655.1 of Sylvia atricapilla. Lineage (NCBI taxonomy): Eukaryota > Metazoa > Chordata > Aves > Passeriformes > Sylviidae > Sylvia > Sylvia atricapilla. The sequence goes on from NC_089142.1 coordinate 51,795,760, forward strand.
ACCCACAGCAGGTCACTGCATGGGATTTAGAGAGCAAGGGCTACTCTGTTTTCCATTCCAGACGATCCAGACTTTGATTTCTAGCAAATTTAAAACTAGAAATGTCTGAGATAACTTTATGTTCAAATTCAGTTTTGATAACTGAACTAAATTAACTTCAGTGCTGAGATTGTAACTGACTAATTTGGTGTGTTTCATTAATTTATATAATTTTGAAAAAAACTGCATTCTATGGTCCAGAGCTGGATCAAAAAGAGCAAATTGTTTTCATCAAATCATCACTTTAGAATTTATGTTTTTAAGTTGTTTTTTTGAGGATTTTTTTTTACTTTTTGGTTAGAAAAAAGATTCTGAAGTATCTCTTCAGAAGTTTTAATCAAACTTTCAACATGAAACAAATGCTTTTGATTTGAATCCCATTAGTAAGCATAATAATAACTAAGGTTTGATTCTTAATTCCATTTTTGGTGATGAAAATCAGATAAATTACTTTTGTACAATTTCAACTATTTTTACTCACTTCCTGGATGTTAATGTTTTGCCATTGATTTGAGAAATACTTTTCAATTTATTTTTCCAACTGATATCAATGTAGAAAATTTACATCTTCATTTTTCTAGATAAATATAGACAAAATATAATAGAATGGCTTCACTGGAAAAGAAAAAAGTTTCTTTCCCAGAGTGCAATTGCTTCGAGGTATCATTTTTGCACTTTGCGTGCATAATAGGAATGGCTAATATCATTCCTTGCTTTCAAACACTTCATCTGTGCTTGACATGGAGAAAATGTCATTCATTATGTGGCTGCTGACAAAGTTTCTGTTCATTGACCCCAATTATACGAGCTATCTATCACTGCTCAGGCTTAAGAAAGCACTTAGGCACACACTTGAGTTCCATTAAAGGGACTTGTTGAATGGGCGAAGGCAGAGACACGCTTGAGTGCCTGCCTGAGCAGGGCCCTGCCAGCACCAGTGTCCCCTGGCAAAACAGGAATCTCATTGATTCCAGCAGGGCGTCTCCTGCAAATAAAAGGTCAAAACTAAGTACACATCTGAACACTGGCAGAACCAGTAGCTGGATGTCTTTGTAGTTGCCTACAGATAAGTGCAAGCAAGCCTCCTCCGCAATGCCAACTGGCCTCCCATGTGCTGTCTCAGATCCTGAGTGTTGTGTCAAACCTGGAGGGATATTCCCTGAGCAGCCACTGTGTCTGCTACTGTGGGCCATCATACACCATTGCACAGCCATGGACATGGGTTTGGGGTTGGAGTACAGGATGAAGAGAAGCCCTGGCAACTGAGGTGTCCATGCCTCTGCATTAAGCAGCTGTATCTCAGTCACAAAGAAAACAAAACAGTTAAAAACGTAATTGACAATTGCACAGTTCACATGGGAGTGGTGGAGGTTTGGTTTAGGGGACTCCTTTTGGAGGTTCTTCCCTAATTTACTCCAAACCAGGACAAGCTGTCAGAGCTAAGACTTTGGAAACACCTCCCCAAGTCACATATTGGTCAGCCTTTCCCATTTCCCTCACATACCACTCAGTGACAGGAGGGGCCAGGCACAGCAAGGTGCTTTCTTATGAAGCAGAGAAATGGTATCTCAGGGTGATTAGGGAAATTAATTTATTCTTATTGCCCTTTTTTCCCTCCAGAGAAGGTAAGCTAAAAAAGTGAGCGTCCATGGTAAAAGAAAGCAGCTTATGTCTACACAGAGCACACAGTTTTCAGATGAATGAGGGATTTATATGAAGATGGTATCTCTAATTCTACATCAAACTATATGCTAAATTTCCAGTATGTCATTCACTTTCGTTAGATTATTCTGTGGGTTTTTTGCTGAAGTGGTTTTTACTCTCACATGACAGTCCATTGAATTTAACAGAAACATCCAACTCCTGTCACTCTTGACAGACTTACACATCCTTGTAGATCAGATTATGCAAAACCACCTTTCTGTCTATTATGTCACTAAGAAATCAATGCACTGATGCTTCAGGTGCATAACTTCTTGTTAAAAATACAGCCTGCCAACATAGAAATAAATGTATAAATTACCTCTGTGCCAGCCATCATATGTATTTTTTTCCTAAACTTTATTACCTCCCAGGCACCCACTGCAACACTCTCATATCAGAACAGACAATACAACATCATGATTTTTCAGGACAAAGAAAGGAATTGTAATGAAAATGCCACCTTTAATAAGAAATCTCAATAATATTCAGTCTTGGTTGTTCCAGCTGAGATATTAATGCCTTGCATTTCTCTCTGGAATTCAATAACCGAGCAAAAAAGGTAGGGATCAGGGGGCTAAAAAATACTTGACTGTGCTAAGCATATAAGGTCACTGGAATTATTGGTAGAGCTGATCTAACAGCAGTTGCTCTTTAACCATTTTTTGGTAAGATTTTTCAAGTCAACTGGAAGGGAACTCCTCACCTGCCTAAAGCATAAAAATGATAACTCAGTTTTTCTGCAAGATAGAAGCTGTATCCCATAGAGACCAAAAAAAGCTCTGAAATATTTGATGTGAAACATCTTTGTATGACCATTACCTGCACACAGGTACAGTGATTGATTGCAACACCTTAAAGTCATGGACTAGTATTGGGGAAGACCATTTTAAAAAGCTTGTTTTGCATTCTTGAGCCGTTTTCTGCTTTAAGATGCTTTATTTGGCCTAAAAAACATTTGAGAGATCTGCTGACTTCAGACCTGTTCTGTGGAGTTATGTGCCTAATGTGGAAAACACAAGCACAAACATTCACTTTCATGAGACTGTCCTGTGCATAAAATTAAAAATGAGTGCTTTTAGACTCCAGGAGATGAAATCCACCATTGCCATATATGTGTGATAAACAGAGATATTTCAATTAGAGACTTGGGTGTGAATTAGGAAAGCCTCAGCTCAGGATGATGCTTCAGATGAGAGGAACTGACTCCTTTTCACTACTTTCCCCTCAGCCTAAAACTGCTGAAGTAGGATTGCTGCATAAGTAGCAAATCCCCACATATCAGAAAGAAACTATGGGCAGCAGCTGAAAGGTTTTTTGATAAAAATCTTAACATGTAGCATTGCTAAATTTCCTTATTTTTCCACTGAAATAATGGTATTTTGGGTTTCTTCTTTTGTTTGTTTTTTTGTTAATGACAGTTTCAGAATACTTGGTAAGACCAATGCTTTGATTATTTTTTTTTTTCCTATTTAACTCTTATTGTGGAATACATTTTGATACTTAAATGAAGAAATGAAAAAAGAGAAAGAAAGAAAGAATAAAGGAAAAGAAAAGTTGACTGAAACATTTCATCCCAAGATGAGTTTTTTTGAGCAAAAGACAAAATTACAGCACTACTATTTCACATGTATCACATTGTTTACAAAACTGTATCAGTTTAAAAACAAGTCCTAAATTTTAAAGTATACATTTTATGTTTTGAAAATGAAAACTTGAGTTTTTCTTTTGAGATTTTTTTCATATTATAATCTTCAATTATAAAAAGAAAAGTAAACAATAAAAGGAGGCCTGAGTGTTTCAAGTTATTTTAAAATCCAAAGGGCCAAGAAAAAGCTTATACCAAAAATCATGGTAGCAAGTAAAAAAAAATCTGTTGGAATGTAAGTTTCTGATTCAGACCAAAAAATTTATTCAAGTTAAATTGTACATAATTTAGGTAAATGCCCAACAGAGTAAATGCCCTTGATTCTTTTAAAGAAGTCAACTGCTGGAAAAGGATATTTGGGTAATGATGATAGTCTTTATCTTTTAGTGTAATAATGAAAATATTTTCCTTATTATTTCCTTGAATCTGAGTAAAAGGTCTCTAATCAGATTTCAGGGTTTCAAATCCTCATCTGCTACTTTCATGAAAAATTTCTTTAGTAGATCAGGTACAGAACAGCTGGGAAATAAATGGGTAACCAAGGCTGGGAAACAGAGCAGCAAAGTATACAAGATTTATGAGCCAGAAAGGGAACACAAAAGCATCAAACTCTTTAGTCAAAAGGTTAGCTTACTCCGCTTGAGGGGGGAAGACCGATTCAAGCCCTTGTCCCCAGGCTGTTTTATGTATTCTCACTAGAGAATTATTGCATGGAGAAAAATAATAAGGTGTATAAATCGTTGCAAGATAGATAAGATACTTTGAAAAAACCCTGCTATTTTCAGTTTTGTTTTGCTTTGGTTTTTGGGTTTTTTTTAAAGGAAGGGAGAATATATGATTGTTCATTAGATTGGTGTTGCATGACATCAATGTTGATGATGCACTTGATGTCCACTCATACTGTATTTCAAAGCTAGTTATCCTTTGGACAACAATTGTTTGAGGTTTACCTAGAAGTTTAATAAGCAGAAAGTTCAAATGGCCTAAGCACAGAATAACTTAGTCTAAAAGGGACTTTTAGGAGGTGATCTAGTTCATTCCCCTGGCTTAAAGAAGAATTAGCCATAGCACATTGCCCAGAACCATGCCTGATGAATTTTGAATATCTCCAAAAATGGAAGTTCTACAAACTATCTGGATGGTCTTTGCCAGTATTCTGTAAACAACACAATAAAATATTCCTTGATATTCAGAGGGAACTTCCACATTTCAGTTTGTAATCATTGCATCTGCATTTGTAGCTAAGCACCACCGAATAAAGCCTGTCTCAGTCCTATTGCACCTTCCCTGCAGGTATTTGTGCACCCTTTTTCCCTCTGAGTCTATTCTTATCCAGCCTGGTCACTTCGCTCAGTCTCTCCTCTTATGAGAGATACTCCAGTCCCTTCATCATCATAGTGTCTGTATTTCTGTGTCTGTCTTGTATAAGGGAGCCCAAAACTCAGCTCAGAACTCCAGGTTTGATTCCACCATTGCTGAGTAGCTGGGAAAGGATCACCTTCCTCGAATGGCTGGCAGTGTCCTGCCTAATGGAGCCCAGGATTCCATTGGCCTTCTTTAGTATGAGAGTGTATTCATGGCAGGGCCTCAGGTCCTCTTCTGCAAAGATTCCTTCTACATGGTCATCCTTCAGCCTACACTGCTGCTTTGGTTTGTTCTTCCAGAGAAGAGGCTTTGCCCTTCACCTTGTTGGACTTCATCACGTTTATGATCATCCCCTTTCTTAACCATGTATACAAAATAAAATTCTTCTCAAGTTACAGCATGCAATCTTACATGATTGCAACTTTCCAAGTGTTTGAAATAACAAGTGCTCTGGTGGATTCCAGTGAACCCTTGTTGCAAAGTAAAAACTCATGGTTATTTTTCTTATTCTAATCTCAGTCGTCAAAATACATAAAAATGAACCACTGAAAGGTTTTGAGCTTTTCAAGTACAGTATAGTCTTATGGATGCCTCCTGATGGCTGATTTAGAATTCATAGAAATGAAGAATATCTGCTGCTGCCTTTTTATTATTATTATTTGTCTCTTTTATCAGATGCAATAATAAATTGAACTTGTCTGTAGCAGTAAAAATCAAGGATCAAACTGAAGTTCCTGTAATGATGACAAACAGGGTAGTCATTAAAGCAGAAAGGCTCCCCTGCCCCTATGGAATTGTTTGTACCTAAATAGCACTGTCACTCTCCGCAGGATTTCATATTCTAGTGCAAGTAGTGAGCACCAGCTACGGTGGCTTAATCAATCCCGTTTTGACATCAGTGTAGTTTTATGAGCTCCATTAAATGTATTTCAAAAACAGATTTCTCAATTGTAAGCTCTTGATTCCCAGCATCTGGGCCAGTGTCAGAAGTGTACATAAACAGTATGTTTGAAATCTGGGTGAAGAAACTGTAATTGCAAAAAAAGAAAGAGGTTTGGAAAAAGAGGCAGGAGATCGCTCTGTGTGCACAGGGCTGGAAATCTTCATCTGATTTTGCCATTTTTGTAAATAGCTTATAAATAAAGAAACAATTCGGACTTAGAAAAAATAGGTCCTCTAATGTAATTCCATAATGCACAACACATGAAGAAAAGTAGAAACTCTCACCACAAGAAGAGAGTGTGATTAGTAGGAGAAGAAAGCACCATATTGGAACAGAGCAGGAGTCATACAGGAAGGACTCAGACTACTTGTACTCCTTATTTCCAGGAAAATAAAGCAATCTTGCATACAGAGGACATTGGTGGTAACAAAAATTAAATCTGTGTTTGTAGTGATTGTGGGTGATGAGGGTAAAAAATGAGAAGATGAAGAAGTTCATTACTACCCCTTTTAAAGGACAGATTAGGAAGTCATTGAGACAGTGTGGCTAGTCATAACTTTCTATCAAATGACTGGCAAACACTGGAGTGTTGCCACACAGAAGATAATAAATTGGATGTGAACTGTCTTTTGAGGAAAATTGATCTGCTACTGATATAGGGTGCCCAGTCTAAATATAAATCTCTGCAGACTCTCTCTGTAGTGACTAGAGAGAAACAAAACTTCTCTAATAATAATAAAAAAAGAAAGTCAAATATTATTTATCTCTTATAGAAATCTTCAGTTAGTTCAGTGTTAGTGAAAGTAAAAGGTTCAGTGGAAGAGATTTCAGCAATAAAGACCAAACTGATAACATTAAAAAAAGAATCCCTATCCTTTGGAACTAAAAATTAGTCTCAAGGAGTTACTGATTCCTGCAGCTGCCACAAGGCTGTGCCTAGGAAATTTCTAACATGTTTGTCAAAACTGTTTCTTAGCTTTTCAAGTACCTCAATAGCTCTAGGTATTTTCTCCTGATTTGCATTACCTTGAATGCAAAGAAATTGTTATCATGGGGAATAAATTCTGTAAGGATTATTGAACACATATAATCTGCTGTGCTGTATGAGTATTTTAGAAATTGCTCACCTATTCTTATCTGTCTCCCAAAGCACCTGATTCTGGCCATTGACAGAGACAGAACACAAGTCAGGATGCATTTTGTGTCTGACTCATTACAGCCTTGCATTTTGTCTTTCTAATATTGCTCCTTAATATTCATTTCTAAATTAGGATACACTGCACCAGTCACTTCAGAAGAATACAAAGTTTTCAAAAATCAGATGTGAGATTTGTAGCACCAATTTCTAGAAGGCATTATTTCAAAGCAACGAGTTTAGCTACAATAAAGTGACTCCCAAACAAGAGTGACCAAGCTACAAAGGGTAAAAGTTAAAAGGTGACAATCACTGTTAGAGAACAAGAGCTTCTGGCTAAGCTTCAAGAGCTCTAGCAGCAGGACAGAAAATATTGAGTGTTAAGTCATACAATGTCTACTACAGTTATCATTAAGATCAGCATGACTGGAAGGAAAAACTTCACTTGTCTGGTGGTGGGCAGGGAGTGAGAAATAATCCTATCCATCCCTTCAAGGCTTCTTGTACTCTGATTATCCCAGCAGGGCTGTGTGAGACCAGTACCAACAGCGGTGCTCCTTCCAAGCAGTGTCAAAATTGGCCAGGGTTGGCCAGGCTTTTAGAGCACAGTATATTTTATTTCAGAATGCAGGAAGAGAGGAAATAGAGCACAGAGCAATAGGCAGCTTACAGTCGCACCTTGCCTTCGTAACACTGCCTATTGCACCTCTAGGAACTCATTTGCTTTAGTCTGCGATTTTTTTCTTCTGATTTAATGTCCTCTATGCTACCAAAGCATTATGTACTATGGTAATCTCTATGGAAGTTATAGGAACAGGTAACACAGTAATATGTACTGTAATACACATATCTGCACAGAAATACATATAACTCTTGTAGTACACTGAGGCAATAGTTTTTGGATATTTCATCATGTGCCCTAGCATCTATGTCAATGGAATATTCATTATTACATTCTTCCAGAACATCTCATCTGTTACAAAGGATGACATCTTTTCAACTGCTGCATTTTGCAACTGTGCTTTTAGATCAGTGAAAAATTGCATTCCAGCTGATTTATGGAGGCAGATGCATTGTAACCCCTGCCACAATGAAAAGCAGAACTATCGTGCTGAAGGAGCATGACCAAATCATAGTGTTTCAGAATAAGAAAACATTATGATGCCAGTGGCAACATGCAGTAATTTGATAAGAAATTCCTGAGAAAGTCGAGGTTTATAGATGTTAGCAAGCATCAGTAGCAGCAAGCACTGGGGAGCTGGACAGAGAAATCAATTTATTTAATTTCAATGCAGGACCAAAATATTGTCAAACTGAAACAGAGTTAGAAGGGCCTTGTACAGTTTACAAATAGAAAACAAAAGCATAGTGCTAGGAAATAACCACTAAGACAGTAGAAAAATATGAAATAAATCCCACAGTGTGGCACAAAATACTAAAATACGCTGTACTTTATTCGTTTTAATGGACCTCAGAGGGAAGAAAATGGCAAATCAGTGAAGAAAAGGCAATGTTGGCCATGCTGGAACTTCTACAGCCTTCTAGGAAACAGTAAAGGTCTCACATGAAGTGGGGTTCTGCACTGCACATAAGGAATTTTTGACAATGGTAGAAGATATCAGTGTGAGTCCAGTGATCCTGTTCACACCCGTCAGCCCCTTCGAGGGAAAGTAGTTTCTGTATGTGAACAAACAAGCTTACCTGGGTAGGTAGAGTGCTCTAAGAAGGAGAGCACCCCATAAACACAGAAAAGGGAAAATAAGAAAAGTTAAACAATGGCTGTCAGGAATGACCAAAAAAGCAAAACATTTCCTCATACCAAAGAGTATTATGCCATGTCCATTAGAGGAATCACAAACACTGCAAAGAAGCTGTTGAGATAATATCAGGCTAAGCAGGTGCTCTTGAATAACAAAGGAGCTGATGTTCTGAGAGTGAGCAACCCTGATTGGTTCAGTCTTATTTGCGCTAAAATGAGTGAAAGATAACACCCTGAGCCTCAAAGGCTTCTGATTGTGTTATACCACTACACATTAAAGCATTAAAGTAGAAAAAACTGTCCTAGACTGGAAGCTGTCTCCTCAGTGGCAATAATACAAGAAAAATGTTGTTATTTTGGTCAGTGCAGCAGAAAAATTATTTGGGTTATGAAAAAAAAGGTTGAGGATGAAATCATTTTGCTAACTTTCCTCTATTGTTGTATATCTGATACCAACAAGTTAGTCCAGAAGTTTCAGAGCAGAACTCATTTTCAGGAGGGAAGAGAAGCAGAAGGTAGGAAAAAGGATTGAAATTGGTAACTGGTCCTACAGATCACATGTGTGAACAACTGTAATGGTAGGCAGCTGCAGTATCTTTGTAGGCAGGTTTTATTTTATGAATCTTGTACTTTAGTCTCATACATTACAGTACAATGCAAGCAAGAAACATCAAGATGAAGCTGAAGGCTTTCAAAACATGAGAATAGAAAACATTCTGGACTTCTGTCAATCCCTTGCTTTCCCTTAGGCTGACTGTGCTGTCCAAACTGTCATCTGGTACAGGCTGGAGAAGGAGATAGCAAAAGCAGGGCTGCCCTGGCATGGGAGGATGTGCTGAGGGATTTGGGGGACCACAACACAAGCAGTGCCCTCAAGGACCTGGGCACAGCTCCAAGCAAGGTCCACATGGCACCAGTGAAAGGTCTTGGCAGACAAGAGGTAATGGGTTATGTCCAGGGTCCCTCCAGGTGAACAGCAGAACATGACCACAGTCAGGGCTGAAGGCAAGGATATCCAGGCTCATAATCCTGCCAAAGGTTTAGATGTGGTCTGCCCTGCTCCTGTGTGTTGATCCAGTTTCTTGCAACTTAGAGTATTTTGCAATAGGGTTAAGTTCATTGCTCCAGAAATGTTCAGTTAAATGCTAGCAGTGCTCAGTTTTCTAAATGTGCAGGACCATACATTTCAGATTCAAGCTAGTAGCAGATGGTTCTACCATGCTTTACTGAATTTCTTGAACTGATGAGGATACATTATTTAGAAAAATGTAGTCAATAATTTATCACAAGTCATATGGTATTAAAAGGGTAGTGTTGCAATAGTGCACCAGAAAGCTTTGCTTTCCCTAGGTTAAAGTACACAGAAAGTGTGTTTTATCAATATTTAAGGATTGTTCTTTAACTGGCTAGACCTAGTTCTTATTCATAAAGTGTAACAATATCAGACATATGGGGTAAGGGTCCTCAATGTGATCTGCAGTTTGCAATGTTAAAACATTGGCTTTTCAGTTCTGTGAGACTTTTCTTCAACAAAATGAATAATTTGAAAACTGTGTAAAAGCACAGATTTTATAGTTTTGTATGATTGGGACACATTAGTGAAGTGAAAATCAGAGAAGTTTCCACTTCACAAACTCATTCATTTGTGTAAGCAGAAAATACAGCCAAAGAGGCCTCTTGGGGTGTGTGGCATTTCTGTTGAGTCAGTGGAAACCTCAGGCTTCCCCAAAAGAGGGAAGGATTGTAGCATGGGGTGATACATTTGCCATTCCTAGAACAAGTGAATAGGAGGCTGAGTGTCATGCAAAGATGGATGTAAGGATTTGTCGCTATAAACCTTTACATTTATCACACAAAATGTTATTTCTATCTTGTTGAATTGCAGCCCTGAAAGCTATATAACAAACCCTTTTCATTTGGCTACAAAAATATTGACTCTAAAAAAGCATTTTTCTGATGCTGCAAACTGGAGCAGTATGTTTCCTTACCAAAGTTTACACAGAAGCTGATAATATCTTCTTGAGATTTTTATTTCTTCTTTCCAAAGCATATTCTGAATTGTGCTTGAAGGCTGTATTTAACATCTCATTGAAAATTAAGAACACCTAGCAGCAATTTCTTACTTTGAAAGCAAGATTTTCTCTCTGGATTAAATTATTTTCAACAGGAATTACCACTGATTATATAAATTACTCTAGATGAAGCATAGTTGAAGTCACTGAAAATAAGAAGAGGTTCCAGAAATGCATCTTAGCATCCTAATGGGATTTAAAAATGGAATACAAAATTAGCTGAAGCTCCAAGCTGGTCATTTGTTAAAGAATCGTTTGATTTCTTACCTTACTGAGCCTCACCTGCCTTTCCTTCACCATTAGAAATGTTTGTTCTCTATCTCTTACCTCCCTTCCCAGCCGAAAGAAAAATTATACTTATGTGCTTAGAAGTTGAAACCACCATGTGCTACAGCACTAGGGAAAGCATTTATGATGTTAAAATATTTATACAGCTGGATTCAGTGAGATGCAGCATCTCCTTTTAGGTTAACAAGCTTGTCAACTGGTAGTTAGAAAAAATATAAAAGATACCTTTAGAGCCAAAGCCCTCTCAGACAATTTTTGTCACAATCTTATGAACCGTGTAATTCACAGCATCATTTAAAACCATGTGCAGTGCCACATCTGAAATACAGACCAGGATATGCACATAAATGCATGTAGAATACACATATACTATTCTTAATTCTCTGTGCTTGGAAAGATTTTACTTTTATTCTAACTCTGGGAAGAGATAACATTTCCAAGTGAACAGGAAAATTGGGTCCTTGTCAAGGTGAAACCAAAATCACCCATTTGTTGCTCTTTATAATCTGGTAAGATTGAAGAAAACATTTTCCTTATAGTAGCAGTCAGAGCTGGATTGCTTTGATATGTCTTAGATAAAGCTGTTATCCCAGGAGTAAATTAAAGGTTAATATACAGTATTTATTCCAGTCAGTCATATCATTATTTTTGAACTGACAATAACATCTGAAATTACTGATTTCAAATCACTAATTTAGAAAACATAAAAAAAAAAAATCTATATGCGTGACCTTGTTACTGCATAATATTGCCGGCACATTTCATCACACACAGAGTGGCAGCTCGCTTAGAAAAGCTGGAAAACATGATCACTGGAAACTGGCAAACTCTCTTATGATGTGTGCCTGTCTGTCAGACAGGTACATGTACATAAATCTCATGGTTTGGGGAACATAATTTTCTGTTGAGCTGTTGGGAGGAGACAGCCTTTCTGGACGGACCCCAGGCAAGCCACTCCCCTACACTCTGGTTCAACAGCAGCCACTATGTGTCTTCCCCTCCCTCTCCCTTCCCTTCCCTTCCCCTTCCCTTCCCTTCCCTTCCCTTCCCTTCCCTTCCCCTTCCCTTCCCTTCCTTCCCTTCCCTTCCCTTCCCTTCCCTTCCCTTCCCTTCCCTTCCCTTCCCTTCCCTTCCCTTCCCTTCCCTTCCCTTCCCTTCCCTTCCCTTCCCTTCCCTTCCCTTCCCTTCCCTTCCCTTCCCTTCCCTCTGTGTCTCCATAAAACTGAGTCTAACCATCATAGTTTGTGCCTCATCATTGCTGCAAGCACCTGGAACCGATTCATGCCCCAGGTCAGTTTCCTAAAAAGAATTAGCACAAGATTCTCAAGCTTAGCTTTTCATTTTTAACTCCATTTTGTGGTTCTGGCAATGGGCTCTGGACAGTGTTTAGTGCCCATGAATTTGTTTGCAGGGAGTTTACCTATTCCACAGACAGCCAGGGCAAGTACCTACACAAACTTCTTCTCTGGGGATTTGGACATTGCTTCCTATTTTAAGTGCCAAAAGGTTGTATAAATTTTGACTTTGGGAATTAGATATGATTTCACAAAAATATAATTTTGTTAAACTCTCACTGAAGTTAATAATGCAACTTTAAAAATATAAAAACTTTAAAAATAAAGCAATTTTAAAATTGTAAGGATAACAAATAGGTGTACATTTAAGAAAATGACACTCCTACAGTTTTACAGCAAACAAAGGTATGAAAAAATGTCTGCTTTATTTAAAAGCCATAAGGGATCACTTTTGATCAGTGCTCTGGAGCAGACCTTCCAGTTCCATGTCTAATTTGGGCACAAGATGGGATCTGATTAGAACTGAAACCAAATTATAAGCAAACAAATAAATTTCCCAGAGTCAAGTGAGCTTTGTGGATTAATCTGGATTGCTTGATGAAGTAGACACATTCAGGAAAATGCAAGCAATACAAAATCCAAGAGAAAAAGATATAAGTTGTTCCTTTGAGGTGAGAGAATATTTTGGATTGCACTGATGCTGGACAAAATTTAGGGGCACAAGAGATTAGGGAAAGTCTCAGTTAGATACTATAGTTCTGGGGATAAAGACCTATGGGTATAGAACACTGCAGTTGTTGATGCTTGTTGGTCTCCTGGATGCAGTTCTGCTGTTGACATTTTTAGAAGGCTAACGAACAACAAGAGAGCAGTGGGAAAAGAGTGATTAATAAAACATAGCAAGAGGTATAGGAAACTCAATTTATTCAGTATGTTCACTCCAGTAAAATGGCTAGAAAAATCCTCGCAGATAATTTTTTAATCTAGGAGAAACAAAAGTTGCAGTAAGAACTCTGACTGAAAATTTTAGGTGGATAAATTCAAAAGGCTTGTTTATAAAATAGAAGTAATTAACCTTCCCTAAAGAACTGGAGGACCCTTCATCACTTGAAGTGGGTAAACCACTGTTTTATGCTATTCAGGATTCTGTGCAGAATGTCACTGAAGAGTATCTTTGTACTTGGTGGAAGAGTCTGAAGTTCTCTGTCCTGTTATGTAGAAAATCCCATTAATACTCCCCTCTGACTTTAAAAACTAAATTTCTGGTAGTATTAAGATTTTTCTCCAAGGAGCAAAATAGTCTGCAACTTCCTGAAATCCTGGTGGCATTTAGCATCTTCTATTTCCCTTACATTCCGTTGCCTAGTGAATGGAAGAGTAACCAAGTTCCAAAGGAGAAACCTTGATGTATGTACACTCATAGGGGGGCTTTTCCATGGATGTGCATGACAAATTAGGATGTACAGCTGTTTTGATGTCTTACCTAAACCCCTGAATCATTGTTCACTCTGCATATTGAGATTTGGTCTGCAGCTATCTGCATTCAGACAGGAAATAATTACATTTACATATGCAAACAAAATCATCTTCAGTAACCTAGGTCTTGGAAGCAAGGTCATATTAAACTGATTACTTTTATCAAACTATCCTTAGGGGAAAAAAAAAAAAAAAAAAAAAAAAAAAAAGAGAACAGACTTATACAGACTTATCTGGGCTTCCATAGCCCTTCAATAAGTGCTATATTTAGAAGCAGGGATCAAAAAGTTTAGGTGTGTTTTATGTGCTTGGTTGTGGAGTCTGATTCTAAATGCTTTTACTGTCTTTGGGGATTATTTTCATGAAGTGAGACATCACTCATCACAAATTATAAAGCCACAATTAAGCCTTTCAACAGCAGTGTCAGCAAGGAGAATAGCTATAGCCCAGAGTGAACAAAACTGCCATTTTTAAACAGCTATATGGACATAAGTAAAAAATAATAATAATAAAAAAAGGGGTCCTGAATTTCAGGCAATAATTTTGGTCATAAAAGGGGTCATATAAAAGGTTTTTGACAGATTTTACTATGATTCAGGAGCAGAAAGAAAAAGAACAAAATACACTCAATTTTAAAGTGCTTCACAGATTAGCAAGATTTTTTAATTTATTTTATTAGGAAAAAAATAACAAGCTTTCTTTGATATTCTTGAACACAGAGATCCTTGGCTTTGCATCCTTAACTAAGGCATTGAACACAGTAGTGGTCTCAGGCATGTGACATTTTAACTTGTGTTCATTGAACAAAGTATCAGACTTCAAAAATCTATTTCTTCAGACATGTTAATAACTGATTTAATGTTAATGAAATGTTACAGTTTTCATATCCTTTTTATAAAGTTATAACATCCTGTCATGCTGTCCTCTATGCATTAGAAGTTCAGAACTGAAAGCCACACTTACATTAAGCAGTCTGGCTCACAGCAAGGTGTTCAACTTGACATTTCAAGGAGCATGGATATTTCTATCCCCTGTTTTTTCAGCTTAATGCATGATAATTATGCATTTTAAAGCATTTTTATTCTAATTTATTGCTCGTTTTGCAAGCAGTATTCCTCTTAAGTCTCACAGAGCATATATTTAATGATAAGTATATATTTTTTAATTGGATTCTTTGTGTACACTCTGATGCACCCACTGTTTTTGCTCAGAATTTAATATTGGCCAATATTAAAAAAACAAACAGACAAACAAAAAAGTCACACCTTAGATTCTTGTTTATCTCTTGCTTTATGCAGACAATAGAACAGAAATCTGTTCTACTGTAACAAGTAGTATCATATACATTATACGTTTTTCAAATGCTATTTGTGATATAAGATGCACTGTGTCATAATGAACAGCACAGGGCTGAGCTTCCTGTGTAACTTTAGCTGTGAAAAATTCAGATTCTCTCTGTCTTCAAGGACTGTACAATGGTTCTGCTTTCCTACTTTTAGAAACTTCAGTTTGTCTAAAATATTCAGCAAGTAACAAGACATTTGCCTGTATTTTGTGACTATTATCTGCTGGGCTATTTCAGTCACACAGGGTTTTTATTCACAAACATTTGTACAAGGAAGACCTTATTCATGTGAATAGTCCAAGAAAGGAGATGAATTGTGAATACTAGAAAGAATAGATTTATAGAGTATTCACTGTTAGTGAAAAGCATCAGAGCCCTTTATTAAAGCTTCTTTTTTGTCTTTATCACAACAGCCATCAAAACCAGTGGATATTCATGTATAATTCATTAACAAGCAAGGCAATTTTCCTGTTTATAATGCATAGGTCACTCATTCTTGGAGCAGAAATAATACCATCTGATTTGGTGATTAATCAAAGTGCACAGACTAAACAGAAAATAATCATACTGACCAGTTATGAATAAATTCTACATGTTAAAAACTATGCATATAAACTACTACAAATACACAAATACAGAGATTTAATTAACAGCCTGTTCAGGAATAGTTGGCAGAATGACTGTGTTCATTGAGAAAAGTTTTTCTTCATAGTTAGTAAACACAATAAATACTCACTTTTTTATTGCATTGCTTGGACAAGCAAAATATGTTCATACACTGTCCTCCATGAAGCTGGGAAAGCTTTGTTTTATGCTGATAGCTAAAAAGGGGAATGGTTTTATTTCACTGTTTAGAATGCAATCTCAGATGTAGAAAAACAAAGTGCAAATGCCGAATCCAAAAACGACAGAATATAAATGAGAAAATGGAAAAGAAGTTGTTACATAGACAGAGTTTTATAATTCATAAAATTTGACTTCGTGTGATTTTGTTTCCCTTACAGTTATTGCTGTGCCTGCCCTCTGCCCAAAAGACTTATTTTTCCACAATACTCTCTTTTTCTCCTTCAGTGGCCTCCAGGAAAAACTCGGGCTCTTCTGCAAATCATCCCTACTCTCACTTCTCCTCGACTGCCATAATACTTCATTTGCCAACAAAACCCAAACAAACAACTAGAAAGCACACCACAACAACACCCCAAAAAAGAATAGCACTTACACAATGCTTAGCACCTTGTCACATTTGCCACCTACCTGGCTAGACAAGAAAAGCTGGTTCTTCCAAGCTCTATTTGTGCTGCTTGTCTGGTGCAGGTACACGGGCTGCCTGGTGGACCACCAAGCCAGCCCACAGAAAAAGCTTTAGACACAGTTTAACCTTCCTTCTGTGGATGTAATAATAGGTTGTTTCTCCTCTCCTCTGTTTTCTCTCATCATGAAATTTGTATGATTTTAATATCTAGATGGTTCTGTTAAATTTGATTAAAGTCTGCCAGCAGGCTCAAAAATTGCGTAGGAAAAGGAAAGGAGTTATACAGAAAGAGAATATATCAAGTCAAGCAGTAGAATGCTGTAAGCCTATTTTTTATTCTTATAAAACTAATCTAAAAGTCCTGTAATGCATAGTTAAATACAAAGCTTTAAATATTTATTTGCTGGCTAATTAATACACAAAATATGGGATTCAGAACATCCTCACAGTTTCTGTGAAACTCTAGTTGTAATTGAAAATAGTTTTTCAGAGACAGATAATGCATTGTAGGATCATGGCAGGTCACAGCAGGGAGGTAGTAGGCATAAAGCATGAAAAGCCTGCAGAAAAGTGAGTAGTAGTGGCCCAAGGAACTCATGTAATCTTCAGACTGGTGGGAACTCAAAGGGAATGGCACATTTAGCTCTGCTGGTTTTTCATTGCTTAGCAGCCAAGAAGCCTAGGAGACATATGAGCAGCCCTGGCTGTTGAAAGCAAATGTGGGCACAATAAATCTATCAGGTTCTCTATCTCTCTACTGAGGTGTCCTTTGTACCAGTCAGTGAGGTGCCTGTTCTCTCTCTGCGTCATAAATTTCTGTGAATTTCCTGAGGGCAAAAAAAAAAATATGCCAGAGCCAAAAATATAAAATAAAATAAACAAAAAAACTCACACCAATATATTCTATTACTGGAACTGCAAGTAAACTGTTATGACTCTTAAAAGAAATCATTTTCTGACTGATGGAAATGCCTCCCAGTGTTCACACCTAGCATGCTGAGAACTCAGAGAACTTTTTTCCACCTGTGATAACACTTGTCAAGTTTCTTACTGTAAGAAGAACAGAAATACAAAACTAGTTCCTCTTAGGTTCCCTCCAAAATACCCAAGAACTCCACCTCTTATGAATAATAAGATAGCCATATGCTTTCTCATCAATGGCACCTCTTGTATGTGTAAGCAGATTGCCTAGGAGTATCAGCCACTGGCCAAGTCTTTCTTTGCCAAGTGCGCTACAAACATATGACAGAAAGATAGACCTATGCAAATGTTTACAATTTCAAATATAAGACTAAAAAAAAAAAAAAAAAAAAAAAAAAAAACACCACCAACAAAAGCACCCAAAGGGCTAAGGAACATAAGATAACAGTAATGTTAGAGGTGTGTAGCGTTAACTTTATTTAGGATATTTTAACTCTGCAACTCTGTGCTCCCTGTTTATTCTATATTCCACTTTGGCTGGTTGCTTTTGCCTACTCTTGCTGATATTTGTGGATTTAAGGCCAGTACTGTATTTGATTCCACATAGTTTATAGATATGTATTTGCTGTTACATCAATTTTAACAATGAGTAGAGAGACAGAAGTGGTCCGAAATTAGTATTTCCTTCTGGTTTGTGACTTGTATTTCTTACCTGCTCCCAGCCAAGACCATTTTTTCCTCAGGCAACAATCCTTAATATCTTTCATGCAAAACTACTGCACACCTGCAAGAGAACAGCATATCTAAAAATTAATTTCCTGCACACAGGATTTAGTATAAAACCCCTTTACCTTCTTACATTGTGCCTTGAAAGTACAGAAGCCAAATAACTTCAGACTGTGATTCTGTTGCTTTTTTTTTCCTCCAGTAAAGACTGCAGCAAACACAGCACTAGTAAAGCTTGTAGATTGGTTTTACTCATCCCAGCTTTAGATTTCCGTACTTGGGTCTTTTAAGCTAGTTCCTCTGCAACATACAAGGTGTTAATAACTCTCTGTGTTCCAGTTTTTCTAGAGCTGGATGAAAGGGTGAATGCAGTTTAATTGTATACAGTATATTTTACATTTGGTTCCCAGTGCAAGCAGTTACATTTGCTGATAACAGAATGCATTTATCTTCAGTGACATTTTAGATAGCTCTACAACCTGCTGCGTGTTCTAATGAAACCAGTATCACTACCAATTAGACACCTGCAGAAGAAGTGGGCTATGCAAATGCCTTGCCCCCCAAATGCTATTTTCCCTCTCTCATTAAGTTTTCGAACTAAATTATATCACAGCTAATGGCTAAAGACTTTCTCCTCAAATTTCAGTGTTGCATGGAATTCAGCCAAATATGTTGCACAGACTTTAAGGTGACTGCAAGTCTTTCAAAATGTATTTTCCTTGCTTCCCATATGCTTAACCTAGCCCTGCACTTGTCCACCTTCCTTTTCTTTCTGGCACACAAGCAGAAATGCACTCTCCCGACCTCCATCACTGTGACAAGGTATTCTGGTGGGCTTGGAAAGCTGTAGATTATTGCTTTGTTTTTCATCTCTGGAGGTCCTTGAGTTCAAATGTATTAGATGTAAGTCAGACTTGCTGTAAACAAATATTTGTTGATTATATACACAAGATAGAGATTAAACAGAGGAAATCTTGCTTATGAGGTTATATTTCCATCAAGGGTTTTCAATGACATGATAAACCATGACAGAAAAGCAAACATGATTTACAGAGTTGCCACAAATCCCAAGATAGAGCGGTATCTTAGTATTTCACAACTACCAGTTTGTTTCATGCCAGTCTCAGGACCTGTTCTAAGCCCTGCTGGGGATACAGTCACCATCTTGTTCCCAGGAACATTGCATTAACTTTTCATTTGCTCTGGGCTCCTGCTGTTGCTGCCCCATATTCCAATTTGTTTGGCTCCTGCTCTGGTTGCTTTCATCTCCTTCTCCAGGGTGCTTTCTGGTGAATGCTTTGGCAGGAGCTGTAAGCATTACCCCGTATCTATTAATTACACATGCAAGCACATTTCTGAAAGCATGCTGTGTGTTCATAAGTCAAAATTGGATTATGAGATGCCTAAACTGTTTGTGCCCACAAGTGAGTAAAAATATGTGATAATCTCTGAAAATGTGGACTGCACAGATTTGGTAGTAGGCTTTCGATTTCCCCTTTGAAATTTTGGCCATAGCATTTCTAGAAAAAAAAATAAAAAAAAAGTCAAGAACAGGAACACAGAAATGTTAAAATCTTAAAACACAGAAGGAAGGTAGTGATTAAGTATTTTATTGAATCTTGACATATTATCCCTTAAAAGGATCATCTACACATGTAGAGGATTATTGTAACATGCAACAGATAACTCATCAGTACTCTGCAGAAAGAAAAGGAATGTCCTTCCAAGCTGGACTATCCCACCCACAAAAGTCAAGGTTACTTCATTTTTGCCTATCTTCAGTTATAATAAACATTGCATATGTCTAAGAATTACACCTTTTTTTATTGGGCAATTTCAGTGAGACCAGATGTAAGAATACCCTTGGTTTGTGTAAATCACTATGGAAATCAATGTCATTCTATTCTTGCTTCTATAGCCAGAAAATAGAGAACAGGCTGGATCTGGTGTTGAGCTTCACTTTGTATGAACTTTATATTTTAAGTAATAGCCAAATCTGAAATGAATTTAAGGCATTTTACTTCACTTTTGGTGACCATAAAACAATTATATTGTGGATTAACCCTAGTGGGTAGCTCAGGTCCACTCAGGTCCACACAGATACTTGCTTATCTCCTCTTCCCAGGGGCATGAGAAAGATGATTAAGACTAAAAGTGAGAAAGTTCCCGGGATAAAGACTCTTTAATATGTAAAGCAAAAGCTTTGTCTTCAAGCAAAGCAAAATCAGCAAAAAATGAAGAAGAAAAATTAAAAAGAATCCAATTCTAGCAGCTTTGAAAAATAGGGGCAGAAGTTTGGAGAGAAATCTTACTCTGATAGAAACATCAGCAGCATTGTCTTTCTACCTAGCTCAAAAACAGCAAGAAATTTGCACAGTAATGTTAACTACAAATATTGCCTTTAGCACAGTTCAATATAGCTGGCTATAAAGTAGCATTTACAATGTGAGCTTATCCTTATCACAGAGATCTTTGCTCAAGGGGCAAACTCTGTGAAAAGGGATGTCAAATGGCTATTTAGTGAGGAAGGCTTGTGTTTGTTCTCTGGATGGTTTGGGGGTTTTTTTGTTTTGTTTTTTTTTGGTGGTTTTTTTTTTTTTGTTTTTTTGTTTTTTTTTTTTTTTTTTTTGTTAGCTTACAGTAACACCTGTCTAGGTGACAGAAAACATTTGAGTTTGCTTTATTTGCTATTGCACACAAAACCTCAGAGAACAGAAGTGTGTAATTATCCTGAGCCTCAAGAAAATGAAAATTTTAGATATTGCAAGACACCCCATTGCTAACCTGCTTACCTGAAATATTTTTCTGACAGCACACAAGAATTTCTTGAATCACAAACAGACAGTCTTTTCTGTCTCAGAATTAAATATTAATTTGTTTTGGTCAAAATATATTTCAGTTGTAAATTCCTTGTTGAGGAAGATATATTCCTTTGGTTTTCTATGTAATGTGCATAAGAAGGTGAGGGAAGTTTAAGGCATTAGTCTGGGTGCGCTGTTTATTTCTGTCATGGTCCAAAAAGACAGGGCAGTGGCTGAAAAGATTGACTGAGATAGGCTAAGGGAGTTCAGCACCCAGAACTCACAGAAAGAAGCAAACTGTGCTGCTTCATACCAATAGCTTCAGCCTCTTTTGGTGTACAGTTGTTCAAATTTCTAAAAACTGCCGAAAGTTTGTTGTTTTAGCAGATATCTCCGTCATATTTTATGTTTTGCTTGAATTCCTATTCCTGTAGACAAGTTTCACCATGCAAATACCCTCGTATCATAGGAGTATCCTAATGAAAGATGTAAAAAATATTAAGTAAAAATGTTTTAATTACAACCCTCACATTCATTAAGAAACATTTGAAGTCTTGGCACAGTACTCAAAAATGTTCAGAAACTGACAAAAGAAAACAATTTTTTTTAAAATCCTCACATTTCTAAACTTAATATCCAGATTCTGAGAGACAAGTTCAAGATTTTTATATGTTTGAGGTTGTAAACCAACCCAAATACATGGGGAGAAATTTGGATTGGACTCCTCTCATGAGTACTCAGTGTTAGAGTGCATCAGCGGAAGGGCTCCCTAGCAAGTCTTTCCATCCCACTCCACAACAAAATCTAGTCATACACAGGTTAATAGCTCTGTCAGGATCATTTTGAGCCATCTGGGGTACTGTGAGTTGGTAGCAACCATCAAAACACTTACTTCTATAATTATTGAAGAGATATTGGCATCTATCACCAACCTGGAAGGAGATTGTAGTGAGGTGGGCTCAGCCTCTTTTTCACTGAAAAACTAGTTGGGCATTGGAAGAAGTAGCCCAGGGAGGTGATGGAGTCACCTGTCTGAAAATGCTCAAGAGGCATCTGGAGTGGCACTTGGGGATGTGGTTTGGGGTGATTAGGGTGGTGCTGGGTTGACAGTGAGACTAGATGGCTTTGAAGGTCTCTTCTAACCTTGATGATGCTGTGATTTTGTGGTCTTCAGAAAGTCATTCATTTCATCTTACCCTCTGGATAGGAAGAGAGTTTAGATGATGGACTGAAAATGTCCTTTGGATGACTAAAATTAGGTGGACTACACTCCAGTCTTTTTTGGTAACATTACATAATGATTACATAATTAAGAAGCATTTGGTGCTATTTCTGTACAGCAAATACTTCTTTATCATTTTTTCTTTTGTTTTATGGAACAACTAAAGGATTGTTTTGACAATGTTTTTGAACTGGAAGAATCACAATCAATAAGTATTATAGCTACTCAGTGACTAGATTATTAGAAAAATAAATTAGGAACTATCCTGCTTGCAAATAACCATTATTTCATATGATGAGTAGAAATAATTGTATACATGTCATGGCATATTTTCATTTGCAAAACACAGAGAGACCTTTTCTAATCCTATAAATTTCATTTATTGATCAGAGATCATGATAAAGTGGTTTCTTTTGGAGTGCACTTTGTCTAAGCCCTCTCTTTTAAATTAAGAATCTATTTTACATTACCACAACCTAACATAAAAGCTATGTGCCCGTGTCCACAAACAAGCACCTTCTTTCTCTTCTGTTTCAACATAACTGTTGGTTTTCTTATTAAGAAAAAAAAAAAAAAAACAGTTGTTATCTTTCTCCAGTTGATCTTTTTGTTCAGGTAAAGCAAACATGCTACTTCCTATCATGGTTTATGTTACAGGCAAATCTGATTTTGCATTTGTACATCATGTGCATTTTGAAATGAAGTGACAGCTGATCTGCATGTTGAAAGCACTGTGTTGCTTTTGCTCTATAGCTTGTTGCTTTGCTTTGCTTTGCTTTGTTTCCTCTGGAAGTTCTCACAATCTACTGGGAAGAAGTTGTGTGTTAAGAAGGAAAAAGAAGTATAAATCTCACAGAGGTTGGTGCAGAGCAAAATTGTCACAAAGCACCAGACTACAGAGATTCAAGCTTTTGTGTCCTCAACAATAAAAACACACCAAGGTAGCCATAGATTCCCTATATGGGAGTTTGCCCCTTCCAAGCACACATCGCACTTTTTTGTCGACTGAGGAGTGACAAGGTCTGAAAATACAACTGCTCATCCTTAAGCAAAATGAAAAAGAAATTGTGGTGGAGAAATACACAGAATTCAGTATACAGAAAGAGGTTTCCAAACCATGATATGCACAGCCCTGGTCTCTTCTGTAAATAGCAATAATCAAAAGCATCTGGCTGTCTGTGTGTGTGCCTTTGCCTTACTTGGTAAATGCCAACTCACAGATAATCACATGAAAACAGCTGGGAGAATTGAAAGAAAGTGGATAGAGGCAGAGAAATGAGGATGAATTTGTGAAAAGTCGAGAAAGTACAGAGGCTGCCACTCTGTGGTACAAAGGAAAGAGATATTAGGAGAAAAACTTCAAGGACAAAATAATCCAGATGCTAATATTTCCATGAGGCCATTTTTTAAGCAAAACTGTCTAGAAATTCAATTTCTATAAGGTAAATTCTGGAAGCCAAATCAATACAAATCATTGCTGCTCAGGTCTGTCTCAGATTCTCACTGTATAATGAGTTGAAACGTATCAGCTGCCTAAACATATTTACAGGGAAATACCAGGGCAGAGAGCTAATCAATAAATGACCACAAAGCTTTAAGAGAAAAAGGGTTAAAAATATTAGGCTAATCAATTCCAAAACTTATGATAATGCAGCTTTAAAAGTCAAATGGTATACGGGTGGTACAGAAAGGAGGTGAAGACTAAACAGGGGTATGGAGAAGTACAGGGCCTATACTGTTGTCAGCCTGCCTGGCTCAAGCCCTTCATCCAGTGTTAAGCGCAGGAGTTCAGTGCTGGCACAGCACTGATCAGTCCTTCCTGTAAGTGGAACAGATGGAGTACAAGTGCTGCAATGTGCTGACAGGAGACCCTTGCATTTCTTTTCCCTCGCAGTGCAACTGACACCTGAAATCAAAAGCCCCACCAATTAAAAGGCATGATATCTCAAAAGCTGATCTGTTTACATTGCCTTCCTCCTCTTCTTCAACCCCTTTCTACATCTAGGAGAAGAGCTTTGTGAGAGTCTCTCTCTTGGCTCTTGGTCTTCTTAAGTGAATTAGACAAACCTATACCTTTCAAGGGCACACTAGGCTTTCAGTTCTCCTTTTCAGCTTGCTCATGTCTAGCTAGATTTGTGCATTATGTCACTTTCTGCACCTCTAGTAAGAAAACTGTGGAGAAATGAGGAATTATTCTGCATCCAGCAACAAATAGTCTTCATTACACCTTTAATATTTGCTCTCGAACTTTATGGGTTGTTGCTCCTGTAATGTTAATTGCTTTTTAGAGACATGAGAGAAATTTTCTTCTACTTTTTAAGTATGCATTCATTTTCTCTGATAACCCAGTGCCCTGATAGGCAGGTTCAGTTACCTTACACACTGTTTTTAGTTTTTCCTCTAGTTAGAGAATTGTCTCATATCAATGCCTGGAGAAGGTTTATGAAGCACCAAGTTCATTATTGCCTTCAAAAGGCATTTGCAGATACCCTTTGAGGTAACAGAGATGACCCTGAGGCACTGAGAAAACCACACCATTGCACAGTCCCAGTAATCATCCTGGGGGGAGCCAGGGAAGCTGTGTTATCAGGGGGCCTGAGGACAGCATTCACACAAAACAAGAGCCTGACTGCTGCAGTGATTGACAGCAGTGTGCTCACTACATCATATTCAAAAACCTCCACAGTATATATATAAATCACAAAAGCTTTTCTCTTTCTTTTGGTGGTGTTCACCGCATAAATGCAAGATGTGCTGTTTTTCTCTCTTTATTACCTTAAATCCTGATGTATTAGTCTACAGCACTAATGTATGTCACAAAATATGCAATATGGCTGATGTAATAATAAATTAGTGATTGATTGATGATTTTTGAATCTTTAATTCCAGAAATTTAACACTACATGAGTTCTCAATTTTTTACATTTAAAAGATAAGACCTTGCTGAACAATATTTTGCTTGAAAATAATTGAATGTTTGGTTCTTGCAGCGGAATCAATGCCACATCGTAATTTCTTTAAGGTTTTCTTACTGTATCATTCTTTTTGAATTAAAGTGAGTGTAACATTCAGAAAATGTTCCATGTTTCTAAACTATGGAATGCAGGTAGTGTCTACTCTCCAGTATAATGCAAGTAGTATCTCTTCTCCACTCTACAGATTTCCTCCTCTGGGTTTTATGAGTACAGATTCTGGAGACCAGGGAAGTAATTAATTCCCTATACTGATTCAGTCTCTGACCTTGCATCAGATGTTTAAAGCAGCAAAATATTTCTTCCTTCCTCTTATCTCTGATAGATTCCATAAAACAAATCTGTGTGTAGTGGTAAAAAACCTTCATAAGGGACAAAAGAAAGAAATAATCTTCCTTTCTGTAGCAAATGTAAGCAAAGCATGAAGTACCATAGTAGGAAAACATAAGGATACTTTGAGAAATGCTGTTCTCTACTGCAGGAGTGTATATGATATCCTGTACTTAAATAGTACTTTGAGATGTTCAACGTTTGTGTCTAAACATGGTGCACAGATCAAGAAGTGACAAAACAAGCAAATGTGTTTTCATGGAAATCTGAATTTTAGGGTGTAACAATATAAATGGTACACTCTAATGACTGTCTCAAATTACCACCTTCCCATCTCACCCTAACTAATAGTCTTATCTTAAAAAAAAAAAAAAAAAAAAGTCCCAACAACCAGACAATAGCATCCAGAAGATAGCATCTGCTTTCAAGAAAATTCTGCTTCTTTTAGAAATAAGATTTGCAGGTATTCTACATCAGCACAAAATTAATTTTTCCTCTTTTCCTGTGCTCATTCCTACATTTCCCACTATTCCCTGAAGGAAAGCAGATCAGGAAATTATTCCTGCTTCCTACCTGCAGCCTTCTCTATGGAACACTGCATCCTTAAAAAGCTTCTTATATTTCCTCTGTTGCTGTGAAATATTAAAATAGTGCTATCTCCTGTTCAGGAAGTGCAAGAAAGAGAGCTGGTGTGTGTTCCCCCCCCCCCCCCCCCGCCATTTATAATATACATTTCCAAATCTTGGAAATCTGCACAGCTCTTCTGGATTTTGGTGCAAGTGGTTAATCATTTACCAAAATCCAGGTAATATCATGTTTGCTTGCTTAGTTCTTCTTGCCTCCTTGTGCTCCGGTAAAGGAAAATACACTCTTAAGAAAATTTAAAAGAATATGAATACTCTTTCCTAATGACTGAGTACTACAGAAGCCATCAACAGTGAGAGTCTCTATGCCAAGAGGAAACAGCATGTCAGATGTTGTACAAAACGCTAAATAAAGACACATCCAAAATTGTATTGGATAAAGCTAATTTTATAAATAAAATGCCCTGCCAGAAGAGTTAAGCCAAGTAACCTTTTGTCTGTTGAGATGGCTGCCTTGAGAACCCCATGAAAAATTCTTTAAATTTCCCCAGAAAGCAGATCGTGCCAATTGAACACATGGACTACAGTTCTGCAATATTTATTTATAGCAGCAGAACTCAGTCTATAAACAAACACTACACCCCGTGTCATTTATTATGTTATCTGTATTTTACTGTGATTAGAACAAACAGCCAGATCAGTCCTACTTCTTGTATTTACAGAGTAGCCTGATAGACACTCAATATGGCACTTTTCTGGGAGGGATGAGAACAAACTGTGCAAAGCAGGCTTCTCCCAGCCCCGTTTCTCTTTTTGATCATTACTTTTTTTTTTTAATGTTTTCAGCCAAAAAAAAAAGCACCGTATGACCTTTGAGAAATGTCAGGAAAACATTATTTTCTCTGTGGCACTCCAATTTGCGGACATTGGGTACATCCTTACTCCAAGCCCAGCTCAGAGTAGTGCATGTGAGACAAGTAGTGCTAAAATGCCTCTCACTGCACTCTTGGGGGTGCCACGCACCCCTCCTGACCTTCTCCGACTGCTAAGTGTGGCTGTGGGAGTCTTGCTAATGAACAGCATTGCACCATCTGTTTGGCTCCCACTGCTGGACCTCCTTGGGGTGAGGGAGGAGCAGAAAGCAAATGCCAGTTGAATACCTCTGTCTGACTCACAGAGCGCTACAGCTGCTGCTTCTGTGCTTTCTGCTACTTTATTTTTTCCTTTCCAGAGTGACTCAGACACATTATTTTTCAGAAATAACTCAAAAGTGTAGGAAACTTAAATGCGTAGGATAGAAATAAATTCATCACGGTATATGTGATAGAAATAAAGGAAAATTCGAACAATTAAAAATTGTATATGCTCTGCATGCATGACTGAGTGTTCAGGTGTCTGTAACTTAAGAATATGAATTTCAAACTAGATAAAAAGTTATATGGGAATAGTTACAGAAGTACATTTTGTTTTTTTTATGATCCCACAAGTTTTGACTGCTGAATCTAAAAAAAACCCAAAATCTTGGGCATAAATTTTGTATCAGGGTTTTTACATTGCACTCACTCAAGAAAAAGAAATGTTTAAAAACAGAAACATATTCCTTTATTTTAATTGTACTTCTTTCTTTTTAAAATCCCTGGGACAAATGCTCTCTTCTTTTCTGTATAATTTCTAGTACCTTTTTATCCAACTGTGTAATATATATTTTACACTGTATCAAAGGACAGATAATGATTTACTACGATATGTAGCCTAGTACACCCAAGTTTTATGTCTAGTAAATAAGGTATTGTCATTCTGTAATTATTTTAGTTGGTTCTTAGGCAAATTAAGGGAAATGTTCCCTTTCTGTCTCTTTCAAAGTCTAGCAGAGGACTGGGGTGGGTGTCCTGACCTTTCTGATGGACAGCAGAGTGTTCCTGCACTCCTGGTTGAGCAGCCTGGAAGCAATGTGATCCCATCACTCAGATGGGATTAGCTGATATAAGACCCAACTCTTGTGGCTACAGCAAATCTTCAGACCTGGGTTGGAGAAGTCTTGTTTGAAACTCCTATCTCCCCACCACAGTCTCTTTGTTCACTGTCAGCAACGCCTGTGTTGGCTTCACATTGTGTTTGTGCAAAATCACACTGGGCTGGGGTCAATGAAGACCCATGTTGGTGCCAGGCCTGAAGTCCTGATGGACAAAGCTCTTCTCCACTGGTCAGGGCAAGTTCTGGCCTGTCCTCTGCTGACATCTAGGTCCTTCATCCAGCTACCCCTCTCTTGTCTTGCCCTGGGAGCCCTGCAAAGTGTCCTAATGCAGGCTGTAGTCTTGCCCTGTCAGCATGGATGCTCTTCCCGTATTTCCACAGTCTCCGAGAAGAAAAGAGCTGAGTTCTGGCCCTCCTCAAAGCAGCATGACTGCTCCTGCAGAGCAGCATGGTGCAAAGAGGCATGACGAAGAGCAGGCAGAACTAAGTCTTTCTCATCCCAGCCTCTTCATGTCCCTTCTGTTCACAGTATACATATAAATGCAAAATAGCAGCTATGTGGAGAGGCTTCCCTGCTCTCCGGGGAAAAGTAGGAGACTAACAGTAATGAGGAAGCAGTTTTCTGCCTTTCTAGTAGGAGCAGAGGAGTCTGAACTGGATTAGATGGTATAGGAATATGTTTTTCTTTGTTTTCTGCAGGTGTGTGCAGTTTAAAACCAGCAGAGCCATGGCCACAGTAAAAGAAAATACAAAATTAAAACAAACAACAGTACTAAAATCAAATAAAAATCATGTCATCTTTGTGCCAGATACAGTCAGAGACATAAAAGAGATGTTAATTGGTTATGTGTTACTTGCTTTCTGCTCTGCATTTTGCAGCTCTTTATGGGGTTGAGTGTTGTGCAACAGAGTGAGAGCAGATGCTATGCTTCTTTTGTGAGCACCTATGCCAGTGACAGGATTTGAGTGTATCAAGCATATGTTTTATTCACTAAGGCTAAGAAGCCATTTTCTGTAAAGTTGAATATTGAATGATGGAAGAGGTATCTTGCATTAATTTTATATGTTTTTTTGGGGGTGTGCCAAAAAATAGATCAAATATGTTTGGAACATGAGATACGAGAACAGCTGCATTTTGATTATAATGCAGAGAAAGAGATGGCCTTATTAAATTGTATCTCCCCGAACCTTCCAAAGCAAAAAGCACAATTACATTAGAACCCTCTGGAAACTCAGTAGATTTTCCTGAATTTTTATTCAGTCATGTACTTTCCAAGTATTAAACCCCTGTCCAATGAACATGACATTGCATTATATACTTCAAAGCCTAGGCTTTGGGTACTCTCATAAAATTATTTATTTGGGAAAACAGTAAAGGTAAAACACCATTTGCAGACTGCCCACATGAAAATTCCTACAAATGTGTCTTTGGGCTTGATTGGAGATCCGCAAAAATCTTGTTATGTCATTCAGGCCTTGTGTGAAGAAAACTGACTTTATAGGGAGGAACAAAGTAGGAGGGGTGGATAAAATTAAAAATTAAAAAAAGGAATTTATTCACTGCTTTCAGACCAAGTCAGCATTTCATATAAAAAGGCAAAAATGTTTCATTTGTGGCACTTATCAGATTTTTGTGGTTTAATTTTTTAATTAATAAAAACTGTGCAGTGTTTTCTGGATTCATAGATTTCCCAGGGGGAAAAAAAGGGATATAGTTTTGGCACTTACTACACACAAGACAGGTAATTTAATCAATCCCCCTGTCACCTGTATTTGTCTATCTACAGGAAAAAACAGAGTGATACCATCAGCAATTTGAAATAGCTGTCATTTAAGTATGAGCATGACTCACCAAGGGCAAAGGAGGCCTGACAAGTCTGATCACCCTCTATGACAAAGTAACATGCTTGGCTCACTCAGGGCGAGCAGTGGTCATGGTCTACTTGGATTTCTTCAAAGCTTTCAATGCAGTTTCCCACAGCTTTCTCCTGGAGAAACTGGCATGTTATGGTTTAGGCAAGACCTATGGGGAAGAGGCTGACCAGCTCACCCAGAACACCAGACATGCTGGTAAATAACTCTGTTCCAAACTGGCGGCCTGTCACAAGTGTGGATCTTCAGGGAGAGGCACTGGGTTCAATGCTGCTTGCTGCATTCATAAATGACGTGGAAGATAGGATCAGGTGTACTCTGATGACATTTGCCAATTCGCCAAACTGAAGACTTTGGAAGGGAGGCCACCCTACAGGAAAACCTGATCAGGCTGAAAGAGTGGAATAAGGAGATCTTATCAAGCCCAACAAGATGTTGCACCTGGGAAAATATAGTCCAGGAGTGTAGCACAGACTGGGGTCTACCCAGATGCGGAATACCTCTGTGGAAAGGGAACTCAAGGAATTGGAATAATCACTTCAGGGAAGTGATGGATTCCACAGCATTGGGCACTTTTGAAATTCAGCTGTATAGGGTGCTGAGCCATCTCATCTAGACCGTGCTTTTGCCAGGAAAGGTTGGACCAGATGATCCTCAAGGTCCCCTTCCAACCTGGTGTTCTATGATTCTGGGACGACAATCCATTTTATTGATTATGTATTCCTAGTATCTTACTGTTGCATTGATGGCAGCCTTAAATTTTGTTGTTGTTACTTGGATTAAAAGAATGAGCAGGAGCAGGTGTAGAAAAACCAGATCTCAGGACTCAGGATGCCCTCTTCCCTCTGCCTGTGCCAGACCTGCGGACCTTTCTGTTCCCCAGGACATGAGTCAATGGCCTCAGAAGAGAGCAACACGTTTTTCTTACGAGGACACCTAAAATACCTGATCTATAGAGCACCTTTTAAAAACCCTATGGTAAAATCTTATTTATTGTTTCCAACTATAAAAAAAAAATCAGAACTCTGACCCTGCTGTGGGGAAGTGAGAAGCACCCAAGATGAAACACAAGCTTTCTCACTTGGGCGGGATTTACTGTGTTACCAGTCACTCGACACCAAACTCTTTAAATACCACTTTTTGCTCAAATATGCTTTTTGAACATGCTGTGGTATGGCATTAATAGGAGAGGAGACCACAGAAGTTGTTTAAATAGATATATCAGATTTATGTAGCAAACAAGATGTACTAAATTCTCTTAGCTGAGTAAAGACTTTCTGTAAAAAGTTCTTTATGTGACAAATAAGATATGGAGCCAAAAATTACATTAAATCTTTGTAATTTGTGGAGTCCTGTTTAAATAAAAGGATTTATGCAGGTAATTCTATTAATGGTGTTGATAGCTATCTGCATAAATCCCAGCCTTTCAAACAGGAAAATATGTTTTTACATTCAAAATGCATCTGGACATCAAAGAATGTAGCACAGTAATTCTTGCTCTCAGTTTGGAAGAAGAGCATGGTGTTCTGTAGGTAATTATCATATACATTAACAAATAATGCAACAAGATATTTTCAAGGGATTTTTTAATAGAATGAAAAATAAGATGTTTGGTTATCTTTCAGAAAGACAGAACAAATATGGCCTATGAGATCTCATTTATTTTCTGTTCGAATCATTTGTAATACTTGGAAATTTAGAATTCTTGTTAAGATGAGTTAATTTATTTTTATGAAATACGAACAAGTTGATGTGGAAGAGGTATTAAAAATTTTCCAGACATATTTCTTAAAACATCCAACAGCTGAAATAACTGTGTGGATTTTGATAATTCCTGATGAGTGTACTAGAGCTCTGGCCAAATAGTCAGTAGAGAATAGGATCAATGCTAATATTTGATTAAGTTCATCTAAAAGTTTGCCTTTAGATTAGGTCAGAATCCTACCCAGTTAAACTTGGATAAAGAACATGTTTTCAGAAAATTTGTGGGGTGGGCAAAAGAGGACAGGGGAAGGAAGATCCATTATTTTGTCCAAATATCCTACCAAAAAAAAAGGTTTGTAATTTTCAAGTTGTGGATCTGAACTCAAAATTAGAAGGGGTGTGTGGGTCTTTACGAACCTTAATCCTGACTCTTGTAATTTAAACAATGTTTGTCCTTTCAGAAAAAAAAGGGATGAATTTGTCCATAGCAGCATGTCTGTACTGGGAAGAGTGTATGCTTCCCCCACAGCCTCATTTGGCTAAGTGACCCCCACCAAGTACTGTGATGCTGCAGCTCAGTAGTTAACCAAGTAGTTAACCAAGCTAGCTGAGACCTGCTCAAATCTGTATCTTGCAGATACCTCTTTTGGAGGGCCTAGGAGTCCATCCAATAGCACTGCATCCCATGGAAAATCCCATGGTGATGTCCTTGCAGACACTCATACCCACCCAGTTTACTTTTTCTCTTGGTGTCCCATGCTTGTGTCCTGCACAGATTGCATTTTGCCTTTTACACTGTTACAGTATGGGCAGCAGAGCAGGAAGCAGGAGCAGCGAGTTTACCAAGGAGCCAAGCAGTGGCTAAGGCTCTTGTGTGAGATGGAGTCCTGTGTCCCAAATATTGCAACAGGCCACAGAGCTCCTCACTGCCTGAGTGTACCTGCTTGGATGGGCATTTATACCTATGCTGCTGTGTAGAGCTTTTTTGCCTTTTTACTTCAAATCACCCAGATAAGGTCTATTTAATACTCCTGCACATATTTAGCCAGAGATTTGCAGCATTGTATCAAGGGACATTTGAATCTTATTTCTGCTATACTTGTTAATTGAATATTGTGTTATGTGTTCAAATAATATTTCTTATGTTCAGTGTGAATAGAACAGTTTTATTGCCCTCTATTGCATCTTGATCTGGAGATAGTAATCCAACAGTGTTGTAGATTAATCTTTGCTGAGGAAGCGGAAACCTGCTAACACCCAGAAACTATGGCTATCTGCTGGTAGATGTAGGAAAAAGAAGCCTGTCTGTGTACGAGAAGGGAATACAGGTGACCTTGCCCTTGATAAGTAACAGCTGTGTTAACTACCTAATACAGTCTTGCCCCTGATGAGTCCCAGCTATAGCCAAGAAAGATAAGTGTGATAAAAAGGAGTGGGTTAGCTGGTGAGGAGAGGGAATGGTGGAGAAGAAGGATCCTGGGGAGCAAGAATCACTGCTGTGAGGTCAGTCTGGGTCTGCAGTTAGAACCTGTTGTTGGAACCTGCAGCCACAGTCTAGCCAGGTAAAAGCCTGCAGTCAGAGTTTGCAAGTCAGTACATGCAGCCATAGTTTAGCAGGAGATAACCAGCAGTCAGAGCCTGGAAGGGAAACCTACAGCAGGAGCTTCCTGCAGCCAGAGTCAGTGAATAGTTGGAGTCAGGATGGCTGAGCTGTAAAGAGGAATAAAGAAGATGCTTTTATTGTTTGTCTTACAACTGACAGGAAAGATCTTTAAAAAGTAGCCTTTGAAGAGAGTTGTCTAGTTCTGATTATTTTGTTGCAAGTCCATGCCACTGCTGTGTGTTTTGATATATGTTCCTTCTCTTAAATATTTCAACTTGTTCTAAAGTAATCAATGCATCCTTTTTTTATTCCTCAGGCTTACATACAGTGTGCAATCATTAGTGAAGTATGTGGCTGATATTTTACACTTCCCCACACCTAGAAGTAATGAGAAAGTATTTTATAGCCAGACATATCTTCTGACTGCTTGCTTTATAAAAAGAAAAAAATTTTAAGAAGCTGACAAAATCAGAAAAAGCACTGGAACTACTGTTAAGGCTCATCTTTTTTCCTTTAGGATTATTTTTCAATGGTCACTTATTTCTAAGGATTTTTTAAAGTAACATGAAGAATCTAAACAGAAGACAGATGCTGAAACAGCGAACATCCATATCTGAAGTAGCAAAGGATTTCAAGACTGCCTGAAAGACATTGGTCTTAGTGGAGAAGGCGCACCATTTCTTCAGATGTGAACAATCTCCTCGCGGGGGAAATAAAACCAACCTGTAGAGCTGTAACAGAAGAAAAAGAGGATTCTGAATTCCAGATGCTGGATTTCCAGGGATTCAATCATGACACAGTTAATTTTTTGTTTTCAGAATGGATAGCATTCACTCCTTCAGGCAGCCTGTATATGAAAGTCACACTTCAATCTATTCCAATCTACCCTAAACTCATAAAGATTGTTACTGATATTTTAAGTAACATGGAAGGAGAGTTTTTCATTTACATGCTGATGGTTCTCCTCACAATCTCCAAGGAAGACTTTTAGAAAGGTGAAATATCAGACCCAACCTTCAGAGGATGAAAGCAAACATTATACCCTACCTCCCATGAAGACTACTTGCAGAATAACAACTGTGCTGAACTGCACCCACTGCTGAGCAAACACATTTCAAAGCTTCACTTTCTGCTCTCAGAATTACTTTGGGATTGTTTGTTTCTTTTTCAACTGTTTTGCACTCCAAAATTACATCAGGACACCTGAAAATCAACCCAAACCTAGTCTTTGTATCAAATTTCACATCAGGGTTTTATCTTATGTTGCAACAAAGGGAATAATTTCTGATGTGCTTTAATATATGCTGCTGTATCTGCTCAGAAAATGAGGTAGTTCATATGAAATTTCACACAAGAATTATATATAATTATCTCCTCTCTACAAGGGAACGTACTAGGCTGAATATCTGTGAAGACTATTTAATGCTATTTTAAAAGATAAAAATGTAGGCAGACAGATTTACATTTAAATCATATTTCAATCAACCTTAAAGGTTCAGTTTACACAGTTAGGGTATAAAAACTTAGCTCATTAAATATGCATAATGTTTTGCATTGCATGAAGGATGTGGATTGTACTTTCAATTTCCAAGCAAATTAAACCTGCTGTCAGTAAGTACAGTGTAGCAGGATACAGTGGGCTCTGTGGAAACCAATTTAAACAATTTATGCTACTGCATATCAGTTGGGTGAATTGGATTTCAGATAATTTCTCAGTGACAAGCTAGGCTCTTCTTGCAAGAGTGGGAAGAATCCACATCTCTTTTTCTGATCATAGGTTTAGGACAGTACTTTTATGCTCCATGCAAAGGAGTTGAAAGAGTTCTGGTGAGAGATCTTGCACAGAAGGCACAAAAAAAATCATTATGCAGCAAGAGACAGTCTCTATGACTTACTAGCAACTGTCTGTGTACTGCCATGTACACATTAAGGATTTATCAGGGAATTGTGTAGTTTGAGACCAGCCCACTCATCCCCTGCCTTCTTCTGTGTGAGTGTAGTCAGTGACTCCATGGTATCCTCCTTTCTCATGTCACTCATGGACACTTAGAGATGCTTTTTTTTCTAGTCTTTGAAGGCTGTATAAGGGGCAGATTGTGCATTAATGCATTCCAGTCAATCTACCTCATCATATGGTTTTCCTTAATCCCTGTGTTGTAAAGAAGAGGAGAACAAATCCTGCCTATCCAGTGCCTTATGGCTTGGGGCTTTTTTTCATAAGGTGTCGTTAGTAAACTACACTTGAAATCAAGTTTTCAAACACCAACCTTCCACTCCTTCAAAGTGCTCTAATGAACAGCCAGGGACACGTTATCACGTATAACTTCTTATGGTACTTACTGTGCTTAAAAAAGATGTTCTAAGAACTTTCCAAACATTGACTCATCATCCAGCTGAGAATTCTGAGAACTCATCTGTTGAGAAAAACACTTATGATAAAGATGAAGCCATGAAGTAACTGCCTGCATTTGATTGAAAAGTATTTCAAATAACTGTATGTGTAACATAAACAAACATAGACATTTGGTTATCTTCAAACCTAAGGCAAGATAATTTTATTGAAAAAGTATAATTCCTTAGTAATAATACATTTGCGTCTTTAGGTTAGAGGGTTCTAAAGCCCTTTACAGACTGCATGCACTGTTTTCAGTAATTTCATAAAAATTAACAAAAAGTTCTAGATGGTACTCTTAAAAATTAAATGACTCAGCAAAGTCCTTTAATGATTCTTTCTCAAAAAGGCTCTGGGAGACTTTCTATTGTAATTACATACTCCCAGTCAGCATATTGTTAAATTGCTGCCACTACTGAAGAAATTGGATTCTGTTTCTAGAACACCCAACCATATTTTTGCTCACCTTATCACTGGACAACAACCACAGCAAATACAATTTCCAGCCCTAAGGTCTGTTTTTCCAAAAGTGGCATCCATCTCCCAAAAGATTTCCATCAGACACTTCTGTAAGCATCTTTCAAGTTTTCTCTGGATGAATCTGTCATGCAATTAGGTTGTGGATGGGCTGCTGTGACAAATAGGTTGCCATTTGCCTTTTGATGTACTTTTGATTTTGATGTTTTAAGTATTTCCTTCTTTTAAATGTCGTCTTCTGGGAGCTGTACCCTCTCTATTTTATGTTTTGGATAAAAGACTTGCAGCAGCATCTTTTCTTTGTGAATCCAAAGAGCGTGTTATAATGTGTCATATTTTTCCCAGGAGTGAACATTATTTTGAATACTTATTGTATTGTGGAGTAGCCTGCCGACTAAAGAGTGTGTTTACTTACTGGCTTTCTCTGGCCTGACAAATCCTTCAGTTGGTAAAATAGAATCATGGCATCATAAAATGGCTGGGTTTGGAAGATACCTTCAAGATCATCTAGTTCCAAGCCCCCTGCCTTGTGCAGGGACACCTTCCAGGAGACCAGGTTGCTCAGAGTCCCATCCAACCTGGCCTTGAATACTTCCATAACTGGGCATCCACAGCTTCTCTGGGCAAGCTGCGCCAGTGCCTCACCACCCTCACAGAAATTAATTACTTCATTCTTCCAAAATATCTAAGTAGTAATGTTTTCTGTGAAGCCTTCACTTGCCTCTGTTGCTTGTGGCTTATACTGTTTTTAATTTTATTATGATTTACTATTTTTCTTCAACGCCTCTGCCTTGTTCACTGCACAGTGGAATAGATCTGCAGATAAATCACCTCTAAGGAATGAAAGAGACTACTGTCTAAGGGAATTCCTTTGCTGAGCTTGGAGTAGTAAGGTAGGAACCTAAAAGAGAGACAAGAACTAAGACAGCTATTGCTGCTTTGGAAGAATAGGTTCTACTCCTCTCTTCACTGCCTGAGCTTCTGAGTGGTGTTACTGTCTACTGTTAGAAAAACTTTTGTCTAGAAACTAGGTTTTTTTCTTGGTTTTTGTTCGGTTTGGTTTTGGGTTTTTTGATGGGTTTTTTTTTTTGCATTAAGTTTGCACTGAGATATCTTTCTAAGAAAAAAACAAATTTAATACTATTTTAAAAATTTAAAGGATAGGAGATAAAATCTATCTTTCTTATTATTTAAGTAATTCTGTGATTAAACCCAGAAGCTAGTCCATACTGCTTTACTCCCAGCTTCTCACTGATAAATTTTCCAGTTTATTCATGTCTTATTTTTGCCTGGCTTTCCCTGCATCAATATGGAATATTTCAGGTCAAAGAGATTTAATTCATTATTAAAATTATTTATTTAAATTCCAATCAGCATGAGCTTTTATAAAAATAACTTCAAAACCTTGTGCATTCCTGCTTTTCATTGCTGTGTTTAATGAAGAAATTATGAATGCAGATTTTAATGTCATCAATGTGAGGACATTGCTTTTGAGTTTTGCAGCCCATCTGGAGGCAAAGAAATAAAATGGCTCTTTAAAAGCAATGGGGTTTTGCTGCAAGTAGTTAAGCAATTCCTTAGTTCCTCTGCACACGAGCAATGACTAGTTCTCTGTTTCATTTGTGCAAACATATAACACAATTCAGAATCTGCCCCTAAACTAGGCAATTGATCTGCCTATAATAACTACTAATAAAAATAAATTTGAGTTAGGTAGTGAAGAATGTTGTTGTCTGAGGGCTCCAAGTCTAATCTTATTGTATTTTTTTTTCTTAGTTGTCTAATGTCCTTGTAGCTTAAAACCCAAATTGCCTTGAAGTTAATGAGGCATAATTACTTCCACTTTCTAAACACCAAGTATTTTCTTTCTTTTTTCAAAGTTTTTAGGTCAAAACACTAACACTTAGTAATATTCTACATTCATTCTCTTCATTTGGGCTGTTAAAGGATGGGTTTTCTCAAAGCAGTTAAGCAATTTAGGAAGGTATGTGCTACTAGTTTTATGCACTGCTCAGTGTAAGATAGCATAAATGATTTAGAGCTCTTGATATACCAGCAGCCAAATGTATCAGAAGATGTCTATGGTCTAAAAGCACTTTCTCAATATCCAGGTTATAAAATAGGAAGAGATAAAGAACTGAAAGTAAAACAAACAAGCAAACAAAAATCCCCATAAAGTTGAAGTTAAAAACTTTATCCAGGTTGGCCTATATTCAAATTCCTACTACAAGTCTTTCTTAAGTATCTACCTCATTTTTATGCTGCTGTCCTTCTATCGCAGGCAAGTAATTAACTCTCCAAAAGATCCGTTTAACTTAAAAGAGAAAATACTTTAATTTAGACGAGAAGACTCCTAAATTCTTCATACAAAAGATCAACTTCCCCATGAAATTGCCTCTAACACTAAAACTGCTGCCTATTTCATCATAATGTTTCAATGTCTTCTGTTCAATTTATGTTGTAATAATACAATTACTTTTATGAGATAAGGAGGCATAGGTAATTATGCTATATACCACATAAAATTTTTTTAGCTACAAGTAGTTGCAGGCTTTGTGCATTAGGGATGTTGCCTTTGTACTGCATGCTAAGGAAAAGTACTAGAAATTATACTAGCTAGAAATATAACTACTTGTTCAAATATTAATATACTCCCCATATAGTCATTATAACTAAAAGGGAAAAATTGCTTCTGAGCATTTCACATTCATCAATAGTTCATGAAAATACGTAACAATTTATGACACATCTAATAAAGATGAAAGGGATGAAAATCCTTGTGAATTTTTAATATGGATAATAAAGGGCATTAATACAGCTTAATTATATTGATAAATAATTTAAATTACTTTTAAAACTGTTTTATTTTTATTTGAAATAACTTTATGTGGTATTCTTGCAGGAATTATAAACATGACATTATACTGCCAGCCACTCTATGAGGGGAAGTAAAATTTGTTTTATTGATGATCTGAACAAATGTGGCAATTTAAAACATTCTTAGA
Source organism: Sylvia atricapilla (assembly GCF_009819655.1). Classification (NCBI taxonomy): domain Eukaryota; kingdom Metazoa; phylum Chordata; class Aves; order Passeriformes; family Sylviidae; genus Sylvia; species Sylvia atricapilla. Next base: position 51,834,661 of record NC_089142.1, read on the forward strand.
ACATTTCAGCCAAAATTCTGTATCTTTTAAAGTATCCTTTTAAATCCAAAGTTTAGACAAATACTAAATAACAGTAAAAAACTGTCCAAAGTCTGTCGTGAGACAAGATGTCTGATTGGTCTGCCCTCTTAAGGCAAATCAGTTACTGTACATATTATTATACAAAGGAATTATGTTGTGTCTTCGCAGGGGACATGTTTGGTTTTCAGTCAACTCAGGTATAGCTAAGTTAAAGGAAATGTAGGTGTTTCATTTAAAACCAGGGGCTTAAACCAAAGTTCAAGACTAAGTCCCTAGCTTTATCTCAGTGAAATACTGTATCTTTACTTTCTCAGAAAAGTAAGCTAATATTGCATAGGAGCTTTAACTACTTAGCAGTTCAGGCTTGAAACACTTTTAGCAAGATCCATGTGCCCAGATTGAAATTTGTCTTTTTCATCTTTGCTGCCTTTTCACAGGGGGCCACACTAATGTACCTCCCTTTCTCTCTTTCTTCATCTCTCTCTGTGTTCCCTGGCTGCAGCCTGCTGACGCTTACTTTGAATCACAGAATACCTTAAATTCTAGGGGATCCATAAGAATGACCAAGTCCAATTCCCTTCTTCCCACTGGATTTCCTAAAACTAAGTCATATGACTACAAATATTGTCCAGACATTCCTTGAACTCTCTCAGGTTTGATCCCATGACCAATTCCTTACAAAGCCTGTTCCAGTTACCCCCTCAGTGAAGAACTTTCCTCCTGATGTCCAATTAGAACTTACCTGAATGCAATTTGTTTCCTTTCATTTCTCCTTATCCTATCACTGGTCATCAGAGACAGAGATTAGCACCTCCCCCTCCTCTTTCTGCCTTGAGAAAGCAAGGAGGGTAAGCCCTCAGCCTTCTCCAAGCTCAGCAAACCAAATTACCTCAACCTTTCCTCATAAATCTTGTCCTTGGGTCTTTCCACCATCTTCTCACTGTCTCCTGCATACACCCTAATAACTTTACAGCCTCCTTACATTGTGGTACCCAAAACTGCCCCCAGCAGTCGAGGTGAGGCCACCCCAGCTCAGACAAATTGCCATCCACCCAAGCACTCAGATCTCTTCCCATTGGGCCGCTCTCCAACCTCTTGTCCCACAGTTTGGCTGTATAACCTGTACAACATGCTGTAGTAACTGGTTTAGTCTTACCAGCTACCTGAGTTTCTCCCTTTCTGGTACTGAGAGCCAGGGAAACAATTATCACAGCCACCTGAATCAGCCAGTGCAGCAAAATTTATACAGGGAAATATATATTAAATTTTTTTAGAAAGACACAGATGCATTACCTGGAAGTCCTGCCATCTGAGGACAGGTGCCTCCAGAGGTCCAAAGGAATTTTGTGTCCTAAAATCAAGTGATTCTGATTTCTACCTTCTCCACCTGAAAAGTTTCTTGAAAATCGGTCAGGCCTGTTTATTAACAGCTCTAGAGACCTTTAGTCCTTCTCCTCAAAGTATGTTTCTGGTCTCAACAGGGATCAGAGTTACTAGCTGTGTGCTGTGCACAAAAAAATTACAAATGTTCACTGTCAGTGACTCTATTGAACATTCCCCATCCTCTAGTCTGAAAGGTCCCTACAGAGAAATGCTTAAACCCCAACACTATGCCAATAAGCATGCCAGCATCTATATTAATAAAGCATTAAAATCTGTGCGTATTTATCACAACTTCCACATATTTAACTTCTGAAATATTTATAAAGTTCATAATACGTTGTGGAGTTGTCTGTATTTTTTATTGGAAAATAAAAATTGAAGTTAAAAAATTCTCTGTCCTCTCCAAAAGTGGATGCTAACAGGAACTTTTGGTATGAGCTAAACTCCATCTTTGCAACAGCGTAGCAAAACACGTGCTTTCCAGAGATAGAATGTGACTGGTGCACTTCTTGCACCCAGAGAAACCCACCTCCATGGCCTCCTAGCAGAGTAAAATTAAGATTTTTTCTTTCGTCTCTGTGTAGTTAAAGCTGAGGGTAGTCAAATGGGTCACAAAGATGATTGAGAAGGAGAATCCCTCACTGTCCAATGATATTCCAGGTCCTAAAAAAAATCAAAACAAACCAAAAAAGACCCCAAACCCCAACCATATAGTTGCCTGGAAAATAACAGCTTCATAGATATCTATAAACTACTCTCTTATGTAAATATTCAAGGAAAGTATTTAGTCATGCATTAGAATAAAATAAGCCACTACAGCTGAGATAAGATATTTAGGAGCAAAATTTAAATTATTTTGTTTCACAAAATATTTATAAGTTTTATAAAATGGTTGCCTTCCAATTAAGAAGAAAAACATACCAAAAATGTCCCTAGGAATCATACAAGAAGAGGAGAAGTGGAGCAAAACCTGCCCTAGCTTTTAGAAAATTGAAATCTTTCATCCAGAAAACCCTCAAATTTGAAAGGAAGAATGTGACAGTGTGTGCACTTCAGTGAAAGTGGATCATGCTATTTCAGCTTCTCTGCTGTCTCCTTTTGCACCAGGTGACATCCAGAGGTCCCTTGATCCAATGTGTCCCCTTGAACCAGGACACCTCTTGCCAGTCATTGGAAAGCAAGATGCCCCATGGGCCAGACCACCTGCAGAACTGGACCTGGGGACATGGCTTATAAACCCCTCATAAAACAAGGTGCATGTCCATGTTGTACTTCACCAGCATCTGGCTTGTACCACGTTTGGGCTGAGGGAGAGCCCAGGACTGCCTATAAAACCTTGTGTCAAAACATTGTGATTTTGATGCATTTGCATCCTAACGTGACATTTGTCCAAGATTCAAAAGTTTTAATAGTTTTCCCACTGTCTTGAGTATTTAAATGAAAAATGAATTCTCTCTTTTGATGAATTTGATCAAAACATAACTGCAAGGTCATCACAACAGGGCATCTCTGTCTGAGGTGTGTTTGGGGTTTGCTCATGTGCTTGCACACCTGCTAAAGGATTCAGTTAGGTGACAGTAATGCTACTGCTTATGTGAGAAGAACAATATGACAACAGTGTATGAAGGGATACTGCCAAAGCAGTAGTGGAAACCAATGTCCATAAAAGCTATATAAAATTAGGACTGAAATTAGACTTTGGTTTTTCAGCAATGATATTCAGCACTACCATAAACAAAAAGGTTTTTTTTTGGTGCACTGAAATTGAATCCTGTTCTTAAACAAAAAATTCTTGATCTTGTGAACAGCTACATAGAATAGTATTAAAATACATCTGTTGACATAGTAACCTTTGTTATCTCTCCTTTCTTCTGTATTGTTTGGCTTTTTGAGCCTGTCTGTAGGAACTGTATATCAATTCTTTCAAAAGAAAGAATTTCATGGGTTCTTTTCAATAATTTAGTGCATTACAGAGATCCAGATTTCAAGGAATTGTAATTTCTTTACTTCCTTTTGCTGGATTTTAGGCCTAAGCGGGGGTACCTAAAACTGTGGGAGAAGAATGCTTTTTCAAAATTAAATGTCACAAGGGACATTTAGGTGATTTCTTCAGACTATTGAGACATGCTGCTGTATGTAGATGTATGTCGGCTAACATCCATAGTTCTGAAAACAATAAGCATCTATGTAGATTTGAATATGTAGATTTGAAACAGCTAATAATAGCAAAATATAAAAACCTTGCCTTTCTCTGCTCAAGATTACTAAAGCTGTGTTAACACTGCATAGGTGACCCGGGGTCAGAACTCCAGGCTCTCACCTGCCAAGTCAGCTGTCATGGTCAATTTATGTCCATAGCTTCCTTCCCAGCTTGGTCTTGCCATTCAAGCAGCACAATTTAGGGCCAATTCTGCCTAACAACTTGCTGTTATTAAGGGATTTTGCAGAGTTGTTGTGCGACAGGAACTTGTTTTTCAAAAGGAAAAGAGGAGTTCAAGGTGAAGGCTCAATTGTTTAACTTGCAACTGGTGCTGCTTGGTCAGATGGGAACTTTGGGGGAGGGTCAACATTACTGCTTGTATTCACTATCCCTATCACTTCATGGTAGTTGGCTAAAGTTCTACTTCATCTTGGTTTTAACACAGTCTTCTGTGTTTGTTTACCTGTTTAAATAATATTTGTGGAATAGCATCCTAATTGGTTTTGAATTCTGGTTTCCTTTTTGCATAACAAAATTTTCATGTGTGCAGTTTGACATCCTGGGACCTGGGGGATTTTTCAGCCATTCTTTAAGTCAAATAGTTTAAAGACAAGTGAGAATAGCCCATTGAAGTACTCCAAAACTCAGGGGGTACACAGACAAATTAAGAAAATTGGTCAAGTCCAATTGACCCTCTTATGCAGCACATGCCCACAGAAACAAACCTAGGCGTTAATATCCAGCTTAAACAGTCTAAAATATACATCTGCAAAGAGGGATTTTGAAGCCTTCATATCATATGAAAAGAAATTGAGCATATTTACTGTGCAGTTGCTGGAAGGTGCTGGTTGAATGGGAAGGTCCTGATGAGACAAACAAACTATTTTGAATAGTGCCTTATGCAATGCGATTACACTCCCTAAAAAAAAATTTTGAGGAAGTTCTGCTTTAGATTCTGGAAAAAGTGAACCATTTAATCAGTGATGGACATAGTTTGGCATAGCTCATAGAGAGAAAATGCTTGTTTATAATTTAAAGCCCTTTAATATTGTTTTACATGTCAAGGATGACTTCTCTGTTTGTTCAATTAGTGTAGGCAATAATAAAATCAAAACTACCTTTTGGACAATTTATGGGAAAAGATTTCTACTTAATCTTAAGAGAGGAAGCACGAAAGAGAGTTGATGAGCAGTTATATTCACCAACAGAGTGTGTTTTTCTAATATAGACGATAAAAAGCATTGAGATCTGAAAGTGAGAAAATATGTAGAATTCTGGATCTTCCCCAAAGCAAAATAGAGGAAAAAGTCTCAGGAAAAAAAATAAATTAAAGATCTAGGATGAGCTAAAATTAGAAATTAGAATAATGAAAATCATAAACTTTAAATAATTATGACCTTTGCAAGGCAGTGATGGTTTTTTTCACTCAGTAAAATATTAAATTGCTGTTTCAGTCTTTCAAACATCTTCCATGACCCAGGGAAAAAAATCTGAATTTTGAACCTCCACGGTATCTGAGAGATTTTGAATTTTTATTTAATTTCTAAACACTGTCAGCTGTTTTCCAAATATGAATTGGATTTATATTGGGCCTGATTTACACTTTCCTGGAAGTTTTAGGCTCAGTCTACTGAAGTTTCATGTACAGGCATTGTGTCTGTGTGGTTGAGTATGTGTGTTTAAAATAAGTAACCAAAACCTACAAGGAAGGGAGTGCATCTTACAGTAAGTTATGTCAGCCTGTAATGATTGTCTCTGTGTAGTGCTGCTACTAGATCCTTAAGTCTTTAATATTTCTTTCTGTGACAATTAAAACAGGAGTTCAGATTTTATTGTTTCTTGAGCATATTTGTTTCCATTTAACATGAACCCTTCTTTCTGAGAAAAGCTTAACCTAAGAGAAAAGTGCTCAAATATTCTACTACTGTAATTTTACTGAAGATAGAAGAATGAAGTATGCAGAAAACCCAGGCCTTTATTAAATTAAATGAAAAAGATTAAAGGGTTAAAGCAGCAAAATAATCAGAACTGCTGGCTTCTTTTTCCTCTACATTTATCAGTTTAGGTGTTTTTTTCTAAGTATCAGAGCCCTTTTTCAAGGTACTATCAGGGTCCTTTTTTTTATTTTTTTTTCTTTTGAGGAGTCTGTAATCACTTTTCAAATATTGCCATCTCAAATCTCTTTCTGAGACAGGCACACCTTCTTCTCTGTAGTTCTTGAGAGCTGAGCCCTCTTCCTCTCCTCACATCCATTATTTATATGAGTAGGCAGAAAACTGCAAAGAATAAATTGGTAGATCCATGATTGCACATCACTCAGTAGAAAAGTTAGGGAGCACAGCACCACAAACAGTGCACCATAACTTTCCAAATTCCATTTGACACTTTGAAACATTCTATCTCTTGGGCAAGATGGCTTATGCCAATAAAACTGGAAATTGATCATGGCAACAAATCCTTGTAAGACTTGCACTTGCAATAAATGAACCCAAACAATAGTAATAATTCAAATCCCACAAGATTCCCCTTTACTACTTTTAAATAAGTCTAGCAAAGAAAATGCAAAGGTAGGCTGTCTATTAATTAGGATATTTCATGGAAGTTATTCATTTCTTATATCTTCCCTAAGCAGAATTTTCCCTCTCTCTAGACATTATGTAGAAAGAAGGGAATAGCTTTTGGGGAGTTTTGCTTACACCTGTTAACTTGGTGGCAGGAACAGTGGGAACAGTAAATTTCTGTAAATGTAGGCCAGTTGTAAGTTGCTAGCTTCTACAGAGAAAAATAAGAATATCAATATAATCTTTTCTGATTATACTGAGATGTTCCCAAACAAAAAAAGAGCACAGTAACATCTAGAGCAGACATTCTCACATGTCCAAAGAGTTGTGTAAGAAACATATTCAACCATAGCAATACCAAAGAACCTTCTAGACTTAGTCTAACTCTCGGAAAGTGCAACTCAACCCTATGACCCAGTGTGATGGGCAGCAAGGCAGAAAGGTCTCTCTGAGCTGGACTACCTGAAAGTTCAACAGGTTGATATGTGCAATTGTGAAGTCCCTGAGTCAAGGCACAGAGTGGCTGTTATCTGAAAGAAGCATCCTAAAACATAACAGTAATTGAAAATATAAAATTCAAATGAAATTATAATGGCATAAGAAGGGTAAACCTCTGAACAATGTTTCTAAGAGCAATCATACAGGTATGCTGTGGGAACCATAGCTCTTCACACGTGTTTATGGTTTCTTTCACTGTTGCTGATAAGAGAACAATACAACACTGAAATTTTATGAAGGAGAAAGAAATCTCTATTTACCGCAGATGAACATTTAAAACCAGATAGTTAGAAGATATATGAGAAGACTTCTCCTATGAGCCTCTCCATTAAAGAGTTTCTCATCTTTAATGACTGCCTTCTATATTCATATTCTACTTCAGAGATTTGCATGCCATTTTATTCAAGACTACTTCTACTACACTGTTGTTTGCTGATAATCCTTTACTACTATTCATGTCCCAAGTGTTGTAGCAATATCTTATCTATCTCTATCAATGTGAAGGCTGAATTTTTCTTATGTGCTTTGCAAACACACATAAAATGCAAATCCACACAAATATATCATGACATTATCTCACTGCTTAAAATTAAAAAAAAAAAACAAACAAACAAAAAAAAAACTTCAAAATGTTTTATTTTTAATTATAGTTTTTGTCACTGGGACATTCCCATGTTTTTCCTTAGAGTGTATTCAAATGTTTTCAAGTAATAAATTAGAAAGAACAAAACCCTAGAATATAATGCCTATGCTCTGGGTAAACAAAACTTCATAGTACCTTTTAGCTAAGCTTTTTTTTTTCTCTAGTCCCTATTTCCTCCTGGACCTGAGGACACAATGAAACTGAGGAATGGAAAATCATGTTTTTATGCCATACTACATATTCTAGAAAAGCAATTTTCTGGATTACTGAATGCAGACAACTAAGATGGGGAAAAGATGAGATTATGATGTTTTACTGCTGTGTCTAAAGCTATTTGTGATGGATTAAATTACAGAACAAAGTTACAATTCAAATTCCCTTTTCACATCATGAAGCTCTTCTTTTCTGATTTAATGAGCCTATAGAGCTTAAATTTAAAGAGTTGTCATTAATTTTAAAAGTCCTGGTCTTGTAATTCCTTGCAAATTACCTGTGTAAAGAATGCAGGATTGTGCAGTATTTTTTTTTTCTACTGATTTTGAACATTTGCTGCCTGCAATGTCTTTTTTCCCTCTGCACAGTCAGTTATGCATTTGGCTTTATCTGTTACCAATTTGCTGTTACTTTTCCTATAAGTTCTAGCTGCATGTAGTAGAAAGGTTTGTTGGCCAGGGCAAGAAGTTCACCAGATTTTACTGGGCACGCCAGGTCAATCCTGTGTCCCTGTAGCAGAGTGGTCAAGTGAAGGTTCCTGGCCAGGCACAAGAATATAGTTTCAGTGATCATGTGGATGATTATGTTTAGCTTTATTGGTAATAAAGTACCTCAGTACTTCCAATGCCGTATCTAAACAGCTCATCATCTGCTACAATGGATCTTAGTATAATCCAGTCGTGGTCACTCCTCTTGACTCATGAGCTTTAGTGGGACCTACTTGCTTCCTAAACTTCTCAGAGATGTCTAGGTGTGGCTCAGCCCACTGAGTCTAAGATTTGGCCAACAGGCTAGAGCATTATAATATAAGCAGGTTCAGCTGGAAATGTACAGGTTTACAACTTCTGGGTTTGCAGAAGTCACAATTACAAAGCACCTAGGTGGCCACAATTTTATGTCTGTATTTGACTGGACCTTAGTGCTTTACACCCACCCATCCAAAATGAGTGTTTCACATCTTCAAGCTGGACATAGGGAGGGGATCTGCCTGGAAGCTGCCTGAAAACTTGGTAGACTAGATGACCCAGCCTCCAGCAGCATTTTACATCCTTTTGCAGGTTGATGTGCATCAAAGTCAGTCACAAACATCTCAGCTCTTTCATTTCTGGAATGCATTCAGACACTGAATGGAACATCCAGACAGTTCCTCCTGGAATACTCACCTCCTGTTCTTGCGTTAGGACCAACCACATCACCCATCAGAGAGCTGGAAAAGGAAAGAGGTTGTTGGTGGAAGAGGCACACAAAAATACCACTGTCTTTGGTTACCAACGCAATGCTGTGTTTGATCAGTACAGTTACAATTTTCCTGACCTGAAAAAACTTTCCTAGCCATATGTACTTTCTCATTTTTCCATGGAATGAGAAAATGTTATGGCCCTCCACTCAACCCATAGAGAGAGAAAAATCCACATAAGAAAAAACAGAATATATAAAGCAAAAGTGGAGTGTGTTGCTTCTCAGTTACGTCATGCTGGAACATTCCTCTTCCTTAATGTTTCCATCTGACCCTATTATCCAGAGTAACATTTTAAGTCAAAAAAGTAACCTCTAAGGTATGATACCTAATTTATATAGTAAAGAGACATATATATATGTGTATAAATTTTATCTTTACAAGGGACTTTTTCCCTTTGATTCTAGAGGGATTCCACATATCTTGCTTAGCTTGTCTTTGCTAGTTATTACATTTTACATGTTTAAAACTATGTACCACAAATACCTCCCTCTGTGCCCATAAAAAAGATCAAAGCAAACCTCCTCCTTAATTCAATCCCAGTTACTGCATTGAGTAAATAAAACTTGCGTATGTGAGACTCAGGTGAGATTCAACAGGTGGCAATGCACCACTCTGTGTTTAAATTAGTCATTTTTCTTTCCTTTAACAGTTACCAGAATTATATTTAACAGAGTTAATATGCTCTAGGATGCAATTCACCTCATCTAAAAAATCATCTGATAATACAGGTCATATAAATCACAGTTAAAAATGGATGCTTGCTTCCCCTGGTGTAAAATGGGAGCCTACAACGTGGTGATACTGTCAGGATGAGAGCCTGTAAAAGCCTGGCTCCCAGAGTACAGTTCACAGATTTTGGTTATAGACCAAAGCTACACCTTAGTGTCAAGCACTAAATAGCCTAGAAAAGTTATTTGTCCTGATGTCTTCTGTTGTCTTCACCCTCCTTCATTCATTTAAGCTAAGTTATACTCTCTCATAATTAATTGGATGAAAAACATGCTCCTGGATCCTTGTAGCTGCTCAGCTGACAGGAGGCAGCTTGTTAAGTCACTGCAATTCAATTGTGTTTGATTGTACTGCTGTAACCTGAAGCTTTGGCTTTCCTCTGCTGTGGGTTTAAATCACAAATAACTTCCCTGAAGACATTAGATTTATTTCACAGAATAAAACCAACATGAGAAGAGAACCAGGGCCTTAGGCCACCCAGCTTATACAACAGAAAAAGAACAGGAACTTTTGGATGACATCATCAAAGTGGGTCATAAAACCAAACTTACAGCTTGAAAGTGCTATACTAATTAAGAAAGTGTATTGCCAAAGTTGGAGACTGTAAGGTAGATAACAACATTGTACAAAAACATAAAGACATTTTTTAAATAGAAATTTAGCTGCTGAATAATAGCTAAAACCTACACAAGTCTTGAATCATGAGTGCTTTAACTTGAACAGAGGCATAGGAGTTATGGTCTGCACAATGGACATATACAGCTTAGACAAATCACTGAAGTGAGTATCAGTCCTTACATACTCAGAGTGAGTATTTCCAATCACATTGCAGGTATGTGAGGCATGAACATTATTTGATTATTCAGTTAAACACATTTAAAAAGCAGAAGCAAAACCAACACACCATACAGCTCAACATTACAAAATAATTATTCTATTCAGTCAGTGCTTTAAAAACAAATTCATTCCAGAACAGCTGGAAGCATGCAAGTGACATTTATAACAATTGCAAATGGTAGTTAACATAATGTAGCAAAAGAAAAGCTTGACTCTTTTGGTCTTTTTTTTCCACATATTTTATTTCTAAATTTACATTGGGTTTATGATTTTCATGTAGTATCTTGCCTATTCTTTTATCTCCACTGAAAAGTTCTAATTAGCAATTCTCACTGGCTTTGTTGCACCTGTCACTGAAATCCCTCCTTATGCATTTTAACATGCCCAAAACCTGCTCCAGAGTGCTTTTTTAACAGTATGTATATTTTCCTTGTTTGTTTGTTTCAAATTCAGATACATCCCCATAAGCACAGGTTTATCTGCCAAAATGAATAATGCCAGGTATGTTGGTATAGTGGTACTCCTAGCTGATGAAGTACTTCTAAGTGTAGTAGAAATAAAGCATTTTTATGTTGTTTTTTTATTTAATCTTGACTATGTGTTTGTGTCATTTAGGGCAAATATCAGTAGAAAGCAAGGTAAACCACACCAAAGAGATACTCTCTGATTACTCATTCTTGAAGAAAGAGAAAATTAACTGGTAGCAGAATGTAAATGCTCTGTTTGAAAGGCACTAGACTGTTCTTTTTATCTCAGTGGAAATGAATCATTAGGCTGACTAATACCAAGGCAGATCAACTCAGACTCGAATTCCTGAATCTGGAAATGACCCACTGAACTGGGTTTATTGTGCTAATACAGCAAGTCATGGCGCTGAGTATGAATGCTTCTCTTAGCAGTGTGAGAGTATGAATGGATATTTCACTTAAATGACCAATCAGGAGCTATAAAGTTAGTCCAATAAATGAAAACCATTCATTGATGAAAGACCAAAACACATCATAGAACACCTTATGACTTTGAGATTTCAGCACATCTTCACTGAAGCTCAAAACCTGGGTAGTTGTAAAAGTAAAGTACCTTATTGCATGGCTAAATCAGCCTCATGAAGGCAAAGGTGTTACAGGTCATGCCAGTATGCAGAAAGCCTTCTATCATAGAGTCCCCATGTCCCAGGCAGAAGCAGTAGGATCTTATCAGCAGCAGCAGCAGCGACAGCAGCTGTAATCCGTGTCCTGTGACTGAGCTAGCATTCTCAAAGCAGTACATTTTATTCTATTTTTAGCCTATCAGGTGCAAACATGGTGTTACTACAAGTCTTGCTGGACATATCCTAACTTAAGTTGGATGTGCAAGAGTAATTGTAAATTCTTACACATTGTAAATTCTACATATGTAACTCTATCTTCTATCTAGGAATGCTAGCAAGGCTACATTATTTTTGTTATGCATAGAGCTTAGCTAACTTTGTGAAAGGTGAAGCTGCTGAACTTTAAACTAGGTTTTAGGACCTTTTCTTACTAACTAATTCAGTCTGTTATTTGTTTAAAGCACTTAAATTATTCTCTACCTATTTAAAACTAAACTTGCATATCTACCTCCTGTCTGTGTGGATTTATGTATTTTAGTTTCTCTGAAGGTTTTAATTAGCCCTCACATTTCTAGACACTCCTGGGCCTGTATGGAGGGGCCCATGACGTCCCAACAACGTCATGTATCTTTAGGCAAAATAAATCAGTTGGAAGCCTCTTAAGCATCCAGTGGACTTGAGAAATGGAGGACAGAAGATACTTTGCTGTACAGAAACAGCTCCACAGCCATAGTTTGTGGCCAGATTTAGCAACTGCAGGAGAAGTCCCATAAATGCTTAGGCACACCTCAGTTTGGGGCAAATTGAGGTAATGCTACAAATGCCTTACAAAACACCTCATGTCGTATTTACCTGCTGTGTGGATCAGTGTCAGACCTCAACCCATCTCATCTGCTCTTACAAGGCTTTTATGCATCGAACTTCAAACGGCCCAAAGGTGGCAGACCTTGTCCTCTCTCACTTGTTGCTGAAACATAGCCTTCTCCAAGGCTGCCTGCACAAAAATGCGGGTGCAAACTCTGGTCTCTTGAATGCCCAGGACCTCAGGCACTCAAAGAGCTGGCTTGGCTGCCCTGTAAACACCTCCATAAACTTTTCAATAGTGTAGTTGTATCACTTAAGTTAATCTCCTTCTCTGAGTGTCCATTTAGAAGTTTCACCTGTACTTTAATAACTCCAGAAGTAGTATGGGCAGAATAGACCTTTGAATTAAATTCTTCAGCCTGATTTTCTGGTGCTGGGCATTGGGACTCTCTACTACCATGCTCATGCTGTCAGAATCCAAGCACCACAGAGCGGCACAGGGCACTGGAATGAGCCCCTACAATAGTTACAAATAAAAATTTTAGCTGTTACACACATACACAAAATATTTGAGGAGTTTTTGAGCTTCATATTTGGGAGAGAGGGTATGTTGGGGTTTTGTTCATTTCCCACTGACTCCCTGCAGACCCTTGAAGAGACATACCAGACTTCTCATTTCAAGACAGCAGAAGAGCAGTTTGGACAGCTCTAAAGTACCATGTAATAGTAATTTATTCCACCCAGACCTACTGATATTTCTGCATGCAGTTCAGCTCATCTGAACAAGAATTGGCTAGAGTTTATAGTGATTCATGCACATTCTATATGCAAGAATTTTTAGAGGGAAAAACAGCCAATGACAACATGTTGGAGATATCAATAAGCAGATGTTTTTTAGAAATATTTATTCTTAAGTAGATTAATACAAGCCTACTATTTAATCTACTATTAAAAAATATTTCTGATATTTTAACAGATTCTTACTTCTCAAAATGTTAAACTGAGAGGTTTTAATTGCTGTGGCTTTCCTGTTTTAGAATTTTATTTTGCTGATGGATCTGGTCTAATTCCTCTAGCAGTCAGGAGAAACCCAACCACTAGCAGTGATTGAAAAGTTCTTATACTGAAAAAAAAGTGAAGTCATTATTATAGCTTTTAATCTGTCATAGCCTGTATTTTAACATATGATTTTCTGTCATGTAATGCCAACTAATGCCATCCAAAGCTCTCCAACACAGAGAAAGTTGCAAATTAATTTTCTAAATTTATGCCAATGGAAAATATGGTATTTAACTGGTGGTGCAACTCCAGTTATGTAACAGTAGGGATAGGCATGTCTGCATCTTCATATTTGCTTTTGTGAAACAGAAAGGTCCAAAGATCTTTTTTAAGAGAGTTTAGACAAAAGAAAGAAAGACTTTCTGACTTAGTTTTCTTTTTCTTGCGGCCTCTGCTAGGAAGACAGGCATGGCACAGCTTCTGATATGGGGGTCAATTTTAGCCACCGAAGTAACTCAGAATATCTGCCTTCACCTTTTTATTTTCAAGTAGACTAATAATAAAAAGAACAAAATAATAACTGATTTGTTTTCCCTGTTGGATTTCAGGATGGTATTCTTTAAATCTGGTTGGATTTTTTTTTTCTGCTTCATAGTTAGTGTTGGGAACTTGTTTCTCCTCTTCTTTTATATACTCGGAAGAGCAAGTGATAGAAACTGCTACCAGTTCAGATTTTATTGTAGCCTAAACCTTGTCTGAGACTGTTCATCCAGAGCACAACTTTGTCTTATGACACGTTCTGAATCTATGTAACCTGGGTTTTATTTCAGACATTTTGGGCTGTAAATCTCTCACATCTCACTGAACCTTATCAAAATTAGCGTTGATGTCTGTAGTATTCAGAAAATGAAGGAAAGGTCAATATCATTAATTCAGCTTCAACTGAGGTGATGCCAACCTCCAGGACAGATCCTCATGTAAGATGTGATGACTCATCTCCTTGAAGAAACCTGCCCCATGGTTCATTTCTTGGTTATTATAGAATGATGTATTTAGTCATCAAGGTCTGCTGCTGCCAAAGAAAGGAAAAAGAAAGACTCGTAGCTCTCAACTTCAGGAAAAAAACCCCTGGTTTATTTCTTCATCATCAGGCATCTGTATACCTGTCTGGCCACAAAGCAAGTGCTGTTTATTCAGGTCTTACTGAACACAAAAGCATTGTGCATTTTATAAGTATACTGTTTCTCAAAGACAGTGCTATATACAATAAAATCAGGGAGGAGTACACAATCCCTCACCAACACAGTCTATAATCTGAAAGATAATAAGCATCCAGAGAATGCAAAAGTGAAAAAGAAGGAAAGAAGTCAATACAACTTTTTCATTTGGTATATGGCCTTCTTTTCCATTTTATCTTTCGCTCTTTTAGTAAAAGCTTCTGGGCAAAGCTGCTGACTGCAGAAGGTATGACCCAGAGCATACAAAGCCCATCTTCACAGAGAATAACCTGTGCAGCAGTCCCTTCCACATAATGACAAGCCTGAAAGCTGTGGGAAGGAAGGAAGTGTCTGAAAGAAGCTTCAAATTCTAGGTATCAAAAGATCTGCTTTCAAAAAATGTCTTTAAAAGTTTCAGTGTTGCTGTTGATTACCTGGTGTGCCTATAGTTAAGTAACCAGGTTCAATATGTTGCTTTATTCCAGGTTCTGTACAGATTTAAAGAAAAATCTTTTCTTTTTGACTGAATTTGCAGGAAACACTCAGATACTAAATAGAAAAGACATGTTTTAATTTAACAGTAAAGTGTGTAAGAGTACTAAATACTGTTTGAGTTTTGTAGTGAATTAATTATATTTAAAACTATGAAGTGAAAATAATTATATCCTACCAAAAAAAAAGAAATTTTATTGAGGACAAGCAAAGTCTAATAATTAATATGTATGGATTGTGTTTAAACAACACAGTAAGGCATTAAAAGCCTGGAAAGCAAGGCAAGGCACATAGATAATGAAATTGGTGAGGAAGCAGCAGGGGAGTACTGAGGAAACTCTGTGGATCATTTGGTGGCTCATATTGTAATATTCCAACTGTCTTTTGTTCACAGTCTGGAAAATCTGCTCTTAAAAGAAGTTTTCCCTGTTTGAGGTTTCTGATCATTCTGGAAGGGTGAGAATGAGGCAGCAAGGACAGGGGAGCTGGCCACAATACTGGCCATAGAATCCCCAAACTGAGGCTGATCACTTATGGCACAGGGACATCAAACAGGTGGCAAAGAGAGAAGCCGCCTGTTTCCTTGTAACATCTTTGGGCTTTACCAAATGTGTAATTTTTTCCTAAAATCCATGTAATCTCATCTTCTATTGCAGTCCAAATGTATGAAAGCTTGGTGTTACTTTGAGTAGGAGTGACCAGCTGAAGCTGTCTGACAGTGAGTTGTCTAGAGCAAAGCTAATCACCTTGATATCCTAATCACCTAATACCAGATGAGGTACGTGGGATGATTCATCCACTGGAGGTGGCCGTCACTGCCTAATCCTAACAAAGGAACCTAAACAGCTAGCTTGGTCTAGAAGCTCGACTAAATTTGATTAGTCAGCCAAAGATAGGTGAGATGAATCTGCACATGAAATTGCTCCTATCTATTACAAAGTTGTCCTTAGTCACAGAGTGCCTTAAGATGACAGATGCCAGCAGGAACCTTTCACCGAGGTAGGTGCAAGAGTACTTCAGAGCGACAGTTGTTCAAAGTGGTGCCAGGGGAGGGTTAGATTTGGACATTAAGGAAGCATTTCTTTACCAAGAGGGTGGCTAACCGATGGAATAGGCTTGCTGGAGAGGAAGTTGATGCACCAAGCCTGTCAGTGTTAAGACATTTGGACAATGCCTTTAACATTATGCTTTAACTTTTGGTCAGCCCTAAACTGGTCAGGCAGCAGGACTAGTATGTTCCTTCATAGTATATCCCTTCCATTCAAAATATTCTGTTCTGTTCTGTTCTATTCTATTCTATTCATTATCTTTCTATAGGGTATTTCGGTATCTTACTGCTGAAGATCAGCATGTTTAGGATCTTCTTGAATAAACATTTTTACAGTCATTAAATTGGATTATCTGTGATCATCCTTAAAAGAGCTATAAATTAGGTTCCTAACAGTCTAAGTTTTTCCTAAAAGTTGCTCCCCTTCTTCTGGCTTGGGGGAAAGTCATTGCACAGATTGTGCTAGGGAGCCCAGATAAAGTTTTTAAATCCATAATTTTTTTGTCTTTTTTCTTTCTATATCTCAAAATAAAGATATATAGTAATGATTTCTCTGCTCAATTTTGTAAGTAATATCCCCCCAGCAATGAAAAAAATTATATACATGCCAGATGTATATATCTATCATTTTATCTGTCATCAGCCTTTGACATCAGCTCTGTCTTACTTCATTGCTCTGGAATTTTCCCTCAGATGTGTCATAGACCCTGGTGCACAATTATCAGCAAAATTAAGTGAGCTTTTATCCTGCTCTGTCCAAGTATATGGACTACATTGCTTGGCAAGATTTGGAGCAAAAAGTTGAGCTCTGCCGTTAATTACAATGTGTTGATAAGAGTAAATTCCATTTGTATCATTTGTCTTGGAAGTGTAGGTGAATAAATTAACTGGTGTAAATGTCCAAGGTTCATGGGTAGTTTTACATTTCAAACAGACTTTTCTCAAATGATTCCTAGGAAAAATATTTGCTTTGGATACAGATCCGAAATAGAATCCCCTAAGATTTTCAATCTATTTTCATTGCACTCTATTTCCTCACTTGCTTTCCAGAACCAAAAGGGTGTGAGAGCATGAAGCAAATTGTAAAATCAATTCTGTAATCTGTTCTTAAAACTCAAATTTGTTTCCAAGCAGGTATAGAAAAATTACATTTTTAATTAAATTAGAAGTGGCTAGTATAAAAGTGGACATTTTTAATTGTGAGATTATTTTTTATTGTTTTTAATTAATACTGATGTTTTGCAGCTTTTCTAAATCAGTCAAATGGTAAGAATTTTCAATGGTGAAATTGCAGATCAAGGATTCGATTAGCAATACAAGTTGATGTTCTTGTTATTGATAGGTGATAAATTTTTCTGTCTGTTCTTCACCAAGAATCTGTCCATGTGATTTCTTTACCACAAACTTAAAATTGTGCTGTGAATGCAGGCAGGTCAAAACAATCTCTTTTATTTTTCACGTTATTATGTAGGTTGCACAATTCAACTATGTTTGAATATTTGCAATGCTAACACTCCAAGGTTTAGGTTAAAAAAAGTTGATTTCAGAACAAAGAGAAGCATTATTAATTTCCAGAAAATATTCATTTCTCTCAGTATATTGGGTAGCAGCTAGATGAAAATAAGTTTCCCTTCATAGAAGATTTCATCTTTTATGATTGTAAGCATCTACATGTATTATGAAATTCCTGTGAATACTGAGGGTGTCTCTGTGGGAAAGGGTAAGAAGGAGCAGTGGAGTGGAGTTGAACTCTCTGCTTAAAGAAACCTTTTACATCTTCCTACACTGATTTGTGGAGCTGCAGAGCACTTCTTAGCTTCCACTGAGGTGTACAGAAAGAGCTTCTTTATTACAGCTCAAGGCAACTGAATGCAATTCGGTGTTTCCTTTTAGAGCATAAACTCTCTTGCACTTGAAGCTGTGAGAAAATATTGCAGCAGGAATAGTCAAATCTGCTTATATGTGAAGAAGCTATTTATGTAGCAGAGCTTTGTCATTTCCCTCAGTTTCCTAAATAAAATACCATCTATATTAGCTACCAAATAGAGCTACAGGTAAAGCCTATTTTCAGAGATCAGCTTATTGGTCTTTTGAAAGTTACCAAAGCCATTAAATCTAGACCTGATGTTAGAAATGTGAGCTTGGAGATAAACAGGGATCCTCCCAGTCTGGAATTGTCTTGGAGCTCTCAAATTCTATTACATGCATCACAGACTCAATGGTGTAGCCTTGCAGAAATCTGTTATGAAATGAGCCTCAAGGACCATGAAGAGATTGATCGTTCATATAAAATAATGTTCTTTTTTTGGTTTATTCTGTTTGTGCAGCCACTGGAAAAACATTTCGTTTCTTGACAAAAGTATTGTTCACCATCCAGCCATTCTTATGAAGCTAATGGAAACAATTTATTTCGCACTAATACAAAGAATTTTATTAAATAATTTGTCACAATGTTAAGCGATGTTCTGCATGCTTTTGACTTCTTAATTTTGGGTTTTTTCTTACAAGCTATAATAATTGTACCTTTCTTTTCTGTATTTTGGATACAACTTGATAGGAGGATTTATAAAAATTTATTCTTTTGAATGCTATTTAACAGAGTTTGACCTTTTAAGTTTACCAAAAAAAGAAAACTAAAGTAAAAAATTAGACAGAAGTTCAGATGGATTGACTTCTGAAATGCATAAGACCTTTGAGAAAATCTCACAAACTAATTCTCTAAGTGCAAGGAAAATTGCATCCTATATCATCTCATCCTCCTAGTTGTTGCTTTTGCTTTTGTATGCAATTTCAGAAACAAAAATATCCCACTGGAAAAAAAAATCAATGTGTTTCAAAAAAAGAAAAAACAGAGAATGTCATTCTTCTGACACTTATTCAGTGGGATATTTAGGCTTATACCTTGCTTTTGCCATTTAAAAGCATTAGGCTACAGGCCAGGCTGAGGTTTGCTGGAGTCCCAAGCACCTTGCTTATCTGAGCCTCTGAAAATACTTTTATAAGATAATAGTTTTTATAATGGAGTTCAAGGTAGGCCAGGTCCTCATTTATGGTTTTGATCTCCATTCCTCTGGAATTACCACTGACCATTGGCAAAGATACTGGAGAAAGTTGCCAGAGAGTTCCTTAAAACATCTGATATGTCAGCAAAATCACTGACAAATGAGTATTGTTTTTCTGATGCATCTAATCCTTTTTTTCTCCAGTCATACAGTTGCTTTTGATCTTTAGGTGAAATGTTTGTACAGTCACCAAAAAAAAAAAAAAAAAAAAAAAATCACAGCAGGATGAATATCTGCCTGAAATAGTAGATGTGATGTGCACTATATTTTCTCTCATGGGTGATAATATTCTCACAAAAATACTCTCTAACTCTTTAATAATTTGACTTTAAAAAATAATTTTATCATATTACAAGGTGAAGCTGTAATTGACTGAAAGTCCAATAAACAAATTAATGTAATTTTTTACTGTCATAACTCTGGTGCTATCATGAGAAAGGATATCTTGACTGTAAAAAGGGCATTTCTCTTAGGCCATAGGAGGACTAACAAGCTAATTATAAATCCAGCTGAAGGGAAGACTTATGGATTCAGTCCATAATTATGTCTGGAATTGGTTTATTCTGGAAGTGTGGTGAACTCAGTGGAATCTTCTGGGATTTCAGGCACTGTACATAGACCATTGAAATAAATCCTCAACACAGTTTTAATTTCTTTTTTTCTACACAGACCAAGTTATTCTTCATGTAGAGATTTTGTTCTAATAACTTCATTGTATCAAACAGTCATACAATTTTGTGATAGAATGTATTCTAAGTGTTATATATATTTCAATATATAAATGTATACAAAATTTGACCTACATTTAAGAGAGGACATGAAGATATTTTGAGGCCAATAGGAAAAAGGATGTGTTCAGCTATTTCTTGGACTAATACTCTAGTTGCAGCATAAATGAAGAATAATGGGAGTTGCAAAGGGGAATATTTCTCCCCTTCTGCCAAGTGACTGACAAAATTAAAGGAAAAAAAAATGAAGTCTCGGGGGTTTTTATAATAAACCTTAGGAGCAACATAGGGGATGGATGTGAAAGACTGCATTTTTTAAATTGCTTTACAAGTAAAAAAAAAAATAATCTCTTTTCTCCCTTCATTTTAAGGAGAATTTTAACATCAAATGAATGACCTTTTTATGTACAATCAATAGTCCTGAATATGTAAATGGTGCATTATAATCAATATATAGGAATAAACAGCAAGGCAGAAATATTATCACTGACAAAAAACATCCCCATATAGCTGAGAAAAAGCGGTGATGAAAATTTATTTTTCTAAATATAACCTCATAGCAATTTTTTCCCCTCAGTGTGAATTAGTGATTGGTACTGAAGGGCAAACAAAAAAAGTAGATTTGAGATATAGTTATAATAATCATACTAAAATTGGTATCAATATCAATATGAGAGGTACTAAAATATACTGAAAAAAACACATTTATTTTGAACCCCTCAGCTAGAATTCAAGGAACCTGCTATATTTATTGATTGATATGGAAGTACCACAGCAAAAGCTTTAAAGGATGAAAATTTCCTGAGGAACATCTTGTCACTGCCAGTAAATAGAGTTTAATGTTATAACTTCATCCTCAACAATGCTACCTTTTGAAAGAAATTTGTGCAATGTGACCCGTTTGTCAAGCTGATCAAGACTGAGCTCTCCATTAACATATGATAAAAAAAGAATTCATATAAAGAATCAGACATGTTGGCAGAAGAGGGTGAAAATATTCTTTATTATGTTAATGAATATGTAGAAATATCAAACAAACAAAAAAAAAACCAGAATTTGAGATAATTTTAAATTGTCCCCAGATTTTGTAATAAATGTAAAGGTGAGAGAAAGCTTTGAGATATTATTCAAATCCACAACTCTGATTATTTTACGAAGTCTAAAATTCCCATTCAAAAGCTTTTGTCCAAAGACAATATCCCTAGATAATCAAGAAAAAGCTTTGCCTTTGCTCACACAGCTATGTAATGCACTTTCAGTATGTAGACTGGCAAACGCATTGAAAAGAACATGAAATTTGTTCTATTTTCCCTGACCGAGCAGAAAAGTTCAGAGGGCTCATGATTAAAATACATGTTTGACCTTGGATTATTAAGTAGGGAAAAAAGGGAGTATATATTAAAAAATAATTATTTTGATAGTCTTTCTGTTCTTCAGTCTGTCATCCAATAAAGCTGAACATTTAAGTCTTACTATAAAACAGCTTTAACTATTCTGTCAAGCGTGACTTTTTAAACCTGTCAAGCAGTCATTCTTTCCTACTAACAAAACATCTAACTTGCAACGCTCTTAGTCTTACTACTAAACAAAAGTTTCAGAATAAACCCCCATTTTATAAAAGCCTTTTTACAAACTTACCAACAAATTCTGGAAGATGGTCCAATTTCTGTTTCCTGTCAGAAGCTAAGTTAACTGACATTTCTGCACTGAGGTCAAAGGTAGTTTCTATAAACAACAGTTAAGTGGGGAACTTTGTGAAGCAGATAATATTTTTGCCCATTGGTTTCTACCTGTCAAGAATAGTAGTGCTATGGTATTTTGCTATCAAACTACCATCATTAGATTAAAAGTTGTATTTATTAGTTGAAGTGCAGGTTGTATAATACTGTTGTCTTTCTGTATTGCTACCTCAGCAGGAAATTTTAATAAAAAAATTGTATCATTAATAAGCTACTAAAAGTAAATGAAAGTGTTTTTTCTCTGGCACTGGGTAGTGTAAGAAATCTGTATTTGAGGCTGCTTAATACATTCCACTAAGAAATCCCAGGTTTCAGCAGCTTGTGTCTTTGCCTTAGGTCAACTTTTCATGCTGAAATTTTCCATACTTGCTCCATGCTTCAGACTTCTCTTTTTCTTTTAGGGAGATGGGTGTAAAATTTCAGCAGAGGTTCAAGTACTTCAAAGAATGAGAGTAAATAGTTTCACCAAAAGAAATTCTCAGGTATTTGATGCATTCTGGACCATTTTTACTTTAGAACAGCATTTTGGCAATAGTAGTAAAGACTGCTGTTGGAGATACGCATACCTTCTGCATTTAGAAGTCAGATTTAGTCAAATTATCAGATTCTTAAAATCTCCTGGTGCTTCAGTCGGTGCTTCAGTGCTGTTGGGGTTTGCCACAGTGTGCCAGCCGCACTGAGAGCTCCCCCAGGAACACAGCACACATCCCAGAAGTGAGGCTTAGGGTCAGCAGATCCTTCTCATGTGGCTTGGGGCAAGAATGAGTTGTGAGACAGAATTCTCATTTGAATGATAATCTAGTTTTTCAAGGAATAATTAATTCTAGATCTATACCATCAACTATCTTCACAATTTTATAGGAATTTCTGTCAACTACTACATTGTAAGCAGACAGCAAACATTGCTTCTATATCTCACCAAAAACCCCTGACAAATTTCACAAACTCTCTTTTGGATGATCCAAGGCTGTGATTCCAACATCCCATGCTAAATTTTCTCTCTACTTAGCCAGTGAACTGTAAGAAAAGGTGAATCCTTTTAAGATCCTTTCCCGAAAAAAGCTGTTAAAGCTTAACTGAGAATCTTCTGCTTTTGGAAGATCAAATATATAGGTAAATAGTAGCAGAGAGTCTTTATATACATTTGACTGCCATAAGAAGTTGGTGCCATCCACCAACTGAGATGTTGGAGGCGTTGTCCACTGTTCTCCTTTAGGAGCAGACTAAGCTGCTGAAACTTCTTTCCATTTACAGAGAAGGGGAATTATTCACTTCTGGATGTGCTTTGTTGCCCTGAAGACTTTTCCATTCCCCCTGACTCAATGTTTTTCTTGCCTCTGACCAAAATAAAGCACCAACAATTAGGTATAGACCCTAATTTAAACCCTCTCCCCCAACTATGCAGTCACATGAACAAGCTCAGCAACATAAAGAAATTGATATAACTTTGTTACAACTTAAGAAGTCTCAGGACAAAAGACACCAAAATTGTCTTCATGACTGAATCCGTCACTTTGTTCTAGTTGACCTCTGAGGAGATTCCAGGACAACTGAAGAGAAACAAAAAGCCCAAGCCAAAGATCGTTTTTTTCTTGACTCATCCTCTCTGAGTAACAGTTCTGACCCCGAATCACTTTCAAAAGCCCCAAGCCCTCTAGCCTAAAGCTACATTGCTCTACACTTTGTTTCAGGACACCATGATAACTAAAATGGGAAATCACATAGAATGTGCAAACCGAGCTGAAATTATGCAACCATTTTGAATATACCAGTTATGGTCCTGGAAAAAGAGGCCAAAGAGCTCTCTTGAAAATTGTATTCACCTTCACTCTTTCATTCCTCAAGATCTTGCTTTTGGGGACTTGACAAAGCACAGCAGTAGATGGGATGTCATACTTGGGTTTAGATATTTCTGATTTGCTGCCAACTTCATATCCAAGATATAATGTGGCACTCTCTTCTTCATGTCAATTGAATACCCAAAAACATTTTTTCACTATACAGAGTTTATATACCTTATATCAGCTTAACTGTTCCAATTGTCTTACAAAAATGAGACATGAACTCAACCTAAACTGTGTTTTCTGAGTAGCATGGTGAATTTGTGGCACCTTTGCACTGGCAGTTGAAGAGGACAGGTAGTGACTTGTGACCGATACTTGAAATCAGAATGACACCTCCATGTCTTGAAGCTTCTCTTTCTATTTAATTGCAATAAACATATTTTAAGAGACAAAAGGACCCTAGAGACTTTTTTCCTCAAAGACTAGAACTGGCTGATTGGAACCAGTTCAGACTGTCTCCTTATCTCTTTGTAATTTTCCACCATGTTTCTAATCTTCTTTGAAAAGTGTACTTTATGTGTGCAGAGGCAATATTAACAACATTTTTCTAAAGTGTAATGAACTCTTCTTAGAAGTCCAGTCACATACTGCATTTTGAATGTGTTCTGTACTGGCCTAAATTATTGCAAAACTCCCCAGGTTTTCTAAAAACCACCATTTTCAAGAAAACAAGCAGAATACCAGCCATAATATAATAATATGTATAAGTTCAAGTGTGCTTTAAAAAGTATATGCCTGTAATTTCAGAACTGGTGACAGCAAGTTTGAGTAGGGATAGTTTTCTGGATCCACTGTAAAACTGGTCAAAGCCTTCTTTGTCCTGTTTGTCCATAACGTCCTTTTAAGGTCTGTTTTTAGCGGAGTTACTCTGAGTAATTAATGGAGAAGGATAGTTGCCATTGCACAGAACAGAACCTGGGAAAAAAAATTGCAAGTCATTACAAACTGTGTGTCAAAGCGGGACTGTTTTCTCTTGGAAAAAGCAATATAGCAGGTTGTAAATGCCAAGGTCAAAAAAGTTTTACAGATTCAGTCAGGCATCCTAAAACCAGTAAATACACAGTATGTCTTATAATATACAATTAAAGTGATTCATATAACAAATAGAGATCAAAAACTTACTTTCCACCCACCCCTTCCCCCTCCAAACAATAGGAATGGAAACAAACAACATATCACAGACATGCATCATTTTGTTTTTGTCACTACTGGAAAACAGCCAGAGATTTCAATGATGAGATCAGTATAAGGCTGCTCTGTCGAATGAAATGGAATTGCTTAGTGACAGCAGAGGGCTGAATTTGTGACAGCAGTTCTGAAGCACAGAGCAAGGTAGAACAAAATGGTCATAAAAGTACCCAGAGTCATGTTGTAGCTCCATAGCTTGTATCAGTGGCTAATGGCTTTGTTTTGTTTTGGGTTAAACACATCGTTATTCTTAAAAACTTCATGACTGGATGAAAACATCAATCCATAAATGGAGGGCTTAACAAAAACCCATAAAAGCAAAGGTCCTGGATTTAGAAATTGGAAACATCTTTTTATTCTGTATTGTAATGCAAGGCACAGACAGATTCCCTAACATTACAGAACATGTTACAGGGAGAAGAGAGAAGCTGTTAAAACACCAGGACACTCTCACCAGGTCTGCTGGGCTAGTATGAAATTATTTACTGGCTTTACAGTGCTTGACAGATTTTCATTCACAGTGAATGTCTGAATTTGCATTTAATGGTTAATTATTTGAATTCTCTTTGCATCATATTATTTTTGAATTCTCAGCTTTTCTAAGAAATTACAGTGGCTTTTGGTAAACCATTCCCATGAGAGAATTACCTTTGCAGATATCTAGACTTTGGTAATTGGTGCATAATATTAGACTCATACAGAATCAAGCATCTCCAAAATTATAAAAAGATAATGATAAAAAGTTAATAGTAAACCGTGTGCCTAGAATGTATTCCTACTGGATCTCAAACCATTTCTGTGTAGGCTAGTATTGAAAATTTCATATAAGTCATTAAGCTGAGTACACAGTGCCATTGAAATTTATGTGGTTCATTCGTTTAATTTCTGTGTGAGGCAAAATCAGCTGGGGTAAAAAATATCACAGTATTATACTCAGAGAACAGATAAATATAAAATATGGTGCAAATGTTATAATTAATTGATGAGAAGACAAGGTCCAGTTCATTACTTTTAAAGACATTCTAATAGCATCACTTATGAAGTACTCTGATATCAAATGATTAAATGGTACATTTTATATGTGGGTTTGGATAGAAAAAAGTAGATGTATCAGTGGAAAAACACCTCACTTTGCAAAACTTTGTATAAATATAGAACACATTTTAATACTGAAAAATTTAAGATAATTTAATTATTTCAAAATGTTTTATCCTAGAATGGAAAAATTTAACATTGCATTCAGGTAAATTTAGAGGCAGATTGTATACTAAAATATTGATCTAATTAATTTTGAATTTACACTAACAAGCTGAAGTTGTAAAAAGTGGCTTATAGTCTTGTGGTAAGACATGTCTTTAGGCAGTTCTCAGGTTATGGGTAACTGTCACACACTTTGGTGAAGGTTCTGTATTGTTGTATCTTATTAATACATTGATGTACTTCATGGAGATAGCAAGTGTCTGGGATCTGGAAAATATTATTCATTTTTGAGATCTAAAAATATCAAGAACCTTTCCTGGTTAGATTTTGGTAAACTCAAAAAATTTGTGAGGTAAACTTGAAAAACAGTCATTTTCCAAATGCAATGACTAAATAGTAAAGTAAATAATTCTAGGCATTTCTTTGGAAGTAATCAATATTGTGTGACATATCTTCAAGTTATAAATCCTGGGGAACATTTTTTTCCCCCTCAACTCACCTGTGCATGCTTTCTCTCCAGCTTTAAGCAAAAATTGATGCCTTTTGAAAATTTTTGTTGTACTCACAGTCTTAATTTCCCTACTACTATTAAATCTCTGCAAATCTCTCCTAAGTAAGGCGAGATGCTTCTTAAACTATGTAGTAGTGCTACTTCCTTTTTCAGAAGGATGATATGTGGGGGTTTTTATTATTTCATTACTGCAGTCTTTTTTGCTTTCATCCCTGTAGAAAGCATATAATTAAGCTCGATATAATGGCAGAGCTTTTTCCCTTATTAAAGTATTGGCATCAAATGAGTTATACGGTGGAAAAAATTACAAAGACATAATCAGTTAAAAATTTTAATCATATAACCCGGTAACTGTTGTGGGCTTTTTCAAGGAGTGATATGACAGAAGAGCAATTAATTTCAGCTCTCTGAAGAATAATCCAGAAAGTATGTTAATGACCATAATAATTTTTCTCTGTATTTAGTGTGCTTATGCCAACATGCTGTTCATCCTCATAGTATAGGTACACACAACCCTCGGTTCAGAAGGTGCGTTTGGAATCTTGAACCTCTCACAAAATAAACTGTGAAGGCTGACTCTATTATCTGAATTCACACAAATGTATTGACAAAAAGATGCGTTTGAGAAAAGCAACAATTAAAAAATTAGAATTAATGGAGGACTGGGTCACTTAAACATAATTGTTGCATCCTACTTACATGATGAAGCATTTTATTGCACCTCACATCCCAGTTCTGTCTGTGAGGTTTGTGCAGAAAGCACCATTCCAGCAGGTTTTGTCACACAAGTGTGCTTTTCTGTCAGTAACTTGCTAATGCTATCACCTTCCAGAATGAAGCAGCATTAATCTTAGGAGCAGCACAGTAACATTCCTCAAGTGATCACAGAAGTTGGAGCACCTGCATCTGGTCTCTGCCTGCTGCTAGGTGCTAAACCCTCATCTCACAATGATCTGCCTTTTTTATTATCTTAGGTTTGGTCTGAAAGAGAGAGAATTTGTCAGTTGCAGGGTGACTCCAGCACAAGGCTTCTGTCTCCAACAGACCAAACCCTCCTAAGTGAACAAAACATAATTATATATCCTTAAAATGTCAGACTTACCGTGTCCTTGCAAATGCACTTATATTACTTGTTTTATAATGTATGTTGTCACTTGTGGGAGCCAAAAGAGTGGTACTTATACTTAACAAGAGGAAAATGTCATTAGCTCCAGCAGATTTCATGCATATTCTCATCAACTGCAAAGTATTCATTCCCATCCACATCCTGGGCTACATATAACCCTAGTAAACACTTATTAAAAATCCAGTACCTAAAGATCTCCAGTCGTCCTCAAGAGAGTATAAGACCCATAGAAAATGGATTTTATAGCC
This sequence comes from Sylvia atricapilla, assembly GCF_009819655.1. Taxonomy (NCBI): domain Eukaryota; kingdom Metazoa; phylum Chordata; class Aves; order Passeriformes; family Sylviidae; genus Sylvia; species Sylvia atricapilla. The sequence goes on from NC_089142.1 coordinate 51,862,282, forward strand.
CTTTTCATATAGAGGTGAAGATCAAAACTCCCTATCTAAACATATTTTTATTCATTAAGCAGGGTTGCTAGATGTTCTTCTTTAGTAGATAAAAGAACAATTAGAATGGAAAGAAACATTGAAAAAAAGCTAAATTATTGCCTCTTTCTAGAGTTCACAAGAGTGAGTCCATATGTTTTACTTGTATTCTACAACTGATGATATGCATCACTGCCATACAGCAAAAGTCTGGACTCCACAAGGATGCTCAAGATGCAGCTGGGACCAGCAAGGGGGTCAGCACACCTTGTAGGAATGATGAAGGAAGCAAACTGTGCCTAGGTGGGAAACAACTTCCTGGATCAGGCAGCACAAATGTTCCTCACCTTCTAATAAATTATGGAAAAGATGGCATGTAACCACGATTCCATGAATCCCTTCCTAAATCTGAGATTTTAGAGCAAACAAACAAACAAAAAAAATCTACAGAACAGACAAACAAAACCAGATTTGTGACTCATTACAGAACATGTCCTGTAAAATATCAAGACAAAAGCATCTAGCTTTATGAGTTTACAACTTTTCTCTTAGATCTCATGAATATACCTCTGTAACTTGGAAAAACTATGAAAGTGGTCAGAAGCTGCTTTTCATTTAATTGATCTCTTTTCATTTGTCAGCAAAATTCATATAATTCTGAGAAATGCAGAAGATTTTTTTAGCAGACGAAAATTCAGCAGCAGATGTCTGGCAATATCTATGCATACCAAAATAAGAATCATGAGGTGTATTTCCATCAAAAAAATAAGAAAAAGAAATCCATGTCTTTGTAGGGACTTATCTAATAATAGAAGACAGTTTAAAAAAGAAAAAAAGAGGAAATTGCACCTGGAATTCCTTTTGAACCCTTCATGTGATATTTTCACTGGTGGTGCTTAAATAATTTTTAGGTTGCTGCGGTGATGTGCAATTGAGAAAACTGTGTGCCACATGGCGGTTACTTTAACAGTTTACACCTTGAGTGGGTTGTTAAATTTTCCTTGTAAATACAGCTAGTAATCAGAATGGGAAAACATTGTTTATTATTCTCATTTCCTCCATAGCAAGAGTTTTCATACATCCAGTTAGAACTGGGAACAATTCATCTGGTATTCGGTGCTATAGATGGAGCTGAACTGCTCACCAGGAAGGAGAGTGGGAATTGCTTCTGGTCATGACACTACCACCAGAAGAGGAAGCTTTTATGAGCTCTGAGTATCTATGTCTTTGCAGTATTCAGTGTTGTGGTTCACTTGGAAGAAGATGAATCTGGTGTCTAGAAGCTTGTGGGCTGACTATTGGCATTCATAGCCACAGACTGATAATACATTAAATTGATTATAAGCAACATGGAGTGTAAAACAGTCTTGATCTGGCAAACTTCTCTTCTTCTGAACTGTGGGTTCTATTGAAGGAACATAATTCTGCATATTGTACAGAAGAGTATACAAAGCCTGTGTAAACTTGCAATGATGTGTTTTTCAAGTAATTTGACAGCTGAAAATGCAATGTGGTTGAAATGGATCCAAATGGAGTAGCTCACAAATATATAAAAGATAGTAAATTAGGCTGTGGTTTGAGGTTTTGGGAGATTTTCTTAAGAAGGACTTTTCTGTGGAAAATATTTTTTCCAAAACTATTGTAATAAATTTTAACTGTGTTTTCCCTTTTAGAGCAAAGCTAATTCCTATATGATTAGCAGAAAGAACAATGTATTTACTTTTATGCCTGTCTACTCATGAGTGACAATAATCTAGCAATGTTCAATATTAAATAGTTATGCATTCACTGAAATTCTTGGAGGTGAGAATTTAAAAATAGGTCAAAACATCCTGTACAAATTGTACTTTTCTAAAAGCATTTCACTTACAGCACCATGAAAAGTGATTGAAATTGCATTAAGAGTTTAATTCCCAACTCAATCAGACTCATGAAAAAAAGGCTTCTAATTTTCTAAAATGTATTTTGGATCTGCTCCTTTTTAATTTGTATCTATTGCTAATATATGAAGTGAATAAGTTATTCTCATCTTTGTTTTTTGAAAGGAACTTCTAGACTACAGTTAACTAAAGCAAATTCTAATCTTGAATCTTCATTAAGTAAAATAAGGAAGATAGGATTTGGTCTAATGGCCCAAAAACAAAGTTATAAAAGAATAATTCTGCAGTCTTAATTTTTTAGAATCAAGTCACTTTCATGTCTGGATTTTTCCACCTATCAAGATTTTATTACTCCCACTATTTATCCCATGCTATTCATTAATTCTAAAGTTCTTTGAAAATGTAAGGAGTCAAATGTTGTTATTAAATCAATGAATAAAATAATTAAACTGCGTAAACAGAATTGCAAAGAATAATTAGCAATTAAACAGGATGCTATTATCTGTGCAGTGTGATGATGAGAGCAAAACTAAGACAATCAGAACTTCTCTGAATATAGAAGAAATAAGCAACAGTGAAAATTTATTTAAGTTTCAATTCATTAAAATGCACCTAAATTACTTCCAAATATTTTAACCTGTTAAATGATCAGATCTAATACTTTGGAAATAATTTTTCATTCTATTTACAAACCAATTTTGTTATTCAACTTCAGTTCCACACAATCTAGGAGAAACTCTTGTCTGAAAGTATCAATGAAGTGCAAGCCTCCAGCAATCTCATCAATGTCAACTATAGCTAGTTTAAAAAATAGAGGCAGTACCTGATCTGTAACATATTTTTAATTTGTGCGTTCTTAAACCCAAATATTGCCTTTAGCTACATGTGCTCAGATCTCAGTGGAAGTCACTGGCAATTATATTTGGCATCTCTGGCCATAACATGATTTTATTTTAGAAATATATGCTTTGAAATTCTGTAAGTGGGAGATAGATTGTCAAAGACCGTGTAATTGCAAGTTGTATTGGCAGAGGAATAAAAACTCCAAAGATATGACCTGCACTCTGAAAGAAAACCCAGCAACTGTTTTGGTTATTATTCAATTAAAATGAAAAAATTAATTCTCTTTCAATAAACAATGGGTATAATTTTCTGCACAGGTGTGGTGACCTATTTAAATCTAAAGGTAGTAGTAAAACATAACATATGAATTTGTAGAATCTAAGATTATTCCTGGGAGTAAAACCCATCAAATGGTTAAATCAGCAAGCTGGTTCAGGTCCATTCTTTGTCACAAACCTAATCACTCAAAGTCTTTTTGATACAAATTTTTTAAAGGATTTAAATACCCATCAAGATGGAGTAGGCTTTTATATGTCATGGAAATCCTGCACAATTCTTATTTCCCCACAGAGAAAAAATGTGAAAATAACGTTATTCTACCGAAACAGGAGACCATGAACATAAATACAGTATCTTGATTAATTCAGAAAAAATAGCATTGCCTAACATAGGTGAAGTTGCAGAACCACATGGTCTTCTCTGCAGTAAAAGTGAAAACACCACTATTTCTTGTGCTGCCCCAAGCAACAGGCATATCAGAGAGCTACAGTGTCAATAATGAGATGAGAAGTACTACTTAGTTTGCGTGTAGAATCAGGCAACAGGAAATTCAAATTAGTCACTTTATACAGCAACCAATCTGCTGACTTTTCATCAAAAATTAGCAAAGTGGAGGAGGCATTCAATTTGCAGTGTGTTTTCTTTTCAGAAGATTTTCCAGATTATAGTGTCATCATTAAACATGTGGAAACAACCAACAGAAAAAGTGTTTCTTTCTTTCAGTACAGTGGGAAATGGAGGCAATACAACAGGAAATCCATGGACTATGTTTTCACACAGGGCAGCTTTAAAAATATTGAAAAGGAAAATACTTGGTGAATAATCACCAAATGTGATTAATCACCAACATGAGATTAAAATATTGTACAAAGCAAAACTTGATGCAATTTTGAAAGCACAACATTTTAAAGAAAATTTATCTTAGTTGCCATCATAGGAATAACCAGGTAAAAAAATGGGGTAATTTCACCAAAACACTTTTGTGATCTGCTGACAAATGTCCAATTTCACAAGTTATTTAAATACTCTAAAGACTTTCTCTGAGCTGCTCTAATAAAAGTTTTCTTGATAATTTAATTTAACATCCCACAGAATTTAAGGGAAGTGTGAAAGAATATTTAGAATCCCAGAGAACAAACAAGGAATGTTAGTGGGTTTTAATCAGAAAAGCACCTAATTTAGTAAGAAATCTTAGCTGAATAACTGTCATATGAAGTGTCAATTTTGAGCAATTCACTAGTTAATCTAAAGGCTAGAGGAAAACACATACAGGTGAGCTCACTCACTCTTTTAGAGTGTTTAACAGCATGCAGACATCAGATGGCACCAGCTTGGGTAATGAGGACCAGTGAGCACACCAGTGAAGTGATGAGGCAGAGAGCTCCAGCCAGTGGAGCAAATCTCAGCACACTGCCCAAGGGAGAGAGTCAAAAGTAGGTGCAGGGCAGGACTAAAACTGTAAATGCCAGGCTGGCATCCAGGTTGAAAGGTAGGACAGCAGGCCTGTGAAGAGCTGGGATTTGAGATATAGCTAAGAGGAAGGCATGCAGTCCTGAGTGAGGTAGCACAAGGGAAAAGTAAGAACTGGAAGTAGGAATGGACTGTTAGAAGCCACCATAAAACTGTAGCAGAGAGGAATACAGGTGACCTTGCCCCTGATAAGTAACAGCTTAATTAACAGTGTTAATTGCCCAGTACAGCCTTGCCCCTGATGAGTCACAGCTATAGCCAAGAAAGGTAAGTGTGATAAAGTGGGTTAGCTGGTGAGAGAGGATCCTGGGGGAGAGATCATGAAAAAGAAGGCTCTTCAGGAGAGAGAATCACTGCTGTGAGGTGAGTCAGGGGTCTGCAGCTAAAGTTTGTTGTTGGAACCTGCAGTTGCAGTCTAGCCAGGTTAAAGCCTGCAGTCAGAGTCTGCACACTAATACCTGCAGCCATAGTTTAGCAGGAGATAACCAGCAGTCAGAGGCTGCAAGGGAAACCTACAGCAGGAGCTTCTTGCAGCCAGAGTCAGTGAATAGTTGCAGTCAGGATGGCTGAGCTGTAAAGAGGAATAAACCAGGACCCTTTTCATGCTGTGATAAACAAGAAGTCTGTGTCTTGGCTCATTTCTACCCTCTAACTAGAGGGCTGTAATTATCAATAAGAGGCAACAAATGAACACACTAAATAAACTCTCAATGGTCAAGCCGGGCCTCGAGGAAACTGATTGTCGCTGCTGGTTGGTAGAAGCTGGTAACTGGTCAGAGGACTCTAAATGGGCTTATTTCGAATCAAAAGACAGATACTGGTCAAGGCTGCATCGTTTTATTACCTGACTGCCAGACTTAAAGATGCTGACCCGCTTTGGTTAACCATTCTTTCCAAATATGATTGTACCACATGAATCTCAGCTGCTCAAATATGTTCTGTTATCTGAACATCTGCCAAAGTTTATTATATCTTTGTGAAGCACTTCATCTCTTTGTTGTTTAAGAGAGACAGATAAATTTAAATAATGTAACTTGTTGTTCTTTGTTAAACTGACTGATAATGGCAGAATTACTTTTGACTAAATGACACATCCAGGAAAGTGGTAACTTCTAATACACTGTGCAAGTGAGGAGATCTTCATCTAGCCCAGATATAGTGAGGAAAAGGTGTTTCTGAAGTCTATCATTCTTCTTGTTTATTTTATTAGATTTGATATAAATTACTGAGTTCCATTGATGGAATTCTATTATATTTTCTAAGGTTTTTGGATTAATGAAGATAAGCATTTTTAATTTTCATCTGGTAAAACACACACACACACACAAAAAAAAAAAAAAAAAATGCTAATGCAAGTAGAATTAAAATTCTTTATTAAGCTTCCCTCTTGAGAGGCAAGTCCTGAAAAGCACCAGGACAAAGTACAGTACAGCTTCAAGAAGCGCAATGACATCAAAAAGATAAATGCTACACAAATGAATGATCAAATGTACTGGCTGAAAGCATAAAGTCATAGTGACCCATGCCAGCTCAGTCCTCCTGCACTGCATCATTTTGTCTGGAATGTGCACACTCTGTGAAATACAAAAGGATGGCAAGAAAAAAAAGAATTCATTTTGTCCCATTTATTAGTCACCTTATTTTCTGAATACTGTTAAATAATAAGGGAATATTCTCACCTGCTATTGTGAGCTACATTATCTCAGATTAATTCATGTTTCATAGAACTGTTCCTAAAGAAAGAAATATTAAATGAAATTCTGAACTGAATATTGCTGTGGCATTAACAGCCTTTACCAATAAAGCTTAGGGGTTTAGATGATGAAATATGCAAGGTCAAGACTCTGAAAACTAAGGCTTTTAACATGTGTTATGTTCAAGTCAAATTTATTATTATATAATGAAAAAATGGCTCAAAAGCTTGGAGGGTTTTCCAACGAATAAAAATAAATGAACACAACATCTAAAGCCAGAAAGATCTAGTTTAAATCCCATAAAAGTGCACTAGAAACAATCTGCCAGAGGGATTTAAAAATGTTTCAAAATAGCAGTGACAATAGCAATGAGTTTTGGGATATTGGTATACCAGAGAAGTCAAGTTTGGAATCCATACCTGTAAACAAATTGGAAAAAAAAGTTGGCCTGTATGAAACTGCACAGGACTGCAAAGGACTTCTCTGCAGCATTATCTGTAGCATCACTTTAATCCCTGTAGTTGACAATGAACCCAGAAGGTCTAGGAAATGTTTGCAGAACTTTATATGGTAAGCCCATAAGGCTATTCACAACCTCTATCCATTGCAAAAATACTTGGGAAGTTGATTTTGCATACTTAAAAACTCTGAATTCAGTTTCTTACACACCTGCAATTCGTGTCTTGTTGTACATAAGCATTATGATAACTTAGTGTCCCCCTCTTTCTCCTTTCCTTTTTTTCTTTTCCCTCTTTGTTCAGTGGTTAATGAGGCTGCTTTTTGCTATTAAAAATCTGCTAGTTCTGCCTCAGTGGATGGCTATCAAAAAGGACAGTGAAAGAGGAATGACAAAACATGAGACCTTTTGTTTCCTCCCTGCCAAGCATGTTGGCTCAAATACATAAAGTAGTTTCAGATGCCCTTTCTATCAGGAGAAGAGTAGTATTATACCACACACCAGAGCAAGGGAAGTAGAAAATTAATTATAACCTGAAAATATCATTTTAATTGCAAGTAACATATGACATGGCATTTTATGTAATTTGATGTAGTCAGAACCATGACAGGGGTTTTATTATTCTTCTTTTTTTTTTTTTTTTTTTTTTTTTTTTTTTTTTTTTTTAATATAGATAGCCTAGATACAGATAATCTAGGTATAGTCACACATATTATCTACATTATCTAGTCACAGAAATATGGATCTTACTGCCCAAAGCCCATCTAGGGTCTCTAAGCAAGTGGCTGAATTATTCTGTGCATCTTCTTAATGAATATTGCTAAGTAAATTAGTTAAATTAAAGCTAACCAAGGCATATACATCTATGCTGCAAACTCAGACTGAATTTCAATGCCATAAGACAAATTTTTCCTCTTTGAGTAGTTTAGTTAATATGAGCCAACATGCTGGAGTAACTCACATGTCAGTTTGTAATGTAATTATCATAATGACTAGAAGATAGATGGAATTTCAGTAGAGATTATAAAACTAAATATTCATTAGAGCAACTGCAGCATGGTTATCTAGGAAAGTTCAGGGTCTGGATCAGTTAAAATAGAATTAGAATTTACTTGTTTTTAATATACAATTTCCTTATTACAGAAGGATCTATAAATTGCACTGTAAATTTCTGACAAAATATTGCACACTCAGGATGGTGCTAATGGTGTTGAAAGGAGGAGTTGTAAAGATTCTGCTCTGAATTTAGATGTGCTAAAGGAGACTTCATATACCGGTGTTGGGTTGCGTTTTTGTATAGAGGTGGCTGGTCATTCTACTCTTTGTTTCCAGTGTACATATTGCATGTGCAACGTACTTATCCATATGATCTGTAACCTTCCTCTTCTTTGGGTTGTGGCAGTTCAGTTTTTTTGAACTCAGTGCTAATAATGCCAAGATTGATTCCTATAGGAATATTCCCATTCCCCTAAGAGCTGGACTCATCCTTGTGGATCCCTTCTTCCTCAGAATACTCTGTGATTGAAAAGTTTCCCAGCTGTCAGATCAAAATTTTACCAGACCTGTAGTTCCCAGGCACACATATGCTCCTATACTAAAATGTTACTAAAGTGAACGAAGCAAAATCAAAAATCCCATTTTAAAGAAATTTCCCATTAAATTGTAGTTTTCTTTTCAGTGATCCAATTGTGATAATTTGAACAACACATTAACATCAGGGAGTTTGCTAATAAGTATGTTCAGTAAGCTTTATGCTTTTCCTGCATCCTAAACTAAGGAAACAGGTTCATTATCTTGATAGATTAATTAAAAATAGGTTTCTAACTCTGAGATCAGATAAATACAGATAGCTTTGAAAGTGGTTTGCCAACAATAATAAAATAAGAAACAATTTTTGCAGGTTCCATCCTGTTCATATATTTCTATCCAATTTTTTAAAAAATCTTCATATAATGAATTAAAGTGTTTCAGATATGCTCTTGATGAAGAAAAATATTGTCAAGTTTTTATTTAGGGAAAATAGATATACATTGCTCTGTATTAATCAGAGGAATAATACACCTCTAAGAAAGTAATAGCTGAATTTCGCTAGAAAATACAAAGTATGATTGTTCAATTCATCATTCAGTGGTAATATCAGAAACTCCATTACACAGAATTATGTCCAGAGATCCCATGAAAGCGTTCGTGACTACTGAGCAAGCACTGCCACCAAAGACTGATTTAGAGAGTGTCATTATTGAACAGAATGTGATCCTTGCACACAGAACAGGAAGCATAAACTTTAATCTGCTTGTTTTCAGGGGGAAATATTGCATGTTAGTCTAATGATTAATATCTAATTTGAAGTGAGAAATACCTGGTATTTCAAAAGCATATGAAATCTGTGCAGGGATCAAGAACCACTGGATCTACTAAAAATCATTGTTATGTTACATGAATATAGGCTGGTAGTTACAGCTGGTAGTGAAGGAAGTTGAAACTGGGCTTATTCAGAATAAAGGCAAGAACTGGTATGGCAGCAGATAAGGAATGACAAGAATAATATGAGTAGGAAATCAGGACTCAACAGTTACTGAAGTTTTTGTCTGAAATTTGAAAATAGGAAAATAACTTTTGGATTCATACAAAGAAGCTGAGCTTCTACAAATGGCTACCTGTGTCATTTAGCACAGACTAAATTAATTACAGGTTATCTCACCTTTGCAAAATCTAGACAGTATCAAGGATCATTTTATTTGCAGGCAGAATTAAATTTAAAGATCCAAAATCAAGTGATATCATATTTTAATATTCTGAATAATACATGAACCAAATATGCTCCCTGATGCTACAGGCTATTTCTGATCCCAGCATTTTTCATTTGTGTTGCCTTTTTTTTTTTTTACTATCTGAGATTTTTTTTTACTATCTGAGACTTTTAATAACTGATAATTCATTACTTCACTTTCTTTGTGGCAATTTAACATTTGTATTCAAGATAATGCTAGCAAAAAAGAAAACCCAACAAAAATCAGGTGCATTAAATTTCCATGTTGTCTCCTTTTACTCAGTCTGTAGTTTCAGTTTGCAAACCAATTCTTCTTTAAAGAATCAGGTAAGTTATCCACCTGTAATTTTTATTGGGTTTTTTTTTTGGCACTTCTATGAACTCTGTGGTGCCAAAAAAATTCCATAGAAAGTTTTGATATTATTACGCACACGCTATCTCTTATCTTCTTTCCAGTTTTGGGGTGATACATAAGATACCTATCAGAGAACTTGGTGTACCAAGGGGAAGTTTTGAAGTTTGGTTATTTAATCCTAAGGGGTACATTTATGGCAAAATGATGGCAGAATCCTGGGAACTGCCTACAGCACTGCCACGGTTCCTGGAGGTCACAGACACTCGTAAATCAACTATTTAGTTAATCAATTCAGAAATCAATTTTCTCGTTTTGCTGACTCTCAGGAATTTTGTCTAGAGTCCTCAAATTTCTCAATGTTGTTTGACTTCATAACTGTTTAAGGCCAAGTTTCCAAAAAGCTTCAGGAATTTTGGAATCATAAAGTGAATAATCTTAATTTTCAAGTAGAACTTCAGTATTCTTCCACAGGCAATGCCACATTACATATTTAACTAAAACAATTTTTATTATTCTTGAGAGAATTTCCAACTTATCAAATACTTGCTCTAATACCACATATTTCTAGTTGAAGTGCTTTTTTAGCACATCTATCTGCAGAAAACATGCAGCTGGCTCACACGTTTTATATATATACACACATATAATTATTTTTTTAATCCGATTTCTTTGTACTACAGGATATCTATACTTCTGGTTTTATTTCTAAGTATATGGAGTTGAACTGAATGCAGATATGTGCCTTTAGATTAGTATCTTGAGCAGCTCTAAAGCCAAAGGACTGTAAGGCATGATTCACCTCATACTGAAGAAAAACTCCACTCCTTTTGAGGTTATTCATACCCTCACAGTGCCTTTTCAGCTCCATTGCTACATAGGCAACTAGCTCAGAAGTAGACAGCCAAAGCTAAGGAAATGCATTCCGGCTTTTACAGGTCATACTCTGTTTCAACAGTTCCACTGCAGGGACTGTGCAATATTATAGGAATTATCCTGTCAAAAGCTGGGAACCTGAGAAAGAAGAACGTTTTCATAGTCATCCCCTTAAAATTACTTCTATAAACAAGGTTCCTTTTTCTTGCATTAGAACTGCTCATATCTCTCAGAAAGCTCCAGGGAAAAGTCTTATATTTAAATTCTGTTATGTTTATGCTTTATATGTCGGGTACTTCCAATTATTATATTAAATATATCAAATCTCAGTGGGATGACTGGTGATAAGTGTTACATATTTATAAATATTATGTATTCCCAGAACCCTGTTTTGGATTATTAGAATCATAGATTCACACTGATGAATGGCTCAGTAGGTCAATTAGCCCATGTCATCAGCCTAAATATGCATGAATACATGACAGAACTTAGTCTATTTTGTTCTTAAAAGCCAGTAACAACAGATCATAAAGACTCTCCAGTCAGCTCTCTCCAGTGCTTTCCTCTCCCTTGGCTTCAGAGGCTTTCTCCCCCAATATCTAATTTTTATCTTCTTTGCAATACAGAGTTCCTGGGCCAATGGTGACACACCTCCATCACAGGCAGGGAAGGAGTTTACTCACTTCATTCCCACAGCCAGTCATGCTCTGAGCCAGGAAACCCCAAGTCCTTCTATCTTTTCTCACAGGTCTCATTTTCAAACATCTGCTCATTCTAGTCCACAGTTTTTCTTGAAGTCTTTTGAGTTGAAGCCCTGCCAATACTAGAGAGAGTTTGTGCTGTGATAACTTTCCCCTTCCTTGTGAAAGAGCAACATCCAGAATTTTGTTACCCATGCTGTGTTTGTATGTTTAGCTTTTTTGACACAAATGTACTTTTCAGCTTGTCCTTGCTGAGTAGCACTTTACAGGGCAAATCTAAGGTTTCTCAAGACGATTTTAAATGCCAGTCCTTTCCTCAAATATTCTTGAAATCTCCCTGTATCATATAATAACAAGCCTTTCCCCTTTTCAGTCATTCACATAATTAATTAAAATATATCAGCATTGGACCCGGAACAGATCACAGAATAGCATCATTTTATATTTCTTTCCAGTATGACTGTTAAATACTGTAATTTCCCTCTGAACATAATTTCCCCTTTTTTTGAAGAATATCTGTTGGGTAGGTTAGAATAAAAATTGTTTTGACAATTAGTTTCATATGACATTCACTTCAGTGTGCTAAGGAATCACAATCTATTTATCGAAATCAGCAGGAAAATCATACCCAAAATGAAAAAAATACCTGTATCATCATCAACAAGGAAAGATATATTAATGGGTTGAGATATATATAAGACATAGTAATCACTTGGAAAGGGTTTATCTGAATGTCTGGTCTCAGTGTAACAAATTTGATCTCACATGCTGTGAAAGTTCCATTAATTTAATGAAATTATTTCCAGTTTTATATATATATAAGATTAATTAAATTCTGAAGTTATCTTGGATTAAGCTGTAAGTCTCTCCAGGTTAAAAGACTGAAAAATATATGAGGGCTTGATGATGAAGTTTTACAGGATGCTGTGCACTCAGCCCAGGTGATAAAAAATTGTGTGTAATTAATCCTCTATTGTAGTGCTGAGGGGCACTAAGGCAGAACCAAGGAGTTTGTCATTTCCTAACCTTTGAGGACTTAACTATGTAATCTTTATTTTCATTCTTAACTCTGCCATTTGTTACTGAGATTAGGTAATTTTTTTATTAAGAGACATATGCCTTTAATGTAATAGTACTTTATAGATTCACCTTTCAGATTAAATTAAAGCATTTATTTTAGATTCGAAGCATATAGGACATTACTGCTGCATTCTTTGGGCAAATTCAACTCCCAGTAAAGTCAGAATTGCACTAATGCCCATTGTAGAAAACTGCTGTGATCCTGGGAATTCAGAGAAACATTAATACTTCCAATGCTTTTCTTCAGGGAAGAAAAAAATCTGTGATGTTGATGTAAAAACTACGTGTCTTTGTGTAAACAAAAACCCCTCTCATAAGTATTTTATGAGAGTTTTACTCCAAAGAAAAAGACAAAGCACATGTGATGTATTGCTGGCATTTCACAGTGAAGTAATTCTATAGATTCTGAAAAAATGAATTATTTATTGAAGTTTATATATTTTTTTCACTGGGCAGGTATACAGTTCCTTGAAAATATTTTTACCCAGTCTAAATTTAATAAATCAGATATGCTATTTTTATTCCTTGACTAAAAAAAAGAACCCTGCTTCTTTGAATTCACAGCATTTTTCAATATTCCTAAGCACCAGGAAATCAAAGAGCTCTTTGTATCACTCTTCTTCCTGCAACTGTTCTATTGTGTGTGCCAGGTTTCCAATTCCAAGTAATAAAAGCATCGATCTTCTAACATCTTGACAGTGGAGTTCATCTAATTCTGCATTAGCACTAAACACAAACAAAAAATTTAGTATAAGCAGCCCCAAGAGACCCTTCAACCAGATTTCCCCATTTCCCTGGGCTAAATCAGCTCCTCAAAACTCAATTTAAGAAACTGACACAGACACTACAGTTGGAATGGTAAATCTACTCCCCATCAGTTTCTTAAATAAAGTTTTCAATCACTGATTTGGTCTGCAGAGGTAGAGCTCTATTCTAGGTACTCCTCTCAAGCTATGCTCATTAAGGATCATTGCTCCTAGTGTTTCATCTTAATCCTGGCTGGAAATTGGAGGGTCTTTGAATACAGAGCTGGATACTGAGGAGATTTTCTTCAGTAAATTTTAGCTTGCCAGAAGGAAATGCTTGCAAGCAAAATATGAACACTGGAGAACTATGATATGATTCAAAAGGAATGGAGGCAAGAGACAGAAAATATTTTGAAATAAACTTTTTGAAATAAATTTTTGCACAGTTTCATTTTTTTAATCCCAAATACTGTGCTTTCACTGCTACCATGGTCCCTAATATGTTACAGTAGGCTTTTGGGGGATACCTCATAGATATTCATGCTTCAGGAAGACTATCAATTCTGTAATTGGGGGGACTGGGTTTTTTTGTTGGTTTAGTTGGTTGATTCATTGATTGCCTGAGTTTTTAGTTGTTTTTTGATGAAGTGCAACAACCCTTCTAAACTTTCAAGGAAGGACACATGGAATCATGAAACTATTTAGGTTGGAAGGTCACCTTGTGTAATGCTTTTCTCAAAGGAGGGCCAATTAAATGACATTGTTAAGGTGCTTTTTTGGTCAAATTTTGGATATTGCCAAGGATGGAGTTTTTAATTCATTTCTAGGCACTCATTCTAGTCTTTGACAATTCTCATGGTTTAAAAGAATATTAAAAAATAATTAGAATTTTCTGTGTTCTAGCTCATGTTTGTTGTCTCTTGTCATTCTGCTGTGGACCTCTGAGAGGAGACCACCTCTGCCTTCCTTAAGCTCTCCCTTTCAGTGGTTATGGGCAGTAGTGGCATCCTCAAAGCCTTCAGGTATTTATGCTGAACTGGCCTCTCTCCTTCTCCCTCTCCTCAAACATCCTGTGTTTCCGTCCATAACCAGCTTAGGAACGTTTGCTGGGTTGGCTCCATTCCATGTGTGTCTCTCTCTGGGAGAGAGGGAAGGCCAGAACTGGACCAGCCCTCCAGGGGTTTTCTCACCAGTGCTGAGCAGAGATGAAGGACCACGTTCCTCAGCCTGCTGGTGACACTCCCCCAACACAGCCCAGCAGTCTTTACCCACCAGCATCCCAAGTTTCTTTCTGCAGAGCTGCTCCCCTGCCAGTCAATGTCCAGCCCAGAGAAGAGCTCCATTCTTAATTGAAAAGGAGCAAACTACTGATGGTCCTGTGTGAGAGCAGAGCCAGAGATCCCTCACATTCAGACAAACACTCTTAGGGACTCAGTGTAAATTTTAACTGAAAGTCAATCTTCCCTTTTCCACAGCTCTGAGAGATGGAGCAAAGCTTCCAAACATAACTTCAGCAACAGTGCAACTGACAGCTTGATGTGAAGTGTCAGTGAACTGTCATTAAAACATAGCTGATCTAGAAATTAATTTTTAAGGATGCCTGTCAGGTACTAGATGCTGCTATTCAATTAACAGAGTTTGCTGTGTTGCCTTTTCTAAAATATCTCTTATGTATTTGTTTAACCCGTGAAGTAAAAAAGCAGTTTGATTAGATTTTAATCAGTCCATATAATTTCTCTTTATGTAAATTTTAATTTAGCTCTTAAAAATAGAATAAAGTTCTAATAAACAAGAGCACCCTGGAAAATACAAGACCAAATAGCATTTGCTTTGTCATTAAAGAACATAGTTATCTGTTAACTACTGTATCTTCTACAAAATACTAGATGAAAATATTTGAATATAAGATAAAAGAGTCTTAAATAAGAGGAAAGAAAAGCTGTTGTAAAGAGTTTTAGAAGGAAAGAGTGTGATATGTGGAAAATTATTTTCTACCACCTAATAACACTATCAGTTCAAAACTGTAATACCACACACTAAACCTGCATATTTTTTCTACATCTTATATAAACTGTACAGGCCCATATATATAGTGCAAAATGGTGCTAAATATAAGATTAGGAAAATAATGGATCTTTTTATTGAGGCGATTTTGCCACCTTAATTTTGGTGTTCTTGCATTATATGTAAGAACACATATATTCTTATATATGCAGGTAGTCCTCTTAGGCTTTTTAGCAGCATTACATGCCACACAGGCAAAAGAGGGACAGGCTGTTCATCTTTGGATTAGTACCTAACTGGTTTAAATTGTTGCAGTTTCGTTTGCAGTACATGAGATGCTTTCCTTCATACTAGCAAAAAACATCTAGCATAGTATCATAAGATTATTCCTCGGGAGGTACTTTTGAAAATGTAATAAAACCCATACATTTATCCAAAGTTATGCAATGAGTCTTTTTAAATGGCTTTGAATTGTCCTTAGAAGGCTGTGGTTTACTACAGTGGTGGAATTGTTACATCATAGAAGTAGCTCACCAAGGGAAAGGACTTGAAAATTTGCTAACATCAGCTTGCTGGAGATTATAGTTTGTCTATTAATGTAGGTGATTAATTTTCTTTTAATCTGTTTCCATGAGATTTTTAATGCCAGAATAGAAATTTATGAATAGCTCATTTTTCATTTTTGATTCAAGGATTTAAACCATATCCCCTCCACTGGATATGTGGGACTGCTAACAGTTTGCAAATGCAGCCTAAACACCTCAAATTTGGAAAACTGTAACATTTTCCTATGAAAATGCTGAAATACATTTTCCACAATGTCATTCGTTTTCTTGTTCTTTTCATTTTGAAAGGAAAAACTAGCTAAAAATGGATTTCATCCATAGCAGTCTCATTATTCAAAATTCTTTTCAACACACAGATTAATAACAAAACAAAACATAAAATAAAACCAAACCAAAAAGAAAACAACAAAAACCCCTCATACAAGGAAAAAAAAAAAAAACACTGAAAAAGAATTATCAGCTCTTGGACAGAAGCAACTGTGTACTTTGCTTTTTAAAATTAATTATAATAATTTTCAAACACAGGAATCAGCCAATGTACAAAACATCCATACTTCACTCTGTGTTCAAGACAAGTTAGATCTTATTATTTCTGTACTTAAATTATGGTATTGGATAATCAAATTTGTTTAAATAAAACTAATCTGTGGTCCATGTTGAGTGACATGATACCACACCACTAAAAGAGAGAGCAATTTCACCTACTGCTAAATTAATTAGTTCATGTAAAGTGAAAAGAGGTTGATTTATTAAATCTGATATAGCCTTAGGTATTCTAATAATAACCATCATCCCCTACAAGGACATGAATAAACACTTTATGAACTAAAGTTTATCAGAGTCATATAACTTGTTCCTATGACAGATATCTTTTCATTAAAAAATCAAGTAGGATCTTTCAGACAGGAACTGAAGGTAGTTTTTAAAGTCTGTAGGGTAGGTATAGCTCAGGAAACTAGCTCTTGCCCTGCATAAGCATTGAAAACTGACAGAGGTTTCCCCATTTCATCTGATGGATTGCAAGAGTACAATTCCTTAAAATTAGTGAAGGTCATACCGAGGAATAAAATGTCTTAAACTGGTGGTCAGAAACCTTAGATATTCAGCAGTGTTGCAATAGAGACTCTTACATGCAGGTTTTGTGCACATCGTGCTGGGCATGTATCAATGTTTCTGCAGAGATCTGACTTTTCTTTTACTGGCCCAAATTTTCAAGGTACACGAATGCTGCTGCACAGCTTCAGACCTGAATGCAATCCTGTGGATAATGACACCTGCCAGCTTGGTCAGTAGTGGAATAAGTTGTAGTGGAAAAGCCTGGAGTAGTTGATGCTGTACAGTTATTCCACATCATTTCCTGAACAAGGGCTATGTGGAGAGAGACCACACTTCTGTGCTTCCTGAGAACCACTCTGGTGTGCAGATGGTGGGCTGCTCAACATCTTATCTAGGTTTCAAAACAAGCTTTTCTGAGTCCTTCAGGAATACTCATCACTTTGTTTCAACTGAGTCCTTCCTACTGACTTCAGAGGAATTCGAACCATTAAATCTGGATATTTTAGTGTGCACTGAGAATGCAAGTGGGTTGTGAGAACAAGCTATACTTTTTAAATTGATGCCTTAGCTCACTGCAACCTCCCCACAGAAGTAAATCCTTTTGAAAATGTTTGCTTTAGAATAGATGTGAATCAAACTGAGAAGATGACTCCACATCCTTTTTTAGTAATTTTCTGACTTATCTAGGCTTCATTTTAGTCATTCTGAGATTCTAATGCTTATAAAGTCATCACTGACTAGAAATGCTTAGGCCTTAGAGCACAATGTGCACAACAGGTATTTCTCCTCAGCCTGGTATTTCATGAAGCCCACCTGTGTTACAATCACCTCAGGTATCCTAGCTGCTTTTAGGGCAGTAACACCATTTTTGGGATAGCAAAACCATTTTTGTGGTTTTAGAACTAGGTCCAAAGTCTTCATACTGTTTCCTGCACACACTACAGGCACTAGACAACTATTTACATTTCAAAAGCTAAGAAAAAAATTGGAAACAGAAAATATAAATTTATCACTGTACACATGCATTTTGCTTTACAGTGCCTAACACTAAATTATAACCAACACTAGGGGACACTGAACAAACCTCATCAGCTGGAATGTCTTTCTGCATACATTCTACAAACCTTCTGATAAGTTCTACATGATGCCCTTCTGCATCCTTCCTTACTAAATGTTGGACCATACTAAAATTTTTCCTTGGACAGAGATGATCAAGCAAAATATTTTAGGATGGTTTGGTAACTTGGTAAACTATTTATTCTGAAAAAGAAAATAATTTTAAGAATATTCATTTCATTCTGAAATTTTAATCAAGGCCTAGTCTTTTCTGTATATAGGCTTGAGAAAGGTGATCCCAGCCCACTGGAAGCTTTGCATAGTCTTCTGGATAAAATCCAAGTATTAGATGTCCTTGCAATGCCTAAATACTTTTCTTTGTATATATTTTTCATATACTTGTAGCTTTGTAGACTGTTAATACTTACTTATATAGCTTGCAGTACTTTTTCTGCTCTTTCTCTCGCATTTTAGAACAATAAGCTAACCCTTTCTAAGACATTCCTGAAATTCTGTTTAGTCGTATTCTCAAGAAGACAAATTCATACTAAGGCACTCTGTTTTGCACTAGAACTTAGAGGACATAACAAGAAATAAGGAAAAGACAACTGGGGCAGACAACTCCAAGGGGCAGACCCAAGGGTGGGGCAACTACTCAGTTACTGGACGTACATGCTAGGTATACTAATTAATTAATCTTATAACATTTGTAGTAAATAAATCATATGCATGTGCAGAGCCATACTTGTGCACCTGAAATCTTACATTAAAGATGTGCTTTTCACATTATCACTCTTGATATTGTTTGGAATGTTTTTGTCTTTTATTCTAGGCAACACTTGTCCTTAGAGAGGTTTTATTTATAATTAAGAGGTTATGTATATTTGTGTCCGAAAATTCTAAGCATTATTGATCTGTGTATTTGCCTGAGTAAACCAAGACAAAAGACATACTTCCTTTACTGTTTAAAAATAAAGGGGGAAAAAAACCAGTCCCAAGAGAATAATGAACTAAACATCTTTAAAAGCATTATTCCTTACTCATAAAAAACTGATATTAATAAATTGGGAAAGCAGTACAGTCATGTATTTTCAGCTTAGTATTAATAACCAGGGTTTGGAAACCTATCAGAGTGTTCACTTCAGAAAGAGACCCTTACTGATTTTAGTTTAATTATAAAATTCTTTGCTAGTTTTGTTTCATGGGACACAGAGGAGATCTGGTAATCCCAGGGACAGAACAATTTAGATCACCTGGAAAACTGTCCACTGTACACTCAAATTATCAAAGCTTGGATATAAAATGTCTTTGTCAGAGAATGGCAATTTGTCAAAACAATGTATTATATTTAACTCAATTTCCTTAAACAAATTTTCCCAGTTCCAGAATGATGTCCTTGATTACTGCACAGTGCAAAATAAATAAGATTCGACAGACTTCACTACAACTGTGGGATGTGAGTGCCTCTAGTTAGCTTTCCATTTCAGCGTGTTTCATCACTGCACAAGCTTACCTCCTCCAGAAAGTAATTTTCCAAGAAATTACAAAAATTATAGTTCTCAAGATCTTCACTAAATATGTACAATAGCTAAATTAAAATTTCTATTTGACTGCAATTTCCTAGTCCTTGTGATAAATGACATTGGGCTACTTTGAAGGGCTAAATTCTCGTGTTCTGCACAAGAAAAAATTCAATGGATCGTAGTCCAGAACATTCTAAAAATATTCAGTTTAATTATGAAACAACATTCATGGAAGAATAATATTCATGCAGCAGTAATAATAATGTTAACCTTGCAATATAAATTGGATCTTCTACTTCCTTTTTATGATATTTTAATTGAAAAAATAAATAGATAGAAAATGTTGAAGAATCATGTTAGTAAAAAATGTTGATGCCACTGAACTAATTAAATTAATATTCTGGAGCCTAGCAGGTATTTTTTTTTTTTTTTCAATGAGTAGAAACAGAGCAGAGTAAAATTTTTAGGTTTTTCAGTGTACATATTTAACTACTAGAAAAATATGAATATTTAAATTAATATAACATTAATTGTAACTTTAATAATTTCAGAGGATAATTGACAGGCATGATATAATAATTATTGACAATTTCAAGCTCTGTATAGCAGGGCCTATGCTTTTTGAGGATTATTTATAGTATTTTATTAATATAATATTCTAGTTTCATTTTAGAAAAGAAAATCAGGACATCTGAGTCATCTCTTTCATGCTGGTAACTTTATAATAAAATCCTTCAGAAGTATAATGGTACATTAGAAAAAAACTTAAAATACATTTGTCATGTATTTGTAACAGAATATGAGAAAAGCTATCAGGGGGACAATTTTTGCCAATTTTCATTGATGAACTTCAGAAGTATATCAGTTGAGTAGAATCAAACTGGATAAACCTTATCTAATTGATGACACATAGGTAAATCAGATTCTATAACCAATTTTCAATTATAGTGGTAAAAATGATTTTACAAGAGGAAATTAAAGAAGAGAATTCCAGGTTACTGAAAAAAAACTTCAAATGAAAAGGAAAACATCACAGACATACAAAAATTGAGGAGGCAAAAAACCCAATTCAGATGCAACAAAATAGAAAAAATTATCTTTAAATATCCATTTTCCCTACACAATATACAATTATTTTCTATATATTAACTCAGTATTTAAAAGAAAACAAACAAACAAGCAAAAAAAGAGAAAAAAGAGCCCCACAGCTGACAAGCTCTATTTTGGTTCTTCCGTGAGGAGGCATTTTTTCTTTAGACAGGAAAAAGTGTGCTTGCATGAGAATGGTATTGCCTTGTAGGAGTTAGTTTTAGTGGAAAAGGGAGATAATGGAAGAAAAAAAAACAACCCTGTAGAGGCCTCTGTGCATCCTAGGCATCCAGAACTACAAATGCTTCCAGAACATGATCTTTTATCACTGAAACTTTGTGTGATTGTTCACTCTCCAAGCAGCCTGTTCTTGCTAGTTTGAGTTTGATAAATGAAACAAGTGATTACATGGTTGTATTTGGCAAAAGAAGTACAGAAGCCTAGCAGGTTTGCACAGATTTCAGCAATTCCTAATTAGAAAAATAGAAGAAATCATTTTTCATGACACAGCAAGCCACAACCATAGAAATCAGTACCATTCAACTTCCCTGAGTCTGTGAGATCTCCTGGATGTTCAATGAGGATCACCCTGAACCACTTCTGCCTCTTTTTTCTTCTGGCACTGTATGGAATTAGCTTCTTTGAGGTGCAACCAACTAAAATCGTTAAAACAGTAATATACTGTGATTTCTGCAAAGGGACTGCGCACTTACTAATATGCTCTAGTACTAATACAATACACAAAGAGCTGTCTTCCTTCTAAGCGCTGCTGCCCTCCTGCTGTGTCTGATTACAAAGAAGCTTTTATTCTTTTTCTGGCAGCTTTTACAAAACTTTATGTTGCCATGTTCTGTCATCAGCTGTCCTCAGCCAGAAAATCATATGCATTGTGCAGTTGACCCCAGAAAAAGTTGCCATCTACTGTATTAAACATAGATACAAAATCATCAGAGCTCAAAAATTTTTACCAACTAAGCTGAAATAAAATTACAAGTGTAATTTGAAGATGTTCATATCCTAATGTCAGAATTCTGAGTCTCTGAGACCTCCAAACTTCAAGATTTGTCTAATCTAGCAGTTCTTTTCCTGACCACTACAAATATCAATGCATATTCAGAATGTCAGCAAAGACATCCTACCAAATGTTTTCCTGTGTTTGGTTTTTTTTCTTGATGAGTATCAAAATCTACTTTAATGCACCAATTTTCACTAAAAAGCTTTACAAATACCAGCAGAATTTACAAAAGCAGAGCAGTGATCGGCAATAAAGCCCTTACAGATGTATTTCTATGTCCACAAAGGAAGCAGCTGTTTGTTGAATTTAGGATAATGAAATCTTCCTTGACATACAGACTTTGAACAACAGCATATTGGCTTGCCTAATGTGTATCAACAATTCTTGTTAGTTTTCATAGCTTCAAGGCTTATCAGACCATTTCTCTGCATTTCCCTGAACAAAGTTTGAGCCACAGATGTTGGAAGGGAAACAGACGGCAAATACACTAGAGAGCATAATAAATCCCCAGCTTCCAGTGTAGACTTTGTCTATGTCCACTAAAACTGTATTCAAACAGTGAACAAAGTAAATAGCAAGCAGAGTTTGTCCAAAAATAGCTCTAAATGCTGTCAGTAGAAGAGATGTTAATGATAGCTGCTACATCATCCCTTTCTTGGCTTCCACAGTTCTACAAGGAGATTCAAGTCCGTAAGTGTTTTCTCACTAAGGGAAACTTTTTCATAAGCTGGGTGACCTTCAGTACTGAGCAACAGGAACTGCTCTGCTAATATAGTTGTGTGAAAGGGTACATGGCTTGAAGGTTATAGGCAAGTTCAAAGCATATAACAATTTATACCTGAGATTTAACTGTGCAGCAGCTTTGTAGTTAATAGGCGCCTTCTGTGCTTGTTCTGATCCCAGATATTGTGGGGATAGAAATTTGCAAGTTCTGACTTACTTGTTGACTTCTCAAGATTTTATTTCGTTGTCATTCTTAATCCATCCAAGTTGGACCTGAGACATGAATGGTGTCTAATCTTACAGAACCAGATTTCACGTCTTATTTTTTCTTTCTGAAGTTGACCTTTCTTCTTAACTGGCTCAGTATCTAACAACTGCTTCTCGAAAGCCTTCTCAACCACGTGATTCAAAGTTCTTTAAGATTTCATGCTGTGGATTATGATGATGATGAAGAATTAAAAAATTTCTATAAGATCTATTTTAAGACCAAAGAAAACAGAATAGTGTTTAACTGATTATTCAGAGAAAGAAATAGAATATAGGTCTGGTAAAGATGTATAATTTTTTTACTGGTTAGCACTCAAAGGCTATTCCTGGACAAAACAAGTCCTACCCACAACATTCAACTTGTCTGCCAAAAGATGATTTGAGTGTGAAGGAATCATGTAAATATTTTTTAAAATCATCTGGGGATAAATTTAGGGATGGAAGAAATCTAGATTTGAGGCTTTATTTACATATGTAATCATAAATATTTTAATGTGTAATTATGTTTCCCATGTAACTTGGAAATTTACTTGTGCTTTTAACTAATAAAGTTTTTTGATTATTGAACCTCTGGTAAGCAAAAATAGCTACCTCTAGAGAAATTATGTTCTACCCACAGAGCCCAGTCTTTATTTTTATGTTTAGATCCTCTTGATCCATTTTTACTTCATCTGGCAGATGCATAACAAAACTCAGTTCCTACAAGCCAATTTATCCCTTTCTTTTCCAATGAATACATTTTTCATCCCTAGTCTGCACTTTGTGAAATATATTTAGTCCATCATTACTTTTCTCAAAGTATTGCAAATGCTAAAATAGAAATAGACAATGAGTCCTATTCAATTGTGCTGCATCTCTGATAAGAGACTAGGTTCAGCATTTTCCATGGTAACTAGAATGGCTGAAAGTTCTTTTGACAATAACATGATGGATTCCAGTTTTAGTCATTTAGGAATAAATTTATTGCTTTAAGCAAAGTTACTCCAAAGATGTCCATTCTTCAACTTCTTACGCCAAGTGAGAAGACCAGTGTTCTACTTGAGGGGCTGTAGCAGCCCTGCCTTCAGAAAGAAAAATAATCTTCTGGCCTGGGTGAAAGGTAAAATTCCCATTTCCAAGAAACACGTGGCAGACACTTTCCAGTACCTATAGGGCTTTAGTAGGGAAGAATCCAGAGAAAGGAGATGGGTTTTGGGGATGAAGACTTATAGCCATACATCAATATATATATATGGGGACCATTTACATAATTTATAGAAATGTTTGCCATAGCTTTGATCAAATCTAACAAATGCTTAAAGTTAGTTGCATGATTAAATTCACATGATAAAATTCACATTAAATTTTAAATTTTCTCATACAGCACATTATTTGCTGGATTGGACTGTTGTAGGAATGAAGGGTAATTATTCATTGCAAACATACTTAAGGTCCTTCCTGCCATCTGATAGCTGTGTGTGCTTATGCAGGGTAGCAATTGAATTTTCTTTTTTTAACGTAAAAAATTTCCATACTTTTGGTACAAACTGCAAATTTGGGAAAAAACCTTAAGCTACGCTGCAGTGTCGAGTGCTATCCCAGATCAACTGATATGTGACATTATCCAAAACCTCTCTGGATGTAGTTACCTCTTCAGAAGTTAGTGCAAAAAGGTGAAAGAAGTGGCACTGAAAAAACAGCTATTTTGAAGGGAGGGAAATGTGAATACAGCTCATCTGGTACAGAATAGCATTCTATTATGTTTGGCATGGTAAGCCTAATTAAATAGTTACATTTTAAAATCTTTATGAGAATCTTAATTATTAATGACATCAACAGGCTGAAAAAATGTAGGTTAGGTGTGGGAAGAGCTTGGCTCTGCAAAGACATTACTTAAAAGCAAATTTTTTTGCGTAACTGAGCACATGTGCACACAGACTAGATAGTGACACTTTAGAAGAGGTTACAGTTATAAATTATTTATAAAATGTTGGTAAACACTGTATGCTATTACAGAATCCACAGAGTCTATAGTTTTGTTATAGCTATGTGTAACACCCTCAAGTAATGTGCAACCACATATAATTTATGAAAGTAATATCCGTGGTATTGTTTATGATGTATATTAATAATTTATTAATCCTCAATGAATTATTTATAAATGCAATCCTAATGGAAGGCATGGCTGACTAGTTACTCCACTGCACTAGCTGCATGGGAAGTAAAGGTTGCTCGCCTCTGACCCTCCTTTTTAACTAGCCCAGTAGCCTTTAGACATAGCAACACTCACTATTTCCTTATGGGATCCTAGGAAATTAGAAATCAGAGAGAGGCACTGTAAAGAGATTTGCCTACAAGCAAATGCACAAGATACTTTTCTTCAATCTTCTCCAATATTTCAGTAGAGCTACCATAGGTCTCCTTCACTGGGTCCATGAGAAAAAACTCCTTGCAGATGATGTGTGTATATTAAAGTGTGTGAAATCTTGATTCTGGGGGGTTCTTGTATAGTTTGGTACATCAGATCAACAAAACATAGGCCATCAATCCTTATGGTATCCACTGGAAAATGGGGAATCAACAAAAATGAGTGCTATAGTCTAGGCTGCCATAATATCTAGGGACAGATCCTGGCTTGCAGGATTATTTTTCTGCTCCAAAGCATTTCTTCCTGACAAGGTACAGCTACTTCTGCTTGCAGCAGGCAAGCTCCACTAACTTTCATGTGACAGTGCAGTTTTATTGCAGCTCTTTGCTTCTTTATGCATGCTGTGAAATCTCTTGCTGAGGCATTGGATACCAGAGTACTGTCCCCACTCATTAATTCTTCTCTTGTTCTTCTGCAGGAAACAGATCTCATTCTGACCTTTAACATCTCAATGCACCGTTCTTGGTGGATGGAGAATGGGCCAGGCTGCACCGTGACCTCAGTGACCCCAGCACCAGACTGGGCACCAGAGGATCATCGTTATATCACTGTCTCGGGGTGTTTCCTTGAGTATCAGTACATAGAAGTGGCTCACAGTTCTCTTCAGATCTTCCTTGCAGTAAGTGTTTACAAATAACTTCAATTCCACCATCTTTTCAGGATTTCTTCTTGTCTTTACTGGAATAGTGGATGATTTTGGCATTCATTCGCAAATCCTGGCCTATTTTAGTCTAGTTTCGTTATGATGCTGGTCTTAGTTTAGGAATGACACTCAGTTGTCCTTCAGCCAGTTCAAGATAGCTGCATGCAAAAATTTCCAACATACATATTTATTATTGCACTAAGAACTACTGACAAGATGCACTCTGTTTTCCTGATACTGTAATACATAAGTTGTGACATAATAGCAAGTTACAGCTGTTGTTGTGAAAGCCAAATTAAATGTGGAATTGAATACAAAAGACAAAGCAACATTAAAAAATATAATTACTGATCAGTTCACAGGACTCAAATCTCATCAATTTTTCTTTAACCGTATTAATTAATAGACACTGGACTACAATGGGAGAGGTTTTCCCTCCCCTCTGGAAAAAGTTACACTTACATGAAAATCAAAACCTAAGATCTTAAATCTTTTTTAGGAGTACAAGAATCCACTGTTGCACTGCAGAAAATTTATAAGGGATGAAAACTGTTTGCTTGGGGGAAAAAATATATGATGGAGCTCACAGCTATCGAAAAAGTGGGCAGCTTTTCCATCTATCTATTCCCCAGCATTTTTTATCACTCAAGCTTGACTCATGGAATTATAGCTTCATAGAATCATTTTGGTTGGAAAAGACCTCTAAGATCATCAAGCCCAATCCTTAACCCAGCACTGCCAAGTCCAACACTAAAGCCTGAACTTAAGTGCCACATCTACACATCTTTTAAATACCTCCAGGGAAGGAGACTCCACCATTGCCCTGGGCAGCCTGTTCTAGTGCTTGACAAACCTTTTGGTGAAGAATTTTTTTTCCCTAATATCCAACATAAAGTTTCTCTGGAGCAAGGTTGATTTCCCTTGATCTGGACCAGGATGCCACTGGCTTTCTTGACCATATGGTCAAGAGGTCTCATGTTCAGTTAGTGTTTACCAGCACCCCCAGGTCCTTTTCCAACAGGCAGCTTTCCAGCCACTGTGGCCCCAGCCTGTGGCAGTGCCTAGGGTTCTTGGATTTGGCCTCGTTGAACTTCACACAATTGGCTTTGGCCCATTGATCCAGCCTGCCCAGATCTCTCTGCAGAGCCCTCCTACCCTCAAGCCTTCAAAAACAGATAACCAGGCTATTTTTTCTGCTTTTTTTTTAAATTTAATTTAATTAATGATGAACAAGAAACTCAAAGTATATATAGCTCAAGCTCAATTCTGTTCCTGATTCAACAAGGGTTTTTGTGTGTCTGTGTTTAGAGCTGTGTTTTTGGATAAGTTAATTCTTTGCAAGTCAGAGTAATGGTTCAAAACAGCAAGCCATTAGTAATCTGCTAACTGTAGCTAACTACATCTGTGTTACCTTCCCACTCATGTTACTCCAAATGCGATTATCACAGGTAAAAAGCTGCACAGCATAAGTATGGGTCAATTTTCCAAACCTTGTGCTTGACTACTGTTTACATCACTTTCCCATTTCCCACTGCGGCTATTTTTTCTAATAGAAATGCTAGTGTAAATTCACTTGCATATTAAATGTGATTAAATAGGAAACAGAGGAATTAACTGGTAAAGCTCAATGACATGTAACACAAAGTAAGAAGAGCAGATTCTGTTTGTGTCAGGAAATTTAATCCACAAACACCAGAGGTTTATGTGGAAAAAGGAGACGGGAATCCTGTTAGTTTATTTTAATAAAGGGAGAAGTCATGGGCATTTCCCATGGGATGTCTCAAATTGTTAGAGGACTCAGCCTCCTTTTTATTCTAATTTCCCAGCCACATTTCCTTCTCTCTTTCCTCACTGGCTGAGACCCTCGAGAGGTACAGACTTTCCAAATTGCCTAATACTTAAGACCTCCTTCTAATATATACCTCCCCCTATTATTTTCCTTGTGTCAATCAGTGGGATTCCTATGGAATTGCATTGTCAGTGGAGTTGGACTAGATTATTTCCAGAAGTTCCTTCTTATTCTAACAATTCTGTGAATCTGTGATTCTGTATTTCCACGGAAAAACTCCCTCATTTCCTGCTCTCCCCAGTTCTTGATTAGTATCATAGCTGAATCTGCAAAGGTGAGATCTTAGCTTCATCACACTTTGACAGTGACAGCTGTTTAAAGGTTGGCTGATACATGCAGAAAAAATGCGTCATTTTGGCCACGACTAATTCAATATTTTTGTTTGACAGAACTAACCCTTAAGGTAGCCTGTTCTCACATACTCTCCACTAGACATTTCTCTCCCAGAGAAGTCTCATTTATAGAGAGCTCTTGAGTCTTGAGTATCTGACCCATCCAATATGCTCTACAAGGACCACAACTCTGCCTGTCCTTATGTCTACAAATTACCAAAATAAACTGATCTAGTGATGGCATGACTCATACACCCATATGCTCCAGACAATAAAGTGTCCTTGTGTGTTTAAAGGCTATTGATTCTTGTTGCTTGAATTAGAGAAGCTATTTCATTTTCAGGCCTACTGGGTTATCAAGGATAGATATACTTAAATGACTGGTCTCTGGAGAGAATTATTCCAGGTAAAGAATGAGGTCAGTGGTATTAATGGGGATTTGATTTGCAACTGTTTGAGTTCCATTCTGTATAGTATTTGCAGAGTAGAGGCTGACTGAAAGTTCCTACCTCTAAGCAGTAGGAGGTACAGCTGACAATTCACCATGGGGAGGGCAGTGCTTGGGAGGGACACGGTGCAGGTTACACACCACTGTTAATCTTGGCATATAATGTCAGGGCTTAAGGTAGTCATTGGCTCTGCATATAAATAAATTTGCATCTCAGCCTTTTTTCATACAGCTGAAAGAGTTATAAGCTGGCAGTTTCTCAAGCACCCCCACATATCAATGTCTAATTCTATATACAGAGCCTATGTACAATTGTCTCCATTTCCACAGTTCGTTGAACTCTTGTCTTATAAGAGAAGGTGAAAAGCTTTTCAGTTCAGGCCCTGAGCTGTGGTTCAGGTCAGAGGGTTCTGCTTCCAGATATATCACAATCTTCTTTTGAAAGTCATTTCATCTCTCTGTTCCTCTTTCCAAGTGCAGAAGAGAGAGAAAAGTATGCCTAAATTTTTCATGTTCATTTCATAAAACTCTGTACCATTTGCACAGATAGAGATCTCCTGAATCTTTCAAAAAGCCCTTCAATGTGGGGTACACCCAGTACAATAAGGTCTTCTTGTGGTACAGGGAAATTATAATGTTAATTGCATTTCACAGAGAAATTGAGCTCCAATTCTCTGCATCTTTCTTCTGTCTTTGTTTTACTCTTTGATTATCCATGACCTGCCCTCATTCCCACTAGTCTGTTCCTGCAAAAGTCAACAAATTAAAACCCATTTGTAGAACAAAACGCTGAAAATATGCAAATTAGAGATCAGCCTTGGAGATAAGTGTAACAGAATTACATATGCATTTGCCAACACAGGATTAAAAGTATTTAGTATGCTTGTCTTTTGCTTCTCACACACTCAAAAATCTATTGATTTTAGTGGAGATAAGTGCTTGAGTTATGGGAATAAGACTAATGTGAAGGCATCACCTTAGGCAGTTTGGGTTTTAGTTATATAGCCTTCGAAAAGATGAACTCTGTAATATTATTCCAGTAAAACAAGTGGAGGAAAAGCATTTCTTATCTACTGCATCTGCATTATTGATGGTAATTTACATACCAAATAAATAAAACCATAAGTAAAATGTTACATAAAAGTATTGACCATTTTCAAAGTGATCCTGTCCACTGAATTTTATGTGCTGTATTTTAGTCTTAATTTCTTTTTGTTCCTTCCTGTATTTGTACTTGAGTATATGCTTCATACTATCATTAAAATTATTATTTCATGCTTCAAAACTTGTAATATGTAATTACCCATCCATAGTATTTACGGTAAATGTATACTCTTTGGGTTTCTGCAAAGTCTGCATCATGTACAATACCTTTCAAGCCCTGATGCTGTCAGATTGATTTAGAACATCATGAAGCATAACTGTGTTATTAAGATGCAATACTACAGCTATGAAAGTAGGATGCCGGCATTGAAATCTCTGCTCTGTTGCAGACTTACCATAAGACCTTTGGCAAGGTGCTTAATTCATGCCAATTATAGTCTGTACTGTACAAACAGTGGTTCTTAAACATTTCAGGAAGATGCTGCCAAGATAATTCCATTAAACATTGCAGGTAATCTAATATTATGGAAAGGTGGTCTGTATATGTATTTAAGCACTTAGAACAGTAGAATAGCATTTATGTTCCCTGCTTATCTTAAGGATTAATAATTAGAAAATTATAGTCTTAAAATCTTTAATGATAGCACAGGATAGGTGGCATTTAGTAACTCTCATGCCCTGGTAGAGAGAGAGGAGTACTCAGAAATGGTGTACTTTTACAAGAATATATTTATTGAACTATCTGTGTTTTAGACCTCCATGCTCAAATATGTTATTCAAACACTTTAAAGCCCTCCACATTGCTGAGGAAATATGATTGGGAAAAAAAGCAGTGGTTCCTATCCAAAAGAACTAACCTTCAAAGTATAAAACAAGCCAGCCAGCCCACATAGAAAGGAAAGGAGCAAAAGACAGGAAGACAGAGAGGGAATACTAGTTTAAACTTTCATTGGACCTCCTGTTTGACCATTATCAGCTTTCCTGCAGGCATGATAAAAAAGTCCTATATATTCAGAATGAATAAACTTCTGAAAAACTTTGTCTGCTGGAAAACTATCCTATAAAGCAGCAAAAGACAGAAGTGTGTGAAAGTTTGAAATTTAGGAAGTAACTGACAAGAAGATGGTGTTTCATCAGCAGTGCACTCTCATGCTGACAGGAGGGGACAGGCCAGGTGGGACAGGACACAGAGAGTCTTGCAAAAGAATGTAGTAGTTGGGTTTCACTGGAAGAAACTAAGGAGAAGAAATGGAGGATTTAAAGCAAGAGGTGGAAAATAATCTCAGCAGTGGGCATTTTCAGGAGTAAGGAGAAAACATGGCACAGGAGGAGAGACAGGATGCTCCTCAGAAGCTGAGACTCACAAAGTGAGAGATCTCTCAAGAGTTTATCAATAGGACACCAAAGGTTAAACAGAGAGTTTGTAACGCTCTTGCATTTAGAGCAGGAAGGGAAAACAAGCCTTCTGCACGGGAAGTACATTTGGTCTTTTTTTTTTTTTTTTTTTTCTTGTGGTTTTCATTTTATTTTTATTTTGGAAGGTACTGATAGGACCTGAGCAGAGACAAAGGTCAGAAGTTCCTCCAGATACACCAACAAACGATAAAGCAAGACTAAAAGAATTAGGCAGCAGATATATCATGACTACATGACAGGAGGAGAGGCAAAACAGCAAAGGCAGGGGAGATGAGGGAAGTAGTCACAAGAAGGCATGGAAAATAAAAGCTGCTTAACTAATAATGTAATTAGGAATGAGGCAAACAACAAAAGAGTATTTCTGTGTGTCCCAAAATATTCGCGAGTGGAATCAAACAACACAGAGGATGGCCCTGCCTAGTCCAAATTGGAATGCTAAAATTAAACAGGCAAGTCCCTTTGACAGAGCTACAAAGGAACAATCTAAGAACTTGTACTGTAGTAACAGCCTTCACTGTGCTCAGATGGATAACATTCATCTTTTAGGAAGAGTTACCTATTGATGTAGCCCTCAGGTTCTGCTAATAAACCAGTGTATTCCATTCCTGTGCTCAAAATATGTACAGTGTGGTATGTTGGGGAAAAAAACCCAAAATGAGCAAAGCTCTTCCAAAACATCAAATGCAGCAGTAAAGCTAATGCTCTGTTCTTAATTTTCCAGTCTTTTTTACCCAATGTAAAGGTCTTCACTTGTGCAGGAAGAACATCTTGCACATAAAAGCCCATTCTTAGATTTTTCCTTACTAATTTTGTTCCTGCACCTCTGTTCTGACAGCAGCTTCTCTCCTCCTCCCTGCTCACACTCATACACACACCTTGCACATCAGCTGTCTCTTCCTGTGCTTTTAGAGTGCTGACAATATTTATATGTGAGAAAGGAGACAAGAGCTCAATTAAGTTTTGACTCTTTGAACCTAATGGAGAAAAATAGCATTATTTAATTAAGGCAAAGTTCTTTTCTAGGGCAATACAATGGTTGAAAGAAAATTGATCCTTAATGATATAGATTGGTACTTTAGAAAGTCTTTTTTTCACTGTGGGACTGGGCAAAATCAGCACAATGTGAAGAAGATAATGAATCATTGTAAAGTGTTAACCTAATACATTGTCTTTCCATATTAGCAGACAGGCATCAGGTCCAGGCATCTTTGACATTGGCTCAGAGCAGAATATATTGCTGTTTCTCTCTTTGACAATAATGCTAAAGCATATGACATTAGTATTTTGAAGGATTGCTATAAGAGACTTTTTATGTCTATAAGTATTGTCTGTTATTGCTTCTATCAAATTTTACCTGCATTTCTTCACTACTTCTTGCAGAAAACTGAATTTTACACATCAAAGCATAAACGTTTTTCATAATGAGTAGGGAGCTTTGTCAGTAGAATTGTGCTCATTCTTTTCCCTAAAAACTTCCCTTCTTAATGAGCTGTGTTGGTATAAAGCTAAGCTATATAATTGTTGGAAAACAAGTTTTCTCCAACACAGAAGAGAGAAGTCAGCTTTAAACAGTCTTGCCTGACAAAGGCAAACAGCATTGTCTCTGAAAGGTTTATTTCCCTGATGGAGAGAAAGGCAACAGCATCAGCATGAGCTGAGACTGGCTGAAACAGTTCTGCTTCTCACAGATGTTCTTGCGTATGTGATTTCTTTTTGAGCAGTGTTGGAATTATGAAAACAAAGAGCTGAACATTGGACTCATTACTTTGAGGCCTGAGGGAATTTTCCTGAGAATTTGTTTTGACCATCTCATATGTATCCCTTCCCGCAGGGGACTGTGATTCTGGCTGAGCCTGTAGTGATATGTTAGAGCTCTGAGACTGTGGATCCCCACGTTCTGTGCCTCATGGCCGTCCTGGGGCTGTGTGGTGCGGGGCTGCTGACTGGTGATGCTTTCTTGCTGTCTTGCTTCCTCCCACAGCCGGCATTTAAATTATTCCTCAGTTCTGGTATTGGTGTAGTCCTGCTTTTATTTCACTGTCCTATCATGAAACCTGCATGTAAACATTTTCCAGCTATACATGGGTGGGATGACTTGGACTGGGGCCTAGTCTTGGTGAGATTCTCTCTTTGAAGAGATTCTGGATAAAAGCCTTGTCCATTTGATTTTCTCGCTATACAAAGGAATTTAGAAAGTAGAAAAAGCCTATTACACTTGTTTGAGATGTAGGAATAGTACTGAGAAGAACAGTAATAATAATAAGTAGCACAAGCTTCTGTAATCATAAGTGTTCCTTTACAGCATGTAGTTAAACAGAAAGCAATACCTCTTCATACTGAAAACTCATAGTCACGTGTCAGGTTCACCAACCCCATTCCTGAGCCGATTCTGAAGGTGCAATAAAAATGAGGGCTGCTCCTTGGAAATACTGAAAATTCCATCCACAGTCAGCGTCACCATGTGTGGTATTCCTGCTGATATTACAGTACTGCCTTGTTCTGCTTTATAAAAAGGTGACATTTGCCATTGTGCTTCACATCCCAAAAAAAGCCCCTCTAGTTCTGGACATACAAGGACTCAGTTCATGAGTTAAGGTGGTTTTTGTCCTGAATATAATCTAGAGAGTCATAAAACACATAGCCAACCTCCTCACTTCATTATGGAGATAACATATTAAAAAAAACAACCAAACAAACAAACAATACCCCCCAACAAAACAAAAAAAAACAGAAAAAGCCAGAAATATGACTTTTTTCTCAAATTTGCAGTGAAACTTTCATGGTATACTTTAGATAGTATGCTTCATGTTTCATTTTTGTGTGCTGTTAGCACAGCTTCCTGAGCAGAAGATGAATTGAGCACATAAAAGTATAGTGTTATGAAAACGTAGAATGAACTGTTTTGCAGCTTTAGGCATGACTATTCTAGTCACAATACCATGGTTCTGAAAATCTGGTCTGTAAAATCCACCAAAGATAAACAATGTGAGCAGCTGTAACTGCACCTATATTGAAGGCAGTGATCAATGATAGGTTCCTGAAATTCTATAATACAACTTGAGTGCTTCTAGTGGAGCTAACTACCCCACTAAAAGTAATAACTATGTCTAAGGAAAATAAAAATCTAGGAAGTATTTAGATGTCCCTGATCCTTAGTGTGTGTACCATAAAAACAATTATATGACATTATGAATTCTGCAAATTTTTCCCCATTTTCTAGCACAGACAGCATAACAATGCTTTTTTGCCTTCCAGAAAAAAAATTAAAAATACCTTGCTTTCATGCAGCTGTATACCCTAGAACCCTTGGAATGAGTGTCTGTGCCAGGCCAAGCTAATGGGGTCAGAAAATTGCTCACGATATTTTTGATAACTTAAGTTTTTCTTGCAATCTCAGAATCAGAGCTGATTGGGAATTTTCTGAAGGAACATGATTCTTTTGAAAAATGAATCAGCCCTGAAATGTTTCATCTTAACATAACAGTGTCATGATCTTCATTTAAAGCGCAGGCAAGTAATCTTTAACATAGTACCTGGTGTTCTAGTAGATTTTTTGGCTGGCTGCTTGGGCTTTGGATTTTCATAGTATTTATGAAATAGTTCATTTATACTTGGATAGGGCTCATCCTAAAATCTGCAGCATGACTGTTCATAATGTTTGACTTTTTCTGCAGTCTCTGTCCTGCATTCAGCCCAGACCAGTATCACTGTCCCAGACTCTATTGGGCCGTGGGTACAGAGGAAGAACAAACCAGGTAGCATCTCTGATAGCCAGTTTGGATCTGCTCATCTTGTTCTGAGGCAGAAAAAGAGCTTATTTTTGTGAACATAAGGTGTTCTATATCATTTGGCCTCTAGGTCAGAAGACAGTCTGTGGGCTATTTCAGTTGATACTATGTCTATATACACTTCTGAATGTTCACAATGTCGTGGCAGTTGCACACTTAAGCGTCCGTGTTCCCTGGACATTCAGAAATAACAATGGTATCTAGATCTCCAGCTAGTGTTCGAGTCATGCTGTGGACTCTGACCTTGGAGTTCAGGAAGGAAACATGAATTTGGGTCCTAGTGCTGGAAGGGGAAAGTTTATCATATGTCTTAATTTTTGTAGTTCTTATGTAGCCTACCAAACAATGCATGCAATAAGGATCCTCTGTAGAAATGCCCTAAGGATTCTTGGCTCTCTGACTTCTGCAGTGCTGCAGTTCTAAGGAAAATAGTCTGAGATTGAAAATTGAATCTTTTTGTTGTACATTTTCTGAAATTTCCACCTGAAGCCTAGATTTTAAGTGACAGGTAATATTCATTAGTGAAAAAGTCATTGTTCCATCCAACTGAAGAAAATTCTTTCCCTTAAAATCAGAGGTTATCTGTTCTTTGCTTTTATTCTCAGTAGACATCAGCCAATTCTCACCACTTCTTTAATAGATGTTATCTTCAGCACCAGTTGGGCAGGTAGAGAGCACAGAAGTGCAACTCTGATGTATTTGGGGGGCTTTCAAGTTGTGCTCCTGAGCAGCACCTTTCACCTGATCTGCAGCCCTATTGAGATATTAGTTTTGCAGTACCCAGCTGCTTGAAACTGACTGGTGGAAAGTGATTCATGTTTTCAAAACCATTGGAGCATTGTTTTTTTCCCAGCAGGCAGCATTCTTTTAACTTTACCTTTGAGCTTTGTAGGCCTCTATTCTGGTCTGAGCACAGTAAAGGAAATAGGATTTTTTTAATGTATACAATTTAATAATGAAATGTTGTGACTTTTCCTCTGCTTTATTTTGCTTCTGTATGTCCATGCTTCCTGCAAACTGATCAGTCATGTCTGCATAATCACAACCAGAGGGAAAAAAGTCATCTACAAAGAGCATTTGTCTTCTGGTAACAATTGTTTCCATAGATGGGAATTCAACATTGCCATGACAGAATTTATTTTTTCTTATATGTTCACAATGATCAAGTAGTGACATCTGGAATCTACCCCAGAGGTTCAAGTCAATAAAATATTAATATCTGCCATTTCCAGGGAGAAGGTTGTAACAAGAACACGGCAGAGAATTCTCTGATGTTTTTGCAGCATTGTTTTGTTCCCTAATTAGTTAACTGTTTCCTCTTCCACATACTCTTTTCCTAAATATTAAGAAAAATAAATCTGGGACTAGGATGTGATTCCGTACCTTCCATTTAGGTAAACTGCTGTTCAGATAGCCCTGTTTTCTGGGAGTGCTCTGGGAAGTGGCTACTGACAAGGGGCTGGATCCTTAGCTCCTCCTCCCCACTCCCATGGAATAAGAGCTCCGGGAGGAGCTGGACTGACTGCACACATCTGATTCACAATTAAAACCAGGCACAGAAATCAAGGCAATGCTGGGCAGCCTCACCTGAAGTGCTCACCATTTTACCAAGAGGTTATCAAGGCTTTCCTTAGTAATTCAATTCAGTGTATTCAGTTATCATGAGCAGAGAGAACTGGAGGAAGAGAAGCGCTGTCAAGCCATGCTTTAGACAACTCCATTATTCCCATTCCTCTCATTCAGTGAATAAGTATTAACAGTCACTTATGCATAAGAAAAAATAATGAGTTTTAATGAATCTCCAAAGATCAGTTGCTTCATAAAAGCAAATGCCACGCTTTTATCAGTAAAAGTCCTCCAAGTCCAACATCAGCAGCAGAGGGAATTTCTATTTTAAAGCAAATTGCACCTAGTTTCAGTAAATTATCATAGAATGATTACTCAACTTTTATCCAGTCAACGTTATGCCTCCCTAGTGAACTGGTTTATTGTCAGCATGTCTGTTTCAAAACATGTCTTCCCTGGAAAGCACTCTTTCACTCAGCCTCTGCCACTGGAAGCAGGCAACAGCTTGAAGCTAGCAGCTGCTCTTGAACAAAACAGGTAGAGAATCAGAAAGGCTGCTGAATCCATTACAATAAGCACATCATGGCATAATTACAGTAAATCTCCAGAATGGTCTGTACACACAAAATGCCATATGTTTTGGACAAAGGAAGTGTGCATTAGCAAAACCACAGTATAACATAAGCATTTTCCACAGAAATCCTGTTCGCTTGAAATTGATTTTTTTTTATCTTGAAAATTATTGACAGAACAGAAGATAATATTTGAATGGTCTGCTAGTTAGCTTGAAGGAGATATAATTAATATCCTGAAGGGCAAGAGCTGGTGATAGAAAGGTTGGGGGGGATTTTACAGTTGTAACTGCATAATCTAATACTGGTGCATCCATTTAACCTTTCTTTGATATGCTCTTCTTTCACCACTGCATGTAATACCAGTTCTGTTTTCTAAATGTCTTTATTTGACTTTGAACAGGTTAATAGGATTTATTGCTTCTGCAGCCTGCCTACGCAAAACAGATTGTCAATATGGGCAGTCCTTTGTGGTCTGCCAGGGAATTATAGACTGCTTTCTCCATCCCTGCTTTTAGGAAGTGATTTAGTTTCCTGAAGATTTAGGTACAAAAGGGAGAAGGAGGGGGCAGGCAGTTTTTCTATGTGAGTCTATCATGAGCTGGCACTGCTAAATAGCCACTTGGCATTTGCTGTATCAGCTGGTGGTGCTTCCCTCGATTTCAGATGGCAGCCTCCTGATTCTCCATTAGAGGTGCCTGCAGAAAATTTGCTGTGGCTGTGTAGCAGTGGTGCAAAATACATAACCCAGATACATTTCAAAGATTGTGGAGGACTTTTGCAAACATTCTCTGTTACAAACTGCATGAATTGATCTCATCCTCAAAAACATTAATCTGCTAAATCATTGTTTTGTACTCTGTCTGAACCTACATTTAGGTTTCAGTGGCTTTGTGTTTTGTAAAGATCATTCTAAAATCACTGTGTATCATAAGAAGAGGATTTTTCCCTGGGCTGTTTGTTCTTTTTTTGCCATGATTATTGCTTCCTGCTGCAACCATCACAATATAACAATGCAGCAAATTTTACAGAAATGTGAATTGCATGAACGTAACAAATTGTCATTTTTAAAGTATCACATCTTCCCAAATGTCTTCTGCACATGAGTTATGAAACTCTGACTGAGTGGAAGAGATTAGTCACATTCAAACTGATTATACTGATTATATCTGAGACATAGGTAAGCAATATATGCTGCATTTCAAATCTCTTTTTGATTCTGGCACTAATACTGCTATGAGAGGTTCACTATGATAATCCTAAAAATTGCCAGAGTTAGTAGCCATTTAATGCTATGATTTTTAAATATGGGGATGAACCAAATCCCTCCACAGCACATTGTGTTTTCTATCCTGAAATACTCCTTTTGTGTAAATGTAATTGTATGTAAACCAAGCCAAACAAACAAACAAACAAGAAAAAAAATAACACAAGCAAAAAAATCCATCAGGTTTGTTTCCAAAGTCATATGAAGGTATTATCCATTTGTGCAGTTACTGGGAATTGCTTTGGATGGCGAGATCCATATCTAACAAGAATTCATGAAAAAACCAAAATTAATCCCATCTTTTTCCAGACAAGGCATTCCTAGACAAGGGCAGCCACAGATGACAGCTGACTTCAGGGGACTGAGCTAGAATTGTGCACTCAAGCAAGGTTTGATCTGGGGAGTTTGATCTCAGAACAGGTCTGAACTTGGAGCTGAACTTTGCAAAGGTGTCTTCCTCAGCTCTAACACACTTAGGAGCATCAGGCTCCATTTGATCCATAGCTCCTTAGAGAGTTTGACTCAGTGCTGAGTTTTGAACAAGTCTCAGGGGGAATTTTTAAGACAGTGTGAAAAGCATTAAGGCCATTAGCTGCCTCATGGAGGGATTTGGTGGCATTTTGGAGTCAGCATATGCAGCTGCATAGACCATTCAGGAGGTCTATAATTCTTCCTCTAACTTCGGGTGTTCAAACAAAACTTCACTGAAATTGAAAAGTAACATTCTTCTGAAAGACTGTTAAAAGGTTTTTTCTCTCCCAAACAGACTGTCAACTGGAAAAGAACAAGCAATTTTGCATTGCTGAGAGATTACAGATTAACTCCTGGTTTGTGCACACAAAAGTGTGTTTATCGTCACTCCTGGAAAGATCTTTTTAAAATTTTATTTTTAATATCTTAAGGGGGTGTACGAGAACCTGCCATTCTTTTCTAATGAATTAGCTTCAAAATCCATTCTTCCGATAATCTTCAAAATGGCTTCTAATAGTCTGATTATAGATAAAGATTTTTTTATTTAAATCCTAGGATCTAGTATTTTCTATACAAAACATTTAGCAAATCAGATACTCATGTGGTAAGTAATATTTAGCTTCTTCAGAAGAAATTCAGAAGAATTCAGAAGAAAAGTTTCACATGAAAAAGACCTGTTAGCTGTAAATGGTGAACATCTGCACTGTTAAACTATCCAACATTCCTCTAGGTTGCCTACTGAAATTTGAAAATATACCCTTAGATCTGTTAGCATTTTCTTATCCTAAATTAAAACTTACTACTTGTTTGTTGCAGTTGTTTTTGCTTGATTGTTGATGCTGTTGTTGTAACTTGATTTTATCCTGTAGAATTCTTGTCACTCTGATCACTTAGGCTATCAGGCATCATTCAGGGTGAAAACAAAAACTGTGTATATTATCATGTCAGATTGTTTTTGCAGAACTGCCATCATACTCTACAAATTTATGTTTGTTTACCAAAGCTACCTTAGTGTTCCAGATACGTGACATGGCATCTATTGAGCATTACTGAGCTTTACATGAGTTGTTAGAATTCAGTACATTTGCTTGATTTTTTTTCCCTTCATTTAACATAAATGGCACTTGACAAAATTGCAACCTGCTAACTTAAATTTGGGCATCATTCTGCCAGCCTCCACACACAGAGGTACTTTGGCTTTACTTCATGCAATCTGGGACCTTTGTTTGCTCTCCTTCTTGACAAATGGCTGCACTAAAGCTACAGAGACAGACTGACTGACGTGGAAGAGCGTACAGCAATTTGGAACATGCATGGCTTGGATTTTTTAATGCCATCTCAATAATAATACACCTGTGACTAAAGCAGGTGATTGGAAATGGAGAGGATGCATACAGACAGATGGATTAAGACAGCAGTAATTGTGCTTTGACTTGATTATAATATTAACAGGCTCCAGGTGATTTCTATTTTTCACAGCGTCACTCATCTCAACAAATCCCAGCAGGCTGGGAATCAGGCTAGAGATGCATCCTGTTTTTCACACGAACCTGTTTCCAGCATGAGCACTTAAGAGAGTTCTTCTGTCAAAAAGCAATTAGCTTCTGCAGTCTAGGGTGCTACTTAGAATATCCAGGCTCATGTGTTTCATCATAAAATTGACCTTTTAAATTTTTTATGCCTGAGATTCCCCACTAAAAGAGTAAGCATTAAAAAATACAACCCTAGAGAAAATACTGAAGGCACATGTAGAATTTATTAAAGGATGTCTGGCCCTGATGCACTGCAGATAGGAACTCAATCTGAATATAATAAATATGAAGTATGCATTATTGTGTGCTTAATTTTTAAGTAATTGGTGTCATTATGTAGCATAATGATACCAATTACATAAAAGGCATAGGAAAGCAATATGTGCTACATTTGCAGGCTCACATTTTTCCTACAATAATTGCTTTTCCATACAAATAGTGTCTGCTTGCTGATACCTTTGAATAACTGTGCACAAATTATCCCAATGTTTGTTCTGCTTTTTTAGTAGCAGTGTCTGTCTTGGTGATTCACTTTTTGACAAAATTTTGCACCATTTTTGTGTAACAGAGGCTTTCAATTGGCATTGACATTCAGGATAAGCAAAGAAATACCTCTTTTGCCCTGGTAACTTGAGTAAAAATGTTTCCAGCAACAGTAACATCTTCCCTCCACCTCTGGGATCTATCAAGTAGGAGAGTTTCAATATTGCAAGAATACTCAAGATTTAAAGTCCAAATAGATGTTAAGCTTTAGGAATACCTGGCAGAAGCTGGCATAATTTTAGAACAGTATTTCAGTATTTTGCTCTAAAATTTAGTAGCAAGTTTCACTCACATCTCTACTGTTTAGACAGAAAGAGGACATGACAGCACCTTTAGCCCTGCTTGGAGGTAGCATGAGGTCAGCTAGGATTCTTGAAGCTGACATCTATTCCAACTTACAAACTAGTATTCAAGACCCCCACTGATCCTCTGCTGTAGCAAGGTAGAGACAGTGCAATGAGTAGATGGAGGAAGCAAGAATATGCATCTATGCAACATACATACACATCTGTGTGTGTATGAAACGACTGAAGCAGAACTCACTGCAATACAGAGATCTTTAGCCAATGTTCTGTAGAACACTAGTATAACATGCAAAAAATTTGTCAAGATTTATGCCTGGTGTCACTGATTTGTCTGTCAGCTTCAGACCCAGTCTCTGCTGTCTTGGTAAGAAGTTGTAGAAAATCAGCAAAGACATGATATAGAAATCAGAATAATTCAGGGGTCCATCAGCTTCAAAACCCAATCTCCCTGACACTGCCAATGAACAATGTGTCAGAATAATCTGGTAGTTAACTCAGTTTGCTAATTAATTCAGTCTGTACTCTGGTCTGAATGATGGCACATGAGAAATAATTTTTGCTAGAGGATGGGCCAGCTTTTAAGAAAGTATCAAATTGTTTCATTTTTCAGGAGAAAGGGGGAAAAAAAATAAGCAAAACTATTAAAAGCCACAAGAAAATCCACCCATCCTGTGCCCTTTAAAGTCCTCTTCTCACCTCTGAAACTTTTCCACGCACAGTAGGCTTCTACTTCTTTTCCCTTTGCTCACTGGGGATGCTGTAGCTCATTAAATTGTATGTCTTCTTTCTATCATTTCCCAAGAGTTCAGTTTTGCACTTCCAAAATTTTATCTCTTTAGCCTTTCTCTTGTTGTCTTTGTTCTTTATGCAAAATGGTGCAGTTTTTCTTCCACCGTTCACCATCTTTGCTGAATCACCCTAAAACCTTATGTTTATCTTAAAGCTTTTGAAAAATTCAAATTTATGTAAAGGATTCTGACTACAAGCACCTTAATCTCCTTTCTTGTCATACAACTTCCATTTATTTTCTAACCCTTCCATTCCATTTAGAAACTACCTTCTGTTCCAAAATCCACTTTGGAACACTCTGCTGTCTCGTTCCCACAGCAAATATTTCTTCTCAGCTTTTGCTCCGTGCTGTCTTTACTGTGCATGTTTGTCTTGTTATTTAGATGCTAAGTCCATTGGGGTACATGATGTCAGTTTGTTTATGTTTATAATAATCAGTGTAATATTATTGCCCTCTGTAAAGCAATAGTGAAGGCACATTAAGACTGATAAGTCAATTTGAAGGAAAACCTCCAATGATTAATGAACTTGTCAAATCAACTAGGACACCTGCTAATCATCTTTGAGGTACTGACAAATGTAACAGCTGTTAATTATACCGACTGTAGCCTGCTTAGTGCTCAAGCAGTTTTACTATCATTAAAATAGCAAGAGTTTTCTGAAAGTTACTTTGTCATTGTTTCTCCTTCCTTTCACAATACCTGCTGGAATAAGAAATACAGTGTACTGGATTTTGCTTGTTAATGAGTTATTTAGTTTTAAGCTCCCCCAAGCCTCACTGTGAGGAGAAGAAGCGCAGGCAGACACAGAAGGCTGAGGCAGTCAACAGAAGAAAGCACCGTACTTAGAAAACTAATTTTCCTCTAAGTATGGTAGATTGCAGCTCTCTGAAGCAGAGTCCTTGCTTTCAAAAAACCAATTTCTGGCAGATTGCAGAGGTTATTCCCCTTTGGTTTTCCAGCATCAGACAGGAGATTGGAATGGTGGACCCTCTCTCAGGGGGCCGGCAGCTTCACAAAAAAAAACCAGATGGGACCTGACAGGCTATTTCCAAGAGATGGAGTCTCTGAAGCAGGAAGCAGGGATGCTTGAAAGACTGTGGGGAAAGCAGCTTTTAAACTGGGTGAATCAAGGTCTCTTTTGACAGGAGGCAGCATCCTTTTGCAGGCTACCAACTGTCCTCTTTGTTATGTGACAGTCTCCCCAGTCAAAGGTTGTGCTATGAACTGCGAATGATTTGGTTAGGGCAATGTTTGACCTGTGCAACACAAGCTGTCTCTCCATGATTTTGACAAGAACCATTTGTTTTGCCTTGTCCGTGGGTGTGCCTCCTTTAGCCCCTTCCCACCTCACCAGTCACATCCTAACCTCCTCATTCTGAGCTGACATTTAAGTTTCACCCACAAGGGACTTGAAGCATCTCACTTTTTCTTATTTCCTACAAATATTAAACAAAAAATAAATTATTTTCTGAAAATACTTTAAATTTAAACAGTTGGAGATTTACTTGTGAGAACCTTTGAAACCC
Organism: Sylvia atricapilla; assembly: GCF_009819655.1. NCBI lineage: Eukaryota > Metazoa > Chordata > Aves > Passeriformes > Sylviidae > Sylvia > Sylvia atricapilla. The sequence continues at coordinate 51,905,307 of NC_089142.1, forward strand.
AAATCTCTCATCTTGAAAATCTAATTGAGTGTTTGCAGAAGATGCACGTTGCATCTATCAGAAAAAGGCTGTCCCTGAGGAGCTAGCTTTGTGCTTTGCAGGCATGCAAGCAAGTACTTCTCTTCACCAGCTGCAGGAAAGTGTGCCAGCTTTTTAGCAACTGATGAGAATAAGCTCATCAGTTAAAAATAAAAAACCAAGAAAGCTGGATGAAAAAGGCTGATATGCAGGTCCTGATCTCATATTCTGAACAACGGTGTTAAGCTTTTAGTTATTGGACAAAGGTAGAAAGAAGCATACTTCTGAGGGCCACTCAGTTCTTACATACTCCTTCTACTTCAAAAAGAAATGTACTGAAAAAGCAGATATAGGTTTGGGCCATAGCTCTCATGCAAGACGTGTTTGGGCTCTTTCTCAGTGCAGGAAAGCACCTGCAGAAATTGAGGTCTTGTCTGCAAGGGAGGTGTGAAAATCCACATTAAAACAGGTGGTCATTTCAAACAATTATCTTGGAAGACCTCTTTCCATCCTTGAAAAAAGGGAGATGGAATTAAAACCTTACCAACGCAAGTGGGTCTAAACATGGGCTAATCCCAAGAAGTGAAAGTCATAGCAGAGGCCATGAGGTGATGCTGCAGCTTTAGGTGTCCACCTGTGTTTGTGTTCCTGGGCTGTGGCAGGGTCTGATGTGACCCCCATGGAAACATTGCTGATGCCATGGATGCTTCTGAGAGCTGGTCTATGGGCGCAGCACTTGTAAGTTTGCGTCCCATCATCTCTTGAGGATTCTTAGAAAGCAACTTTATCATTCTGCCTTGCTGAGCTATTCCTGACACAACTAAAAGTCATAATTGGGGTCAGACAGCTCAATGTCTTGTCAGACAATATATCTTGTACAGAACTTGAATATGTTTTTAAGCAGCTTTCTGTCTTCTAGGAAAGGCACTTCACCCTAATAGAGTTAATAGAGTTATTGCTTGTTGCAATATCAGGAGCAGATTTCTGATATCTCCTGTCATCATTAGCATGTACTTAAATGGATTTCAAATATGCAGGGAATTAAACCCAGTGTAATGTAAACATTATGTCAAGTTAGATTTTTGATGCAAATCAATGTATTTATAGCTGTGCACCCATTCACGCAGGGGTATGCATTTGTTCATTGACTTTTAATTAATAGAATCCTTGCCAATTCCTCTTTAGACCTTTATTATCCCTTTCTTTTAATGCACTTCATTCATCACTTTTAAAAATTAGACCAATTTAGTTGCATAATTTGAATCCATAATTGAATCTGCTAGCTACTCTCAGACTTTACAAGTTAATCAAATGGCATAGTTTTTAAACACATTTTCAGTGCATGGCAAAAACCATGTCAGCAACCAACCCCCAGCGCATTTAAAATGGGAAACTCATTCTAAGCCAGGCTCTGTGCTGATTAAACTTCTCCAGACTAAATTTTTCCGATCCCTGATAAAAAGTAATAACATAAGACTATGTGGAAGGATGAATAAAGTATAATTCTAGTGAAGAATGGGAAACGACAAATAAATGAAAAATCCTATCTGAGGTGGAGAAAAGATGTGCAATTGAACAGCATAGAACCATATGTCAAATGCCATCACAGAATGAGGCAGGAAAGGAAAATCCCAACAGTATCTCAGTGAAAACATCAGCACAACTGCTTCTCCTTACTAGAGTCCTGTAGACTCACCAGGGACATCTTACCTGGTCTAGCATTTCAGAAGTCTCTGTTTATGTGCGCTGTCACCCAGACAATATTTTTTGTTCCTCCATTCTGGCTCTCTCTCAGGCTAAAAAAGATGTGCATAAGCTACCAGAAAGGAACCCAAGTAAATTAGGCAGGACTGAAAGCCATCAGAACTACTGACTAACTATATCAGAAAGTTGCTTTGGTTTAAGGCCTGATATGTTTGAATTGTACCTTCCATTAGACTTGCATGGATTTGTGACAGAAATTTTTTGAAAAGTATGGCAAGCAAATAATGTTTCATCTATATAGATGAAACATTTCCAAGGATGGGAGGGGGTATGAAATAGGGCAAAAGAATAAGTGGATTTCCTTGGAATAAGGATATGAAAATTCATGGAATGCCATTATGAATGTCTGTGGTATTACTTTATTTTCCTGCCCCCAGCTGTATAAATTTGCCAACAAAAATATAGGTATTTATGTTATTATATTAAAATATTTCTGAAATCGGGTAGTGAAAATGACTTAAGCTATAGCAGCAGAAAACTTGTTTTGTCAATATATTCTAAATCTCTTTTAGAAACCTTTCCTTGTGTGGCTGTATTGATTCTCAGTGCAGATATATGCTTCCATTTTAATATTATACCTCTGCTTTTTCCTTACTTTGTTGGCTTGTGGGCAAAAATGTTGAGTAAATACTTCAGTGCAGGCTACATAAACCTTTGCCTTTCCACTCAATGAAAGAAATGTAATTTTTAGAGCATAAAAGAAATTTTAGCACCACTAGGATGTCTTGCAAATTACATGTTGTGGCCTCATTGATATAATTACTATTAGCTCTCTGAATTCCTTTCTTAGCAGCTTTTCTGGATGGCAAATAAAGCCATCCAACTAAGGACCTGTAGGTAGCAGGGTGTTACTCGAGGCAATACACAGTGAGCCCTAGATGTCAGGAAAAAAAGAACTGGAAAAGGAAAGGTCGGGTACTGGCATTGAAATAAGCAAAATTTCTTTCAACTGCTCTTAGTCTCTTTCTTTGTTTTATCCCTTTGCTTTTAGCATCACCCAAATTTTGTCACTTCCTCTTCACTTTCCTCCTGTTGGCAATTTAACAGAAGAGAACAGCTGTCTAACACATGCAGTCAAATCTTCACCCCATTTGTGTGAGAAAACGTTCAACCTTTCATCATCTTCAGAGCTGTAAGATTACTTCCCAGAGCATGAACTTCTCTCAGGTCTCCAATATATCATTTGATTCTGGAGTGTGTCACCTGTATTGATAAACAAATGCTGGTCAAGGCTGTCTCCTCTAGGCTTGTGGTTGTGTTTGTGGGCTTCCTCACCTGATTCAGAATTGTCATGAACTCAGGAATTCTGGTGCTGCGTCTTCTGAAGAAAAGGAAATTATTACAGCATCATTGCACAGGAATGGATGATATTCCACTTCAACACTTCTTTTTATTGGTAAAAGCCTAGAGTAGTTCCAAATCATTGTACTGTTAATTTAATGGGTTATGTGTATTTTTATCCTAAATAGAATATACAATGAGTATATTAGATATAATGAAGGGTCTGAGAGCATTTGGTTTTTCTAAAAAAGATAATTTCTTTCTTAGAGTTTCAATTAATATTTGGCTAAAAGCCAAAGAAAAATAACCAAATATCTAAAATATACCTCTCAGATTGATTTTTTTTTCTGATAGATTTGTACTTTTAAAAGTAAGTTCTACTAGACTAACTCTCCAAAACCTGGGCTCATTTCCAGATTTAAGCTTGAAGATTTTTTTGCATTCCACCCTCTATTCTGCTTCCCAGGGACTATCTGCTTTTGGCAATTAATACAAACGTTATGGGGTTTGATTTGCTTCGCTGCAGCATGTGAACTCAATTTCTCTTCATTTGTAGCTTTGAAATAGCATAAGCCTCTTTGTGACAGCCTTTCACATTGCACTGGTACTGCTTACTGAGCTGTGGGCACACACCATCAGAGTCAGCTGTACAGAATGCATCCCTTTTGTTTTAGCTTAGACACACTCACTTTGTGCCCTGTCAAGGCAGGAATTTAGACAGACAAATGCTACAGCTGGGTTGAAAATGGGTTTACCAGCAGTCTGGCTAATGACAGATAGCTCTTTGTGGGCTATAAGGGCAGTGGAGGAAGCCCCACAGCTAAGAAGATCACAGGACAGCACCAGAGACCAAAGCTTCATTTATTTTTATTATGCAGAATGATGTTGCATATCTCAAGTTGTTCCCATAATCATTTGCCCACACAACCTCACTAACAGAGAAGTGTATTATTACGGACTAATGCATCCAAAAAGATCAAACTTTACAATGACCATCTCCAGCCAAACTTCCACCAGCATCCACTGTCCCTGCAAATCCTCTGGGAAATAGCTGGTATCTTTAACTGTGGCTAGAGCAGATATCAACATCAAATTTTTGCTGGTATCAGCAAACCTTGTAGAGACACATTTCAAACTTTTTCCCATATCAGAATATCTGCCCAGGAAGAAAAATGTTCATTGGACACAGAAATTAAAAATTATTAATCAAATAGATTTGAGAGTAAAATTATCCTATGTACACAGGTATCTGTGTAACTTTTACGTGGCCCAGAACCAGCCTGTTACCAGCTGTAACTGAGAGCAGACTGGAGACCCTGGCCACCAGTGTAGCTGCAGCAACAACCAAACACAGGGTCAACTGGCTGTCCCACAACCAAAGGATGAATCCTCCCGGATGAGCTGATTGAGTTTGGCAGCTATTCTACCCTGCTCCAGCAATCCCAATACATGCACCAGATATGAAAAAATGAATATTGCACCCATGGTCCTTAAAGTCATTCTTTCATTCCTCTATGTGGCACTGGGAGCGTTGGGCAGGCACTGATCTCTTCTCTATGTGACCAGTGACAGGACCAGAGGGAGTGGGCTGGAGTTGTGTCAGGGGAGGTTTAGGTTGTGTATCAGGAAAAGGTTCTTCTCCCAGAGGTGACTGGGCACTGGAAGGCTCCCCAGGGAAGTGGTCACAGCATCAAGCCTGACAGAGCTCAGAGTTCAGGTGTCTGTACAATACTTTCAGGCACGTGCTGTGACTCTTGGGGATGGTCCTATGCAAGGCCAGAAGTTGGACTCAATGATCCTTGGGGATCCCTTCTAACTCAGCTTATTCCATGATTCTGTGATTCTCAGACTCCTGTTGTATTGCAGCATCCCTTGAGAATTTGGAAGATAACAATGGTTCTTTCTTCATCCTCAGAGTACTTCTTATTTGTATTTCTTATTTGTATTTCTCTCAAAAGACTTTTTAACAGGGTGAACAAAAAACAGCTAATGTTGCTTAAGTTAGATTAATAAACCTGCATCTCTTTTTATTCTCCTTTATAATATTACAATGGTCATCAGTCCAGTGTAAGAAGGAAATGAGGAAATTTAGAGAAAAAGTACATCTACTTCACACAACAGATACTACCCAGAAATACTCAGAAAATACCCTGAACAGCCTAGGTTTGTAGGCTAGAAACACAATGCTCTGTATAAATTTATCTGCCTGTGAGACAAGCATTTTTTAGCCCAGTTACAACACACTTTAAATTGCACAGTTGTCAAACTCAAAGTATTACATGCTTGATATGTACAGCTAAGAGTTTATTGAAACCAATTAAAGATTTAACAATCCTATCAAAACACAACAATTATTACTAGTCAAATTACAATGATAATAATAGTCTATTTTATCCAATTATTAGAGGAAGGTCTGAATAACCATGCAGTTAAAATTGCTATGCAGAAATCTCCAGTATGTACCCCTTTCTCCGGTGTTACATTCATCCTTTCAGTCTTCTTCTAAGCTTAAGGCTGTGATGTCAGTTTTACTTACGTGGTATCACAGTCTGAAAGAAAGGCAACTGAAATACAGCACGCCTTCTCCCAGGTTATCCTGCTGTTGAAAAGACAGGCTTTATAATTAAATACCTTGGAAATACTGAAAGATGATAGAAAGAGTTATGCTTATTCCCAATATACTTTTTTTTCAGAGATACCCATTTCTTACAGCCTTTTCCATGGCCTACTAGAGGGAAAAAGATTTCCTCTTATCCTATTTTCCTCTGAAGAATGAAAAGGTAGAAAAGACAAGAATGAAGAAAGCTGAGGAAAAAAGCTCATGACTAAAATACGTAATTTTTGTGAATATATATGAAGAAAATTAGACATTCTTTAAAATTAAACAAAGATGTTAACATTCCCATTCATCTGTTGCATTAACAAATATAGGTCTGGTAGTAGGAAATACATCTAAAAATGTAAACTGTATCAAAACACAGTAATCAAATACCATAAAGAGTTATCAAAGATGTAGGTTGTTCACATATCTAATCTATCCTTAGGTTTGCTTACACTAAAACATCTGCATTTATGGGTTTCTTCTCAGTACTGTGCTCTGGCTGTCCCCACTGACACCCTCTGAGGGCTAATGGGTGCACATCTTCAGGTCATGGTAAAGATTTCTGCACTCACCTCAGCAAGTGTTGTTGCTTACAAGACTTGCCCCCACACTGCAGGACTGGGAGCTCTTTTGGATGTACCATTTTTAAACCATCACAGACCTAGTTAGAAAATATGCCACATGGTTTGCTTGTTGAATGAGTTAACACCTGCACACTCCAAGGCTATAACCATCTGCAAGCGTGGGTGTGGGGTGTAGAGGCAGAAATATGGTCTTGTCCATGGAAGAGCCAGAACTGAAACTTGAGCTACAAGATAATTACATTCTAGTCTCCATTAAAACAAACAAACACACACCAAAACAAAACCAACAACAAAATAAAAACTAAATAAAAAAAAACCCATGGGGCTTATGTTTGCTGAGTTGTAAAGGCAACACCAAAATGCAATTTCTGTAGAAGCAGTGGAAATGTGCACTTTTCAGGATGATAGGTCTAAGCTTGTGCCTAAACTTTTTGGGTAAGACTTGCTTAGAAGAAACTCAGACTTCTCTCTCATCTCTGTAGATATTTCAGAATACTAAGGCTGCTAGAAAAATGAGTCTCAATGTCCAAAGGAGTGTGAGTAGGAGCCTTGCTCTGAAAATTTTGTTATCATAGGTTGGAGCTGACATTCATAACAGCGGTAAAGCAATTGTGGGAGCTTAATAGCATGATGCATTCTCGATTACTGCTGTGTACATATGTCATCCAAGATAGCCTCCACTATCAGCTGGTATCATCCAATCTAGGTTAGCAGTCAAGAGACAATGATGTGTCATCTTGTCATGGTTAAAAATAATTCTGTAGAACTTAGAGTATCACACAGTTTGTCAAGTATACTTAATTGAGTTAAAGCAACTCAGTCACTGATCAAATCCTTACGGTATCACAGTGACATAATAGGCTACAACACATGACAGTATGAATTATGGAGAGTCTTAAGTGACAGGTAAATAATTGGCATTACCAGAATGGCAGTGCATCAGGGGATGCTGGGAGTGCTACAATAAGCCCTTCATGGAATGCTCCAATAGGATCATATCTACTTCCATTCTTGATGTTCACAGTTCCTTTTATGCACTGATGAGGTATACATAGAATTACAGCTCCAAATGAGCCAATTTGCTTTGTTCTTTTAAAAATCTGAATTCACACTGGTGTGATTTCTGTCTGGTGCCAATTTTCACTTTACCAGAGGTAATTTATTGTGTCTTATTTCTGTGTTTCCTTTTTAATGAGACATATATCACACAGTGGTAAGCTGTGTATTGGCATTGTTTTCCAGATTTTATTCAGGTTTTGAAAAAAAATCTCTAGTCTGATTTGCCCTGACTTGTTTTTGTATCGCCACTGTTTACTAATTCTCTATAGAGCTGACTAGAATATTACAACTTGTCACATCCTTCAGTACAGGAGGTTCTTCTTGGGTTGCATCTAATCTGAAAGGTACTTTCAAGACTATACCAGAAAATAAGTGCCATCCATGTGAGCTGATGCTTTTCTGTAAGTTAGGAATGAAAAGGAAAAGAGTCTGAAAAATTATACTGAAATCCGTATGAGTAGCAAGGATTCCAAGCACACATCTGGTGGGAGCAAACAGTCCCTTATACTAATTTTATTGGGTTTTAACAAGCAAATTTTATTATTTTTACAAGTTTTTTAGCAGTTTATAATTCCTTATGCAATTTGTGGTAAGCTACTAATAATTTATTTCAAGTCAAAGTCATTCAATTTTTGACCACTTGGTCCAGCCCACGCATGGAGACATTTTACCTGGTGTCATTAGTGTCTGCATATCCAGTCACATGGCCTGGATATTTAAATCATTAAAGAACTTAGAGACTCTTCCTAATGTGCTGATGAACCAAGGCCCTTAGCAAAGCAGTCTCAAGAAGCTGCCATTTGTGCTTTTTACCTCCCTGGATTTAAAATGCTTTTCTAACCATGGGAAATTGAGTCTTGAAAAATAGTATGCTTTTAGGAGGGCTGTCTTTTGGAGCACAGATAAATAAGATGGGAAATTTCCCTATCACCAATGCCTGCTCTTATTTCAAGAAAACAAACAGTAGCTAATTAGTTCTGTAAATATGCCACCTTTCAGTGATATTAAATAAAATTATATCTGCTTTCCAGTTGCCAATAAAGCACTGTTAGTTACTCTCATTTCACCCACAGTGTTAAAAAAAAAAAAAAAAAAAAAAAAAAAAAAAAAAGACAACTCCAAAACAAAACAAAAAACCAGAAGTCTCTGTGTTATATTAAAGAGTATTTCAATGAGCTGATAAATCATCTGGGCACTCTATAAGAACCTGGAGGCCCTGTAATTCCTCATCATCTTCAAAACAATTTTTTTTTTATTATTTCATTTACTCTTAGTTTATGAAGTACAAAACTGAAATCTTACTTTCTGGTATAAGAGGAGATTTTGAATAGCACACACACACACCGTAGGTTGTGATTCTGTCTACTTCTGTAGCTGAGCTCAGTTTAAAGTAGTAGTTCTTTTGATCTTTGAACAAGCTATCCTCCTGGAACAGCTGCATTTTTCTGTTTCTAGACTATCAAGTAGAATCAGGATGTACATCAATTGCACTTATTCCCAGGTTAGCTGTCCTCTAGCATAATTCAAAAAAAAAGAAGGGAAAAAAGGAAGAAGAGTAAGTAGCATAAAGGTAAGAGGATTTTTCTACTCGGGTTTTATCTTGAGTGTGCATACAGTCACCTTTTGTGATGCCTGGAAAGAACAAAGAATATTTATCTGGTCCAGCATCTGGCCTCATGACATCATAGTATATATTTTTCATTTTGTTTTCCTCTAAGAAATGTTTTCGTGACAGGAAAAATTTGCTTAGCATCCAACAGCTTAGAAATCCAACAGCTTTGTGAGATACTCTTTCATGTTTCTCTGTCATTTGCACTTTGCTTTGACTTTCATTAACCCACAAGGAAATTTATCTGCTAATTGAAAAATAACTGCATGAAAGTTTGAATGCTATCCCTGATTTTATTCTAGCTCTCGGTTTTTTAAATATAGTATGATTATCATGGCTAAAAGTATCCCTTCTGTCACATTTTCTAATAGGCTTTCAGTAGTGGTTCCTGCCACAATTTTTCATTTACAGCCTGCAAATCTAATACTCAGAAAAATCACTGTCAGACTTCACTCCTCTTTCATCAGTGTGTTAGAATGGCACAGTCTCAGAGATAAATGAATATGAATCATGTTAATAAATTATTATTTTCATCATTCCAAGCAGAAAGGTCTAAGGCACTCTAGACCCTCAATAGAAGTTAAGAGAGGAAATAATCTTCAATAACAAATTGTGAACAGCTGTTGATCAAGGAAACAAGTCATTATATCAGCACTTAAATCAGTGATAGCTGGTTTATAGCAGAGGAAAACAAAAGAAGACATGCCAAATGTTAGGAGCAGAAACACATATATTGCCTTTGTAAAATCTTGTGTTCACAAAGGTACTTAAGTACTCTTTAAATGTAATTCAACATCTTAAATAATGTTGTAGTATAATATTAATATCTGCTACATTTTTCTATTCACATTCAGTTTCTTCCCTCTTTGTATCTTCATCCTCAATTGTTTAACATTTTCTTTTTTATCTGTTCATCAAGTATAGCTGAAAACAGAAAAAAAAGGCGTACCCACTATCTAATTATGGATAAAATGAAAAAAAAATTAGATTATTATTTGCAAAACATATATAAGAAAAGCATATATAAAAAACATATATAAGCCTGAATGAAGGCTTGAATGATACTGGACTCAACTGAATTTTTTGTTTACTTCCCAGAGACAGAGAAACTGCTTCTCACAACTAAGTTAGATTTTCAGCTCATTCAACAAATGTTAAGAACCAGAACATTGATTTGAGCTTTAACCAAATTACAACTGCTGAAGCATATCAGGATGATTGCAGGCTCCCTCATCTACAATTTAATTGACACCAGTTCTTGGGCACCAGTGGCAAGCAATAAAAACACTTTTAATTTTTTTTTAAAAAGGAAGAATTGCATGTTCTCAAACCAGAATACTGTTTATCAGTAAACAGTTTCAAATACTGATATTCTATCTGTGCCAGGCTCAAAGCCTGCTGTAAAGGTAATATGGTACATACTTTGCTGTGCTGGGGAACAGTATGCATTAGAGATGAAGCATTTCACTAAGTCTATAAAAACCTCTAAGCCAATCAGTTTTCTTTTTGCCTAACAGAGTAGATTTGCAGTTGCCATCAGCAAGTCTGATAAACTACAACAATCAGCTACTCAATGAATTATTATGCAATTTATTCCACGAAATGATTTCGAAGTACAAATATGAATTCTGTAGTTAACAACAAGCAAACAAAAACAAAAAGAAACATGAATTTCTGTTATTGCTGCTTTCACTATTACTGCTATTTTCATAGGACCACTTCTAACCGCTCTGGCAGTTAGATCTACAAAGAGCCTGATCATCTAAAAGAAGGCTCTGGCAGAGCAGGGCTATTCACATTTGATTAGTGAGATTCAGGCTATGTCATATTAAATGTAAAATCCTTTTTATAGTGTAGAGAAGACTAAGAGATGATTCAGAGCATCAGTCAGATGTCCATGGCTAGACAGCATGATTAACTATTTGCTGCTTTTGCTCTGCTGAGGTGCAAAGACATCTCACCTGTGAGTGCCTGGAGCCTACTGAGCTTTCACCAGTAGACTTCTTTTAACATCTAATGTTTTAAATTGGCTCAGAAGTATCAGTCTTCCTTGTCACTGAGCATTAGGTGACTGTATTTAGTCTGTGCCCCCTGATCTCTGATTTTGCAGTTACTCTGATTTTACAGTTAACTGCAGGTGATGCCTGGATGTGAAACATGGCTCTGATGATTTGTTGACCCCACAGTGCCCATCGTGGCACTTAAGAGCCACACAGCTGAGAAGCAAATACAAGGGCTGAAAATTGATCCTGCAACGAGAAAATAGTGGTGTGTTTGTTTCTGACTTCACAATTTCAGTGCTTGCTAAAGCTGGAGGCAAGAAGACTGCAACAATCTTGATGGGCAGGCCTGCTAGAGACAAAGGGTGTAAGCCCAGCTAGAAGCCAGGACCAGACCCTGCACTAGGGTGCCTGAAAGCAGCTGCTTTCAGAGCAAGGACCAGAACCTAGGACTCTTTCCTCTCCCACTTCCTTAGAAAATTCTTGTTTCAGAAATTAACACTAGGAAGGAAAATGGGAATACACTTCTCATTGTCTAGATTTACTAGGGCATCAAACATTTGGTTTAAATTTCAATGAAGAAAATACAGAAGCAGCATAGTTCTGTGCTGACCATAGAAGTAGGGATCAACCAGGCTAATCAAAGAATTTTTCTTCTGGAGAGGTTTCTGAGGCATTTTTCACTCATCCAGCAAAACATCTGTCAGGAACAATACAGATAGAGCTAACCTGAGGTTTGAAAAGTCATGTTTGAGGTTGGAAAAGTCAGTAGAGGTGCTCATATGATCCCAAGTGTTCTTTCAGAATGGATTATAATCCTGAGAAGTGTGATCCAGGAAGTAATTCTGCACCCACACACACATGTGAAAGAGAAGGAAATGTATATGCTTAGACAAGGAAAAATCTTGTATCACCACACTGGAGAGGACAGAGAAGGATTTAATACAGTGGTTTCCATCCTTTTTCTAAGACAGGCCCTGAGTTCCTATTATTGCTTCACTGGACACTTTCTCCAAGCTTATGATGTTGGGTTTCCCTCCCACAGCATTTTTGGACACAGCATGTTACCTTCAGGACAATCAGCACTAGGATCTGGGTAGTGGATAGGTGAAGACACAGTGGAGTATAATCCTTCTGAGTCTTTTTTGCCTAGTTTCTGTCCCCCATTAATTCACCAGTAATCAGGGCTTGGGCTGTGGGATAACAGACCAAGGGAGACCAAGGCAACAGAGGGGATTCGTGGGGTGGATTTGGAGAAATGCTGCCTGCAAGACAGATTGTGCACCATGGCTGTACTCATTTTGTGAACAGAATCTAACTTGAGTTGAAGAGACAGAAGTAGCACTGAAAGGCTATTGAATGGAGCTTAATCCAGTTTGCAGCATTCCCCTTTGACCTGTAGTGTTGACTTGCATTAAAGAAAACTTAAAGAAAAGCATTGGCAGTCACAAAAGAGATAGATTTGCTGCTAACACCTCTCCATACTTCCATGTTGCTAAACCTCATGAGTTGACAAACCTGTTCTAGGAAAAAATACTGCCTTTTGCTGAAGGCAATGTAGAGCAAGGAGCAAAAATTATTAGGGCTGTTAAGGGAAAATGAGATAAGTATCTAGGCTGGAACTAAGGAACAGGAGTCATCACCTTTCAATGGAATATGTTGTCATTCACCAGGATCTTCAAAGAGCAGCCTGCCTATTATCACAGGGAGAGAGTAGCCATCACATATATTAAAAAGGGGGCTGAAGCTTCCTACAATTTAAATTGCACTGAACTATTCTAGAGAAAATCCTGCATGAAATACAAAATTCCAGTCCTGACGAGCTCCAAACCAGCTAAAAGGAAATAAGGCACCATGTTATCTCTTTGTTGTTTCCTTCCTCAGGGCTAGTGAACCTGAGAGGTAGAAAACATGTGAAAAAAACTATATGATTATATTCTAGCATTAATTAGTTATTACTTTGCTGGTGGTACTTTCTGAAGGGAAACATTTCATCTTTCCCATTATTCAAAATTAGGGGCTTGAAAGGGAGGAATTACTTGCTGTGATATTTCTGGGAAGTTCTAGGAAGAAGCTTTCAAGACTATGGGTGTGGAACACATCCCATGCTAAAGAGAAGAGATGGTGGCGCTGCAGTGTAGCTAGAAAAGGAAATGGCATTTTGGCAATTTGGTTCAGTGTGTAACATATGCACTTAAAGACGTCATGACCTTCTTCCTCTGTGTTCACACATACACACAAGAACTGCAACATGGCCCATTTATTTTGAAACACTGCTGCAGCTGACACTGATTCCAACTGCACTGAAGCAATGTTAAGCAATAGTAGAGTGTTGGGTTGGAATGTGCTACACAGAAAATATGTCCATGGGATTTGTGTATATAACTCCTCTGTACTCCTTTAAATACTCTTCTTCAAAGGCTCTTATTCCCTAAACTGCTTATTTGGAGTTTGTGCAGCACAGACATTTAAAAACCCCAACATTGCTAGCATGTTTATCAAGTAGGGTGGCCAGATGTTCAAAAACACCAGTAAAGACTAAGGCTAAATACTTCCCTCAGGGGCTCCTTTTCTGAAAATATTTTATGGCTGCAAGTTGTTCTGAAAAGTATTGAATTGCCTTTTTCTGTTGCCTTCCCACAGCACCACACAGAGCACAGGGAAACAGGCAGAATGACAAACACAGTAACAGAAATATCAAGAAAGTGCAGTTCTTTACATTTCGGAAACACCATGCCATTCCTATTTATATAAAGGACTGGAATTCAAAATAGGAGGTAAAGAATAGTTTAATACACAATAATGAATTATAATACAAACTGTCTCAAGCTCAATGCCTCAGTTACGAAGTTCATCTTAATGAGGTTTAGCATAAGTTTAAAGAAATCAACACAGCTAAAAACACAAATTATTTAACATGTCTTTATAAATTCAGAAAAAAAATCCAGTAAATTTTTGAAGAATCAGAAGTTTTGTTTAGTTTTGGAGGGTTTTTGTAGTTTGATGGCTAATTCTGTATTTTCTGTCTCCATGTATTTCCCTTACATCTTACTCTCTCTTTCTCTGTGATTATTTACATGATTATTTACATTTTCACAGTCAGGCATAGGGTGATAGTTTTGGAGTGGCATAAACTTTTGGGCTGAAAGCAGTTTTAGCCATAGTGAAATAACCATCTCTTAGGAAACTTCTTTCCTGGTGTTTTGCCTCTGAAATGTTTTCAAAATATTTTTACTAGAAAGGAGGTTGTTGTCTTTTTCATTATTATTTTTATTTTAAGTCCTATGCTTTGGGGTCTCTTCCAAGAAGGTATTTGCTGTTGTACTGAAGAAATACATTAAGCCTTCTGTCAATTAGCCTAATTGATGTAAAACCCTGATTGGGTCCTGAGCGAGATGAGTTTTTCCAGCTGAACCTTATAGAAAAACAGAAGAAAATAAGGAAGAAACAAAAATATGCAAGACTGCTAAGAAAAAAACTTGTGATGCTTTGAGACAAGGTGAAAGAAAAATCTAGGTGTTACAGCAGGCTGCTGTGTAGGTGTTACAAAAATAGATCAAGTGCTTTCGAAATGCTTTCCTTTCAATGCATAGATCTAATGTAAGACCTTTAAAGTAAGAGTAGAAATGAGGAAGGGATGCCTGTGAGATAAAAGATTTATCAGGAAAAAATATAAGAATGTGGATAGGATAGGGACTGTAAAAGGCAGTAGTTAACAGGCCAGAGAAGTGACTTACTTTTTCATTTCTCATTCCTTCTGGAAATGGCTGTTACAGAATACAATGAACACAGAGTCACAGGAGGTGTGATGGCAAAGGGCTCTGCCATATGATGCTATAGGCAGAATGGAGTGTTAAATGTGGTGGTGACCACATGAAGCTCAAACCAGAATGAGAAATAGTTGCTGCAAACTCTGTGCATATGTGCAGTAGAAAACCTGGCTGAATAGTGGGATCAACTGCCAAATTATTTCTAAAATACTGCAAGTTTTCCCTAAGAAAACCTTCTTTTCATTCAGGTCTGTTCAATTAAATATTGGCCAAGAGTCAAGTACTAAGGAGTTCAAATTCTGCTTGTAGAGAAGTTTTATCTGTACCTGAACCTGAAATTGCACAAAATACTTCCTTTGAGTCAGGATTGGAGGCTGTGTTCTTAAATTCTGCTCAGAGTATAAATACACAGTGACTTCCTGGTAAACCATTTCATTGTTATCTCCCAATCAGAGGTAGTAAGTTGCCTGCTACTTTGTTACAACATTGTAAATTCTTTGGCTTATGTGGAGGGGAAAAACAACTTTATTGGAATTTTTTTTTTTTTTTTCTGGCTTTAAGGTGTGTGTGGGAAAGACAGTTCAGATTCATCAATTCTGGTGAAGAGATGGACAAGCGGTGCTACATGGTGAAAGCTTCTGCTGGGGAGGCTTTACTGTATTTAATCTAAATCTCAGAAATGGCTCAAGAAGCTGCAGTATTACTTTGAGTGCTCTGATTTCTGCTGGTGCACTCTTTCACTGCTGTAAAATACCATGTCACAGCTGTATGCATTTTTCTCATAGTAAGGACAGAAAGGTTAAGCAGACATGGCAGAATTTTTTTATTTTTTTTTTATGCTGGTGTCAACTTTGAGCTTTCTATGACCCTGTGCTTTAATATTTACTTAAGCAGTTGCTAAACTAAAGCTAAACTAAAGCTTAAAGCCTAGATGACATTAATACTCAGTGTCAGTGTGCCATGATATCAAAGTCTTTGAAGAGTGATGTTGTGAGGCTGCCAGACTGTGTTTCACATGACATCTTTTTCATTTTGGTTAGTCTGAGGAATAAAATACATTCCCTGCATTTAGAAACTCATAAACTGTAAGAAGTAGCTAGAATGGAGCAACAAGTACAGCCTGTCGTTTTGCACCAAAATCTTTCCTCCCTCTCAGTCATGCATGCCCTCATATGAATATGTGCACACAAGCATAAGCACATACCCATTGCAGAAAAATATTTTTAAGCAGCTGGTGTTCAGCAATTACTGTCATCAATTTTATATTCTTTATTAAAAGATGTCAGAGGGGAGGAAGGGAAGTCATGTCTGAAGGTAAATCTAAGCATCCCAGAAAATATTATTAATAAAAAAGAAAATATTACAAATAATAAGGTGCCCCATTTTATGCACTGTAAAAATGAGCAAATAGCTCCCAGAGCAAGGTGAATGCAAATGCTGGAGACCTAGCTTCAAGCTGAGAGCAGTGGTACATCCCCACGCTGATACAAGTAAGATCCCAAACATGGTCAGTGGAAAAATGTGAAGGGAAGCTCGATTCTTCATCAGTCTGAGTGGTTCCAGTTGTGAAACTATTACTTGCACTAGTTCACATTATTATTCAGGAGACCATTAATCTCAGCAAGGCTGTCTGAGAGAAGTAAATACTACTGTGACTGTGGAGATTTACAGAATAATAATAATCACACTAACAATATGTGTTTCAAGTATTTTGGCAACCCCTTGGATCATAGATGTTGAAATGCTGAAAACGGGAGTGTCCTCGAAGGGAACATCTGCACTGATAGTGAGAGAGGGCCAGAGAGAGAACCCAAGCACTGGACTCCTGATAAATGACATTACTTATTTTTCAGCTTACATCCTGACTCTGTTTGGAATACTCCCCTGAACATTTTCTGACAATACATGAACACATTTCTGGAGATATGTCCTTTCAGAAACTCTCCCAGAAGGCAGGATGGACAAGATAGGACCATCCTTTGTTCCTTCAAGCTTACACAGGTTTTCAGTGTTACCCCAGATGCTTTGAAACCCAAAGCACCCCTAAATACTCTCCTGTTATATCCAAGAGGCATGACACAATCCTCAGTCTTGCATTCAAGAGTAGTTTACAGAGTCAAACACAAAATTGAGGAACCATCTCAACCATCAATACCAAACAAGAAATTTTTCTGCTGTCTCTCCTCTGCCTTGCCATTTTCGCTATGAGAAAGATTTGGATGGACTGATATGACACAGCCATTTTACGGTACAGCAATAGTAAAATAAGTGCAAAACCTTTCACTGTTGGGCTGTGACACAGCCCTCATTGTTTCAGACACTTTGAATGGGAAAAGTAACACCTCAGAGAAGATGGCATTGCCTCAGAGCTGTAAGTCTCTGCCACTCTGGAATCACAGGAGTCTCAGTTAAGTGCTGTGCAGACTGTGCATGGCCCCTGAGCTGCACCAAAGCAGTGTTGTCAAAAGCCAGTCTACAAAATTTGGCCTGGAAGCCAGAGATTGGCCCTTGGCCCTTTTCCTATTCAGAAATATAGCTGTATCCAGAGTATCTTTCCCTGCATCAATAATTGTCCAGGTCCCAAGAATGTACTCTTCTTTACAAAGATAAAATATTTCCAGATCTGCAGTGTCTCTGTGCTGTGAGTGTGGCCCTATTCCATAAGGCACTTGATCTACACAACTGTACATCTTCCTGTCATTGCTGGCTCTACAGTTCACTTCTTTTAATATGTTTCATGAAGGCTACTTGCTGACAAGGGAGGGCCCCACCAGCTGTGGGCTGCCTCAGTGTTCTTGTAGCCTTGAAGTTTCTGCACCTGATCATTTCATAAGAGGAAAAGTCTGGCACTGTGGTTGTATGGTGATCAGCAGAGAGGAGCTGTGTTGCCTCAGGCAACCTCCGTCCAGTGGTACAATGTCTATTTTGAAATTTTGTCTCTCTGCACATTTCATACTAATCCCCAGCCCTCTGTAGAACAGACAAGTCAGAAATAATATGCTCCATGAAAAAAAAAAAAAAATTAAAAAAGGGGGAAGTGAAAGAGTGAGTCAAGGTGACATGTTTCCTCAGTTTTCTCTTTGGCATATTCCCAAGTGCTCCTTACCTTCTTTTAGCCCTCTGCATTTTGTTTTGCATGTATATTTTAAGATTCTACTTTCTTCCTTTCTGAAAATTCACATGCAGTTCCTGACATAAGGGTTGAAGCTTTTGAGGTGTGCCTTCTCTGCCCATATTTCCATATTAAATATTAAGCTGAGATCTGGAACAAGCTGGTTATCACTCTCCTGAGATTCTTTGGATTTAATTCAGCACTTATATAAATAGCAATGTAAATTACATATCTAATGAATTAGATGTTGTAATAATGGTGTAATATACACCGTGCTACTTATTACTGAATCTGCAAATTGAAGTTAATTTACTCAAGAAGAAAAAGTAGAAGAAATCATAATACAATTGAGGGTAATTGTACTCCACTGTACCAGAGTGAGCTAGATACTAATTACAAATATTTTACTATCACTGCAAGTTTCTCTGTTGTTCTTCCACTAAAGCAGTGCTCATTTTTTCCAACTTTCAGAATTAATTTCTTTCACATATACTCCTATATGCTAAAAGCCTTACATACCAATATTATGTATACCATATTGTAGTAGAAAACCATGAAGACTGAGGAAAATGCTGCAATTACCTAGCCTGACCTCCTACATAACACAGGGCATAGAGATTCCCTGAATTAATTCCTGTCTCAAGTTAAAAAACATTTAATATTGATCTTAAAGTGTCCCACAATTGAAACCTCACCGCAATTCTTGTTAAAATTTACCTTTAACTTGTCTAAATATCTAGCTTCCAGTCCAGATGCTTACAATGCAGTTATCTGAAAAAGTACATCATCCTGACATAAGGAATATTTCACTAGCTGTTTTTATTATGACAGTTAATTTCCTTTCAGTAGCCAAACTGCTTTATCTCCTCCCCCTAGCCCTCTAATCACTGTCAGAGCTCTTCTCTGAACCTTCTCCATTGATTCAAAATCTTTCCTCGAGTGTGGAATTAAAAGAATAATTTCAAAACTAGCATGTATAGTACCACTGTTAAGCACAGACAAAATACAGCATCCTTGTTTAGATTCAGAGTTCGCTTTTAAATAACCACAGAGCACACAATCTGTTTAGCCACTTTGGTAAGGGAACATTCCTGTCTGACTGTCCAGGAGCCACTCTGTGTTCTCTTGCCTCAGACTCCAGCCCCACAGAGCTTACCCTGCAGCTTACACTGCAGCTGCACACCAAGCTACAGGCAGTAAATGCATTCCTCAACAGCTGTGTGAAACTGGGAATCCACATTCTAATTCTAGTGCTAATTATGCACTATGAACCACAGGTCTGGAGTCACTACTCCACAGACAACCCATCTGTGAGACAGGCTTTCCTGCCTCTATGTGTTCAAACACTTTATTTGTTTGTACTTGCAGCATCAAGATGTCCAGATTGCTCTGAAGGAGTGTCAGTCCTCCAGTCTGCATATTCTAAATTCAGTCAGTTTTTAAGATTATTATATAGAAACTCTGAACCTGTTAGGTTTTTTTCTGCTAGAATAAGCTTAAATCATCAGGCTTTAGAAGAGTGATGATTCAAATCATCTGGCTTATAAAAGCTGTATCTAGTTGAAGCTAGACAGCAGTGGTGTTTCTTTCCCAGACATGAAACAAAACAGACACCTCTAGAGAGATTCATCCAAACCTATTTTGGATAATTTATATACCTGAAAGAGGCGGGAACTTTTGTTCGTTCTGTAGCTGCCTGACTCACCAGTGACTAAAAAGGAAAGGGAGTTGGCATTTGTTTGCACATTTATGGGGAAAAAAGGAAGATAATTTTATTTGTCACCAAGTATATCGACAATTCATGAGGTGCAAACTTCAGAAGCTGCAGGGCAAGTAAAACTTGAAGGCAAAGCATTACTTCTGACATTTTTTTTCATGATCATTCTCCTATGCCACAAAAAGTGAAGCATCAAGCAAGAATTTTGAGCTCTTGGAAGAAGTATCACTGTATTGGTATTCTACTGATCTCTCACTAAGCACAGGGATTGCCTTAATATTACCTTGTATGTTTTGGAAAAGTGAATAATTCCTGACCAAGATGGTCTAACTGGGAAGTATTTTAAAGTTGATATGCATACCACAGTCATTGCATTCAAACAATATTATCCTAAGGTTAGCTGTAAATGCTGCTGCTAATTCAATATTACAGTGTACTTGTGACACCTTTCCATCTTTATTTGTATACTGCATAAAAGTGTATTTGTTTACGTCTTTTTGTGTGGGATATAGTGGCTGACTAGGGAAAAAAACAGAGTTGGTGGAAATAGTGCAGTAAGTCAGTAGATGTTTAATAGAAACTATAAGGCCACAATTTTTGTTTCTTGACAGCAGGAAACACACTTGTTGACATATGGAAGACAACAGACATTTTATGAGAATATAGAATCTCCCAATGACACACACAGTATTAGTGTGAAGAAGCCATAAATAATGAAAGCATGTGAAAGGATGCATGTGGAAGATGCAAAAGATGACTCTGAATTGATTTAAAAACAATTGTTATCAGTAATGAAAGTCTGCCTGACTGAAGCAGTAGCAAGGACAATGAAGACAACTGCAGTACTTAGTGGGCTCAGTAAGAGATCAAGATCAAGTAAATCGATAAAAGAATGATGAAAAAAAAATATGCCATCATCAAGACCTTTATATTTGGTAGAAAAACACAATGACCTAAAAAGAATTTGGAAGGATGTCTCCAGAAGGACACAGAAGAGTTTTAGGATGACTCTGTCAGATTCAAGTCAGGTGCTGAGGAATCATTATCCAGATTTTGTGTTGAAGCTGAATGAGATGGCTGGGCCAAATGATCAGTATGAGAAGCTAAAGGATCCCAAGGCAGGCTTTTGCGCTACATGCCATCCTCCAGATAAAATAGACATCTTCATGAATTATGCAACTGACATGTCTCTGAATACCAGTAAGGCTTCACATTTGTTTGCTGCCCACTTGTATAAAGTCTTCCTACATTGCTCATGCTGAAGACCACTGTGAAATTCAGTGGCAAGCACCTACTAATTAGGCACATATTAAGCATGAAGTTTAACACTTTGTTGTGGAATTACATCTTCACTGACAATTTTGCAGTTTTCACAAGAAACTTGTGAGCACACAGACTTTCTGGGCATACAAGCAGCCACCTGCCTCTGCAAATCTCATTTCCATTGCAGAGGAACAGCAGGCCTCTGCATATCTGAACAAAGGACTTTGAAGTTTGTAAAAGATCTTTACTCTCACAAGCTGAGACTGAGCTCACACTTATCTTCTCCTTCCTGATGCCAAAGTTTCCACAGGAAAAAATATCTGGATACACATGCTAACCAGGAGCTGTGCTTGTCCCAACCAGGCCGCCAGTAATTCAAACAAAGGAACCAAGACCCTCAGATTTGAGCTGTTTAGCTAAAATCATCATTTAAACACTACTTGCAACACTTTTGGAAACTGTATGTTTCTCTCCTAATGAATTTTGTGTGTGAAGTCTGTTGGCATGTTCGGCTTAATTTTAACCTCTTTTTTAAGTATTAATAATGTATTTGATACATTTCAGTGTTTTGGGAAACAGAGACCTGCTTATTGGACCTGTATCTACTCTGGTTCATAGGCAACCAAGCAAAGGAACTATTTTATTTGGGTAGCACAGTTGTATGTCTAACTATGCAAATATTTTATCTCTAATAGGGTCTGCTGCCACTCCAGTTCCTGTTCACTGAACTTTTGCCTGTTGTTTCTTTTGTCTTGGCCTAGGATATTTCGGGGGAGTTTCAGACACTGTTTTTCCTCCATTTCCTATAACTCTGAATTTATTCTGCAATGTGTCTGGCCTTCCACTGAACTTTCATACATAATGTGTTATACCTGTACATTTCTGGGTTCATGCTGCAGTCCAATGTTCCTACAGATTCATGATTTGTTGCTCACTAGTATTGTTATTCATTTTCCAACAACTTCCAAGTATCTTCTTGAGTATTCAAAAGATAGTACTAGTTTTTTACTAGTTTAACCAAATTAGTCTGAGTTTATGAAATGTAGGCTATCTGTAATAAGAGCCTTGAAAAAGACAAGGTGATTTTAAATCTTAGTTCAAACAATATATTAATGCATATCTTCAGAATTTCAATAGACATCTTAGTGATGTGCACAGCACTTAACAAATTGATAAAGCATAATACAGAGTTGGATATAGTGAAAAATGGTTTTTTGCCTCTGCAGTGAAGGTTCCAGGGTTTATTCACCTATTAGATAGGTTTATTAATAAATGTTATTATTTAATTGAAATTTTCTTAAATGTATGTCGACAAAATACAACTATCACTTTTCACTTACTGCTATCAAATAGGATGAAATGCATGCCTAATATAAGGTTTATAAAAGATAAAATTTTGTCAAAAGCTCTCAAATCCCACTTTCAAAACTCATTTACATACTTCCCCTAAAGGTCATCAGTGAGCTCCCAGGTCCCTTGGTCAAATTAAAAATGTGGTTTCTATGTCAGATTTTCTTCACGTAAATTATTTGTTCACTTTGCCCAAAAGGATTCTGAGAGTAAATAGTCAGTGAAGACACTCAGTTTTATCTATTTTGTAAAGCAGCATGGTTTCACAAATGAATATCCTAGCTAAATAATGCAGTAATTCCCTAGATCTTGACCTGATAATCACATAATCTTTCTAAATAACTTCCTAACCCTTGAGTTTTGATGAAGTAGGATGTTTTCATGGACTAGCAAACTACATAGCTAAAAATAGGGGCAAACTAAGTGTCTCTTGTGTGCCAGTAGATGGTTTCAGATGTCTGTGATTCTATGAGATGAAGCTGGCAGCCATTAGACAGTATGCACATATCTCCTAATTCCCAAATTTTCTCGTTCACATCGGATAATACACTCTACTATTAGGGCACCAGTGAAAAAGGAAGGGTAGGTCAGCATGCCTGTGTGCACTTGAGTACCTGGTCCCTATTTCCATCTGTGCTGACACTCTTCTTTTCCTCCTGACTACACGCTCTCAGCAGCTTTCCAGAGCATTATACTGCAAATAATGGTTTTTTTCTTCTTCTTTTGGAACATTCTCCTGATGTTTCCTAGATACAACTTTGTTGCTGACTAGTATCATGTATCTTGATATTTGAAAACAGGCTAGATCATAGGAAACATCTCAAATTAAAGCTCTTGAATTGGAAACATGACTAGAACTGACCTGTGACAACAGAATTTTTTTCCTTCTTTTGAGAAGTCTAACTCAACTTTATGAATGCTTTCCATAGAACTCTTTTATTAACTTCTAAAAATTTCAGTAGAACTTTTTCCATTTCTTTTGGATATATAAGAAACCAGTGGTAAGAAAACCCCTCACTAAAAATGATATTTTGGCTTTACCCTGTTTAGTGCTGTTATGCAGCTACACGGCTCAGCAGTCTGAGAAGATGGCTGTGCACGTTGGATCTCATTGCACAGTGCCATGTTCTCTCATGTCTCTTCAATTAAATTCTACCCTCTATACTGCCAAGTCAATACAGCCAGATGAAATGTTTCTCAATTCTGGCAATAAACTGGTGATGTAGATGAACCAAACATCTAAAAATAATTTATTCTCTAACCCTCAGTACTAAATATTATTGTTTTTCATTTTCAAAGGCTTGGTGTATCTGTCCAAGACAACACCAAATTTCTGTCTACTAAATATATTTTTTGACAGAAAATTGCAAAAGAAGTGATGCTGTAAACAGTTGGAATACACAAATTAGATACAAACAATATTAAAAATAAAGCACTAACACATTGCTGATATTCTGCACAGAGTATTATAATGAATAAATAACAACATAGAATAGTATATGTAGCTGTAGCACTTCTCATGCCTTCCATGCAAAAACTGGAAACAAAAGTCATAACATTTACTGGGGCTTTGTAGTGTCCTGGCAAATCAGGCACTTTTATCTCAATGTTACAGACTTGTGAGAGAAAAAATAAGACTAAAATGTGACTGGATTGTGTTGTTTTGATATTCATGTTAGGGATCTGCATCACAGAAGTGGGACTTTCTGGAGGCAAGAAAAGCAGAGCATTTTCAGGGACAAACAAGAAGCACAGCTGCTGTACCAGCATGATGGCCACTTGTTGTCAGAGCAGAAGGAAAAGGTCTGTGGCTTTTGCTCTCACTTCATGCCGTCCATTGCCAGTGTGCAGGCTCGATGGGGACTAGCCTTCTCTGCTAGTGCAGAAGCTTTCCCTCACCTCTTCTGCTGGGGCCAAGGCAACCTAATCTGCCACTAGATGGGCTGCCGTGATTGACCCGTGCCTGAAGCAGGTGACAGAGCTGCAGCCTGCACACATATAGGGTTAAAGTAAACACAGACCTCACATTTTTCGTAAAGACTAACGTGTCAAAGTACTGCTGCCACTTATGTTCTTCTCACCAAGCAGCTTCTGCATCAGCACATTAAACAGCCTGTTACTGAAACCTGGGGAAGAGATGTGTGCTGTGTTACTGAGAGCCGCACAGGTCTTCAGAGCTCCAAGCTGGTGATCACCGCTTTGGAGAGAAACGTGCCCAGTTCAGACAAAACATTTATTTTTAAATGGCATCTGATGTCTGTCAGTGGCAGAGGTCTAATTCAGACTTCCTTGATCACCGTGGCTGGCACACTCCCAGGTACTGCATTATATTAACAAGGTTCATAAACTGTCAGAGATATAACTCATCCACTTAACTCTCTGCAATGAGGCACAGACTCTGAGGACATGGCCTTTCCGAGAATGTTCTCTCTTTGTAATTCGTCATTCTCCTGAAATGCCTCATGTGATATGATGTTACTGGAATCTTCAGCTAAAAGGTTCAATTTTTTTTTGGTCACACATATTGCAGAATGCATTCGTATGTATTCTGCCACCCCAAGCGGTGACTGGGATCTCTGCCATCAAACTATTTCCATTTGGAACAAGGAGATCACTGTTTTTCATGCTGAATAAACAAGAGAGTGATCCCCTGCCCTTAAGCAGAAGGTCTGTAAGGGGAAAGGTGCCTTTGACCACAGAATTCAGTCTGCCATTCTGCTTGGAGCCTCTAGAGTGTTATCTCTCTTTGTACCAGCCTAGGCTGCATGGGGTGATATTCATTTAAACTCTCCAGTGGTTCTCCTTTTGCAGGAAGGGTTTTCACAAAGTGCTTTGGCATTTGCTTTTTGAAGCCTGCTTAGCTGATTTTGCTGAATGGAAAAGGTAGCCCTGAAACGTATCTTTTATTATACTTTTCTAAGGTGGAAAAAGCCTGCAGTAGGCTAATGCTGAGAGGAAAAATAGCATTGAGACATTAGCTGAGTTCAGTTACTTCAAACATTAGACACCACAGGAAGAAGAGGTTTTATTTACTTTGAAACCCCCCTGACACTTGATGCTGCTATACTGTGCACCTGGAGCAAAATGTCTGTGCTAAGCAATGCATTTCCTAGATGTGTGGATCCTAAGGAGACGGAATGATGTGGAGCACCCTATCCATGCTGCTTTGTACTTTCACTGGGATACCTCTATTTCTTTACTCCAGAGCATGAGGCTTAAGGGAGTTATTCGGTTAAGATAAGTTCACTCTTCCTCATCTTCCTTACACGTATTGCCAGAGACAGAGGCTGTCCTGTCAGGTATCTCACCTTTCCATATTGTGCACAGGCATGAACATCCAGAGGGCTCAGGCAAATCCTCCACCTGACAGTCACCTTCCTGGCAGCTCTGCTGCTGATGGCACTGTCAAAGAGATCTGTCAGTTCCTCTGCTGTTAGTCCACAACTCCCACTGATCTTCTGAATAACTATTACTGTATTTTGATAATCCATCAGCATTCAGGTTTCATAAGTTCAAGCCCTATTCATCTTGATCACACCCTCTAGAGCTGTTCCTATGAATGCCGTATTTGTTTTTCTTTCTGTATGTTAAAGTAATGAGCCTGACTACTCAGGCTGCTGAAGGGCTGCTTCAGCTGAGCTGTGCACTTTGCATACCGTGCATCCATCTGCCTTGTCAGCACCACCATCACCAGCTGTTGTAGGAACACTTTGATCAGAGCATTATTAGGCTGCTACAACATGACCACTGCTATGAAGTCAGTGCAGTGCAAAAGCTGTCACGTTCCATGAAGTTTCCTGACCCTGTGACCATCATCAGAGCCTTCAAATAAACAGCAATTCATCAGGGAAAATAAATATCATCACAGAGAAAGAGTCAGCTGTTACTGAAAAGTCTCTTACCTCTGATGAAATGTTCTGGCTCTTGTCATTTATGTGACAGCAATGATCTAATTTAATCTAATATGTGATGATGGAGAAGAGAAAATTACCTGTGCTTTCTTTCTGAAGTTTTACTCTATACAGTGTTTGTGGTTGGCCACAGTCCTGAGAAACTGGCAGACACAACATATTATTCTCTTTCTCATCTACTACTCACACTCTTCTGAGTGTTTCTGTTTCCCAGATCCAAGGGCCCCATGTTCACACTCAAAGCATTGAAGTTTATGTGCCATATGGGTGCCTCAACATGGAGGGATGAATTTTCACTGAACAGAAGCACTCATATGTGTTTGTTTATCAGAAATTCAGAGCTCTCTTGTACCATCAAAATATTTTCCCCTATACAATCTGCACAAATTTTAAATACTATCTTTTTTCCTACTGCTCCTCCAAAGAGTGAGTAGCATTGATAATCAATGGTCTCTTCTAACATAGGTAAATTTAAAATGCTAGACATTCATTTGGTGAGCTGCAAGGACTCTGTGGTTTTGTTAGATCTGCAGCATAAAGAACCAATTTTTCTTATCCTAATCCTATGGCTGTCTGAAAAATGTGACACACAGTTACACATAATGATAAGGAAAGCTACTGCTGCCAAAGGGAGTAAGATACCAAAGCTAGATGATTAAACCATTCCAAAGCTTTCCCAGAAGACAAGAAGAGACAAAGGTCCAAAGTTTTTTTCGTAGAAATTGTCATGCTATAAAACCTTCAGAGCAAGACCCACATAGAGACACGTATACACTTTCACTTTAATAACCCATTCTTACCTTTACACAAAAGACAGGGTGATGCATCTTTTAAAACTTTTCACTTTAGGTTTTTTTTATGGTTCACTTTTTGTGGGGTGATTTTTTGTTTTGTTGTTGTTTTTTGTTTGTGGGTGTTTTTTTGTTGTTGTTGTTTTGTTTTGTTTTGTTTTGTTGTTTGGGGTTTTTTTTGCCAAGAGGAAAGAGGCAGTTTGTCTTGTCTAAAGATAAATGAGATTGTTTTTTACAATCTACACATCTCTAATGGCTAAATAATTTTTATGTAAAGAGCAGACATCACTACACACACTCAACCCCTGTACAATCAAAACTCTATTCTTACAATTACAAGTTGGGCTACAGAGCTACACCATGAGAGAAAAGAGAGCAATTGACTTTTCCATTTTCAGGACTTCCCATACTCTTGGACTGGATGGAATTAAAATGTGTAAGCAAATTCCTCCTCTGACCTTCATGAAGTCAGAACATGTAAAGTGGAGACAATTCCACTAAAGCAGAAAAGAGAAAATTAAAATTTCTCCAGGTTTAGCATGTTTTTGGTGTCGCTAATGCCTTCAGCCTGCACTGAACAATGCACATTTGAGCTGCACCCAGTCCCTGCTGAATGCAGGTGGAGAATTTCTTCCTGGCTTTTCAGCCCCATTCTTGCTCTAAACTGTCCCCTGGGGATCAGCACAGGTGAGCCTACTGTCACCTCCTCTTAGTTCAATGAGACTTGCCTGCCTCAGCTTCTTGAGAGAATACAGCAGAGTCCTGGCTGGGGCATTTCAGCTGTGGGAGCAGGAACGTGAAGTTCAGTGCTAAGCCTGAATCCACAAGATACTCCACAGCTCAGTTAACACAGAGGTCAGCAGTAAGGGATCCCCAGCTCTACCTCATGTGTAGCTGGTGGCCCCTGTATTTTAGGTTACCTTTCAAGTCCGAGGCAGGAAAAAAGGACATGCTACTCTTTAGCTGTAAGATGAAATCATGGAAAAATGCCAAATATCATGTGGTTATCAAAAGCATAAATCACTTAGAAATACCTAGGAAGAGTGAAGATTTGTAGAAAGTTTTAGGTCAAAATTGCAGAAAACTCTCACTAAAGTTTAAACTTTCTGGAAATTTGGGTCAGGCCAATGTCTGTAATACAGCTACAAAGTAGTAAGTAGCTCTTGCTTTCTACTGTTGTTAAAGGTTTGCACTGCTCTTTTCTGACAAGCCACAGTGCTGTGGTTTTCAGTGCCCCTGCAGGCTCTACAATTCATCAGGTGCAGAAGCTTGCCAGGGAAGATGCTCAGGGAACCCTGAACAAGACAGAATCACTCTCAAGTGCCCAGCAGCATTTGAAATAAAAGCTTTCTAGCAGATCTTCATGGAGATCTTCAAATGCTTAAACAAAAAGGAAATCTCCAGAAAACTGAAGAGTCCACTGAGAAATAAAGGAAGATTTTATATTAAGCACCTTCTAGACAACTGATATAAAAAGATTGTGACATACTAGTTGAAATAAATGTAATTTTTATCACACTTTCCTTTTCCAGTGTACCTAGACTTATCATAATTTATGATTCATGGTTTCACTGTGTCTGCTAAAAAAAAAAAAAAAAAAAAAAAAAAAAAAAAAAAAAAAAAAAAAGCATGAGGCTGAGTTTTCCTATCAAGAAAGGAAAGAAAAATAATTTGATGACTACACAGGCTAAGAAATTGTCATTTTGGCTTGCTTTTAAATTTCATAAGTGCCCACTAGATTTTATTAATTTATTTATTTCACAGAATAAAGTTACTTGGGCATAGTAATGAAATATTCTTTCTGGACAATGCATAGATAGTTAATTCTGTAAAAAAATGACAGCAAGGTCACACAGTCTGCCTTCCCTATCAGGAATCTGTCTTTATACCAATAGTTTTCCTATTTGCTCCTTTTATGATGAAAGAGAGTTAAACTTGGAGGAATGACAGGGTTCTCATAATGTTAAATGTAAGCACAAATAAAAGCATACCTCCACAGAGTAGTTTCCATGGAACACAGCTTGAGTTTTATATTAAACTCCAGCAATGATGTTCGCTCACTGATGCAGCACTGCTAAAGGCAGTGAAATCATGCTTGAAAGGATTTTTGTAGGGGGCAGCTTTAGAACCCCCATGACACCAACTTAAATCTACAGATATTGAGAGAAAGGTCTCTGCCTCACCTTTCCTGCTAAATAATGAGTATGATTCTTCTGAGAATCAATACACTGAAAGCTTCCTATACAGTAATGTTCCAGTTCTTCAGTTCCTCATAATGTGTGTGTGTGTATATATATATAGAGCAATATATCTCCAGACTCCGAAAATCCATTTTAAAGAAACATTGTCCCTTAAATACACAGCGCTACAAAGTTTTTATGTGTTCAGACCACTGTAAGCTTAAGAAATAAGATTAATTTGCACATGGCTGGACATGTAGCATCACAGCTTTGCAATATAGCGTTCCCAGGGCCAGAATTACATCCATGTATTTCTGCCATATTATTGCTTGAACTAGACCATATTTTGCTTTTTTCCCAAATCTGGTGCCATTTCCAGTGTATAAAAACATTCATCTCCATAAAAGAAGTGAGAAAAAATAACAAGGCAGGATTTTGATCAATACTGATTCTAATTAAGTTTGGACACAGCACTTGACATTTTGGGCAAGTCTGGAAGCACACTCAGAGAGACTCAGGATCTGCTGAGAGTCTTTAGTGGTGTAACGGGGAATTGTTGACTTAAGTGAGAATATTCTACTTACTTTTTTGTTTGCCTTATATGGCTGTGATAAGGCAATAAAATGTATTAACTTCATTTTGTAGTCAATCTTATTACGAAAGCCTTAGTAGTGATGTTTTATTGGTGATTTATTTTAGGCTTTGCCTGTCTTCTTTTTTTTTTTTCTTGACATAAGGAAAATGGTTTTATCAACATGCCTATAGATTAAAAAGCCAAAAAAGAACAAATAAAATTATTGCTTGAGATCATTGTTTATAAAATTAAGGTCATCAGATGCCATCAAAGTACACTGGAAGGTGGTGCAGGCATGGGTAATGTGTCACTTTTAGAAAGAGCAGTATTCATTTATACTCTAATATGGACATATCAGAGAAAATTGTAAAGAGCAGATTTCTTCAAGGTGCAGAAAACGAGGTTCATAAAAGCATGCATTCACTAATCACTCTATGTATAAATGAGCAGGATTGTTGTTAATGGTTCCTTCTCCTCGAGAGGCCAATACTACAGCATTAAAATGTGAGTGGGACAGATGTAGACAAATAGTCTTGATGGGTCTGAGATCCAGAAATGATCTTCTGCTCATTGCACCTCTTTCTTTTTATCACTACATGGTTTATAAAAAACAAAACTCAGTTAATTTAAAAAAAAAAAAAAAAGGTAGCGATGCAAAGCAACAAGATTTTCAAGCTAAATTTTTAAACCCATTTTCTGAAACAGCCAGGCACCTTCTTTACTTCTGAGGACTCATTTCCTTCCTTCTCACATAAGATAAAAATCTTTTGGGGCTACTGAATCAGGAAGACTCTGCTCTGTGCAATTCTCATACTGCACTGAGCACTGCTGTGTTTGAGGATTTCCAGGAGTATATTTTGCGATGTGACTAATTTCTGTTATTTGCTTTGGTTTGGTTTCTTCTCTATTTTCTTCTCCATGGGGAGAGTATTCAGTGCTTTGTTTGGATTTGTTGGGGGGTTTGGGGTATTTTTTGTGATACAAAGGTATATTGGGGCATGCTTTTGTTGTAGAGAATTGGTTAAAAGAGTGTATCTTGCCCTATATCAAAGGTGGTAAATTTTGCGAGTAAATTTTGGGGTAAAATTTTCTCACTCTCCATCCATGTGGGAATTCATTAAAAATTTTAGTAGCCCCCAAGACACCTCTTCTATTTGCACAGATGAGCTGTACCCTTCTTACGGGCAGTCCTAGTCCACAGGGGAAGAAACCTGCTCCTGATCTCTATCTTGGGGATCTCTGCAGTCACCCTGGGCTCAGGCCACTGAGTATCATCAAAGTGAAAACTGCCACTTCTGGTTCTGAGCCTCAGCTCACCGTGTGTGCCCACTACTGCTGATGCAATTAGAAGATAAATCTTGAATGTCTGTCACTGTATCAGAACTGATAAATTGCCTGGTTTAAAAAAAAATTAAAAAAAAATTAATGTGAAATTCAAATAAGAACAAAATGATTATGTTTACCAAGCAAAGAGTTGGATAAATGTGGGAGAAGGGGAGGTTTCTTTTATGAACTCTGATTATCTCATGAGAAAAAGACCTGACATTTGTACTTAGATCAAAAAAAATTTGAGCTTTAAGGCATTCTTTTAATCAACATGCTCATCTGATGAAATGCTGTAGGATTTGCTTATATATCAAAGGAGTTCCCTAGAGATTTCAGCGATGTAACTGAACACAATTAAAAGATCAGTTGTAAACACCATTTGTGATACAGTTTGTTTGCTGTGCTTTGTAAGATAAGTTCAGTTAATAACACATGAACTTGTGGTGATTTAGAAGACAGCAAAGTATTGAACTGTAGTGCAAGAAAAGGATTACCATAGGAGCCTGCTAGAGATGCAACTATTCAGCAATCTTGGATCCGATGGTCTGTAAAAAGACAGCAGAGAAACTATTAAGCCAAGGTTCACATCCAAGAATGGAATCATTTATGAACAACCTTTCTGGGTCTAATTCGTTGCTGAATTAAACCTCAAGTAATGTCATTGAAGTCAATGGGGTTATGCAGGGCATAAGTCAGTGGAGCAAATTAGCCCTCTGTCTTGAAGCCAAGAAACAAAAGGGAAGAGTGATCCAATAAAGGAGAGATGAAATGCTGATATTAGCTGAATGCCACTTCTTGGTACAGTGTGTTCTTTGTGTCCAGTGAATATTTCATCCTTCCCAGGTGTAAAATCTTCCCAGCAGCACTGTAAGGCAGATTTATAATAAATGATAAAATTAATGGTTTAGTTCCATTGTAATGCAGCTTCTGAGCTTCCAACAGGAATTTAAACTGTGAGCAGACAACACCTATGCTGGCTTCAGTATGATCTCCAAATCAAGTCTTGATCTCTTCAGGAAAGCCTTGAGGTTGACCTTTTATTTTTCCCCTTTTGCCATCTGTTACCCAGGCAGATATTAGAAATAGAATTCGTGGGTATAGATAGCTTTCTGCATAGAAAACTGACAGAAATTCCAGGAATATCTTTGTAAGACCTGGAATAAACCTGGCATAGTCACTGCCTGAGGTCTGAAGGCACTATGAAATTGAATGGATTTGTTTACATTTAATTTATATACGGGCAATATTAAGGGCTCTAAAACCCACAGTATTGCAGTGATTGTACATATGCCTTGGATTAATGAAAAAAAATCCATTTTTACTAACAGCATTCATAATACATTGTCTCTCAAATTTCATTTCTTCTACTGTCCAACCCACTGATTACTCAAACTGAGGTTAAGATCATCATCTCCCTCAGCTGGAAATTATGGGTTTTGCACCATTCACACAG
Organism: Sylvia atricapilla; assembly: GCF_009819655.1. NCBI lineage: Eukaryota > Metazoa > Chordata > Aves > Passeriformes > Sylviidae > Sylvia > Sylvia atricapilla. Next base: position 51,937,671 of record NC_089142.1, read on the forward strand.
AGCTCAGTCCTGGCTGAAGCCTCTAATTCTTATTATCCATATAAAGAATGAATTCCCGAAATGTATAGATGGGTTTGCAGCTCATGAAAATATGTCTGTGAGGTGGCCTGTGCAGAATAACACATTTTGGCAGCACAGCTCACTTTTCACTACACAGAGATCAAATAACTGGAATGCTTTTGACGTCCTACCATGCAAACTCCAGTGATGAGCTAAAGGACGAAAAATGATTTATTGTAATATAGTAGAGAAAACTCTCAAGACCTACACATAAAGGAAGTTGTGTAAAGCAGGCAACATGTGACACCTGTTGCTTCTCCAGTACTTGTTCTTTTACTTCTGGTCTAACTTAGCAATAATAGAACTTGTTGGAGGGACCAGCAGCTGACTCACATGATATTTGGCCTGTTGCATGAGTGATATTGGCCATTTATTCCTTTTTTATTATAATTTTTTTCAGGTGGTACTTCAATAACTACTCCAGATTTTCATTTTTCTTTAAATCTCATTGCTTCTGTTTACAATTCAATTTTGGGTGTGCTCTGCAGAGAGGACTGAAGGGAACATGATACAAATTTGCCAGCTGTTGAGTGAGATGCTGATATAAACACATCCAGGACTGTCCAAAGTGACTTGTCATGAGGCTTGGGGACTATTGCAGATATGGGAACAAGTCCCATTAATTCACAGCCCTAATTTTAACTGATAAAATATCACTATAAAGCTGGTTTACAAGTGCATTGAGTTTGTCCTTGATTTAGTTTGCACAGTTCTGATTTTGAAAAAAAGTTCTGCTAGAGATCCTGGTTTTGTTGGATAGAAAATCTGATTTTGGCAGAAAGATTTGCATTTTCAGTAGTTAAAAGCTCATCCATCCAAATACCCATTCACTTTTCTATTTTTTCAATAACTAAAAAGAAGTCAACTAGAAGTCAAGAAGGCATTGGAAAATTTTGATCCATTTTTGGAAGTCTTATTGAAGGATGCGTTTTTCAAGAAAGACGTAGAATTCCCCTATTTCTAATTAAAATTATTAAATTGTTGCAGAGAATTATCTTTACCTCACCAAAGAAAGTCCCTTGAATTTTGTTATTTTTTCCGGTTTCTGTAGTTGCTTTTCTAAAGCCATCTCCTGTTTCTCTATGGTTTCAGTCTTACATCTAACACTATTACATTTTGTTTCAGCTGGCAGGCTTCATCTATGCCTGTTATGTTGTGAAGTGTATTACTGAAGAAGAGGACAGCTGTAAGTACTAAAGCTTTATTACATACAAAATGAATGTGCTTTTTTTTTTTTTTTTGTTTTTTTTTGTTTTTTTTTGTTTTAATCATCTCTCCACTATGCTGGCTCTTGCTGACTTCAACATAAATGCCTTTTTATACCATAGCCAGACCATGTTTTCTGTCCATCCTTCTTGGTCTGGAAATGCCTGAGAGACAAAGGAGTCATGAAATACCAGTTAAAAATTACATACACGTTCTGGAAAGATCATTGCAACTCTTTATATCACAACTTAGCTTAAGACATAAAACAAGCTTGTTGTATTTTGTTGGGGTTTTGTTTGTTTGTTTGTTTGTTTTTATAGGAAGAAAAAAAATCCCAAATAGTAAATACAACCTTTTTTTTCTTTTCTTTTCTTGCCTTTTTTTTTTTTTTCCCCCTTGCTCCAGGCTGTTATTAACTATTTTCAGGGTAATTAGTTACAACAGAGGTTATAGCTCTTTTTTCTTGGCATGTATCTTGTCTTGTAAAAGCACTTCTGGCAAAAAAATAGCTTTAGATCATCGCAGGACCTTCATTTATGAGAGGTGGAGCAGTAGAGCCCCTCTTGGTTCCTGCTGCTCCCAGGGTACAATTACGTGAAGTGAAATGATTTCATATAGATATAGGTTTGTGTTTCTTCTGCTTATTTGTATCAATAGAAGCCTGTTGAGAAAAATTTGCTCTTATTGCATGCTGTAGAATCAAGCCATTTTTTTTCTCTAACCGGGATTTTTTTAAAAAGGGCCACTGCAGCATTTCAATACATCTTGGGATTCATACTAAAGCACTTTAGAAACAAGTATCAGAACTGTATGTAACTTTGATAAAATATACATGAATCCTAGGGAGAGCTCTGCAACAGGAAGCTAAAGGGTTTTTATTTGATTGAGAGCACTGCTAGGGCTGGCGGGGGTTCCTTTGTGTGTTCTCCTGCGTGGAAAATAGCTACAACCCTATAATCTATTGGCAATACAGTGTCACTGTGAACCATCAAGGGGAGATTTAATGCTGAAATCAAACCATCACACTTTGGAGGTCGTTTCGACTATGCTCATTTCAGTTGTTTTTGTGTTTCTGTGGAAGTGAGGAAGGTATAAAGAGTACAAAGGCTTTGGGACAGCTGTGTGGAGCAGGGGTATGTCACAAATAGACTTTTCTGTTCAGGGAAGTACCCAGTCATATGTACTCTCTCCTGCTTTCTCATAAGTGCATTCATTATTCACAGAGCTGGAAGAGAGTTTTTCTTTGTCCCCCAAAATGAAATCCCCTTCAATACTGTTCTGCCCTCTCTTCTAAGGGCTTAAATATTTTTTTCACTATTCTGTAGTGCTTTAGGGCATGATCTAAGTGAAAAGCCAGGAAGGGACTTGAGGCTTGGCTCACCAATCAAGCGCAGAAATCAGAGCACATTTGAGAGACTTCTCCCATGGTTCATAAAGCAGCATTCCTGGCAGCAAAGTGCCATGGCCAATATGGTATTGTTTTCTTCTCTCTGCAGCAAGAGCTCCCTGTTGTTCAGCAGCCACAGACTGTCATGCTTCTTTGAACATTTTCTTGCCATCACCTTGACTATCTTGTCATTACTTTTGTCATTTAGATTTCATTATTTCTTTGTTCATATACCCCAGCCAGGTCTCCTCCTCCTGTCAAAGAGCATCTCACCCATCTGCCAGCACCTCTCTGCGGCACCAGGGTGAATCCCCACCCAGTGCAATGAAGCCAGCACAAGCTCAGGTGCTGCAGCTTCTGCTCTGCTGAGGTCTAGGAGCTTGGCTGGAAAAAAAGGGAAAGAGAACTTCTGTGGCTGAGTTGTGCCAACAGTGTAATAATGCTCAGACTGGATCTGGCCCCTCAAAGTATCATAAAATTAAAACAGCTTTCATTTCTAATGAGAGACATCATGAAGTAGCAAGTAAGAATGATTCTAGTTCTCTCTCTGTTCAGACATCCACTCTGATGGCCAGGGCCCGCAGTCTGTACAAATACCCCCTGCTCAGGTCTAATTCAAAATTCTTTTATTTTCTTAAATGCATTTCCCCTCACATTTTCCATCCATTTTGGCAATACATGCATGTATTGTGCTCTTCTGAGAAGTGTATCCTTATAAGATATCCTTATAAGATGTCTCGTTATATATAGTATTTGTACCTCAGAGGAAGATGCCTAAATTTGCTATTCTCCATATAGTCACAGATGGGGTCATCTCATGCAGACCAAGTGAATGCTAAGGAGAAAAGCTTTCAGGAGAGGTGGAATATGTCCCAGATTCATTGCTAGAGCATCCTGCAAAAGGTTTTTGATCAGACATAGCTCCAGGTCCCCTAGCTGGATTTCCCTTTCTGTAGGGTCTGCTTCCACTTTTCCAGTCCCTCACCCCCGCCCTGTTGCAAACTCTGGAGCAAACTCTGTGACAGTAGGTGCCCCTCCTACTCGTGGTGTACTCCCTCCTCCAAAGCTGCTGAGCATCTAGCATAGCAGGAAAAAGCTTTACTGTGCTACCCCCAACCCCTGCCTAGCATCCACACCTGATAAGGAATGAGGCCAGGGTTATGTTTCAAAGAAGTCTGGCAGCTGGTGTTCCCTCTGTGTGCTAGCAATGTGAAAGATCACTTGTGAAAGATCCTCTGGTAAAAACAGTCACCAGACAGCAACAACCACACTGCCCTGCTTTCCCAGCACTGAAGTAGTCCATGTCTTCATGGACAGAGGGACATTTTCATCTTCTTACCCACCTCCATATTCACAGATATCATAGGAGAAATCTAGATCTCTGGCTTTCAGGACCACTCATGGCTACAAAAATGGGATGCCTTACAGACAAATAGAGAGAACCATAAGGATAAAGGTATTGGGTCATACCAAAGTGTCATTTAGCTGCAAGTCCTTTCCAATGAGACAGAATCAACAGAAAAAGTCTTTCGCTCTTCACAGCAGACAAAGTGAACACCCATACACTTAATTCCATTTCTTCTGCTTTTCTTATGGGCCATGGGAACAACGGCAGCCCAAAAGAGGATCAAAAGAGGCAGAAACACTGAATACAGAAGGTGTCTCATCATCAGTTGGCTCAGAGCCTCAACTGTAGAAATACAGTCAAGTTGCTCTTAAACTGCTTCAGCTGAATTAGCTTTCTCTCAGAGTAATTGGAACAAGCTGAAAGAATTACTATTTCCCCATTCTTTATGCAGATTTTATTAAGAGAAAAAATGAGTTAGAATCAAGCAAACATTTCCCTAAGATTAACCTGCTGTAACCTCACTAAAGGATTAGGAATGGAACAATACAGTAATCAAATCATGGTCATAACTAGGACCAAATCAGCAAATCTAGAGGTTTTAATTACTCACACACCAAATAAATCCAGCTGCAGGCCCCCTAAATCAAAGCTCAAGTCTGTGCTACCTTTCATGAGAATAATCTGCTTTGGGTTAATTCTTCACCAAGGATTAAAGAGCAAGTTGCTTTCGCTGCTGGTACAGTCCCAGAAGTGCTCTAACACAGGGTGCACCAGAATCAAACTGCAGCACCTCTGTCCAAGGGGCAGACAAGAGCAGCTCTTCCATGGCTGCTTCTCCAAGAGGAGGTTTGCCACTCCCAAACATTTTCCCTGTGGCTGCATAGGCTGGAGTGCCTCAGGTCTTTTTCTGGGAAAAACTAGAGAGGATGGGTCCCCAGAAGCACTGCTTCCAACTCCACGCTCTCCTCTTCACCACTACCATTGGAATGCCAAAGCCGTTGCCATTCTTACCTCATTAGCATTATTAGCTGCAGCAATTAAAAATAAAACATGAAAATGTCAGCAACAGACTTTACTTGGAGGCATTCAATGACTGTGAACTTACTGGAGCGCCTCATTTGTCTCCCAAAATCATTTTAGACCTACATTTTTTAAAGGCTGCGCATTATTTTTAATAACATTGAAATGTTCCTTTAATGTGAATTTGCTCACTAGCAATTTGGCTCCCTACTATAAGCTGATACTGCCTTACTAAAAGAAAATTCAATGCATTTTTGAAAACTTCATTAACTATCTAGACATTTTGTGGGAAACACTGGAATATAAGCAGTCAAGCAGCATCCTCCCAGGGCTTTTTGTCTCTAAGCAACTAAGAAACCTGGGTTACTGAAATGGGAATTCTGCACTCACCTTACAGGTTCTGTCAAGGGTAAGGAGACTTGCTTGTTATTAGAGGGACAGTTTTGACTGGGAATGAACTCCAGCTAAGAGAAAATCTCTAATTTAGTCTGTCTCAGAGTAAAATCCTAACCTAGAAGGCTATCTTGCTGACCCAGAGAGAGAGCAGAAATAGCATTTACCTACTATTAGGCAATGGCAAGGCAATCGGAGAAAAAGTATGGTTCCTCTGAATGTTCCCTTGTGTACCATGAGGTACAACCTTTGCACCACCTAATTCTAGCAGGAATCCAACTTGCACATACACTTTCTTCTTTTCTCCTGACATTGTTTCCAGTTAATTGCAAAGCAAAAGAAAATGCAACTTTGGCTAGAAGATTTTTGCTGTGTATTCCCTGGAACCCTGCTATTGGGGATGTATTGGCACAGAAGTAAAGCTCTATATAATGCTTTAAGATTATTAACTCCTCCCCTCCAATAAAAATATGTGTTAAAGACTCCATTTTAATTACTGAAAATATTCAGCAAGACAGCAGTACTCTAGATAGGAAATATCTTCTGGTGAGCAATACAGTATTACATGCCAATAAACTTGGTGCTGATCAATAGTCCACTCTGGGATCCTAGGCCTGACCTGGGAAGTACCAAAGTGATGACAAATATCTTCCTTAAAAAGACAATAATAAATTCTTTATATGTGAGAGATGCAAAGTTTTGATATGCATATGGGATAGATAGATAGGAAAATATTTTCTCTGTTATAGGCAGGCTTCCACCTTTGGGCAGGTTGTTTAAACTCTCCATACTACTGTTCCCCATATTTAAAATGGGAAATAATGAGAGGGACAAACTCACAGGCATATTGCTTCATAACTTTGAGCTTCTGGGATGAAAGGCACTATTGAAGTGCAGAATGTGCTCAGGTATCGCTTTATTTCTGTGCCAAATGCTTTTCACAATCTGCTTAGTGAGACATTACAGAGAAATAATACCTCAGCTTCCATTCCTGCTTAAAAATTCTCTAAAACAAAGAGAAAGAGAAACTGGTAGCAAACATTTGAGTATTAGTTCTGCTTCTTTGTTTCCCAACCCAAGTTTGTGGTTCCCAGAAATTCTTGACAGTAATTTGCTGTTCATGGACTTCCTTAGCCATGAGAGGTCTAACTGTATTTCATTTTCCCCAGTGGTCTTTTCTTCCTAAAAATGTCCAACTTTTCTCCTCCTGAGAAAAGGAGATCCAATTCCTCAGCTATACACTTCATTAGCTTCGCCCCTACCATTTGTGTAGTGTGTCCTGAGTCCTCCTCTAGAAAACACCAGTGATTCCATCTTCACCTTCTCCATGCTGTCACAGGAGGCATCCATCTCACACTCCTACAGCCACATGGTAGGTAGGCCTGCAGCTTAAAGTAACAATCAAGATTTTCACCAAAGTCAGTGGAGGCAGGGACCCCAAAGAGCAATCTGTCCTGTCTGTGGTAGACACTTCTCTCACAACACGGGGAATCACTGGTGTAACACAGTTATTCTCCAAACTGTTGAACAGATCATTGTGAATGAGAATGCAAGGAATATGCTACAAATTTGAAGCTTCAGCTTGTTTTTGCTCAGCTGTGCTCTTCAATTCACAGCCTGCAGCTCAATTAGAAGCTTTCCATTTGCTTATTTCATTTAGTGTGGTAACTGCTGCATGAACTAAGTAAACCAGAGGGAGGAAAATGGGATGCCTTTGGCTGTCAGGATTCTGATAGAAGTGTGGAGGGAGAGAAGCCTTTGAAATCCCAAGGTGCTACTTCATGTTTGTCATCCTTAAGGACAGCTGCCTTGGAGAGCCATGGCGCCACCAGAAACATTTAGGAAATTCCCTGAGATGCCTGTACAACATCAGTCTGTTGCACATATCACTAGCTGGTTGCTGTGTTATTATTTCCAGTCATGTCCTGTCTTGGAGGGGGCTCCTCACAGAGCAGAAGGCTGGTGTTGAGCGTCTCATTCTCCTCACACAGAGCACAGGCAATCTTTGTCCCCTAAGGTGTTCCGAGGCACAGGCTGAAAACATCTGAGCTGCAGAGGCTGAAGCACAGGGGAACGAGTTTATGGCAGGAAGATATGACAAGTGAAACCGGCTGCATTTGAGATGCAAATGGACCTGAGCAGTCCAAGGTGTCACAGGGCTTGGCAGACATTACACAGCCTGCTCTGTGATCATTTGGCACAGCGCTGCAGAGAAAAACAAACTTAAAAGCTCTGAGGAGGTGCAGTTTGTTTAAATAATAGCAAGTAATTAGTCTGAAGACAAAATCAGTGATGGCATTTTATAATTACAATTAATTTAAAGGTTAATTTCCTTTGGTGCTAAAATCTTATTTAAAACATTTACCAGGAAGGGAAATTAGGATGTTACTATCTAGATGCATAGAATGCTTCTGGGAATCCATGCCTATTATCACTAGAAAATTAGGTTAGACTCAAAGTGGGAATTTCAATTCATTTTAGTGTATAATAGATGGTGGTCAGGGCCTTGAGTCAGAAGGGTTGCTTAGGGTATACTGTATGATTTGCATTTTCTTTGTTTGTGGGATTAATTGTAAATGTTTCCAACAAAAGGGCTGGGTTTATACATGAACAAGCTTGACATGAAAAGAAAATTGGTTATGGATTGCTGCCTTCGTAACTAATGAAGTTGATGTTCAAGGAATCCCTCGGAGACAGGGTTGTGGTATGAGACAAATATATAAATAAAATCACACAAGGGAAAATGGTGGCATTGCTGGCTTCATCTATGATAATTTCTTTTCTCCCTCGCTTGTCTTCCCTGCCACGCCCCTTGCATCCATCACCACTTCCTGTGGGGACTGTCAACCCCAAGTTTAAAAATGTCTAAATAACATAACGTAAAGCTTGAATGAAGCAACATTTCCATTCTAGCAGCTCATCACAATGCACTACTGCTTGATAAAATCAATGCATTATAACAGCCAGGGAAATACACTTACCTTACATAATTTTTTTAACTATAGACCACGCAATTTTTATATATTTCAGAATGACATTGCAGAAGTGTTGGAAATGATTTGCATCTGTCAAAAGAAAATGAGCTGCTAAGATCTGTTTTTTTGAAGAAAGATTGGCATTTCATACCAAACCATTGTGAAAATATTACTTGTGATTAGTTGTTTGTTTCAGGAGAGGAACACAAAGCACAAAGGCATTCAGACCACAAAACAATGTCCCAGGCAGTTGTGTCAGTAGCCAGTAGCAGAAATGAGGGAGTAACTAGTGATGGTTCTGAAAACAAAGGCTACAGGTCATTTGAAGAGATGCTCAGGTTGTTGATGCAGCTGAATAGGGTGTGGTCTTCCTGGACATGGAAATGTTTTGACGTTGAAAAAATAGACAAAGCTCATATTCGAAATGAGGAAAAAATTAGCAAAATCTGAAACTCTCAACAAACTGAAAATTGCATGCAAAATACTTTGAGGCATGTTTTGTACTGGTGCTGGTGAAAGACTCCATTTCAACACCAGTCTTTTCCTGCTACTTTGCACTGAATATAGAGGGCAATCTTTGAAAGGAGGCACCCCGATATAGAGCATCTCCTCCTTCATCCCCTGAGGCAGAGGAGAGGCAGCTTGGATCCCAAAGAGGAACAGCCTGCAGGGGGCCCTGGGGGGCTGCTGACCCCCTTCCCCACCCTGGTGTCTCACTCTTTGAGGGCAGCTGGCTACCTTCCTAGGGTTTCAGCCAAAATTACTGGGTAGAGCAGGTCCTGACCATCTAAGCTCACTCCAGGCTGACACGTAGAGCAGAGCCTTAGAGAGGAATGGTGATGAGCTGCTGTAGGTGGCCCTGACTAACTAATTATTTCCAGTGGCCCTGAGAAGGACACCTGCCCACAGCCTTAGTGTCCTTCCTGCTGAGACAGTCAGTGTGAGCTCCTTGCAGTTTCCAATATGAACATAGCCATGAACATAGCCATGAACATAGCTTTGTACTAAATTATTTTTATCAGCATGACTCCTGTTAAAGTTTTCCTTATTGCTTTTCCTTTCAAATATCTAGATAGGTCTTCATTAGCATTGGATTGTTAACTTTCATAGATTTGGGCCTTGATTCTCCACTTTGTTGCACCTACTAATGACTCTTTTTCTAATTTATTAGTGTGGCAGTCACACTTGGAGGCCATTGCCCCAGGCACTTTCTTTTTCCTCCCTTTTTTTCTTTTTCTTCTCTTTATTGCTTGCCCCTAGCAGTGATCTGGCTAAGAACAATTTTTCCTAATGACTCATTTGATAACTTCTACAATAATTCAGTCTACCACACATTTAATTCTTAGAATGATTTGTCAGTCAAAAACTGTATTGCAGGGCTATAATTTTTTGCTCAGCACTTAGGGATGAAAATTTGAAAGCAAATGCCTATTATCCAGCAATGCTCAGGTCTGTCCAGTCTAGAAAAATAATATATTGTTCAGACTATTATTGTTCTCTTAGCTGATTATCATTCTCTTGTTCTCTTAGCTGAGTGGAGGTTTTTTACAGATTCTTTCTTTACTGAGCATCAGACAAACCCCACTGCAAGTTTGGAGACAAAGCCTTGCAGAGGTCAGGCAGCAAGCCCTTTTTTCCAGGTGTACAGACTGACAGGTGGCTTGCTGTGTTTGTCAGGTATAAAAGGCAGTACTGACCATTTCAGTCCAGTGCTGACCATTTCTCAGTGATGAAGCTGTGCTCCAGTTATTTCCTCCTGGCCTTTAGTCCTTATTCCTACCTGCCTTATCCCTGCTCCCAGTTTCTGCCTTCACTACTGAAGACTTGCTCTTACCTCCCAGCCCTTGCTTGGTTATTCCTGACTACTTTCATCCTGACTCCTTTCTGGTCCAAGGACTTTGGTTCCCATCCTCTCAACATGGCTCCCACTACTGGCCAGCTCTGCCTTGCAGAGGCCTTGCTCCAGAGCATGGACTTCCTCATGTCATGGTCCAAGAGCCTGCTACTGACCAGACACCTTCTCCACCTGGGAATCTGAGACAAATTATGGCTTGTCTAATTTCTGGACCCACAGCACCATTCATCTTGGTATTTTCTCCTGGGAACAACCATGAAGTGGATTTGCCTGGAAAACAATATCTGCAATACCTGTTGCTCCCTAATTATGGGGAGCAAGAGGCAGAAATCCCTGCCTGTATTTCTGTGAGGGCAGAAATACCACATCATGTTTATTAGACTTCACAAACCTGGTACCTCCTCAGTCTTACATCTTGATTCAGAAGAGCTGATCAAAGACTCAGCCAGGGGATCAGCAGAAACAGAGACAAAAGAAGATGCTGCCTTACACCAACATGAAACATGCTAAGAGGAGAAGAAAGTGGAGGACAAGGCCCTGTGAAGCAAAAAATTACTGAATAATTTTGATCTTTATACAAATAAATAGCATGAAAATAGTGGCAGTGGAGCAAAATCTGAGCTGAGAAACTCCATCAAAATTTGTGTAAGGGCTTCGCTTTGCAGCTCCAATGGCCATTGTAGAGCTCAGAAATGCCGTGAGGTTACAGTTTAAAAATCTGAGGTTTTACATTCACCTTGCAAATGGCTGAGCTGAGAGCACTCACTGGCCCTTCATTACTGACTGCTTGGCAGAAATGCTGCTCATTGCACTGCAAGAACTGGACCTCAAGTCCAAGTCCTTATGCCATTTCTGAATCCTCCTGTGACAGCAGGAAGGGCACAGCCTCATGTGCTGGCAGATGTCTCCTTCCCAATTCTTCCCTGTTGTTTGGCTCTACTGTGGCTTGAGAGCCTAAATCACTGTGTACTCACCACAAAGACCAATAATGTTTGATTATCATTGTAAACAAACTTTATGGAGATCACATTCAAGCAAACCTCCTCCTGTGTGCTATATTGTGGAACAGCCACCAGACCATGCTCACAGCATAAAAAGGCAGCAGCACTGAATTGTTTGGAAGTGTCTTCACCAAACAGAGAGCTGGGTAGCAGGATACTGGCAAAACTGCAAGAGCAAAGGTGTCCCCATATGTTCTTTTATATTTTTGCCTCATATGTTATTTCCAAGGTCCTTAAAACCAAACTCAATTTTACTTCTCTCCTTTTTTTTTTTTTTTTTTTTTTCCTCAATTTGGCCAGTTTTTAGCTACTGCTATTTGTGCACAGCTCTCTCTTGCCTCACATACTCACTTCTGCACCAGCGGTGCTTTCAGCAATGTCATTATCTGTAGTCTGTTTGCCATCTCTCCTTCCTTCCAAGCTACACCTGCAGTGAAGTGCCTTGCTGTGGCAGTGAAGCTCAATTGCAGCACTTCAAAAGCATTAGTCCAGGGAGCCAATTCTTTGGCCTCTGGAGAGAGTAAATATAGATTTAAGACCTTGCAGGTCAGAGGTAGGTTTTGAACAGCATGTGTTGTCTCTCTGCTATACCCCATATGTCCAGTTGTAACATACACAGGCAAGGAGCATCCATGCACATATGCACATGCACTTCCATGGTCATTAGCTCTTTTTTTTTAAAGGTGTCATCTTTGTCATGGGTAATTCTAGGTTTTTTGTATTATTTTAGTAGATTCATTAATATATTTGAGAACTACCATAATGCCAAGCACTGTACAAATGCAAACACCAGCCCTGTTTCTTGGAGCTTGAAATCGTCACATTAGACAACAGAAAACTGATGGGTACAGGCAGAAAGTGAGCACAGAGAAACTATGAGCAAATATTATTCATTGAAGTAAGCAGGAAAGTAAGGACACGGGAAACTTAATTATTGTCAACAGAGCAAAGAAGTGTTTTAGGGAAAAGAATGAGATAACTGTTTGTAAAGACGTTCTCACAAGGAGAGAGAAAGGTATGGAAATTCAACAGGTACAGGGGTCAAGCTGGTGGCATGGGGGCAGAATTTACCTTTTAGCCCTGAAAGGAGGAGAGAATGATGTCGAGTCTCTACAAAGGACTTTAAATGTAAGAAAATTTAGTTTATATTTGATGTAATATAGATGGTTAAATCAGTAGAAGGATGCAGAGAAAAATAACCTAGACAAAAACGTAAGTCATGCAGCTAAAGTCCACATTTGGTGAGTTCAAAAATAAAAAAGGAACAATTGTCATATTTGACACTGGGAGCCCTGGGTAAATGCTACAGCTCTTTCATCAGGTAAAAGAGTTTTCTTCTTCACTATGCAAAAAAAATCTCCAGAAATTAAATCCTGCACAGCCCACACCAAGTTGACATCAAACTTTTATCCTAAAGTGATAGACAGACTTGAGGACACAAGTTCACAATGAGAGACAGCAGAGAAGGTTAGGGAGGAGCAGCTAAGGGTTCTGGTTTTAGCTGTGCAGAACTGGAACTGATGTTTAATTATCCATGAGTAAATATCACAGAGAGAAGCTGGGACTTAAATTTGTATAGGAGGAGCAGAGTGAGCACAAGCCAGGTAATCTATGAAATCTCAGAGCGCCGACAACAGCAGAATTTGTGTTTGTGAGTGCAATTACCCAGACCGGGAGGGGGAGGAAAATAAAATGCAGAGGTTGCTGCTCACTGGACTCCAGGAGCATGATGGAGAGAGAACCTCCAAGAAAGGAGATGAATGATGACAGGAGGAAGGTGAGCACCAGCTGCAGAGACAAAGGAGCCCAGCAAGACAAAAGTTTCAGGAAAAAGAGAGCAGCAAGTGCACAGAAGGTGGCTGGATGGCCACACAGAGGACTGTATGGGCCTAAATTTGAATAAGAAGAGGTGATCTGGCTGAGGTTCCAGCTGCATTAAAAAAAAAAAAAAAAAAAAAAAAAAAAAAAAAAAAAAAAACACCACCACAAAGTGGAAGAAACTCTTCTAAAGTAGTTGAAAAATTCTCCAGAAACTCCTTGAAATCATCAAGGGGATTTCGAGAGGGAAGACTGGGAAAAGCAGGAATAAGGATTGAGTGTTTTGGGATGGTGGGGTTTTTTTTGGAGGGTGGTGTTTGGTTGGGTATTTTGTTGGTTTTTTTTGGTGGGCAGGGTTGTTGTTTTGGTTTTTTTTAAAATTTAAAATATTTGCATGTATTTTTATTGGGAAGGAAATGCAAAAAAAAAAAAAAAAGAGATCAAGAGTCTGTCACTGGAACAATCAGAAGTTTTACGGAGCAAAATTCTTATTACTGTAGTAAGAGAGAAGGGGAAATGAAAAGTAAAAGAAGTAAAAAAGTCTGTCAAGCTGAAGAAAGAAGTGCTACTTTATAAGTTTGCACAAAAAATGGGCCATTTAATGTGCAAAGAAATGACTGAAGATGAGAGGAGTGAAGCAGATGAGGGGACGATGGGGGTCTGTGGGATAGAACTAATAGAGCTGGAGGAAACAAACTAATTCATATGAAGTGAGAGAAAAGAGGGGAATCAGTAGATAAGTAATTCTTAATAGAGCATTACTACCAAGAATGTTTTCACTTTTAAAGAAAGAGCCGTGGGCAGGAAACAGATGTGATGGTGAAGACAGGGTTGAATGGTGGTGGTAGATTCACCACAGTGAGAGGTAGGTCCTCATGCACCATGGTTAAGGATGAGATAATCAAGAAAACAAGCAGTGGTAGCAAAAGAACAAAGACAAGAGTTTGAAAGCAGTCAGGATGTCATCTGTACTGCAAGTTCCAGATTGGCCAAACTGGGTATTTTCCAATCTTTCCCTTTCCTTTTGTTTGCAGATAAAGCCATTCATCCCCATCTCCATTCTTAAACTCTTTATCTTTTCTTATCTAGTCTGCATCGACTTTAGCAAGCCAACTAAAATGCGAGGAAATTCATAGTGTCAGTCACATTTCTATAAAAATACACCTTATGTGATTCTTTGGGTTGGATCCTAAGCTAATGTAAATTGCCATTCCTCCATAGGCACCATTGGAGTTATCACTATATTTATTGGAAGACCTGGATTTTTGTGCTTCTGTATTTATATCTTACAAAGAAAAAATTCTATAAGTAGAACAGTGTCTAGTTTTCTGGTTTCTTTTAAGAATCGTTCTTTTATGCTTTCTATGGGAAGACGTTGCTTTTGTTCTATACTCAGTCCTTTCTCCTTGTCCATCTCTTGATTTCAACAGCTTTAATTTTTTTCACTGTGAACTTTCTTCCATATCAAATCCATGCTAATTGGGTCTTTTTTGTGCATTGCATTTTAATGGTCCTTCTATATACCACAGACTTCCGGAAATGAAAAATGAGAAATTTATGCCTCTCATTCTGTCCTGATGTACAGCAGAAACTCTGACCATGAGCAGAGGCTGAAACTTCACATTCCTCTGGGTGTTTATTGGTAGAAAGTATGTCCTACTCTCAGCCATATGTCCTGTCTGTGTTACATTTCTAACAGTCATATGTCTGACAAGACCCTTAATACAAGCAAAAGAAGAAAATAATTTTAATTTTTTATAACATATTTTACTGATAAATATGCTGCTATTATCCTATGCGAGTCCAGCTAGGAAAATAAAAATCTCAGCACACAGTATTTCAAAGGTGGGTTTGCATGGCCAGGTTTTGAGGGGATTGCAGGGGTACGTTCCCTGAAGAACTGCTATAAGCTTCTGTGGTTTCTGATAGAGCCAATGCCAGAGAGCTCCAAGATGGATCCACTGCTGTCCAAGGCTCGGCCTGTCAGTGTCAGGAGTAGTGCCTGTGGGAGAATAGATTTAAGAGAGGGGAAAAAAATCTGTGCAACAACTTCAGTTGAAGAGTGGAATGAAAGTAGTGAGAGTATCAACCCTGCAGACCCCCAGACCAGTGAAGGAGGAGGAGGAGGAGGTGCTCCAGGCACCGGAGCAGAGATTCCCCTGCAGCCCCTGGTGCAGACCATGGTGAGGTGCCCCTGCAGCCCAGGGATGTCCATGGGGGAGCAGAGATCCACCCACAGCCCATGCAGGACCCCATGCCAGGGCAGGTGGGTGCCCACAGGAGGCTGTGACCCCTTGGGAAGCCTGTGCTGGAACAGGCTCCTGGCAGGATCTGTGCACCCATGGAGAGAGGAGCCCGCAGCAGAGCAGGTTTGCTGGCAGGACTTGTGGCCCCACAGGAGACCCCCACTGGAGCAGGGGGGCCTGAGGTACTGCACACCAAGGAAGCGACCCACTGGAGCAGTTCATGAAGAATGCCAGCCCATGGAAAGAATTCATATTGGAGAAACTTGTGGAGGACTGTCTCCCATAAGAGCGTGCAGGCTGGAGCAGAGGAAGCATGTAAGGAGTCCTCTCCCTGAGGAGGAATGAACAGCAGAGAAACTTGTGATGGGCAGACAACAACCCCCCCTCCTCATTCCCTTATGTCACTGGGGTGGAGAGGGCAGAGAATCAGGAGTTAAGCCTGGGAAAAAGGCTTAATATTTGGCTCTATTTCTCATTACACTGCTCATCTTTGGTAATGATTCAAGGCTATTTTGCCTTTGATGGTAATTGCTGAGTGATCTCCCCTGTCGCTATCTGGACCCTTGAACCTTTTGTTATATTTTCTCTCTCCTGTTCAGCTGAGGAGGGGAGCAACAGGGTGGCTTTGGTGGACAATTGATGTTCATCCAGGGTCAACCCACCACAAAAGGAATGGGATTATGTTTGTATGTTCAGGTGTGCTTTTACTAAAATGAAACACAAAATGAACCTTGTGTGATAACAGTGGCATGTAAGATGAATGTAAGACAGAATAGTTAAAAAAAGTGTTTGATGTATGAGGCTAAGGATGGAGGCCTCTGTACTGATTCAGCTAATGAGCCTTGTTTTATTCATCTGATGTTAAGGCTGCCAGGAATGTATCAGTTGTATGACACTTTAGTGACCTTTCAGGCACAGCCAGGATAAAAGGCCCGCAGAAAGGGCAGCCTGCTGCATGCTTTAAGAAACCAGCTCAGAGTCCACAGGGAGCTTTTAGCACAGTCTGGACACCACAGGATTTGCAGTGCTGAGAAGCAGACACTATGAAGAAACCTTGCTACAAACAAATTGATGAAATCCTCTTGTATTGGAGTTCACTCTCTATTACCTCCCTTCACCTGCCTTGAAAAGCTTGTTGTTGCCTGTAAGAAGCCATTGTATGTCTCCAGTGAGGTCGTGGTCGTACTCTCTGTCCTGCCATCATTTGCTCACACACATGGGAACTTCTATAGTGAGCTGAACACAGAAATGTCTCCGTGACCTTGCTTTGTTTGTCACTTGGCAATCTGGCTTACTAGCACTCTGTGCTTGCTCTGTACAACAGGGCAAAGCCACAACACACAAAGAGATATTCAGCATGCATCTTTCCCTCCTGCTCACACAAAATCATTTTGCTCAAAGAAATCTTTTCCTTAACACACTGCTTTAGCTTTCTGAAAACAACCATGAAGACAACCTTTTGCCCCACATAGGCAAAGCAGAGTGGCTATGCCTGCAGCCTACTAACAATGTTTCACAGGTTGCTTGGAAAAAAAAGTTCTAGGAAAATACAGAACAAATGCAAAGCTGGACAAATGGATATAAGCAATATCCCTAAAGTGGCATGAGTTGACAGCAGGGAGGCACTTGATCCAACACAGGTATTTTCTAACATGTGTTGTCAGGGATCAAGAGTAACATAAAGAACAGAAAATTGGGAAAGCAAACAACAAACCATACCTGCAGCAAACACACATCCATTCTTTTTTCTGCAATCTTTGTATTTGAATAGAGGAGGGTGTTTCCTCCCAGCCTAGCACTTCACTAAACAATATCCTTCATTTTTTGCCTGTAAATTTAGTATGCTCCCAAAGACATGATCACATTTTGATAAAGGTATTCTGATGGTTACAGACATTGATTAAGTAGAAAGCAACAAATGGCACTTGTCTTGATTTTAGCAAGATTTTGACACTATAAAAGGTTTGTAAGAAGTTCGGGGAAGTACTGTCCAGATGCAGTCAGCATAGGTTGAGGGCAGAATTGTTTAAAACTCTATTTGAAATGCAGTTATAAAGCAGATGGGACATTTCAGATGGGAACCCACTGGGACCTCAGCTAGGGAAATAATTCTCTTCATTATTTTTATTTACAGTGAGGATGGAAGAGATAACATTTGTAAAAATGTAAGATTAAACTAGACTGGGAAGAGTGCAAGCACTTGTGAAGATAGCATTGGAAGTCAAAATAATCTTGAGAAGTGGCTTGAAATCAAGAAGGTGAATTTAAGTGCAGACAAGTACAAAAGAACTCCTGTGGGGAAGAATCTTTTATCTTCAAATAAAATATGGACTACTTGGCTAGGCTACAGGTGGTGTCAAAACAAAAACTAAAAAGCTGATTATTAAGCATTTGTATGATGCTGTTGATAAAAAAGAAATTGGAAACCAAACCCAAATGACACAAAACAAGAACAACAAAAGCAAGGGGAAAAAAACCAACCAGACATATAAAATCCCAAAACCTACTGAATTATTTCAGGTAATGCACAGAAGACTGTATGGAAGATGTCATAGTTAGTCCTGCTTTGTACACCTGACTGTAAGAAAAACACAAGTAAACTGAGGAAAGATCTTCAGGCTTCAAAATGTAGAGGCTTGGAAAACATGAGCTGTGAGCAAAATTTGAAATAGCTAGGTTTGCTTAAACCTGAAAACAATGGATAGCATGAAATGCTTTCTAAAAATGCTTAAAAGCAGTTATAAGATTAAAAAATGACTCATTTTTCTTCATATCCATAGGGAGAAAAGGCAAAAATGTAGATAAGTAGTTAATCTGCAGGAAATTGTTGAAGTTGTTGTCTATCAAAAAAGCTTTTCTTCTTTTTCCCCCTTTTTTTTTAATGTACATGGAGCCAGTCTGTCAATAGCAGTGACCAGACATGTGAAAAATGCACTTCCATACCTGAACTCTTTGGCCCTTTTCTATCAAAATAAAGTCCAGTTCAGATCTGTGATGTAAGAGACAATATTTCAGGGACAAGTACTGCCCCTAAATAATCCCTATAAGCCAATAGTTGAGTCTCCTGGGACAAAGGAAGCAAAGGGCACCTTTTACCTGTGCAAAGAAAGTGTTTTAGCAGAGAAATAGAGGTCTTGGGCTCAGATGAGATTGAATTTTCCTGGAAATTGTTTAAAACAAGCATAAGGCCATCAGGAACTGGCAATTGCGTGAATTAATAAATAACTCCCACCCTACAACCTTCTTGCAGACCTTCAGCATCTTGAGAGAAATGCAGGTTTCCTTCCTGTGAAGTTTCCTCTCTGAAGCTCAGATAAATTGTTCCAACTCTCTGTTCATGCATTTCAACCCAAATGTCAAAGCAGGGAATCAGAGAAACTTCTGTCTCTCAGACAGAGTTGGATCAATGTATTCCCTCCTCCACATCTCTACTGAGCCATGGTATGACAGCGAGCCAGACCCAGTAATCATAGTCAGAAGCAATGCATTTATGCCAGTAAATAAATGGTTTTCAGCATTTGTAATGTTTGAGTAGCATATTATTTTGTATTAGTGAGGTGATTGAAAAAGTGGGATGTGCGGTTGTTTCTGGTGGAAAGATGGCTGTTACAAATCCTTTTCTGTTTTTATGTGGTTTTAAAACTGAATTGATTTTAAAAATAAAGGGGGGAAAGGGAGGAATTTACCTTTTCTTACCTTTTTACTGTTTTTCTTTATCTTCTCAATTAGCTGGTCTAATAGTAACAGATGATTATTATAGGACCTGTCAAAAATAATCTATGTATTGCGTAGTTCTTGAATGATAGTGCCTATCAGTTCTGAAAAGGTGTTGCTAATGAAAGCAATCTCTCCACTTTCAGTTGATTTCATAGGTGGATTTGACTCTTACGGCTATCAAGGTCCACAGAAGACATCTCATTTACAGCTACAGCCCATGTATATGTAAGTACTTCTAGGATATTCAGCAGAGTGGCAGCCTGATATTAAAGGATCATTAAGCTAAAAGATGGCCTGACTTAAAAATTCAGAATAGGCAGAAGCCTTCCTTGATGGACTGAATTCAAGTTACACTTAAGCACTAATGTTACTCTTGTGTTGAATTATAATGATTTCTTATGGCAGGATATCATGTGTCACAGTTGTTCAAACAGCATCCAGCTCTCATCTGATTTTTCCCTATTTTCATTCAAGCAGCTTCCACTCAGAGTCAGTGACAATTTGGTGTAGAAAATACTAATTATATACATGACAAATCTTGGTTGTAAAAAAAGTGTATTTTTATTAAATTTTATCAAAAGTTCAGCAATGTGCTAATTCAGTGGATGTGTTTAGCTTTTGTCTTACCAGAGCATTTGCTCACCAAGGCACCTCTGTACCTCATTTCCAGTTTCCACATTTAAAAAAGCTGAAGCAAATGTAACAACATATGACTTTTGAAACTAGTTTGAATAGAAGACAGTATTTTACCTAACCATTGAGTGACAACTCCATCTTAGAGTGCTGCCTGATATATTTGGGAATTAAATGGCTAATCAAATCTCAGCTCATACACACAACTGGAGTATATTCACACTAGAGCTGACTCACAACCATAGACCAGCCCAGGAATAATTGTCTCCAAATATTTCTTGTACTGATGTCAACTGAAATTCAGAACAGTCCTGACTGCCAAGATAAATCTTACCTCACTGCTGCAGCCTTTTGAAATAGTTTTTATTTGCCATCAATGCCCTACACACTAAAAGCAGAGCACCAAAGAGCTCATAAAGGGGCAACAGTTATGTTTTTTCCTTTGTTTCTCTTCTGAGCAATTCAATTGCTCAAGAGAACAGTAGCCATCCCAACACACAGTTCCACTCACCTTTGAATGCAATTTCATTTCTTCTGATTAGTTTCCACTAATTAGTAACTTTGTTAATGGATTAGCATATTTTTGCATGGAATCTTGCATTTATTCCTTTTTCAGTGGTACAATCTGTTCTGTGGTGGTGTTTGGAACTGGGCCCTTCAGGAGCTTTGCTAGGAGCTTTTTAATAATCTCAAATTACTGTAGTGCATATCACCAATGCCATCTTAACTGCAGCTTCCCATCTGTTTGTGCTCAAGTAAATATTTTTCACCTGCACTTTTGGCACAGTGCTGCACATTTAGAAAATGTTATTTCCTTCATAGTACTGTATGAGGTACACAGGTACTTAGAACATTTCTAATCCTATGTCTTTCTCAGTATACCATACCTTGTCATCAACATATGGAGCCCTCTAGCTATTAGCCTATTCTCTCTATGCTCTCGGTGTTTCTCCCAGAACAGCAGATTGCATTTACTGTGCATCTTCATACTGACTGGAAAGAAAGCAAGACCTGTGAAAAGAAAAAGGCAATATTTTTAAGCTTGTACCTAAGATGAAGAAATAGATGGTTAATCCATGTAAACTATTCTCTCTTATTTCAATGCTGCATGCTCGCTGGAGTAGAGGTGATTTAGCTGTCTTAACTGGGAGACAGAAATGAGAATGTGATTTGACATTTTGTCCAATCAACTCACAAAAGAATTGCCATGTCCCAGCCTCAGTCAAACAAAGACACTTCATGTTTCCCTCTGACTGTAGAGTGTTTGACAGGGCTCTCTAGGATTGCTACAATCTGTCCTTTAGAGGATTTTACAGCATTTAGTAATACCTTTCTTTATTTACAGCTGGAGCACACCAGGAACACATGCAAATGTATGCACATTGCAGTTGCTCTGTAAATGTAGGCAGTCCATTAGGTAGTGGAGTGACAAATTCAAATGTCAAGTTAATCAAGTCAAGGTTTGATCTGCTTGTAGCACTATTTACAGCAATATTATGTATTAGAAATCAAAACATACTGATATGATAACAGCAGGCCATACTTGGTATTTTAAAGCTTTATTTTTTGAGAGAAAGGTTTGGTTCCCTACAAAGCTTGTTCACCAAATATCACCAATGTAAGCCTTCAGACTATTCAAGGAAACAAAGTAAAATCACAGCAGGGTTTTATGTTAGTCTCTGGCCAGTATCACCTCCAGTTTACAATGCCCAACACCTCTAGAGTACGTGGGAGAAGAGAGGAGAGGAGAGGAGAGGAGAGGAGAGGAGAGGAGAGGAGAGGAGAGGAGAGGAGAGGAGAGGAGAGGAGAGGAGAGGAGAGGAGAGGAGAGGAGAGGAGAGGAGAGGAGAGGAGAGGAGAGGAGAGGAGAGGAGAGGAGAGGAGAGGAGAGGAGAGGAGAGGAGAGGAGAGGAGAGGAGAGGAGAGGAGAGGAGAGGAGAGGAGAGGAGAGGAGAGGAGAGGAGAGGAGAGGAGAGGAGAGGAGAGGAGAGGAGAGGAGAGGAGAGGAGAGGAGAGGAGAGGAGAGGAGATAAATTAAGCATCATCCCATCTAATTCCTGCAGAAGAAAATACAGAGATCACTTTTTCCCACCACTTCATCCTCTCCTATTCAGACTCACACTGGGCACATCTCATATGGAGCTCTAGATTTATAAGAGAAATTGAAAAGGAGACAGGTGCCTTTGAATTATCAGATTGCTAAATATATGCAGAGGCACAACAGCAGTTTGTTCTCTGTGCTGGGCATGCTGCAAAATGGAAGGAGAGCATATAGCCTCCTCTTCGAAGAGCTCACCAAAACAATATCAGCTTCTAGTGGTTGTTCAGATTCTTTCAAAATACAAATATTAAGGTGTAGTTCAATAATACAGAGAAGCCCACTGAATATTTACCAGATTGATTCATATACAGAACTACTACATATCTTAAAGACATAAAGTATTTTGTGTTAGGTCTCAGTCATTCTCCACCTACTGCTTGCTGATGTGAACTGATTTAGTGGATTGCAATGACAAAAGTTCATCAAGAGAAACTTATTTCTTTGACAGTTTTTCATCCAAGTGATTTAAATCAGTTTTAGCTCCTTTATACCTGCACTATTTAAATATTATTCTGAAGGAATGCTGTGTTTAGTAATAGCTAATAGTTAAGACATACTGTTTTGTAACCAGTTTCTTCTGGTATGCTAAAGTTAAGACTTCATTTTCTTTATGTGGAGGTTATATTGAACCTACACCAACCTCCATTTGCAAATTATATTGATTTATTCAGGCTTCTCATATTTACATTTCTATTGTGACAGGAGTATTTTATCTGAAGATTTGTTAGTTTTTATTTGTGATTTTCATCAATCAAGTTCTAGTTTTAAGAACACTCTAATTCAGTTTAGACACACATGGTCACCTTGTGTGGTGTTTTATCAGTTATGCAAAAATACCCTAAATGAACAGGATATCTAAGGAAAAGAAAAATCTTGGTTTCTAAAAAAGAATGTTATCTTTAAGTAGTTAATTGAAGTGACTATCTCTGGTTAATGTTACCTTTTATAGTCTAGAATTATTAGATTCAGGCTCACATTGAAGTTTTTTTTTTTTCTCTGCATTTTAAGCTTTGAATTCCAATCACAGTTTTCCTTATCACTTCTTCCAATTTCATATTTAATTTAAATCAGTTTACGTTTTAAAGTGAAAAATATATGCAATTTAAAACTATGTTTTAAATAAAACACTGATGCTTTGGGGAAGAATTCTTACGGTGACATTTCTCTACCTGTTATAAATGGGATTTTTTTATTATTTAAGTGCCAACAGTGTGCTCTATGCTGTACAAGCCAAGAAGCCTAGACAGTCCCTTCAAAACGAATACGCTTTTTGAACAGAACGGGACAGAACCGATGCTCATGTACCTCCTTGCAGTGTGGCCACAGCTGATGTACTCAAAAGCAGCTTCCTGGCATTCTGTGCCGGAGATGCCAGTGCTCATTTCCAGACCATGGGAGAAGGACACAATAAGATGGCGGAAATCAATTGTCAAGACAAAATTCTCCTCTTGGGAGGTGACCGAGGAAGGTGACTAAACACTCCCTGACACTGATTCTGCTGCACATGAAAAAACACAGTTGTAGTGGTGGAACAAGACTGCACTGCATGATCACTGTTCTAAAAACAGTAGGAAGGAGGGAGGGGAGAGAGATCTTTCTTTATGTTCTCCACACTGAACTTGTTTGTTCGAGAAAAGAAGAAGTGAAGCAAAAAAACCCATGCATGTCTGATGCTGATGCCTAATGCACTGGAGAAATTGCTCAAAAGCAGTGCAGCCCTGAAGTGAAGCATGCTTTCCTCCTATTGTGAAGCCTAAGAATATTTGCAGTATCTGTACTCCCATACATACAGGCATTTGTCTAGATAATAGCACATACTGAAGGTGCTACCTACTTCACCATTCAATTAAAGTATAAATGAAACACACACAAAAAAAGGACACTAAAACTAACACCTTGAGTAAAACCACCATGACACTCAACAAGTTCATGCAGTACAAATCTTCTGTGTAATTATCTCGTCGTGTTTTGGGATTCAGACACATTTAAATGAACTACCACCTAGGCTTTCACTATCAACAAACAACATCTTGTCCATCTTAGACTGAAAGTTTTAGTTACAAAACATGGGATTGGGACAACACTGTTAAGGTGATCAGGCTGTGGCACTTGCACAGGCTCTCTGCTTTCTAAGTGAGCCATGGGCACATTTCTCCTGCACCTGCAATTCACCCCTTCTGTCCTCATACCACATCACTTCTTGGTTTTACAAAGACAGCTACTTATCTGATGGATTATATAAATCAGGTCATGTTCCAGTTGACCCATGGACATACAGCTAAGATTGTAATTAAATATAACTCCTGCCTAAGATCGTTTAGAAAACCTGTGCTGACTTCTCTGACAATGTTCCAGAGAGAGCCAAGCAGTTACTTGAGTAAACACTTTGTCTTTCTGTCCTCTTACATCCCCTTTGTATCTGAACTGGTACTGGTTTGTGGATTACACTTGCTTGCAAAAGGACACCAGAGCAGCAGGGCAGGGATCAGATAAGTATATGGTGGATTATAAGTATTGTTCTTTCTCTGTCTTTCTTCTAGGTCAAAGTAAACATGGGGACTACTCAAGGTGGGCTGGATGACATGTCAAAAAATCTCTTTCAGGATGGCCTCCTGGTTCTTCAAAGAGAAAAGAAATCAAATTTTTGTGCTAGAAATAATGTATAAAAGCTGATTGAACAGTGAGAGAGAAAACAACAGAGACCTTCAGCCTCTCTTTCTAACAGGTACTAAAAGAGATGCCCCAGACCCCCTCCTTGGACCTCCTGCCTCCCAGCACCAGAAGGACACATCAGAGCCATTGGTGCCACCTTTTGTCCCTTTCTTTTCCCCACCGCCTCCAGCACGGCCCACCTGGATTGAGACATGAACCCAGCCCACTCAGTGCTGTGGGAGCCTCCTCCACACTCCGGGGCGGTGTTGAGTCTCCTCAACCAACACAACACTGAAATACCAGGATGACCTTGCAGCAGAAGACAATAGACAGCGCATTGTTTGCCCTGAAGGCTGTACAGTTCATACTTGCCTTAACCCAACTGCATTGCACATTAGAGAAACTACGTGCAAGCTTTCTGAAGTTAACATGCTGCTGTTAATTCTGAACGATTTCTAAGTCAGTGGTTTTCTTCTGTTTGGTTTTGCTTTGTTTTCATGTCAGGGAATAAGGCTCTGTTGCTCCATGGCTCCAGAGCAACCAAGTAGAAAACTGCCAGCTGTCTGATAAGTGCTTTACTTTTGGGGCTCCACAGTGGTCAAGAAACAGTTTATAATGATTAAAAAGAAAAATAAATAAAGAAACAAATGAGACCTTTTCAGGGTCAGGGTGGGGAAAGGGGTAACAGAAACTAATAATTGAACCTACCGAAATAAGCAGCAGCAACAATGCTTCTTAATCCCACTGGTTTTATTTATCGCACTCTAGGTGCTTTTATAGCTATCTCTAAACATCTTTTACTAACTACAGAGACGTCTGCAGATTTCTATGAACAAAGGCCAACTGAATATGTACTAGCTGTGTTTACTCTTTTATATCTTATTTCAACTAAAAATTCTCTGTAAGTGAGCTTTGTTTTTCTAATTGCACCATAAGGGATCCACATATTTTATTTTTCAATTTTGGTTGGAGAGGGCAGGGAGGGACTAGTTGAGATGAAGAAATACTGAAGACCTTTTTGTGGTATATTTGGGGGATCTGTTGTGTGTTAGAAACGTGTATTTTATCTCCTGTATTATTGTGGCTGAAAAAAACTCTGTGCTGTTACGTAGTTGGCAACAAGATGCCTTTGGGAATTTTGCTAGTAGGTCAATGTGTATATGAAATACTCTGAACTCCTAGGAACATATGTTTTATTCTACATCTGATCTGTACTTTCAAGAACGTAGATGGCTTTCACTAGGAAACCCAATATTTTGCTCAGGTTTTTCGGAAACTTGGATTGTCATTGTTTCTTGCTCAGACCTTGCATAGACAAACGCACGCACCTACCACACCTGAGGTGACCACGTGGCTTTTGAGGGCAAGAGGGAAGGTCAGCGCTTGGAAATTCTCCAGGCACCCCTGAGCAGTTCCCTTTTCCCTGCTGGCCAGACCCTTGCGCCAAAGGCCTGTGGGCTCACACCACTCACCCATGCCTGTACAAGCCAGTGCCCTTTGCTGTGTCTGCATGGATGTACAGTGTCACAAGCAACAACTCTGGACAATGACAGAGGAATAGGCATTCACCAGTGAAAAACAAGATACGGGACATGGTCAGGAACTATACCTACACTGATTCAGTGGGATTTATATAGCTATAGGTAGATATATATATATGTAAGTGTGTGAATGTGTGTGTATGTCTATGTATATAAAATACACAAAAATAACTATTTTGGGGGGCTGCACCACCCAGGAAGATTCTGTTGCAGGGGACCAAGGGTTCCCATCTCAGATATTGCTGGGAATTTCATGCATGAAATATGAATGTCCCCAAGGCCTGATCCTGTAAAGGCAGTCATTGCTGATATGGATCTCAAATTAAATTTTCATACTTGGGTACCTGAAACTCGGAGTTCCTATTGGATAGAGCTGCTTTTCACTCCCTGGAAACCCTATACAACTTCCAAGTGACAGCCTGAAATTTCTCATAATTCAAAAATTAAAAGAAGTTTCTACCTTTATGTAGTATTAAATATAGCAAAGGTATAGTATTAAACACAATGAAGAAGTTTAAATGGTATGAAATATCATAACAGGTTTTTTATCTTTCCCTGTATACCAGTAATCAAAATGATATTTCTATAGAAATCATTTTTTAACGTGAAATAAACCAGTTTAGGCGCCTAAGCAGCAATCCAATTTTCGGAAGATAATTTTTCATACCTTTCAGTGATTTCCCATGGAACAGCAGCTACTGGTAGTTAGCAATTTTAGAAGTCAGACAATTTAATGAAGTGTCTACACGTAGCTTATAGGCCTGATTTTAATTTAGGAAATTTCGGCCTTAATTTCTCTGTGTCTTAGTCTTCCCATCTATAATACGGGAATAATATGTGCCTCACAGGCTTTTGTGAGGTCTGAATTGTTAATGTTTGTAAAATGCTTAGGAAATAGGAAGCACATCTAACTACTATGGATTGCAATATAAATGTGTATTCATATATACATATAGAGTAGATACACACACTCACATACACACAGTGTATATATATATATATATATATATATATATATATATATACATACATGCCTATATGAAGTGGTATTCATAACCCTGCTTAAGTTGCAGTTAGAGCACCACCATTAAAAAAAAAATTAGGACTGTGACTACTCAACTAAATGATTAGTGGACAGATCTCTTCTGGAAGCAGTTTAGAGCACAGTAATGTGAGAATATCTGGATGGCATTTTTGATTTGTACAGCTGTATCCTCCTCAAAATCCAGTAAAGAATGTTATTTTTTCTAGGCTGGGCTTTTGTTATAAACTAAATATTCAGAAGGCAAGAAGATACAATCCAAATGTGTCTTTTTTTTTTTTTCCTTTTGGCATTTGTTAATTCTGAATGTATTTTTAACAAAAGTGATTTTTTTGACTTACTAGTGTAATTTGCATTTTAAAAAAATAAATGGAAAAAATATAGGTTTCCAAGCTCTTCATGGCCCCTGCTGCTATTCAGAACTTACAGGAAACTCAGGAATTGCTCTTCCCAGCTGAGCAACAATGCAGGATAAGAATCCTATTACATTTACATGATGACAATCCTGATCTGTGCAGTGCATGGATGTGACAGCACTGAGTAGAAATTGCCGGGTCATGACACCATTTTAACACTGTCATATGTACTAGGTATTTTCATTATCACTGACACTAAAGGCTTCTTTTACAAGGCTGGCTGCAACAGACTCTTTACTAGAAAATAGGGCTGGTTTGCCCACTCATCAGGAATTTAAGCCCATGATAGGTATAGACTTGCAACAGTGTTAAGCATTGCAAAAATACTACTTATAAAGAAGGAGATACCTAACATGAATATTTCCTCTGCATTCATATATTTTATATGCTATTTATTGTCCTTACACTGAAATTATGGACTCCTGTCTTAGGCAAAGTGTTTATAGAGCTGACATATATTGACGGCTTGCCTGAGGTCATTTAATAAAGGTGGAGCAGAATGATACACATTTTGAGATACTCGGTCATGCTCTCTTAGGTTGATTCCTTAGAAACAGAGTTCTTTCATTCGGATTTTTTAGGTCTTCATAATAGTGCAAGTGATAATTTTCAGTCAGGTAAGGAGAAATTGTTTGTGCTCCACTTGCTTAATTTAAGTACTGTTTATGATACTCCACTGCTGCACAGCATTTTGACAAAGTCTGGCACAGTCATGTATTGATTGCTGGATGTCTCCAGACAGGAATGGCCATTAATTCAATGTCTGAAGGCTTTCATCACTTGCATGCTCACCTTCCATTTGAGCACCACTAATAGTAGCCAAAGCAAAACTCCACACACCGTGAATCACTCCAGCTTGTAATATTTTCATTCCTAGTCCTCTGTTTAATTTTTAAATGCAAAGACTAAAAGGAGGAGGATTTTCTTACAAATATGGAAAGCCCCATGAATAATCTATATGTATGTATTGCTTGCTGACTGTCTATCGATGAGTAGCTGACATGAAAGTGATGGACTTCTTGAGTTTGTTTTCTAGCTGTTCTGAATCTGGCTTCTTCCCAGTACATGTGGATTGACAGCAGACACTAAAGGTAAGCCAGGTTTTGTTGAAGAACCAATGCACAGCAATACTGCAGACAACGCTGTGTCCACTGCTCCTTGGAGAAAGATGAAGACAGTTGTTAAGCTAATTGATCTGCTTCAAGCTATGTGCAGTATTAAATGCAATTACAATGCATAAAAGAAACTGCCCTTTAGACTGCAATTACTCATTCACATACAGAAGTGGAACAGCACAGAATCAATCAGTAAAAGAGATTTTCTTTCTGCAGTCACCAATATGCTTCATTTCCTGACATGGATTGGAGAAATCAGCTCTGTTTGATCTCATGTCCTGACAAGTCCCTCTGTTCAGACCTTCAAAATGAGAAGCAATTGCAGCTAGTTAGAGTTGAGTCCTTGGCATAGCTGAGTGGTTTAGGAAGATATTGTACCAATATGAAGTCCTAAGTAGCATCATACCTACATTTCTTGCACATCTCTCTCCATATCTACAAATGGAAGGGTCTTTTAAAAATGCACTTTTCCTTTATCTTTAGAAATCATTGAAACAGATTATATCCTTTACAGTGTCTTTCCAAGTCCTGCCAAGATCACAAAAGACATTTTTAATGAAAAATCCAATAAAACACCACCTTTCTGCTCTCTGTTGAGTAGAAGACTTAGCTCTGGGACTGACAAATGCCTTGGGATTATTATTTTAGATAGATAGGAACACTGTGAAACCTGAGAATTAAAAAAACAAATAATGTTTGTGGTCATCTCTGATTCAAAATAAATCTGTACAAAAGCCATGCTTCTGCATCCACCAATGGAAAAGGGTCTTTACTGCTGTCTGGTACCCTATCACTTTCACAGCTTTGCCTTTGTTCTGCTGGGAAATAGGTTATGGGGAGCTTAGGTTGAAAAAGCCTGCTCATATTCCGCATGTGCTCTCCAACAGCCTCCTATTCTGCCACAAAGATGTGTCACACCTAGTTACTTTCTTTTTCTCTGTCACCATCTTCTGGCCCATTCTCACTCTCTCTTCCTGAACACAGCACCAAATATCCTCCAAAATTCATAACGGCTCTTTGTCACGTCCATTGTTTCCAACTCACATAATGGGGCCAATGGCAGCTAAGGAGGAATAGTGTCGCTGAGGGTTGTGTGCAAAACAAAAAGACAAGGATGCACAAGATTGTGTACATCCTCAAAAAGCCCCAGACAGGGAGGCATTTAACAGGAATGGTAGAGGTTGGCAGCATTACAAAGCCATGAGACACAACAAGCCCTGGTAGGAATCATTTTCACATGCCCAATCACATTTGCTAAAGCTATAGTTCGCTGAGTTCACAGAAAATTCATAAATTTAAAGTCAGAAAGTCAGAGCTACAAAGGAACTGGTGAATCAGAAGAAAATCATAAAAATGTTTGTGAAACACATCAACTGGTTAGATTCACATTTCATTTTCTTCAAAAATTGTCTCAGAATTGTGTTTTTCCCCTTGCAAAATCAGATGGTTTCTATGCATGCAGGTGAATATTTTGTCCCTAGGAGGCATGTAAGTATGTGCAATTGCTTTAATTACATAGGGTTTCTCAGTACTGATGCATCTGTGTGCATTTATGCTAAATGTTAGCTCAGTTTGCCCAGTCACACATACATACACACATACACACACCTGTTGTGTGACTATACTTTATGATGGAGATACATAACCACACACAGGTCTCTCTCCATTTCTGCTTAGTTTTCCTATCCCTCCTCTCAAGACATTCAAAGCTCCCAAGTGTTTATATTCTAGGCAGCATTGAGACACAAAATAATGTTTCTGATAATTACTAGATGAAACAAGCGTGGTGCAATCTATGAACAGAGTAATAGACAGTCCTTTTTACAGAGGTTTATGTGATAAATAACAATAGCTAATGAGGGACATTTCAATAGGTAAAAAAAGAAAAATATGATCTCACAGTCTCACTTGGCTGCTAAATTTCAGTTAGTCAAAAAAGTGGGTAATAGAAAAAAATCCGAAAAAGGAGAAGAGCAAGGAAACAAGAACTTGGAATGCAGCTATAAGGTTATGGTTATTTACAGCATTACATATAAGAATTAATTAAAAGAATCATCCAATTATATATTCCTAGGATATCAAATTATTTTATGGTAGCTCCATATAGACATATTACATCTTATCTTACATTTGAAAGGCATTTAAAACAGTAGCTATGGAAGAAGACAAAAATCAAAGGGACTGCATATTGATGTAATCACAAAAGGTTGATGGATTGATTCAATTAATCAGTGACTCATTTTAAGGATTCTGCAGGGATTTATTTACCAAACACTTACATTGTTTATTTTGCTCTCTGGAGGGTTTGTATACTGTCATTTTTCTTCATTATTCTTCTTGTTTCATTCATCAATTTCTGACAAATGTTTTCATGCTGTATGTGGCATGTTAGGCATGTAAATTGTCCACATTTACTGATTTAAAGCAGTACACTCCAAACTTGCAAGAGCTGAGAACTTTTGTTGATTTCCCTCAGGCCTGAGAAAACTAGCCATCTATAATTAATATAAAGATGTTTTCCATTTAATCTTTTTTTTAGTGTATGCTCTTACATGGCAAAGATGTAAGTTCTTGTCTAGCATACCCTGCTTAAACTTTAGACAGAAATTTACTATGAAAAACATTTTGAGCACTCTTGATGCTAAATAGAATAACTGTTCCCTCTTTGGCTTTTCCTTATATTTTGTAGTTCAAATCCAGGGGAACAATGCAAGAATGTTTTAAGAAGGGCAGCAACTTCACCATGTTTCCTTAAGTTTAGGTAAGTTTTTACAAGGGCAAGAAGAGATAGGAAAATGGGAATGGCTTTAAAACTGAAAGAGGGCACCTTAGGTTAGCTATTAGGAAAAAATGCATTCCTCTGAGCATGGTGAGGCACTGTAACAGTGCCTGGAGAAGTGATGGATTCCCCCTTCCTGAAAGTGTTCAAGTCCAGGTCGGGTGGTGAGTGAATAGGCATATAAAGGCAACCATCAAACCACAGCTGAAATGCAAAGAGTGCATTTATTTCATTACCTCGCTTACAATGCCAAGCAGCAGAGACACACAGGCTCCATCCATGCTTAGTTCATCCCAGCAGGTAGCAGCAATCTGGTCTAGTGAAAAGTCTCCCTTTCCATGTCAGGGGTTTTAGAACTAGATAATCTTTAAGGTCCTTTCAAACTCAAACCATTCCATGACTCTGTGAATTTGTCTTTTAATACTGTCATAGTATGTGCTTCAAAATCAATAGAAGTGACCAAATTTTAGGTCAAGTCACAGATTTCAAAATGGCAGATACTGAGCACACAGAAAAAGATGAAGAACTGAAACCAATAGAAAACAATTCTTTGAAAGTGTTGAGTCTCATTTGGTCAAATATTTTATTTTTACTATCAGGAACACTCAACAGCTAATTTTTGTTTAATCATATATCATTGCATACATACATGCAGCATGGGTGTGATTTTCAGGCATCTTCAGCAGTGGTCAAATTCTTACTTCCCTTTTAGGTGGCTAGGAACAACTTCTCAGGAAAATGAAAGATCACAGACCCGGTGACAAGAGCTGTGGCAGTCTGCATCATGTGACAGCCTTCCCCAGTGGATTTAGAAAATCCCACCCTATCTATTAAACATACTATAACAGACAGATGGAGACAGATGCCTCTCAATGACACCTGGTGACACACAAACACAGGAGGTTACCTCTGAACATCAAACTCTTTCTTACTGTCAAAGTCACTGAGCACTGGCACAAATTGCCCACAAAGTTTGTGTGTCTCCGTTCTTGGACACTGTCAAACCTTGACTGGACATGGTCGTGGGCAACATTCTGTAGGCGGCCCTGCATGAGTAAGGTTGTTGGACTCAATAATTACCAGATGCACCTTCCAGCCTCACCCATTCTATGAATCTGTGATTCACCTCTCATTCAAGCTATAATGTTTCTCCATTGGAAATACTCCTAGCATCTCAAGAGGATACAAAATCCTCCTTGTTGGTCTGGGATAGTCTCAGAATCAACCTTTGGAGTGAAAATAACAGGCCTGGGTATTAAGAGAGAAAAAAACCTCATCAGTTTGTAAAATGCATTGGTTATTATTTTTCTCTTATTTGAGTCTCCTATAGTTGGCCACTTGGATGAAATCCCAGCTCCATTAAGGCCAGTGGGAATCTTGCCATTTGTTTCAATGAAATTTCAAGATTTCATACTTTGTGATTAAGATGCCTGAATATTTGCTTTCCTTGAAAAACAAAAACCCACTGCCATTATCCTCAATAATTTTTAAATGAGATTTAAAATTGAGATTTTTTTTCCCCTTTCATGTTCAGCATTTGTGAAATACATGGTGATATAAAAATTTTATCTGTACTCATTTGTGCTGACCCATATAACTAGCTCATTGCCACATCTGTGCCAGTAAAATCTTTCTATCATTCCTCTGTGTATTTCATTCCATGTGAATTAATATCACCCGGGGGATTAACACCCTGGGAGGCTTTCTGCAAAACATGGGTATTAGGGAGAAATCAAAAGACATTTGCATAGCTATTTGGCCAATGTGATAGTAGGAATCTGCTACATAACCTCTTTTGCCTTTATAAATACATATTAAATATTAGTTGTAACCCGGAATTCTCAGTGTAAGTATTTCACACCCTTCTAGCTTCTTGCTCAGTTGCACAGACCTCCTCAGCCTTGATAAGATTTCCATTGAGCAAACTAATTCAGCAGCAGGGAAATTTTTGCACATAAACAGAAAGATAAAGCACCACCTCAAAAGACAGTCTAATAATATCCAGTGCTTCTAGAAATCCAATACTTTTGCCAAAGGCATTTCTCAGTCTGAGTTTCTCCTGTGCAAAAATGCTTCTTTCATTAATTTACAGCCTGAATTGCAGTTCCTGACAAAAGTCTGTCTGGGTGAGTCTCCCATCCTGACAGTCATTGATGTGTACAACACATATTCTGCTCTGTGAAAGGACACAGATGAGAAACAAGCACAACTCCTTCAGGCCTGTTCCCTTGAGCTTGTCCCTCTCACACCTGAGCAGTTGAGGCTGTTGCCACCCAACAGGCTCAGTTGTCATAAGCACGTTCAGTTATGGAGCTGAACCACCGGTGAGTGCCTATTAAAATTAAGTGGGGTCTCTACATCCTTAGCAGAAAAGCATCCAGTCCACCAGTCGTGCTGTGCCACTCAGCAGGGACAGATCTAGGCACAAATGGAGTAGAGAATCCTTCAAGCAGGGGCAACCAGGGAAGGCAGCAACATCTATGTTCCTGCTCCCAGCTTCTGCCAGAGCCCCAAAAACTCCCACTCCCT
Organism: Sylvia atricapilla; assembly: GCF_009819655.1. Lineage (NCBI taxonomy): Eukaryota > Metazoa > Chordata > Aves > Passeriformes > Sylviidae > Sylvia > Sylvia atricapilla. The sequence goes on from NC_089142.1 coordinate 51,971,505, forward strand.
GTGGTGGCTCCACCACCAGTAGCACCCAGGGCTGACCAATGATATCATCCACGAGGTCACATCCTCCTGGTACCAGCAGGAACAGCAAGTCGGCATCTGTAGGAATCACTTCCAAAGTCTCTATTTTAACTCAGATCACATGTTTCTTGTAAGAGAAGAAGTCAGGCTTTTGTCTGGCTACAGCTTTTTACTTTTGAGGTGGCAAAGCCCTGCTTTGCTTCACTTTGCACTTGCAAGTTCAATTAGAGGAAGTAGTCTGGGCAAGCAGGGACAATGCTCCAAATTTTTTTTGCATTAGGAAAGCTGTAGTTCAGGTGTTCTTCTAAACAATAAATTACAGGTGAAAAAAAGATAATTCGTGGTTTGAACTTGAACATATTCAAGCCCTCTTTATGGATGTGAAGACATCCTGAGTCACATGCATAGTTATTTAATGTCATTACTTTTATGAATGTTTATTGATGTAAACACATGCTTTTTTTATTATATTAAATTGCTCATACCAGTGGGGTACATTTTTCATTTAGAAATACATACATGTAGAAAAATCAAAGGAAATAGCAGGAAAAAATGACATGAAAATATTGCACAGCACCAGCATACTGTTAAGATAACCATCAAAATCAATCTCAAAAACTATTCCTAAGCTCAGGCCTATAAACCACTCACACTACAAAAAACCCTCCTCTGTCCTGGAAGTAATATAGTTATGGCCAACAGCTCTGTCGATCTTAGGTTGTTAAATCCTGCTTAAATGACTGGCTGGTCACTGTCCCAGATCATCTCCCAGTCCTATTGCCTTTGCTGTTGTTTGCACTCATAAGGTTTATAAGGATATGTGAAATGGAAGTTCATCATTCATTTTTTGTCCCTGAATAATTTGCTTTTCATCTGTACAGTCCATAACAGAACCTGGAGAAAGAGACCAGGCAGATTCCTAGAAGGACTTGAGACGTGTACAACAAAGACTTTCTGAGGAAATACAGACGGCAAAGGGCCCCTCAGGCTGGGCGTTCTCAAACATTGGGGGTGCTTGCAGTTGGAAAGAACTGGACTCAGCGGCCATCCCTTCAGCCACTTCATTTCTGTGGTGTTTATGAGGGGAGCTACCCTCTAATCAGACCCTAGTTTCACTGAAAGTCAGCAGATCTTTAACTCTTGTTGGGAATGTAGCTTCCTGGGCCTTTTTGAATGCTCATTATTGTTTATTTTTATTTTCAAATTCCTCTGAAGTGGAACAAAAGGACCTTTGAAAAACAATGCCTTGTGATTAGAAAGTGAATAGGTACACTTTGCTCATCGAGCAAAATAAATTCAGTAATTTGATTCAGCATTGAGTTTCAGGTTTCTACAGGTATTACATGTAATTTCTGATAATTTCCCTGTGATTTTTCACAGCTTTTATGAACACAGAAATATAAACTTTATCCACATCTGCTCTGTTATTGTTTGAGTTCCTGAGATAACGGATGCATGTCAGTAACAACAAAAATAGCTGATCTGTGACAGCCCACGCTCTGTAACAGTTTGTACAATAATTTTTTACCCTCAAACTCCATCACTTCAGAATCCCTTCCTCTCCCATCTGTCCTAAACAAGTGGGAGAGGCTTTTTGCTAGAAAATGTACTTTTTTAAGTACCTCTCTGGAGGAGAGCATAACAACTCTGCCTTAAGAAAAATGCTGTTAGTCCTTCCCGTGTGTCAGAATGGAAGCTGCTACTAATTATAACTAAGATCCTGTCAGTTATCTGAATTCACTGGCAATTCTCATAAGATCCTGAAGAAAGTGAGTAAACACATTTACAGGAATGTGCCAGAAGCAAGTCACCATAATTCCCTTCCCAGCTCTCTAATATCTACTGCGGGCTTACAGCAGAAGCAGCAGCTCTGTGCTGCAGCCCACGGAACACCTGTGGCCAGTGCAGGCAGCCTGACCCAGGCTAGCAGCTGTCTCCAAACAGGCACATCCACAGCAGGAGAGCAATGCAATAGCTGACAATCTTCTTGACAGGTCTGGAACACGCTGGAGATTTGAACAACAGTGGTGATATCTGTCACTCATGCTCTTTTACCTGAGGAGCTAAGGGGGGAAGAAACTCTTTAAGTAAAAAAGGATGTGCATTAAAATGTGGTACCAGCCTGCCTGGCAGCTTGGGTGTATTGGGTTATGCCATGTTCTTTGTTGAATCCAAACGAACAGAAATCTTTCTGCTGAGACTCAAGATGCTGTTAATATTTCTGTAGAGCCAAGTCTTCCCTAGGGACCACTCCTGCAACCACAGGATGTGTGCACAAACCAGAAAAGACTGCTTCTCATGAAATCATAACCATCTCTGCTACTGGGACCCTCTCTTACCTCTCTGGAGGTGTAAATAGCCCTTCACAGGAGCCACTGTAAAACACATCCATCTGAAGACTCCCGCACTTGCTAAAGGAACAAAAGGAACACAAGAGCCTAATCCAGTTCTCAGCAGGAGAGCAGATTAAATATCCTCCTTCTTCAGGGCTTTTTATTGTTATTCATAAATAACAACAGGTGCAGTAGCTGATTTTTTTTTTCTAAAATACACAGCAATGCCTTTGAAAGATGGGATTTTTCCAGCCAAATGCAACCATGGAACCACACTGCTGGGTGAAGAGCACAGCAGCTCCCTCCCCTTTCCAGGGTTTAATACAATTCATGTTCCTGCACAGAGGGCAAGAGAAAAGGAGGAGAGGGAGAAGAGTAGAAAAGATTAACAGACATTGAAGGATGCAGTATATTCAGTAAAAGCTTAATGAGATAATCCCATGGTAACTGTCAGGCTTTGGCTTTTGTGCACAGTTATCTGCAGAAATGCTACCAGCACATGGCTTGTTTGCTGCTGACACTTTCTGTTAAAGAGGAAAAACCCTGTGAGGAGGTCTGGATTACCCACAGGCTTGCCAATAGAACTTAATTTTGAGGCTTGGTCTGTGCATGGTACATGTACTGTGGTGGCCTGGAGAAGACAGTTTCAATGTATCTGGTAGTATGTACTGTAGCTGTAGCATGGTATGGGGAGTTAAAATTGAAGATAAGGAGCCTAAACTGATTTTACAACAATATAATTGTTTTTTTCTTTCTCAAGGACCTGACGGTTTTTGCAGAGTCAAAATTTAAATAAGCGACTTCATCCTTCAACATTTTTAAGGCATTTATAGTATTTTTTTCCCAAGTAGCAGGTACCACTTAATATCAGGTACCAAGTCATTTAATAGCTGTCTGAGTGAAACTTCCAGAGTCTTTCTCTTTTATTTCTCATCTTGAACAGACTAACTTCATTTCAACTTCCATCCAGATTAGTGTCAGGCTTTGGTCTTAACTGCTCTGAATAGAATGGAAATCAACAGTGTTGCATAGGAACAAATTACTCACCCATGCAACGACAGACTCAGAATAAAGGTCTTCTTCCAATTTCTCTTGGCTGTTACAGCTGACAGTGCTGTCTTACTGCACTGGCTTCTGGAGCGAGTGATCTAGGATCAGATTAGCCTGAAAGAAGTGTAACAGGATTTCAAATTAATGAAAACTTAAAAAATCTTCTTTTAATAGGAATTCAGGTTTGGCCTATGCTGATAAGTGACCAAGAGGCATTGCTTAAGGGTTGCTCACAATTCTTCTCTTTACAAAGTGGTGTTACAGATATGTAATGTCTGGCATTGCTGCAATACAACTGCATTTTCTCACATGAGGTCTGCTGATGCCAGCCCTCACATTGCTGTAGATGAACTCCAGGGGCACATATTAGTTGGGGAGTTGGAGAGCCTTAATGCAGCACACAGGAGTTTGGGGCATTCTCCCCGAGGAATTTGCAGTCTTCACAAATCCATGATGGGTTTGCAGGTCTGAGTCACACCAGTGAGTCATGCTGTCAGCTAGTAGTGGGTGTCAGATTCAGTACAGCACTCAGCTTCCAGGCCAGCTATGCCTGGCCCCACTGCTTGATCCCTGTGTTCGGGTGAGAGCAGGGGCTATTTCTAGCCACCAGCTTGGTAGCCCTTGTTACCTGATTGATCAGTAGAGAAATGCCTAGCTAGAATCAGCATCTTCCAGTGATTTTTCAAAACCTGAAGAGGAAAATGGTTATATTTATGAGGCCAGCCTAAATAGCTTCTGAAAGGGAAGAAAACTTAAGGAGGGGACATTTTCCCTAAAATAATAGAAAAAGTCAGGGAACTACTTATTTGCTTTGGAACTCAGAACAGAGAAATTAATGGTAACACACCTTAAACTTCTTCATGTGCTGACTGAGTCTGGGCTGTGTTGTTTGATTTGCTCAGCTGGCAAAGCTAACATGACAGTTTCACACTCACCAGAATTAGGGTCTAATTCCTTAGGCAGAACCTCTCTTGGGTGTTGTCTTTCCAAACAAGACTGTAAACTGATGTAAAAAATCTGCTACCATGTCTTTTTATCACAGAGGATCCCTTGGACTGGAAGTGCCCCACATCCATCCCCCCCCAGATGATCCCCATTTCATTCTGTCTTTCACCCATCATTTGCAATTTTGGTACTTAATTGAAAATAGCGATAGCAGCCCTGAAGTTATTTGTCAGTTAAAGGCTGTTTGTCACAATGTTGATCTCTGATGTGAAAAGGCACTTCAGAAACCAAATGAGAAACAGCCCTGGGAAACTTGCTCAGTGTCCCTGCTCATCCATATGTTGGAGTAGCCCATCTCGAAAGGTGCCTTGCCTTCCTACCTCAGCATTTCTGTGACTCAGACACATGTGGCTTCTTGCTGGGCTGTAGCAGACATCCTTGTCAACCAGTTAGCAGAACTTTTCACATAAGGCAAGCATGGCCCTTCTTACAAACTCAGTGTCTCTAAACTTCTCTGTTATATAAGATTAAGCATACAAAATAGAAAACATGCTGTTCCAGAATCACAGCTTGTAGAATACTTTAAATCACCATGCAGCTCAGTACCTGCCTTGAATGCATAAATGGCAATAGAACAATTCCAGATGTAAGACAGTAAGGTGTCTGGAATAGAGAGTGCCCCTAATGCTGCCTATGAGATTTGGAGGGCCTTGTCACAGTAAATTGCTAGATCTGAGCTCCTGTGTAGGATGAATTCTCCTACGCACCCTGAGGAGGTGGTTGGTGCTGTTCTACTTCTTTCTTTAAAGGGTACCACAAGTTCCTCAAGACCTTAAAAAGGAAGGCAAGTACTAAGAAAGGAGACATATGCCATGGCAGAGGAAGAGCTCTAAAGAGTGAAGGAGCTTTAGACCAGGTGGAGACACAGGCAAGAACATTTCATATCAGAAAGATCCTGGTCCACTTTTAAAAGACCAAACCACAAGTTAGCTCCTCCACTTCTTACCCAGATGCAGGCGGACACAGTTTCCATTTGGGTCTATGTGACAGTGCAGTTCACTCTTTCCACGGAGAATACAAGCCCAGGATAGGGACATTCATTTAGGAAGCTTGCTGTGTAGAGTAAATGTCTCATCTTGTGAATGAATGCATCTTTGGGGTCCCTGACCAGAAGCTCTATATACATGTTTTCATAGTGAAGATAAAACTCAAGGAAACCACAGGATCTGAATCAGGATATGGATATTAGGAATTAATATGGTTAAGCTAAGGAGGGGAAGACACCTTAGCATATGCTGTAAAAAGTCCCCTAATTTTAAGTTTGGCTTTTTCCCACACGTGTATATGGTCTGTGCTGGACATTCTTATATGTGGTCACAAAGCTAAACAAGGCTGTGAGCTGTGTTGCTTGTTTTCTCCCAGAGGTAGGTGGCTTGATGGAAATCACCTTCCACACATAACAGAGCCTGTGTGGTCAACACCTGCCATACTCATACAGACACAACTGGGTCTTAAGCATCTGCAATTTCACACAGAGAGGAGCCCCTCCTTTGGCTCAGAAACACCCAGCCCAGGGTGTTCAGTTATCTCACTGGAGTGGCACTGTTTCTTATAATCCTCTTTGGAAGGAATTTAGTATACTGGCACTTTTATCACAAGTAATTTTTTTCTATTTTTTTTCCCTCTGTTCACTCAGCTGTTTATTTCGCCCCTAGCGTAAGGTTTTGGGAAGGAAAACACAGTCTTTTCACAGGGGTTACAGCTTTGCACTTTCTGCTTGCCTGTGAGATGAAATGTTTGACTCCAGAAGCGTGTTTTAGCAGCTTAATAAAACAAAAGAGGTAGCACTCTTGACCACCTTGAACAGTATCAGAATCTGCTGGCAGAGTTGTGTGCCCTTCAGCCAGCCCCAGGGAGGGTGAGCAGAGCCAGTGGATGCCTCTGCCCCTATTGGTTGTGTGTGCTTGCACGTAAACAAACAAACACAATGCTTGGAAATTTTTCAAATATACCCTGTAGTCCTTGTGTGAAATGAGGTTGTTATTGCTGCTTTAGCTCATTAACATCACCTTTGTGTCACACCAGTCCAGAGATCGTCAGTGCTTGTCTATTGCAGCTGCTTCAAAACATATTTTGTAATAATAATCAGGTGAGGATATCCTCTAGGTCAGTTATCCATTGCTCCTGGCTCTCCTAAAGTACATCATGCTGTAAGTATAAGAGCCTTCGCTTCTGCCTGTAGCAGTTTGTGTATGGAAGTGGCTATTAATTCACTAATGCAGATCAACTTGTTCAAATGCTGTTGTACACATATTATTGCTATATGAAAAACATATATATAAAAATCATCATCATGTCCTAACCATGTCTTGTCTTTCATGTACATTTGAACTGGTGATGAATGCCTGGTCCTCAGACTTCCCATAACATTATTGTCTGATTCATAAATCTTTGCAGATGCCTGGAAGGAGTTTTCTTCAGTGTCAATGCTTTCTTTACATTCATTTTAAGTTTAACTTGCTTTTTCACACTCCTGAGGTCCTGATAGGACAGGAGAACTTGAATTTGGACAAGTCATCCTGACTTATTCCTTTAAAAGATTCATCATTAATGTTCTCTATTTTCCTTAAGCATTCTGCCAGCTTTTTTTTTTTTTTTTTTTTTTTCTTTTATTTTATTTTCTATCTTTATTTTTATTCTTTATTTTATTTTTACTTTTATTTTTTTTTTGGCACCAGCTCATTGTTACGACAAGAAATTTCTCTTCTGGACTTGTATTTCACTTTGAAGTCGTGCCTTTGTAGGTTTATGCATCATGTGAGAAGTCTAGTGGTGCAGACAAGCTTAAGATTTGTCAAAAATATCCCTAAGGTTTGTAATCTATTTTAGCTATACTGACACAGTATGTACTGACATCCAGTGACAGTGGTAAATTCTTTTCTTTTGAGTATAATTTCCTGTGATAGTTCTATGCACTCAATCCTTATGCCTCAAAGTGTCTCCTGTAAAATACTACTTCGTCCACTATTTCCGGCTTATCTACCTTTTCAGTGCTGTGACTGAATTTCTAGGAACATACCCTGAACACATCCAGTGAGTTTTGTTGCTGCCATTTATTGTGGTTTAAAATTATGCAGCCCCCATATTCTCAAAGTTTTCATCAAATTTTCCCATAAGAGGAGTTTCTATTTTGGGCTTCATAATAATGATCTGTATAAATATCTTAATAGGTAAACCATTATGTTTATTACGGATTCTGATTTCCCCAGTGAGAAGTTAGAGATTGAGAACGCTTTATTTTCTTCACTTTGTTTGAACCAGTACAGAGTATTTTTTTTCCTAAGTTTGACCAAAGTAACTCACGCAACATCTACTTATATTTTGCTGTGATTCAGTTTTTAGCTGGCACTCCATCTTATGAGTTGTGCCAATTAGGTTTTTTGTTGATTGTCTCTATATACTAGATTGTCAACAGCAATGACTTCTATTCCACCTAGTATTTCACTGTACCCTTTCTGGATTTGTGTTATATGAGTGTAGAAGAGGTATATTCTGGAGAGTTGTCTTCTAGACAGACAAACTGTGTACTTCAATTCCTTCTTCTTCAGATTGTCCAATCTGACATGGTGTCCCAATGCAGACTTTAATTGCTGAAGTGGTCATGTAAGTGATGTCTTAGCTGATTAGACTGTAGCTAGGCTGTAGGGAAGAAGAAAGGAGAAGTGAGACATTTGCCCAAGGATGAGGTCCTGTATAATCACCTAATCTAGCAGAAAAAGGGAGAAGACTGGATGCTGCACAGTAGCTCAGACTCAGCACAGACCCTTAGTTCTGATACTTGAATTTGGTATCTACAGAAGGCCCATACTCCCTTATCTCACACCAGCATTGGAAATCCCAGCTGCGGAGGCTCCCCCTTTTCACTCATGCTCAGCCATATGCTGCTGCTGTCCTCTGTTGCACTGCATTCAGAAGTATCTGAATCCTTGGAATCTGGGAGGCATCAGGACTCCCTTGAACACACCAGGAAAAGCTTCCTCAATCTTTTCTGCTGGAAGGCAAGTTCTCAGGCATCCCATAGACTACAAATTTTTATCATGCTTCCTGAAGCTAAGACAAATATTCTTAGGAATGGCTCTGTTGTCACAGCTACCACACAGGCATCAGATTGTCCAAATGCTTACATCTAAACTTGCATCTCCCCAGTAGGCCTTTATGATATTATCAGCCTTGCTGACAAAAACTATATGGATTGTTGTGGCTTAGATTCAACATTCTGAGTTGTTCTTGCCCATTTGGGCAGGGCAGTTCAGGTAACAACCATGAGGCTTACATACATTTTCTCATACTGCATTGCAGCAAAGTGAAAGTGGCTGCACTCTTGATAAATCTTCCATCCCTTCCTGCTAGGACCTAAACTGTGTTTTTCTCTCTGCCTATTCTGTGCAGAAGCCTTTGCTTTTACACATTTCATTAATATTCTTATCCAACCACAGACACCACCTGCTTCCTGTGACTGCTCTGCCCCATGTTTTCCTTCAACTGCTTTTTTACCTTGTATATTTCTTTTATTCCTTTTCATTTATTTCTGGCTATATGGCTTTCTATCGCATATGTATCACAAATGATCCTTTGGCCAAGAAGCAAATTTTGGCTCCTTTCTTGTCTTTGTTCACTCTCACTGTGTCCTCCCTTGTCTGAAATTATTTTCATTTTTCTTTTAGAAAGGTTTCATGTGACTACTGCAGCTGCTGTCATCTGTTACTTCTATACATATTTCTTGATTTAAATTCATTCTGATGCCCAAGAACCATTTATTTTGCATATCTCTTTGTGTCTGTCTCTAAAATTGCTCCATGAATCTCTTTGCATCATTTTCAGTTTGTTTCCTCTTTCTTATAGAAAATATCACCTTGCCTGTGTCTAAGAAAGAATTGTCTCTTTTTCCATGGTTCAATTCTGCTCATCTTGATGAACTCTAATTAGACTTTTCTCTAAATAGCAACCTTTCTACTTTCTTCCATACTAAACTTCAAGTTTTGCATGGACATGCTGCAAACTTAGCATCAAGTAATTTATTTTCTTCTACCAAATCCTGAAATTACTTTTGTCCTAATCCTGAAAGTCTAGTCATGCATCACTAATTAGTTTCTTCTTCCTTTTTTAGGGAAAAGAATTCCCTTGACTGTAATGCCTTTTATTTGTGCCAAGTTTAGTGTTTGCACTCTTTCAAAACATTCCTGTAAGGAAGCAGTATGGTTGAATTGGTGAATTATGAAAAAATCAAAACAACCTACTTGTGGGCACATGACATTTCCAAAAGAACACAATTTAGTGAATGAAGATGTGGTTTAAATAGCATTAAGTAAAGTCAGTTCTCTTTGAAGACGACTCTTGGTTCCTTAAAAATTTCAGTACTTAAAACCAGTGTAAAGCAGCTAAAACTTAACCTCCAAAGTTGTCCTCGGTAAACTTATCACAGCTACACTGACAATCTATCACTAGTTCAAACAGTGATTAAGGAGCAGCTTTTTTTTCCAGAGAGATGGATGAGACAAATTCCAAATTTTCTCAATGCAACTTATTTAGGAAACATGAAAGTGTGAGCTGAGCAACTTGACTCTGGAGTATGCTGCTTGCTGTTAAGATGATATAATGGCAGGAAAACAGTTCAGATTTCCCTATAGCTGTAGTAATACAGTCTGTACAGCTGATTTCCAGGTTGTCAACTTTAATGAAGTTGAAAACATGCTGACAATTCAGTAATGTTTTCTTTTCAGCTGTGCAAATGCTGCGGCAACAGATTACAGCAGGATTGTAAGTACTTAACAAGAGCATTACAAAAAGAAAATAATAATTGAGATGAGAGATGAAAGAGGAATAAAATGGAAATAATTAATTTAATGAAAAAAAACCTTTTACTACTCTAAGATTTTTAAGTATAATAGCAGAAAGACTAGCCCATGATGGATTCCCCTGAGTGTTTTATGTATCAGTTTTAAAGCTGTCTTTCTGCATTTTTTCATTAGGTAATAAAAAGAAGCAAAAAAGTTAACTTCTGCTAATTGTAACCGTTAATAGAATGACATACCAAACATTTCACTGAAGTTATTTTGGATAAATATCATTATTCTGAATTCCAGCATAGCCCATAGTATGCTAATTTTGTTAGAATGACATATGCTTTGGAGTTCTATAAGTCTACCTTGAGGTCAGAAATTATCATCATCCAAACACAAACTTCAGCACTGATTTGTAGTAGAAATTTCAAAGCAAAATTTGGTTAAATCTATTTCTGGTTTTATGGAGGCATTTTCATGTCAGAAGGCTGAATAAGCAAGTTCAGTGCAAGATGCAAAGAACAACATCTGCACAAAAAGATTTTGGAAATAGCTGCAGAAACTGAATGAATGTGTGTGTTTGTCTGTTTGTGCATGCATACATACATGCATGTATGTTGTATGTTGTGGAAGAGAGTTAATTCATGAAAGTATCGCAGATGATCTGTCTATCAAGAAACTCATGTTTCACCTCAGTGCTGTCTAATACTCATTCAAGTGTACAGCTCTTTAGGAGGTTGGAAAAATGAAAAAAAAATCTTATCCTGAGCATGGAGCAGGATATAGATCTGATGTCTCTCTTCTAGCTCCTAGGATAATAATGTAAAGTAGATTTTGTCTACAGGAAAGCTTAGGATACCTACACCAGTTTCTCCACCCCCTATTTCTTGGTCCCTTGATGATGTCACTGACCAAGTAGCAGGGATAGACCTTCTCAGACTTCTCTCAGACCTTCCCAGACTGCTTCTACCATTACAGATCTGATTTGAAGATAGAAAGCATTCTTGGAAGCAGCTAAGTAGTTCTACATAGAATATATGGCATTATTTTTCATGTGCAAAACACATATTTCATTCCAATAGGTAAAATAAATGGCCCGCGAAAATCAGTTTTGGCTTTTGTCTAAACTGCTCGAAAGAGATGACACCCTATGCCTAAGCAGTTTTTATAAGGACCCAAAAAAATTCAGAGCACCTGTCCAGCCATGTATGTATCACATTAGCAGGTTTAATCAGCTTCTACCTCAACTATACAATGGCAAGTACAGCAGAATCCTCCATTCATTTCTAGGCAGTTACAATGCAATGAATAATGAAGTAACTGGTTGTACATATTTCAGAATGTCCCAGATGTCTATCAATGTCATCAAAATGGAATTCAAACCATTGCCATTTAAAAAATAGGGAAGATTTTGTAACAGAAATATTTTCTAAGATGAAAAGAATGGTTCATTTGGAACATAAGTGCAAGGAGAATACAATACAGAAGGCTCTTGATTAATAGTGTTCATACAAATGTTAACAGAGCTTGTTATGCTGCATTTCCCATTTTCTGTTTTAAGAGTGCTAATTGTAAAGTATATTTACAACAGAAAGCTGAACATTCTCCTTCCCTCCAAACAAGCCAGTAGGCAAGTCACCATGCAAGGAGAGTTTAAAATTCTGGCGTGCGGTCATTTGCTATAAATCATACACAGCCATACTATCTGACACCCTGTAAACAACTATTTTATAAACAACATCAGCAGTAAATATACTTAATTCCCAGAAGACCCACAACAATCACTTTGCTTAGTGTCAAGGGGTTTGATTGCGAAGTAAACACTTGGTAATCTGTAAATCTGTTTAGCGGGAGAAGGCAGGCCACCATTTCAAGACTTGCTCAACAGTTTGATATCAGACTTTTTTAACCACTTGGGATATTGTGGTAGGAAGAAGAGGGCTTTCTCGGGCTTTTCTGAATCATCCATCCACATGGCAAGCACAGGTGAATGCAGGACATGCTGGCTCAATGCCACCACACCATCAGCCTCTGGAGAAGCAGCTCCCATAAGTTCTGCACTGGTGGCAGCAGCCCATGGTCTGGAGCTCAGCTCCAGTGAGGAACAGCTACAGCCCCCACTGTGCCCAATGTCACTTCACAGCCATGCTTAATCACTCAGTCTCCCCTTTTCTCTTGGCAAAAGGGAAGAGTACAGAGGCAAGTTCAGACTTAGTCTGCTGGATTTACACTGCAATGCTGCATTTACTCTGGCCTGTGCATCTGCAAGTTGCAATATAATCTGGAAGAAAATAGTTGTTCTTTTAGGAGTAATCTAAGAACCTGCTTACAAATGCATCATGTTCAGATGCTCTGAAATTAGTACCTACTAGTATTCTGCCCTTTAACCCATTTTTGAACAATGGCTCCTCAGTATTTTATACAAGATTGTTCTACAGTTTATAGAGCCTTTGAAGAACTCAATTTTTAAAGGGCTCAGGCATACATCAGTAGGAAAGAACTGCCATGTTATGTTTCAGCTCAGGTTAAGTAACACAAATCAGTCTCTGACCAAGCAGACCTCTGTCATACTCCTTGGCTCTGCATGAGTTCTGAATTTTTAGTGCATTTTGAAGGTATTCACAAACAAACTCTGTGCATGCTGCAAACTTAACAAAAACTACATAGTAGTGATCTACTTGTACTTCTGCCTTCTTACAAAAACTTAAGAATTTGTTTGAAATAAACTGGCCATTCGGAAGAGATCACAGTTCTACTTGATTCCTATAAAAGCAGGGTTTGGGTGGGAGGCATTTCTAGATAGACAGCTTTAAAAGTAGGCTTTAAAAGAAATTGAGGGAGTGGCTAATGCCACCGTTCAATTCGGCGTCTGCAGTGAAGACAGACACTAAAACCAGGTTTCATCATTGCTCAGAGAGCAACTCCTTGGTCTCTGAGACACTAGACATTATGCAGTGCTTGAAAGATACAGCCGGAGACCATATCAGGGGCAGACCTCTGTGTCAGGACACTATATTGTGATAAGCACAATAGTGGTAAGCACACGTTGCAAAATACATTATGTAAGGTTTTTATATTTCCCAAGTTTTACTTTGCATATTTATTTCAATAAAATGTTCTTGAAATATAAAAATAATAATATTATATAATAATATAATAATATAATATTAATGAAGACATTGTTTCCCAGTGATCATTTGATTCTTCACAGCAGTAGCATGACAAGATGCTCATAAAAAGCCCTCAGATCAGCAGTTTTGCTGTCCACCATCATCAATGAATGGTTCTCTTTCATCTGTAGTGTTTCTACATTCCTCTGTCCTATTGAATATGCTTTTTAAATTGCACCCACCCACTTCCTCAGTGTCTTAATCTGAACTGTACTCTGTTGTTCACCTATCCAACCAAAGGATATTACATAAAAAAAAAAAAAAAAAAAAAAAAAAAAAAAAAAAAAAAAAGGAAAACCTAAACAAACGTACACATTCCCCATGGTTATCTCTTTTATTTTTCTGAGATTTGAGGTCAGGTTGTTATTACTGTTTGCTGTTTTCTTTGTCTTCCTGAGTATTTCCATTTATTCCCAGTACCTATATATCTCAACAGTATTTATATTATCAATGTTACCTATTGCTCCATGGAAGATAAAAATCTCCCCTGGTGCTTCAATTTGCAGAGCATATAAGGTTTTTTTTCCAGCCCAAATCAACAGTTCAGGCTGTGTATCAACCTTGTGTTTTAGGGATTGTGTTCCAGTCCTGAGTTTCAGCCAAGAGACAATTACAACCTTTGCTTCTCACTTCAGATTATTCACTAAATTGTTAAACTGTATCAGTCTGCAAAATCACCATGAGCCTTTGAGTTTGAACGAGGTACATCCATATTTACTATCACCCTTTGATTATGGCATTGCAGTCAGCTTTCAATCTGCATGACAAGTTTCCCTTTCCAACTCAATTTGAATTAATTTTGAGATTACAATTTTGTGCGACACTGTAATTAAAGGTGTGAGTGCAATCCAAACACAGACATCTACAGATTTTCCTTCACTTATGAATGTTGCAATTATCTTTTTAAAAGCAGTTAATGACTGTGGCAGAGTTTATTCCTTCCAAACTAAGGTTGCTTGTTGTTCACCACTTTTTTATAAAAGAAAGGTGGAGCGAGACCAAGCAAGTATAAGCAAAAAGGAGACACTGAGAGTATTCTGCAAAACAGTCTAATCAGCCCTTTTTACCTTGTATATTGGAGTCAAATAGAAGGATCTGCTCCTGTTGGTCTTCTTGTACTTTCTTTGGGGGTTTTGATATATTTTATCTTGACTCCATCAAAAAATCTTAATCCTGGTCCATGACTTTTTTTAGAAGAGCTAAAAGTACCTTATCATCTCTCCCCTTGCTTTTCTCTAACAATCACACAGTTACAAAGGGAATGAGACATATAGCAGAGGGATTAACTACTTTGACCTGAGGGGAAAAGCTGTAGCATTACAGGTGAGATTGTAATATCTGTCTCTCCTCAAAAGAGATATCATGTCTGCTCACCCTCCTAACTGCATGTGATAGCTTCACATTATTCATGGGATCAGTAATTCCTGGGGTTCTTACACTGACACCTTTTCCTTTTCCCATTTCATTCTTCATAAGGTATTTTCCTGCATGCACTATTAAACTAGAAAATGTATCCTGCCAATAGCCTCAAGGTGTCCTTTTCAGCTCGGAATAGTGCTAAAGAGCTTGATCTGAAATAATGGCTATAAACAAAACTAAGACAAATCAAGATTGGATCAGAGTTTTCACAGAGAAAACTGACATTGCAGACCATATTTATAATTTCAATTAAAGAATCTTAATGCCTACTCTTGCTGAGGTTCTTTGTCAGATCTGCCAGCTTCTTGTATCATTCATTCTTTACAACTAAGAAAATTTTGAAAGAGCTATAGAATCTGTGAAAATGTGATCTTAAGACATAAAAAGTGCATAGCACTGAGTAGAGAAACAGTCTACTTACTGATCAAAAATGCCATAAACTTCTGCGGTTCTTGCTAACTGCTGAGTGCCATCTACTGTTGAGAGAGTGGAAGCTGAAGGCATTTCTTGCAAAATAGACACTCGCAACGACCTTCAGCTAGGCAGCACAGGAGAGAGAAACCACTGCAGAGCCTCTGTGGTACTCCTGCTGAGCTCAGGCTTTATGTCTGTCCCTCTTCCCAGACTCTGAAGATTTCTTGGGAGCTGCAAGAGGCGGGAGCTGTCCTTGTGCTCATCATATGCCTTCCTTAAGGCTCATTATCCACTCGATTCCTGGTAGCGGTTCTCCCTTTTCTCAGTGTCAGTAGAGAATGTCAGTACTCCCCCAGGATCCGTGTCAGATGGCAGGAGGCTTTTCCCACTGCACACTGGAAAGTCCTGTAGCCATCTAGCTATACCTAATTTCTCACCCAGTATTTTCATAGCCAGGAAAGCCACTCACAGGTATGCATCAGTTCCTGAAAACAGGAAACCTATTTAAACCTCTGCATGTGAGCTGGCTTTCAGTGGAATTTAAGGGTTCAGTACTTTTGTTGAAGTGCTCAAGCACAAAAGTCAAGGAATACACCCAGAAGTGTCCCACCAGCCTCCAGTTGTTCTTCCAGAAGGGCATGGGCTTCTGCAGCTGGTGTGTCATATTTACCAAACCATCGAGGGCATCTCAAGTGACATTAGATTCCTGTCAATCAGACATCTGAATCAAGACACTACACAATATCATGCATGGAGATTTTGGCTAACTTTTTTTCCCAAACAAGACAACAGTCTTTGTTCTGTTCAATGACATCCAAAATAACTCTGACAACAGTGAAAGTCTAGGCAGCAGGCTTATGTGACACTGAATTTAGATGCCTCCATTGGGAGCTGAGCCTTAGCTCACATGTCTGAATACCATCCAGCCACTCAGTGTAATGCCACCTGTTCAACATTTCCATTTAGTTCTTTCCTTGACACCTCAATGTGATTGCTGCTCTGCCTCTCATGAGAAACAATGAAAACCTCCATGAAATTGTTAAAGCTTCCCATCTGAAAGGTTTTATTTACCTAGTAACAAGAGACAAAATAAAAGGTTTGGAAAAATAAACATAAAGGCTGTGAGACTTCTGGTTTACATTTGTAAAACAGCGTTAGAAGCTATTCAATTCACAGCTCTTCCAGTCTGTCTCCATCATGTTGCAGGACCAGTTTACTGTTGCTGGAGGTAGTCATTGGCATCAGAAGGCTATAGACAGGTAAGCAGTTGTGGTTTGATCTAAGCGAAGAGATCAAGGGCCTAGTCTGGATTTTAAATTATAAATTTCAAAGCAAAGATACAGTTCCGCCATTACATAAGGCAGCATTCAGGGACTCAATGCTTTGGAAAGTGTAAGTTGTAAACTAGGAGTGAATGTGCCTCACTCTGTTGCTTTAAGGTCTGTGCTTTTGTGCAGTAACTTTTTTTCTGAAGCAAAGCTATTGCTCCCAGAGTATTGTAGGCATGTCAAATAAGTTAGACCCCTCAGGTAACCACAGAGGCACAGAGGCAGCAGTCCAGGGCAGGATCTGAGAGAGCAGTGCAAGTCTCCTGTGAGAGAAAGATAGTAACAGACATTGAACTGGGAATGCAGTCTGAGAGACCAAGAAAGATCAGAAGAACAGCTTAACCTTCCCACCGCAGTAGCTAAATCCAGGTAGAAAATCAGCATGGAGGCAGGAAAAACAAGGCAAGGGCACAGTCAGCTAAAACTCTGCAATAGCTACACCAAGCAACCTCAGAGCAGGAACAGTGTAGCAGATGAGCTCTCCTTGTCCTTCAATAACCCAAATGATAAAAAACCTGGTCAGATTGTGTTGCTGCCAAATCATGCTGTGTCTGAACCTTTTCTCTCACATAGTTAGGCCCTTTCTACTAATTGAAAAACATAATCTATTCATGGCTACCTTATTCCCACACAATCTGATTGTGTGCAGTTATAAAATACAACTGATTCTTCTTTTCTGAGCTTTTAATCCTGCTCCTGTCTTCGAATCACATTAGAGACTCTCAGCAGGTAGGAGAGTCCCATTGAGATAGACATCCCACTGGGACCATACATAACAAAACCCTGTCTCCAAGGGATAGTGATGTGCTGCACACATACATTTTCAGGCCAGGGTCAAAATGAGCAGTTCCCAAAGCAGAATTAGTCTTGTTAATGAGGCTTTCATTCTAGGAAAATAAGTGAAAATGATTCCTCATATCTCTCTTCCCATATAATAGCTACTTTTGTGTAATGATCAGAGTAGAGTAAAATATTGTTAGTGATTCAGAAGAACAAAGTAATAAAAAGGCTTGAAAAGCTTGGAGGGCAGCAAATGCATTGAACTTTGAAAAATACTTAATGCATCCATAAATAAGCTAGGAGAATATGTAGAGTCATGTAGACTCTCATAAGGAGCACTAAGATGAAGAGAGTGATGACTCATAAGAAAATAAAAAACAAGTATGATAAAAATACATATTTGCTCAACCCTTCGCCCCCTCATCCCAATCCCAGAAATATCAGGAGGTGGTACTAGAATTTTTACCCTCCACAAAAATCCTGCAGTACTTCTTTGGCAAATGAAATAGTCTTTAAGGTGTTCCTAATGCTACATTTCATTGTTATGTGCTTTTTTGAGTATGATGATTTTTAATGAATTCAACTTAAAAAATGTATAGTGTATAGAAACCTAAATACCATTTTCTTTATATATCTGAATTACTAGTTAAATTGGTTAGAAACATTTAAATGATACTGCAAATTCTGAGTTTACAGTGTTTTTTCTTCCAAGAAGGGTTATTTAAAAGCAACATTTGAACAACTCCAGCCTCCCAAAATCCCGTGTCCTTGCTAAAACTAAAATTTGTCTCCTATCTACTTTTTCTTCAGTTATAGCACAGAAAAAGAGCGGAAAA
Source organism: Sylvia atricapilla (assembly GCF_009819655.1). Classification (NCBI taxonomy): domain Eukaryota; kingdom Metazoa; phylum Chordata; class Aves; order Passeriformes; family Sylviidae; genus Sylvia; species Sylvia atricapilla. The sequence goes on from NC_089142.1 coordinate 51,989,638, forward strand.
CACTGGGGAAAGAGGAGAAGGAAAACCATAAGAAATATGATAGGGATTGATATTGACAGAGGAATCTCTGAGTTCCTATCTTTCCTCTGAGCCATCTCTATTCATTTCATTCATGCTTGTATGCTAACACAGTATGAAGTCAGTGAGCAGCCCTTGGAGCCAAGAAGGGAAAATACATGGTTATCCCAGCTATTCAGCTACAAGAGTACTGTCTTTGTCTTCTGATTCTTGTGAAGCACTTTTTATTTCATGGGAAACAGAGTAACTTCAGCAGGAGGTATTTAGACTGTTATCACCATTACGCTACCATGTCACAACCTGGGCCAGATGTTGATAGATGAGATGGGAAGTGAAAAACTCCATTCCAAGAAACTCAAGCGTTCGTGCCAAGTTTTTGCTTAAAAACTATTCATTTAGGTCATATTCTCCAAACCAGTTTTTACCCCAAATACTAACCAGAACATCTCCAAGCTCCAGAGAGGATATTCAGGGTGCATGGTACAGAAGAGGGCTGGGTCCTGGTGGGGAGCAATAGGAGGGTGCCGCATCTGGGAGCCTTGTGGCTGGCAAACTGGCCAGCTACTCAGCAAAACTGAGCTTGGGGACACTTCCACTGTGGCAAGCGGGCAGCAGAAGTGTTTGGTCACCTATCACAGCAACAGATTCCAGTCACAGCAGCTTGCTCCTGGCTGCCAGAACTGGCTATTAGGATCAAATTAGCTTTCATTTCAAATCAACCATTTGATTGTCACCATTGGCATTCAGGACAATGCATGGGTCAACAGCAGTGATAAACCAGTTAACAACAACAGGCAGTACCTGACAACTTTTTCATGACCTCTAATCAGTGCTTCCTGAAATGTCTTGTTGCAGCTTTTCGTATAGATCCACGTGTACTAATCATGGAGTCACTGTTGAAGTGTCCCACACCTAGGCTTGACCTCCCTCATTCAAAGCGTGACATTGTCTTCTTTGCAGTCACATATGATGCTGCAGCCTCAGCAGAATGGCACTGCTCTGCTCCAGCAACAGACAACAAGAAGGGAAACCATGACAGCAGGGGCACACAAGGGGTTTTGTGCTGATTCTGGCTGGAGTTCGTTCTCTTCATAGCAGCTACTGTGAGGCTTTGGTTTGGACTTGTGCTGGAAACAGTGTTAATATCCCGTGATGCTCCAGTTACTGCTGAGCAGTGCTTTCCCAGAGTCAAGGCCTTTTCTGCTTCTCACCCCGCACCATCAGCAAGAAGGAGGTGGACAAGCTGGGAAGGGACACAGCCAAGATAGCTGAATACCAGGTGACCAAAGAGATATTCCAGACCATCTGGAATCATGCACAGCAAAAAAGCTATTTGGAAGGTTGTGCAGGGGGTCACTCCCTGGGGATTTTCTGGGCATTATTTGGTTGATGGTGAAAAATAGTTTTTGTTTGCATCACTTATTTTCCTTGGGTTTTATTTTACTTTATTTTTCATTATTATTATTTTGCCATTATTAACCCCCTTTTATCTAAACTCACAGATTTTTTTCCTTTTACCTTTTTCTTTTCTCACCAACTTCCTGGAGGCTGGGGCAGGGGAGTGAGTGAGCAGTTCTGTGGTAGCTGAAATTAAAGCACGACAGTTCTTTTGGTACCCAACATGAGGCTCAAAGATTTTGAGATAACAGCAGGCAGATTACCTGAGTGTATTAGAAAGGATTTATATCTATTAGCAATTGCAGGTCACAACATTGATTCATATGTTCTCAATATTAGTTTATCAGATCTGTGCCATGAAATTTTTGCTGTAGATATTAAAGCTTGGAGTTGGCTTTTTCAGTTTGCTGTGCTCTGTAGTGAGTAGTGATGTTTTGACTGGGAGATTTTTTATTAAAACACTGACCTTATTAAAACACTGAGCTTAATCTGGTATTTGGGCCTGTAATGAAATCATTACTGTACTTTGGGTACCATCTCCTGGATGTACCTATATTCTCTTATATTTCTTCCTCTAAGAGGTTTTTGTGAAGGAAATACAGAGTGGCATGCTCCCTCCCTTCTTCTGTAGTGTTTTCTCCTTCATTATAACAAATTGCCAGTGTCTTGAACATCACTGGGTAGTTAAAATAGTTCTATTTGTATTTCCTGGGAGTATTGCTTTGGTTTTGTCCAAGATTAATGAGCAATTTAGGAGTATGACTCAGTCTATATGAGAATATGATCCTGGGGTGCGTAGCATGTGGAAGAATAGGGGCCAGTACCTAGAGAACTCCTCACCCCCAATGGTCTGGAACTTCACTCCCAAACAATGATGGGATGATGACAAATTGATAGAATTTTGAAAAACAAATGTTGTGGTAATTCCATAGTGGCACAATTGACCATTGGCCCTGGCCAGGAGCTGCCGAACTCTGCTTGATATCATGCAGCATTCTCAGGTAGAAGAAAGGAAAAACAAGCAAACAAACATTATAGCAATCAGTTGGTAGTGACAATTTGTTTATGGGTATTAAAAATGTCTCTACAACTATCGAGACAGTATAATGATGCTTAGAGCTCAGGTGAAGACAGGTCTCAACATATCTCATATCTTTGATAATTTGTGTAAAACAATTTCTCCAAACTTGGTCAATTTATAAGACCATCACAAACCCACAAGTAGAGCAAAGACTGGTCTTAGCCAAATAATATGAAAATTCTACCAGCAGCAGTTACATCATATCTTCTTGTGGCTTTTCCCTACTCACCAGATTTCATATGCTACGTCCTCAGAATGGAAAAGCTTTTTTCCAATTTGGGCTATGGCAACTGAATTATATTTTCTCTGCAGTTTTGTTGAAGCCCTTCTGCAAGGACTTTGTGATATGTAAGAAAAGATAAAAGATGTTATTTCACCTCTGTTTTCCAGATATTTTCTTATACATTTGTTCTTATTCCACTGTTTTGTTTCCTAAGACTTCAGTGTAAGGGACAGTGCTGCAAAGGGTAGTGGTGTATGAGGAGTGTATGTAACAATAGGTTAGAAGTCTATCAGTTTGGTTTGGGCTGACTAGTATTGAACAGTGCTAAGCAAAGCTGATGCTACCAAGCTAAGAGTTAAGGTAGTGCTGTAGTAGTAGCAGATATTCTTAGTTCTAACAGTTGTTTGCAAGCTGATACGGCTCCAGACCTGAGAAGGCACATGGCACCCACTCTGCTGCATGTATCTGTATGTCACACACACATACCTCATAAAAACAATGGGACAATCAGGAGTATAGTACACTGGGATGAAACGTGCACATCAGAAAAGCTTCATCTAAGGAACAGAAGGCTCTATTGGTTATTGGCTGGCCACTGTTGTGCTGCCTATTGCACTGCCTGGATGAAGGAACCCACAGTGTCTGTATGTGACAGAGAGGGCAGAGGTGGCTATTGAGTAAGAATCATCAGTACAGCAAATGCAACCATAAAATTAGCTTCAGTTTTTACCTAAGGAATGATAGCTTTATTATTAGATCCCTGGTTTAATCTCTAGTTCTACTAGGAAAATTCTGATTGTCCGTGGAGTGACTGAGAAATTAAATCCTGATCTCAACATTTTAATGTTGCCACCACAGCCTAGACATTCAGCTCTTCTCCAGCAGACCTTCAAAGGTGTTTTGAAGCCCCAGGGTGAATGCTGGCATTTGGTAGACAGACAAATAAGCATAGAAGGTTCTAATAAACTCCCTTTGAAAATTAAATACTTGCTCAGGCATTTCTGAATAACACAGCTGGTGATGATCTATATCTTCATAAGTATTTTAATAAATGTAGCTACTTCTGCCTCCTTTTTAGCTACTCTCTTTAATAGTACTCCCCTAACACACTGAAGTGCAACGACTATAAATTCACTACTAGTTGTGAACTGTTCAAACCTGAAATACTGAGGAAACTTTTAAGTCTCTACATAAGTATGCAAGAAACAAATATTATAGCCAAACTGCTGAATTTCTTGCACTGATGATAAATGTACAGGAGAGGGGGCTGTAGGACTAGACTGATTTTCACTAAAGGCGACTTGCAAAGCTGAACACAGGATGATGACTAAAGGATTACAGTAATAATGAGAAAATAGCTTTAAATTTAATGTCAGCTATTTTTTAAAAAGTCTCTAAACAGTTTTGTAGCTAGCCCTATAGCCCCTCAACATCAATGGATGCTCTTAATCTTATCTGTATACTCCAACTGCAGAAATATGTCTTACAAAGATTCTTGACTGCTTTGTGTGACATAAACACCTTCTAGGATTATAAGATCAGAGTGGCATAAGTGTTCTGGTCCATGCAGAGGAGAAAGCCAGGTGGAAAACAGGCTCCTGGAACTGCTGAGATAGGTCAGCTTGAAAAATGGGAATTGGAGAGCAATCAGGATAATTTTACGTTTGTTCAGTAGAAGCATGGAGTTTAGAGATAAAAAAATAGATTTCCTGCGTTAATATGATCTTGTCCCTTTATTGTGTACACAAGCTCTGTTCCATGTTGCTTCTCTTTAGACTTTTTACAACTTTATTTGCAAATGGTGTGGCAGTAATGGCTGCATCCCCCAGAAGTTACCACTTTTCAACAATACCCCCATCTGATTACAGTGGCTCAAACACTGCACCATGAGATAATTTTCTGAAAGATATTCTTAAAACTGAACCAAAAAGACTACTTCAGCAGATTTAAACATAAGAATCCACTACAAAGGCTTCCTCGACTATAAAAGAAAGCTCCCAATGATGTTTACCTGGAGTACTTATCATGTCTTTACTAATAATCTGAGCTGCTGCCCAAAACCATAACATATGTGCTGATGTTTTGTTTCCCACATGCAGGGTACTTCATCTAGATCAGTTAGTTTGTTTTCTTAAACTGAGCTTTGGGAGCCTATGTCTTCTGCAGTGCACAACTCAGAGACTAATGCAGCTATGGCAGAGCATTTCAGATATCTCTGATGCTATTATCAGAGTTAAAACCCATACTACAGATCCCTTTTGTCAATACTTATGATGCACTTGGACAAGCACACTCCAAACAAAGACACTCTGTCTTTTAAATCAGAAAAGAAAGAAATGTATATGTCTTTGTCCCCAGGAAACCAACTCCACAGAATTGTATTTTTGAAGGTTTTATCACTTTATCTTATACAGTAACAAGAAACTTGTGCTTTAGATGTAAGCAGCTGGCCAACAGCTAATTCATGGAATTATTTTAGATTTTTGTTCTACCTCAGGGGGAATTATTGATGGGGTTTTTTACCTTTTTCTTAGAGAGCAGTAACAACTTAGGGTTGCTTTTTAGCTGACTATTACATTTTTCAGCTTGTGCATACTTATAACACACAATGCATAATTGTGAGACAGCGTGAGTAATGGATATTTAGCACCAGTGAAATTCTATCCATAGCAAGGTAAACTGGTGCAGAGACTCACAGAAGGGAAGAAAAGTGGGCTACTCCTACCCCATCCCTAAAAATGGACTTAGATGAGAGAGAATGACTTGCCTTCCTGATGCAAGGCACTTTCTCCATTGCTTGAAAGAAAGTTAGAACTAGACCAGATGCCTCCCTTTTAGGTGGCCAATGCTAGATAAAATTAAATTCCTGATCAAGGCTAAATCAAACCTTGTTTGGATTGAAAAATTCCATACATATTGTTTCAGTAACCTAGGTACATTTTGGCTCTTATTTTCTTCCCAGGCCCCATTATGAGAGGAGACAACTATGTCCCTGAAAGCTTGACTAAAGCAGATGTCACGGTTATTTTCATTAAAAGTACAGTAGGGGGAGAAACTATATCCAGGTTTTACACAGTAGGTGACTTATTAGATAGCTCACTCAAGATGTGGGAGATCTACATCAAAGCAATTCAGTAGAAAAGGAGGCAGCCAAAGCTGCCATCCCTGACAGCATGATGAGTACAGCTCTCTTATGCTGCAGTTTCAACAAGGCCGAGGGAACACAGAGCATGATCAAGACAATTGACCACACCACAATAGGACACACACACAAAAATACAGATCTTTTATCGTTATTTGGTCTTGGATGTAACTGAGGATTTTGGTGCCATCATGAGCTGTGACTCATCTTTCTACATCAGGGAAAGTAAGTCCCTTGATTCTTCCCTGTCTGCATTCCTCAGTTTGAAAAGTGGTTTTGCAAATATGGCACCATCCTGGCTATACTTACACCACTTGAAAGAGCAAACTTCAGACAACTGAAGACATGACAAGCTGTGGCTCTTTCCACAATTCATCCCTACTTCCCAAGACAGCCAGCAGCACTGCTCATCCCAGGGGGCTCCTAAAGGCACATGCTAGCTGTCCTGCACCTGACCTGACCTATGTCTGAAGGGAAGTCTTCAGACTCTGACATAATCTCTGACTGGCTACTGTATATTCCAGCATTTTTGTTATCAAATTACTCATGTTGGGTTCCCTATCCTTTATTTTAATGAAGTTTCTATCATAAAGTCCCAATGTAAACTGCACACAGAGATGTTTGCAAAAAATCTAAATAGCTTTGAAGTATCCAAAAATGGTGCAGAAATCTCTGGCACCTCATCTGTGAGATCTGTAAGAGACAGCAGCAAGTTAAGCGAGGCATGAACTCCTGTATGAGGCCAGCTGGTAGTGCTACAGAAAACAAGCAAGCACAGAAGCCTTTCCTCCCGTCTCAGAGGACAGCTCCCGGTTCAGTGTAAAGAAAGGCCTGTGTGTCCCAGACAGAGGCATCTGTCCGAGCCCGGGGGAAGGGTGTGTCCCCAAGGCCACAGCTCCCTATGAGGCAGAGCACCAGCACTGCCGAATGGCTTTTGCTGATGTGTCAGCCAGCCTAACAAAAGCTATTATTTCTTCTTCAAATATTGCTGCGTCGACATCCTTAGATTACCACAATTAAATCAGTGTTTCCATTTGTATAGAATAAAACCTTAAATCATTCCACTAACAGGGAGAAATTTGCTCTCTCTTGGTCATCTTTTGTGTTTCAGTGAAGGCAGCAGCCCTGTTCCTCGCCTGTGTCTGCATCCAACGGATGCTAAGAGAGCATCATGAGAAATTAGAAAGTTTCCTTTTGGAAACCTGGGTTTGTTTTCCTCACTCCTGCAAATAGCCACTGCTGAAAATTTTAAAGGTCTGTTTAACCATCAGCATTTTTACATAATTCATGCACTAGGGACAGGATAGTAGGGAAGTAGGAAGACAGGATGGAACAGTATGCACTGTGCCACACGTGCTCACAGTTTATTTTGTATAATGCAAGCTGTGTAAGAGTCCATCTAGCCCCTTGTGCTCTTGCCAGAAGTAGCCATAAAAAATTGCTCAGGAAGGAGTAAAACAAGACAAGTATACGCAATGCACACATTTAAAGCTCTTCCAGACATCAGTTATTTCCAGCTTGGGGACTTTCAGAGCTAGATATAGTTTTTTCTGCAATTAGTACATCTCCTATCAACTTGTTCCAGCTTCTCTTTTAACATTGACCTCCCCAGGTTGAGAAGTTGGGTTCCTGTCTCACACTGGAAAGAATCACCTTCTTACTTTACCCATACCTACTCTGAATTTCATCTGCCTTTTTGCTGTCAGCTCAGCCAGTCTTATGAATTCTTCCTGCAACCCACAATTAGCCCTACTTCCTTAAACAAAATAGGGTCATCTTCAATCTTTGACATTGTCCTAATTATGGTTGTTTATTAATATGTTAAACAGAACAGATATCTGTATGGATCTGAACTACATTGGTCAATGAAGTTTCCTTGCATTCAAGGACTGACTTGAAATTTATGCTTCCCATTCCTAAGGTTTTTACATCTTCACTTCTGTGGTGGCTACCTAATTATTGCATTTTAGATGTTTGGTCTGCTGTTAAACCAGAATATATATAGTGGTCAAAGTAAAAGCAAATAGTATGCAACCAGATTTGGAAGCATGAGAGCAAGGTGAGATGACAAGGTTAACATGATTTCCTAGGCTGTCTCTCCTACTGCTTTCTGCTGATAAGTAACTTCTGCAACTTCTGACTGCATCTAACCAGAGTCAGAGAAAGAACATTCTACCTTGATTATTGGGGGAAAAAAAGCCCATGGGGTTCCTAGATGTCCACCTACTGAGCTGGTCTGCACACTCCCTAGGCTTAAGGAGACATAAAAAGCCCAGGTCTGTTGAAAGATCAGCACAGCCTGACCGGCACTCACACTGCTCACACCTGTGCTGAGCTGCTGACACTCTTAGCACACCCAGCAGAGTCCCAGTTCCCTGCCACACACAGCTGCAGGAGAGCAGCTCTGCAGAGATGCCCTGCTGAGCCAACATGCTCTTCTCACCAGGGATGAGCATGGGGGACTGTGGGCTATGGCCAGAATCAAAAGGTGCCTCTCCCACACCACCCTGGCAGTGACCTTCCTGGGTAGTGTAGCTGCAATGCTGGACTCTCCCATGGCTTCTTGTCTCCCACTAACAGCATCTCCGCTCTATTCTCCATCCAGAGCTCTTCTCTTACTGGTGACCCTTCTCAGCTGACAAAATCTCTCAGGCAGCCAGTTCCAGCAGAACTGGAAAAGCTCTAGATAATAACAGCATGCCTCACTGGCTGTGTGTGTGTTTGACGCTGATTTTGTTCCCAGGCAGCTCCTTGTTTTCCTTTCCTTCCCACCCCCAGTCTGAAAGAAAATAAAAGTCATTAAAGCTTATTCTAGGCCAGCTGGCCACTGTAAACTGACACCAGTTCTGCTCATAGCCCAGATGTATGAATACCTACACAGGAAAAGCCACTACCTATTCAGATGCATGAATACCTACAGGAAAAAGCCAAACATCCTTGTGTTTTCTTTGGATAGAAATTACTGTGTTGTACCTGCCCTACTGCTCCACTCTACTGCAACCAAGGATAAGTGCCATCTACTATCAAATGCTCTCTCCTCATCCTCACCACATTCCTCTTCCTCCACTGGCATGGATCCTATTCGTGGAAAAATCTTCTTTTTCTGGGCCAGCCATTAGACTGGAGAAGGGAGTCCTTTCAGGAAATCTTCTGGAGTGCAAGGAAATAAAGAAGATATATAGAGAATATAGAGGTTGCAGGGGAGCATTTGCAATATGCTCAGTTGGAAGGGACCTATCAGGATCATCAAGTCCAACTCCTAGCCCTGCAGAGGACACTTGAAGAATCACACCATGTGCTTGAGATCATTGTTCAAGTGCTTCTTGAACTCTGTCAGGCTTGGTACTGTGATTATTTCCCTGGAGAGCCTGTTCCAGTGCAAAACCCTTTCCTGATACCCAATCTAAGCCTCCCCTAACTCAGCTTCACACCATTTCCTCAAGTCCTGTCACTGGTCATGAGAGTGAAGAGATTGGCACCTGCCCCTCTGCTTCCCCTCATGAGGAACCGGAAGCCTGTAACGATGTTTGGTCTGGACAGACCAACCTGTCTCCCCTCAGTCTCCTCCAGACTTAACAGACCAAGTTCAGTCCTCAGAAGGCTTCCCCTCAAGGCCCTTCACCATCCTCATGACCCTCCTTTGGACACTCTCTAATAGCTTAATGTCTTTTTTTATGTTGTGGAAACATAACTGCACAAAATATTCAAGGTGAGGCCACCACAGTACAGAGCAGAGCAGGACAATCCCCTCTCTTGCCTGGCTGGCCATGCTGTGCCTGATGCCCCCAAGAGATGGCTGCCAGGGCACTGCTGACTCATGTTCAACTTGCCACTGACCAGGACCCGCAGGTCCCTTTCCACGGGGCTGCTCTCCAGCCCCTCATTCCCCAGACTGTAACACAGCCAGGGCTGCCCCATCCCAGGCACAGAGTCCAGCACTCGCCCCTGTTAAACTTCATACGGTTGGTGATGGTCCATCTCTCTAATTTGTTGAGATCTCTCCACAGGGCCCTTGAGAGAGTCAATAGTTTTTTCCAATTTCAAATAGTGACATCAGCAAACTTACCTAGCTTTTTTTTTTTTTTTTTTTTTTTTTCTTTTTTTTTTTTTTTTCCTTCCCTGAACCCCTGAACACTGCTGAAACAGAGAGCAGAACACTTGCCTTGATATCCCTCTAAACACTCTGTTGCAGCTGAGGGTTTAAAACTCCTGCTGGACCAGAATAAAGACAGAGTGGGTTGAGGAGGTCCTTAAGGAGGTGTAACAGGTGCTGATCTTCTTAGCAGACCCTGTGGTGCTGTTGGAGGCATCAGAGGGGTGTGGATGCCAAGGCAGAGCTCACCCACACCTCCTGGGGTCTGGTTGGGTCACTTGGAGAAGAGGATCACACTGTCCCTGCAGCTGAATGAGGCTTCTTCAGGGCCCCAAACCTGGAAACAGAGCTAAGCCTAAGGCCTGCTCTATTTTCTTGTGAAATGACCTGCTTCAGGCTATTCTAGAGTTACTCAGGAACTCTTGTCAAAAGCAGCTGCTATGACTTCTGCACTGCTTTGAGGCACAGAGCCTTCAGGGAGGCTTCTCTCTGCAGCATCAGGGACATCTTCTTCACCTCAGCCTCTGTGGGAGAAAAGAACAAATTTATTTTGGGAACTGAGTAATACAACAGGGAGTGAGTGAGTAGCTGTGTAGTGCTTAGTTGCTGGCTGGTGTTAAACCACGACAGTCTCTTGCCAGAAATAGTGCACACCATTTGTCCCCTGACTGGCTTCTTGAGAAGAGGACCTCTGCTCAGAATCCCAGCCAACCTACACTTACCCTGCCCACAAACCCAAGGGATGTGTTCACTGGATGTCATGTTCCTGGTTCTGGTCAGCTCTGCTGGTCCAGGAATGGGTATACTTTTAGGTGTGGTACAAGTTGGGGTCCCTGGGAAACAAGAGAGGGACATGACAGTTGTCTGGTCTTTGGACTTTGATGGGGACAGCTTAGTGCGCAAAGCAAGCACTCACCATGTGGGAGCACAAACAAGTCCTGAGAAAAACTCCTGAGACCTCAAGTTCCTTCTACCAGTGCCAAGACAGGCTGGTACTGACAGAGGACAAGCAGAGGCAGTTCTGTAAGTGGCACATTCAGGTATGGGCTGTTTTCAGTGTGGACAGGGATATTTTGAACAGGCTGAGTGGAACATTGGGCAGCCACAACAGCACTGCGATTCCAACTGGACATTTTAATGCAGCATAAAGATGGTAGGACAGACCAGATGCTTGTATCCAGACAGAGATGAGACACAGATGACTCCATTTGCCTGAGTTCATAAATTAATTTGGGATTTATTGAGAGTGATGACATTCAAAATATTGGCAAAACTTTGAATTAAAAAGCCATTTTGAAAATTAATTTCTAAATAAAATAACAGCAGAGCTTAGCAAAAGTTATCTAGGGCATTGGAACTAGTGTCCTTTGGATACCTATAACACTGGTATGAATTGCAACATGGCATAACCCTAACTCTCGGACTCAATTGGTAAGTTAAGCTCTCTCAGATGCTTAAGTAATATTATAATTAAGAACTGTACTATTATATCTCTTCCTTTCCAAGTTTTAAGACAACAAATCAGGACATATCTACTGGCTAGCAAAGAAAAATGAAATAACACTATGTTCTTTCCTTCCAGTGAAGTAGTGATAAATTAAAAATTAATTTAAAAGACACACTAGTTATTTGGTAATAAATAAAGATCTAGGCAAACGTGCCTGTTTGATTTCTGTTTAGCAAGAATGAAATAATTTCTTTATTGTTCCACAGAGAAGTAGATAAAATCCATTTACCCGTGCTTCTCCTTGATGACCCTATGGGCCTCCATCTTGGCCTTATATTCTAAATATATTCAGGCATATTTACTATTAATACTATTAATTTACTATTAATACTATTCTTATTCTGTGGGTAGAACTACACCATGCCTGAGCTTAAGAGCTTTACTGAATTTCACAGGGAATGGAAAAACTGACAGAAAACAGAGATTATTCACTGCTAAGTCTCTTCTGAATAATTTTGCAAAAGGGTTCAACATTTCTGTCACCAAATAAACACAAAGAAGCCAAATGTTTTGAAGTTTCAGTCACTCAGGCCTCCACTGATGTTAATGTTCCTGGAAAGTCATTTACTAGCTCTGTTAAACTCATTATTTTCTTTCTCCCTGAATGGAGTTTCTCCATTAAATAAACTAGTAAACAATAATCATCATTATGGCTCTTTATAAAATCTTCTAAAATGAAGTATTAAGGTATTACTTTCTTGTATACTTTTGGGGATGTTTTGCTGGATGCATGCAGTGGAAAATCCCCTACAGAGCAGAAAATACAGCAGAGCTATAGGAATCCTGAGGACAAATGACTGAAAATGATCTATCCTAACTGATACTTCATCGTAAAATGCACTTTTATCAGAAAAATAAAAACAGAACCCATCCCACTCCTGTCAGATCTGTAGAAACTCAGGGAAAAGCATCTTTAATTTTACCTGCAGCAGGAAAAACAAGGTGCAGTATTTGTTGCCTGTATCACATGGGCAGGAATTCAGAAGTGCACTTACCAAGGAGGCTCCAGACCATCCATTATACAGGCACACAGCAGAGCCTGTGGCGCCCATGTGAATGTCTCATTACACAGTAGAGGGAGCTGGTAGAGCCTTGCCCTGTTTCCCATTTAGATCCTGGCTCTCTCTGCCCCTCCCTGTACTGGGGAGGCTGGTGCCTGCCAAGAGGAATGACCTAGAAGCTGATTCTTCAAACCAGGAAGATGGGAAAGTCCCCAGTTAAGAAAAGTATTAAAGGGAATCTAGAGTTGAAGAAAATGTTGAAGTTCCAATGAAAGCAAAAGGAAAGGAATGAAGAACATTTTTTAGCTTCAATAAGAGTTAAATATGTGATTAAAGGTAAGTGCATATTTTTATGAATAAGAATTGTTTAGTGACCCTTAAATCTACAGCTGTCTCATTGACATTATCTAGAGTGGAACCAGAAATTGTTTCCGGTAATCTGAGGCTAAATTACTTGAAATTTAAATTCTATGATGAGCAAGGAACAATGATTCATGTCAGAAATCTAAGTTCCCTCTCTTTCTGTCAGTCAAAACCAAATCTAAATCTTCACCTCACACACAAAATTCTTAAGGGTTTTTATTATTGCTAAACTACTTGAAAATTAAACTTTATGATGAACAAGGGACAATGATTCATCTTAGAAATCTACAGTTCCCTTTCTTCCTGTCAGTCAAATTCAAACCTAAATCTTCACCTCATGTACATAAAATCCTCATGGGTTTTTAATATCGCCCATCTTTATTATTTTATTTGTAGTTTTTATTTTCTCTTAAAATTAGACAGAAGCTATCTAAAAACTATGTTTGCCCAGATCAGGACTTCATAAAACCCTCTTAAAAATTGATGGCCTCATAAAGTAGCAGCCAAACATGCTGAAGTTGCATTTTTTACAGCTTAACTGAGCAAATCTTCACAAGAAAACCTATTTCACTTTAAAACATCAGCCTCACACGCTGTAAGCTTTCATCCCACTACATGAAGGTATCCTGCAGTGTCCTGTCCCCAGAGCAGGGCCAGCACAGACACTGCTGTCCCACAGCATTGCTGAGCGAGCTGACGGCCACACATGGGGCAGGTGCCACACAGACAGTGCAGCTGCAGAGCCCTGGGACATGTGGAAAACCTCTCCAAATCACAGACAAAATAGTTGAGGTCTTGTCTTTATAAGCAGCCTTGGTGAACTTTTTCATAATGCCACCCTCTCTTTTAACTCGGGCTTTTTGGGGGTCGTCACCACTCCCTACACACTTGTTGAAAGTAAATTGCAAGGGGGAAAACTCTGATCACATGAAAGTTGAAACTTGATATTCCATTACTATACTGGTGTTTTATCCCCTTTGAAAATCTAAGGCAGCACTAGAACTGTATTTCTTGTCTTTTAAAATTGTCTCCTCATCTCCGGAGTTCCTTCACCTTCTGAGATACAGAGATCTGTTAATAAAAAATTGCAACAGGAATTTCAATTTATTGAGTTTTTTCCCCCAATAAAGTAGGAAAAACCCAATTAATATTTATACATTAAATATTTCTTGCCTTCTTCCTTGTACTCCACTTCTAATTTTTTTACACTGCACTCTGAAGAAGAAAGACTGAGAGGTCTTTATATTTTTGCTCTTCCTAATCTGAGAAGTGCAATGGGTTTATTATTTTTATGGAAAATATTGCTTTTTCTCCTAAAATGTTTATTTATATTCTACAGCTTTGTATTCCAAGAGTTGTACACATCTGCACTGTGGAAATCTGACCTGGTTGCTGCCCGACAGTATTGTCCTAACAGTTCTTCCCTTCAACACAAGATGTCAGGTTTTCAGCCCAAACATCTCTAAGCAAGTAAAAAAAAATGTTCTTGGCATTGGATAAATTTCAGTATCACTGGAAAGAAGAAAATCACAAAAAACCCCCCAGCCAATGGTTGCACAGTCTTTTTGACAGGTAGGACCAAACCATTAGCTCTTTGTGTTTCTAAATTAGTGCCATGCTGGAGATGCCAGACTAGGAAATTGGATCTCACATTCCATATCCTGAGACTGGAAAAAGGCAAAACATGGCACCATCATTTGATATTGGTAAATTTTACTGGATCACTGAAGGCCTGCTGTGTCTCTTCTATGCCCTTCTGAAAGATGGGAGACAGACTAAAGTAAGTACGCAGAATTATGAGGTTGGAATAAAACATAAAAATCTTTCTGTTTAGGAAAACTCCTCTCTGAAATCAGGTATTTTTTTAAATAGTCTGTGGTCTGTTGCACAAAAGCAGCAGTGGTTCTGAGGCATGAAGGGGGGAACATTTGGATCTGGACCCAAATATTCCCAAAGCTTAAAGCTTTTAATGGACAGCACTGTGGATCAAAACTAATGCTACCATGGGAAAAGTGTTTTTGTTCTTAATCTCTGATCAGATCCAGCACAGACACGTGACCTGGCTGCCAGCAGAAGATGTGGTCAGCCCTTAAAGGAGCGTGTTCCTGGTCTGAAATGGCAGAATGACACTCACATCCATCATGTTCTCTTAACAATCACTCTTTAGCTTTTAGTGCCTCATGCATTTAATAAAATTGCTTTTTTGTATAAGCTCCATGTTGATTTTACACCATGTTCTACATTCATGAAAGGTTTCTTTTCCAGTCAACTGATGTATTTCACTGGTTTTTTGATTTCAGGCCTCAAAGTCAGTAGGAAAGGGAATACAGCTTTGGTGAATTTAGTGAATTTGGTGAAGGAAAGCTCTCACACCAAGTTTTGATATATTGCTTATAATATAATCTAGAAAACATTAACTATAGAACTCCATACGTACTAAATGCATTTTAAAATAAAAACCCTTAATGATTGATTTCCTCTAGGATACAGCCAAAGCTATTTGAATGCTTTAGGATTTGAAATGATAATATCCTCCTGTAAGTAGTGAAGGTTTTTTTCCCCTAACCCAGAAGAGACCAGAATTAAAGCACTTACAGTTGTCCCTTACTTTGTGCAGAGCTTTAGAGATAATTAGTGGAGAAACAATAAAAATACAAGCACTAAAAACAAAATCTGCAAAGCAAAATCCATAGCAGATAACACCACAATCACTTAATATATGGCAAGATATCAGGCAAGAGAATAATGTCCTGGAAACATCCATGTACAAAAATAGAGAAAGCAAACTGAGAAACAAAGAGATCTGTACTGATAAAGTCACAGAAGTGGCTTTTCAGGAAGCAAACCTGTAGAGGAGTGGAGGCAGGACTTCAAGGAAAAAAAAAAAAAAAAAAAAGCAG
This sequence comes from Sylvia atricapilla, assembly GCF_009819655.1. Lineage (NCBI taxonomy): Eukaryota > Metazoa > Chordata > Aves > Passeriformes > Sylviidae > Sylvia > Sylvia atricapilla. Next base: position 52,005,364 of record NC_089142.1, read on the forward strand.
AACTGGTAACTTACTTGTTTCCCCTCCTGAATTCTCTGCAACAGGATATCCTCATCACATCATGTGGAGCCATGTAAATATGCCCCCTTTGGCTACGTGACAGGAATCATTTCCTCCACCCTGCTTGCAGGGAAGGAAAGCAAAAAAGAAAGGTCAGGATCTTGGGGATTTGTATTAGCAGATAGCACTTAGTCAGGAAAAGGATAAAGATTACAGGGGAAGTGGTGCTATTCATCTGTAATCCTTTTCTGTCACACACACTTTATATATTATTAATAAAAAATATGTGGAAAAAATTAAGATCTACTATTCTTTACTTTCAATTTCTCATTAGTACTTAATGAAGGTAAAAAGGCTTCAAAATGTCCTAGAAGACACTCACAAGCTGAAATCTTGCTAGCATCCACGAATGTGAAAGTAAAAATTTTTCACCCCTATAACTCCCTGGGAAAAAAAATAAATTGTGCTGCAAGTGAAGTTATTAACCAGGAAAAAGCTTCCTTAATGGTTTGTTTGCAGGAATTGCTGTGATTGTTCCCAGTAAGACTTCTGTGTGCTCCAGTGCTCCAGCAGAGCTGAGACCCTAACTTATGCTTAACACAGCTGCACAAAAAAGCCCAGACTCCTGCAGCAGCACTATGCCTAAACACTCAGGTGATAATGAACAGCTGCTTTTACCAGCCCTGATCAATGTGCAGGAGCTTTGCTGTTAATAAACAAATTCATTAAAACCAATTAAAAAGGACTTTTCTAGTAGAATTTAGTCTCATTTTCTAGTTATTCAATATAGCCAGAGTACACTTGATATATCTTTGATGGAGAGATAACTTCTAGAAAAGTATCTTTTCTTGAAGATTTTAGGCATTACAAAATCTGTTACAAACGAGATTTGTATGTTGAAACATACTAGGGTTTTTTTTTTATTATATTAAGACTTTTATTGAAACTAGACTAACACAGTCAAGTAAAACTCCTTTGTAAAACTGTACTTTATTTTTTACTGTTACTCTCTAGCTTTTAGTCACTCTATATATTTTCTTCCTGCTCATGAAATTATTGAGCAATGGCAGGACTCACACAAATCCCCATTGAACTCTACTAGAAACAGCCTCACCTGATAATCCTTCCCTACTGATAGTTACTTCTTGAATTAATTTACCAGAGCTTTAATCTATTTTACATGTATACTACTTCTGCTGCAATGGAATGTGCTTTAAACAATAATATTAGGCAACCTTAATATAAATGCCTTACCTATTATTCAACATGTGCATACTTAGTCAATTTTAGACATTTTAGACCAATTTACTGTATTTTTGATGTGACTACATAAGCTGATAAGACACTATATAGAAGTACATTATGTTAACATACACTGCTAACTGATTTATTTAAATAAACATACCTTGTTTCAGATATTTTTTTCATTGGCATTGGTGCAAGCTAAACCAGTTTACCTTCACTAGCTCTGAATTGCATCATTTTAATGTCACTAATCTAAAAATCATGCTGCTAATGCTGTGTTCAGATCAATTCTTAGCTGAAAAAAATATTCCATTTACTTCGTAGTTGTGTCCCAAAGGAACCACAGATAAGTGTTTTCACTGGAAAAAAGTACTCAATAAATGCACTTCATTATCCTCACAATATCCTCAGTATAAAGCAACTCTACAGCTGTTTCATATATGAATTGCTTAACCAGTAGTCTTCTAGCATTAGACTTTTTCACATGCCAAAAAGTTTATAGGCAACAAAAACTTAAAGACAAATCTGATTGCAACTACGCAGTTGCCCTCCTCCTTATTTTTATGCTCTCTCTTAAAAGCAGATCAAATCACTCCAAGTAGCAGGTAAGATAACACCAATCAAGCAATCATAAGTAGCCATGTACCTCCTGATCTAATTAATAGAAAGAACACTGTTGCAATTGTATTTACTATTCCTTTAGAAAATCTGCCACTGTTCATATAAAAGTGAAACTTATGACAGTCACTGAAGAACACGATGGTGACAATTTTCTCCACTAATCTACTTCAAGTTTGTCTGAGGATTAAAGTGAAATCAACACATCTTATCTTGGTGCTCTGCAGCTGCGTTAAATAAGTTAGGCTTGGTTCAAATAAGTTAGGCTTGGTTCTTGTCCTCATAAACAGAGATTCATCTAAGAAGAACCCACCACAACAGCTGATTTCCCAGCAGACAGCCACATGAGTGGCTCCTTGCGAAGGCTCCTGTGATAGCTTGGCATTTCTGACGGGTTTTTTTTGGTGGTTTGTTTTTTTGCCTTTTTTTTTTTTTTTTTGGGGGGGGGGGGGGGCGAGGGGGTGGGTTTTGGTTGCGGGTTTTTTGGGTTTTTGGGTTTTTTTGTTTGTTTTTGTTTGGTTTTTTGGTGGGTTTTTTGTTTGTTTGTTTTGTTTTTGTTTTTATGTTGCTGATAAGCATACTAGAACCACAAAACTAAGTGCAAAGCTTTCACTGCAGCTTTGACTTGCTAGCAGTCTCAGATTCCATTCTGACAGCCTAAGGATTTTGTTTTCTGCCCAGACAGTATCTTCAAATGTTACACTTTTTCCCCCAAGCCATGCTTCCCTAGGATAAGAAGTTTACTGATGCCCTTTTATTACACCACGGATTGTTCTAACATTTCCACCCAGGACTTAATTTGCAAACCACACAGTTTGTTGTTAGGGCATGATGTACTAACATTGTGTTGTTAGGGCATGATGTACTAACATTGTGTCTAAAATGGCTACTAAAAAACAACTTCTGAAGGGAGAACGTAAAGTATTTTTCACCTATATTTATCAGGTTCCTAGCTGAACTTTTCTTCCAAAACAGCTTTCCACTGCAGTTTATAGATTGTTCTAGCTGGCCGGCACTTTCTGATTAATATCATTTGGGCTTGTTTTAAAACAAGACATAATAGATAAGAGAATATAGGAAAAGACACTTCTAGGAACAGTTTTTCTCAAGGTTGCTGAGTACTACCTGCAAAAAGATCCATGACGTTGTGTGTAGGCTCATTACTCACGTATGTACAAGAGTGTGGTTTTCAGCTGTATACAGCAGTTCCTAAGGTAAAATATGTGCCATTTGCCAACAACTTCTTTTTCAATGTATGCAATGAGAATCAACCTTTAGATTAAGTGTGGAAGAGCCAAGAATGCCCCATGAAAACGAACAGTCCATGGAAAATATATTGAAATTACCTTTCAAGGAAACCATTTAACTGATTCCCTGTTAATTGCTGTGTCTCAGCAGCCCTTCAGAAAAGACATGGCTCCTGACATTGTGCTGTGTCACACACTGGCTCTGTGTAGCAGCAAGTTCAGTATTAAGTTTTGCTAAGGCAATTTGCTCTCTTGCCTGTTTCCATTTTTGATGCTTCTCAATCCTCACTGCAGTCAAGCTATCTATAGAATAATCAATTGAGCATATAATCAATATATCACCACTTTACTTTTGCAGAGTCATAATTCAGACTCCTTTTTTCCATCCAGCTGAGAAGATTTTCTTATCGTGGCACCTCCACAGTGACGGCAACTTTACAGGCTGGAAAGCACAAGGACTTGCAAGTTGGGGACAGAGCCATAAAATTAACCTGTATTTTGACCTGTGATGCTATGAAACCAGCATCATCTCCCTCTGCAGAATGACTTACTGAGTGTAGTCAGACATTACTTCTTGTGGCATTAAGGAAAATGAATTTGTAGAGAGAAATTAAAGTATTTTGATCCTGCTAGCAGATCAGGTTTTATTCTTGCCTTTCTTTCCTTGGTGTAATTGTCATGCATACCCTACTAAATACCTGTTTTGGTATGCTAAGTAAAATCACACTGGAAATCTGGACACATGACCTGAGCAAGGGAAAATGTTTAGATCCCTGCATTCTTACAAAAAGAGAGCATGAGGCTGAAGGTGGGATAAGTTCCTGGTGTTAGCTTATGCAAATAAAACCCTCATAGGGCACACAGTGCTATTCAGTAATGACTACAGCCCAGCAGAAAAATTCTTGTGAATGTAGTGTTCTGCAGTCAGATGAATTAAAAATAGAGAGAAGTATCTGAACATATGTAATTTTACTTTTAACTATAAAATGGGCTATTAACGAGCTAATATCATGTGGCAGTCTGTATGAGGAAATGATTGTGTTTTGTCTGTGATACAGTAGTACCTCAAGCATCAGCCAAGCTCAGGGGATTCACTGGGTCACACAGTGCTGCAGCTGCCAACACTCCTTGTCACACACGGCTTACAGTCTAAATAATGGAGAGAGGCAAAGGGTAAAAGGGGAAACAGAGATATAGCAGTATCTCATCCAAGGTCACACGATTGGTCAGTAACAGAGCTGAGATTAGAAAAGGGGCCTCCCGGGTCCCCACTCCACTGCCCATCCCTGCTCGGCTGGCAAAAGCAGCTCCACTTGTTACAACAGCTTCCTGTGCAGACTTGGTAAGTCTCCATGGAGTCACAAAGCGTGTAATGAGAGTCTCTGCTGATAATAGGGGGGGTTGCTGAATTACAGAGATGAACTTAAGGAAGTCTTCAAAAGCATTCTGAAATTTGGCTTTAAGAAGCAAAGCAACATACTTAAAAAACAGCTAATTTGACTAGCTCTATGTATCTCAATGTCTGGTCAGGTTAATTAGTTAATTTCACTTTTTTTCTGAAACCCTTTTAAATTATTTGCATTGCAAAAAGTCCCTCTAGTACAAAATGAGAAAAGCACAATTTGATAATCCAGTAATAAGGGTAGACAATTGTTTTAACAAATGTTCAACTGCTTTTCAGGCCTGAAGCTAAGAAGGAAAAGATAGCAATTTGCACATCAGAGAATGACTCACAGTATTTTCAAAAACGTAGCTGCTAAGTCTTTATTTTACAAAACATTCTATTTGTGTGTCATTCTGCATAGTTAATTAAAGCAATAACAGCTATAAAATATACTTGCCCTTCAGCAGAATTTACTCTCACTGTGGTGTTGTCAGGTAATCCTGTGGCAAACTATTACTACAAAAATAAATTCAAATTAATATTATTTTTAAAAATGCAGTAATTAAGGATTTTTTTTTCTTTGGGAGTGTCTAAAAATGCTTGATGTAATTTAGAATGGTCTCATGGCTGTAGTGCTGCTGATGGTGGTAAATAACTCCCACTTCCCCAAAATGACTGCATTGCACCCAGGCTGTGCATCGAGGCATTTCATTCCAGATTAATGCTGATAAATGGTTTGGGTGTTGCCTGTTGTTAAGAGAAAAAATGGTGATTGTGGGATACATGAAGTATACCTTGACTCTGGTGTGGTTCTGGGATTAACAGTGAATAAATTCACCTGGTGAAGCAAGCCATGGTTATGAGATTCCCAGCTCAGTTTCTCAGTTTCAGCCTCAAAAACTTAAAAAAATATACTCCTGTTCTGCAAAAAGTAAGTTTCCTGCTTCACTCAAGTGATTCTTTGCATTTGTTGAAGATGAAAGTGATTCCTGATTTATGAACCCACGTGACATAAGGGACAATAATGTGGCAAAAAAATCTAGGAAGAATAAAAGATTTCAGTGATAATGAGGGGGAAGTAATTTCCATCAGTTTAAGTTCCTGGTTGGTCTAGCCCTAAGTGGGAAACTGGATTCATCAATATCTAGAACACAAAGACAGGCATGAGTCTCTCTACAAAGCTGCAGCCGAAATACAGACCTTTGTGACTTTAGGAAGTGAAGATGTGATAGGGAAAAGGATAAACATATTTAAAAATTAGTGATGCAGGCAGAAAAACAAGAAAATAAAAACACTGTTGCAAGTGTCAAAAAAGGACTTTGAAGAAATGTGTAGAATAAATAATTCCAAAACAATTGCCAGAGGGGCAATTAAGGAGGATGCATCAAGGTTCTAAGTGCCCTTTAAAATATAACTTGAGACATTGATAAGATCTGTTTGGAAATACCCATAAATTCTGAAGAAGTATTTTCTCTCCTTAACCCAGATGTGGGCAGCAAGCACATAGGAAGTACAAAGAGTTTGAGATGTTTAAGCAATGTGTAAGATACACAGTTATGTTTTGAAGGTTGTTTCCATAGTGCTAGATAAAAATAATGGCACAGATTGTTTTCAAAATAAATACTGTAACAATTAAACTAGGCACACAGCCATTCTTCCTGATCTAATTAAGATGCTCACAAAAAAATTATTCTAGTGCATGCCTTTTTCTAACCTACACTTTCTGTAAAACATACGTGAATCTTTCACCTCACAAGATGAACAGAAGCCCAAGAATCCCCCTCAAAAAGTAAGTTAGCACCTAATGACCCAGTACCATACTGCCAGTTACTTACTTACTATCTAGAAAAAAGGTTTCGTATCTCCTCAGAGGCTACCAGCATAAACCCAGAAGAATGAAGGTTAATTACTTATCCTAAAAATATTAATTATTTTTAGCAAAAGTAATTTTCAAGAAGTCTCAGGAATTATAGCCTTAGGAAATTAGGTCCTCCTTTCATACACACGGATAGATACATGATACAAACAGCATGGACTGCTTTAGCTCTGCTGTATTGCTGAAAGTATCTAATCAGTTTTGTAATTAATTATAGAACTGCTTTCATGACTGTGTGGAGCAATGAGTTCTGCAGTTTGCCTGTATGCTGCATAGCCCAGTACTTTCTATTGCTGAAGTTTTATTAAGCTTATGCTCTTCAATTAAATGAAAGGAAGGAAGGTAGGAAAGAAAGAACTGAAAGAAAACAAGGATAGAGATTCTCAGGCAATGCTCTGGAAAATTTTACAAATTGGGACAAATGTAATTAATTGATACAATAGCCATCACATGTTCTTTGTTCAGTGTGAATAATTAATAACAATGATAATAAAAAACCCAAAACAATCCCAAATTCGGGCATTACTAGAACAGTGGCAGTCAACTACATTTATTGCTTGAAAATACAAGTGTCTGCCCCGGTTCTAAGCTGTGGAATTTTAAAATCAGGCATGAGTAAAAGGACCAGTCATAAACACATCTATTCAAACCAAATAGTTCAATTTTTCCAACAAAGAAAAATATTTTGGAATTTTCTGTGTTCCCAAAGATAAGCAAATCCACGTTCTAGTGGACAACGTTGGATAGAGCTTTCCAAAACCGGGGAATCTCTCACAGATAATTAATGCCCTGCCAGCTGCTTCTTCATACTTCATTTGCGGAGTTCAAATGTGTGAATCTCTGTGGAGTTTGACTTGGCAGTACATCACAGGCAGAGAAGTGATTTTTCAAGCAACTAGGCTCAGTTCTACACAACTGTGCTCAAACATAACGAAGTTCTTGTAAACCAAACAGTTTGGTGATAAAAAGGTTTATCTGTGTAGGATAATTTATTTTAATCTGTTATTTCATGCAAATCCAGCAGTGCTGCTATCTTTTAAGTATCTTCCATAAGGCTAGACATGCTCTACAGAGTAAAATGTGTGGATCTAAAATCACATTTTAAACCAAGGTTTTAGCATCAGACTCTTTCTGGATGCAAATCTGGCACGTGGTTTCTCGAAATCTGGGAAACAGCCAGCCTAAGACATACCCGGCAGCCTGTCAGTCAGCAGCAGGGCAGCCACTTTGGGAACCACACATTCATCCCTCTACAGATCCCTGCTTCCCAGGCACCCACCCGCACTGCATGGAGCAACAGAGCCAGTACCTCTCACTGACAGCTCCTTCTCTCACCAGCTCTCTGGCAGAATAAGCAAGAGCCATGCAACACAAAATCCTGTTTTGTCAGATTGCTCAGGGTTGGCGGTAGGCTAGGGTGGTCTTTGTGTGAAAATTCTCCCTTAATGTCATTAAAATATGAGTCGGTATAAAGGTACAGTGGGAAAGGCCATCAGTACATACTAGCATGTCACGTTATCTTTACCTCAAGTCTATATTTTTTTCTATATTTCATATTTTTTCAATATGCCTGAGAGAATATATACAGAATATGGCAAAGATTTGTTGCAAAGACTTGGTTGATATGTTCGTCAAAGAGTGGGAGAGTCACCTTAGGGGCTGCTCACCAGGCAGGGCCAGGGCAAATCCCACCATCCCAGATAGAATGGGGGACCCTGGGAGCAGCTGGGCTGGCACATCTGCTCACAAGTCACAGCCAGGACCAGCAGGACCCATGGCTGGGCACAGGCAACTGAACTACCCCTCCTTAGACCACAGGCTGGTAGGGCACAGGTAATTCTGTAACTCTGATTTGCTTCATGCTTCCCCTCAGCTAGGTATGATCATCATTACCATCCCGAATTCCCAAAGGACCCTTCCCCCTGCTGTGCTTTAGCACAGACATTTCCGAACTAACAGTGGAGCAACATTCTGGGTCTTGCAATGATGCTATCTTTCTAGTTTTTACTTTAAGTTCCAAGTTCTTGAGTGGTAGGCTTGTAGGAAATCCTAATGTCTATTTAATCATTAGGAGTTTTACACTTCGTATTTTCAAAGTAAGCTTTGGGATCATAATCCCTGAAGGCTCAAATAAGAAAAGTTATACATATTGTTTAAAAAAATAAATTCCTCTAGATTGTTTTCCTGGAGGGGTAACTAGAGCCTAACATTGCACAAATTCATACCTACCCACTGACTTTCACATCTAATTGGGTCTGCAAGAAATACAGCATTTTCAAGGCGAAGAGCCGCCCAAGCCAGCAGCAGTTGCCGGTTTCTACACAGAGCCTGCGATGCCTCCATTGCCAGCCTTCAGCAGGGCAGGGCAGGCTCCCTGTGCGGCTTTCTGCGAGGCTCAGCTCCTTCCCAGAGTACACATACTCTTCAGCGCCACACAGGAACCTCTAAAGCTGGACTAGCTGCATGCAGTGTCCTAATGCCCTGCACTCTGGGACACTGCAGCTGAGCAGCTGCGCCGCTGAGCACACAGAGCCAGGCAAACGCACGGAGCTGCTCCCTGCACGAGCCTGAGACCACAGCTCACTGGGGTTGAGGGTACAAGATGCAGACAGCCATGATGTCCCTCACTGTCATCTCCCCACTTGCAGACCTCCTCCTGTCGCTCTAGTTAAGCCCAACACTCTGTCGTCTTGAGCAGAGCAACCTCTGAGCAACAGAAAGTTCAGGATGGAAACAGCACAATCCATTTTAAGGTACTCAGTTGCTGCTGCATCAGTTCCGTGACATCTTCCCGACGTGATTAGATAAATGATGACGTCAAGGCCTGGAGCTATCATCCCCAAGCAGAGGCACCGGCATACTGGCCAACTCTTGGAGCAGAATGCGCATACAGCCCCCCTAAGCCCCTTGAGTGCCTGAAGAAGCAAGCACCGTTTTGGACCCGTGTGGATACTCCTGTTGTTAATAGTTTCAATTATTTTTTGTGAGTGCCATTCTATTGCCTTAATCTTAGTGCCCGGCTCTCACAGTGGAGTCGATGATGCTCAGTACCATTATTTTTCCTTCAGGGATGATTTTTAATCGGACGCTCACAATTCACTCAGAGGACGTTACTCTGCGGCCGGGCCGCAGGTACCGGCACAGGGCGGAGGGAACCTGGGCCCCAGGACGACGCCTCGCTGTGCCGCTGCCGGGCGGCGGCGTGCGGGCAGCCACGCCGTGTTTACGGCTGAATGAGGGGCGCAGCCGAGGAGCCGCGTCAGCGCGGGCGGGGCCGGGCCGGGGCGGGCCGGGGGCGGTGACGCGCGGGGCGGGCCGGGGCGGGCCGGGGCGGCGGCGGGGCGCGCTGCCCCGCGGCACCAGGGGAGGCTGCCCGCGTCCTCCCCGGCATGGGGGTCGGGCTCGGGCCGGCACCCCGCGGGCGGCGCTGACCGGAGCGGCTCCCGCCGGTGCCGCCGCTCCCTCCCCCGCGCCCGCAGCCCCTCGGCGGGGAGACCGGGCGGCGGCGGCCGGGCCCCGCCGGCGGGCGGGCAGCGCGGGGCTCGGCGCAGCGGGGCTCGGGACCCGGAAGCAGAAGCGGGGCCGGGAGGCGGCTGGATGGGAAGGAGCGGCGGCGGGCGGCGATGGGGGAGCAGCAGAGCTCGCTGAGCGCCCCGCGGGCGGCCGCCGCGCCGCCGAGCCCGGCCGGGGGCCCGCGGGAGCCCGGCCCGGACGAGCCGCCTTCGCCGCGAGAGGCGGTCCCGGGCGGCGGGGCGGCCGCGCCGGGACGAGGCGGGGAGCTGCCGCCGGCCGCCGCCGGCCCCGAGCGGCGAGGGGCCGAAGAGGAGGCGGAGGCGGCGGCCGGGCCGGAGCAGCCGCCGGGCTCGGGGGAACCGGCGGCCCCGGCGGAGGAGGGGCCGGAGGGAGGCAGCGGCCGCCGCCGCCCCCCCCGGCGGCACGTGTACTGCACCGTCTACTGCGTGGAGAACGACCGGCCGGCGGCGGCCCCCGGCTCCCCCCGCGGCGGCCCGGGCGCCGGGCAGCCCCTGGCGCGGCGCGGGGTGGTGTCGGGCGACGACCCGCTGTCGTCCGGCGGCAGCATCGAGGTGGTGGACTTGTACCTGCTGCCCGAGCCCTTCTCCGGGCTGATCGCCGGAGAGTTCGGGCCGCTGCTGGTGCTGAGCTGCCGCGTGTGCCTGGAGGAGAAGCCCATCAAGCCCCTGTCCTGCTGCAAGAAGGCGGTGTGCGAGGAGTGCCTCCGGCGGTACCTCAGCTCCCAGGTACTTCCTAGCGGGCGCCGCCGGGCTGTGCTGGGGGCGGCTGTGGCCGTACGTCCGGCATTGCGGCGGGCTGAGCGCTGTGCCGGGGCCGGCGAGCCGGGCTGGGCCGTGGGGTGCGGAGCGGCAGCGAGCCTTTCCCGGCCCGTACGGAACGCATTCGGCCGCCACCTGCGTGCGGGCTGCGGGTTCGGCGACCGCTCGTTTCCGAGGCGCTGCTCTGCGCGTTCGTGCGCGGCTGGTCGGACTGGTCACTAGTGCGTTTTCAGGCTCTTCCCCTCTTTACAAGGATTTTCGCTTTGATATGTCAAACTCTTGCTATTACCTGATCGGCGGCACCAGCTTTCTTTCAAGAGGAGGCCAAGTAGTAATAAGGAGCAGAGTTTGGGAGCATTTGCAGCCGCCTCCTAAGCGGCTCCTGGAAGCCGGGGTTTTGTCCACTGCCGCTTGGGCTTGCTGATGTTCGGGCCCTCGGTGCAGCTGCTCGGCCTGCTCCTCGCAGGATACATCGCGTTTGGTGTTATGCCAGTTGTGCAAGACTAAAATAGCGTGTATGTGACTATCGGTGAACAATTGCAGTTAACAGCCGTAAACAGTAACTTCTTTGGAGGAAAAAATTTGAAAACAACTTTTTCATTCTAGGCAGATAGCTGGCATATAGGGTGCTTACGTGTTCGTCACTGTTCTGTCAGTCAAAACTGCTGTTTCAAACCGAAATCAGCCACTTGATAACTAACCTCTGCCTTTGCTAATGGTTTCAGTAGTTAGTTCAGCACCACAGAGTATCTGTTTGTTTCTGCTGCTAGTGTAGTCATACCCTAAACATGAAGAACAATGGGAGAAGTGTGGTGTATGTGGGAAAAACAAAACCTTTGCTTACCACCTTTATGCTTTTATTCAGCAGAAGCTTTTAGGATGTGCTTGGTGGAGATGTGCTAGTTTGGTGGTGGAGTGAATTTTTACACCTGTTGGGGCTTGGTGCTGTGCTGGGGCATTTTGTGCTTCTGCTGAGCTGTGCAAGTAGGGAAGGAATGGATGATTACAGCTACCCCTGCACTCTATAAATAGTTGACAGGCCTCTTCTGACCAGAGTACATTTCACTGCTTGGAAATAGCACGTGTTACCAGAAGTCTAGTACTTGCTCCTCTCTGGACCCTGCTAGCTTATGTAACATTTGCTGGTACTGGTTGCATTTGTTCTAGCTAATAGTAAACTCAATAGCATTTTTATGGTTTAGTTTGGATATATTTAGATAACAGTGAAGGGCTTAACTTGGGAGCCGATGGGTTGGATGGTCAGAGTTATGTTTTGTGTGTTTCCTGTAACACTGAAACTCAGGAACACTTAATGGCCCTTCTTGGGACTTTGTGCACAGAGACTAGAATGATTTGATTGTAGATAAGTGGTAGACTGGAAATTCTGACTAAATTTTTATATTATATTGTCAGTGCACATTTGTGCCACTTTGATATCTTCTACTGAGGTCATTATGTCAGAATACTGACTTTCATTTAAGCTGGAAATTGACAAGTGTTGTGATATCAGGGTGATCTTCCCTGTGTTCTGCAGGTGCTTGCAGTTTACAGTGATGTAATGGAAGTTTCATGATCTGGTATCTAAAGCCATATTGAAGAACTCTTCTGCCTGGTTTAGGCTGGACTCTTGGTGAAGGAAGCGGTAGCTTGGTGGCTGAAATAGCTGGCTGGCCTAAGGAAGCAAGTATATGCTCTGTGAAGTGGGTTTAGCATTGGCCAGGTGTTGGATGTGTATGCAGGGATGCCCTTTCAAGGAAGCCACTACTATTGCTAAGCACCTGCAAAGCTGGTCCCAGCAGCTGTTGAAAGGCACCCATGTGGCACATAGCTAAATGGATACTTCCTCCTGTATGTTAAATGTAGGGCAGGGATACTGATCTTGAGGAGTGAGATTCACAGAGCACTTATGTGTACATGTTGTTACAGATGCTTGTATGACCAGGCAGAATTTTAGTTGCTTGATAAATTTGTTAGGGAAAAATGAAACAAAATGCAATAAATAACAGTCCAATGTGTTCTTCCCTTATCTTCCTTTTTGAAAAGGACAAGAAAATGATATTTCTACAAGAACAAAAAGTGATCTGTCTTTCCTTTGTGCTGTGGAAGGACTCTGTGAGTCATCCTGGGGAGAGAGAAAGGCATCTCCATGTCAGTTATATTAGGAGAATTTCTGGGAAGAATGTGTGAAAAGCCAGTATAGGTTAGAAATCAAGTTACCTTTCATCTTTGAGACTTTACAGTTTTTGTAGGAAATTAAAAAGAAAACTTGTGAGCAGCTCAGAAATAATAAATACTGAAAAAACTGTTTTTGTTTGAAAATTTTAGTAACTCTTTCTTTTGGATATGATCAGCCTGATTTAAGAATGTACCTGAAATTAAACAAAAAACAATTTGAAAACAAAACCCCACACAGCATTGTGCATAGTTTACATCTGGTTTTCTTGTCAGAGAAATAGTAATCTTTTCCCTGACTCTGCATCTCTGGAGGAGTGGTCTCTCATGCTGAAAATTTGGAATATGTTGGCAGAAGTATAGCACTTAAAATAATTCATGTTGCCTTTGATGTCTGTGTGTGTTCTCTCACTGAAGAAAGCTGTATTCTTCACAATGGCTTCATTGTGGTTCCTGAAATTATGTTTAATGGAGTAGCAAGGTAAAAACTCTGTTAATGCACCCTGCTTTCTTCTATGGAAATATATAAGACCATAAGAACTTCTGCCTTCGAGCCCTTTATAGATCAGAAAATCAACTAACGTTTCAGGCATTCATAAAAGGAATGCCAGATGAAAATACTCCAGCTGCAGAGCTTTTGCTCATCATATTACCAGCATGCTGGAAAATGAGAGTAGCATCTGAAGGTCCTTAGAGGTCAAGTCCAGTCTTTCTTATCACTGGCACCTTGCTGCATAATCCCTTTCAAAGATTTAGTGGCTGGAGCAGAAGCTTAGCAGGCAAGCCTGGAATGCACAGGCTGATCTGGAGCCTGACTTTGGGAAATTGTGTGACTTTTCTTCTGCCTCAATTCAGCTATTCTGTCTCAAATCCTGATAGTCATGGAGCTCTCGGGGCTCTTCAGGGTCTGACTATCACCAGTTGATCTACCATTCACAAAAGAATTCTGTGGCTATTTGTTTGGACTCAAAGAAATTGATGAAATAGTAATTGATAGGTGTGGGTGATAGGTTATCATGGAAGAAGCTGTGGGTTTTGCAGCTCAGGATGTGGTGTGGTGTCTTTCACAGCTCAGGGTCTAGTGTGGATCCCACAGAGCCTGAGTCAGGTCCCAGCAAGCCCTGTCTCCAGGAACTGATGCAGCCCAGAGCTGTTGTTTGCTATGCTTAATGGGTGAGGTTGAAGTCTCCCTCCATAGACTCTCATGTCTGTGTTGAGTGAGGTTGGCATCAAAAGTGTGGAAGAACCATTTCTTATTCATCTGGGAGCTGTGGGTTTCTGCACTCTGTCAACCCAACATACAAGCTTGGGACAGGGAAGCAAGAACCAGGACACTTAATCTCACAGGTGTAATATTACATCCGTATCTCCTTAACTTCCTATCTTTCCCTCCATTAAACATGGCACCAAAGCCAGGTTGTTTCAGAAACTGTGCATACTGAGGTTTGCTAAACAAGTGATTCACTTCCCAGCTACTCTGGGCTGCTTGTATTTTTACATCAGAGGGAGCATTTCACTTTTCCTATAAAATGGCTGCAAAAGTTTTACAGAAACGTCAGTGCCTGCTGTTTCTATATGCAAACAGGGAAACTTGATAATCCAGTTTTGATCCTGTGCACATTAGTGATGCTTTATTGTGTAAATCTTGTAACTCTGTTGAAGTAGTCATTCTTACAGAAAAAGACTTTGGGTTAGTTAATTTAAAAACCATACCCTGTTCTTCATCAGATTTTATGGTGCTTTAATTATAGGAACTCTAATGAGATTAGTAGCCCTGAGTAAATCGGAAGGGATGGTTGGGGGTGGGGAGGGACTGCATCTGACAGTGTTTTGTGCACGGTTAGCTTTGGTGGGACGAGAATCCTGCTTTCTTCTGAGCATGAAATGTGGAGATACCCTTCCTCTGCTCAGGACCTCAGTCTTTCTCTCCGTATGACCTGAGATCTTGCTTTTGACCCTTTATTTTTCTGTGCATAATTTCTATCTGAAAGAGCTGGAGAAAAAAAGCTGCTGACTCTTACAGTTGGGATTTTTGTGGGGAATGTGATTATAAAGCTGCATAGTGAAGAGGAAAACTTAGAAGCAGTCTGCCTCACATAAAACTAGTACTGGCTTGGAGCTGGAGGGCCTTGACACCTGTGTCTCGTCAGGTGTCTGATGGTATCATATAAATGATACATCTTCAAAGCTGTAGTCTGCTGATGAAAACCAGCCAGCAGAAATGTAGGCACCAAGTGCTGAATCATCTGATGGTTAATGAGCTGCTTGTGCCCTGAGTCAAACCAGAGCTCAGAAAGGCCACTGTCATTCAGTGCAGAAGCAGCTCTGTGTTTGCAAGGGTAATTAATCTAAAACCTTGCTCCACCACCAGCTACTGAGTTTCTGGGACGGCTGCAAACTGCCTACCTGGAGGTGATGGCCGGGTGAGCCATCACCCCTCCAGCTGACATTGCAGGGATGCAGAACTTTCCAAAAGAAGAGATGTGCAGGAGGAGAAAATAACCTGCTGGTTTACAGGCTTTCTAAACCAAATCAGCAGCCTCAGCCAGTGTAAGCTGGCTGTGTTCCCAAGGAGGAGAAGAAGGCTGATAGACTTGATCCATCAGATGCCTGTAAGCTGCGGGAGCACCTGAACTACTCATTCATTTTCAGCAACAGCTTCTGAATGTCTGTTGCGTTCTCCTAATATGTTGTATGCAGTGCCAGTGTCAAAATACTGCTGCATAGGCAGATGTCACAGTTCAGGATGATAGCCAAGTGCATCTGAGATTGTAAGAGTTAGTCTTTCAAGTTGACAAGTACATGGCAGACTTTTAGTCCATCTTGAATGCTTCTTGGTGAATCCAGTTTGTGCCAAAACTAAAGTTTGGAACAGTTTACAAAATCCAGCATTGATGAAAATGCCTTGAAATTAATTTTAATGAAAACTAGTTTTGAGCAATGTTCTTGAATTATAGTACTGCCTAGTTATCCTAGTGTGTGCAGGTCTAGGTGCTCTGTCAGGATGTGAGCACTGCCCGTGGTGTGTTTGTTCCCTGTGCAGAAGTAGCTTCAAGCTTACTCTACATGGCTAGCTATGACTTCCTCTTGTTTGGATAAGTCTTTGCCAGGGGTAGAGCTGTCCTTTCTTAGCCATAGTGTTAAGAGAGTGGCTGTTCTTTCAGTTAAGAACATTTTCAGTAAAACTCTGCAGAAAAAGGCCTGAGTTCCTGAGGGGAGGATAAATAGGATCATGAAATTGTTAACGTTGGTAGTGAGTGGTAAGGGTAAATGGTGGGTGCTACAGTGATACCATGGGTTCGCTGATGTTGACAGTAAAGTTGATTTTGAAGTGTAAAGTCCTATGAATGGGAAATTGCTGCAGGAGATGGAGAACCAGTTTTGATTCAGCTGAAGTTGAAACCTAATTTTGAAAATGTGTGATTTCTGTGAAACAGAAGCCCTCCTTGTCAGCTGTGTCTCACAGCCATTGTGTTGCACCTCGCTGGTCTGTGGGTGGTGTTGGCCCTGGGGACCACAGACAGGCTGAGCCATCAGGAGATCATCTGCTGCATGCCTTCACTCCCACTGCTCCCACCAGCTGTTCACAGGGGCTACCAGGCACAGGTGTGGAATCAGTGCAGGGAATGTAAAATTAAATTAGGTGAAAACTGAATTGTTGGTGTTTAGTTGCCCAAACAAAAAGAAATTAAGTAGTTAAATGAGGGTTGGGAAGGCCTTCAGCTCACCTCTGCCCCATTCCTGCTTCTCCACCCAGAACAACTGTTCTTCCAACTGCTCTGGGGCCTCTTGGCCCTTCATTCCTCTTTTCTTCTTGTACAAATATCTTGCTTCCTGCTGTCTAAACCAGCCAGGCTTGAGGAAAGTATGTATTTAAAATGGCCAGGATGTCAGTACATTGTCAAAATGATTAAGAATTGTAAGGGATGTAATTTCTTTAAAAGAATTCAAACTGGAAGCTTTCCCCTGAAGAAGGGCATAACTTACCCACCCAGGTTTATCTGTCTTTCTGAATGCTTTATCTGCTTGTGCATATGTTTCTCTTGCTCCTTTTTTTAAAGTACTTTCTTGATGAATTATATTTTTAAAGTAACAAAGTCCTTGCCTATAGGATTTTATTAGCCAAATGCTACTTTTTCTTTACTATAAGAAGTGACAAATCTGCCTAGTGGTGAAGAGGCTATTTAATTTCTGAGTCCATTTTTAAGTTCTTGAAAGAATTTTGGTAAGGCAAAGAAATACATTTTACTTGGAAGCTAAACGTTAGGATGAAAAATTCAAGACTTTACTCAGAAGAAAAAAAATCTATGTATTTCAGTGCAGAAGGTCAGAAATTTAACAGTAGATTAGGCCAGGTTTGGAATTAAACCTGAAATTACTTAGATTCCGTGTTCAAGTCCACATTTACTTTAGATGTTACCTCACTGCTTTGATTTGAGATTGATGTGTATTTTCATTGACAGGCTTGTTGGGATGTGCTGTTGCTCTCTTTATTTAATTGTTAGGAAGGCTGTTCCGTTTCTGGGTTAGAATTCCATGAAAAGGTAAGGAAATTTCCAAGTCTGTCACACTTCCATTTCCTTATGAGCTTGCTAAGTAGACTGCAGAGCACTTACTTTCCCCAGTGATGTTTTTATTAAGGACAGCACGAAATATATAAGATTTTGTACTGGAAGATAGAAGGGGCAAAATTTTCTCAAGCTTAGTCATCCTGATGTGATTGTGTACTGTTTTCTACCAAGATGATCTGAATGGCAGCAAAAGCAGGTGCCTCTCTACTTGGTTTGGCTTCCTGATTTTGTAGGAATGGTGATATATCAGCTTGGGGGTGTGGGACGGGGATCTGAGTGACTCTGTCCCTGTAGCTTGTAGGAAAGGGAAGTCCTATCCAAACTGTTTCAGCTGTGACATGGCTCTGTGGGGTTGCTCACACAATACAAGGAAGGAAGAAAAGGGAGAAGATTGCTGGGATGGGAAGGGCATGATGATCGTGTAGGAATTGGTTTGCTCCAGAAGGTGGACTTGCTCAGGGTAAGCTTTAATAAAACAAAAGGGAATTGTGAAGACTGGTGGCCTCCATGTAGGGTAGATCCTTGGTCTCTATTTAAAGCTGCAGGGGAGTACTGGTCAGTTACTTTGGTAAGTAGTGGCCAGAAAGTGAAATGGGACTAGCTCTTTTTCTGGTTTCCTGTTGGATGGAGGCAGGCAGGAAATAAATCTAGCCTTAAAAAAGAAAAAAAAAAAAATAGTAAGGATTCTAAACACAGTTTAAAGTGTACAACTTCCAGGAAAATAATGGGTTAGTGTTTTACTGAGCTGCTGGAAGACCTTTATACTCTGTTGGCAGCAGGGTGGGTGGAGTAGACAGGTAAAGCATCCCATCTGTGACGCAATTACAGAGTGCCTGTGTGGTGCTACTCTCTTGAAGAAACAAAAAGAAGTCCTTCACTATAGTCAGTACCATTGCTGGCAGGGGGCAAAGAGCTGATGGGGAAGGGCTTCTTAACCTTTCAGCCATTTTAATGTTGCTCACTATGAGAGTGTTAGCTGGGGAGAGGACATCTTATGCCTTTCCATGCCAGTGCACCTGTGCAGTGCCAGGTGAAATTTGTCCACTTAGAAGTCTCACAGGAGCGGGCATATAAATTGCTCAGTGCTTTTTCACATGTATGTACAGTTCAACTGTGCAATAGCTTGGAAACTCTGTTTAGTTAACTTTGCGGCATTAGTGTGCAGGTTAAAAATGGGGAAGAATGTGCAACTTTAAAGTTTTTTGGAAGGGATGGATCTGCAAAAAAAGCAAAGATAGCCCACAGTATTTAGATGCCTAGTGTTGCCTACCAATTAGAAAATGCATGTTAGTGTGGTTTTTTGTGATTAACTAATCCATATGGAGGTTAGGACAGAAAATAAGTTGTGAAACACTGGAGTTCAGTCTAAGTGTTGTTGCTGATAGATATTGATGCATATTGCCATATACTGGTCCACCTGGACTTCAAAGTGGCCAAAGTGAAATACAGTACTAAAGTCTGGATATTTCAAAGTTACCAATTACCTGGTGGTCCCTCTTACATAAGAGCAGTGGAAATCAGGCAGACTCAGAAATTTTCACTCATTTGTGCAATGGAAAATAAGTTCAGCCTTGCTTTTGTCGTATTTCTCAGTAATACTTCAAGAGTAATTTTCAAACTTCTGAAGATACCCAATCTTTCAAGACATTATTTGGAGTTCTAACTTTATTTTACATTACTAGCATCTTCCCAGTCAGTAAGATATAAATCTTCCTTGTGGTGAGTTGCAGCTGTTACTGATGGACATCGCTGAGTGCTTTTGTCTCAGCAAAGTAGGTATTTCATGTCAAGGCTTGATTTGTTGTTCTTTCAGTGAAAGCAACTCATCAAATCCTACCTGAATTATCCCAGAGTGTAATGCTTCATGAGAACCTCACCCAAGCCATGACAGGTAGTCAGACAAGGCCAGGCTATCACTTCTGGTAAATTAAGGATCTAGAATGAGTTCTGGATCTCCTTCTGTTTTCTCTCCATGTCAAGAAAAGGAGACTTGTCTAAAGCTGATGATATACAGTGATTTTAGCTAGCAGTGCTGCTTACCCCAGTCTGTTGTGCTGCTATTTGTGCATCATTTGATCAATCATCAAAAAGAAAGATCTGGTTTAAAAAGTAGCCTTTCACAGTCATTTTTTGCCTCTTTTATTCTTACCCAGTTTCTAATTGTGTTATGCACAATATACAAATGTTTATTTCACCACAAGGGGGTACTGAATGTAGTGCTAAGCCAAGTGGTTTATTTTGGCAACTGTGGCTGTTTGTCAAACCAAAAATTTGAAAATGACATGTGGACAGAGATGACAGGTGGGAGTTTTCATTGGAGCTCAATGAAATCAAAACTGCGGTTTGGTCCTTTTGCTGCATCATTTCCTCTTTCACAATCCAGACGGAATTTACAGCTTACCTGGCGCCTGAAGGTGCATCTGCACCCACAGCTCTTGGACAGGCAGGGTCCAGGGAGTTACTCCAAGCTGCTCACAGCACTGAGGTGCCCAGTCAAGCCCAGGCTGGTACCCACTGGTCCTGTCTCTGCTGCCTGTGGCATCATTAAATATGAGCTTTCAACTAGCTGGATTCTAAAGCATCCTTGTGTGTTTTGTAACATAGATTATTCCAAAGATAGTCTTGCAAGTAAAGTTTTTTGTGTGAATATTGTTGCAGATGAGGAACCTCTCTTTTATCTTGCGTGTTTCAACAGCTTTAGTTTGCTGCAGCCAGGCAATGCCTAGTATGATGGTTATTTTCTTGAGAGATTTTTTTTTCTGCTTCACAGAGCTCTCAAAGGAGGTTTCTTCTTGTTCCTAATCTGTTTGAATAACAAGTGAAGAGATACAGAACTTAAAATTATAGAAGAATTTGGAGGTCTTGTTGTGTGGTCTATGTTGTGTTATAGTGGGGGTTTTTTGGTGGGTGTGGATAGGGGTATTAGGGCTTTTGTTTGTTTGTTTCTGCAAAGACACAAAATGCACGTTGGTATTGAGTATGACATTTAAAAACATACAACAGAGCAAGGTATGGCATTGTCGTGGAAGAACTGGTATGCATAATTAGATTTTGATAGCGAAGGCTCTTTTGAGCTTGGTCATACAGTCTCTTGGTGTAAGTAAAAAGCCTTACATTTCTCTCAAAGAAGACAACCAGAATAATCACTATTCCAGCATATTCTTTCCACTCTAATTGATATTTTATGTTTCTGTAGGTGTACTGATTTTGACCCATAACAATTTTAAGCCTCTTTTTAAAATTAATGTAGATTTTAAGAAAAGTTCTAGCATGTGCACTGGACTATGACTACAGCTTTCACAGGCTAGAAGCATGTTTTTTTATTGAGAAGCTTTGAGATGTTTGGAGAAAGGAGAGGAGAGCAGGAGGGTCCCATTTCATTGCATCAGTAATGAACTGGCACCAGATGATAAGTTTTCTGATACTAGCTTATCAATTTGCTTCTATATTGAGTTTCCATGTAGTAGAATTTTATCTATCCTTATGGTGAAAAGAAGGAGCAAGGAAGAGGGTTTTGATTTTTTTCAAGTATGAGCTTGTCCAGCTGTTGGATTGTTCGTAGGAGACAGCAGTTCTGGGTGAATGGTGGCAGGTGATGCAAATGGCTGATAATGATGAAATCATTAAAAACCTGGATGCAATTTGAGTCTCTAGTACAGAGGAGAGAGCAGTGAGGCACTTGTATCTGGTGAGGCTTAGTTTGGAATCTCTGGTGTAGGTGGTTGATGCTGGCCAGTGGCCAGACACCCACCAAAGGCTCTCTCTGTCTCACCTCCACAGTTGAACAGGAGAGAGAAAGTATGAGGGGTTCATGGGTTGAGGTGAAGGACTGAGAGAGATCACTCATCAAATATCATAATGGGAAAAACTGAATCCAGCTAGAGGTATTAATTAAAATTTGTTGCTGACAAAATCAGAGCAGAATAATGAGAAGTAAAATAAACCCTTAAAAACACCATCTCCCTGCTCCTCTCTCCTTCCTAGCTCCACCTCCTACCCCAGGATGCTAGGAGACAGGAAATGGGGATTATGATCAATTCATCTCATCAGAAGTTTCTCCCACTGCTCAGGGAGAGGAGTCCTTCCCCTGCTGCACCGTGGGGTCTCCCACTGGAGACAGTTCTCTGCAAACTTCTCCAGTATGAGTCCATCTCACAGGCAACAATCCTCCCCAAACTGCTGCAGTGTGGGTCACACTTCCACAGGGTGCAATCCCCTAAGGACAAGCTGCTGCAGCATGGACCCCTCTCTGCATGGGTCTCCCACTAGGTTACAGCCTCCTCTTGGGCATCTCCAGCCTGGGTTTCTCCATGGGGTTCAGGTGGGTTTCTGCATTGCTGTGGAACTCCATGGGTTGCAGGGGCACAGCTGCAGAGAAATCCCAGCTCTGGTGCCTGGAGCACCTCCTGCCCTTCCTTCTGCACTGACCTTGGTGTCTGCAGGGCTGTTCCTCCCGCATGTTCTCACACTGCTCTTCTTTGGCCACAGTTACATCTGCACAACTTTTTTTCCTCTTGTTTAAATTTGTTCCCCCAGAGGTGTTACCACAATTTCTGATGGGCCCAGCCTTGGCAAGCGGCACATCCATCTTTAGAGCCACCAGGGATTGCCTCTGCCAGACATGGAGGAAGCTTCTGGCAGCTTCTCACAGAGGCCACCCCTGTAATCCCTCCCCTCCCACTACCCCTCACAAACCAGGCCATGTAAACCCAATACATTTGGTGTAAGAAAAATGGAACCAAGAAGGACTGCAAGGAGAAAAGAGCTGTTGCACACATGCAGAGCTCTTTACTTGAGCATAAGGAGAACCGGGAGAAGAAATGACTGTTCTATCTAAATGCAAGAGGGAGTAATTTGGGTAGGCGCTTGTAGAGAATTTTTGGCACAACACAAAACTCTAAAAATTGCAATGAATTAAGTCAGGCTAGAAATCAGTATGATCCTCTGCCAGAGAGAGGATTTGGGAGTGTCCTTCCAGTGTCTGAAATTGGGAAGAGAGGTGCAGTAGCAGAGCAGTTCACAAAGCCAGCACCTTCAGTACTCAAAAGAAGGCTTTCTGTGTGGTGCTCCTGTGTGCTGAATTTGGCCCAGTTGGATGGTAAGGCTTCCTGTGCTTCTCAGTGTACTCTGTTGAGAACCTGGAGTCCAATGAGGAAACGGTAGAAGAGTTTTCTTCTCTGGTGTTACTTTCTCTTGACTGTTGAAAACACTAAAATACTTTGCAATGTCCAACCAAGGCTTGCAGCACGCTTCAAACAGTGCGTTCAAACAGTGCAGCATGCTTCAAACTGTGTCTGGCATTGTTTTGTTTGTGTGAAAGGTAAAGTCAAGCATCTCACACTCGTTTTAGGAGAAATAGCTCTCAAATAAATTTCTAAACTGAGTTTTTGAGATAGTTTCTGATTAGACTGTTCTGGCGGAATCAGAGGCTCTTCTGAAGCTATTCCTTCCCTCTGCTGGCCGAGGAGAAACTGCCATTTGTGTTACCCGATTTGACCTAGGCTGAAGAGGATGCCTTTGTGAAATAGCTCTCCAAGGGATTTCATGCAAGCTGTTGTATAAAGAAACTTGTGAGAGAGAACATTTAGCAAAGACCAGTGATTGTTTTAGTTTCCACTGATTGCTTTTACATTAAAACAATGAACAGAACAGATTGTTAAGGTGGAAGAGCTATGTAGCATTGAAAAACAATCTCTGAAATCATGTGGTGTGGGTGTGGCATCTGTTTTGAAAAAAAAATTTTTTTTTTTTTGTGAAACTAACTGTTACCACCTGGGCAAATTGGCTGTAAATTACTGGAAGGAAGTAGTTTGGTTGATGAATGTCCTTGTCTTTCAGTTAGTCTGTAGTTTAGCTCTGTTTTAAATTGACAGGCTGCAGCATTATCATTCTGGATTTATCTCCTGGTATCTCACTCTAAGTTGTTTTCTCTTTTTTTTCCGTATGGTTTTTAATACCAGTATCTGTCAAGTTTGGTGGAAGGATTTTGGCATTCTTGGAGTGCTTATCTTGGCTGCCAGGTAGTCCTTTGGAAGCTCCGGGTGCTTGCAAGGTGGTTTATGGGGGATTATGATAAAATCCATCCTGGCTGCATGCCTGGCCTGGTGTACATGGGGCTTTGCTGCTGAGATGCAATAAACATTGAGTTTCTGTACTTGCCACGAAATACATCTGCAAACTGTCTAGATGAGCTGGTTGAAGCTGTTGTGCTCTTTACAGCTGCTTTATGTAGAAGTTAGATCCACAGGGAAAGTCAATAAATCTTGCATAGAGGTAGAGGCTTGGTAGCCATGCCTTATGTGTTTAATATTCTGTATGTGTTTGCACCTTTGAAGACTGTGCAGTGTGAAAGTTGTGGGGTTTTTTTGTTGTTTGTTTTGTTTTGTTTTCTTTTTTGTTTGGTTTTTTGTTGTTGTTGTGGGGGTTTTTTGTTTTTTTGTTTTGTTTTTTTTGGGGGGGGGGGTGGTTTTTTTTTTGTTTGTTTTGTTTTTTTTGTTCAGTTCTTGTAAAGTTAGGTTTATATGAGACTACACTGGTCTCCTGCAGGGTTATATCTCTTCTTGTCTCTGGGTTCACCAGTGAAGTCTGGTGAAAGACAAATTTAATGGAAGCACTGATAGATGCAAATTTTGGCTCTGCCATCAGTATGACCACCAGTTGAATCACAACAAGCAGTTTCTGGGTTTGAACAAACCTTGCATAGACATGAAAACTGACCTGTGTTGACACCAACAGGTGTTGACACATCGGAAATATTTCTGAGAGTTGAGTGGCTTTAATGGATTTCTTCATATATGTAAGCCGTGGTGGGAACACTGATGAGAACACTTTCTGGAATATATCAGATAATAGTATATCTTGTGTAATGGCTTATTGAAACACCTAAAAAATGCAGTGCTGCTGCCCAAGTAATAAGATGGACAAAAAGAAGTAAATGGCTGGCTGATGCATGTTTTGAGTGGGTTATAAAATCCTTATTTATGGCAGGAAGTTGAACTTCTTCAAAAGAGGGATGCTTATCTAGCAAGTGCTGTGAAGATCCTGAAGAGTGACCTCTGTTATCACCAGCTTACAACTTTTGCTCTCTTTCCTCTTCCATTTCCCGGATAAGTTTCCTTTCCACTGGCAGGAGCTTTTTAAAATGCAATTTCCTTTTCGCAGTGATCCTTTTGCATACAGTGTTCATAGTAGTGCTCTGAAAAGGTTTACAGAATTGAAGACAAACTTGGTCACATTATAGATTGTTCATCAGTGGCATTCGAGTGAAAATTACTCAATTATGAACTTTGCTTATTTCTGTTGTCTTGAAGTGTTGGTTTTGTTTTTCTTCCTGGCAATGTTTAATTGACCAGGCGAAAGACTTCCTTGCAGGAGGATCTTTGTATTTATACGTCACATCCTTTTGTCTGATGAACTGCTTTAGAGCAGGTAGTAGATTTCCCTGAGAGCTGTCTGTGCTTTGCACTGCTGTTGTCACTCTGTTGTGTTAAGCTAAGACACTTAAGACAAGGTTGAACCTTCATGACACACCATTTACAGCTGGCGTCTCTGTTCCTTGCTACTCTGTACACCGCTAGAGAAGGGACTGAACTGTGTTCAAAGCGGTGAATGATCATGGGAAGCATTGTTACTTGGGACTTGCAGTTCTGGGCCAGCCTATGTCACTCTGTTGCTCAGCTGTGATTCTAGCACACTGGTTTTTAGGACAGAGCTCAACAGCTTTGTGCTTCTGCTGTACGAATAGTTTGGGTTGCAAAGTGGAACGGTTGTGAAATCTGGAAGTATAAAAGCATGTAGTAGTTGTCTCACTGTTGCACTGGTTTTTACCAAAGATTTTGGAAGATGCCCTCCCATATCCTTGAAGTAGGAGAAGAGATAGACTTTTTTTTTTTCTCCCTTTTCTTACCTGTCAAGCTCTATAAGTAAGGAGAAGAGAATAAAAGATGATAATAAATGAGATCAAGACTTCATTTATCTGCATTTCTTTCCTTTTTTCCTCTTCCTCTCTTTCTCTTTGAACAGAATTTGGCTGGGGGTGGGAGGGCATTGGGACAAAGATCTAATCTTTCTGATTAGTAGGGTTAGTAGAGTTCCTGTGTGTGGTGTCACAGGAGACAGGTTTATTCCAATTGCAGCTTTAATGTTTCTGTTAAACCTGTATACTGTGTTAGATGGACTAAGAGCTGTTTTGATGCCACGTAGGTGTCCAAATGCTTGTGCAGGAAGTGACTAATACCGCTGGTCAGGTAGGGCTGCACTAATGAGACCAGAAAAAAAGGGCCTTTTTTAATAACAGAGAAGCTCTCATTACCCAACTTAAAGAGCACATCATATGGCATTAAGAAATTTAGTGTTGCTTTGGCATACTGTGGCTTTCACTAGTTATTCACATTTTAAAATTGTTTTTTGAGGGTTTAAGTTTTAGAGAAATTATCTGTCTATATCATGTCTTGGGTTGTACAACAGATAAATTATTTGTGCTAATACTACATGGTGCAAACCCAAGCAAACAAGAAATTGCTCCTGTTTTTTTGGTTGTTTTTGTTTTGTTTTGCTGTGGGTCTTTGTTTGTTTGTTTTGTTGGGGGTTTTTTTGTGGAGTTGGGGTTTTTTGTTTCATTTTTTGTTGTGGTGGTGGTGGTTTGTATTTTGTGGGGGTTTTTTGTTTGTTTTTTTGGTGGGGGGGGGCGGGGGGGTTGGGGTTTTTTTAGCTGGGAAAACAGAATTAGGAGAGCAGTTCAGTCATGCTTGTCCTATGGTGACCACAGTGAAAACTCCTTGGAATCATGCCTGACTATCTCCACTTCAAATTACTTTAAAAACCCGTTTTGCCTTAACTCTTTGGGGAAAACATGTTGCTTTTTGGTATTGTTTCATGGGAAGCAATGCTTCATTTGAAGCTTGTTGTTCCACGCTGCAAACTTAGGGTAGTGGTACCTGATTGTTGAAATTTCCTTGAACCTGTAAACAGCATATTGAATTACACTGATTACGATAATAATATGAATATGATTATAGTTAAACTCTTATTACTAAAGTTTAATTACAGCTCATATAACAAAAGTGGAAATATATATATTTTGCATAATTTCTTTTCTCCGTCCATGTTCTCTTTGGGATTTCTGTATTTGAACTCCTGCTGTTAAGTCATCTCTGCTCTCTGAATTTGCACACCTCAATAATTGTAAAGTTCCTGGAATATAGGCAGGATTGGGGTACTCCCATCTTTAGTGAGGGCTAAGTAAAAGTTCTGGTCTACTCGTGGACTTTCTTTATTGCATTTTGTTTCACTTTAGTGATCATATCTTGAGCAGTTTCTGCAGGTTCGCCAAGTTTTCTTTATTTATATTATACTCAAATTTACAGTTTAATGGGTCTTTCCAGGGGTCTCTTAAAAGTACATCTGTTGTGTGGTAGTCAGTACTGTATGTATGCAGTTTGTCTAGTCTCATGTGGGATGTGAACCCAAGATCTTCCACCCTAAGGTATTTGTCTGCTGTCATAGCTAAGGAGAAAAATTATGTGAAGTCCCTTGTGAATGCAGCAGGTGTATTTTTAATATACTAAAACTATCATTTTTGCATCACAGGTGCAATTTATTGTCTGCTGTTAGAATTAAAGAGTCCTAACATAGACTTCTAGATTTTCTTGTTTTTTTCCAGGTGGAAATGTTCCATCCTGCTTGAATCTGTGGGGAGAAATCCTAGTGAACAGTTAGTTTGAGCAATTCTGAGCGTGAAGTTTGGAGAACCCCTGTGGTTAAAAAATCCAAAACAAAACAACAAAACAGACAAAAAGACCACCACACAACCCCCACTCCAACAAATCACATTTAGGTTATTTCACTAAAAATCTTAAATGTTTCAGTGACTGAATGAGGGACTCAGTATTGCAGGATATCTGTCTTCATGTTTTAAAATGCTGTACCCAATAGTGAAATACTTAACTGCAGTTTTTCACCATGTATTATCTGCAGATTTTTTCATTCTGTGGCTTAACTCACTAATTCTTACAGAATTGAGGTGTCCCAGCCCTGTGGGACTTAAACTAGATGTACTTTTTGTCCATGCTGGCAATTTTAGACCCCTGTAATATGCTGTGGTGGATTAAATTGCTTGGGATAGGGTACCTTGTTTCTGGATGCTGTGCCACAGCATGGTCCCTGAAGGCAGCCTGCATTCCAGTGGACATCCAGTAAGGCTTCTGATGCAGAGGGATCTCTGGCTTGGTGGGGAACGAGACCAGTGTGGTGTGTGAGAATCCTGGCACAGAGAGACCGGAAGACATGCAGGGAACAGGGGCAGCAGAGCAAAGGAGAGACTGGGTGCTTGCAGGCTGCAGCTGAGGCTCCGCTTGCTCCTTTCACTTGCTCTGCCTGGGATGTGATCTCTCCTGGCGCATCTCTCCCTAGCAGCTGATCAGCATGAGGTACCTGCCTGCTGCTCCTAGTAGCTACTCCCTTTAGTCAAGAGTTATGGTTTTTTTCCTCTGTATGTGATGGATTGATTTCCATCTTGCTGACAAAAGCGTGTAGAAGCTGATACTCTTCCATAGAAATATTTTTGAGTAGAGGATTATTAGGACTTTAATGAGTCTAGGAGCCCTGAGATGAGAGAGAATAATGTGATCGTGAAGATGGAACTGTGTTGTCAGTTTTTCCCTTCATGGTGCTATTAGAGTCCTCCAGGATGATCCCATCCAAGTCCCTGGGGACTTCTCACAGATGATCACTTACTGCAGTGACTCAGTTTGTGAACTCACCTTTGGCACTCAAAATCCCTAGGAGCTGTACTTTGAGGTCAATCAAGTTGGTGTTAGGAAAAAGACATTCTTACTTACAAAACATTTATATTCTATTATGAGAAATCAATAATTTTCTGTAGAGGTTTGGTGTGCAGAAATTGCTGAAGGGACGCATTAAAAAACACTTTCATGGTCTGTTTTATCACTCTTTCTGGGTAGACTTGCTAGCCTGTTCTTTCTTACTGATTCCAGTTTTGCAAATGAGAAATCAAATGGAACTGTAATTTGCACTTTTATGCATAGCCATTTGTACTTTGGAGACAAAGTGTGCAAGTGTATGGAAATAAGCACTGTTATGGGGTTTGATTTTTTTTTTCCTAAGTTTAATAATGTTTAATAATGCTTTCTTGAGTTACATAGTTTTGTCAGACTTTAGTTGTTCATTGTCCAAAATTTGCATAATTATTCTGCATATGAAAACATGATATGTAAGTGATCATTTGGGGAAATCACTGATCAGCTGAAAAACGCAGGCACTTTTCTATTCCACTTTATGTGAATTGTAGGTGAGTCTTTTCTTCAGTCTTCTATAGTTACCATACTTAGATTAAAATATTTTACTAGGTAGATATTTCAGTACAGGTTAAAAGAAGATCTCATTATTTAAAATGGTTTTATAATTAGGTTACCCTATGCATAAGAATACAGTTAATTATTATGTTAGCCTTTAATAAAATATATTTCATTAAATATAAATGATTCAATAGAATGTTCTTAAACTTTCTCTTGAAAATGCTTTACCATTGCTTGTCAGCAAATGACTTGTGGATTTAACCATGAACAATCCTTTGGCTTTTGAATATTTGTCATTTTTACCTGAGTTATGCAGTTTTAAAAAATTATTTTTACGGAATCATAGAATGGTATGAGTTGTTAGAGACCTAAAAACTTCTAGGCATGGGGCATCCACAGCTTCTCTGAGCAATCTATTCCAGTGCCTCACCACACCATTGATATTTTAATATAAATTCTAACAGATTTATTTAGGGTTTTTTTTCTTGTTTTTAGGGTGACTTAGCCTGTTCTAAAATGAAATTTGACAAAAAAATCATTCTCTTATGTGCTCTTTGAACAATGGTTGCTTTCAGTTTATGTAGGGAATCCATAGAGTGTGTGAGGGAAAAAAATCAGAGTGGCTTTCATTCAGCTAACCCACTGAATTTCAGATGTGCCATCTTAAATATCATGAGTTACTTGGTACTAAAAGTTTAGTAAGCCTCTGTATTAGCAGGAAATTATGTAGCTGCACAGGCACACAGTAGGGCAGCTGGTATGAACATAAGGGGCATGGGGGAGTGCCAGGGACTAGCTCTGGAGGGATGCTTCTGCCATCCCCTCCCTATCCAGTTGTGAATATGGGTGTGGGACAGTCATGAACCTGATCTCTTGCCACTAAGGAAAGTCTGAGACATATTTTAGCAAGTACTAGAAGTCCTAGTGCTTGGGAAAAGTCTTTTTTGGGAACCATCAAGCTGGTTTTCTGTCCTACTGTGCTGCCAGAAATTCACAGCTTCTATGATGCTTCTTCTATAGGTTCAAAAACCTATAGTGTGTTGGGGTGGTGGGGAAGAGTCAAAAGTAGATGCACATGAAGAGAAATTTTAAAATTGCCAAGTTTATTAGGAAACTTGCAGCGCAATGTTTGTTCTCAGGCAGCCATGTTTTGGTTCTTAGAGAGAAATGTGAATACAACTCAGAATTTAGTTCTGCAGCAAGATGCCATTCATTTTCCTTGTTGCAGGGAGCATTGTGAAAAGCATATAAAATTTACCTTGATATTTGGGCATTCTCTCAAAGCCACAAAAGTCACAAATACAAATATTCCTGCCTTTTTTTTGCACAGAAAGTCAGTCTGCTTTGGGGCATCAGTTTACAGCATAGCAACGACAGCAGCTTTTAGTGGCAGCTTCTGCTGTTTGGTGCTGGTTAAGAGAGACTTACAAGTTCAGAGTCATGACTGAATGAAAATGTAGAGCAACTGGAACAGTTTAGAGGTGAGCCAGCCAGTATGTGTATTATTTAAGTCAGGAAAAGTAGGTGGATTTTTGAATTTCAGAAAATTTTGATGACTAGACTTTTTTCCCCTGTCAGGCAAGAGGATGTTATTTTCCAGAGGAAAACTGTAGGAGAGAAAAGATGCAAATTATGGGAAAGGCAGGATTTCCTGGGAAAGGCTGATATCGGTCCCTCTTCTTTCTTTTTCATAAATTTTCTGTTCTTCTTCTTCCCAAACAAGCTATCAAAGCTGCAACTTCTTTCCGCTTTCTGAGGTGAATCACTGCAACTACCCTGGCCTCTAGAGAAGCTTGTTATGGTGGTCAATGATTGCTTAACCATAAGGAATAATTGCAGTGGGCAGATCTGGAAGAACTGTTGGGTTATTTTTCTGAAGAACACAATAACTCTTATCCCATTAAAAATCTGAAACAAAACTAGTATTTTGGCTAGACAGGTCAGTGTTTAATACCATGTTTCCATTTAAATGAAAATATCAATAAAATGTAAATTAGATACATTTGAAAAGTTTTCTCCTCCTTACTGACAATCATGCTGTTCATCTACTTGTCTCTTTGTCACAAAATCTGTTGATCCTTTCTTTTTGGTCTGACAAAATCGGGAGTTGGAGATATATGTCCTTGTGTACAAACCTCTTGTGTTCTGTTACTGTGCCTTGTAACTTCTACTCCTGTGCTGCTTCAGTTCCCACTTAGTAGCCTTTCTCCTACTGAGGACTGTATAAATTCTTTGGAAATAATTAATGAAACTAGAATTTCCTCAACTGGTGTTGAATTCAATTACTTCTAGAGTCCATGTCTTCAGAAGTGGACAATGCATATAGTTGATTTGATACCTTCTTCACCTCACTTCACCTGCCCACCTCCTGGTCCCAGTTCTTTCTAGTGATGGCTTGAAAACTGTAATCTTCTAGTACTGCAGAAATGCTTCTATAAAAATTCAGTATGACAAACCAGTTTCTGCAGCCCCACAAAAGTTTTACGCTGGTGGAAGTGAGGTGTCCAGGTATTTAACCACCTGTTCATCATTTTTCAAACCTTCATAGTCACTAATCCTTGATTATTCTCTTTTTGGGTTTTGGTTTTTTGCAGGGGGGATGTTGAGACAAGTTTGAATTATTTTTGTTTGTAAAGAGGTAGGCAGTACCTACAGAAATAAAAAGTAGTGGTTTTCTTATTATTATAAGCAGCTTCTCCTACCGTAACCATTTTTAACTTGGAGTCTCCACAGGTAACTTCTTTACCCTTGGAATAGAACAATGAAAGATATTTAGTAAAAACTTCTTGCAGTGTATGTCAAGTTAATGAGGTGTCATGTTCATAGTATATCTTTTAATAATCATTATAATATTTTTATGGCCAGCTGCTTCACAGTGTTTTGGAGCATATGGTGACTGTTGTTGGTAGAGTTCCTCCCTGCTGCTTGGTCCAAAGTTGCTGAGGTTACCTATTAACTTAGTTGTTTCATTACATGTATTTCTCCATTTTGAAAAACCTGCTTACTTCATAACTATTTCTCTTGCTCTAGCATTACAGGTAAGATTCTTGTATCCTTCAGGGAGACAGTTGAGAGGAGGGCAGGAACTGTGCCAACAGAAGGGGAAAGCATGGAGACCGTCTGAGGGGCTGTGAGGGAGTGGGTTTTAGGGCAGATGCTGAGCTGAGACCTGAAGCTCGGTGAAGGATTTTTGTGCATGTTGTTGGGCATTTCAAGTACTTCTGCAACATGGGAAAACATACATTTGTACTCATAAGCCTAATAATCACCTAGCTATGACAAAATATGGGCTGCTTTCTGAGGAACAGAAATTCTGGCACCTGTGCAGAAAACACTGCTGCTTAGACTCACATGGAGGCTGTGATCAAGTGCCCCCCTCCAACCCTGGTGCTATAGTTGCCATTAAGTTTTTCTTTTTTACTGAGAGGAGCTGCTGCACATACTTTGGGCTTGTAGCTTCCTAAAAGTAAACACAGTTAACACGAGATGTGCTTGGTACTTGATCTGAAGGTGTAGATTGACATGACAGGTAAGACAACTGGTAGCCTGCTACCTCTGCAAGAATCTCTCCTTGTCTGTGTGTTTCCCACTTTTTTCTTGGGTTGTGAGCTAGTAGATCGTGTGTCACAGGGGGAATTAACTCAGCTGCTTTAAATTAAAAAACTAATTTAAAAACACTTCCGTCTCCTGTGTTAGCTAACTGGGAACTTCTCTCCTTGCAGCCTTGCAATTGCTCTCTAAAGGAGAGAGGAAGAAAGGAAAGCTACATTGGCTTCTTCCAGAAATTTTTATCCATTAGTCATGGTGCAGTCTGAGATAATGTCAGTCTTGGCTGACTGTGACCTGGTGGAGTGGCTGAAGGGGTCTGAGACCAGGGGAGGGATACTGGGAACAGCTGGTGTGGGAGAGGTCTGGCTGGACCTGCACCCCAAACCTTTTTTGTAGGTTTTGTAGGTGTTTGATCACTTAACTGGAGACATTGGATAAACTGTGATACAGGTAAACCTGGCATACCATCCAGAAAGAGAAGTCTGTGTCCAAAAAGAATGATTACAGGGATCTGAATTCAATGATAACAACAGTTATTCCCACCTTTCTATATTCTTACACTGTCTGGGACTGCCATTACTCTCAAAGTCATTAAAAACTTAAGGCAGGGAAAAGAAACATATTTTTATCTTGCAGGAGTTTTTTTGTTGTTTTTTTTTTTTTTTTTTCCTCCTACATTTAAGTATTTCCACAGCCTTATCTGATCACAGTGATACTTTTGCACAAATCAAGTCTCCTCCTCATTATTAACACTGAGATTTTAGCCCATAGTCCAACGGGCAGCACTTGACTTACTCTACCTTTGTTATTAATTTTTGCATCATCACAAAAGCAGGCTGTCAGAGCACATCACTACTTTACAACATCTTTGTCAAATCCATATCAACATTTTTAAATAGTAAAAGGCTTGTAGTAAAGGTTGTGTTGTGTTATACTTTCCTGTTAAACATAGATTTACATATGTAAACAGCAGATGCGGTGTAACTAGTAGTGGGTGTGTTTTGTTTTGTTTTTTTATAAAGGAGAATTTGTAAAAACTGGGAAGTTGTAGTTTCTTCTCTTGTTGTAAACCTGATGTGAAAATGAGTATATTAATAGCCTTGTCAGCTGATAGAACTGCCTTTAGGAATTTAAATGAACTTGCTTGTGTTTTCTCTGCTTTAGGAGAAAGTGGTAAGTGGAATATATTGACCTAAGCACAGCTGCAGTTTGCTTTTCCTAGTATGCAACACCTGTATTGTCTACTTCTCCCCTTGTTTTGCTGTTTCTAATGGTTTTATTGTATAAAGATTCTAGTTGCTTTTGACAACCAAGGTCTGCAGCAATTAATACACAAACTGTCCCTTGATCAAGCTAGTGTTCCAACTTCAGTGGAGGCCCTATTCTGTCAGATTCTTGGGTAGACTGACCTGACATGGAAACAGCCCCAGAATTACACCAGAGTTTGATCGTCAGGAGTATTAACTGTGATAGCTTGGCTGTTTAATAAGCTATTTAAAAATTACTGTGCAGTAGACGAGTGCAGCACTCTACAGGATTAGATCAGTTATGGGACAGAATTGTACTTTCAATTTTCATAAGATGATTTTTTTTTTCTTCTGTGCCATAGGTTTCTGCTGAGGTATCTTAGGTAACAGTTTAACTCCTTGGTGATGGGTAATTTGCTCCCAGCTGGGGTGACGCTTGACTTCAGTTCTGTTTCTCCAAGTGTGGATCAGAATCACTGTTTAAGCTTTTGTCTTGGCTCCCTGGAGAAGGCTGTACTGTTTGTACTTGTTGATCTTGTATATTTGCTCCCTGTGGTGGCTGTATCTGTCTTTGCATTAAATGTGAATCAAGACATGGTTTCAACTTACAGTGAACTGTGAGAAGTAACTAGATGAAGTAATGTGACATTGGAGTTATAGCTTAGTATCTTGGGTTTGTCTGAGTAACGGCACATGGGGAGAAACTTGAAAGTGTTTTGCATTAGCCTTTTCCAGGTTTATTCCTGAAAATGGGTCAGCATGCATGTCCATCTCTGCAGCCATGTAAAAGTTACCAATTTCTGTCACTTCATGGTACCTTTTATTAGCACAGCTTTTCATTAACACCAGCTGTGCTGTGGATTGGTACTGGTACAATGAGATGGGTTACTTTTCAAAAAGGCAGAGCAAAATAACTACTTGTGAATCAAAACTTAGCTCTTTTGTTACAGCTTGATCACATAAAGAAGTTTGTTCAAGTTATCTTGTTTGTAGGGGAAGTCAAATGACAGTATTTTAACGTCATACATTATACTTTGAATCTAAGAAATGTCTATTATTACTCCTGACAATGACCTGCCAGTTTGAAAATACTTTTCCGGCTTTCTTCTGCTTATCCTTGTACCTATGTAACTCTGCTGTTCTTTGTTAAATTCATTAAGTAAAGATGACACAATTTGGCTTCATGTCTGATAGTCAAGCAAGAAAATATTGGTTTTTACTACATGCACAAGAAAACTCACAAACGCAAAACTAGCAAAGGCATAGGTGTCTTTCTGAAGGAAAGGAGGACAGGTTAGGAACAGCTGTAAAATGCCTGTCCTTTTTTCCATGGGCTGGGGAAGGTAGATGATCAGGTTGGTGAAGAGAATAGTTGAGACAATTGTGTTAAAAGTTCTTGCTCTTTTTAATTATTCACCAACATCCATGCCAACTCCATCAGGTTTTGTAGCCGTCTTCTGGTATGTAATAGTGAGATAAGCAAGAGTGTATTTCTCCTACCTCCCTCCCTTACTTGATTATGAGAGCTTTCCTTATTTTATGCTAATTACTGCTTTCTGTTGGAAGAATATCAAGCATCTTGAAGTGCTTCTGTAGGTACAACAGTAAAACGTAACAGCAGCTGTTGTTGGAGAAACCAAGGGTTGATTAACTATTGCTGATGACGTCAGTTGAGCTTATCTGTACTAGAGGTTCAGTAATACGGGTTAGTGAATAGGTTGTGCAAATATACTGAGATTTGTCCTAATTTATTTGAAATAAATAAAATACTGCTTGGCAAATGGGAGCCAGGAGCTTATTCCATGTTTCATGTCTGGTGAGGAACCCAACTACTACACAGCAGAATAGTAGAAGAATGAACTTTTGATCTTGTCTTTTTCAACACAAATAATTGTAGGATAAATTTTCACTGTTTATGGATTTTTCATGGCTCCACCAGAAGAGCAAAGCTGCGATTCCAGGTGAAGATTGGGACCATGTTTTTCACTGTTCTGTAACAGCTTATCCTAGAATGGTTTGGATTGAGAGGGACATTAAAGATCACCCAATTCCAACCGGGACCTGATCCCACTTGGCCTTCAACACTTCCTGTGATGGAGCATCAACAACTACTCTGGGCAACCTGTGCAAGTGTCTCCTCACCCTCTCAGTAAAGAATTTCCTCCTAACATCTGATCTAAACCTGCCTTCTTTGTGTTTTAAGGCCATTAACCCTTGTCCTGTAACTCCATGCAGTTGTAGGAAATCTCCAGCTCTCTTATAGGCCCTTTTTAGGAACTGTAAGGCTGCCCTAGGGTCTCCTGGGAGCCTTCTTTTCTCAAGACTGAACTGCTTCCTCAGCCTGTCTCTATCACAGAGGTGCTCCAGCCCTCTGATCGTCTTAGGGATGTTAACTTTCTGTCCATCTTTAAGAAAGACATGGGAAGGGTTTTGATTGTGATGCTAATTATTGTTAATAGTTAACAGTATTATTCCATTGGAATAGATTTTAACCTGGGTTAATCCAGCCTGAACCTGATGGAGGCTGGAGTTTGACTGTAGATGATTTCCTGTTGTAAGCAAGACAAGGAAACAGCTGTGTACCTTTTTAAGCATTGTTGCTGTGGGAGAGTGTCATACACATAAAAATTACCTGCTGAAGTTTAACTGAGGACATTTGGGTTTAATCTCCTTAATTGGGAGAGTTGGATTTTGATTTTTGGGGTGTTAGGTTATTTTGTTTTCTTTCTAATTTATTTTCTGAGGTAAGTATTTAAATAAATTACAGTGAACACAACCTGACTTCTACGCTTTTGGGAGCTCAGGCATGCTGAAAGTGAGGGTTGCTGCCCAGTGGCAGGAGGAAGGTGAGTGGTCCGTGGCTGCTGCTATGTCTGTGTCCTACCGTTTTCAACCTGTTCCATCCTCACCTTCCCATTGTATAACCATGGGCTCTTCCAGTTTATGCCTTAACAGAGAACTCAGATGAGTAGAATATACCTGGATTAGGTTTGACTGATAACAAATTCAAACACAGATGACAGTTTCTGCAAGTCTTATTCTAGCTGTAGGAGAACAGGCTGTACCCCTCTGAACTTAAGACTGGTAATTAAAGAAGTATAACTGATAGCCTTTTATCTTACAAGAATCAGCTTTGAGAGTTGGCTTTTTCTGGTTCTGTGTTATTTGGCTGTGTTGTTTTTATGCCCATACTGAAAGTCTAATAAACCATTACCATTACAAAGAAGGTGTTGTTTCTTTGCTACTTGTATTTCCTGATGTTGCTGAGACCCTTCAAGCAGGACTCACTCCTGAGATGCCCAGGTTATTTAAATTTATCATGATATGTGGATGGTCTGCTGTTCCTTGCTTCTTTTCTGAAATCCCTTTCTGCACCTGCTCAGTTTTAATATGGGGTCTTGTGGTCTCCTTTGTGGGAACTGCCTCTTTTCCAGCTGAGAAAGGGCAGGTATCTGGCTCGTTCTACTCTCCTCAAACCTTTTCTTTCATGAGCATCTTTAGATCTTTCATTGAAAGTGATTGCATCTTCTAAGGAATAGAAAAATCAGCATAAGCATACTTACATTGGTAGTATGCACACCTGGGCAAAATCAGAAAGCTTTTGTGCTTTTCCTTCTTCCCTTAGTGAATGCTGAGAGGGCTGTGGGTTTGGATTAGATTCTTCCAAGGTTTGCAGTTTCTGCCATTATTCTCCCCAAGTTAACTTCCTCCACTGGCATTTCCCTCTGCCCCCACACACATGTGGGGAGGAGAGCTGGAAGACTCTTTCACAACCTCTGGGAGCCCTGGAGAGTGCAGGATAATACATTCTGCTAGTCAGTCTCTCAGTCTAACTCTGGCATGCCTCTTTCCCAGAGACTGACCGAGGTTTGATGCGTAGTAGCAGGCCAGAGTGCAGTTTTTCTAAATGCATTACTGAAATAAAATTTTCCTTTTGTCTTTCACTCAGTGAAGTAACAGGAGATAAAAAGACAAAAAGGGAGAGCTCTCCATGTTGGTAATTGTTCACTTCTTGCGAAGGAAAACTTCAGTATTGATTTGTTTTTCTGAAAGTGATTTTTATAAATCCTATCCCTATGTGGTGAGGACAAGTAAAATCTGAATATTTCTATTGATATCAGATCCATGAGGTAACATCTAGTTCTGTGGAAGAAAAAAGTAGAACTACATATCACCATGTCAAATGAGAAAGCAAATTAAAGAGGCCTTTAAGAAAAAGGTTTCGTTCAGTTTAGATGCATTCTGAAGAATATCTTTCTAGTTAATCCTCAGAGTTTTTTTAGGAGAGTCATAGATGGGACTGTGGAGTGAAAAAGAAGTTTGAACGGGAAACAAAGTGATGTGGGGTTTTGCTCCAGGCATCCAAGGGCCATTTTGCCAGTTAAGGTTTTGGGTTGTTTCTGGGGCTAAAGCCACTCTGGTCTCTTCCCACACAGGTGGTGCTGGCTGTGACCCTCGCTGGTGTGTAGCTGCACCATTCCACAGTGCTTCTGGGGACATGGATGTGTGTAAGTGTGCTCCTGACTGTGGTCCTTGGAGTTACGAATGAAGCTGGAGTCTCAGCCTCTGGCTGAAGTTGTAAGAACTAGATGACCTTTGAGAATTTAGGTTGATGCTGTGTTTAAATATGCTTTGTAAAGCATTCAGAAGATGTGCTTTTGGAGCAGAAACGTCAGACCTGTGATGTGCTGGTGGTGGTTGGATGCAGTTTCGTACATTTAGATTCCCTCCCAGCTTCTTGCTTGTGAGTGCCTTTCACCTGAAGGACGAGGGACTAGTGAGTACTTCAAAGGCCCCGAGACTTAGTTTCTTTTTGTGTCTTTTTTAGTGTTGACAGTGTGGTAATTAAGGCAAAACTCATTGACAGCAAATCGTTGTCAAAACTTAGAAAAGATGGTGTCTGCTCAAGCCAGCAGTGTTTGTGCCTTAGTAACTCTCTCTGAATGTCACATGGAGAAAGAATCACTGCGTCATTGTCAGGGCTGCATCCACAAGTGTTGTCCTTGTGAAAGGAGGGCAAAGACTCAGAAGACATGGGAAGGGGAGCATCCTCACAAACCCTTTCAGGGTTCACACCCTCTGTGTGAGCTGGTGACACAATAGAAAAGACTCCAGTTCCACTTCTATTAATAATAAATGGCCTTTAGATGATCTTAATGACAGCTCTAATATATAATTTTTGATGCTTTCTGGATCCTTTTGAGGACAGTGATACATGTCCCGGTACAGGCTAGTGAAGCCCCTTGCTCTTGAGGAGAGGAGTGATGATTGAGTGATGTTACAGATGGTTGTCAGAGAAGATGGTGGAGCAACTGATTGAGACAGACATTCAGGAAGTAATTTATCTCAAGTCTGTTGAGAAATGAAATAAAGAGGGAATAAAAGTGAAACACTTCATGGAGTATGGTTTGTGAAGTAATGAACAACAGACAAGAACTTGTGTGAAAATGTTCTGTGGAGGAGGTGGTACTCACAAAAAGATGATGTTCTTTCTATTTGGTAGTGATACAACTTAAGTAGCTCCTGATCTAATTACTTTAAAGTTCTATCTGTTTATTCTTGCTTGTCTTGCAGCAGCACTGGGAGTTTGTACTGTTTGAGAGCAAGGATTTCACAGGTTTTTTTTTTTTTAAGAATTTTTATGGAGTATGCCAGGATATCACTGGCACAAATCAGGGATCCAGACTGACAAAGTTAGTACTAAAACCACAAAAATGCCTTAAAGGCAGGTGCAAAATGTGTAATAAAAGTTTGAACTGTCTTTGTTTGGCACTGCTTGAATCGTGTCTACTTGGATTTGATTTGGTTAGCAGCTACTACTGTGGAGTTCTGAATCATGGTGATTCCTTCAAGTATTCCCCACAAATTATTACTGTTTTTTTAAAGAAAAGAAATTCATAATGGCACACTTTCCAAATATACAAGAAAAATAATTCTTCACTGCTTTGTAACTTAACCAATGAAAATGAAAGAAAAGTTTCCAGTGAACTAGATAGGAATAGGATTTTGCTTATAAAGGAATATTAATTCAACTGTTTTTTTTTACGTAGAGTATGAAAGTCCTCTAGACTAGACTGTCCCTTCCCTTGCATCTCTGCAATTTCAGAATATTTTTTAATGAGTGACTTCCTTGGTAATTTACAGGGGATAATGTGGTACACTGGTACATAATGTGGTACATGGCCATATTCACTTTCAGCTTTAAGAAGTATGAGTAATTAAGCATGTGGATCTCTGAACTAAGAGTGACATTTCAGTTAGAAAATGCTTGTTTGTAGATCTATGTTATAAAATAGAATGGCTCCTTCTTTGAAGAATATAGCTGCAATACAGCAGCACAAGTACTGCCTGCAGATGTTACATTACGTCCAGCCTGAGGCAGGCCAAATGACAGGTATAAATCAGTGCTTTTCTGGTCTAGTTTGAACTTTGCTTTCTGTGTAGTAGACAAAGATTTCCTTTAAAAGAAGGCTCAGGGTGTAGAAATTATTTTCTGACTTAAAGTATTGTGCCGTCTGTTTCTGTTTTCTGTTGGTGGCATCATTGCTTTCTTGGATAATGAGTAAATCAGTGTAGAGTCTGTGTGTATCATGTCTCTGTTCCCCTGTGCCCTTTCTCCTCCCTACTCCCTGCCAATAAAAATGCTTTTAAAATAAAATGTCAGGAATTGGCAGGGGGAGGTACATACTGTTCTCCTGATAATTTAAATGTTACTTTTTTGCTTTCCCTTTCTGAATTGTAAGCAGAGTAGCCCCTCCTGAGATGCTTTACAGAAGTGAAGCACAACTGAGTATGAGCTGGATGCTGCCTGACATTTAACACTGCTGCAGCTCAGCTGCTCTTAGACATATGAGTCGTTCCTCATGCTGTGAAAATACACCATGCTGTTCTGTATACTGAGGCCTCTGAAGTTCTTCATACACAGTAGTTTTCCTAAAACTTGGGAGTTTGATATTGTGAGAAGCTGATTATTAAAGGGATAAAGCTCTTCAAAAAAGAAAGAAAATTAAGGAAAACAATAAAACTAGTACCAATGTCATAAGAGATTGTTTTATTTTGTTTTTTCTTTCTCATTCTGTAGCATGTCCTGAGTCCATGGCAGCAGGTAGCCTGACAGTCTTCCTCTAGAGCTATACTTCCATCACTTGCTGATGCTAGTGCACAAAGATGGACTGTTTAGGTAGGACAAGGCTCCATTGAAGTTACTGCTAATAAGCAAGCCAGCTCTGTTCACTTCAGTCCCATTCAAAACACAGGAAAAGGCTCAGTCTTTGCCAAACTTGAAAAGCTGAAACTACTACAGAGCTTAAAAATTATTTATTTCAAGTGGGTCTAAAACATATTTTCAAAATAAACACTAAAACCACACCTGACTCTTACCGCATGTATTAATCATATTCTGTGTGGGCATGAGGTACAGAAAATGTTGAGCTTTGTATTCCTTGGTTTTATAAATGCAGGTTTGTTCTAACTAGCATTTAATATAAGCAGTGCTTAAGTACTGTCAGATACAATGCACCTTCTCATTATGTAGTGCTACTCCATTGTAACTTAGTTTACTCCTGGCAGAAAGATACCACTCTATTAATAGCTCCCTAGTGCTTAAAAATTGTTTCAAAAAGATGATGTAGTCATGGGTGGGATTAATTAGACTATTTGGTTCTAAAGCGTACCTATACTTGTCTAAACAAAAGCTGATGCTAATCCTAGTGCAGTAGCTTTTTGTGTTTGTGTAGCAAATTGTTCTCTTAGTTCAGCGTGCTTCTGTTCTGTAGTGCTGTACTGACTGTCATCTGCTTTGTGAGTACAGCTCCTTGATGCACTGGGTGATTCTTCTGAGAACAGTCCAGTGGTCTGTGTGCTTGGTTTTAATTTTACATGCTGCTACAGGTGAATCAGTGTCCTACAGGTACAAAATGTTGGCATTCCCCAGCATGTAGTATGTGAGGTTTGGGGGATTTTCTTGTTCTGGGTTTTTTTAATGCCTTTGAATACATACTCCTCCTGTACTTACACTTGTCTGTGTAAAAGCCAAGCTGAATCTGGCATTGTTTGCATGTGCCAGATCTCTGCCCACCTTTTAGAGCTGGAAATTTAACGTGGGGAATTTTCCCTCCTAAAAATGGATATATTACTGGGGAGCTGCCTCTCCTCTGTCCTGCAGACAGATATGCCTCCATCCTGACTTGCCTGTGCCTTAAGCCAAGGCTGCTCAGGGCACCATGGCAGTGGTAGCTTGCTGAGGTGTTCTCCACTGTGCTCTGGTCTGAGACTCGCTGCCGCTGTCCACACCCTGTATTTCTATCTCTAGCATATACGTAATCTCTTTGCTCTTCTGAGTTTTAGCTATGTTGCTGAGAAAACGAGATAGTACAGTAGGATTTTTTTTGAAATCAGTATAGACCTTAGCTTTAATACCATGCTGTTACGACTCTTCTAATCCTCTGGTTCCTGACTGAATTATCATTCAGTTAGTGTCACTGAAGCAACAATGACGGGGTTGCGTTGTGTTGCTTTGTAGCGTTTCGCCCTCCTTTTTTAGCTTAAATACTGCCTTAGTGGAGTCTTGGTGTCTTCTGGTACCACTATGCAGCAACGAGATCTGCATCCAAACCTGAGGCGTTTCTGTCTTATTTAGTGTATTGTTTGACAGGTTTCTCTAATTGAGCATGTTAAAGAATAAGCAGTGTGGGGAAATCAAATTTGCCAACCTTCAAATAGTAATTCTTGGAAAGAGATATTGGTTGTACCCTTTTTCTCTTCATAAAGATACTGAATAAGGAAGGAGTTGAGCTGATGGTCAGCTGCACTTGTGCAGTCAAAACTCACTTGTTCAAGATTACTTGAGGCAGACACAAACACGCTCTAGCTGGATCCTTGC
Organism: Sylvia atricapilla; assembly: GCF_009819655.1. Classification (NCBI taxonomy): domain Eukaryota; kingdom Metazoa; phylum Chordata; class Aves; order Passeriformes; family Sylviidae; genus Sylvia; species Sylvia atricapilla. The sequence goes on from NC_089142.1 coordinate 52,047,761, forward strand.
AGACTCTCAAGATTCTGCAGAGTTTATTACCTTGGGCTCACTGCCAAAAAAACACAACTCTGGTGCTCCCAGACCAAGTAGGATCTGCTGTTTTGGCATGGAGTCTGAGCAGTTTAAGCCTGCCAAGCGTGAAGGGTGCAGATCTGGGTCCAGCACAATTCTTGGATCCAGGAGTTCTAGAAGCACATTGCAGGTATCTGAAAATATGGATCAGCTTGGGACCATCAGGATTCATTAGATCAGCAACAGTTTCTGCCCTGTTAACCTCAAGTTTGTTTGTTTGTCTGGTTTTAGTTTGGCTTTTATTAAGGTTTTTAAATGTTGTTGTTGGGGGGTGTATTTTTTAAAACTTTTAACTTTTGAGTTCTGGGGAAATACATTAGCTTGGTCAGCCCCAAGCTCAGTTTAAACCTTCTGCATGTGCAGTATGGCGTGTAAGGAGCTTGCGGAGGCACTGAGCGCACTGAGCAGGAACCAGCTCAGGGTTCCTGAGTCAGAGCTGCTGATCCTAAATTGATTTTTAATTTCTCTGTGCTTTGATTCCCATGTCACTTTTCAGTTCATGCATTTCATGCAAATGTTTCCATTGTCTGCTTTCTCATGGCTTTTGTGAGCCATGATTGGTGCACTGACCATTACACCCAAAGTATGGAGTACTGGGTGGACACGGTTAGTTAGAACTTTATTTGGTTTTGTGGTGTATGTAGCCATGGTACATACACTAAGAGAACATGTTTAATAACTGCAGTTGTCAGGGTAATTAGCTTTTCTATTTGAAAATGCTCGCTGGAAAAATTGCAGTGTGCTTGGTGTAGCTCCACCAAGCACAAATTAAATAATTTAAAGGCGATATGCTGGGTAGTGTCTGGATTGTTACATTATCTGAAGTTAAGTTTCCTCACAAAATTCACCAGTAGTTGCTGAACTTTTCCAAGCAAATAGTCATACAGCTCTTTTTTCATTGTTTTTTTTTTGTTTTTTGGGGTTTTTTTATATGCAGGTGCAGCTGGGACAAGCGGATATAAAATGCCCCATCACAGAGTGCAGCGAACACCTGGATGAAACAACTGTCCTTTATAACCTGCCCCACGACGACATCATCAAGTATAAATACTTCCTGGAACTCAGCCGCATTGACTCCAGCACCAAGCCATGCCCTCAGTGCAAGCACTTTACAACCTTCCGGAGGAGAGGCCACATTCCTACCCCTGCCAAATTGGAGAACAAATACAAAGTGAGCATGCTTGCCGGGGCTGTGGGTTAGATGGCACTGCAAAAGTAGGACAGCATTTGGTGAGCATTAAACCAACTTTTTTGTTTCACTGGAGCTGTGTGCAAGCTGTGATTAAGAATATGAACCTGTAGTACATCACTGATTAAGTACTTAATTGACTTCTAACAGTTCAAGCAACTGAACTCTTCAGCCTGTATTTTTTTTTTTTGGTAGGTGGCATAAATTTGTCCTGAGATCCATTTTAATCTAAAGAGTATTTCTTTCTGATGTGAAAATAGTATGTTCACAGTCAGAAGAGACAGGAAAGGGGAGTTACCACTATAACCAATCATTTTAGACACACAACTTTTAAGTTTTCCCTGAAACTCTGGGTGAGTGAGTTCTGGGCATTTATGGTGAAGGCTGTTGGCTTTGCTTCTTCCTTGCTAATAGACCTGTTGTCTGTCCTGCATGTGGATTCTGATTTCTTCACTCCCTTAAGAGAAATTATACATTGCTATAGTCTCATCATTCACAGTGCAGAACTGTGAGAAACAGAGGGAAAAAAAAAACATTTCTACAGCGTTTCTTTTCATAGAACAGTTTCTTATACTGTGATTTTAATCAAAGATAAAAAGCAAGAATTTATAATAAGCTTTGGAGGTGCTGAAAGTCCATCTAAGTTCCAGAAGATAGCAGTTGTCTGCAGCACCATGTTCTGTGATAGTTTTCCATCCGGTTACTAGATTTGTTGTGGTTAATTTCATGACTGAGCTGGCCTTTCCTGGACAAACCAGTTCTCCTCAGTAGCAGTTTAGATGACTGTTTAGATAGCCCTAATTACACAGCATAAGATTCAGCCAGTATGAAGATTAAAAGGTGGAAGGTTGTGTATTCACTGGAGTTGAAAAGTTGGTAAAGCTAATTCTGAGTTAGGGGCTATTTGTGCACGTCTGTATAGGTCATGAATTACATGCCACACTCTCTTAGAACTCAGTGTTTTCAAATTTTTGTCATCTTACATTGTGGGGGAAAAAATTTGAAACTGCAAGTAAAATTCCTTCTGCCCAAAGCAATTCTTCACCCATCTGCTTCATCATCACCACACATCAAATGTAATCCAGGGTAGATCAGAGCTTGTAATGCTTTGGCAGCTACCTCTATTAAGGTGTCAGAGGCTGTTAGTGTCCCACAGGTGCAGGTCAGTGGTGGTGCAGCTGTTGTATCACGGGCCTGCCAGATCTGAGAACATTCTTCAGAGCATAACCAGTGCTCTTTTATGACTTAAAATGTTCCCAGCTGCCCTACAAACCACAATGGGAAGAAATGGGAGACTGTGTAATGTACAGTGCAAGCCAGGAGCAGTTCACCGGTCATGTGGTGGTTCAGTGTGTGTACCTGTGATCTGTAGAGCTTAAATCTCCTGGCAGCAGACTGTGGCAAAATCTATCCTTTGAGCTGTGCCCAGTTGTTGTGTGCAAGAATATCTAGTTGATGCTAGTCAGAAACATAATTTGGAAAATGTTGGCAAGCAGTATGAATGATCGTGGTCCACAGAGCTTCTGCATACTCGAACCTAAACTATTTTCTGTACAGTTTTAGTGACGCATTTTAAGCTTAGCACAAGGATAAGTTTTATTGCAGGGAGAAAGTTTAAAAAGATGAATATACATGGAGTATATGTGAGTAATTTACATACACACATAGCTGTGAACCAATATTATCTGTTTTCTTAGGTTCTCGTGTGATTATATATACACATTGTGTCTTGAATTTTAGGCTGTTGGAGGCAAAGACACATTTTCTTTTGTGTATAGCATAGAAGACATCTGACTGGAGGCTTTTGAGGCTGCCCCATTCACATGCAAGTAATATAAGCAGCAATTGCACCAGATGAACTCTGCACCAGTGCTGCAAGTGTTGGCTTCGAGAGAATTGAGTCATGTGTGGGGAATACGTACGCACAAGCCTGCTGGTAGGATCACAGCACAGCCAGTACACTCACTCTTTTATACACTGCAAGGGGAAAGCACTCTAAAATCCAAGACTTCGTTTGAACTGATACTTTAAAAATGTTAATGCCATTTCTAAAGTTTTGATATAGTATTTAAAACGACAAATAAAATGGAAATGTAAAGAGGCAGCAAAGTTAGAAATTAGTTTTTCTTGTTATAGCTGATTTATATCAGCTAAGCTGATCTAGGTCCTGCAGCTCAACTGGCTAAGATTCAAGTCTTGGTGTACTAAGCCTGGAAAGTTAACATGTATGATGAGGAAGGAGGAGGGGAAGAATAGGAGAACTTGCTATCCAAACCTTTCTTCTACCATTAGTGCCACTTAGGGCCACACAGAACAACAGCAAGACAACAATTTAATTTTCTGTATAAAATATTTTTATCGCAAATGGATCCAGCATTAACTCTGACAATTTCCTTGTCCCCTCTCATATATCCTGAATTGAGAGTGTCATGTAGTTGCAGACAAGACCCTAACCTTTGTTCAGAACTGTTATGCAAAAGTGCAGTGGAAATGAACAGAAATTGAAAAATTGCAAGTTGAGTTCCTGTGCGTGGAACAGGTAAAGATTTCACAAGAGTGAGTGAGAAGACTTGTTCTGTGAGGAAGCTCTGGCTTTTGCCTGTTTAAGTTAGTTTTTTGACCTGCCGCTTGCCATAGAGTAGAAATATTCTGCTCTGTGAGATTCATAATGAAATTTTCTTGTTCACTTCTGTCAAGAGGTACACGTCACATAAAAGGAGGACTTGAGTGCTTGGGTTTGCAAATGTAAATGCTTTTTCAATGCAATTGTTACACAAACTGTCTTTTTTTTTTTGAACTACTAAAGAGTCTCTGAAAGTTGTTCTAGAACTAGGAGGAATTTGTACCAGCAGAGATGCTGTGATAGAGCTGATCTGTTAGCTCCCCACTTTTGGATCAGATTTTAATTTTTTAGTGGCAGATATCTTCATGGCTATGCATCACTTCAGTCTGCCTTGAGCCTCAGCTGCTGCCAATGTGGTGGTTTTGCTGTGCTCTCCTTGTTCTCAGCTGTTCATTACTGCCAGCCTGCTTTTGCTTATGTTCATGTTTAGGTGTGACACTGGGAGCTGGATCAAAGATCAGCCCCAACGGGGTAGAAATTTGTTTTGTTGTTGCTTGTTTTCAGCTGTTTCAAGAGAGGGGATGGCCTGGTGATGAGGAAAAGGAAGTTGTTTTGGCTGGAGCTCATGTTTATTTTCAAATAAAGTGACAGTATTTACAGCTAGCGACTGTAATTTATGTAATCAGTTAATTGCATAATTAATTTGGCCATCCTGTTAATATAGCTACTGTTTCACCAATCAACAGAAAATCCCACTAAGCTTTTTGTACCTTCAGGTTCTAGGAATATTTTTCATGTGCAGTCAGTTTTGCTATCATCAGGTCACATTAAGTTATGTTTTGTGTTGAAATTATTGTGTTGAATTGTTTTGAAAAATCTTTTCCTGTGAGGTGAGGAAACGGATAGATAAAGTAGCTTGCAGTAAAGAGACTTGCTAAGAAAATGTTAGCCTCAATGGTCAGTGTTTCAGAAAGCTGAGAACCAAGAGAGTTAGAACACAAAGTTGTGCAATCTTTTCTATTTCAAGGGAGGCTGATCTCCAGATGGCATAGAAGTTTGTGTATATATCCATCCTCTCAATTCTAATCAGCAGAAAGAGAAATCATAAAATAATGGGAAAATGTTTGTGTGAAGAAAAACGTATTTGAAAAAAACACAAGGTTAATATTTGGTTTGCAGATATAGTTTGTCTGCTTTGCTGAACTATGTTTAGTAGTTCAAAACTATATGTAGATAGCATTTCTGTGTCCTTGAAGTATGAATCAAATAATATTTGACTTTTCTTTCAGAAAAAGCAGAGAAAAAGTGAAGTAAAAATGTGAAAGACTGGTTTAATTTCTCTGTTCTGTTTCTTAAGCAAAGGGGTATCACACAGCATCCAAGTTTTAATGGTTTTAGGGGGTTGTTTTGCAGCCACTAGTTCTAAGAAAAATAAGGTTCATAACTACTTAAAGGATATAGTTTTCTTTGCTTGCTTCAGTTATGCTCAGGAAGCACTGAACCCACAGAGAAGTTAAATGGCCTGTTCAAAATACAAAAACTATTTACAAACTGAGCTTTGAGGAAGGTGCTGTCAGGGTGACAGGTGGAAGGGGAAACTGGTAATGAAATGTAGAGTTCTCACTAGTTCAGTTAGGGCCATTTGTGGTAAGAAAAGTTATTTTGAGTTCCTGTGGTTATAGCCTCATCCTGTATTTCAGTACTTTCTGATTAATGTATTTAGAAACACCTGATGTCAGTGTGCTTGTGTAAGTTTAAATATATATCCTGTTGGCTGCTGTATTGCTTTTACTTATGTTCATGCTATAATAGAAAGATACAGTATGCAATTAATTTGTCAGATATTCATCAAAAAACAGACCCACGGAACTTGTGTTTTAAATTATGTCACCTTTTTTTAAGGAAGAAGCTTTAAACTTGCAGCTTCCTGACCTGTTGATTTGGGTTTGTACTTTTTAACAACTGTGTTCTATCTCAAATGTCTGAATACTGCAACTGATAAAAGTTTTCAGGTTGTAGAACACTTACTTGTGGTTACAAGCTCCATCTTTGGCTGAGGCATAACAAATACTGAGTCCTACAATATGATACTTGCTATAATCTGTCTTCCCAGCAGTAGGACTCTTGACATGTGTTTTTGAAAGACATAAATTCAATGCTGGGAGAGAGTATTGAAGAAAAAGGAGAAAAGAAAGATGCAGAGATGGGTTAGGATACCTTAGATGACTGTCTTGTGTGTATTGATTTTCAAAGTATTGTGGAAACATTGATCAGTGTTTTGTTTTAGTTTCATTAGTAGCTATACATATATATATATACACATACATATATGAGATAGATATATATATATCATTCCTTAGGTTCCTCAGAGCAGGAAATTTCCTTTCTTTTAAACTGGTTTTATTAGGAGAATTCATCTGGGAGGCAGAGATGCAAGTTAGTATATTTTCATTGATTCAGCATCTTGGCCACTGGCTCATGCTATTTGAGAAAGGGCACTGTTTTGTATTGCTTTTGTTTTATACTTTATCATGGCCTTGGACAAATTTTCGGGTAAAAACTAATGATGTTCAGTCCTAATGTGTTGTTTCCCTTTAAGCAAGATGTAGTGATTGCATGTGTAAATAATTTTGGCTAGCCCCAGCAAAATATGTAAGGGAGATCAGAGCACCTACTTTGGACTCTTAATTGTAGTCAAGGACATCACCAGTTGTCATGACTCAACAGGAGGACACAGTAGCTGGTGGGAGTGGGAACTTGAGAAATACATTTTGGGGACTTCATATGTGACTACACTCAAGTTTCCTAAGAAGTATCCTCACACCACGCATGGTCAGCACAGATGTTTCTGTGGTTTGGTGGTGAACCAAATCTGGACACGGATATAATCAAAAACCCTTGGTTTGGCTGGTTGAGTTCCTCAGTCCCATCCATCAGCAGGGTACAAAGCCAGAGCAGTGCCAGACATGGACTGCAACTGGAGATGGTGGATAGGGCTCAGCAGTCTCTTGAAAGGCTGAGATGTTTTGCTGCCAAACACAGCAGAAGTGAAAGTTTTGCAGGAGCCTGGATATGCCTGAGTCCAATGTGGCTTCTAGTCCTTGCTTTCCTTAGTCGTGTTCCAGGTTGGAGGCCTGTCTCTCATCAGATAAGCAGCTGCAATGTGCCTCTGTTTATTACTCCTGCAGACACAGCAGCTGCCTTAGCTTTTCAGAAAAAAATAAGCAGGCTGTGGAAGAAGACATGATGACGATAGTACCTGTTTGACACAATGATTTAAAAATGAGAGAGTGGAAAGAATAGATCCTTTCTCAATTTGAATATGGCTTGTGGGTTTTGCCATTGGGTGTGGTCTGTAGCAAGTGGGCTGTTTGGCACAGCCTCAACTTGCCTTGACGCAATCAAGAGCAAAAGGAGGTGCCTGACTTCCCGTTGGTAGCTGTGGCTCTTGGATGAGAGCCTTGCTCACGGCCCCTTTTCCCAGGACCGTTTCTAATATAAGCTTTGTAACCCATGTGGAGTTCCACAGAGCCCCTTCAGAAGACCTGGTACTTTCTGTAATAGCCTTGGCAGTGCAATTTTTTCCTGGAAAAGGACAGATCCACTGCACTGAAAACTGTCAGCTAATTTTTAGGTGTTCTTACAAATGTCTTGGAGGCAATTGAATAAGCTTTCTGGATTCTGCCTTTTGTCAATTGAGCAACACAATCACTTTGGGAAATAGTGCCTGTGATTAAACCAAGCTACTTGTGCTTCATTTGATTGAGGCCTTTCCCAGCTTTTGCAATTACTTCTGTATTTTCTCTTGTTTAAAAAGGAAAGGAACAAGCTTCCACAACTTTTTGTATTTTAAAACGGCCTCAAAAGATGTTAGATCTTTGCTGGGCAGCTGCTCTCTTAACTGGAGAGCAGTGGTTTTAAAACAGCCTTTCTAGTTGTATCAGCACCCAGCTTGCAAATGTGTGGTGTTTTCTCATTTATACAGATCCAGTGTCCATCTTGCCAATTTGTCTGGTGTTTCAAGTGCCACTCTCCCTGGCATGAAGGCGTTAACTGCAAAGAATACAAGAAGGGAGACAAGCTGTTACGTCACTGGGCCAACGAAATCGAACACGGGCAGAGGAATGCCCAGAAGTGTCCAAAATGCAAGGTGAGCTGCTCTCCCTTGGCTTGCAGGTAGTGGCTTCAAACTGTTCAAGTATACATTTAGAATAAATATTTGTAGCTTCTGCTCAGCATTGGAAATGAAATTGACACTTGCTGTGCAGTTTCTTGTTATTGACCTATTGAGAAAAGCAGGTCAGATTTTTTTTTTTTTGCTGGTTCCTGTACTGATTCTGCTGAATGTCTGCGTGTAAAAGAAGCATTATGGAAATAATTAAGAGGGGGCTTTGATGTATGCTTAGAATCATAGAAATGTCTGGGTTAATTAACTGCAGAATAAATTAATTCTAAAATAGAGCTTTAAGGAAATGGAAAGCTTTAGAGAAATACAGTGCCCTTTGTCAGGTTTTCCAGAGAGTTTGAGTGTATTCAATGTCTGAGTAAGACTGGAAATATTCTGTCAACAAGTTAACTAAAAGAAGCTGAAACTAGGCAAAACTGTAAGTTTTGTAGGATTGAATGTTAATTCTTTACAAGCTGTACCTCAAGGTGGGACTTCACAGACCACATCTCGAGTGCTGTGTCCAGTTCTGGGCCATTCACTTCAAGAAGGACATTGATGTGCTGGAGTGAGTCCAGAGAAGGGCAACAGAGCTGGTGAAGGGACTGGAACACAAGTCCTGTGGAGAGTGGCTGAAGTGGCTGAGGGTCCCCCCGAGCCTGCTTTTCAGCCTGGAGAAAAGGAGGCTCAGGAGGCACCTTTTCTTTCTCCACAACTGCTTGAAAGGAGGGTGTGGCCAGATGGAGGCTGGCCTCCACTCTCCCAGACAACCAGTGACAGGACAAGAGGGCATAGCATCAGTCTGCACCAGGGGAGGTTCAGGCTGGACATGAGAAGGACTTTCCTTGCAGAAAGGGCTGATAAACATTGAATGGGGCTGCCAGGGAGATGATGGAGTCACCAGCCTGAAGGTGTTCAAGAAATTACCAGATGTGACAGTGCCATCAAAGGTTGGAGTTGATGATCTCAGAGGTCTTTCCATCCTGCATGATTCTCTGAAGTCTGTCTTATTACAAATTTTCAACACGGAAATGTAGTTCCACACCCTAAAAATGCCATTCATCTCTTCAGAGATGAGAGGTATTTCCCACTACTCAAATGAGATGCAACAGCCCTACACACCCTGCCCCAGTTGCCCTTAATGAAAGCTGCTCTTAAATTTTTTCACTATTTTTTTCATAGCTACCAAAAGAGTAGTAAGTCAAAGCTGGACTGTTTAATATAAAATTAATATTGAATGGGAAGATTTACTTAAAAACATACAAAGTATGTGTCACACTTTGAGCCTTACACTATGCAAATAAGAAAGTGTTCATCAGTTTTCTAAGTATCATATTTTGGTCTTTGAGAAAGAAAGGACTGTCATGCCATAGCTTGAGATTGAAAAATTTAAAAACAGTGAGCAAAATTGGAAAGCTCTGAAATCAGCAGCTGGTTGTTTACCCTTCTTCCTGAACATGTGTGACCTTTTACCAGAGTTTTTACAGCTTGCTTTTTGGTAAGAGTTGATAGGTTTGAGTCAGTTCTAAAAATGTTCACTTTCTGGGAAGTCTTAAAGAAAAATACTTTATTCCTTTTAGAATGGGAAGAAGTATGTGTTTTGATTTTAAGTGTTTGACTTGTGTCCATGTTCAGATTTGATGACAATGGGAATGATGTAACTTGAAATAAATTGTCAAAAAAATTAAGGAAGTGGGCTAAGCAAAAAAATATGGATGTGGAAAAACAGGAGCAGTAAGAAGGTTGGTAGCTGGAAAGAGAAAGGAACTAAAACTGCTAAGTCTAACATATAGCCTTAATAAGTAAAAATTTAAAATGCCACATTTAAATATTCAACTCTTTTCACCATCTTCAAAAGAAAAGGCTGAACACTTGAAACTTACATGCTTGTTACTAATTCTGAAGCATGAAGCTGTGTGAGTTTTACTGCTAATTTAAAAAATACGGGAGGTTTCTTTTCTTAATCAAAGGAAAATAAAACCTCCTACATGGAGGGAGGCAGTATGGAAACTTATGAAACTAGCACAGAAAAAGAACCTCTGTTAAGTCCTTCCTGGTAATTTGGCACAGTAAGGGAATACTGAAGAGGGAATTCAACCTTTTATTAAACTGTGTTGCTACCCCAATTCTTGATCCTTTTTTCTTCAGAAGTGAAAAAATTCTTCCTGCCTAAAATCTCAATTTATATTAAAATCAAATCTATAACGTTCAAGTAATCAAAAGTATCACTTACCCAGCCGTTAGTTTAAAAATTACATCTTTGAGTAGTTAAAAAATGCTTCTTAAGCATTATTCTTCATCAAATCTTTAGTAGGTATTTGGGCATGTGGGGATTAGCAACCGTACAGTTACCAATTTGAAGCTGGGGAGATTAGATCTCCTACTTCTCTGCCTCTCTCCCATCCATTCCTCCCTACAAAACCTGTATATAAAATAACATTGAATCAGATGATAATCCTATTTCCAAATAAAATAAAGAGTGACAGAGAAAATAATTTGTAACACACTGTTTGATTTATCCATGTTCTAGGTCCACAGAGGCCATGTTTCAGGTGAACACATACTTTTATTTTTAACCTCTTTCATATTTTTGTTAAAATTTTGCAGCAGCCCAAATCTGACAAATAGACTGAAGGAAAGTCAATATTAAATTGAAGGTATTAGTATTTCATCTTTGCACTAAAACTGAAATGAATGGAAATTACAGGTAGAAACTTAAATAGAGGCACTTTTTCTTTATTGAAGTAATATGTAGAATTACTGGTAACTTCCCAAGTGTGATAGTGATTACAATGTAAACTGTTACCATATTTTACAGATAGCTTCTGGAGGTAATTATTATACACACAGGTACATACACACAGGGCTTTTTTTAGCTGTCCCATGGAGAAATCAAATGCATTATCTTGTCTGGGCATGCAGGTGGGAAAATCAAAACACACTTAACAGGATGTGTGTGTATATAGAGGCAGATCTTCAGGCAAATATGAGTTTTTTGGTGGTTTGGATAAGTGATTTGAAAGAACATAATGCAATGTAATGTGAATATAGCAGGGACTGTTACATAAGCTTAAACTTGACTGCTTTTTCCTGTAGTTGGATACAGCTTTAGCACATCTAATAGGAATAGCTTATATTTACCTGGTTCTCTCCAAGATGTGTTTGCATAAGATAACAAAAATGTTACACACTGTCCAAATGCTTAGTTATAGATTCATGTTGTGACTGTGTGTCAGTACGGAAATATGGAAAAATGCTACTTTTTAAAACTGTATCTTAAATATATTTTGACTTTTTTTCTTGATGGGGCGTTTTCCAAATTTACTATACACTATTTTGAGGGTAAGTATAGACTATTTTTCTCGGCAAGACTTGTCCAATAAGTGCTGGTCTTATTCTAGAGTAAGTTGGCTAATAAGTGCAAATTTGCTACATGTTATTGGCTGTCATTTGCCAAAATCTATAACATTATTTGTCTTTCCCTAGTACTGTTTTAGGGGGTTATTTTTTACAATTTCTTGGTATGTTTGCAACAAAATGCTCTTGTTTCCACAAGTGTTTTTACAGTGCAGCAAACCAGAACAAGGAAATACTCCATGTTGGTGTTATCTTACCACAGATTTCCAAAGCAACACTATCTGAGGAAACGCCACATAGCAGCTCTGGCTTAGAAGGCTTTGAACAGCAGCAGAAATTTAAGAACAAGCATGTCAATGCAAATAAAGGAGAGTGTACTTCTTATCTGTTCTGATTCATATAAGTGTTATCAAATAATTCAGGGCATAGTTTTTAGAAGCACTCTGCCAATTAATTCTCATCCACTGGAGAGAGGAGAATCCTTTGTATACAAAGGGATAAAGTAGTGCAGATTTTCTTCAGGGGTGGAGGAGACATGGCCACTCATCCTCAGAACTCTTGGCAGTGATTTTCCTAGAAGATGTCTGTGAGAGGGCATTTAATATGCAGAGGTGGTAAAATGAGGGTCTGAAATAGCCGCTGTGCTGCTTCAGTTGTCTACTTGAGGCTCCGAACTGGATGTGTTTGCCCTTGGTGTGTAGTTTTCACCCATATTGTCCTGGAATCTATTCCTGGGTTTCTGAATGGCTAAACCTTCTCCTGTAAGGTGAGTGTACATCTTTGGTTTTGAGCAGGCCATGAGTACTGGATGCAGCCAGTAGCTTTGACTGAATGCACAGAGGCAGAAACTGGGCTTACGTTTGCCATGTTGCAGGGGAGCCTGCGGTCACACAGCACTGGGCCCCGCAGCTTCCCACAGCCAACAGCATTCCTGGCCCCGTGCATTCCCCCGGCTGCCTCCTGTGTGCCATGGTGCTGTCAGTGCAGCAGGAGCATTCCTGATATCTGAGCCAGCCGCGATCGCTTTCTCAACCTATGGATTTGTAATCCATCCCTGTCAGTGGATTATCTGGAGGGCACGGAGGCATGCCCGTGTGAACCGCAGATGAAGTTGATCCGGTGAGATGTCATGTCTTAGGCTTGAAAGCTCTCTGACCAAGTGATACAAAGTTCACCTGGCATTGTCAGTCTGCAAAGCATGTGATAGAGAGTCCAAGCCCTGCATCTAAGGTTTGTGGGAGTTTTTGCTTCCTTTTTTTTGATCAAGTCTTTACTCACTGGAAAAAAGGAATTTTTTTGCAATAAAAAGGTATAGGCGAGTAGAGCCGGTTGTTCCAGATTCACAGCGTTTGAAGACAGTTATATGGGCAGATGAGTACTGACTAAAATATTTTTATGGTTTGCTTTTTGAAGAAGCAAGCATGAAGTGCATGTAGCTGCAATATTTTTCTATAAGGAAATCCTTATCAATTTCTTTCATGTTTTGAGAGGACAGTATGTTTGGAGACTTCAGGGCAGAAACAAGTAGATTGACCAGTTATTCAGGAGTAATGCATGACTAACTGGAGCTGGGAGGCTTCTAGGAAAGCATGGGTTGAAGGATGACAGGCAGTTTCTAAGAGATGGATACTTCTGAAAGGTATGAATGGTAGAACATAAAGGGCTATTGCTAGCATCTCCTTCTACCAATAGAAGTTCTTACTACCAATAAAAGCTAACTTATTTTTGAAATGTGGAGTAATTTGGGTTTGCATCTAGGAGTTTTATAGGTTCCAAGATTCTACAGAATTACAATGAGAATGAATGGCAATTTAATTGCATTGGTAAATTAGAGAAGAGAGAGGAGAATCAACAGTCTTGATTCAAAAAGAAAATAAAGCAACCAGTTAATTCTCATTAGTCACAAAATCTAGTTCCCTCATTCACATTTTTAAGATAGAATCAGCCGATGAAGGAAAGTACCCTTTAAATTACAGAAGTCTGTATAGTTGCTGTCTGAGTTTGTCCCCTGAAAAATTAATTTGAACTAAATTTTAAAGTTATTTTTTCAAAATACTTTAAGTCATTATTAAAATTCCTTCATTTCAGTTCAAGTTAATCTGAGGAATTACAGTAGATATGGCTCCATAAGTGGGGTCAGCATTTTTTCACATGTAACTTGAGAAGTAAGAAGTTGAACTGACAATGTAATGTCTTTTTTAGAAAAAAAAAAAAAAAAAGTGTTTATTTTCTTAAGGTTTGCTTAAGTTGGTATAATATCGGGTAGACTTCTCTTTGCACTTTGCCTACTGTCAGTGCTTAACTATGAAAGTTTTGAAGTCAAGTGGCCTATAAAGGTCATTAGCAATGATGTTTTTTCGTTTTCAGGTGCTTCTGGAAAACAGGACGCCTGTAAGATGGTAGAATTCCTTGGGGTAGAGAGGGATGTTTGCTTGGTCAGACAAATTTTAAGTCCACTAGAATGCTACTAGAAAGAATTGTTTTTTAATAGCTCAGTTCTCTCTTTTGTGAATGTCTTTCCGTGCTTTTGTATAAAAGCAGCATTTGAAAGCGTAGAAATACAACTCCTGAGATCACTGTGTGGCACAGGGATGCTGGCAGATGTATCTGAAACTACTGTTTCCTTTGTAACTCTTACTATGCGTGTTGCAGGTGGAAAGCATCACTTTATTACATGTATAAAGTGCCAGTTCCAGTAGATGTTTGAGCGAGCAAGGTGAGAGCCCACATCACCCCTGATCAACAGAAAAGAGCAAATAAATGCATTCTCAAGAATGTCAGATACCCCAGGAGTCACGAGCTTCTCTCTGGAGCTCACTGAGCTTTCAGTGTCTCTGGTGCTTGCAGGGCCACTGATGGTCATGCCATGTCTTTGCCTGTACCTTCCTGCAAAATAAATACGTGTAGGTGAGTGTAGAAGTTTCAGGAGGCATTGATTTCTCTGTTGCAAATTTCAGCAGGTGATATTTTAATTTGATGTAATCGAAAAAAGTATTCCCAGGGAGGATGGTGAAGCATGGTATAGATTGCTCAGAGACCCTGTGATATACCCATGCTTGGAAATGTTTTAAATCTAGTGGGATGAGACCTGGAGCAATCTGATCTGGCTGGAGTTATCCCAGCTTGGAGTTAGGGGTTAAAATAGATGATCCCCAAGCATCACTTTCAGCCTCAATTATTAGGCTATCTATCATTCCACTGTGGAACATGGTCTTGGCATGCAGGATGGGGAGCTATTTATGCAGTCAATCAGTAGAAAGATGGCTGTAGAACTGGAGCAGCCCTGTTTCTTGCTGTGCTCTGGGTATCATGAAGGCTTGCTGTATTTTTATTACACGTATAGTTTCTGGAATCTTTTTTCCCTTTTTTTTTAAGAAGGAAGAAGCATCCATACTTCTCAAATCATGCACTGTAACAGCAGTGTCTTTCTGGTGTTTATTACAAAATGCCAAATCAATTTGTGATGGAAAAGGGAGTGGAGCCACAGGTGGCCTAAGAGGGAAACCCATCTGTGGAGGGGTCAATCAGAGTTCAAAACTATATTCACTGTGTTGCTTTTATTTTTAATAATGTTTGCTGCTAACAGATCTGCTTCAGCAGTAAAACCAAAATCTCAGTAAGGGCAAGAATTCTCATCTGATATGAAGATCATTTAAACAAAAAAGGAGGATTATGTAGGAAGTGGTGATCTGGGAACAATAGAACTTAAATTTAATGCTCTGAAACATGCCTCAAACCACCATTTTTGTCTTAAGCCAGCTGCAGTATTAATTAATGCAAATACTGACTTAGCAGGGGGTAGCTTGCAGCTTGTTTTCATCTGGCACATGAACTGCCCTGGGTAGTGCCCACTTTCCTGTGCTTAGGAAGGGGGGAAAAAATAATATTTCTGTTTTTCTTCTGCTCATACAGATCCACATCCAGAGAACCGAAGGATGTGACCACATGACCTGTTCACAGTGTAACACTAATTTCTGTTACCGTTGTGGGGAGAGATACCGCCAGCTCCGCTTTTTTGGAGATCACACGTCAAACCTCAGTATCTTTGGATGCAAATACCGCTACCTCCCCGAGAGACCACATTTAAGGAGATTAGTGCGAGGCTCTGTCTGTGGTGAGTGGATTAATGCTCCTTGTGGAGAGCTGCACAGTGAAGTGGTGGGGGGGGATAAGGCAATTATAGTTAAATTAAAACTAGTGGTTTAAAGGATTGGATGGGTAACTTGTTTTTAAGTTATTCAGAAGATGGCTTATTAAGTATATTTAAACATAAGGCATTTGCCCTCTCTTTTTAGTGTATAAAAAGGCCTGTGTATGATTAAGTGTTGTGTCCTCTTCTCATAGCTTTTTTCCTAATTTTTTTAATAATACATAAGCAAACTGGAAGGGTGCTGTCAATATGCATATCACTGGCTCTGTTCATTATTCTGAGGGTATATTGGAGAAATGGGTCAGAGGAGGAACCTTAATTTAAATTAACCTTGGTGTAAGTCTTTTTGAATAAAGTGCTCTTTGGATTTGAACCTGATCTGCATTGAAAAACTCAAGGTTTTCCCGTATAAATTGGAGGACACTATTTTAACTGTTAGCTTTAGTTCAGATAAAATCAGCTTGAAACATAATATGACTTATATATGTTAATTTTGCTCACAAAAGTATGATGCCAAAAATGTGTCTTTATTAAACAAAAGCACACTCATAATTTGCTTTTGACCCAGATAGATAACTGTCTCAACCTACAGAAGCACAAGTTAATAAACTAGACTCTTAGATTTATTATGTGGTGCCTTTCATATATGTGAAGTTCAGTCATTGTAGTGAGTTTACAGCATGTAAGGTGACCTATAATGTTACCTACAAAGGAAATGGATGTGTTAATTGTCAAAACCTGGGAACCTATCAAAGAACATAGAACTTTTCACACTTTGAATTAAGGCATAAAAATCAGAGATGACTTGTAGTTCACCTAAGATGAGGAAATGCTTTGAGCTTGTTTGTAGAGGTTAAGGCAAGAGAAAGAACATGTGGGAAAAAGCAGACCTGAGGTGAAAACTTTACTCCTGAGCCAGACATGTTCCAGTAAGAAAACTAGTTGGTTTCTAAAGTAACGTAAGAATTGACACACAAGCTCATGGACCAGGTAATAAAAATGCCAGTCTTGCTGCTCTGCATCATGGGAAATTCACAAATACGGAATGCTTGTTTTAAACAAGTGACAGGGTGTCATCCAAGCCCCTTAGTTTGACCTCAGGAGCTTGCAAGGCTTTGGTAACCAACTTTGAAAGAAGTGATTTAAAGATACAGAAATAAATAGAAAGGAGATGAAAGTTGCAGATGATTGGAGGTGCCTACTCTGAAACATTTTGTAGAGATGAATTGCAACACATGAGAAGATCTAGTCTACGTAGACAGTGCTGGCATTAGGGTACATGAATATAAACATTCATTAATAAATTTAGGCTTGAACTTCAAGAACTGTTTCAAAGCACTTAGTAAGTTTTCAGAGGAGCTTTTAGTAATAGCTACAATGGCAAACAATGTAACACAGTGTAAGCTGTTTTTAAATAGATCTTGTTATATTTGGTGTAATTAGTCTCTGCTGTAGCAACAGATTGTTCTCAGAGACATTACCAAGTCAGTGCTGCTCGCATGCAGAATCATGGGTAACCTTATTAGAATCATAGAATAGTTTGGGCTGGGAGGGACCTTTAAAGGCCACCTGCATTGAGCAGGGGTGTCTTCAACTAAACCAGATTGCTCAGAGCCCAGATTGTTCAGCCTGGCCTTGGATATTAAAGTTCCATGGTAAATGTGTATGCTCATATTTACAAGATCACACAAAGGGAAGGTATAAGATATTTGTATTTTCATCTCCTGTTTGCAAATGTACTTGTGGTTTGCATTAATTAATAAACCAAGAAAGATTAGCAAAGCTCAAAGCTTCAGATTATGTTTCTCATGGGGTTTTCTGTTGAAAATTTCTTTCCTAATCTCCCTCTGTCACATGATGTGACTTCTCACAAGAATGGTCATCATCTGAACAGAGGTACCTGACTCTGTCAGCACATGTAATAACTACCCACATTTTTACAATAGTTTTTTAACACTCAAATTGACAATAGTCGAGACTTTTTTATTGACTGTCATGACTTATGACTTAAATCTGTCATCTCTACAGCTCAAGATTTGAATATTGATCCCGATGCACTTTATGAATAACTACCAAAATGGTCCAGAGACCTAACAGAACTCACAGATGAAAATAAAAAATTAAAATCTTCAGAAATTTGCATCAGAATTGAGCTTACAGCTCTTCTTCCATTGCAGTAAATTTTGACTATGACTTGCATGTGTAAGCCAGTCTAGGTTTTTTGTACTTTGTTCCACACAAGTGCACATGTGGGTTTTCACATCTGTTTTTATAAATGCATTGTATTGCTGTAAGATTGTACCTACTGACCTTTGTTCTGACCATTTGAAGAAAGCATAATCCCAAACTGTGATACAGTTTCTTTGTGGATTCTGCCATTGTCAATGCTGGAAGTTTGCAAGGGTCATCTATCTTTGTGGAACAGAATTCGACAGAATTGATCTGTGGCTGTTAATTGGACTTGTATAAAGGTCTGCCTAGCGATTCTGTCCCCAGCAATGGTCAATTAGAAGTAAGATTTCACTCCCTTTTTGTTATTGTTTTAAACACTTTCTTAGTTAAGATTTGTGTCTGAAACTTTGCTTTATAACGCTCAGTGGATGGATCCTTCACTAGTTTTAACAGTTATTAAATTTTGGCTTCCACAACATTTCTGGTAGAGGCTCTAGGATTCAATGTGTGTCATGTGGAGAAAGACCTGTTGTTTTTTTAATTGATTCCTGATGATTTCATTGGCTACTTCTGTTATCATAAAATTGAGTAAATAATAATAGTTTGCTGGCCTTTTCATATCATTCTTTTGTGTCCATCAGATTCTACTTTGTCATGATACTTATTTTCTTGTTTTGTTTTATTTGTTTGTGTTTTATGTGTTGAGCCAAAGATTACTAGTCTTAATCACTTAAGATCAAGTTTTGAACCCAAAAATGTTGAATTCCGGTAAGGGATCACGCCCAGGCTCAGGGAAGTCCCAGTAGCTAGAACTGTAAATAAATATAAATATGTAAATACTTGATCAAGAGGAGCATTATCATCAGTAGGTGTTACTGTACAAGCCTGGGTTTTGGTTCTGTTCTGAAAGTCAGCAGAAGAAGAGATGGTAGCAGAGACGCCATTAAAAGTGTAGCCTCTACATTTTAGTAACATGTAGTAAGAAACAAAGGTCGGATTTCTTGTAGAAAAATGCCTCTGCTAGTTAGCTAAGTAGTGGAAATTAAAGGAATGTTATCTTGGCTATCTGTGGGTGACTGGTGAGGTGTTTCTAGATATGTAGGGGGTTTGTATGACTTTTTACTTTATTGCTATGGAGAAGAAATACTTTAATAAATGTGATTTTGTAGCCATGTGCAGTGAAGATATTTTGGATTGTTTCTAAAATCTGGCAAAGTGGAGTGTGTAGGAAGATCACCTCATGACAGGCTGACATTCTATCATGATTTGGTTGAAAAGCAAGTGCATACAGTTACAAACTGCTCTGCAGTAAAAATAAGGGGAAAGTATTTATGACATCATAAATTTAAGCATACTTTTCTTCATAAACCAGCTGTTATGGAAAGATGATAGTAAACACTGGGAAAAGAAAACCCGAGAACAGAAGTGATTTCTCTCCCTTCTTTGGCCAGCTTGTTTTTTAGAGAAACTGTCCTGTGACCAGTACAGTCAAATGAAATTGTTTTTATTCTTCCATCCCAGACTTAGAGATTTCATTCTCATTATAATTGTTTGGCTGAATTGTTGAAGGCACAATATTTGGTTATAATTGGAGTCAGTGATAAACTATACAGGGAGGAAAAGCACGTTCAGTTGTCTGAGGTGTACTCAAGATGCCACTGGAATACCACCTGGATTCAGGTGATGAATTGTATACAGAATCAGTTGCTAGGAACTTTATGGATCTGTAATAAGACACAACATGTAATGAAGCTATTAAAGCAAATGAATTTTTTTGCGTGGTAACCAGCATTTCAGATAGGATTCTGAAAGCAGGATGTTTACAGATCTGATGGACGTTTACTCCCATCCCAAGCAGAGCACAAAGTTCACTTCATGTAAGCATGGCTTTGAGCCCCACAGAAGGCAGCATGCAATTTTTTGGTCCAACCTTCATCAGCAACTTCATATTTTAGTTGGTCTGACTTGAACGAAGGTCTCTCTATACATTTGATTAGACTCTTTAAAAACAAATGCAGACTTCTGTTTGCAGTTATGTCTACATAGATATTGCAAGCTTGGTTTGTAAGTAGACAATTTTGTCTCTGCTTAAAGAATAATGATATTTAGACTTTAAAGATAAAATTTAGTATTTCTCATGTTAGTGATTAAATCTGTTCTAGAAAACTTGTTTATTAATTTTTTACGTGGCAAAGAATTCACTAAGGATATATGGGGATTTGGCTATGTTACCCTAAAATCTGGAACTAAACCCAAAGTTAGGCAAGGGAAAAGAATTCCCTCATGTTCCCTGAGATACTTCATTATTTTGCAGAAAAACATGGTTCTCTGTATCACAGATAAGGCAACCCCTCTGAGACACCTGCAAATACAGTTGTTATACTACCACAAATGTCTACATCTTCATGCTGGGTTACCCAGTAGAGAAATTGTTTACCATTAATTTCAGTGCAATTGTAAAAAGGTTCTGTTTCAATTGCTTTTTGTTAAGTAAAAAAAATTAAAAACTAGCTTTGGACAACAGCAAACTGGCTGTCATAACCTACTGCTGAGATGATCACCACATGGGCTAATGACCCAAGATTTTATTCAGCTCTGAGGCAGGTGTTACATTTGCTCTCTGCTTTCAGTCTCGGAGCTAACAGATGTAGGACAGTTTAGTGCCTGCAGCAAACATCCTTAGTCTCAGTGACATTTCTTGGTGTGTCACAATTCCCTCTATGCTTAAGAGCCTCATAGTCCTTTACACTATGACAAATGATATTTGTCAAACTGGAACTGGGCATAAAGTAGTTTTTCAATTCTGACATGTAAAACTGAGCATTTTGTAATTGTTTCATACAGTGCAGATAAAAATTATTGGAGCAAATAGTATGTACCTTCTCCTTTGCCAGTGATTGCTGCTGTTTGTACTCTTCCTGATGGCAACATTTGCAAGCCTCATTCACCTGATGGTGTTCGTTAATTTTAGTTTACAAAGGTAAAGCAATACTAAGGAACTGAATGTGACAGATATATAAGTAGAAAAAATATTTGTTTTGAAATTTGGTCTTTAGAAATAATGCATTGATAACCAAAAGAAGGTACAGTCTCATGATGATGAGAAGTCATTTTATTCTATAAGATCTTAGTCCTACACAATACTCATAACTTCATATTCACAGGCAGAAGAAAAGACACTACTCATGCTTTATTTCAGCTCTGAGTTTGTCCAGTGTAAGTAAACAAGTTCTTGAATTAGCTCAGGAACTGTTCTTTGTGTATTCCAGTTGAAGGCTAGCTTAGCCCTTCCCGTAGACTCTGTTTCTGCATACTCAGTCACCAGCCCAGTGATTTAAGTTTTTAATAATTTGGGTACCAAATTTCATAATTTTCTAGCATTCTAGTTACATGGCTAGTAACGAAGTAAGGTGTTAAGCCTCTAATCTTTTACAAGCTTTACTTGAAATTGTTGAAGGCTTTGTAGTGTTTTAAAATGCTTTTAATTTCTTTTTTTTTTTTTTTTTTTTTTTTTTTACTTTTTTGAGGTTTTTCATCACTTTACTTTCATTCTTCTGTCTACACTTGAATAATGCATTTGTCAAGTTCTGTGTGTATAGAACACAGCTCAGTGGAGTCCCAGGAAGGTATGCCATTAGGATTCCTAGCAACTAGAGTAACACAAATATTTGCCAGTTTTTTTCCTCTAGGAATTAATGTTTCCCACTCTCAACACTCCCATGAAATTTAAAAGCTATCAAAGCAGAACAAGAAAAGGACCAGTTAATTTAACTGCTGTAAATATTTCCAAAATACCTCATTTTTCCTTCAGTCTGCTAAAATTAGTGTCTCAGGTTATGGAAAAGTTTACATCATTTTTGAATGAAGTAATCCACTTATTGGAATCTGATACAAGTGACTTGAGAGAGTAAAGAGCAGGGAAGAGAGAGGTAACAAACTGAATTTTTCTCCCATTCTAGAGGTAATCTTTCAAACACATACCTAACCAAGAAAATTGCAGAATTTCAAGTCCCTGCTCAGACTGCTGGTATATCAATAAAAATGCCTGCCCTCCTGCAGTTTCAAACAGCTCAGTTAAGTGATGTTTTTCACCCAACTGCTCAGCCAACAGAGACAGGGAGATTCTTCCACTGAAAGCATGCAATGCAAGGAAGATAGCTTGGGTTCTGGTTCAGTTTCAAATTCACTTTTTTCAGCATGACCCCTGCCTTCACTCTGTGAACTTCTACAGATCTTGAATTCATCAGAAATAAAGGATATGAACATGCTTCATTTGTTCTTGGTCTTACGCTCTAGCGTATGCTGCTCAACATCACTGCCCTACTCATGTAAGAGCCACAACATATCCTTATAAATATAAATCTAAAATAGATTTGGCTGTGGTTTGACTAAGACCTAAATCACAGCTGTACGTGAGCTAACCTAAACTTTCCAAGATGCTACTTTGCTTGGCATCTCTCCAGGTTAGTTGCTGTGCAGAAGGATTCCAGAGAAGCCAAATTATAGTAGCTTTATAGCTGTCACATTCCTGTTGGTGCTTGAGGGATTTCAGAATGGAAACAGAAATAAATGCAAGCTGTTAATGTATGAAATAAACTGTGCTCAGAGAGTTGTGGTGGGTGAAGAGGGCAGAGAGAAATGTGTGCAGGGAGCTAACTGCATGGTGGTAGCTCCTGCGAAATTACAAATGGCAATCCTATTTTTTAGAGGTAAAAAATATTATTTTTAAAATAATAGATTAAAATAATTTCTGATTTTGAAATACTTATGAATTGTTGGAAAGGAAAAAATAAAAATTCCTTCTTTTAACTATTTAATGAATTTTGCATTTCAGCTGGAAAACTGCTCATTACACCCCTAATATTGGTTCTGGGACTGGCACTGGGAGCCGTAGCTGTTGTAATAGGTAAGAGTTACATGTGTGAATGAATCTAATCCTGATTATGCATTTCTCCATATGACATCTCAAAGACATGGAGACAAAGCACAGATTTCACAGATACTGTTTTAGTATTAAATACATGACATTTTTCTAAAAAAATATTTTTTTTAATTTATGCTTACTAGCTTTATTTTAGTTCCCTTTTTTTTTTTTTTTTTTCCCAAATAAATGTCTTTAACTGCTGTAGATAAAGTAGCAAAAAGTCCAGAGTAATTTAAATGTAATCCTGAGGGGCTGATTGACTTGCACCCAGCCTTTAATCACACCATTGAATCACAGTTTTATGATCTTG
Organism: Sylvia atricapilla; assembly: GCF_009819655.1. Classification (NCBI taxonomy): domain Eukaryota; kingdom Metazoa; phylum Chordata; class Aves; order Passeriformes; family Sylviidae; genus Sylvia; species Sylvia atricapilla. The sequence continues at coordinate 52,070,654 of NC_089142.1, forward strand.
GCCATCTGTGTGGCAAGATTTTTAGGGAGCTAAGGCCTAGTCCCAAGAGCTCACCAGCCTGATGATGCAACAGCAACAAAGGAGCAAATTGGGATGAGTCAGTCTCAAAATATGATCTAGTGCAAAGGCTGCCAAATTGTATTCTGTCACAAAAACTGGTACTGTGATCTCATTTGATTACAGAATCAAAGCTTTGTTAATGTGGTTATAGTAATGTGGACAGAGATATTTTAGCAAAGCTGCTCTTTGCCTGGCTTAGCTGAGTTTTCCTGCAGAAAGGAGATTAGCTGTGACAACAAGGTATAATTTTGCTCATGTGAGTGCATATCCACTCTTTATGTTGGCAGCAATATGTCATTCAGGGATCATTCTGCTTCACAGCTTTTCATCAAACTGCTTATTCCACTGAGAATTTGCAGTGCCTGCCCAGCCCTGAGGTATATTGGGATGTAGCTCCTTTATTTTGATATAATAAAGCCAAAAGTCACCAGGATAGTTATATTAATAAGGTTGTAAGAAACCAGTCAACCTATAACCAAAATTTTCTACATGTGGCCAAATAAGGAATATTGCTGTAATTTCTGTATTGAGACCAACCATCTTCTCTGAAGAGAGTGAGCTATGCCTATCTTAAGTATTTATTCTATCCAGTAGCATTTTTATGCCAAAACTTTAAGCAGTAAGGACTTCTTAATGCCAGTAAATCTTATTTTGGTCTGCAATCTCATATAATCTATGATTGGGGAAAAAAAACCACTTTTTAATATACTAAAAGTTAAGAGGGTTTTGCAGTAATATAGTAACAATATTTGCCATAATAATCAGAATGCCATTGGAGTCTCATCCTAGGCTTGGCTGGATTAGATATGATCAAGACCAGCAGTATGAACAGTTCCAAAAACGTAGATTATTTATAGAAAAGTTTTGGTTTTGAGGTAATTAGAGCAATATTTGCTGACAAACACTCTTAAGAGTTATCTCAGTTACACAGCTGAAAACCATTCTGCACCATTTACAAGGCTATTGAGCAAAGCAAGAACTGTGATTGTAGTAGTCTTTTTGTTCTATGTTGTTACTGTAGTCATGTCCAAAAAGAAAATCTTTGGTCATTTCAGTGAGCTGATGGCAAGAGAAAGAGAAAGATGCTTCTCATTTGGGTTTGAGAGGGTAAAACCTATTTGACAAATTATTTTTCACCGGAATGATTGTGATGTATTTACTTATTTTTGTTTTTACAGCTTTTTTTCTCTCAAAAGACTTTTAAGAATAAATAGTTCCCTATCCAGGCAAGGATAAATACTTGATATTATTCAAGATAAACATTTGATATTAGGATGTTTGTAAAAATGAGTAAAAAGTAAAACTATAACATGCTGTCTCTATGCATGTGAATCTAATTGAAAATTCGTTTAGTTACATCAGCTTTGAATTTAGATCTGAGAATTTACAGAGTGCTTTTAAAGGTTTTATGTTTGTACCTTATACCAAACAGCATGGTTCAGAAATTAATTTATCTGAGTGTAGGGTTAGAGGGAATTTGTTGTAACAGAAAGAGTAAGTGTAGCTTAGCTCATCATCAAAGACACTGTTGCAACCTAGCATTTTTTTCTGCTTGTCCAAATACCTGGTCTAAATTCTCCTGAGACATAAAAGCTCCATCTGAATAAACATATCTAAAGAACATAACACATGCACAAAGGATTGCATTTAATTACAAGTTTTTTTCATGTTTTCTTCTTTTGGCAGGTTTATTTGTGTTTCCTATCTATTGCCTTTGTAAAAAGCAGAGGAAAAGGTCACGGACAGGTATGCCCTGGTGAGGATGGACATTACTCGCCTGGACTGAGCTGGTCCTGCAAGGGCTATCCCTGTTTTGTGCAACAGAGCAATACAGTACTGGTTACAGCATCAAAGCCACCGCCCTGGAAGAATAGGGGCTCTCCTGCCATCTTCCCTCAGCCGAAAACACTACTGCAGACCAGAAAAGCCTCTTTGCTCTGGTGCACTTCCAACAAGATGGGCCCCATGACTGCTGCTTTTTAAATGGTTTTGATTTTGGTTTTTTTTTTAGTTATTACTTTGGAGGGGTTTTTTTTGAGTCTAAGTTTCTGAACCAGACAATCCAAGTCTGCATTGTAGCCACAACTCTACTACCGATTTGGCCTGTGAAGAAAGCGTTTAACTGCTAACGTGTGCTCATTTAACTTCAGTTTTGGCCTTTAAGGTGGAAATGTGTAGAAGTGTTCAGACTCTTACTGTATACTGAGCATACTACTTTTGGTATTAAAAACTACTTCTGTAAATAACTTCCATCACACAGCATTCTGTTCAGCATACCGAAACCCCATCAACATGCCAGAGCACGACAGCTGGTTATCTTCTGAGTCCTCCTGCTAGTGGAGTGCACGTTGCCACCGCCAAACTGCAGTGCCTCAGAGGGAAATACCCTTAGTACTGAAGCGCCGTGATACTTAAGAATATAGTGATTGGTTTCACTTCAGTAATTTATTCATGACAGTCTATTAATATTAATGAAGTGGGTGTGATAAGATTTGTTACAACAGGACTTCATTTTTAAATTCTCACAGTACAGAAGAAATTTCAAGGGTTTAGATAACAAGACATGTCAGTGGCCTAATCTGTCCCAAGATATCCCTGAAGTGTGTTCGCAGGGAAGCTGGAAACCTGCTCTTCTATTCTGACTTGGAATATGATACTCATGCTACACACTACCTGTGTGAGGGTTGATCTGATGAAATTTTATAACCTAAATAGCACATTTTGTTTGTTTGTTCCCTTGAGTAGGCTACTACTAATAAGTTTTGGAGTATCCACTGATGTCTCATGAGGAAAATCTGTGAATCCAGGGTAAGGGAAGCGATCATAAATTCTTAGGAGACCACTTCCTTCTTACTTTCTGCTTCCAGTGTTTCTCTTCCTGGCACATGACAGTTCTGAAGAGAACAGCTATCTTTGCTCCTTTTTTCTTAAGTTCCGCTGTTTGCTACCAAACTTCTTTCTCAGTGCATCATGACAAAAGCAATGTAATTCAGCATAAGGAATCAGTTAATGAGAGTTTTTACACTTCTAATTTTAGTCCAAATTTGTCAGGCAAATATAATTTGAAAGAAAAACTAAAATAAATTTGTTTATGCAGAATACTGAAACAATAAAGAAAGGAACTGAATAAGAAAAATATCTACTTCATACTATAAAAATACAAGCTAATCTTAAAGAAAAGAAGATTGGATTTGTGCTGTGAAGGTACTTCATTTCAGTGTGTGTGTTTGAAGGGACACATATTTATATATATGTTTGTGTGTATATGGGGAAAGGGGAAGCAGGAAGATGGGAAATGTCATTAGGAGTCTACTGACTTCAAAATTTAGGCTTGCAAATAACATGTCATTTAAGAGGATGTACTTTGTACCATTTTCTTTGAAAATTGTTGTTAAATCTAAATCCAGTTGTAATTTTTAAGCAAATAGTGTTCTGCCCCACCAACATAATACTGTTACAAGATACTTTGATTTCGAAGCCTCAGTGGAAGAAGCTGATGACTTTTGTTTACCTGGAAACACAAATATCAGCTTACTGTAGTTGTCTAGTATGCTTGTTTTCTGTCAGCTTCTGGTTTTGTTTTCTTGCAGTTTTTTTTTCAAGCACACCATAGTAGTCAATAACTATTGATTAATTTCCATTTAAATTTAAGGGCATGTTGAGCCTGTTATCCTAACAGTAGAAATAGTATTTTTCAAAGATTTGCAAATTAAGAAGGGAAGCAATGACACTTAGAAATAAAATTCAGAGCCTATTGTCAGTGCAAATTCACCTGTTATTTACACTTACTTTCTTCTGAGACACATCAGTTTTCTGTTTGTGTTCTGTCTGAAATTGGAAGCTGCCTTAAAATTGGTCTTGGTTTTGAGTGTGTTTTCTGAGGCTATATGTATCAGTTGTCTTTGGCTTACTCAGGGATTTTTATTCCTCTCTTTAAATGTCAAATAATGAAGATATTTTTGTATTATTTAGAAAAACCTTCAGACCTCAGAGAGCGAGATATATATAGATAGATTTGGGTTTGCAATGCAGTCTATAACTTGGTGTCAAACTATTCCACTTGAGAATATTTTAGTACTTGAGATTATCTGTAATTAACTACACAGTGCATTAATTTCCTTTCTTTTCCTGGTTCTGTATAAATGTGTGAGATATTCTTACGGTCTTTGTAGCTATTTTCACTCTGTTGTGTTTGCCATTTTCAGTTTTTAACTAGAGTTCAATAAGATCTGAAACTAAGATACTAGAATAAAGAACATAAAAGGGAAGATAATAGATCTGCACTTACTTCTATTCAGAAAGTATGTCTGAATTGTGGATGGAGAAAAGGAACATACGACTCCTACATTATCATTTTATCTAGGCCATTTTGATTTTATCAAAACAGATTAAATCAAAGGGAAATGGTCCTTCATTTTCTATACAGAGCAGAAAGAGACATACTTGACTTTGTAAAGATGAGTGAGTCCGTGCTTTTTCTGTAAGGAAAAAAAAGGGAATTACAATAATTTTTGCTTTTCTATAGAATAGGATAAATGTTCAAGGACCAGGCAGAACAGGGATATGGAAGTCTTTTTCTATTGATATGATAATATTCCCACTTGTAAAGTACATAAATATAGTTTTTATCAATATTATATAATATAATGTATTAAAGCATGAGAAGTAGCTCAGTATAAAGCTTCATTTGGGTAAACATTAGCTTTCATGCAACTCATCACAGCAAACCTTATATACATTAAAGCCATGTCATTTGTTTTTAAAAGCATTAATTTATTCATTTGAAAGAAACCGAATGAACTTTATAAGGAAATTATGTAAGTGTATAGTGTTTTTTGTAAGTACTCTAAAGAAACCATCAGGCTGTTTTACTCTATCTTTATTAGCAGAAAACTTCATCAGGCAGCTATATTAACCTGCTAAGGCAGATTTCACACTACTGTATGCTGATCATCACTGGTCATTGTCTTTGCTTTCACAACAGTTAATATTTAAGATTATTTATCTTTGTGCAAAGTTGTTGCTCATCAGTACCTGTGTTCAGGCTAGGAAATGCTTCAGTCCATTCTATGCTAGCCTTCTGTTTCAAGCTTGCCTGGGGCTGGATTCCCTGTGAGCTCAGTCCTGTGTGCAGTCAGAGCTGGGGCTCTCCCTGTGGTGCTGTGGCTGTGTGTGCCCCATCCTGCTCCTGCTGGGAGGGCTGGCTGGACACCACCCTGCAGGGGCTGCTCTCCCTTTCTCCACTCTGCAGAATTCAGTTGTATTTCGTTAACGGGGTCAAGCACCAGGGCTGCTCAGCCATTGCAGCAGCAGGATCGTTTTCTGTCCTGTGTCATCTCAGAGCATGGTTAGGTATATGTACAGTTTATCCAGGAGCTTGTGACTGGAAAATAATTGTGCTTGTCCTAATGTCAGTCTGTTAGCCAGTGAGAGTAATAGGCTAAGTAGGAATACAAGCAAGAGGCAGAGAAGTAATTCTGAGTAGCTTTATGCTGAGCTGACCCATCAGGCTTAGTTCTGTACAAAAAAGTGAGTCTTCAGTTCTCACCACCTCTATAATAAACAGCATATTCCTACCTGCTCAGTGTCATTGAAGTACAGTGCACTTTGAGTGATCTATTATCTTCCTTTGAGGCAGTGCAAATGTGTAAGTAAAAATTTTGTGTTTGATTTTGATGTTCCTAATGCTGACTTCGGAACTTTTCCTGCTGTGTAGGGATTTTTGTAATTTACACCTATTTATTCATTATAAAAGTTTTACTTTATTAAAAATATTCATTTGCAGGGACTACTGCCAATTTTAACTAGAAAGCATTTTGGATCACCATCCGGTGTTCCTCTTAGCCAAGAGGCTTTTTGCTCTTCCAAAGACTGTCACAGTGTGTGTGACATTAAATGGTGTGTAGGTGGGGCAGTAATTCTCCCAGAGGATACAAAATCACCAGTGATGGAATGGTTTCTTCTGCCAGTTAGATATGAGAAACTGTTTAATATTCAATATTAATGGCCAAATAGCTTGCTGTGCAGATTCTTGGGTGGTTTGTTAGATTTTTTTTAAATTTAGCTCTGTTACTTTGTTTCTTGAGCAAACCTTACATCATAATTTTTGGTATGCTAGTTGTGCAGGTTCAAGTTGTGGATTAGAACCACAGATTGCTGTTACTGTTATAATCTATATTAGATCTCTGCTGATGGAAAGAATCCTACATGAGGAAACTATTAGATAATTTCTTACTTTCTTTTAATTTTTAAGCCTTATAGTTGCAGTGAGTCAACTTCATTCCTGACATCAGTCACAGCCCCATTAAACCAGAGAAAACTATTTTTATGCCAGTGTGGAATTTGGTCACAAGTACTTTTATAAAAGCATCGAGAAGCATGTTGATAGCCACGGAAAACCTGTTTCACTTCTCAAGTAGTACAGTCTATTATGGAGCCACTCCTCTCATTTGCAGAAGGATGCCAATGTGTTTAGTAAGCACAGGAGAGGGAAGGAGTTGGAAAGAATTTCCAAGCAACGTTCTCATTAGGGCAGATTGTCAGGAGAGGGGATACTAGCTTTTAATATAATAAAGAAACCTTAGTGCTTTAAGTCACTAATAAAATTAGAAACAACACCCAAAGACAGTGTTAAATAACATTCAGATTCTGCTTTCTTCTTTTTTAATTCCTCATACACTGTAAGAAATGGAATTGCAGCTGTTCGGTATTTTTAGGACTTAACATGTAAACTTCAAGACACACAACATCTAAAAAGTTATGTTGCTGATCTGTTTGGTAGTTTGTCTTGCTATTGTTACATGAAAAACCAGCTGAGCCTTGATTCGATTGAAAGACAGTGTTTTCACTGGTGTTACATCTTGAGCAGTACTTAACACCCCAAAACATTTTTGTAATAAAACTAACAAATGCAGTTGCTTGCAGACTGAATTTCCATGCTGATTTTCTTACCTTTCTGTGCATAAGAGTTCAGGAACCATATGTTCCCTCTGCATTAAAGAACAGACTGCACATATTTGGCAGTTAGTCACTGATGCTTCTCTTCTCTTGGCCTAATAGGGAAATGCCATAAGGTAGGGAGATGAAAACTGATCTTAGAGTGCATGCTCTGATTTCAAAGTTAAAAATTTGTAATAAGTTTTAATTACTCCATAGCAAAAAAAATAAATGCATACATTTGGAAACATAATTCCAGCTGTTTATTTATAAATCTGTCTGTATAACACAATAGTGATAATACTGATGGATTTATTAAAATATGCATATTGTACGAAAGGCAACCTTTTTTGTTGCTTATTCAGCTTATCAAAACATGAAAAATTAATCTTTGGATGGATCAAAGTCAGAAGAGAAGCTTATTGTGAGAAAATATTTGTTCAGCATAAATGTGAATTTTGCACATATCTTAAACACATTTGCATGCCAACCCATTCAGTGTTCACCATGTTGAAAATCTGTCAGACTGAAAACAGTATTTTTGAAATGTTTAACTTACTGTCACAAAGCATGATGTTACTAACACAATGCCACATTTACCTCATGTTTAGAAGGAGATATATTTACAGAATCCAGAGAAGCTGTTCAGGTGTTTTAAGCATGTCCTGTAAAACTATGATGCAGTCAGAAAACATCTTCATGCCTTATGCAAGCTCTGGATGAGCAGATGGATTCAGTCTTTTGTCATGGACTATCCTTTTGCATAAAAAAATGCACTCTTAAAAGTTTTTCATATCAATTTGCATCCTGCTGCTTTGTGTCCAGAAATGGAAAGGACAGGGATAGATTTACATTTCATTGTTTACCATCTCATAATAAAATGTTTACCATGTTTCCATTCTTATACACTTCGTTTGTATGCTTTCCTTCTTCTAAATTTCATAATTTGAAACTGACTTGTGAAAATGGCTGAAGATCAAATTGGACCTGCAAAATGTGATCTTATAAAAAGTTACTTTATTAATGCATTGCTGAGCTATAAGCAAAAGATTAATTTTGTTGTATTTATTCAAAAGCAAGATGCTGAAATCTATTTTTCTTCAGGGCTTTTAGTTTTGCATTTTTTAAAATGTACTTAAACAGCTCAGTCATTTTTGTTACATAACTAACCATCTGAGTACAAAATAACATTTTCGGGTGTTTGTTCATTCTTGTTACTATGGTAGAGATGAGAATAGTGCTGAAAAAAAAAAATCTCTGAGGAGCATGTCCAAGCTGAATTTAATTCCATGACAATTCAATGAGAAGTCTTCCCTTGCCCCCATCTCTTGTTTTATGTATTTTAGGGGGAAGGGTTCCCTTTAAAATAGGTTTAATTTGAATGGCAAGGGGTGAGGGTAGTGAGATAATAGATCACATCCTTTTTAGTGTAGTGTACATATGGCACAACTAGGTACTGCTGGCCAAACACTGTGGATTCATTAAGAAAGCAATTTCTAGTTCTGCATTTGGGCAGTGTATATCAGTGGTTGGAACTTTTTGTAGTATATTTATGGGATGGCTAAGAACTTATAAAAACTGGAGGAAGGCAATGCCCATGAAATCAACACTTGAGTTCCAGTATTTAGCGTTTTGTATAATGAGGGATTTTAAATGTGTAAGTGCCTTATTGTGTGAAACAAATGAAAGGTAGCCCTCAACAGAGCAATATGGGAATTCCTGTTCTGTGGACTCCTACAGTTATATTAAGCCAAAGTAATGAGTATTGGTCTGCTCAGAAAGTTGATAAATGTTATATTAGGGAAGAAGTTAGCCTATCATAAAAGTAATCTGGCATGCGTATTTTAATTCTGATGATCTCATGGCTGGTTTTTTTTTAACTTGCTCTTTGCCCCTGTCTCTCCCTCTGACTTACTTCCTTCAGACTTCTGCAGAAATGCATCTTCAATTATTGTTAGAATAAGTTTGGCTCCTCCAGCATAAGAAGCCATGAGTTTTCAACCACTGAAAAAATGCAGCTTTTTGGAGAAGGGAGTTTAGCCAAAGTTCAGTTACAGCACAGCCTGCTGTGGCTGTACCTGCCAGCTCGGCAGCTCACTCGTGTCTTGTTTGCACTGATTGTTGGAGGTGGAAGCACCAAGGAGGATGGCACTTGGAGGTGAACTGTAACTAGGCTGGGATTTAAAACAGGTTGAGAGCATTTCAGTGTTATCCAACTGGAACTAACATACCCTGTTAATACAAGTTGGTAACTCCTCTGTGGTGGGTATCTGGTTGGACGAAACCACCAATCGAGATGGTAGCACCGCTCTGGGATCTCTGCCCAGCCCTTCACTGCAGGGTGGGAGGTGTGATCTGGAAAAGTATTACTCATTTTCCCATCTTCTGATAGATTCAAAATGGGTGTTGTGGGGTTTATTCCTTCCTTGCTTTTCCAGAAGACAGTAGAATTTTACCCTTTATGTTCTAGACTTACTTTAGGACCTGTTTGTTCTTTTTAACATTGATGCCACTATTGTCCAGCTATTATTGAAGTCAGGAATAAGCTACTTTTCTAAAATTATCTGGAATTTCAGGAGCTTATGGTAGCAATTATGTATCAAAAAAAAGTATAAAAGGTAATTATCAGAAGGAAATTGAGTTAATGGGTAAGAAGAAAAATGATTGTTAGAAGGTCTTATTTTTTATGGATTCACAAGATGGTTTTAATATTTTAGTGTGTTCAATTTCCTCCACTGAGAATTTGTAAATGAAACAAGGAAAAGTTAAGATAAGTATTGTTTTGAACCTTTTATTTTCCTGGAATTCTTGAGTTTTTCAGAAGTATGGCTTTTTTTCCACCCCAAAATTACTAATTGGTAATACAGCTGTCACAGTGTTACTGTGAACACTGCTGTGACTGTTCAGTAAGGCTTCACCTTGCATATGTAAGGTTTTGGTGATAGGGAATTGATTTAGAGCCATACTGCAATAAAATTATAAGTGAATTATCACATACCTTAATGATTTCTATTTCAGCATTATCTCAAATTTTTAGGCATTAAAAATTTGATCATTCTATAATGCATTTAATAGAAGATGCTATGTATCAAAATACTCCTTCAACCATATGAGTTACTGTTTATTTTTACTAGTTAGTAAACAAATTTTATTCTCTCTTAGAACCAGCAGACACACAACTAAAATGCTGATAAGATTTCCCCATTATCTTTGTTCTGCATTTAGCTGATACTGTATTTTCTGTTGCATAGTATTGCAACAATGGTCTTCATGCTGTAATAACTTGATGAAAATATCCAGTAGTCTTGGGCAATATTTTACAAATAATTCATCTTCAAGTTGCTATTTTAAATGTATACCAATAATCACTGTTGAGTGTGCTACCTATGTGGCTGCTTTAGTTCATGTCAATGTTTTGTAAGGATTATTTCTTGCTACCCTCTTCAGAGTGCCTTTTCATTTAGGAGGTCTGGAAGATGGTTCATTGAGGTCTTCTTTTGAATCTACCATAGTAATGTCTGATCTTCAAACTTGTCCTGATGAATGTATAACTAAAATCTTGTTCCTTAAAAAGCTGTAGTAGACACAGGTTGTGTATGCACATGTACATGCATGGATACAAGGGAGGGTGTTCTGCCAATGTCCTGCTGGACAGGACCTTTCGAAAGTAAGTGAATTTTTTAACAGTTTTATTTTCAAAATGTTACCTCACTAGTATTCAGTAGTAGATATGTCTCTGTATTGCTTCACTTTGCTAAATACAATCACGGTAGGCAGTTTAATTTTTAAAAGACTCTGCGATGAATCTGGTGTTCATATGAGACTGAATTTCGTAAGACAAAACTTATGGTACTTTGTTTTCTTCAAAGGCATTCCTTTCACTTACACTGACATCCCAAGCCCCTCTTAGCAACAGACTGAAAAAGTGCTTCCCCAGGATGAAATGGAAAAATGTAAAGTAGCATTTGAATGCACTCCACCCATCCTCGAATCAATATTCAGAAATGGGGGCAAGGGGCAGTGAATTTGATTAATTGCGGTGAGACATACATTGTAGAGTTTGTTCACTTGCACACAAGGGGTTTTACAATGTCATCTAGTTATGTCTACCTAATAAAGTTTTGAAAAGGAAAAATGAAACTGCCTGAATGTTTAACTCTTTCTTTAAGCTATTCTATGTGTGAAGGATAGTTGACAATCTCCAAGGAGTCTTGCTTAAATTTGTTATATTTTTTATGATTTTTATATAATCTTTAAAAGAAATCACACCAGATAATTTAAACTTCAGAATCTTTGTGTTCTCAAACCATGTATTAGAGTCACTTCACTCTTTAGCTGCATTAACCCTGAAAATTAAAGCAGAGGTAAAAAGCCATTTTGCTGTGGTGAATATTTGAATGTAAAATACTCCCTGTCATGTTGTGTCATCTCTGGCTACTGCTTTCACTTTTAAAAGCATCTTAATATGCAACACAGAATTTTACCTTCTCGTGAAATTTTAAAATATTAGCTTAAAATAACTGAACACAAAATGAGGAGAAAATTGCTGGATTCCAATTTTCCCATTCCCTTTTTATAGCTGCTTCCTAAAGCTTATCACTTTCAAAGGGTTTCAGAGAAAGCAGTCTGTAGCTATAAACTTGAAATAGGTAACCCATTAATTGAAGCAGGTGCCTCTTTTCTCTGTGTTCCGTTTCCTTACTGTGTGAGCTGTCAATATTGATGGAATGTGTTTTCTGATGTGTTGGGGACTTTTAAACACTACACATAATTATGAAGTTGCACTTGCACATTCATTAACAGGCACACAAGGTATCACCATTACCTACACTTCGTTTCTGTGGGAAATAAAGCTGAAAAACAATTCCCTGCCAAGAAATATGCAGCAAAAATCTTGAGGCCTATGCTTGGTGCATCTGGTGGAGGAAACCTTTCAGCCCTCTTGCCAACCTCTACCAAAACAGTCAAGTTTTGCAACAAAACATCAAGGACATCATACTAGAGGTCCCTTATCTGCAGGAATTCTGGCATGCAGTGTGCAGCAATGGAAGGATGGTCCACAGACCAAAGAAATTGATACTCCTAGAGTGAAACTGAAGTTAGTATTTAACTTCTCAATTGCAATCTCAAACTGTTTGGCAAAAGACAGCAGACTTTGATTATAAGCATGGTGGTTTTCCAAGTAAATAGGACTAATGTGCTCCACATTATTAAAGATGATTACAGATGCAGAATTGTAATCTTTAGATGCTCCCCGTCAGCTGATTGACATGTGCTTTTGAGGGTGTTCATGATTTGCTTAGTAGTTTGGCGTGAGTAGTGAAATGAATCACTGTGGGGTATGTGAAACACTGAATTAGCAACCATGTAAACCTGTTGCGCTTCTAAAAGGTCTATACAGCTTTTATGGAGTCTTATCAACCACAAAGCTTACTGGCTGGTCAGCAAGTTCTGTAATTCCTTGCAATAGTCTCAAATTAAACCTAGACATGGGCTAAGGAGGAGAATCTCTCATGGACGAGGTGGGCATAGTATGGTTAGAACATACTTAAATTCTGCAGAGATCTGTGTTTGGCTTTGCTCTTGAATATGTTTGTGAATTATGTAAAGAAAAAGGTAAGCAAAATAATATTGAGTTACCCAGGAGTGTGGAGATGAGAGTTAGTTACAGTAATCAAGTAAGTGGGTTTTGGACAGCAAGAAGAGGTAGGTTCTTTGCATGGAATGATAGGACTGATGGATCTTGGCTATTGTGTTTGTACCAAAAGACTTTGAGTGATACAGGAAAGACAAAATGGCGACCAGATGGATCTGTAACAAAACAAAACAAAAACAAACAAAGAAAAAGTGAGTCTTCATGAAACAGTGAAAGACTAGTGAAGTCTCCTGCCAAAGGATATTGTATATGCTGAGACCTTACATGAAAACTGGAGCAATTACAGCAGAGAAAGTGGTGGCAAGTCACTTAGTGTATAGAATACCCTCTTTGGCTCAGAAAGTCTTTTGAGTCAAAAACGTTTGGAAGCTTGAACAGTAGTAGATGGCAGTATTTGTTTGCAGTTTTTTGCATTCTCCCCCAGATACCTGGATTTATTTTCTGATAGACTATTGGGCTCCCTGAAGCATTGCTCTGTCCTGTTATTTTTAGGTCATTTTCATTTAATTGAAATTCCCTAGGTAGGGATAATGGGATGCTTTCATGACCGTCTCATCCTTTCCAAGGCTGTTTTCCTTAATACCGATCTCACTGAAATACTGAAATAATCTGAAGCTAAGGTTTGTTTTTGTGATCCTCTAAGAGTGTTGTATGCATCCAAATCCATGTTCTGTGCTGGCCAAGACCTTGCCTCCTTGACCAATTTGGGCACAAATAAACAGCACTACTTCTCTAGAAATGTTTCTTTCTAAATGAAATGCCATTTTAGGTGTCTCTTACCCATTCTTATCTGCCTTCTATTTCATCAATCCCATTTTATTTGTAAATTACATTTTCTCTTTTGTTCTCTTTTATGCTAAAGAACTATTGGACAGTTTCTCAAAATTCCAAGTAGGTAAGACAAAAAGTGCAGCAAATCAAAATAAAATTACAATGCCAGAAAAGCAACACTGTGTGATTAAAGGGGACTCTGTAGAGATTTCTCTGCTTGGTTATTGTACACTTGAACACCCCTCATTCTGATTTTTGTGATTTTTTGTTTAGCACGTGCATGATGCACCTAAAGTTACCTGTGTGCCTGTTTTGGGGTGTTTGGTTTTGTTTTGGTTTTTTTTTTTCTTCGGGTTTTTTTGGGGGGTGAGGGGACCATGGGGCTGGAGTGGTTTTTTGTTTCGTTTTTGTGAAGGAAGCTTTATGCACCTACTGGGTGATGAGGGATGGCCCTGCCCTGAGGCTGAAGCCAGCTGACAGAGGGTTTTGATGATCCCTGTGATGCACGATTTCCCAAGCCATGTTCCCAACAGCAGAGTCTGATGGATAAAACATCATTCCAGTGCCTGGGCCTGGCACCCAGGGAGGGCATTGCTGCCTTCATCCACTGGGGCAGGATTATGGCCAGTTCTTGTCCCTTAAGGGCTGTCCAGCCCCTTCTGCCTAAGAACTGCCTTGTAAATTCTCCTCTTTTGCCTCATGTCCTGTCAAATAACAGTAATGGCAGGCTCCAGCATTGGTACATCACCCCAGAACACTTCACAGAGCAGAAGATAGTGTCTGGGAGGAGTGGTGGGAGGGACACATGTCCGTGGGGGCAGTATGGTGTGGCACCTCTCTCCCTCTGCCCCAGCCTGCTCTGGGCATCTCTCCACAGCTCTCCCCTCTTCTTGATTTTAACTTTTTTATTGTCAAACCATGTCTATTTTAACCTTTAGTTTGACCATATGTTTATTACTTATTAAAAAATACTTTCAAATACATTCATTTTAGTTTCATTTGACTTTTATGAGGTGATGGACGAGTCAGAGCTAATAATAAATGGCTTAGTGACAAACCTTTGCCAAATCAAATAAACTTGAATTCAACAGAGCTTTCCAATAACACCTTCAGTGTTTTAGACCTTCTGTGTCTGCTGTTGCCTTTTTCTCAAATTCCTTTACAACACGCACTCTTATGTCACCACTCCCCTTTTGGTGCTATTTTTAACAAACAGATTACTTGGATTTCAGGCAACATTGAGCCTCTATTTAGCTATCATTTATTTATGTATTGTGATCTTGAGTAAGCTCTTTTATGGCTTTGAACCTCAGAGATGATTGTAGCGATGTTATCTCTTCTGTAGCAGTAAAAGGAGACAAGACAGACAAAGGCTGACTTTTCCTCTCTCACAAAGGAGCATTCAAGGACTAAGCATGGCTGTCAGAATTGTACTTCATAAAAATCAACCTTTGTGGGGACCCCTTGTCAGGCTGATGGTGGATAAGTGGAGCAGCTGTCTCTGCTGGATCTGTTCATCCTCCTGACAACCTGTCAGATGAGGAGTTCTCAGAAAAAAGTGGCTGAATGTGAGCTGCAGTCATCGCTTTGGTGGCAGCCTGTCCTGAGCTGCCATTTTCTCCAGCTGTTGGAGGGGTAAGGGTGGGGTGTGTGCATTGAAACTTCAGCAGGTCCCAGCGCCCTGGATTTGGTGTGTAGGGTGCTGGCTCCCCCTGAGCGATAAGTCCAGCCAAGTCATAACAGAGCCCTGCTCATCCCAGTCTTGCAACTGGAAGACTTAACGGGACCCAGTCCTGTCAATGTGCATAAGGGTAACATATTACTAAGTATAATTCTTTTAACTATCATCTTTTCATAGACCTATCAAAGTATGAAAAAAGTGCATCCTTTGGCATGGAGTTACTCTGCCTGCTGTAAATAAGGCAACAAGTATTTCCTAAGTTAAGGCACAGAATTTAGAAAAATACATTATTCAGTATATTATGTGTATGCGTGATCATATTACTATGGAATGAAAGCTTCTGCTCTCTTACTTTAAGTATGTACGTAATATGTAATGACTTATGTTCTAATGTAATAATATATAAAATTATATATATACATATTTAACCATCTGGAATTCAACAATGGCAAATGTAGGGTCCTGCACCTGGGGAGGAATAACCCCAGACACCTGTACAGGCTGGGGGCTGACCTGATGGGAAAGCAGCTCTGCAAAGAAGGATCTGGATGTCCTGGTGTCTGTAAGCCAGCACTGCTTATGGTATCCTGGGGTGCACTAAGCAGAGCATTCCCACCAGGACAAGGGAAGGATCCTCCCTGCTCGACCCTGGTGAGGCCACATCTGGAGTGCTGTGTGCAGTTCTGTCCTCTTCAGTACAAGACAGACGTGGAGCTCCTGGAGCAGGTCCAGCAGAGGGCAACAAAGATGATGAAGGGATTGAAATATCTCTCTTATGAGGACAGGCTGAGGGAGCTGGGCCTGTTCAGCCTCGAGAAGAGACAACTCATCAATGTCTCTCAGTATCTGAAGGGAGTGTGCCAAGAGAATAGAACCAGGCTCTGCTTGGTGGGGCCGAGCAATGGGACGAGAGGTAATGGGCAAAAACAGATTCATAGGAACTTCCACTTGAAAATGAGAAGAATTTCTTCATGTGCAGGTGGCCGTGCACTGGAACAGGTCGGCCAAAGAGGTTGTAGAGTCTCCCTCACTGGTGATATTCAAGAACCATCAGGACACAAACCTGTGCTGTGTGCTCTAGGATGACCCTGCTTTAGCAGAGAGATTGGACCAGATGATCCATTGTGGTCCCTTCCAGTGTGACCCATCCTGTTATTCTGTGATTTCTTCTCATCTATAGGTAGATAATAACAACAAACAAATAGTATTATTCATTCTTTGCTGATTTGTCATGCTGCATAACAAACTGCAGTGGAATAATTTAACTGCCTGTTATATTGTTCATGTACACCTCTAGGGCTTTTTTTTTTTATTACTCTTTTGCTAATTTGCTTATCTCAATGGCATTCGTTGGCACTGAATTATCTGCATTCCAATGTGCAAATGTATTTCTTTGCTTTAGTAATTGCCTTTTTATATCATGGTTGTCTACCTCCTTTAAGATAAGGACAAGGTCCTGGAAGATGGTTGTTGATTTGAACTTGTGTATATTAAAAACTGAAGCAAGAACTAAAAAAAGGATTTTCAGTTATAAAGATGGTAGCAAAATAGGATTATCAGATAAAGGAAAACTGCTGACTTGAAGGCACATCTGATGAGAAATGTACATTGTTTAGGTTAGAGACAGACCACATTAGACTGATTTATCAAAAAGTTTTGTTCAACTCAGTCGTTAAAAGCAGAGTCCTGTCATTGTTTCTGCTGGCTACTAAGCTTGTTAGGCTTACCATATTTAAAATCAGCTATTTCATGAATGGAAAAACTAAAAGTCCGTTTCCTTGTGAATTTATTTTCTGTGCCACTCCATTATAACGTCTTCACCTGGTACAGCCTATATGAACTTACCTTTCCCTGTTAAATGTCTCTGGTTCTGCCCAGTGTTCCCTAAATTCTCACACAGTGCCTTCTCCCCATCTCTGTCTAAGCAGGAATTATCACATGCACTACCTTTTTCCAAAGCACATAGGTGCCAGTTGATCATCTGCTAGAATTGTGATGGTTGCCAGACCAATTTTCAGCAGCTGTCAGGCGGGCTGGCTGCCCACCAGGACATGGTGACTGGGTACTTCACTCTTTATCCCAACTGAAGCACTCCTACTTCAGTTGCCTTTGTCCAGGTATTGATTTTCAAAAATCCTATTTAAGCCACCACACAATGTAGCCTCATTTCTTTAGAAACCAAGGATAAAATGGAGATTTTCATATGTGCGCATGTAAGGTTTTCCCTTTAATTTCAATGTGAGGTTTCATTTTTTGACCATTACTGTTAAAGCATGACAATGGTAATTAGATCATGGAAAGTGAGCCAGCCGTATGCTGGATAACACTACTTGCAGCAGGTACGAAGAATTATAAAGGTGAGAAGAGGTACATGGTCAAACACAGAACAAATTCTGGAGCTAGGAATAGAAATTAAAAAGTTCTGATAGTTCTGATCAGATAGTTCCTGGCTATGGAGACTATTTATTTCTTCAAGTTTTGAGTCTGAATATACAATGAATCTCCAGCAAAAATTTCCTGTTACTGGAATTTTCAAATCTCCTTCTGGTACTGTGTGTGCCACCAGCCAAACAATTGCTAGGGAAGGATATAAAAATCTGCTTATAAAAATAAATAATATTGGTTTTCATTTCTTATTCAGTAAAATAATAAATTTTCTTTATTTTTATATTATTTTTATATTTTTTAAAAGGTAGCATTTATATAACAAATGAAAAATTGCTTAGCAAATTTACTTTAAATCAACACAGTTTTGCAGAATAAAAAGGCATGGACCTACATTTTTATTGTAAGTTACTGTTGATTAGATTTATTTTGTAAATGCTCTAGCCTAAAATATTTCAGAGCTGTGATGTTTTGGGTATTTTTTAATAGTAAAAAATGCTGTTTTAAAAGGATGTCAAATTCTAAGAACTTTTTAAAGTAGTTTCAAATTACTGCATGTCTGCTAAGTTTAGCTGTGTGTTTTTATCATTCAGTTTATCATTTGGTGTGGGCCATGCAGTTCACCAAAGTCTGTCACTTTACATAGATGCTAAAACCATTAAGGTAAGAGTTCGCTTTCAAAGCCCTTTTGCTGTATATAGGTATATTATTCTATGTATTCCATATAAATATATTATTATTTTATATTCCATATATAGTTCAATATAAACTAAATGCAGGAAAAGCTTTCATATTCAATCTGGTTATATTGGCAACTATATGAAGCCTTAGGAGACAAAACACTTCATTTTGCTAAATCTCTCCCATTCATACCCACTTATTTTCTTGACAGCCCACCATGCCAGAAAAGGGACTTGATCATCTGGGTTAAGACACATGGCATTACATTTATAGTGTGTTAGTGGTTTACATCACGTTTAAGTTATATTATAGGACATGCTCTTTTGTGACCATGCATTTAAGGAATTTGTGCAAAAGTTAACAAGAGTTAAAAATTACCTTGGAGAAGAACAGCACATCAAGCATATTCATTATTATAAATCTAATTAAGGCATTTTTATGAGACATGTTTCGTGTAACGAAAAGGAAAAAATGCAGTGACTTCACTGAAGAATATTGTGCTCTTTTCTCATGAACAGAAAACTAAATTGGACTACGCATAGTGACTAGAGTGCTGTTCAGTAAGGCATTGAAATGGGGTAGGGTCATTGTATGACTGGCCTCCGTGGGTTTGATGGATGCAAGGTGTTTCTGAAAAGATGCCATGTACTTGGGAGCCAAGCATCAGCCTTTTGTGTTTGGAGAATGCTGCCCAAACTCCTATATTAAAGGGCAAGGAGCTGCTTGAAAGAGGGTGGTAGAAGCACACATCTTTGAAAGATTTTTGTAAAATAATGGGCTATAATTGCATTTTCAAAATAGAGTTTAGCCTGATGCATACTCTCCATTTTAATGGGCATGAGTTCAGAAGTAGTTGAAGTTAGCATTACCTCCCTTGGAATGTAAATGGGTCCCAATCCAATTCACCCTTAATAATGATGATCTTTCTAGAGGGACTGCTAGGAGCCAGGAAAGGTTTTTAGATAGCAATTGTGTAGCACTAACTAGGAATAAACAAGCATAAGAGTCAAAGGCAGCTGAAAAACAGCCCAGCATTTTTAAAGAGTGAGAAAGCAAATTATGTAGTATTCCATTATTTATTCTAAAAAGCTGTCTTGATGGACAGTATATTTTAGACTTATATATTTAGATGTTATGTCTAAAATTATATTTTTAGGTAAATGACACTCCTCACAAACATCAATCTTTGTGTGTCATGCTTTATCAATCTAACTAGTTAGAACTAATTTAGTTGAAACATTACTGTAGAGATTGTAGAAGCTGAGACCGATGTTATATACTCACAGTTCAAAGTTTTAGCATGTCTGGACATACTGCTTTCAGCAAGAAGGTGACAGATGTTGACTTTGTGGATTGCTATAAGACACCAAGCATGCAAATTTCTATCTGAATACATTTTTAATCACTTATATATATATATTTATTTTTTTAAAAAAAGATTATTTCTAGATTGACCTGAGAGACAATAAGGCAGATGGCTGACTTCTTGCATGGAAACATTCGGTTAATGAGGTGAATTAAACTTTCACCACAAAACACTAAATATTTTCTTCTAGGCACTGTGATATCAAGCTGACAATTTCCATTTGGAACTAAAACAAGAGGAATGTGGTTTTCAATAGAAAAGTATACAGCAGGAAAAAAAGAGAGTATGTTAATAGCCAGACTGAGACTGAGACTGTAGATGATAAATACTTTTTGCAGTCTCACAAATCCATTTTTTCATTTCTCCCTCCCACACTCAAAATTTGACAGACAGTTTACATTTTAGTAAATGGATCTCTCTACTGATCATAAATATCCTCTGTTCTGCTACCAGAGGGCAACGTATTTGCTTCCAATTCTTGGTCTCTCACATGTCATTTTTCTGACAGATTTTCAGTCGTTTCTACCTTCCAGTTGGAAGTGTCAGATATTTCACACCAGGCTGTGAACTTTTGGACAGCACAGAGTGAACAGTGTGGGAACAGCCACCCTGAGGCAGATTTCTGATCCCCCAGACACTGTAGTGTTCTAGTAGCTAACAACAGTGTTCCTGAATCAATACCTGGTCCTTGGGAGCTTGTCACAGGAGCTGTGCTGGATCAGACAAAGTCTGGTAACACACAACCTGAGTCGTGTCAGAGCTTGTTAAGCACTCTCGAGGACTCTGCAGGATCTGCTGGGGAAGATGTGGTATTTTTCTGTTTTGTTGGCCTTACAGATATTTTTAAATGAAATTTCCCAGTAACTTTTGAACAAATGCAAATTTTTATTGATATCAATAACACACAGCAAGGGAGGTGCAAAGTTGGCACACATTACCTGAATCAGTATTATTTTAAAATCTGGAATTACCACTAGAATCCAATATGCACTGTATAGGAAGAGACACTGAACTGTAAGCCCCTGCCCACTGTCTCCATGCTGTGAGACTTGTATGACCCTGCTTTATTTACCATTATTTAAAATCGCCCCTGTTCTCCCTCACCCAACATCTCTTTTCCAAGCTAAAAAGCCTTAGCCTGCAAGCTGCTGACACAGCAGAAATTCTTCAATATTTTGACTGTTCTTTTTGCTGTTCTCTGATCCTTTTCCAGTTCTACTTTTTTTTTTTTTTTTCTTTTTTTTTGCAATAGATGATACAGTACGTAACATAAATGAGACACACTCAAGGTCCCTGAATATCTGGGAAAATATAGACTTTTATAATGGCTTTCTCATTTTTCATACATGATTTGCTTTCTTGACTGCAGGTGAGTAAGGAAGTGGAAGTTCTTTGAAAGTCCCACTCAAACACCAAGGTCTCATTCCTGAGTCCTAGTTAGTCTGTACTGAATTAAGATCTGGGTAGGTTGCGAGACAGCATGAAGAGTATCTAGAATCTAGGCGATTGTTTCAATTTCTTCCTGATTAACTTTTTTCTTCCTTCTGGAAAATAAATTTAGTTCTGACGCAATTTTTTTTTTTTTTTAGATAATTTGTTACTCCATGTTTCCTCAAATATAGACTTTTGTTTCACTTTATAAGCCTATATATAGATGTCTCCTATCTCCTCAATACAATAATCTGAGGAATAGCTCTAATTATAGCAGTTACTCTTTCTATTTTAGTCTACCATCTCCAGCAGTGAAGAGCCCTCTTGATTATTGCTTCCAAAAGAGTTGCAAGAAACTATGCACCAGGCAGAAGCTAAGTATTCTGACAAGGAAAAAGACTCTTCCCTCTAATACCAATAAGTAAACTGCTGATTTATGGCCAGCTGGGAAAGGGCTTGGGTCGTTCCCAGGCCTTTTTTACAGTTCTGGTATTCTCTTCTATTCAAGCAGTTTTCAAACCCTGCTTGTTAAATGACTCAACATTTTCCACTTTCACCCATCCACTGACTTCTTATGCACCTTGAGAACTAAAGGGCAGATTTTTTTCCATAAGGAAAACTTGCTTGTCATTTTCTCCACCCACACTAGTGAGTTAACTCATCAGAAAAACATTCAGCCTTCTTATTCACATTGTGGCCATCTACCTAACCTTTAGATTGAGTGATTTGTTTCACTTGCATGGTTATGTAAAACAGTAAAATAATCAAATAGTGTATTTCTTATATGCAGATTGTTTTCCCTGTTTTCCCCCTAGCAAATATATATATATATTCACAAATAAATAATGTATTCATTATTGCAAATTGCAGTATTATTTATTACATTAAAGTATATGTTTCTACATACATTTTATATACACATGTGCATAATTTGAATCCTGTTAAGTATTAGCACTTTTTAATCATGTTCATCTGATTGCAATAGGCTCATGCATTAATTCTCACACACATTAGGCAGCAGCACTGGCAACTGGCTGTTTTGAACCATATAAGCAGCTGTGGTGAGGCAATCTATGCTAAAAAAAACCCTTCCCACCATAGGTGACCTAAGATTAGGACATATCTGTTTATTAGCAGGGAATGCAAGTTTACATGTCAGGGCGTGTCAGAAATGCTAGGTTGAAACCAGGAGCCCATCCCAGCTAAACAAGTTGGTGCTAAAAGTGAGAATTGGATAGAAGAGCAGGAACAGTTGAGGTCTTGCCACACAACAGACAGAAATGTTCTTTCAATAGAATAGTGTAAATTGAACTTTTAATTACTGTGTGCTCTTTTCAGCACAATAGATGAAAAACTGGAACTGAGCAGCTGGAAGCATGAACTGTTTTCCAGGAAAAACCTGCCTTGAAAAGTGCTTTGTGAGCATGTTGGAGTTGGGGAGGCAGCTGTGTGATTTCACAATTTGATTCTAATTGTACTGTAACAGGCTTATGTATTCAAATTCTTGGGTTGGAGCACTTACTGAGGACAGGTGCTGTTTAATATGGTTCAATTAGACTTTTGTGAATCAATTTAAAAGTACAGACATAGCAGATATATGCCATGCATAATAGTAAAGTGATTATTATGCAGAAACCTTTTGCAAATACTCTAAAAATTGTATAAAGTTATTGTCATTTTTGAACATAGCTTCTGACATCAACATCTGACTCTGATCAGAAGCTAACCTGGAGATCAGAAATTAAGCTGGAGTGAAGATGATTGCAGAGACATGGCTGAGACACTTCTACCATAGCACAGATGTCAGGAAGTGTAGCTAAATCGCTTTGCCCAACCTCAGTAAGTAGCACAGCGTCTTTCACAGGACTGGTAGTTAATTGCTCAAGTGCATGGAATGGTGCCCACTCAACACCTCGGCACCTTGGTGTAACTCTCTTGCTGCTAAACAGCTTCCTAACGTCTTCAAGGTGTCCTTGAGACAGGGTGCCTTCTGCACTTTTTGATTCAATATTTATCATAACTTTCAGTTTCCCTTTGCAAATCTACCTTGATGCACAATTTTCTCCCTCTTTCACACACTCAGAAGGTATCCAGAGACCTTGTTAAGCATTATAGCCTCTATAAGCATACAGCCCATCTCTCTGGGCTGTTAAAGAGACCTGCACACAATGCCTGCTGCAACTTCATAATTAGCTTCATTTCCCTTAGGGAAATTAGTATTCAAGAGAAGTTTGTAAATGTACAGCATGTTGTTCATGTCCATCCTGGAGCAGAGAGAGCCAGTGGAGATCTTTCCTCTGTGCCCTAAAAAATGCTATGTGCAAAAGGTTAGGAGTAGCAGCACCTGGGCAGTCTCCTTTCTGTGACTTCTCCAAAGTCAGCCACACTACACCAAGATGTCAACTTGCCTGTAAATCCTGCCTGCAGTCTCTGTAGCACAAGTACATACAGGTGCCTTCTCTCACTCTGCTTTCTTTCACTACACCCAAGTCCTAAGGAACAAGTATAGAACTCCACCCATACCCTTTCTAATTATTGTTCCTCTCCTGATGCTGAATTGCTGCTAGGCATTATCACAGCTCACTGTCCTAAATATCAAATCAATCCTACCTAAATTCCCCATTCTAACCAAAGCTAAGAGCTCCCTGAACAATCTTGTGCTTGCTCTTGCCAAATTCTGCTCATGGTGCCAAAGGGCTATGAGTCAGTCACATTTCACTGCTGAGTCAACCTGCTCTAATTTTGTCCGCGACTCAGATATAAACGAGTGTTGCAAGTGGCAAGGACATGATCTGATTTGTGAAAGAAGGTGACTGTGGAGTAGACACACTGTCAGAAGTGTGTATGGGAAAAAGGAGCACACTGGAGATCTATATATGCCTAGTGTCCTCACCTAGAGGATGTAGACACCAAGTAGCTCAACATCATAGAGAGGGAGGCCAGAGGAATCACTGGCAGATTGTGCAGATATTTAAGATAAACACACACACACACATATAAGATTTACACAAGATATACACTTTTAAAAACAGTTTTCAGTGCTGAAGTTACATAAATGAATGATAATTCCTAATCTTCAAATAGCCCTGATATCAAATGATAAGTGTATGTTTGCCATGAACAGTAAATACAATTCAAGCTTCAACTGTTTTTCAAAAGATGACCTAGTTTTAAAGTGTTTTTAACTTTGATTGTGTAAAACGTTTGGCA
The DNA here is from genome assembly GCF_009819655.1 of Sylvia atricapilla. Classification (NCBI taxonomy): domain Eukaryota; kingdom Metazoa; phylum Chordata; class Aves; order Passeriformes; family Sylviidae; genus Sylvia; species Sylvia atricapilla. The sequence goes on from NC_089142.1 coordinate 52,094,831, forward strand.
CCATCAAGTGGTAAAACTGTGGACTGCTCCTTTATAGCTGTTTCACTAATAAAAAAGGGAACAGTGATTTAATTGCCCAGTGTAATTGTGTATTAGAATCTTTTGAACATATTTTATCAAGGTTTTTTGAAAACGTTTCTGAGGTTTTCTCGGGAAAGGTACTGGATTAAATATTTTTGTTTCCAGCAAATTAACAGTCATTGTTTCAGCTTGAATATATTGTGGCAATCAGTTTCAGTATTTTTCAGTCTAAATTACTGAAGTTGAGTCTATTTATATGTGATCAACATAGAAATAATGTTAACTTCAGCCCAGAAGCCAGTATGAACTTTTTTATTATTCTCCTTGGTGGCATCTTAAAACAATAGTTCTATAAAACAGAAGCAGAAGTAGTAACCTGCAAAGTTATGAGACTTGTTTAACTTTTCCTTGCTGGCCATTGAATAGGCTTGAATGGGGCCTATTGTGGTAAAGTGGTAAAGGCAGTCTGCAAAAGAGGCAACTGTAGGTAGATAAAATGAGTAGAAATTAAATACAGAATTCAAAAGAGCACAATTAATTTGATTCTAAAATAATAACAGCAACAAAGTCTTTTGCTAGGCCAAACCAAATTCTGAAATCTGAAAAGATTTAAAATTATGTGGTAATCATGCATCACTTCAATTAGTACCAGTTTTGGTACAGATAACACTTAATATATGCACAACTTGATTAAAGAAGTAATAGACCTGTCTGTGGGGTAAAATGATCTATAATTATACCGGTTTATTGTTACATAAATGTTTTTAATTTTGCCAGTGTGTGCTTATCAAATAAGGATTACAAAAAAGACCTTCTTCTTAAAAGAAACCCAAACCAAACCAACCAGTGAACACACAAACCAACCAAAAGCCCAAACCTGCTCCTGTTAAAATAAACTTTTCCATTACTTAAAAATTTGTTATAATGAGAACCAAACCGTAGTGGATGAGCTCACACAACTGAAGAGATAGAAGAGATAGAAGAGACAGGCAGATGAGCTGACCTCTGAGAAGGAAAAGTGGATAATTTGTGTTGGGCAGCAAACCAACATGTAACAGCGAACAGAAGATCCTTGCATTACAGTCAAAGGTATTTTACCTGATATCACTGAATAACACAAAGCATTTATGTGGATTGAATTCTCATATTTATCTGAGGAGAAATATCTGAAGCAGAAAATATTTCTCTGTTTTGCTATGGATACAGAAGATAGAATTCAGCTTATCAGAAAAGGAAATTATTAATGTTAGTTTACATTAGTTTCTTTCAATCTACTCCTCAGACACATAAGCTCAACATTTTAGTAAGAGGTGAAGACTTAATTCTCTACTGTTCATTTTAAATCAGTGTTAACTGAGCCTGGGGTTCTTAGAACTGGGAGAACTTTTGCAGACTGCAGCAGGCTCCTTGAAAATCCGAATGCCCAGCATCTTCCTGTATCTATAGTTTGTAGCATTATGCTTTTCATATGTATCTTGAACTTCCAAAAAAGGGGCAGGGAAATTTGAAGGGTCTTTTGTGACATGTTGACCAAATTTTAGGAAGTTGCATGCAGAAAAAGTTTTCCAAAATGTCCTTTTTTTTAAAAAAAAATATTGGATGCACTTGATTGTAGTAGCTTGTCCAGCTTCAGGAAACAGTGTGCTCAGAGAGAAATAGGATAGTGATTCCAGCAGTATGTAGAAATCCACAAAACCCTCTCAGCTGTTTGTCCCAGTGTTAGTTCCTAGAATCCCAAGTACAAATGCAGAGAAATGTGTGGTAGTTAATTAAATGTTACTCCTTAATGATTAATCAGGACAAAAATACATGAGTGCTGTGTTAAAGTATCATAGGAGAGAAAAAGATAATTATGAGGGAACAATGGGGAGAGACAAGGGAGATGCACTGAATTTTCATGAAGCCTTCAAAATTTTTTTAGTGAAATTCCCTTGCAGAGGCCTCAGCCAGTACTCGTAAGCGAGTGATTGATAGCAGCACTCTTCTGTCATCCTCCCAAGCCCCACGTTTGGCAGGAAAAAGGAAGGGTTGCTGCAGGCTTTGTTGTCAGCAGAGAAGATGATCTGGGGAATGGCAGCGCTGCTCTGCCAGCAGCAGTGTCTCAGCTCCACCCAAACGCCAGCCGACTCCCAAGCAGGAGCCATGGATCCCCACGCTGGCACAAGCTAATGTAACTTGCCTCCAGCTCAGTTGTTTTGGCTGGGGCTCAGTGCAGGACTGGCCCGAGTCCCTCTGAGCTGGAGCACAGGCAGGCTGCACTGAAAACTGCTTTTCTTCTAAGCCTCGGGAAGCTTTTGCAGGCACAGTCTGAGTTAACAGTGTATTTGATTTCACAGCTTTGAGAGGAGTCTGTTCTATAGATCACACATCCTTCAGCTTGATCCTTGTTTCATCTTGACTCTCCCTGAATTTAGAATTTGCCAAACCAAAAGAGCATGCAGGGATGCCACTTTATCACATGCATGAACTGTGGCTTAACAAGTGCTTTATAAAAACCCCTGCAAAGTACAATGATGTGTCGAAAAAGAATATATAGTCTGATTTAATTGTTTTATAAATTACGTAAAAAATGAGAAGCTGTTCAGTATTTGCTCTGTTTCCCACCACTCATTACTAAGCAAAAGATGAAGTCAGAATGTATAGCAGATTTTCAGTAAGCAAGCTAACTCTTATCCTAGAATACTGGCATCCCAAATTAGTGGTATGGCTTACAGGTAAGCAGTCAGTTAACCAAAATTTAAATCCTCATGTTGATGTTGTTCTGCTTTCTTATATGTATGTTTTACCAAGCTAAAGCAAAGTGCAGAGCAACAAACAGCTGTAGAGCAACCACTTTCTAAAAAGAGGAGAGAGATCTGAAATTGCAATGGCCGTACCTGACATGGAGGAGGAATAATTTTTTCTTTTAAATAGTGATGGCACAAGAGTAGATACATGCAATATCAAGTGATGTGGCTGGTGGTAGTTGGGATTTTGAAGGCACAGGACTCAATTTTAACTGCATTCTATTTTTGAGAATCAGTTGTGTTCTTACAGAGTTGAAGTCATTCTAACTGGGCATCCCATTCTCTGAATACACTCTGCTCACTGTGATAGATTGCTGGCAGTTCTTTCCTATTCACCCTCTTTTATTTTATTTTAAGAAATAAGAAAATGAAACTTTATTCTGATGTTTGCTGATCCTATGATTGATTCTTAAGAGGCATCCTTTTTACTGTGAACTCCTTTTAAAGAAATTTCCAGTTTTTGAAGGGTCCATCTCAAGAGTTTTTGCATAAATTGGATTTTTTTTTTTTAAATCTAACCTTTCAGTGAAGTGTGATTCATATCTTTGCATCATGCTGCTAAATTAATACCTATGTAAGGACATTACAATAGAGTACTTATCTGTTTCTTTTTTCACTATTTTTAAAGAGTTCTTACGTTTTTTCTTGGTGATATAGATAACAGTCAGGAATGTTGCCAGGTTGGTTCAGTCACTCCCAGTCACATGACAGCATGCACTTCCACTTCAGTCTGGAAATGTAGGATCTAAGCCCCAGAAATGTGCACTGCATCCAGCAATGCAGCAATAATTCCATGTGTTAGGCATTCCATCAGCATCAATAGCACTTCAAAGAAGAATCTTTAAGAAGTTGAATTAAACGCTTCTCAGCAATAGCTTTTGTACCAGATTCCCAATGCACATATACAGAAATTAATGCTTTCTAAACCAATAAAGAAATCTACTTCTGAGCTACAAGTTCTATCCTTGCTTTTAGAATGGCTTCTTACCTTTTGGGTATAAAAGAAACATTCTAAGAAGACAGAAGAAATCACATCAATTCTGCTAAGTTAAAACTAAATTGCATTGGATCTATCATGATTTTTTTACCTGTATCAAAGATTGATTTTGACCTATTAAAAATTTATTTGTCATAATAGAGATTCACCAAGTCAACTTTTTTAATGCAGCATCATTTTGCAGCGTTTTCCAAACCTGGAAGTTTATTGTGAAGTTTGTTGTACAATTTATTGTACAGTTTATTGTACAGCAGGATTGGCACAACACTAGACCAATGGACAGAGAGGTGAATTGAAAACTGACTGAAGGACAGGGTTCAAAGAGAGTAGCCCAAGCCCAGCTGGAGGCCAGTTACTTGAGGTGCACTGGTCTACAAGAGACAGAGTGGTGCCAGCAGGCCAAGGATGTGGATCCTTCCCTCTGCTTAGCACTTAGGTGAGATCATGTGTGGAGTGCTGAGTCCAGTTCTGAGCAAACATGGACATAATGGAGCAAGTCCAGCAAGGGATGATGAAGATGATTGAGAGATTGTTATTTGAGGAAAGGCTGAGAAGGCTAGGATTGTTAAGCTTGAAGGATCAGGATGAATATCATCACTAGGTGTAAATACTTGATGCTTGCAGTATCGCTGGGGCAGCCCCTGGGTTTTGTGTTGTGCTGAGGAACACAGGCAATGCTGCCTGAACAAAGTATCACCAAAGGACATGTGCATGAGTACAATAAAGAGAAGCTCCAAAAGGATTCCAACAACAGACCATAAGAAGCAGAAAAATCAGGTGATGGGCCTCTGAATCAGAAATTACACTCTTAAGTTTCACTGGAGGGTGACTTGGGGAATTTACAGCTGCCTGTGAGTCTATTACAGGGTGCAAGGTGAGGCAATTCATGTTTTCTTTTCCTCAGGTTAATGGCTTTGTACAAAATTTTTATCTGCATGAATTAAGTTGATTGCCTAGTGTTTAGTTTCTGACGTGTGTAGTAGCAATGTCCATGCCCTATTTCAGAAGGACACATATTGACTATGCTCTTGGGGAAGTGGAAAGTTTTAGGAGTATAAAACCACTGTTTTACACTCCATACATCATCACTGAAGTAGTTAAAGGTTAATGGCTGATCTGAACACCTAGAGGCAACCTGACTTAAGAGGTTACATGAAGTGACAAGGGTGTTCTTTGAAAGGAATGATGTGATTGTGGCAGGGGTGGATGCACATTGTCAGGCAGATTTGCTGAACATGTAACACTTCTGCAAACACAACATGACATTACATCTTAACAGGGACTCAACCTACAGACATTTAGCCCACACCTAGCTGCACAAAGTAGAATTCAGTTTTATGAAAAGCACTTCAGATATCACAAGGGGTCTCACCTGGTCTGGAGCTGCTGCTGATTCAGAGAAGTGCAGCACGTTGGGGTTGGGCTGCACATCTCTGCTCTGTAGAGGCAACCCATACTCCCCAGGAACTACCAAGTGGCCTTGGATGTTTGTCTGCAGGTAACTGAGTGTCTTCTGTACTGAATATTTCCAGTGCTTAAATATCTACCAGTATTTTAGAAGCCCTAGGGTATCCTGCCTGTTCCAATATGACATTTCACAGAACTCCCACAGATCTTGTGTGCTACATGCTAGCTCATGAGGGTATCTCAGGCCTTTTGGGACATCTAAAATGGTTCTATGCACGTATGTTTAGATATTTAATTGCCTCCCTTCATTCAGGCAGCTAAGTTTAGTCGTGTGCCATCTGGCGTTGAAAGATACCATGAGGGAATCAGCTCTGAGCTCTCGTGGTTGGAGTTCATCTGAATCACTCTAAAGCTGTGTCAAGGTGGCATGAACGCACACCTAGAAATAGTGGGTTTCTTTTGTGTTTTAACATGATAGATGAGACTTTACATCGACAGAGCATTTCATCTCACAAGTTATATGAATGAATGCTGAGTTTTTATGGCAGTGTATATATCATTTAGAAAGTCCTGAAAGCTTAGTCCTTAAAAAGTCCTTCGAAAGCTTAATGACAACACATGCTCACACTGTGGTATCCACAAGCCCCAGAATACATGTCAGCAGTTTGTAATCACTTCATGTATAAATTCTAGCCTCCAACCTTCATTTTCAGTCTCTCTCTCTCTCTCTCTCTGTTTTATTGGATTGTGGTGAAGAGTTTGATGTGTCTTCCCACTTGTTCATCCTCCATTTTTCACCTCGCAGTATCCATTTGCATCCCAAGCAAACTGGAAAAACATTTGAGAGAGAGGGGAAAAGACACTCAATTGATAGGACAGTCAGAAATCTGTTGAGTAATGGAGGAAAAAAGTATTTATTTCACTTCTCAAAAATACTGTAAATCACCTCTGTGAGTTGTAAAAACATGGACTAATACTGTCACTGGCTGTCCTGTTACATATTTATCAAAGACAATGGCAGTGAGTAATCTTTATGATTATAATAGAAACCTTTATTATCATAATAGAGATCTTTGCATCAGAAAAGGATCTTGATTCAGATTGTCTGACATTAGAAGCATAGTGATCAATGCTGGATAGCTGATATGAGGTTCAGTTCCACTGATCCCAGTTATGAGAAGTCAGGATGTTTGAAGGAAAACAGAGCTGTCGAAGAATCAAGTAGATATTTTTAATTAATATCAATAATAAAAAAATATTTTTCTCTTGATTCTATCACAGAGCATGTTTCATACAAAGTTAAGCACACTCAAAAACACCACACAAGCTTTTATTGTCATTCTTATATTCTGTTAGTTACAGCTGGAGAAAAAAAATTCATGGTAGGAAATGAAAAAAGAAACTACTTTATCATCAGATCATTAGGATAATTTGCAAAATGGTTTCAAAACCCTTAGGACAATCAAGAAAATCTGCTGATAAAAGTATAAATTTAAGATTTCATGGTCAGATTAAATCACTAAAGAGCAACCTGTTCAGTCTTTTTTTTTTTTTTTTTTTTTTTTTGTGGGCTTTTTTGTTTGGTTGGTTGGGGTTGTTTTGTTTTTGTTTTGCTTTGCTTTTTTGGTTTGGTTTGGGGTTTGTTTGCTTTTGGTGGGTTTTTTGGTTTTTTGTTGCTGTTTGTTTGTTTTGTTAGAATTGTCTTCTGCTGCAGGCCTGGCATGCCATCCAGTTATGGGTAGTATGACATACATGATGGTAAAATGAATAGATGCTTAGGCTGTATAATTCTGCATGTTCCTAGTATTTGCATCCTTACAGCCAGTAAGAAAACTTAGGAAAGTCTCCTAAACCAATACCAAAATTCTGTTTTGCAGAACTGTCATCTCTTCATATAAACTTATGGATCAGATACACATGTAAAGGAAAATATTGTCCTATGGTAAATATACATATGTGATAAAATTAATGTAATGTTTCTTATTTCCATTATGCCTTCAGACCCAGCCCTGTCCTCTGCTACACATTACTTTTTTACCAAGGTTTACCAAAGAAAGTAAAGGAGAGAGATTTTGGAAGAGATTCCAGGAGTGGTTTCATCTTCATATAAGAAAAACATTTTTTACAATGAGACTAATTAATCACTGGAAGAATCTCCTAAGGAATGTGGCTGAGTCTCCATCAGAGTTCATCTTCATGAGCTTCTGGGATGTTTTAGGCACAGCTCCTCTCACTTTAGCACCAGTGGAAAATGGAGTTAAAAGTTTTACCTATTGTCAAGGTATAGTATGTTTAATATTGTTCTCTAATAATGTATTTGTATAATTTGTATAAAGCTCAGAGTTACTTTTTATAGTGTTTCTGGTATCTTTCTAATATTGTTCTAGTACTTTTTGACCCATGGAGCCAGAACCCCACTGTACGAAACTGCAGGCTAAACTGCAATCCCTGTCTGCAAAATACACAATGCAAATATCAGCTTCTGACTGTTGTCATAACACTGACATTTCACACTTCATGTTCTAAACTGCAACATTGCCCTAGATATTAAGTATACAAAGAACAAGGGATGAAAATCAAAATAACTTACTAAAGATTAAAGGAAAACTCTGAAAGAAGATTTGGCATATTCTATTTTATTTTTCAGTATTTCTTTCAAATATCAGAACCTGCAATATTCTGAGAATTGAACATTTAGCATAGTGCATTTGGCAAAGAACTCAATGGCATCTGAATGGAAGGAAATAAACCGTAAGGTCTGTGTGAATACATTTTTTTTGTACCTTGTACAAAAAGACACAGGGCTTTTCCTTCATGTCATATTCCTACAAAGATTTAATCTGCTGCTGGAGATCTAACTTTATATCACAACTGGAATGCTGCACTTCACTGCAGCCTGCCAGCTTTTCTCCAATGTACATAGTCCATCCTGCTAAGCAATCATTCCACCTTAAGGACAGCAAATTTCTTGGTGTTTCATAGTCTATAGATGGTTTGCACTTCTGCGAATTATTCAGTAATTTTTTCCCTTTATTTTCCATAGAAAATCTCTTAGGATAGGAGGTTAGGATACTCATTGTCATGCAAAATTCTGCCTTAATCCCCATCTGCAAAATGCGTGTAGTTACTCCCTCCAAGAAGAGAGATATCCAGTGAAGTCTGGCACGAGATTGGATGTTGTCACTTCTGTGTTAGAGGACAAAAACCAGTCAGTGCAACGACATAAGCATGATACATTTGTTTGAAGCCTATTGCTGTTTTATTGTGAAAATGGTGTAATCTGAAGTGTGTGATAATACATACTTGTTTCAAAAATAAAATAATATGGCTTTTGTTTTATTTTGACGTCTCAACCAAACAAAACCCAACTGTTTTTAATTTCAGTATGATGGGAGAGACAATGGCCTTTCTCAAGCAACAACTAAGCTCCTACAACTTGATTGAGACCTTCCAAGACAGAAAACAAAGTCTGAATTATCCCAGTCTCATCAGACATAGAAATTAAACAAAATATTTTGCAAGGCAAATTTAATGAGGAATCTCACTAAATCAGTGATATATGTGGGACAATGTGAAAATGCACCCCGTTGTACTGTAGGTAGAAAATTAATCAGCTATTTTACAATTAAATTGCATAATTTCAATTGGATAATCATTTTCTAATAAAATCCACCTTTAGGATGCTGATTTCCTAGCTGCATGTTGCAGGAGAACATAGTAAATGACTGGTTTCTTTTTCCTGTCATACATGCCACAAGATGGACATATTACTGTGGAACTCCAGACTTTTAGGTTTGTTTTCCTATTTATAGCTTTCTTAAACATAGAACTAGTTTTGTTGCTCACCATAACTTGTTAGGTAAAACACTGGTTGGATTTTCTTTACAGAAGAGGGCATTCCTGGTGTGGAAAAAGAAGCAAACGTATCTAAATGTAAAGGATAAGCCAAACTCAGCATGTAAGTGTCTGGTGAAATGTCCTGTTGTTCAGTAATTTGAATAGCATATGCTGCTGTAAGATTTGTAATTAGGCTTGTACATAAACAGTGTTGATAATATTGTTGTAGCCCTCTAAGTAGATTGGGTGCTGAGTTTTCACCATGCTTCAAAGGAACTGCTTATGCTGCTTTAGAAAGTCCTGTCTGTATTTGCAGAAAAGTACATTTTCTAATTATGCTGATAGTTTCACATGTTGAGAGAAATTTCTCAGCCATTTCATGCAGTTGTGGCTGGATTTGGCTTTGCGGTTTTTTCATGTAAAAGTTGCTAGCATTTCTGAGCTCAAATCTTGTCACAGTAAGATGTCTCTGCATTTGAAATGACATGAGTGCAGGAATTCATTCTTCTGACAACCTCTGTTCTGCTTTTGTCAGTGGTAAATTCCAGCTCAAGGAGATGTCAAATCAAAATGAAGAGAGGTTTGCCTAGGAAAAAATAATGATAATTCACGCCTTAAGGAAATTAAAATTCAGACCCACAAGCGTGTGTGTGTTAAAGGAAAACCTCATTAGATATATACAAATTAAAGCTGTTTTGGCCTTAGCTTTTTGTTTTTGGTTTTGGTTTTTTTGTGTGTGTGGTTTTGGGGGGTTTTTTTGTTTGGATTTTTTGTTGTTGCTGTTGGTTTTTTTTTGGTTGGTTGGTTGGGTTTTTTTGTAAAAACAAAGTTGAGAAATAAGCAATTTTGATGCTTTGCTACAAAATTTTACTGAAAGAAGGAACTCTTCTTCTCTAGCTATAAATGTTCTTTTTTCTTTGACCAAACCACATAATAATTTTCTTTTGGATGATTTTCTTCCATCAAAGTATTACCCATTTGTATATTTTCACAAACAAATGTCCAGTAATTCTTTCATCTGCCTTTACTGTCTTGCTTTGTTGTTTTTACTAGTACGGGCCTTGAGAATCTATGCGTCCTTAGTGAGTCCTGGAGCCATTCTGCAATATCATATACTCAGATGCAGTGTCTGACTGATAAATACCTGGATAATCAGCCATGGAGAAGGCAGACTTGCTAAAAAAAATACTCTGGAGCCACAAGTGAAGTTAATGGACACTGGTAACAAAGTGTGGAAGTTATGTTGGCACGAACGAACCTAAAGTAAATCTGTGCTACGGTGTGAACTGTGTACAGTCACGCCACACAGTAAGAGCAGCTACAGACCTGTGTGCTGGGAAAAAGATACAATTTTTACTTAAGCTGCTAAGTATCCATGATAGTGTAGGTTCTGCCATTCCTTTGCATGTGTTCTCATGCTTCTACCATAGGAAGTAGTAGAGCTTGACATCCACAGGTACACAGGTAAGCCATGAACTCGTTCATTTCAGGCGCCTGAGCACTTCACTGTGCCGCTGATACACCAGGCACGCCTTTGCTCAGGTGGGGAGCCCGTGCCTCCGGTGCCTTGCGGCTCCAGCCCTCCCCTGCGCGGGGGCCAGCCGTGCCAGCCCGAGGTGGTGTGCGGCGGGGACGGCGGAGGCGCTGAGGGGCTGAGGGGCTATGGGGCTGAGGGGCTATAGGACTGAGGCGCTGAGGGGCTGAGGGGCTATGGGGAGGAGGGGCTATGGGGAGGAGGGGCTATGGGGCTGAGGGGCTATGGGGCTGAGGGGCTATGGGGCTGAGGCGCTGAGGGGCTGAGGGGCTGAGGGGCTGAGGGCGGAGGGGCTGAGGGGCTGAGGCCCTGAGGGGCTGAAGCGCTGAGGGGCTGAAGCGCTGAGGGGCTGAAGCGCTGAGGGGCGGAGGCGCTGAGGGGCTGAGGCGATGAGGCGATGAGGCGATGAGGCGATGAGGGGCCTGGGCAGGGCCGGAGGGGCCCCCCCGGGTGCGCGGCACGCCCGGGCCTGGCCGCGCGGGGGCGCCGGGCGGCGGGGCGGGGCGGGGCGGGAGCGGCGGGGGGCGGCGGCGGCGCGGCCCCGGCCCGGCCCCGGCTGTCAGCGCCGCCCAGGCCGGGCTGGAGCGGGCTCGGCGCCGCACGCACGGCTGAGCCCCGCGCTGCCATGGAGCCGCAGGCACGCGGTGAGTCTCGTCGGGACAGAGCCCTCCGGGGCGGCGCGGGGCTCCCGTCTCTGCCGCCCGGAGCTGCGCTCACCTCTCGGGGAGGGCCGAGCCGGCGCGGGGACGGCGCGAATTGCGGCGGAGGGTGCCCGGGGCGGGGAGAGCCCGAGGGGAGCCGCGCCCCGGGGCTCGGGCCGGTGAGAGGAGCGCGGTGAGCCGTGCCCGTGAGCGGCTCCCCATGAGCGCTGCCCGGCTCCCGCCGCCTGTGGCGGCCCCAGACTCGGCCGGGAGCGCGGCGTGACCGGCCCGGCCCGAGGGGCGTCCTCGCCCTGCGCCCCGTCCTCCGTCCCGAGCGACGGTCCCCTTGGCTTTCCTTGTGGCTGGGATGTTGGCGGCCGCTCTCTCCTCCTGCGGGCTGTAGACGTTTCGCGGTTAGGTAGCTGGCTGACAACTCTGTGTTAAGTTAGTGCCATCGAGGTTTGTTGGTTGTTAGAGGTATTTGTGTGTGTCCTGCTCCGCTGGCCGTCCCCATCGCCGGGTCGGGCTGCAGCCGCTGCCTGCCGGGGACCAGCGGGAGGGAGCGAGCCGGAGCCGGCATCGCCAGCCCTGTCCTGGAGGCAGCCGGAGGGCGGGAGCCGGCTCCAGCAGCAGAGACCCTGGCACTCGGCTTCCAGCAAAACTCTGGATCCACCGAGAGCCGCTTAAAATGGGATCCGCTAAAATGTTTTTACAGGTTTGCCAACACGGTATTCATTCACTTCAAGTGGGCATTTTCTATTGCAACAGTTACGGCTTACTTAGCTGTTCATACCTCTCTCTTGCTAAAGTTAATTGGCGTCCAAAGAAGAGAAGAAACTTTTCATGCGAGTTTCAAAGGATGTTTGGGTTAGCCTAAGAGATTTAGCACAGACAGGTCTTGCTCACCTTTATAATCTTCCTTCTGTTTTCTAAAGAACCTCACGGCTTTATCACAGAGGACTTAGCGGGTGGTACGAGTATTTCTGCAAAACCAGAATGTTTAGGAAACATTTTAAGTCCTCTATAAATCAGGGAGATGAAATAAGCAGGAGACATATGCTCGTTGAAACTAACTGAAAATATAGACTTCCTATTTCCTAATAGAGTAGTTAAAATCTACCTTAAACAAATACACTTAAACGAGGCATTGTTGGCTGCAAATACGTTTGTATGTAAAGGTATACAATGGAAATTTGAGTTCATGATGCTTGTGAATGAGACACTTTCTGGCAAGTGTTGTGTATGTTGCTGTCCCAGTGGCTGCACCATTGCTGAAGTTGCCTGCTGAAATAAATAGACCTGTGGCTCAGTTCTCGGGATTTTTAAAAGTCAGTATTAAGACTACAGCATCAGACTGTTATTTAAACTAATCTTCTGAATACATCTATATAGCTACTATGATGGGACTCCTGTTCATTACACAGGAACTTCATAAGATACGAATTTGGATAATTTCTTGTTTTGTAGAGCTGATGGAAAACAGTATCAGATTCTGGTTAGCTGGGTAGTGATGTATGTGCATGAGAATCTTTTGCCTTCTCTGACTAGTGAGATGACTAAACATACATGTTCTCAGTGTATGTTAAAAATTTAGCTCAATAAATGTGTTTTGCTAATGTATATTCAGGCCGGCAGCTCTGGTAATTCCCCAGGTCTTGAATGAATGAATTCTTCTTCTAGATGAGCATCTATTGGCTAGTGAGAGAATGTAAAATTTTACCTGTACTCAATTCTTTAATCACTTTTTTCTTTGATTTCTCACCAGTGTGTTTTATTTCTACAGTCTCTCAGAGCCGTCTCCCATTACTAAAAAAAAAAAAAAAAAAAAAAAAAAAAAAAAAAAAAAAAAAAAAAGTTTTGCTAAACTAGCAGTACAATCCAAGATTTTTACCTCTCTAGAGGGTAAAAAAAATAGTTTTTTTTTCCTTCTAGACTTAATTTAGTGCATACTACTGCAGTTAGGGAGCCTTGCTGGCAAGAAGAATTCAACCTGTATGTGTCTAATGCTGTTAGATTCAGTTAAGTACATCTAAGCACTGGCCAGAAGTTGGAATTTTTCAATCCCACTTACATGTCTTGCAGAGTACAGTTATAGCAGTTTACTTACAAAACAGTAGCAATTTGCTTGAAAGAGTGCTCTACTTCCAATATCTCCTTAAGCAGCAGGAGAAATGTATATGCATTTGAATGAGTTTATTAATTGCTTCTCAAGAACTTTCAGATGCCCACAGAGAAATGAATCCTGAATGGTTTGTTCCAGTGTGCTCTGCTGAGGTATTGTGTTCAGCTGAAAAGATAAAGCTATGCATTTAAGAGCATTTAAAAGCATAATTGTGTAGTTTGTGCCATTTTATATTGTCCTTAAGGCAGGCTATGCCTGAGTAGAGCAATTTTATGTTCAAGAAATGCATGCAAGTATAAAACATAGATTTCTTCAGAGCAGAAAATAATTTTCATCAGTATTTTTACATAGCAGCATGAGTCAACTTTATGAGTCTTAATGCAACTGTGGACAAAAGAAAAGTGTTAGGTGTAAATGTATCAAGGTACTGGGTAAAGGTCACAGCTAAACACCCTGAGTTTCTGAGTGGTTCAAGACACAACATAGTATCTGTCCATGCCCCAGAGACTGTAAAAATTAAATGCTCTGATACTTACTTTAAAGTAGTAGAGAGAGTTCATGGACTGAAACTGTTACTACTGGAATTACTGTTATACTTAAACATATTGAATATGTCTGGCAGCATTGACGTGAATGAACTATGAGACAGTGAACCAGACAGAGGGTAATAGTAATTCATGTTAAAATTGTTTTCTTAAGAAATAACCATATGTTCCATGTGAACAAATTTATATATGTAATAAAAATAATAAATTTTACTTTATATAAATTTTATCTTTAAGCCTCTGAGTGCTTTTCTCTTTGATTACTTTTTTGTTCTTAATGGAAGAGCTGATCTTGGAACACACCAGCTATGCTTGTACTAGGTGCTAAAAATTTCATAAGAGCATATTTATTTTCCTTCCTATGGCTGCCAGTCATTTCTCAAGTGAAAAGTTTGGAAATCTGAAGTGTTTCTCTTTGAAAAGGAGGAAGATCTGAACTGTGTGCTTGCTTCTCATCATACTCATTCTACTCCAGGTCCGGATTAAGTGACTATCACTTGTAGTCCTGCTTTGCATTTTAAAACTGTGAATATCCTGTAATAATGATAGTACCATGGATGTCTTACTCTGTCTCTCATCTGAGAATCCCATGTGACTTTTCTAACACTGGAGCTTTGCTCATTACATATTTCTCTCTTTTGCAATACTTCTCCATTTCTTCATGCATTCAGATACAGTTGTACCTTCTTTCCCTGTCACATCCTCTCTTGATTCTTACTCTGATAAAGAGCCTTTCTGCTCCCTTTTTACCTGAACAGGTAGTTCAGCTAGCTGCTTGCACTGAAGGGCTTTTGAGGCATTTCCCTTTGCTAGCAATCCTCCTTAGAGCTGTTCCTGGCAGATGTTCTACATCCTCAGCAGTTCATTGTTGTTCATTGTAGCCATAATAGCTTGTGGTGGCTACACTCACCGCTGTCAGGTATTGTGGTGAGAGCTGTGGTTAGTTCAGATGTTGGATGACTCCTTGAGGCCTTATCTTGTAGGCTCTGCAGCACCTCGCTTCCTCCCTCTGCTGTGTGCAGCTGCCCCGCTCCTTCTGGGATCCTCAAGCCAGCTGCATCTGCCCTGTCATGTTACAGAGCAAAGAGGCAGCACCTTGGCATGTGCTTTTGAGTGGAGCTTGTGATCAGAGGAATATCATCAGAAGTCACAGCATTAGCCCAGTGCCCTGTCCCTGCCTCAGCAGCACCTGCCGTCTCAGAGCCAGGTTGTCCAAGGTCTCCGTGGTGGGAGGCAGCGGTGAGGAGGACTTGTGTTACCTGTGATACGATGTACAAGACTTGCCAAAATGGCACTCGCAGCTTGGTCAACATTCTCTGTCCTTCCTAGCTACTCATGTGGTTACTAATCCAGATAGCAATGTGGATAGAGTCAGTCTGTTACCCCACTGCAGTAGCAGTGCTGTAGCCGTCACACCAAAGTGGTATCTTGCTAGAGAGGGCCACATCTTCCCTATTCTTTTGTTTGAGTCTGGTGCTTTACCAAGCAGCACTGACTGTTTTGATCTATATTCACCTTTTCCCCTAAGGACAGAGTAAAACTACTCATTTGGAGCTGATTTAGTGTAATTGTTTTATGAGAAGTGCCTGTCCACATGTGCTTTTTGAGGCATCAGGATTCACTTTAGTTATCCAGGGGTTTGTGCTGTCTCTGTACTGCCTTCTAGAGCTCAGCATTGCTCCACCATGAAAGCAGGACAGATGACTTTGTAAAGGGTCAGGAGGATATTGGAGTAATTGAACCAGCCAGTAATAACCTGCTTATTTCACTGCACAATGGAAGTTTCAGCTGCTGTGTTAATAGGACCCATGAAGAGGAGGTCAAGTGAAAAAGGAAGGGTTGTAATTTATGATAGGATTCTTAAATATTTAACAATGGTTCACAAAGCTTGAAATAATAGCTCTTTCATGCTTTTTATACTACAAGTAGAGAAAATGCGTGTGTGGAATGAGTTATTTGGTATATTAGATTTTAAGCAAGTTGATGCCTGTAATCAAATGCAGTGCTTCTCTTTTACACTTTTGAGCCTGTACTGTTTTCAGCTTCATGACTTGTCACAGGTTGAAATTCAGTTTGCTGAGGCTGAGAAAATTTGAGTGGCCTCATGCTACACCTGAGAACTGAAAATAGTGTACTGTGAGATTTGGAAATGAGATGTAAAAAAGAGACCTGATCCCAAATCTAGGGCCAGTCTCACAAATCTTTTTAACTTTGACAGTTTTGCAGCCATGAGAACATAAAATGTAGAACATGCTAAAACAAAGACATCTAACCCTAAATCATGTTTTAAAATTCTTGCTGTATTTTTTTCTCCTGTGTCTTATTTTCACAGGTCTGGTGGTATGAGCCCTACAAAGCAGCACAAATATGATCTGAGTCTGCTCTCTGTACTAAAGGGCACTATTGGGAAGATGAGTTTGCTGATGTGGTCCTGATGTGCCTCACTACAGTAGAGAAATGCATGGAACTTTTAGGTGCTTTGCTTAGGCCATGTGCTGCTTGAAGAATGTGGCACAACCTTGGCTGAAGATTGCAGAGGCTTTGAAGGAATGTTGCCATATTTAGAAATTTATGTATCATTAGGTAGCTTGTTTTAGAGCAACCCTGGAATTCAGATTTAGAAAGGATGTACTCAGCTCTTGATTCAGGAATTGTTTTCAGGGTAAAATGAATTCTTGCTTTTGAATTAGAAAATACCTCTTGAGGTAATAGATAAAAATGAGATCCAGGCAGGCTAGTTTTGTCTGATTTTATTTGTATCTCATGGAAATGCACAGTTGCAATGCCAGATGTAGTGTGCTGTAGTCATATCACTGCTGTCTAAACTGGGCCTTTTGGCTGCTGCAAGCTCTAGACCCATCTTGTGTGAGAAATGGTGAGAAGGGACTGACATATACAGATTTTAGTGTCAGATGTCACACTGACCTTCTTCAAAGAAATAGAATGGCAGTAGTGAGGATCTTGTTGCAAGTGTTTTTATCGAAAAGTGTAAAACAAGTGTAAGAATGCAACAACTACAGAGTGATACTGCCTGAAGTGCCATCATACCATAATGATAAAGCTCTTATAGTGTCTTCAATTTTCACTCTTCTGCTTAGGTACATTTTACATTTTCTGTGCTTTTGGGATTTAAAATCGCTGGATGATAAAAAGGGCTTCTAAAAGGCTGCTCTTGTTAATTAATTACCTCTGTGTAGGATTTCTTGAACTTTCTGATCCTTTGTTACTAATTCCAGCAAAATATTATTGTGCTTATATTAATGGCATGTGGTTGATGGCGTGATTAAGTGCAGGATCCAGTACTGGAACTTCAAGCAGACAAGAAAGATCCTAATGCAAATAGTTGCATAAAATACTAGGAATTTCGGTATTATCTTCACATGACTTGTCATGTTTTCTTATGCAAGCTGGTTGTTAAAAAATATCTCATGGTTGTAGCTTGACCCCAGTCTTTTACAGCAACTAAACAATAATACAGCAGTAAAATTTATAAGGACAAGTTTACAGAGAAAAGAAAAAGTAATGGTTACGTGTGTGTATCCCGTGGCCAGATAAAATAGCTTCTCTCATTTAGCCTGCTCTCCTACTAACAGGCTTTCAGATGCTTAGAGCTGTATAGTCTGGGGTCCAGTTCTTGGACAACTATTTTACATCTTTGCCTTTCTAGCCACCGAAGGAGAATCCAGGGAGCTCAGAGAAGTGGGCTGGGGGTATAAAGAACAGAAGGAAGTCTAATGACTTTGTCATTTCCAGAAATGGAAGCCAATGAAATGTCTTGAGCAGTGAGTTCCTTCTGAAGCAAGAAGGGCTGTCACGAAGAATGCAAACTTCTGGGGTATTTTGTTGGTCTTCTAGGGTTTGCTTTCTGTAAAGTTGTCCTGCTCTCACCACTAATGTACTTTAGCCAGCAATTATCCTTGCTGTCCACCAAGAACATAATGAAAGCACACAGCAACTAGAACACTAGTGGTGCTTTAGGCAGAGAGAAAACTAAAACTACATTCCTTAAAAACTAAAACATAAGAAACCTACAGCTACATTCAGAAAACGTTTTTGATATTCATACAGGTGCGGAGTGCCTATAGATATACAGTGTTGATTTTCCCAGTGAAAACTGTTTGCACAAAATGTTTGCATAGCAGGCAGTGCAGTTTATTTTCATGTGCTTTCTTGCTGAAACGGCTACTTTTGTTTGTTGATCAATGAAGTTGTTAGGGTCAGATCTTCTCCAATCTGTTTCTTCCTCCATTGTGAACCATTCTTTCTGTTTTTTTCTTTGTATTTGTACAGTCTGATTTTTCTCTGGGTTTTGCATTAATTTGTGAAACGCCCTTCCTCCTTTATCCATCCAAATACATAAGTTGTCTCTCTTTAGTACCCATGCCATGCTTTCAAATAGTATTTAGTAATTGCCTAATAATTAAAGTTACTAACACATAAATTGTAAATAAAGCCTTGTTTAAAACTATGTATGGTGTGAATTTAAAAGGTATGATTTATATTCTGTAAATATTTATAAATGATGGCTGAAGAGAGGTAATACTTTCTATGTTTGCTTCTTCAGTAAAGAGTTAGGTTTTTCTGTGTTCACCTGTTTGTTAAATTGTCTTTTCACCAGCTTCCTCACCAGAAAATTGCCTTGCCACCTGGGTTGGTACTAAAGTGATCCAGGTTTGTGCTTGCAAAAAGGTGGCTCCTAACCCTCTAAAAGTTTTAAAATACTTCTGCATAATTGCCTTGGAATAACTGTTTTCATTGTTCTTTAGGTGGATTTAGTAGTAAGCTGATATTGGCTCAGGCATTTTAAGTGCTTATCTAATTCCTCTTTCTATGTTTCTCAGTTGAATTAAAATGTTCTTAAATGCATAGGGTAAACTTCAGATCACACTAAGATTTTCAGAGGATGATACGGAGCAAATGTGTCCAGTTAGAAGATCTTCTGAAGGCCTTAGATACTTTATATTCTTTCTCTGGTGCATGCTGGGCTGTTGCAGGCTAAATTTTCATTAAAAAGTGATCAGAGATTGTTGTATTTAAACACATCCAGATTCTTCTTAGAGATGAGTAAAATATACGTACATTACAGAATTACAGGAGCAGTTATTCCAGGAACAGAATATTGTCTTGTGCTCAAAGTATTTTAGGTAGATGGCAGCTATTGACTTATTATTGTGGGAGGGAGGAATCAAAGTCATAATCAGAGAGAATGATTTTTGCCACGTCATTACCTAACCAGTGCTGTGCACTATAATGTGCATATGAAGAACCAGTTATGCCATGTGCTCTTGTGAGAGAGAAATCCTTCAATCATGTAGTGGGACAGGTGGTTCAGAACTCTGCTGGCAAAGAAAAGATGACGGTGAAGGAGCAATTACTTGAATAGCCTGACTGAATAAAAAAAAAAAAAAAAAAAAAAAAAAGAGGTCTTCTGATTAATGTCATTCAATCATTAATATAAACTGAATCACAATGCAGACTTGGAGACTTAAGTAATGTCTTTGCAGAGCTAAATAACAGACATTATCTGGAAACTGGAAGCCAAATACTACCGGTGGAGGAAAAATGTGTTCTCTTGGTTTTAAATTGCTTCAGAAAGCAGAAGCATAGATAATCAGCAATATAGATGAAGCCTGCAGTAAGCACAAGGAATAAAGAAGAGTATGTAATGATAATAGTTTGTACCCATTTAGGAGAGGCTCAAACATAGGAACCATATTTTGCCCTAGATCCAGAATTAAAAGGCTCCTCAGTTGTGTGCAGTTCTGCACAGAAATACAGGGCATGGACATGTCCTGAAAAGGGAGCAGCAGTACTTTGGTCATAGTTATGTGCTGTGTGTGGGAGTCAAGGATGGGGAGGGTAAGAAGAGAGAAAAAATTCAACAATTAAGTTGAGTAAGGATGAAGATGCGAATGAAAGTTATTAGCAGAGTGCTAATGCAAGTACTGGAGTTCTGTTTTTTCAGAAAAATACATTGTTATGTCCATTTTGCAACAACTTCCTCAGTAAAATATTCTTACTTAAGGTAGTAGAAGAGTGAAGACAAGGACTGTCTTGTGCTCCTTGTCTCGACCTTCTTAAGGTACTGAAGTTAATATAGGCATTATTTCACACTGGGCTCTGTAAAGATTCTAGGTTGAAAGTTTGAATTATATTCTTGCCACTTGAGTGTCGTCTAATGCAACCTCAGTGGCATGGCAACTTATGCCATGTACTTTGCTAAACCCTGTCTTTCTCTTGCCCATTGGCCTGCCATTGCCTCTGCCTGCAACAGCTGGCATAAAAGCTTACCCTCTTTGGTTCAGGCCTTATCTTCCCAGCTGATCTTCAAGGGAAAAAAAAAGCTCACACTTTGCCTGGATCAGCTGCCATTTTCTGCTGGTATTTTAGGGTGAATTGGGGGCTTCAAAGATTGTGGCTGTATGGTGTGACTGGAAGTGCCAGTCTCTGTCTCCTGGTCCAACCCATCTTCCTGAAGCATGGCCTTTGTGTCACTAGGATGGGCCATCCCACCTGTTTCTACACAGCCAGGGCCCTAAACCCCAGGTGTCTCCACTCAGAGCCCCACTAAACTAAGTTTCTTTGTAATGGCGTTTTACATAACACTGTGGCAAAGCCACAAAGTTAATGATGCCAAAACCTCTGAAGGCCTTAACATGGAGCTTAATACTAGGAGCAGAATAGTAAGTGCTTCATTTCACACCTCAGGATGCTGGCAAAAAAGATTGTGGGAAAAACAAATGTAAGTTGGAGTTGGACGGGCCCAGATAGATGGTGCTATTCTGACTGAGAAGTGGTTTGTGTGGCCTGTGTGCAGAGAATTACTGTTATGCTAATTCCAAATTCCAGGTTTACCAAAGCAGCCCACTGCAGCAAGACATCCTGGCTGAAAAGCAGTGCATCTGCAGAAATTGGCATGGCACTCAAGTGAGCTGTTTGTCAATATATATTTGGAGTATTTCCTTTAAAAACTAAAAAATTGTTTCATCTTGAATACAGAGTCTGTGTAACAAAACTATTAAAATATGTTATTTTCAAATAATATTCATATAAATGAGCTTTGTTTCTATTGGTTTTAAGTAAATCATGTTGCAGGTAGATGCATTTGAGAGTAGGTCAAGTTTATTTAGGGAAGACTAGCGGAAGTTTCACTGTCATATGACACACCCCGCCACGCCCCCCACCCCCCCCTTAGGAAGGCAAAAGTGCACTGGTGCAAAGTAGCTAGTCTTAATTATGAAGGGATTAAGGGGTGAAGCAGGTGGTGCTTAAAAATGGGGGGCTGGGAGAGAGGAGGACACAACACACTAGACATGTCTCCTCTGAGAAATGTGTTGATTCACTGCCTCATTTTGGTGGCTGTGAGCTTTTGCATAATGCAACAGAAAAGATTAAGAAAAACTCTAGGAAAAGGAACTGTACCTTTCTCCCAACTTGTAGAGTGATATCAGCTCTGGGGCCTCCAACTAAAGAAAGGCATGGAGGGCCATAGAGATAATGAAAGACCTGGAACACCTGTCCTAAGAAAACAGGTTGAGAGAGTTAGCACTGTTGAGCTTGGAGAAGAAAAGGCTTTGAGGAGACCCTACAGCACCTTCCAGTACCTGAAGGGATCTACAAGAGAACTGGAGTGACTAACAAGTGTTAGGGTGTTCAAGGGTGTGTAGTGCCAGGACAAGGGGAAATGGCTTTAAACTGACAGAAAAAGGTTTAGATTAACTACTAGGATGAAATTGTTTACAGTGAGGGTGGTGAGACAAAGGAACGGGTTGCCCAGAGAAGTTATGGATGCTCCATCCTTGGAAGTGCTGAAGGTCAGGTTGGATGGGGCTTTGAACAACCTGATCTAATGGAAGGTGTCCCTGCCCATGGCAGGATGGTTGAAGTAGTGATCTTTTAGGTCGTTTCCAACTAAAACTATTTAATGATTTATTGTTGCTAATTTGTAATTATGCTGCCTACAGAGCTGAGATCATGGTTATTTTGTGCTAAACAGTATGCAATAAGGCAGTCCTGGTCCTTTAAAACTGTGATCTTTGCTCTCCCAGTATGAGAGATTGATCACAGAGAGGAAAGAGAATTTGTCCCTATTCTCCCAGCGTTCCTAAATGTGAACTTTAGTATATGTAACAACATAGAGACATTTATTCTGAATTAAAACAATGGGAGTAATGAATTTGAGCCTGAAGAGAATAAAGAATCTATCATGTACCCAATTATAATCGTTTCCTGTGTATTTTCCCTAGTACATTTATGGGACCAAAAGTGACACATCTGTCTTACATGTTGAAATAGCTGAAAGGGGGTGTGAGGAAAGCAAGCAACCTCCTGGCTTCAGCATGATTTTGCTCATTTTTAAATTACACTTTTAAAGATCTTCTTAGTTATGTGTTTTGTGATCTAAAGGACACAAAATATGACTACATGAAGAATTTATGTTGTAATTAAAAATATATAATTTTATTACTTCTTGCAGTAGAGGTACATTGTTGGAAGTTAATTGAGGAGGCTTTTGAGTTTAATTATACTGCAGTTAGGTTGCTATCTAATTATATTCTTTTGCACCTGGCTTTAGAAAAGTACAATAAACTGATTCATTCCTAGAGAGAAAGGTTATTAAATCCTGCCATTAAGTTTCAGTGATTTTGATTCAAAGAAGCAGATACATAATCTTAATTATACAATTGATGGGATTGCCATCACTTCTACCAGCTGAGGATGGGACCCCAGGTGCCTCTATTCAGAGATGAGAAAACTGTACTGTCATGTATTTTTAGTATGAAAGGGTGGGTTTAAGAAATGTCACTGACAATTTCCACCTCTGACTGCCAGTATTTCCATGTCATAGCTCTTATCTTCCCCTATATTGCTTTTTCTCTAGTTTGATTATATATGCATTATTCCTTCATTTGTTTTATGCTGTGTGTTACAGTTTCTAAAGTACCTTATTTGTAGAGAACAAGTCTCTTTTGTGATGCAGTTTATCCACTTTTTATTCCTTATTATTCCATTGTGACTTCATCTTTTTCCTTTTTCACCCCGTTTTTCCTAAAGAAAAAGAGATGACAACTCTTCCACTTGAGGCAGTTTTTTTTTTTTTTTTTACCATTGACTTCACAGAAAGTTGTGCAGCATGGTCAATAGCAAGCACAGAAAGTGATACAGTGCTGTCATTACTTTCAGCTTGACATAATAGGAAGAATTTTCTACTGTCTTTAAACTGTTACATTTCACAACAATTGCTTTGTTTTTCCATAGCTACAGCTTGAAAATGTTACCCTTGTCCAGGCATTCAGGATTATTATTCTATACAAAGAATAGGGTAAAATGTGTAAAATCATCCTTGCATTTCTGGACATTTCAGATAATTATTTTGCTTGGAAGGTCAGTTCCCAGGTTGAAATCTTAGGTTGAAATAAGTGATATGTATTTTTTTAGCCGTTTTTGCAATTCTCACTTCTATCCATTGTGTTTCTGTGTTTCTGTGTTTAGCATGATTATCAAATTCCTTATCAATGTGTCTGGTTTCTTGGTACAGTGGTCGAGCTGCTCAGTCTCTTTTCTGCCATTTTTTTGTGAGTAGATTCTCTCTCTTCACTAGCATAGATTGGCAGCTGTGTCAGCGGTTTCTGGGAGAAAAATAAGGTAGAGACATCCTCAAGGTATGATTAATTTCTTTGTATTATACTAAAACAGAGAAAATAATCAGCACAGTGCCTGGCTGTTTATCCAGGACTTTCAAATAAAAATGTTCCTTTGTTGGGAAATCTGCCAGTCTATCTCATAACTATGGATAGATTTTCTTACTGCTTGTGTTTGCAGGGGTTAAGAGATGGAAGGGAAAGCTTTAACAAAGTCAGTAATGAGCTGCTCCAGGATGACCAGGGACCCCTACTCAGATTTTAAACTTCATCCTAGAACTCTTGAATACCTAAAAGCTTTCCCTCTCCTTGGGAAAGTAGTTGACACTACTGCCAACCTAAAGCTCATTTGAGAGAAGGAATGAAGACATTTGTCTATCCATCTCTTTCTTCCAAGGAGCATACTCATAGCAAAAAGAAGACTGAGCCCACATGGTTGCAGAAAGTAGAAACTACATTTTTCTGTAATGTTTACATTTTTAGTCTACATCACCTGTGCTTGTTAAATATTTCCCTCTCCTAACCAAGGTGAATCCAGCCTCTGGGTTTGTTTTTCAACCATAACTTCAAAATCAACCTTATATTCTCAGTTCTAAATCCTTTAAGAGAATGGCAAGCTGTATGTAATTGTTAGGCTCAACCCTGAGCAAGTTCAAGATGAGTTCAGACTTGTCCACACTGGTAACCAGACACAGAAGGGAAGCTCTTTCTTCTGTAGTTTGTTTTCTAGGCAGAGTAAATGATAATATATTTTCCTATTTTGATCTTCCTGTAATAACTTTGTCATGGAAAAAATGGTATGGAAATCCTTGCAACTTCTGATAGCTTTTTCTGATTAATTTAGTTATTTAGTACATGCTTCTAGTCCCCCTTCTCCCCCTGCTTAATCTCTATATCTGGCATTAAGGCTACATTATAAAGAAGATCAAAGACACTAATGCAGTGTCTGGACAGTTCCTTTGTTCTACTTACTATTTCATCCCTTTGAAGACTTAATTGCAATTTAAATTTGTTAACAAGTGTTTTCCAAATTTAAATAAGGCAAAAGAAGCTGTAGCAAGTAGTTTTGCTTACTAGAAGAGTTATGTAATTTGCTTTCTCACTATTTGATGTGAATGCTAGATAACAAGGTAGATATGGTATCTTTAATGAGTTGGAAAAAAAAAAGCAGAGCAGTAAGAGCACTTCAACTCTTAAATGCTTTGTTAACACAAAGGATTATCTACAGATTTCCCTGAATGTTAGAAAATGTACACAAACAGAAATTTGATGGTTTTTAACCTTAATTTTGCTATCATTATGGTTAATTCAACAGACATCAGTGTTGATGTCTGTCACAGCCTACAGTGTAAGCTTTTCCTTTTGTTGGGTTTTGGGGTTGTTATTCTTTTTTAAACAGTGAACATACAAGAAACAGTCTGATACTTAATACTCTAGAACACGAGTCTGAGATAAATATAGAAAAAATACATAAAAAGCACTAATTAAAACATTTTTATGTAGTTAAACTTTAGATACCTGAGTAAGTATAAAAATCTGTCATGAATTTTATCATTGTATTATTTGGTTATTTTAAATTTGCAGGATACTTACAGATCTTCTAGATTCTAATAAGCCACTTATTAAATTTGTCATCCCTACAATTCTACTGGCAAACATATGCACAGGTATTGATCAATGCTGAAACAATTTCTTGCAATCAATCAGATTTAATAGCTGGCTGTAGAATTAAGGTCAGTAGTCTTAGCCAGAACTACCATAAACTTTGGGAGAAAACTCAAAAATGCCAATTTCAGTACACTGGAACAACTTGCATGTTTGTTGTAATATCTTGTCATAGGAATCTTTCAGAAGAACACAATAAATGTGTTCCCCCAGTTATCCACCTCCTACTTCTTTCTATATAAATCTCCTAATACAAAGGATTTTCTGCTCATTTGTTTCAACTTGGATTCTTCTGTATGACTTGCAGTTCCTAATTACTGATAATCCCATATTTTTAATGTTTCATTCATATTTTATCTAATTATATCTGGCAGTAAGTGTTGGGGAAGATGAATCAGGGAAACCTTATAAATATGATTGCTTAGCAAAAGATTCTGAAAATATGAAACCTATAATCGAAATAGAAATCAAAACTTATTTTGAGTTGTAGGATACCAAGTCTTAGTTACTATATAACCTGAAAACAATAGCCTAGCTAGCTGAAGGAGAATCCCCTTTTGATTAAACAATACCTTTCTGCTGGCTAAGGGATCCAAAGGTCAATGTAGTAAAACAGAAGTCTAAAGAGCAGTTTTTAGAGTTTAAAATATAACACAGTGTGGTAAAGTAGTAGTTCTTATAGGCTGTATGTAGATTCTGGAGGATTTTGTGTCTTGTATTGATTGGTCACTGTAAATTATAATATTCATCACAAAAGGAGATAAAATGTATTTTAACGAGGACCTTGCTCTCTTACCTCTCTTACCTTTTACCTCTTACTCTTCTTCTTCCCCCTACTCTTACTGCTCCTCTTCCCGCTGCTCTTGCTCTCTCTTGCTCTCTTCCCCCTGCCACCTTGCTCTCTCTCTTCCTTCTCTCTAAACTCTCACCCTCCTGTTCTTTCTCCCTCTCAATTTGGGACTTCCCTTCAGCTGAGGCTGGTGGCTGAAGGCAAGGCCCTTTTACCCAAGACCCTTGCAATAAAACCATGTGTTCTAGAATATCTCAGGTCAGCAGAATTCCTTGTCCCTGCTGTCCTCAGATGATCCCCTACAAGTAAGTACTAAAACTTTCTTTGGAGTAGAAGCCAAACAGCGTATTGCGTTGATTCGAGCCTATTATATGATTTCCCACACTTTATGGGAGAGGGGTTTTTTGTTATTTTGAAGTAGCCTATGACCAGAGTTTGCCTGTTTGTGGAGGATAAATAAGTTACACATGATTATGTTAGTAGTGTAGTTTGCTGTAGCAACAGGAGGTTGTATGAGGCCATAGGATCTACAGTCTTGTCTCCAGCAATCCTAAACCACAAGAAGAGGCTGTCTGGAAAAGATAATAAGGGAGGTGGAGTGGGTCTTGCATCTGTCTCTGGGCAGGGTTTTGTGACAAATCCCAGAGCTAATTGTTGATTAATTAAGCTCTGGGTTGAGCTTCATTGCAAATGGAAGAAGTTGAGAGATGGGGTTAGGTAATGCGAACTCCTTATCTGGCCATGGCAAATGAGAGAGGGGAAGTTCAAGGAACAGGTTCTAAGACAGCTTCTGCTCTATTAATGCCTCTTGTGTGATTTTCTTTTAGTGTAATAGAACCACCAGGCAGTCATAGCAGTTGAAATTAAATTTGGGAGCGACAGAATTAACTTAATCTGTATAAGACATAAGATGTTAGTGGTAGTGTCTAGGCTCTTTCCATGCCTTAGCTCTTAGTGGCTTGCTTGAATGAACCTTGGAAAACCTGTGCTTTAGGTTAGTATGTGAAGGTCAGTGCCTAAAATACTGTGCTGTTAGTAGAGGACATAAGAGATACAGGACGTCACCAAACCCACAGGTTCTTGTAAATGCTGGTAATCTACTAGATGAGCTCCTAATTTTTTCAGGGAAGCTAGTAACACCTATATTACAAGGGGAAGCAAAAGCTACCCAAGAACTGAATTGCTCTTCTAAAAGGGTGGAAAGTTAATTTCCAATTCCACACCTGGATATTAGTACAATTCTGAAATAATAACAGCTCTTCATCTGAACAATTTAATCACAATTCCAGTTTTTCCAGATCTGACCACAGCTGGAAAAAAGGCATGATCTTCAGTATTTCTGGGAGGAGTGGGTAAGAGGAGAGGGAATGCAACTTGAAAGCAGGGTTTTTTCCTGCTACCAATGACCTTATGTTATTCTTGAGAACAGTTCAGCTACTTGTACAACTCCCTTCCCAGAGTGATCAAGCCTTCATGGCTCATAACTAATACCTGTGCATCTTTAGACAAAAATACTATCTTTCCCCAGAGCTCTTCCTGTGTGTTGTCAGGTTATGTAACTGGGCAGGAGAGGAAAATGCATCAGTCTTCTTCAATACTGAGAGGAGACCTCATAGCAGTCTACGACTTTCTCATGAGGGGAGGTGTAGAGGCTGACGCTGATCTCTTCTCCATGACTAGTGACAGGACCTGAGGGAACAGCCTGAAGCTGTTTCAGGGGAGGTTTAGCTTGGGTATTAAGGAAAGGCTCTTCACTCAGAGAGTCATTTGACCCTAAAGTGGTTCCCCAGGGAAGTGGTCACAGCACCAAGCCTGACAGTTCCTTAAGTGCTCGGGCAGTCGTCTCAAACACACAGTGTGATTCTTGGGGTTGGCCTGTGCATGGCCAGAAGCTGGGCTTTGATCATCTTGCGCGTCTCTTCCAACTCAGGATATTTTATGATTTTATGTTTCTATTGTTTCTTATGTTTCTAAGCATCAATTGCTCCAAGATCACCTCATCTCAACATCTGTCCCAAGGCTTCCCTTAAGGGTTTTCAGCCCTGCTGCCCCTTAGATCCTTCCCAGCATTTCCAACAGCTGCCCTGTAACACTGCTCCTCCATCCATGAAAAAATAGACTGCTTTCAAGACAGTGCAGTCTAAGTTTAGCTTGAGTCCCATAGCAACACTATTGATCCTCAAACAAATACCAAGTAACAATTGTGTTTAGAGATGTATTTATGGGTGTTAATAAAGGTGATTTAGGAGTGTTCCTACTGAACAAATATGCTTTTCTTTTGTTGTGATTTCAGCAATCTGGGTTTTCCTGGCAAGCTGCTTTTTGGGTAATAGCTAAGATATCAACTACTTCTATATGCTTTCATGTTTTTAAAAGGTTTTGTGCTGAAGGGTGGTGATCTATTTCTGCATATGGTGCTAGGCAGGGGTTCAGCACCTGTGTTGCTGCTCTTTATCTTCCCACTCAGGGAAGATTGTAATTAACAAGGCTGAATTCACTCCATTGTGTTCTGCAGGGAAGTTGATAGTATGAATCAAATCAGTTCTGCTCTGTTAAATAGAAGGAAATCCAGGTACACTGGGGGACTCTAGGTGAGGGAAATGGCAGAAGGCTGGAGGGAATTTAGTTTTCTGCATGAAAATATAAAGTACTCAATTTCAACAGACCTATTCCTTGTAACCTCTGTTCTTTAATGCCTAAACTTAACTAAGCTGTATTTTAATCTCTGTATAATAGAGTATGCAGGCCTCTGTGGAGCTGTGAAATAAATTGTTCTCTTCCATATGAGGCAGTATAGATGTGTCAGGAGTTAGCAGAGATGGCTGATCACCCTGCTAGGGAGCTGAAATAAAGGGAAAAGTGCTGTCCCAGATGTAACCTGGGTGAGATTTTTCTTCCACAACAGAAGATCTAGAAGTTTAAAACAAGTTTTAAAACAAGTAAAGAGAATGTTTTCTGTTATCTCATGGTTTGTATTGTTGGTCTGCAGACCATAAAGAGGAGAAGCTCTTAGCAGCTGGAGCCCCAGCAGTGTTCTCTTCACTGAATGGGAAGATAGGAAATATGTTGTTTCAATAGTACCTATTATTCCAACCAGCCCCAGGTCTTGCAAGCACTAATGTATGCACTTATCTTGCTTATTGTAGATACTGACCCTGATCTTGGGCATGCAGAAGAAGTGCATTTGTCTCCTCTTCACAGGTTTAGATTGAGCAATCAAGGAATGCTTCTCATTAAGTTCAGAAATTTCAAACAATAGGTGTGGCATTTGCTTCTGCAAACTGTGTCCATCTGTAAGGTTTCAAATTGCTGCAATCAGAAGTACTTTTAGAGAAAACTTGGCTTTGTAATATACTTCCTTTATTATTCAGTGTACTATTGCTGCTCTTTGCATCAGTGATCCACATTAACCAGCTTTCTTATTTTGAAGAATAAGCTTTCTTTTTTTTCCTTCTGTATTGTTAGAAGCAAGAAAATGCCTTATCAGGGATTAGTTGTGCCCAAAGTGATTGACTTCTGATTCATATGTATTAAATTGCTCCTGTGCAGACATTACTCTGATACTTCCAGTAGCTTTTCAGAAGCAAAGAGAAGCAAAGTGCAAATGATTGTAGCAGGAAACGTTTTTTTTTTCGTTGTTTGTTTGTTTTTGGGGGTTTGTTTGTTTGTTTTTTTGTTTTGTTTTTTGTTTGGTTTGTGTTTTTTGGTTTTGTTTTGTCTGTCTGTTTGTTTTTCCTAGTGGGTGAATAGTATATCATTCTTGTATTTTAGGGGAGGCCAATACAATAATTGAAATAATTAATAATGGTTGTCTTGACCTTTTAACTTTTTAAGGCCTGTTGGAAACTCAGTCATTCCATGAAGCAGATGAAGATGTGGTCACTGATGTTGATTTCACCAATATGATTTCTGAAGAAGAAAAAGAAGAGCTGAAAATTGAGCTAGCCAAGGTAATGAATTTGAATTTCTGTAAGTGTTACTGTTTCTACCTCCTTAAACTGGAAGCTATTAATTGTAGGATGAAGTATACATCATAAAGGCAGGCCCTTCCTTTTTGGTAAAATTATTCTAGGATACAGTAATGTAGCCTATAATTTTCTTATATCTATTTTTTGAAGGTAAAGTATCTTCTACTTGATGATTGAACTGCAAAAGTCAAATGCACGTTCTCATCTGAGTCAAGATGTGTCTTTATTTATAAACATTCCTTAAAAAAGAATGAATGGTGTTCTCATTAGGTCTGTGGTTTTGTTGTTACAGTGGTTGTACAACCTGATAGAAAAATGTCTTTTTATGGTGCTCAGAGGAAAATGTAATTATGGTGGTTACAGAAGAAGCTGACGACAACAAGCACAGTAATTTTATCACATTTTTGTTTCCTTTGGCACTGATGTGTTTTGAGAAGGTAGTATCTTTTTTCAGGAGTCTGGAAGTCAGTACGCTGTGAAGAAGCTTAAAAATAAGGAGATGAGAGGAGAAAGGTGTGAACCATGCAATTATTACAATCTTTATTACAAATATTAAAGAGATTTTCTAGATTTGGTCTACCATGGAAGGATAGATTCAGTTTTAATTTCTGCTGCTGAATACTACAGAAAAGTGAAATTGTAGAATGGAAAATTCAATTTTCCATGAGAGAATGGGGAAAACTGTGTGTTGAATTATTTGAAATATGAGTCAAATAACAGAAATCACAGCCATATGAATGTGAAGAGTTTGCCTTAATATCGATTTAAGTATTCCAGTTAAGTTGTAGTACTTAGAGTACTTACAAAGTACATATTAGGTACTCTAAGAAGTAACATTTGTAATGACTTTCAAGTAATTTACCTGCAGTGCTGATTCAGGATTTTCAAGTGAAACAGAAGACTGTTTTTTCACTTTAATATTTTATCAACCTTTGTATTTCTGAATTACTAGTTAATTTTTACTTCTTTGCTGATCTTATCACATCTGTAGACAATCAGAAGGAAGCTGAAAGTTTACATGTTCATCAAACATAAACATCAGTTTATCAAAAAAGTTAGGAGTTGGCATGTTCATTACTGGCTTTTCATCAGGACCAGAGGCACTGGGCCCACACTGAAACACAGGAGGTTCCTCCTGAACATCAGGAAGCATGTTTTTAATGTGTGTGTGACTGAGCAGTGTACCCCAAGATGTTTTGGAGACTCCATCCTTGAAGATATTTAAAAGCTGTCTGGGTATAGTCCTGGGAAACATGCTGTAGGTAGGGCTTGAACCAGATGTCCTACAGTGGTCCCTTCCAGCCTCAGCCATTCTGTGATTTTCTTCTCTGGTGAAGGGGACTTCACAGGCAGATAGAAACAAGGAAGGAAAAAAACCAGAACTTCCTGCAATCATCTGAGAATGATAGGCCTCTCTCAACAGAATTATTCTCAAATGTTTCTGGGTGTCCCTTCTGTTTCCTGATTGCTACAGGAGAGAATTCTCAGTAGCTCATGCTGGAAATGTGCTAACATGCAAGTGAGAGATTGCCTGTCAAATATTATGAACTTGACTGACCTAGGAATTATTTTCTGAATTCCTCACAGCAGTTTACTGGCATGCAGCCAATGCTTAAAAGCAAAATAAAACTGATAATTAGGCTAAGAAAGGTATGGAAAACTTGAATGCAGAGTGGACAAATTCTGAACAAAGTCTATAGTTAAATAAGGCTTTTGACTCTTAGAAAAGACTGCAAAAAATGTATGACCTTTCCTCCTACAGAAAGAGAAACTTGCTAATGTGGGAAGTGGGTAATGTTTCCTTTTGAAAAGCTGTCCCTACTTACAAGTCCTTTCTGCTCCACTGATGATAGTTTTGTTTTCTTCCTTGTCCTTATGTGCTATGTGATACCCATTTGAGCCTGTAGGAACAATCACCTCTCTTTCTGTTGTGAGAGGTAAAAGTCACCCTTGATTCTGTTATCAACAGTTGATAAAATGGGGATCTCTTTGTGAGCACCTTTTGTGCATTAATTTAAGCAGAAAACATATGTTCAATCTCTTGTGTTGTGTATCTAACATATATATTCTTTGTTTTCTTCCTCCTTCCCACTCTGACATTAGGAGAGGAAGCACTACTGCTTTTCTGGCAGGATTTTTTTGTATCCTCTATTCATATTCTCCTGGTAATAGTATCTTTTTTACTGGAAGCTTCTTGCGGCATGGACCTCCTCTGTTCTTGTATTTGTAGCCTAGCTAACACAGCAGGGCTCTGACTCTAATCAAGCCTTAGGATTTCTACAATGCAACTAAAATGAGTAACTGTTACAAAAACTTCCAACAGTCATTTGGATTTACAGAGGTCAGTCTGACTTTTCAGAATAACAGCAGAAAATTGTAGCCCAAAAGCTTTACATAAGGCCAGAAGATTGTTAGCAGAACAGATTCCCCCGCCCCCCTCGCTGTGAGGAGCATTGTACAATGACTCTTGAGTCATGCTGGGGGCTGACATTTTGAGCTACCTTGCTCGCTGCTGTCAGTTGTCCTTCCATTACACTCATCAAAGTAGTCATTTACTCTTTGGTGTCTTCCCCCTCCCACACCTTCCCAGAAGGAGCTATCTGGTTTGATCTAGCTGAGGCACAGGTTCAGCTGTGTGTGTTACTGCATGTTTGCTCCCAGTTTGAGGAAAGATGATAATAATACCTTTTTCTGCAAAATTCTGGGAGAAGGGAACTTTGCCTCTATATGATGCATCTTTATTCTGACTCTGTTGCACTTTAAAGAAGG
This sequence comes from Sylvia atricapilla, assembly GCF_009819655.1. Classification (NCBI taxonomy): domain Eukaryota; kingdom Metazoa; phylum Chordata; class Aves; order Passeriformes; family Sylviidae; genus Sylvia; species Sylvia atricapilla. The sequence goes on from NC_089142.1 coordinate 52,127,554, forward strand.
GAAGCATGAGAACTAGAGGCTTGTATTTCTGTGGACTTGAGCCTCAGTTTTATAATGGAGTTATAAACATTTACAAAAGGGGACTTTAAAAAAAATCCTAAACAGGTGATGCCTGACTCCCATGGGAGTTAGATATGTTACAAGCTTAAATGCTTTTCAAGATCCTACTGTAAGTCCCTAATTCTTTCTATGTACTTCAGAGTCATCACTGATATTTGAGCACTTGAGGGCGGCTTTGTATCTGTCATTATTTCAAAATGATGGAAGTTGAGGAGGATTTTGTCAATGCAAAACTGATTGGTGTGTTATAAATAATAAATTACTTTTCTTTAATCAAAAATGTTGCTTATACTTCTGCCATTGAGCACATGGCTAATGCTTGCTTAGGCTATCACAGCTTTAAGATGTCTACTCAATGGAACAGATGGAAAGTAATTTTAAAAGAAGCCCTGAAATGTTTATATATCCAAGAGATGTTTATATATCCACTGATGATCAGCCTAGTGCTGGTCTGTGTGTCCTGGCATCAGTTTAAGTTAAGTTCTTTAGCAGTGTTGCACAAGCAGTCATGCACTAAGGGGTTTGCTCTTGGTGAGAAACAACCAAAAGGAGCTCTGAACTGCTGCCTGAGGAATGCTGACATTTGTGCTTTCTTCCTATAAGCATTTAACCAGTTACCCTCTCAGAAGAGAGACTCTTGACACCTGCTTCTTGACAGTATTCCATTTGCAGGTTAGGAATATAATGGAGCATAAAGGACATAGGGAGGAATGAAGCAATTGGGATTGTTGTGTATCTAACAACAGTAGTGAAGTGTTGGCATCACAGGCATTGGTGAATACTAATAATCTGCTTCACTCACAACATGATTCTGCTTTGTGTTCATAGTCTTACTGCTTAATTCCTGAGCTACTTGTATAGTTAGCAGATAATGACAAAAGAAACTGATAGCTGGGGGATTCAAGAATGAGACTTTTCCAAGAACAGTGAGCTTGCAGCCAGTTTTTCAGTGAACCAGAATGCATGAATGTGTAAAATAAAATAATGCTGGTACTGATGTCCTAAATATAGCCTTAGAGGTCAGCACTGTTTCAGCTGGTGCTTGCATCATTCCTTGCAGCCTATGGAGTTAAATCACAGGGACACTGTGGTTCCAGGGAACTTAGCATATGGCAATCAGATAAGTTGCCATATGTTACCTTACTAACATATGGAGAAAGGAACACAGTTGGTAAAGGAATTTCTAAACCTGAAGTGAAAGGCAGCTGCTCTGGTGTCACTTGCCCTTGTTAGCTTCAGTATCTCTGTGTGCTGCTTGTATAGATTGGCTTGGGAAGCTTCCAGATGAAGAATGCAAACCCCTGCTCACTTTCAGGAGAGATGCCTAAGGAGCAGGATTCTGAGCCAGTGGCAGGACAGTTCTGGGGTCCCTCTTCTTACAGTCCTGTCTTCTAGTTCTTGCCTTGGTAAAACACTGGCTTTGATTAAATGTTTCAAAAAATGTCTACTGCAGGAAGAATTATGTTCCTTCTTTTGGGCTGGATGGCATCTTTACAGCTTAAAATTGCAGGGTTTGGTTAAATACTAGGATCTCTGGAAAGACTAATCTGCTCTGTCTTCTGAGTGTTTTTTTGCTTTTGGGTACTGATCACTCATGTTAAGAGCTCAACTATAAATTTTTATGTTACAATTTTGAAATATACAGGGCCTAAAATACATAAATAAAACTCATATGACAAGGATATAACCTTTGGATTGTACTCTCAAGTCATATATTATCATGCAGGTTTTCTATTTTTTTTAACCTGTTCCTAAGAGTTTGGATTTTTTTTTTCAGGACCAGAAGACTAAATATCTGCAGATGTGAAGTTAAAAGCCTATGTACTCAAAGAAAGATATTTGCTTGAATTTTCCAAGTCTTTTCTTCTCCCATCCATTCCCATTTTACTAGTGAATGAAGAGCTGGTGTTTGAGACTCCTAATGCCCTTAGGCAGATTTGGGTGTAGTCACTTCCTTACTGGATAATTCTCTCTCTTATCAGATGTGTGTGTGTGTGTGTGATGGTGAGCATAGGTGACAGAGAGGCATTAATTTAACGTAGTGCCAGCTCTGTTCTGGGTATGCCTTTGTGGCCTCCACAAGCACTTGACTTTGTCTCTCTAGATACCTATAAAAAGCACGAGTTTGTGAGATTCATTTAGCCTCTTAACTTCATATGTGTTTATCATTCTGTGGGAACAGGCTAACACCTTTCTCCTTTCTCCTTGTTTCCCTCAGCTGGAGGATGAAATTTCAACTTTGCGACAAGTGCTAGCAGCTAAAGAGAAGCACCTGGTGGAAATTAAACAAAAACTTGGCATAAGTTTGATGAATGAACTGAAGCAGAACTTTAGCAAAAGCTGGCATGATATGCAGACAACTTCTGCGTGAGTACTGATCTTTTTACTTACACATATGAACATACCATGTTTTTCTAAAACTTTTTGGGCTGAATTAATAGCAACATTGGTAGAAAGAACCACCTACCTTTCATCAAGTGCTGTCTGCAAAGTCATTTGCTTTTTTTTCCCTCTTCATTTGACAACTGAATTTGACACTTAAGGAGAAGGAAAAGTGAGCTTCTCCACAACTGAGGTGAGCTGGGAGTTTACAGCAAGGAAGGCAGGGTGGAAGTGGCATCATCCATGAAGCAGCAGTCCCACAGTACCTGAACAAAGAGAGCAGAGCAGGTCCAATGACAGCATAGAGGGTAAGGCCAAGAGTTCATATCTCCAAGTGCATCTGTACTGATGAGCCAGGTCCTAGGGGTCAAGCCAGGGAGCTCAAGATCTGTGAGGTACCTGGCCAGATACAAGCATATCAGTAATATGACTTGACCTTAAATTCAGTCTAGACTTTAGTACAGCTCCCAAATGAAGGGAAAAGATGCTTAACAAGTGTTCTGCCAGTTCTTGCACAACACTTTCATCACAGTCTTACCCAAGGTTTTACAGCTGTGCAGTGCCGGATCTTGCCTTAAGCCACCAGATTCAGAGGAGTGGAAGGAAAAGCATAGCAATCCCTCTCAGTGCATTGAGGGTGCTGACAGAGACTTGGTAAAATAGGTTAAAATGTACATTTTTACATTAAAAGAACTATTCTTTGTGTTTTCATGGGAAGTCGAATAAGGCATAAACCCCTTAATAAAAAATACAGTTTTTATGTCTCCTCTCTCTCACTGTTGGACAGTTTCTCATCTAGGTCCTGTTTCTCGTGACATGTCGTTAGCAGGGGTATCAGTGTTGCCTTGGTGAGGATGGCTGGCATGTGCTAGAAGGGAACAGTCTAGTGGACTAAGCTTTGGAAGAGAGGAGGGGCACAAGACATCCGAACTAGAATTACTCGGAGAGGCTAGCAAAATTTTGAACAAAAGCTTTCATTTTTAACTGAAGTTTGGTAGCAAGTTCCCAGTTAGCTCCACATTGACATTTTTTACAAAGAAAGATTTAAGATACTTTTTCAGTGTGGTAGCTGCTACTTTTTATTTAAGATGGGTTTCAGAAACTACAATCCATTAGGTGGCAAGTGTCCAGAAATTGTTAAGTGGAACTGAGCAGGACTTCCGTTTGTGCTCCAGAAAATTCTCAGGTTTATGGTCCAACTGCTGTACAATTCTGCTAGACCCTCATGCCAGAACACCATTGCTGGTACAAATCATGGTAATCCAGCATTCTTAAGAATGGATATGTTAAGTAATAGAAGTGATTCATTGTTGCTGTACCAAAATAGCAGTGGGATAGCATTATTCACCAAGATTCTCTGATTTAGGAAAGATGAAAAGGCTGTTTAAAAAGACAAAAAAAGTCAGAAATATTTACATGCCTGTACTTCTAAATCCAGAATTACTCATTTTAAATTTTAAAATGATCTGGTTTTAAGAGGACAAAATTTGTTTCACTTAGCTGGTGTGCATTGCTGTAAGTTAAAACTAGTTGTCTTTAGCAGGTAACTTTTGAAAGCCACAGAGCACCAAAGTTTTTGTCCACTTATTGTTAATCTTTTTAAGTTCTCCATTTAGGGATGCATTCTTAGGGTTAGAGCACACTCAGAGGAAGAGGGATGGACTTCTCTCAGAAATAGTCCTGTAAAGTGTGTTTGTCCACTAGTTAAGAGTCATGATCTAACTTACAGGATGCATGCCACCTCTACTGACTGAATTTAAACTTGGGATTTTGACTGTTTTAAACATTTTTCATCACAAGTTCCTTGTTAATTTCCTATACTATTCAGTGCACTGATGTTTAGTATAATCTGTGTGTTGAGGGAGGCAAAGGGTTCTGCTATAGAGGACATCAGTAACTGGAGAGCAAATGATTGCCTTGAGTTTGGCTTGGTTTCGTGGTGGTAAGGCATTCAACTGGACTGACTTCCCACACACACCTTTTTAGTGATTGGGTTTTCAGTGAATAGTGGTGGGTGGATATTCAACTTCTAGCAATGCAGGGTTTTTATATTTTAAAAATAGGTAATTCTTTCTTATTTAGATGCTAGAAACAGGGTCATGTTGGTGGATTTTGAGATTATTTATTTTAACTTAAGAAATAATTGCAAATGTCTCTACATGGATATTTGTAAAGACCATAATTGAGCTTTTCTAATTATTGTTCTGCTACAAAGGAAGGTTTTACATAACCTGTAAATGCATTGTATTCAGTTGAAGCTTGGTGGTGCTTCTGTAAAGTTCCCACATGTCTCCTTACTTCCCATGCTTCAGATTTTCACCATTTGGTGGATTAAGGTAGAAGATAGTTTTATGAAGATATTATAAAGTATTTATGAAGATTAACCTGGTTTTATACATGGAATATTGGAGATGTTGACAGCAATGTCAGGAGATTGTCTAATCCAACTGCCTCTTTCAGGCAGGACCAGCTAGAGAAGAGTGTTCAGTCAGGTTTTGAATATCCAAGGATGGAGATTCTACAGCCTCTCTGGGAAACCTGTTCCATGTTCAATTACCCTTGCTGTGAAAAACATTTTTCTTAAATATTAAAATAATAATTTATTTTAATAGTTCTTGCATTGAATTGTGCTGGTTGCCTCTTGCACTTCCACTAGATACCACTCAAAAGGGCTTTCCTCTATCTTCTTTCCTCTTTTCATTAGGTTGTTTGTGCACATGGATGAGATCCTTCCATGGGTTTTCTCTAAGGTGACCAGTCCCAGCTTTCCTAGCCTTCTCATATGATTCCCATCCTTTTCCATCTTCATACACCTTTGCTGGACTTGTTCCAGTTTGCCCATGTCTGCCTTGTCCTGGAAAGCACAGAACAGGACCCAGCACCTCAGGTGTGGCCATAACCAGGGCTGGCAGGGGAAGGATCACTTCACTCAACTTGTACTCACTTTTCCTAACACACCCAGGATACTGTTAGCTACTTTTGCCTCAGAGACACATTGCTGACTCATGCCCAATTTGTTCTCTACCAGGATTCCAGGCCGTTTTCTGCAAGGCTGCTTTCCAGATGGTTGATCCCCAGCCTCTCCTGGGTTATTAATCCCAACCTGAAGGATTCTGCTTTGCACTTTGTTGAACTTACTGAGACTTCTGTTGCCTCATTTTTTTCAAAGTCACAAGTAATTGTATTCTTCAATTTCTTTATATATGGAGAAGGTTACAAGGGTTACTTTAGCCTTTCACTGGTCACTCATATTGAGCACTAAAGACATAGATTCACAAGTTATCTCGCCCTTTGCTGAGCATTTATGTTGTAACCATGTTCAGCTTTGTCCTTCAGCTTTTCATTTGGTGGTCTTCTGTAGTTCTTTGGGGAAAAAAACAAAACAAAACAAACCATAAGACATTATAGTCCTGTCCTTTTGGGAGATATTTCAGTTCTACTGAGGTTCTAGGGAGCAGTTTTATCTGTAAAATTACCCACCAATAAACTCATTCCAGCCTAGTAGTTCCCACAAACATCTTTGTTGTCCTTTCTTAAAATGTTACCTACTGTTACAAGACATAAACCTCCTCTGTTTTAAATGGTTAACCTTTCAACCCATGGATGGAATAATAACTATCAAGAGAGCTTCTAGGGAGATGAAAATGCTTAGTTAGCTACTAAACTTCTGTTTGCTTTCCAAAAAGCAAATACTCCAGACATTCAGACTGTAAGCATCAGTACTGCCATGGCAAATAAATTATTAGAAGAGCTAGTAAATGAGAGGAAACCCATTCTATCTTCAAGGGCTGTAATAGTGAAATGATGTGAAATGTTTCAAAGTCTATATGCCTTGTGATTCCAACTGAGGGACTGGGAAGCCTTTGATGTGATGGAAAGCGGACCCACGCAAGGCTAACATTAAGGATAGGAATCTGACAAAGCTGTTTTCAAAATGGCTTTTCATCTTTTGACCTCAGAGAGAAATTTTCACTTGTAGAAAGGGAAAAGCTCCTGAATTATAGGCCAAAATCAAGAAAACTGTAAGTGCTGGCTCCAAACAGCATGTTTCCTAGACAGGGCTGTTGGATTTTTTTTTATGGATGGTGCCTGTCTTTTCAAGCATTTTTAAGAAGGTTTCAGTGTTGCACTGTTCTTGCATGTGAAATTTAATTAAGATTTGGGACAAGAATATTCAACATGGACTTGGCCTTTTCCTCCAGAGATGAAGATCTACTCAGTGACTACTGGCTGAATCATGTGAGCGAGCTTAGTTCTGCTGATAGGAAACCTGAGGACAATTGCATAGATTTCAACAACTATTGGGAACTTTTATATTTCAGATTTCTGCCAGGTGATAGGAAAATAGAAGGTAATAGTGGCACTGCATGTGTTTTAGGCTTACAATCTGTGGTATAGGCAGCCTTTGTTGATATAACCTTAAATATATAGTAATGTGTTCCAAAGTTTCAGAATTTTTTTCAGTAAGTTGGATATAATTTTTGGACAGCCACAGTCCTACTGTGACTTCTAGGAATTAAATAAACTGTGTTCCCACACACATACTTCTTACAAGTGGTAGTAAAAGAAGTGTGGGTGTTTCTGTTCACTGCAATGTATAATCACCTTTTGATGTTTTCTTTGCAAGTAAATGTAACAGTTGTGTAAGTGAAGAAATTGTGTGTTGGCTTTAGCAAGTACATTACCTGTATGCGAGTCTGCTATATAGAAGTAAAAGGAGCCTCTCCCTTCCACTGCCTTTGCTTCCTTTGGGTCAGATCAGGCAACCTTCACGCTGTCTTCAAAGGGAATTATTTTGCTGCCTTTCCACATGTGTCTCTGGCCTTGAATTTGAAAGGGTAGAGTAATAAGGAGAAAAGAAAGGACTTAAAGTAGTTGACTTAGTCTGTTCTCATTGTTCCTTGTCCAAAAGATGTATGTTCATTTATTTGCATGAGAATCTTCAGCTAATGGAAGTTCCACAATAACATCAGGTGACCTGTTCCAGATGTTCGTTTCTCAGGGAAAAACCCTCTGTAATTATCATGAGGCACCAGAAAATATATTCATGTGTATTCTAGTGATCTTTATGTGTGTATATGTAACTGTAAGGATGGGAAGGGAGGCCTGAATTTAAATTGGGATCTCTGAAATTACGATTAAAAATATCCAAGAAAGAGTTAGTAGAAAAGAGGGGAAGGGAAAAGAGAAGAGAAAGGAAATGAAAGGGAAGAAAAGGAGAAAGGGAGGGGAAGAAAGGAAAAGAGAGGCTGGAATGTATTTAATCTGCATAGTTTTGTTAATCTAATGTACAGCACAGAGCCCACAGACAGTGTTACTTGTATAGTTTAAAGTGTGATGAACTGCCTGTAATGTCTTAAGATCATCTGTGCTTCCGCAAACATATTTTGGCTTTTCTACCTGGAGAGTAACTGTAGCACATTTTCCCCCCTGCCCCCTTCTATGCTGCATTGAACAAATAATGCATTTCAAACAACTGTATCCCATATTTTTCCCCAGTGTTTGAAGATTACAGGGCAGTACAGCCCAGAACATTTGTCATCTTTCCTGACCTGTGACTCTCTCCAGCCTATTGAACAGTCACCTTCCATGTACTGCACAAATTTCTGCTGCAGCCTGCAGAGGTTCAGTTCCCTTAGTTCTGTCCTTCCTCTCTCTGTGGGAGAGGAACTACCTGGGGCATTCTTCCTTAGATTTAGGCATATGTACCCATCCAAATGCCAGCACTGTTTCAATTAATTCTTAACATCCTTGGCAATGGGAAGATGACAAAAAATACGTCTCTTGTTTGGTTTTGAAGTTGGAATGTATTTCAGGAGAGTACGTCCTAAAAAAACCCCACCAAAACAAAAACCAAAAATAATGCATAAAAGCTTAGAGTTCGTTTGTGGCAAAAATTACAATGAGAATGCTCTTAGAGAATGTTTTATGTACCTTTTATCTGTCATATATGCATTTATCTCATTTGAGCATCAGCATAATTTAGTTAATGTTGAGCCGTTTCTCACAGAAAATCAACAGAAAAATAGTTTTGTAGCTGAGAGTTTCTCAAGGATCCAGATGATTTAGATAGATTGTGGCAAAGTCATTCTTAAGCTGCCTAATGGTTTGAAAACTGAAAAGAAGTAAGCTCCAGAGGGCATGGCTTGTGCTACCAGGCTCTGCTCTACTGTATGGTTTTGTTGTTAATTGTTTGCATTCTGTTACATCTTCTGTGAGCCTTATCACAGGCAAGGATTTCTCAAATGAATTAATTTTTCCAGCAAGCATTGAGGGAGAGGCATAATGCTGAATGAAAAGGTACTAATTAGCTGGTGTACTAATTTTGCAGAAGCTGAATAAAAATTTTTTATCTTTTACTGCAGTACATCAAATGTGCAGCTTGACATGCAAAATATAAATATTATATGTGTAGCCTACTTGTGTCAGCACACTGTATATTGCACCTGTGAATGAAGGTTACATTTAATTCTGCCATGTGAAGGGCAGTTCTGTACTGAGATGAGTATGATTGTCCTGTCATATCCTGCAGATGATGTTAGCCATTTAGATACCTAGTTCTCTAGTTCTCTCTGTATGGCTGCTGCTTGGCTATTCTCTCTATAAAGCAGTCATTCCTTCGCATGTTGTTTTATGAAACAGTATCTCCTTATATTTCCTCTCACTGTCTGTAAAAATCACAGTGAGATATATATATAATGAGATCTGGTTGTCTCAGGATAGCAAAACCTAAATGTAGTACATGACACTGTCAAGTGAAAACACAGTCAAAATAGGCTGCAAATCTATTTTGTCTAAATAGTATGTTACGGCACTGGAGATGTGAGTTATCTTTAAAGCTCCTTTTAATTGTGCTTGGCACGGTATTGGAATATAACTGTATTATCAGCATGTATTGTGATAACCTCTGATAATCAATTTTATAAATAACTGCTTCTGTTAAAGAAATGCCCTATTTTAAAAACAAAACTGTAATCAGAATTTGATGGATGAAATTCTTAAGTTAATGTCATATATAAAGGTAGTGTTCAAATGTTCACAGGTGAGTGTTATTTACAAGTTTACAATTGAGACAGTGTTTGATACAACTTATTTGTTTAATCCCTCTTGCCTATGAAATACATTATAAATGTTTATTGTAAAGTGCTGAGTGAAAGCACAGAATATGACCCTTGTTAACCATTACCAGCAATTCTTCTGTGCTATGAAGTATTTTCAGATGCCACAAAATCAGAACAGAGATTCCTGCTCTAACTGAATAAATCAAGTAAGCAGGTTCCACTTTTGCTGATGATACCTGGTGCAATGCTGATGGTGCCTTTGTATGAGTACAATGATGTATTTGTGTAAAAATGCACTCCATTACTTGGATGGAAGGTGCTCTTTCTTGAATCCCTGTATCCTAAATTATCTGAGTTTGGTTTTGCTGGGATATTTCTGCCTGTAAGTTTTGGGATCACTGGTCAAATCTGGCTGACTAACTCCTAAGATGCTGTCACCTGTCTCAATGAGCTAGTGGTCAGCACTGACCTAATGATTGCCAGCAGTGGCTGCTGAAAGGATGAGAGTGCCCAGGTGTTGTAGATGACTTAGCATGCAGAGCACCTGGTGGTGCAAGGAGGACTTAAACCATACATAGAGCACTTTTTCCGGTTAATAAGTGTTTGTAGTTCTTACCTGGAATATCCAACTTAATTTCTGCTGGTGAAGGTTTCTGAAAATTATGTAAGCTGTTCAGTGCATTAAAACAAATGTACTGTGAGTTACATGAGATGATGAAAACTGCTTGGTCAGAGGATGAATGTGCAATACAACTGACCAGATTCCATGTGACAGAGAGAATCTATTGAAGAGATCATTGTTACCAGAGTGCTTGGCAAGATATCAAATGGATGCTGTAAATATGAAATAACTACGAGAATAAATATATCTGAGCCAAAATACAGTACATCATACATCCAAATATCAACACAGCACATAACGAACTACAGTGAGGCAATGTGCTCTGTGGAAAGATTATTTATGAAGAAAGACTAGTCATACATGTAATGGTGGACAATGGGAATGGGCAAAGGGTTTGATTTTTAAGCTGTCAGAGAGCTCTGCTGAGGAACAAATTAATGTTTCTTGTTTCTGCTGATAGGTATTGCATGTTGTGGTCTATTTTCGCCTTTGTTATTTTGTTGTGTCTTAAAGCTCATCTTCAGCATTGCTGAAGGGAGGAGGGGACATGTCATAGGTCATTTTTGCTGAAGTTGGTGCTGAAAAAAGACTAGTTGTGTAACAGTTTTAGCTGGATTTACGCTCTTACATAATGTCAAAAGTATTAGGAACACAAATGCAGTCTCCACGTTTTCCTTGCTAGTGGAAATACTGGAGGATATTTGGTTTATGGGATTTAGAGAGGAAACACAATATTGTTGGAATGGCAAAAACAGTGTCATTTCAGCCACTTCCCTGAAATTTGTGTTATGACCAATGTAATGCTCAGAAATATGTAGGGGACTCTAATGTTTCTCAGTGAAAGTTGGAGCTGTCTGCTGGATGGCGCATTTTGGACTGTTCTCTAAGTTGTTTTATACGGTGTGAAGAACATGCAGTGAAAAGGTAAGACATAGAGATATTTTATCATAATGTTAAATGTATGTATAAATAAAATTAACTCCAAGGTGTCATTTCAAAAAATCAGTTCAGAGAGATATCTGAAAAGTATTTTAATATGTACATTCAACCTGTACATAAATATGTTGCACTACAAAGGACCTTTTAGACTTGCAAGTCAAATCTTGGCCTTCATTTTGTCATCAGCAAAATTCCACTTGTGCTGAATAGTTTAGGAAGCTTTTCTGCTAGCAAACTCTTTAAGAATTGTATGCCACAGGCAATACAATATTTGATTTTTCTTCTTTTTCATAGGCAACTCTTACAAAAAAGCTACATGCTTATAGTTTGATAATAGCATCCTTATTTTAGGGTCCTATCCTATTCTAGTTTGTATGAGAGTATATCTGCTGTCAGCAAGAGAAAGACACGGCTATTAAACTAGTTAAGCTAGAGGATGAGACCTCAGTGAAACAATTGCATTCTTGTTATGTCCAAGGAGAGATTGGCTAAAGAAGAAAGAAGATCTGGTAAAAAACCAGTATTTTCCATCTTCTCTGTATTGTACTGGAATAAATTTAACAAGCATAACCATTACTTCTTCCTTTCTAATTATAATTTGTGTTCCTTCTGTGTTGCAATGCTTTAGCCCTTGTCATTCAACATTGTGCATGTGTTTGGTTCAGCTTATCTAACTGGAGACTCCTAGAGATCCTGTACCCTAATCTTCAGTTGCTCCCTGTGGATTGCTTTGTTAGTCAGTGAAAACAGAGACAAGTACCTTCATAAAAGGAGCAGTTTAAGAACATGTTAGGTCAGTAGAGTGTTGTGGGTTAGGAACATAAAACCAAAATTAACATTAAATATAAAATCTGAAAGAACAGAGCATTATGTGGCCTCTGCCATGAAACCGGTGGTTTGTAAAACACAGTCCTGAACAGAGCACTTTCAGCAATAGGTCCTGCTGGGGCTAAAACAATGTGACATATAATGTGATGTGCCATACTGCAAATGTTAATCTTATTTCCACTCCTTCCTCCACAAAGTTATTACTTTCATATGCATAATAATAAGGAGAAAATACCTTGTTGTAAGGACTTAGGCGGTAAGATTTTTTTTTTTTTATCAATTGCCAATGTACTTTAGTACATGTTTGAGATCCTATGGGTTTTGTTCAAAGGAGAATGAGAACCAGTGGAGTTTTATTTCTGAATTTTTCATGATAATTTCTTCTTGTCTGCCAACACACGCCACAGGATAGAAGACTGATTATAGTGTGCTCTCCTTTTGTTACTAGGTCAGTACTTCTAATTCTGAGCTTGTCTGCGTCACTGGGAGTCTCAGATAATTTACTCAGAAGGAAGCCTCAGACATGCTCAGAATTAGTTGAGTCAGCAGAAAATCATCTGTGCAGGAAAGTTTATTGATTACTCTGAGAGTGCAAGAGTGCATTAACTGTACTAAAGGGTCTGTATGGGTCAGAGCAGGTATTCTGGATCAGTAAATTAAGATGATTCTGTGTCTGAATCTGCATGCTGTAAGTGAAATTAGTGAAATCTTTTAAAGGAATTCAGTCCTACTAAGAATGTACATTCATTCTATAGGTTTCTTCATCCTTCTTTCTCTCTCCTTCCCCAGATCTTCTTCCTTTAAAGAAATTTTAAAAAGTGGGGGGAAAAAAGGAAAGTTGTGGCATATTGAAACAGATGTGATGATTTTTTTTCCTATTTTGAATATCCCAGAATCATTTTGAAGTGTATCTGTTAAATGTACCTAATATGTATATGCTTGAAAGAGCAGCATTGTATTTGTCCTAATTCTTTTCTGTGCTTCAGACAGCAGATTTTGCCAGAAGGTCAGTGTCTGCTGGAAGAATACTTACTTGTTGTAGACATGATTTTCTGTAATCAGAAGTTGTATCAAACAGGTATTCAACAAATGTCGTGGTTTCATGTTTGCCAAATTTCATTTATCAATTGTGAGATAGGATTTTGGGAGAAAAAGGTGAAACAGGTAAAATTTAAAAGTGAAAACAGATAGATTTTATTAACATACACTAAAGAAAGAGAGAGAAAAAAATGAGACATTTAAACAGCTTCCCTCCGCTCCACTTCAAACTGTTCACTTTTCCACTCAACACAGAGAGAAAACTATGATTTTCAGTCAGTTGCTACTACTTAAACACGATCTTACGCTACCATGGGAGAGGAGCCTCTCTAGAATTATGGACAACATGCCACAAGAAAAGGTCTGGTGGCTTTCAATGTCACAAATCTGCAACCGCCTGGAATTTTGCAGATCTGTGTAGTCCCACCCATATAGCAGTTTTTCAAGCTGTTTATGGGTTTCTGTATGTTTGGAGTATCATATTAAGAATACTTTTCTAGTACAAAACAAGGATTCTCTTCTTCTATTTTTAAAATCGCATTTATCTCAAAAGAAATAGAGACTTCCTTGTTCTTTTTCAGAGGCCGGGGACATATTCAATTCAAAATTCTTAATTAAATCTCATGTATATCAATACACTCAATCCTTTGTTTAGAACTTGCATTCCTCCATAATGGAATAAGCATTATGGTAATACATAAGCAGCATTATGGTATTACAAAACCAGTTCATTTCCCCATAATTTACACCTAGAGAAGGCCGGTCAAAAATGTCCACTTCCTCCATCCCATCTTCCAATAGTCTTTCTCAGTTCTTTTATTGACTTTGTCTTAATGCTGTCTCTCTACATTCTAAATCACTCTGTCTTCCGTGGGGGAGGGAAAAGGGTTAATGTCTTTACCCAGAGTCTTTTTTCCTCCTCTCCAGCTGAGTTGCAGAACTTCAAGGCCACAGGTGATGGGGGGAGGAAGGGAGAGAGGGAGCTGCTCAGGAACGCTGATAGACTATCCTCCTCCACCTCTGGTCAGATCTAAAGCAACTCAAACTTGGATCAGCTGCCTGGAGCTCCAGAGAAAAGTTCTCAAAAGTCTCTCCTCCCTCAGAGCAGAGGCTCTGGCAGCCAAGCCAAGAGCTTGGCTGCAGTGGCCCCTGGCGCAGGGCCAGCACTGCCGATCTGCAATCCTCCTCCTCCTCCTCCTCTCCCCATTGGAGGAGCCAGGGGACAGAGGGGACACTGCTGGTGGGGAAGAGGGCACACTGCCGGCCCCGGCAGCTCTCCCATAGGCAGGGCCCCTGCCAAGGCCTGGCCAGGCCTGTCCCTGGGGGGCCCAGCCCCAACCTCTGACTTAGGAGGTGATGTCAGCTCCTTGCCAGCTGGAAAAGGAAAAGCCAGATCACCTAAAACCTTTAATTTAAGACTGCGTCTCCAGAGGTGTACACAATACTCTTATTCATCAGCCAAGCTGTCAATCCATGCTAGAACTTCCTTAGAAAAAAAAAATCTTGCACATTCATGCTAAACCACCACAAATCACTGCATTCTGCTTTTAACCAGTGTGTACTGGCCCATCTGGGGGATATCACCAGTAAGAGGGAAAGAGAGAATTGCTAAGAGAAGGATTGCTCTGGAGAACCCTGCACTTAAAAAGCTGTGCAGAAATGGGCGTCCTCACCCACGTTTGTTTTGAGCTACATTTACTATGTTTCTTAACATTGCAGTGGATGGGACTTGGAGCGAAATTAGTTGCAGGGATTCTAGTCTCTCTTTTTTAATACTTATCCCTACTTCTGTTCTATTTTTTGTTTCCAGTTACAAAAAAACACACGAGACGCTGAGCCATGCGGGGCAAAAGGCAACAGCAGCTATCAGCAATGTAGGAACGGCTATCAGCAAGAAGTTTGGAGATATGAGGTATCAGCATCTGCTGCTTCTCTGGTCTTATTTAGAGGACTAAATGTATAAATCATTTGTCAGTTGTTATTTTCTTTCTACATTAGTGTTTTGAAGGTTCAAGTAGTTTGTAGTTAGAGTATTTAATAACATTCATGTTTTTAACTGGAAAGAAGGAATAATGATGACCAAAGATAGACTTTCTGTATGAATCCTGCTTTTTTTTTAAAAAAAAGTACAGTCAGAAATCCTTCTGTAATAACTTGGCAAACTCAAGGAAATGTATGAATAAAATGGAACATTTTATTATTATTAACCCAATTAATTTATTATTAACCCAATTTTATTCATATGTGGATGCTTGAGAAAAATATCATCTGAAGAAAAGAACCATACCTAGGAGCTGCTTGTGATAGGACAAAAAATATTTCAGGCTATTTTTAATCAGTTTTTTAGGATGTACTGCAAAGTTTTGTTCTGCAGTTGTATAAAACTACATATGATGGAAGTAATAGGAGTTGAGGTCGGTAGAACTGTCACTTAAAGGCAACTTCAGTGTCAGGCTTTATATGTGGATGCATCTTCGAAAGTGTTGGTCCTAAAGTTCCTCAGTGTGAGAGCAGAAATTGTACACTGTAAACCAGCATTCCAGTTTCCATTAGGTAGTAGGATTACAGAACTTCTGGAGTGTTTGAAGGAGTTGATTTTTTGTGATAGAATAAATGGCCATGGGTAACTCTACAACATACTGTTTGACCTGTGGAATTAGGGTCTCATTTATTAATAGTGCATATTATCCCATTGGTATGTACTCACAAGTTTGTTTTTTTGTAGTGTATGAGGTAGCCATATCCTAAAATCTGTGTGTGCTGCAAATGACTGAAGCTTAGTTCATGGCAGCTAAAACGTTTTTTTCCCCTTTTTATTTTTATTCTGGATCTTTAGAGTCTTTAGAGTCCCCCCTTATTACCTACCTTTTACATACAGCTTAATAAATCCTCTGCAGAAGTACTGATGTTTTTCTAGGTGAAAATAAAATTGGAAAATCTTCATTACTGTATCATCTGCTTTACAGTGTCTTTTTCCATACTCTAGTTCAAAATGGAAATTTACTCAGTGACTTGCAACCAGAGTATGAATATAACTAAGAATTTTTGACTTGATACAGTTAAACATTCATGAGTAGTATATGCCAATCAAAGGATAGAAGAATAAGCAGGCATGCAATTGTATTTTCTTAGTATATTTTTTTAGTGTTCAGAATTCTAAAAGCTGAACACTGTCTAAAACATAAAATTGAGCCTTCATTTAAAAAATTCTTGAGAGTTTATCTTCATGAATTTTTCATTATTTAGATTTTATTTTAACTTATATGAGCTTTTGAAATTCATAAAACCTCATGTCTCCTCCCAGATAAATAGAAAGTTATGTGGTAAAGTGTGTGGTTTATTTGTTCGTTCATTCATTCCCTGTTTGGAGTCTCCTTGGTCTTTCCTTTGGTGCCTCCTGGTTCTTCCATTATGAGAAACAGTGAGTGAGTTCTTCTTCTGACCTTCATTTCACTCATTATTTCTTGTGGGTTTATTGTATTTCTCTTCAGTTTCCTCTTTTCAGGCGCCAGTTGGATGAGTCACTTTCACAAGCCTTTTTATTACCTTTGTTAATTCTTTCTGCCCTCCCTGCATTTATAGTTGTATTTTTTTAGTTTTGAGAAATGTGTTAGATATGTGTGATGCATGTGGCACCAACATATTACGTGTTTCATTTTATGTTCTTTCATAACACTTCCTCTTGTAAAAAAGATAAGCCCACAGCTCAGCAAACAGGTCCTGTTGCTGTTCCCAGGCTTTTGATCCTACAGCAGTGACCAGAGAGTTTCTGTGTGAATACCTTGAGCTCTGGCTCTGGATTATAGAGGGAAGGATGACTTAGCGGTTCAGGATTTCTCAGGTCCTATTACCTGTGCTTTGCACATGGTGTGAGATGACTACAAAGGCAGAAATGTCTTCACTGAAATACAGCATGTTCATCCTTTACTATTTCCCTTAATTAATCACAGTTACCAAATGCCTTTGTCTACCTATCAGTACCAGCCCGCATGCCCATGGCAGTCATGCTTCTGACATGGCAGATGGGAGGTGTTTATCCTATTAGCCCTTTGGCCAAGGGCTCAAAGCAGAGGCTGAGTCCAAAAGCATTTTGATTAATCAAAAAGCGGATTTCTAGTAGCTTCCTTTGATTGAAATTACCTTGAACCTGGTTGGGAATTTTTCAGGAAAATATGAACTACCACCACTGCCACTGTGGATCTTTGTTGTTTTCAATTAAATTCTCAGTTAGGACTGAATTTTTGTGATGCTTGATGATGAAGTAGCCAGCGATCTAGCCAGGTTCCCATAGTTATAGAGAGAGTGGCTTGACTTGGACATTCTGCCTGCTGTACATCCTAAATCTGAAGTGATGGTCAGTATGCTTCCCTCAGCAAGAAATATGGCCTAAATTCTTGGCTCAGCTTGGCCAGGTGTAGTTCTGCATGGGGGTCACATTACAAACCTTATCACTTAAATAACCTGATTATTAGAAATCTTCCCTCTCTCTTTCCATTCCCACTTGTGTTGGGGGAAGTAAACTGTAAAGAGGCAGGAATTTTCTGTGTTATCGTTGGCTTGCTTTTTTTGCTAATCCAAATAATTTTATTTCAGTGATCTAGTGTATGGATTATCACCACCCCCTCCCATTATGCCGTTTTAAACAAACATTAGACTCTAGCTTAATTCTCTTGGTTAGGCATTAAGGCTGATAGTCACCAATGACATCCAGATGCAAATCCCTCTTCTGCTTTCACTCAGACGAGACACTTGAAACTGATTTCTAAAATCCAGATGTCACCATAATTCCCAGTATGTTCAGCAGCCTTACCCCCTGCCTGTAGTGATGGTGATTTTGAAAGGGTTTGTAGGCTGACTGACTAAATACTGAAACCTACCTTCTTAATGAAAGAAAATTCTGTTTTCTATGTTGCCTGCTATGTCAACTGTACAGAGCACTACGTGAAACACATATTTCTGTTCTGAAGCTGTTTGGTCTTAATTTTCAGCTTGTTTTATCTCTAAAAATATTACTAAAATGTCACATAACAACAACAGGCCAGAGAGACTCCCCCAAATGTGCTATTTTGTTATGTTAGCATTCAAGAAGATAAAATCTATTAGAAAAACAACAAAGTTCTGTGTGTCTGAAAGAACAGATGCCACCCTTTGGGGACCAAGTGCTTTTCATGCAGCTGCTGTGCTTCTCTTCCATCCCCACCCCATCTTCCCAGTGTCACAACTCTGTAATTCATTTCGTGCATGAATAATCACTAGTGTTTTACATTTTCTGAATTTTGCATTTATAATACTGCTTGTAAGGTCTCTTTATGATCATAATGCATCCTATTAAATGTTGTGTTTCTAGAAATACAAGAAATGCATATTAAACCGGTGTACAGATACTTCTGCATTAGGATGCAAACCAGACACGAGCAATATAGCTAAGATAATAGATTCTTCTTTAATAGGTTTTGTGATTAATTATATGCCATCAAGATATTTTTTTTCTTGCTCCTCCACCTCCAGCTTACATTGACTCATTTAATATTTCTCTGGTGTGGAAGGTTAAGAGGAAGCTGGTAGTCCCAGGTTACTCACACGGCATTGATCAGAGACTCATCTCCCAGTATTAGAGATTGCACTGACATTTTAATGTGGCTTTTGCTAAGAAGAGCACAGATGGAATAGAGTTGAGGGTCTTTATCCCTTTCTCCTTTGCTTTCTGCTAAAGTTTGAATATTTCCATGCTATAGTGCTGGACTACTCAGCATTTGTCTGTATAGATCTATGTTTCATCTCTGCTGATGACCTTTTAGAAACAAATTGTGATACCAAGTGAGAGACTTTTTCGGTTTGGGGTACTTAAAAAAAAATGAAAGAAAAAAAGATTGAGCTACTTACACTACACTACTATATGCACACTACGACATACGTTGCTGCTACTCAAGTAAAGGTATTTAAAGATTAAGCTAACAAAGGCATGCATGCAAATTAGGATGTCAGCACTTACATTTTGTATAGCTCCTTCATTCAGCTGTCTGGTACGTTTTCTTTAATTACATGATCACACAGACCCCTTTCAAATTCAGTGCCTGGGATGAGCCAGCTCTCAAGCTGAATGAAGGTAATATAATGCCTTATTTCTGCCAGGAGTTGGAAGGCACATTTGGAAAGACTCAAAAGACTGCAGGGGCAGCTTAGGGGCATGGCTGTTGCAGTTGGATGTGCCCCTCAGAGATCAGCACAGAAGGTACAGGAGGCAGAGGAGGGGTGGATGAAGGCAAAGTTAATTCCTCTCCAGAGGGGCAAGGGAAGTTCTGGGAACTACAAAGCAGATACTAGATGAATGCATTAACCTGTTATTTTCTAAGCATTTAGAAGATAGCATGATGGCAAAAACATAAAAGGGTTTGTCAAGAACAATTATCTTGAACTGACAGCACCTGTCATAGAGGATAGATGGAAGGTAGGAGATGTGATAGAGTTTGACTTTCATAAGGCTGTACTGTTTTTGCAGAACTAAAGAAATACAGCTAAGGTGTTACTGCTTTAGCAGGAAGAAAGCATAGGGAATTGAAAATTGTATCCAAAGAATAGGTCTCAGTAGCTGACCTAATGTGGGATTTTGCAGGCATCTGTCCTGAGTCTGTTACTCATCAGCATTTTCCTTCCTGAGTTAGATGAAGGTGCCAGGATGGCATCACTTAGAATTCCATATGACTGCAGTGGCAGGGTATGCAAGCACTTTAGGCACCAGGATTAGAAATCCACATTATTTTAAATGATAAAATAAAATTCAGTGTAGAAAGTGTAATGTGCTTTATTGACAATGGGAAAAAAGAATTCAAAGCAGAGATGGGCAGCTCTGCAGAGAAGGGCTAGCAAGTCCAGCCTTGTGGCTCTCGAGTGCAGCTGAGCATTTCTGAAGGCTTTGAAATCTCTGTCATTGAAAGTTTTTAGAAGCAGGTGGAGCCAAACCTTTTGGCGATGGTTCAGGTGTGATTAATCTGCTTTACCACCTTTGGGAGTTGATTTTTGCTGTGCCTTTATTGTTGTGCTTTTTGGGAGTTTTGTTGTTGTTGTTTGTGGTGATAGAATTTTTGCACAGCCTTTTAGGATTTTTGTGATGTAGGGATGTTCTGGCCACTTAAAACTGCTGTCAGATCCAAATTCCTTCAAATGCTGTAGCTGTCTGTCATGCATGTAACTACCATTCTCAAACCCTTCTGTCTTTTGATACCCCTATAAAGGAAATAGCAATACTACCTTGTTTCAGAACATAATTTCATAAGCATTTCTTTTGCTGATGGGTGAGGAAGTTGTTTTCTCTCACTTCCGTGGACATTTGCCTCTTAATTTGTGCTGGTTTTTAGAGCACAATTAACAAAGTTTCATTATCATGTGTCTGTGCAAGTATGTGTAATGGCATGGAGAAGGGGGTGGCTGTTACTGGGATCCAGCAGGTAGTACCAGGGGGATAACAGTTTTACTTAAATGGGTCTAAGCAGAAATGTGTTGTGAAGACAAACCCTTGAATGTTTAAGAAGCATCAGTATATATGATGATGTGTACAACCTTGTGAATAAACCTGAAGAAATCAATGCTTTTCTTTGGAGCAAAGTATGAACACTGCACAGTTAAATAATGCATCACACCACACATTGAGAAAGGATGTGAAAAATAAGTATTTGAAGAGATGTTCATTAAGTGTGCACCACCTCTCTGGCTCGCTGCATGAGGCAGGTGTTCCCTTGAAGTGGTCTGTAATTAAAGACTACATCAGTAACATAGATGAAGGAGAGGCTTGTCTGCCTCATCATTTCTCAACTTTGGAACATTAATGACATCCTTTGAATATTGTATATCAGTGTGTCTCTCCCAGTTCCACCTTAATTAAGTTTCCTGTGAGGTGGAACAAAGTGTCAAAGTGTTTCAAGTATTGTTTTCAACAAGGAACAAGTATTATAGAAAATGTCGCCTTAGGAATTAAAAACTCCTTATTTTTTCCATAGCCTTTTTTAAAAGAGAGATGATTAAGGAATTCAGAGGGGAAAAATCCCCATTTGCTCCTGTGTACATGTACAATTCCAGTCCACCTATACTTTCTCTTTAATGATACTAAGGGAGGCTATGAGGAGGGAAACCAATTAACATTGTTTAAATCTGTTCTAGTGAAGAGAACACAAAAGTTAGTAGACAAAACTTCCAGTTTTCAATGCATATAGAATAGGTGACTGCATAGTGAAGGACTGTGTGAAAACTTTTGCTTTGGAGGGGACTGAACTGAACCACATTCTACAGTGAATTCCAGCATCAAGATTTGAATGCAAATTATTTCATTTTTTCCCCTTGGGCAGTTCGACCTGCTACAGATGTGTATGTCTATTTTTTATTACCTTTTCCTAATACTTTTAACTCTTTTCTTTCCTTGTGCATCCACCACAGATCGCATTCAATTAGGTAAGACACATTACTCTCCTTGAATACTGCCTCTGTATTTGACAGGATTTGTTTTATGGACTGTAATGCAGTAACCTCTCCTTTCAGCATCATAATACAGAAAAAAGCATGTGCTACTTAAACAGTTATGCTTCATTTTTACAGTGTGGGGAGTGTAACAAGAAAAGGATTGGACTAAATGTTTGCCTTGAGTAGATTAGTCTCAAATTCAAATAATGGACACATTCAAAAGATGTTTGTCTTGGGAAAACCTACTTACATATAATCCAATTCTCTCAACCATATTCTTTCTGTCAGAGGTTCAAACATGAACAACAATAAAAATTCTATTCAGCTGAGTTTTGTAAAGATTATATGAAGTACTTACATACCTCTTCTTCAATAGAGCAAAAATATCTAAGTCATGATTCTTTAGAAGTCTTGAGTCCTGGGGAAATTTCCAAGTTCCACAGATGATAAAAGAGTTCTTTATATTTAGAGTTTGAGTTTATTGATTCTGTGAAGCACTTGAATGTATGATGAATTAGAAAACAATTTTATGTGTTCTCAAAGATTCTATAAGCAGTCTGGCTTTACATCAGTTCACCCTGAAGAGAGGCTGAACAGACATGAATGTCCTGCCAGTCCCTCTGGCCTTGTAGTATCTTAAGTGCTTTGAGAAGCTCAAGAGGATTTTTTTCCATTCAGCTAAGTTATCCTAACAAGGACTCTAACTTCACTGAGTAAACTTCAAAGTATAACATAGACTGACCTTTTTAACTCACTCTGACATGAAACTAAAATGTAGTATTTACCAACCTCTGTCATGAAGCATCTCTGTTCTCTGCAATGATCACTATCACAGACATGGATCTTTAAAAAAAGCTCAATGTTTCAGGCTTGTACTAAAAGAAGATTTTGCACTGTTTCTATAACTCGCATTCTTCCCTCCTTAGAGAAATTAAAATATGAATTCAAAAAAATAAGCACTTAATATTTGGATTGTCTGCCACGTGCCATCTCTCAGCTGTGTGAATTTATTTGGAATGTTTTGCTATTAGAAGAGGAGCAGTCTATGCTGAAATACTTCCAAATTCTATTTTTGCCTATTTGTTGCAGGTTACAAAACTAAAATGGCAAGGATTCTTGCTTAATTTAATGAGGATTGTTAAAGATTTGCTGCACTTGAGAAATATTTGGGCTAATCTTTCATAAGTCTTAAAAATTATGTGAAAAATTGAACATGAAACATTAGCATTGTCTGCTGTCAGTTCTTGTCTATCTGATCTCAGCAGAAGTCCTAAAGTATATACAACGGCAAACAATTTGTATTAGATCTCACTATTCCACCTGCTTGCCAAATAGCTCTTCCCTCCCTTCCCGGCCCCCATTTCTGAATCTTTAATCTGGAAAAACAAATCTGTATACAGACTCAGTGTTGCTCTGTTTTTGTATAGTTTAAAACAAACGTGTGTTGTTTGTATGAGAGCTTTCATTTTTTTCATGCTATAATCATGCTTTGCTTGCAGCCAAGTGTTGGTGATCCTTACAGTAAAGCTCTCCCTGTTCTCAGTCAGACCTGGCTGCAGCTGTCATTTAACACTGACAGTAACGATGCAGGGGTTTTTGGAAAAAGACACACTCTTGCATCACACACTTTACTTAAAGTGCTCAGATCTAAATGTGCTTATGGAAAGTTCTTGAGCTTCAAATAAAGATTCTTATTTGGACCAGGCTTGATGCTTCCCAGCAGCAGGGAACAGGTGATGCTGTGAAAGCAGAGATGGTGTCTCAGGTGGGAGAATTTGGCTCACGTAAGTCAAGCAGTCTGCGTGGGTGGCATCTGCAGGTCTAAAGGTGTGCAGCATGATTTGGGGATGTTTGAGTAATGCAGAGGCGCCATCCTCTGCTTGCAACCTTCCAATACTCCTGCTACTGGGAAGTCTGAGGAGGGAAGTGTCACAAGGAGAGCTGTGGGAAATAGCCACAGCTATCTTTGGTGAAGGAGGAAGTGAAATGTCCTGGAGGGGTGCAGGTAAGTGAGAGTGCTGCCTCTGGGACTGAAGAAACCTCTTGTTTAGGTAACCATTTGTGCAAGAGCCTTTTGAGATAGGGAGTCAGCTGAACCAGCTCTACTGATATGAGCAAACCTGGGGTGTATCCATCCTGTCCAAAACAGAACTCGTCCTCTCTCACTGCAGAACACAGAGATGGCTCTCTGTGCCTCTCTCATGTGTTCTTGTAGATAGCTGGGGTTTGCACCGTTTAAATGGATTTTGCCAGGAGCTGTTTTGCATCATTCTTTTGAGCCCCACTGCTGGTCAGTTGACATGAATGTCAATGGCTGAGAGTAAGCTGGAGTTTGACAAGCCCTTGCCATCAGGAGGGGAAGAATACCAGTACTCTTGAAAATACTTATATGTACATTTAAAGCTCAGTTTAAAAAATACATTATTATAATACTGGAAATCGGATTTTACAGCTTTTTTTTCTAATTTTGCTTTCATCCCACAGCTATTCTATTCGCCATTCCATAAGCATGCCTGCAATGAGGTAATGTGCTACCCACATTCTATTTGATATGGTGATGTTCAACAGAGTAATGAGGGGGGATTTACATACTTTGATCCTGTAGTTTTTAGTTGCATGAGTAGTCTCACTTCAATCAATTAAGGTTATTCATGTAGATGAGGGCTGCAGGACAGGCTAGCTGTGGTTTTTTATCATTTTAATTGTGTTAACTGCTTAATCTCATATACAAGCCTTTGAGTAAATGAAGCAGTTCTTAGATGTGTTTGGGTAGCTGATTGTTATAAGGTTTGTATTACTGAATCTGAAATTCAGTTGTTTTGCTGTCTCTAGAACATCATCCAAAGCCCATTAACGTCAGAGATGCTTTCCACTCCAACAGGCTTTGGATCATGCTCCTGTGGAGGGATTTTACATGAGTGCTTTCATATTTTAATGGCTATAATCACGCTTTACTTGACTGCGGCCAAATATTGACGTCTGTTCAAGTAAAGCTCTGACTGTTTTCAATAAAATTAGTATCCAGCTTTCTTTTTACTCCTTGCCCTCTAAGTACATGACTGTCCCCATTCTGTGCCAAGCATGCATGAAAAACAAACTCTCAACTAAATGATGGATGCTAATTCATTCAACCTCAACAGGTGGGCAGTTTAAGGCAAGCGTTCACTGATGTGACCTATGGATCAAATACAAGATATAAAACTCAGTTTCTCTCTCCTTCTGACCCTTCTTGCCCTATGAAAAAATTTATCATCTAAACAGCAGAAACTAAATTTGCATTTTTTTTCAACTGCCTTCTGTTTGCCCTTCCCTTAAATGGGGGTCATTTTAACTCAGCCTGATTAGGGATATGATATAAATGTATTTGCAGAACCAGGAACTGTGCTGGACCACAGTGCCTGAGCTTCAGAGTATCCACTAATTATGAAGCAGAATGTATGCTGTAAATGACCTCTCAGGTGCCAAGCAAGGAGCAGAGCACCAGAGGAAGGTCCCCTTCACCCACTTCAGACTTGTCCAAGTCTCCTTTGTGCTGGGTGAACACAGAGAAAAGCTTAGCTTAGTCAGAGAGGCACCTTAGGAACACAGTCTCTCTAAAGTCTTTTTCTTTGAAAGCAGCAGTCACAAAATCACGGGCAGGACTCCTCAAAGGCATTTGGGATCCACTTCCCATGTGGTTCTAATCTCCTTCTTCCCAGCCTTAGGACATTAAACTTGGCATCTTTTCAATAATGTAGGTTACAAACTTGCTCATCAGCTGAAAAAATATTTATTTCTTTACAGCAACAATACAAATGAATAAAGCCATAGAAAAGCAGCATTACAGGCAGCATTGTCTGGTTGTTCTTCTGAGAACATGACAAATGTATCATAGAGTAGGCAGCCAGTTATCATTTGGTTTCAATTACTAGGCAGGTTCTGCTTTTGAAAATTTGTAGCTAAAAAATACTCATCCAATTACCATAATTGGATTTGACTGACAGAGCACAAGTGAGTGTTCATAGCCCTGTGCTGCCAGCCAGCCTTCATTCTGTGCTGGCAGTGTTGCCTGGTAAGAACTGATCAAATTGTGGAGTTATCCCATGATGTTGGCACCTGACTTTTTTTCCTCCCTTCAACTTTTTCTTTTCTCCTAGGAATTCTCCAACTTTCAAATCATTTGAGGAGAAGGTTGAAACCACTGTCACAAGCCTTAAGGTAAAGGTCAGGGGCAGGGTTTGCATGTCTGTGTGTGTTGAAGTGTGACAGCTTAGTTGTCCCTATCATTTGTACAGGAGACTGGATTTATTCCATCAAGAATTTCACAGTAGTGCAAGAGCACTAATGGAAATGAAGGCAATATGCAAAGAAATTGTTTTCCTTTGCTTTGTAGCTAAGAAATTATTTCTGCCAAAGTAAGCAAGTGGTATCAGAAATGCCAAAAATAGTGGTGATAAGGAGTGTCTGTTGCCAGTCATCTCAATGTGCCATTCAGAAATTAAAAAAGGTTATTCCAACTGCACAGCTTTGAAGACCATTTCCTCTCACAATGATCTGCTTGAGGAGCCTGATCTTATTTTGTTGATTAAGCAAAGGTGTTCTAGAGGAGTCTATTTGTTATGCCAGCTCAGCCTGTTGTGTTCAGAGTGCTCTTAGGTCATCCGTTAGGAAATTAAGCAGGACAATACAGTAAGTTTTGAATCTGAAATAATCCTCCACATCTCATGAAACCTTCATTGTCTATCTTTACTTGCAAACTCATTGACATTTTCTTAAAATATTTTCTTTCTGTATTTTATTTTTCTTTTCTTTCTTTTCTCCTTCCTGCCTGCCTGCCTTCCTGCCTTTTCCTTGTGCAAATGGGGAAGTTGGGGTCATGGATCTAGGGTGCCACTAGGGTAGACTTCAGACAAAAGGGAATGTCTCAGCATTGCTCCTCCTTTTTCCTGCCTCTGTTCCAAGGCTTTCAAGATTAGGAAGATTAGGGGATTGGGGAAAAAATCATGGAGTTACCTTTCAATTCTAGGGTTTTGTTGTGGTCTCAAAAAGTAGAGAACTAGCCAGAGAGGCCCCTGATAAAAGAACAGCAGTAGTCTTACAATCTTTCCAACCCTCATATTAGCTACAAATCTTCAGTGATCCCATAGTGTTCTGCAGTTTACCAAAACTGATGTTCAGGTTTCATAACATTTAGAAGTCAAATTTTAAATTAGACTTTATTTGCTCTTGGAGTTTGGACTTTGGGTTGCAGATGTCTTGGGAGAGTATACTAGTTCATTTTCCCCAGTAAATTAAACAGGACCAGGGTGCCTCATTCTTTTAAATTTTTCTGAACATCTGAACTCTGATGAATTAAATGTTTTCTTGGACTTTCAAGCTGTGCTAGCTAAAAAAACAGGATTACATAGGATTAACCCTTTGGAAACTCAGAACACAAAGTTCATTTAATTAAAATAATCTTCCTAAGCATTCAGTGGCTGAGAGGCTGAAAAAATGTCAGCTTGTCTTTGAGTTCTGCTGCAATTCTAGAATGGAGAAAAAGGTTTTGTCCTATTTTCAGGCTTGAATTAACTTGGAGTGGGCATATCAGCAAGCAAAGCTACAAAAGAACATTCTCTTACCAAGACAACCTAGTCACAACAGCTTTGTCTCTTCATCACTTAGACTTGATAATCCCCAGATCTTTAGATACAGTTCTATCTTTGTTAGGAAACTTCATTTTCAAAGATTTAGTCTTACTGATTTTTATTTTTAATAGTTATTACAAATTCAGTGACCTGAAGCATTCAGGAAGTAGATGTGCAAATGCATTGGATATGTTTGATTAATGTATTTTGGTATCTCTTCCCTGCCTTTCCCCATGAAAATGCTGCTGGCACTTTTATATACCAGTATCTATGCAGCTACAAGTTCCTGAATGGATCCAAGTTGCTGAATCCCTTCAGGGTTTCAGGGTTTGTCTGTTGATTACTACATTCCTTCTGCTGTCCAAAATCCCAGTATGGTTTATGTATTTTGCAAGCAGCTGTGTTGCCATAGCTGGTATGTGGGCCACTCAGCAAATGAAGCAGGTCATTTCAGTATCCATCTCTTAGCCAGCCTGCACAGAATTGGGAAAAAACCCAGTAAAACCAGTGTGAGCTATTCAGGTAAACAACCACTTGGGTTAACTGCTAAGGTCTAGGATCCTACCTGGGATCTTCTTAGGGACTGGTTCCTTTAAGCATTTGAGACATGCTACTGTCAGATTTTGTGATGGCAGCCTAGTTTAGAAATTGTGGAGTAAAGAATTTGCTTTATTTGACTGGTTTTATAGCTGCTGTTCTAAGGAAAAAAATCCCTTCATGTTCTCTGCCTGAACAGTTCCCTGCTCTCCTTGGCTGGGGGGTGGATTCCTGGAAACAGGATTTGCTTCAGTGTGAGCAGAGGAACTTGCTGTTCTCTGTTTGCCTTATTTCAGACCAAGGTTGGTGGGACAAGCCACACAGGAGGCAGTTTTGAAGAAGTTCTCAGCTCTACAGCCCATGCCAGTGCTCAGAGCTCCCTTGCTGGCACCCAAGTCCCTGAAAGTGAAGAAGAGCTTCAGTGTTAAAACAGCAGGTCCTGCTGAGCCCCACACGCCTCTCTTCAGAGACCTGCCCAGACAGTGATTTCCAGCCCTCCCTCACCATGCAACTTGTGCAACA
Organism: Sylvia atricapilla; assembly: GCF_009819655.1. Taxonomy (NCBI): domain Eukaryota; kingdom Metazoa; phylum Chordata; class Aves; order Passeriformes; family Sylviidae; genus Sylvia; species Sylvia atricapilla. The sequence goes on from NC_089142.1 coordinate 52,155,600, forward strand.
AGGTTTTGTCAGCTTTGGAAAATTGCCATCCGGCCTTGTGTTGGAGAAATGTTTCCTCTCCCTATTTCTATTTCAGATGGGCCATTTTATCAACAGATATTTTGTACATCATCAAAACCACATGCAAGTCATTGGCTATAATGCACTAAATCCCGTGTTAAGTGACTAAATAGTTTTCAGTTACATGTATTTTCCCTCTAACAATCTCCCAGTCTCTGTTCCTTATTTGTTTTGGTTTACTCTTTTCTATCTGTTGGTTTCTGGCTTCCCTCTCAGTGCCACATCAGACAGATGGACCTAAAGCTGTGCAAAGTGCTCAACTGCCAGCAGTAGCCCATCCACCAGCTGTCTACCACCCATACCAGGTACCCTTTGCTGAGGAGTGTCCGTACATCTCCTTCCTAACAGAATTAAAATCACTTAGTGTCACAAAAAGCTGTTTCTCCTTCAGTGGTACAGTCTGGCATTGCCCTACATCCATTAGGCAGCAGAGTTAAGGAGGGCAGGAAGAGACACCTGGTTATTCATACAGAAACAACCTATCACAGCTGCTGATTTCAGATGGTCATTTTGGCTGGGAAAGTTTCGGTTTCAAAATGTGCACCATTGCTTGCTCTCTTTGGTTTGGTAAGACTTGGCAGTGAAATTAAATAGAAAATCAAGTGGAGTGGAGGGAACCTCTAATATTTTTGCCTCCATGTCTTCCCCTCAAAACCAAGGGAAGATATATTTATGAGCCTCTGTCAAGATACAGCCTTAAGTGAAAGAATTCAAACCCAACATTTGGCTTCATATGTGCCATAGGTTAGAGAGCCCATGCCTTCAGAGCTGCTAGCATAGACCCTGTTACCTGACAATATACAGGATCAGTAAGGACTTCACTTTTGGTGTCAGACTTTGTTGTGCTTCGCTCCAGGATGTAATTCCACCAACCGCATTCTCTCTGCTCAGTCACCAAGAGCCAGACATCTCTCAGCTTTGATTCAGCATGTTTTCTGAATTGCATTCTTTTAACATGTTCTTTTAAGGAAAGAGCAGCACATTTGTGATGCTGTCTTGCTGTTTAGTGAGCACGTGCCAGTCTGCATGTTGCGTTGCTCAGCTCACCACACACTGAGGTGGGCACAATGTTATCAGTAAACAGGATGGAAAAGAGCCTGGCTACTTTGAAAATGGATGCATTTTTTGAGCATACGCCAAAGCTTCAAATCAGTGTTAGTGAGTTTGACATTACAGACTGCTAAAATTTTGTGAGAAAACGTGGCTTTAAGTGATTTTTGTTTTTTCTTGTGTGGTTTTTGTTAGTTTTTACAAAGTTGAAAGTCCTTTTGTCATGTTCTACTTGACATAAGTTAACTTTGGACATTTATATCACATGCCTCTTTAGTGTGATTTTTAGCATGGAAGAAATCTAATAGTTTTTTTAGTATTCTTGTGACAATTTTCTAGCTTATTTTACGTGGTTTTGTGCATAAATGTGAATTTATTTAAAGTGGAAGGTATTGACAACTTAGTTTGTGTAAATGAAGTTCTTGATATTCTTATTAAAAATAAATTTCTCTCTTACTCTTTTACCCTTTGTGATGTTTTAATTCTGTGTTAGCCAGGAGTACTGAGCAACCTAGTGGAAGGTGTCCCTGCCACTGGCAAGGGGATTGGAACTACATGATCTTCAAGGTCCCTTCCAACTCAAACCACTCTATCATTACTGTGCATGGGCTTCCACACTCTGTTCCCCTCCATCCCCTGCAGAATGGAGAGGCCTCCTGCTGCACTGCAGGAATGGACTTTTCCTGCTTAGGGTAGTATTTGTGCTGTGTGTGTTTCTACCAAACATCTCTTCAAGGCCACTTTTCTGGTTTGTCAAGAATGTTCTCAATTCTGCCCTTCCATGCAGGTTTAGCTCTTTCATACTCAGCATTCAATGCAAACTAATGGAGACCATGGTTTGTATGCATCTAGGTGGAATAAAAATGCTGGCAAAAGCTCAGTGGGCCCCACTCCATCCCCCTCTGCAGTATGACAATCTGTTGCCAAGAACCACTAATCAGCTCAGCGACGTGCAACCTGTTCCTCCAGGGTTGCCACAGGGCATGACTGCTGCCCTGGGGGGTTCCTGAGCAGAGCAGGCAGCTGGCATGTCCTCTGAACCAGGCCAATACACTCTGCAGATTTTGTGCACTGTGCCAGCCAGTGAGGCAAGAAGCTCCCAGCATCTCTGCACAGCACTCTGTGCTCTAGGAAAGGCACCAGCCACAGAACACTTTGTGAGCTTCAATCAGGCCCCTGAGGTTTGCGTAAAGGAAGCATTTCCTGAGTCATGGTGCCTGAAAATGTGTGCTCAGATACATTACTTACCTTTAAAGGATACGACAGTTGAATTTAGTTTTATGCTGCTTCATTTGACATGAGGCAGAAGACAAAAGAGAACTCCAGGTCTCTACCATGTAATTTCTCCAGGTGCTAACAAATTTTGCTTATTTGGTAATCATGGCATTGTCCTCATCTCAAGCTGCACACAACTCAGCAGTTGGGTGTGCAGACAGTGGCCTCATTGTGGCATTTACCACCACCACAGCTTTGCTTCACAAACATTCTGTACTTGTACCTTTGAGTCTACTTCTGCCACAAACTCACTTATGGCAGAACTGGTACCAGCGTGTGACAGCCTGAAGAAGAGAGCCAGCTTTACCTGGTTTCTTCATTAGATTGCACAAACTCCAAAGGTGCCTCTCAACCTCCACTATTCTGTGATTATCAATAACCTGTGAAGGAGTCTGTAAAACTTCCAGTCTGGGGTGAGGGGGAGTCAGGAATATAGACCTTATGGAAATACTGGCACCGTTCCCTGATACAACACATGAACAGGGGAAAAGCTGCACAAAACAAAGATATTGAGAAAATATAATTAGTGAGATTACCAGTTTTATACATCATCACTTAAGGCTTATGCACTCCAAAGAAATCTCATCTCTAAGCTCAGCCAACAGCTTCTACAGACACATGCCCATTGGTCTCATTTCTGTGCAGCACCAAGATAATATTAACCCATTCTGAAGGTCCTTAAGTCCATACATATTTAGAAATTCACAGAACAGGACCACCTGCCCCACACAGTGCATTACATGAACAGATTAGATTGCAATCAACTAATTTTTAAACGTACCTGAATTTCCCCAGTGGAGAATCTATTTGTAACTGAGACTGCATTAATTAGAGGCTGACTGAAAAAAGGAAAACCCCAAATATACTAATTCTTTGTTCCCTGACACAGTCTCTGATCTGGGAGGCAACTACAGTACCTGCTCCTGTCTATGTGGTGCTGGGATTCTCAGCAGTGAATGTGCAAGAAAAAAATCTGCCAGCACAATCAGTGATATTAGAGGAGAAAAAAATAATGACCAGAATATAAACCAAAGTATTTATTATGGTTACAGCATTTAGGAACACCTCAGGAATCTGGATGAGATGTAGCAGCTATTCTTTTTTTCCTTTCGCTGTTAATCAGAGATACAAGCTGGAGTATTTCTGGGTGAACAAACTTCCCTGCAAAACAAAAGAAAGGGAAGGTTAATAAAAAATTCTCTCATTTTGCCATGTGTGAAAGGCTGGCATTGGAACAGGGATAGCAGGGATGTCACTTTAGGCTCAGAATAAATGTCAAATTATTTTTTTAAGAAAGTGAATGCTCCCAGTTCAATCCAACTATGGAGTAAGTGTAGTTACACTCCCTCTTCACAAAAAGCTGGTATTTTGTGCTCTATTGAGACACTTAAGAGCTGAAAAAGGGATGCACCTTGACCAAGATAATCTGATACTACTTATCATGCTACAAAAAACAACTCCAATTACAGGAGCACTTGGGGTATATGCTGTAGGCTCTGCTCAGACACCAGCTCAATTTAAGTTGTTGAATTCTGGTTGGGGAGCAAAGGCGTCAGTTCGAAAATAAAGCATTATACGTTTCATTCATGTTGTCCCTTTTTTTCTTTTGCTAACCAAAGCCTTACATTTTCCAGAGAGATTATTATTTCCTTGGGGAGTATAAATGGGACTTGTCAGGGACTCTGGTGACTGCTGGCCCTCTTATTCCTGAAGTCCGTCTATCCCTAGTTTTTTTCTCAGGACAGGATGAGTTAGTTACAGCCCTTCTCTGGTCAACTACCTTGCCAAAATGATAAAGTTCGCTATTTTACCTATCTCTGCTTTCAACTACCATGTATTTTGCAAAAGATGAAAAGCAGTGGACAGAATAAAAAGTAACACAATTGCAACTTAATAATTTCACTGAGGTGGTTCTCACAGGAGCCTTGAGCTGGTCACTCAGCTCACCTTGGGGATAACAAATTCTACCTCACTGGCTCCTGAAACATTGACAAGAGTACAAACAAGCTGCTCCCAGAGCACCACTGAACACTGAAGACTCCTACATGAAGACTCTGATGTTTTAGGGAGATCTTTACACATATGCAAGTGTAATGAAAGCTGAACCTCTCTCTAAGGTAAAAAGTAATGTAAAAGGAATTTGGCATAAATTCAAATTTAGATTTGAAATTTAGTATGAAATTCAGATTTAATACCTACAGATAAATGTTGGGTATGTTCACATTGCATTAAGTTTCCCCAGAAATATTAGGGTATTAGGGAACTTGAGCAATGAGTAAAATAACTAGTTCTCACTTCCTCTGAATGTCTGTCAGAAAAAAAAAAAAAAAAAAAAAAAAAAAAAAAAAAAAAAAAAAAAAAAAAAAAAGGCAATTTATATATTAAATTTATAAAAGAGGGAAAAAAAAAAGCCCAAATGTCATACCAGCAGTTGAATCAAAAAAATCCTGCAGTCTGCCAGGTGTGTTTTCCAACTCTTCATACTCAAATGCTTGCAATATCATCTCACACTGATCCAACTGCTTTACAAACTTGGCTTCTGCAGTAGACTGGTTTTCATATTCCTGAAAAGATTTGCAGTTATAAGAAAATAATTTTGTTCCTCTGAAACAGAATATTAAGATATCTTTAAATATCTAGAATTTTCTTCATTAGTACAAATATTCAGCACATTTACGTCTTTTACTTTGTTTTTACAAACACACAGTGGTCAGCAAAACACTTGAAATATGTGCCAATTTTATATTAAATGCAGTGGGACGTAAAATACAATCTTTTGCACAATCTAACTCTAAACATACCAACTGTTTTGGCTGATTCAGGGATGATATGGAGGCAACTATGCATCACATACAAGTTAAACAATAGGTTTAACATATGTTATGTATAAAGATCATTTCAGGCCTGGCAAAGGCTATAAATTACCACAGTGTGTGCCTATGCACTGTCACCACCTACCTTTAAGACCTATTTTGCATTTTTCTCACCACTTGCTCTTTCTATATGGAGTTGTTCTTTATATTTCTTGTGTCATTCCTGCATAATCTTTTTGGTCTAATCTGTCTGAGCTGCTTACGTCCTTATGTCTCTCCTAGGAGATAGGAAGGAGAGTGGTGAAGGGGTTTCCTCCCCTTCAGAATTTACGTCCTTTAATCTCTCTGCTATCTTTTCCCTCTCTACAGCCATCATCAGTGTATGAGTGATTCACATTTCTAATCAACTTGAACAATTTTGCTGTCATTTGCTTTCAGTGATGGCTGCAGACAGGTTTGGCAATGCATTTTCTCTTTTTCAGATCTACTGCATTGTATATGTGATGTCTCAGGAGTGGGGTCCTCCTGACTCTCCTGACTTCCAAAACCAACCCCATAAAAAGAAGTTTTCTTCTGTGCAGGTTACCATTACCTTGATACCACTGGCAAGTCTGACCCTATTCATCATCCCCACCACCATTAATCACACCAAAGTACATACTGGGCCCGTCTGTGCTCCCAAATCCACAGAACCTTCCACAGAGAAGAGCACCACAAGCGCAGGAAGAGGTTTGCCTACTGACCACAGAATGTGGCATTCCTTTCTGCATCTTAAGACAACTGTGATGTGAGTGTCATCCCCACAGCAGCAAAATCTTGGTTTGTAGTTCCAGCACTGTGATGCTCAGGTAAGCGTGACAGTCATTTCCTTGTCTTGCCTAGTATTAGGAGGCTGTTCTTAAGGTTATTACTTTACCTTTGAGGTCAGAAATCCAGATTTTGATAGCCATGATTGACTGGTTTACAATTCTATTTAGAATTTCAATGGTACTTTGAATTTTTAGTTACATCTTCATCATTATTTTAGTAATAAATTTAATTTCAGTGTTTTTATCTTGTTTTTTCTCTTTTCAACCTGAGCTTTGCCTCATTTTTAAATTGTTTAAGTACTAATTTTCTTAAATCTATTTATTTCTACTCTACCTTTTTATAATCTATTTTGCAGGGGGGAGGGTCCCTCAAAGACAAAACTCTTGGCACATTACAAAGTAGAACTTCAGGAAAAAGGAGAAGTAGGGCTGTTCACCTAAAAAGTTGGTCCCACCTCCAGCAATTAGGTGGGAGTATCAATCTGCTGCCAACCTCTATCTGCTGCCAACCTCTGTGCTATACAGCCCACCAGATGTTATTCACATCTCAGCTCACATTGCCCTCAAGAAACATCAGCTATGACATGTGCAACTGTGCTGAAACAAACACTTACTGTTTCCTCCCCACAGGTGGTTAAGATTCTGAAATAACAGTGTACTTCGGAAAAACACTAACGAGACTCTCCAACACCACAGGCCATCTTTTAAAAACTATTCCCATGCTTTTGCACTTGAGAATAAAAAAGCAGGATAGAGCTGAAATGTGCTGACTCATTTACTTCCCTGTTTTTTTCAAACATATCTGGGATTCACTTATAAGGTGAAAATATATCTGAGGTATCTTTCTGCTGCCTCTGTCCCCTACACTACACTGGCTAAGTACCCACCAACACCATCCAAAGCAGCAGTCCCTGTAAAGCTGAAAGGCAAAGAGGGACAGAGACAAGGGCAGGGCAGCGCAGGAAGGACTTGCCAAGAGATTTGTCCTGCTCAGCACTGCGTAGCTCTGGTCCATAACCACCTTCACTCACAAAAAAAAAAAAAAAAAAATCATAGGGAAGTATCTCTGCCTAGCTGAGAGCAGAGCAGCACACCAAGTTATTGGAGGTTTCTTATTTTCTTGATCTCTTTTTTTTCCTTCTTAAGGAGCAACTAGTTGTTCCACTTAAAATAACACTAGAGGGACTAAATCTACATAGTAGATTTTTAGGGTAACCTCTCTGCCATGTGAGTTGCACTCATGCTAATGAGTTGCAGACACAGTGTCAATAATAATCCTGAAGGTAGAAACAAAGAGCTAATTATCAAAAGTGTGCACGTATCAAATTATGGTTAATGAGAATGATGAAAAACTAACACTGAAGAACTGACTCCATACTGAACCAGCTCGTAAAGCATCACAAAGACTGAGACCAGCAAAGAAAAAAAAACAATTATACAGAACTAACCTTATCTATCAAAACCTCATTCTCCTCAATTGTAACAGTTTCTCAAGGGAGAAGGAACCAGTGCTCCCTAAAAAAGTACACACATATTATTTCCCATATCTGATGAAGTTGGTTTACCCTCATTACCTTAAAATATAGCTTTGAGAGCCCATTCCCACTGCCTGTTCAACCACACAACTACAACAGGGAAAAAACACCCCAAAATAACACTAAATCTAAAACAAAACCACAAACAGGTTGTTGTAGCAAAAGGCAGAAACTGGATGCAAATATCTGGAATTTAAATATACTCTAAGGAGAAAAGAATATGAATCTAAGATACAGACTCAGGTCATGGAGTCCAAGAAACACAGAATGCATTGTTTGAATGAGAGGTTGTGGATACAATTCCCCCATGTGATCGTATGTCAGGAGGAGATAAACCACAGTAATTATAAACTTGAATTGCTTGGAAATAATCTCATCATCCCTCATTTCCAAGTATAAAAGATCTTATCGATTAACAGCATGGGTTCACATAAAAATGGTTAAATCACCTTCAAACACAAAAGATACTTCCTAATACATGTTCTAAGGAACCCAAAACCAGAAATCTCCAGTGTTCATAGAAAAGCATGGGAGTTTTGTCGTATTTAAGTTTAAACTTTAGTTTACTTAATAATTTTAGGTTATTACTAAATATCTAGTCTAAGGGACTCTATTAGAAAGAAATGAAAGCCACAGAAATGACTTGCCTAAGAAGCAGAAGATAATCCACAGCACCATCACCTACCATTTTTTTCCTGTATTAAAAGCTGCAAATGGCCAGATATGAACAAAAGCCATAATGTAATAAAAAATCAGATTTATATCCAGAGGGCTGGATGAAGAGGACAAACCTTTCCTTCAGCTGTACAAACCAAGCCCTGGACAGGTTTATCTGGAACTCCGGGAGGCTAGGGGGCAGAAAACTGTTATTTTAACAAAGTCTAGTGTTTCTGCTTGAAAAGGATCCTAACATGACCTTGAATCATACTGTTAAGCTTTATCTTCTAAGTAAATAAATCTCACTTTCCTGAGGTCAAAATAAGACAGTGCACAATTTCACAGGTACATTGGAAGAAGGGAATGGGTCACCCTGAATTTTAACAAAGGATAAAAGAATGCAAACTTACTTCCCAGAGTTCATAGATTTCTTTTCTGAGGTCCTCTGATAGAAGTTGGGTCAGTTGTTGCATAGCTGTCTGAAAAAAAGAAGCTTTTTCCATTTATCTATTTTATGAGAAACATTTCTATCATTCTCTTTTCTGAATAATTATCTAGTTGTTATCAAGCTACCAGAAACACCCACTACACAGCATATTACTGTTTTGTTTTGACATGGCAAGGTTTGGCTACAGCTCTGGCCAAGGCCAAGGTAGTAGCATCTCTGGGTAACATATTTGAGGGGAGGGGAAATCCCTGTGCAACTCCACCCAGAGGGAAGAGTGAGAAGTGAGAGGAAGAACCCTGCAGATACGAGGGTTAGTGAAGGAGAAGGTGCTTCAGATGCCAGAGCAGAGATTCCCCTGTAACCCCCGAGGAAGACCATGGTGAGGCAGCTGTGCCCCTGCAGCCCTAGAGAGGAGCAGAGATCCACCTGCAGCCCCTGAAGGTCGATGGTGGAACAGATATCCACCCGGGGCCCGTGGAGGATTGAAGCAGGGAGGCTGTGACCCTGTAGGAAGCCTGCACTGGAGCAGGCCACTGGCAGAACTTTTGACTCCAGAAACTGTTCTGCACGCTTTTTGTGTTCTCCCAGCTGAATCAGTCTCATTTCTGTGCCGTCTCTACTGTTTGCCCAGTAACATGAAGGGCTGCTTCTGAAACAACTAACATCACAGGCAAAACAAAGGTTTCATGCCAGGATTGTTTCTCCACTTCAAATACAGGATATAATGTCACAGTATAGCTCCCCATTGCTTGCCACCACTAGAAGCATCAGGGTCTCATTCTTTCTCACCTCTTTCCAGGTCTGGAACTCATGAGATTTCAAGGTTAGGTGGCTAAAATTACTTACCTGGCAAAATCCCCTACTCCAAACAACAACCTCCCTCCCCCCAAAAAAAACCCAAAACTTCTTTTTTTAATCATGTTCATTTTCTGCTGCCTTAGAGACTCACTGGTTAAAATTACTGCACGAGCAGCGAACTTCAGAGCCAGCTCAAAATATCAGCTGTAGAGCAAACAAAAAAAGGGAGAACTCTGCAGTGGGAGCAGAGTACTGATAATTCACCTCAAGCTGCCTCCTGAAGTGGCGAACCATGGCCTATTTTTACAACAAAGTATTTCAGAATCATCCCAAATGTTTAACGCTTTATTCTCCTTCCCACAAAGTCAACAGAAAGTCCTCACTGACTGAAATGGGAGCAGAATGAGGTGCAAATACTTAAGAAAACTTCTTAAACATACCTAGGCTTCAAAATCTCTTTTTCCTTGCCTCAATTCAAATGAGAATTCTCTCTAGACCAAAGCTGAAGGCTGATCCTCAGTGGCACAACAACCTTAAAGGATTCCAGGAATGAGGTTTCTTCTGTTCAGTGTTCTGAAGCTCTTTTAGAAGTGTAACAAACACTTCTGTGATTATTCCTCCCCTCTTCTATGCTCATCTAGTTAAAGTTCGGGGCTGGGGCACCACGACTAACTCTAGAAGTAAGCTCTTTGCTAAGAAAGTGGAAATTAAAGATCTAGGGCGTATTTGGCATTCTTGAAGTACTATCTTTACTGACTGTAATTTCAGTGTTTCTTTTTTTTCAATAGACTTCCTCTTGTGTCCTTACACTGAACGAAAAAAGCCTGTGAAGAGTTTCTGAGGCTGACATTGCCCTCTAGCTGTGGCTACAGAAATGGTTTACATTTTCTTCAAATAATGCCACAAACCAAAAATAACAAACCAACAGTCTGGATAAGTGCAAAGCCAAAAAAATAAAGTGACTCTACGCATGCTGCACTCAAAGAATCACAACAACAACAAAAAAGACATCTGTATCTGAGGTTCTGTGCAAAAGGTATAAATGAAGTCTCTGTCAACCTCATTTTCTGACACCACACACATGATCTGACATGAACTGTCATCCATCCTACTCAGTGCACCTACACCCTGCTCCTCACCTCTTGGTAAGGCTGCTGAACGTGACTAATTCAGGCTACCAAAACTGCAGCTAGTGCAGGAATAAATGGCCAAGGTGAAGATTACTTCAAAGATTCTTCCGTAACCTTGTACTTGGTGACATTAAAGGTACAAAAATCACAAAGAGCTGAAAACTCTACTTGGTTGTGGCAGGCCTGTCCAACGCCAATGACAGTATTATATTGCTTGGAGTGCTCCTTCACCACCACCAGAACATTAAAGCACACAGAATGTTTTGCAGCTGTGGCTTCACACCTTATATTCATACCTTTTCTCTCCTGTGTTTCTCCTCTTTTGGGATATTATCTGCAGGAGCAATATCTCCAACAATGCATTCAGCCATATCATGAACCAAAGCCAATCGTATGCATCTGACAAGAAGGAAAGAGAGAATTAGTTTTAATAATTAGTTTTTCAGCATTTTAAGTTGAAACCTTATCCAAAGGCTAAGAGACTGCAGAATTTATCCCCCTTCACATACTCTCTAAAGGTTGGTTAGAGCTTTTCTTAAACCTTTTGTAACATTTTCCACTTTTTGTTAATGGGAGTATTTTCCACCTAGGCATGATTTTGATTTCTGATTTCTAGTCCCTACTGCTTGTAAATGTTGATTTAAGTGTAAATACACTGTGTACCAGAGCATGATATTCAAAAGTAATGCACTTAGCTTTCGTATACTTGGCTTTTGGAGATGCTGTGGTTATTAACTACATTATACACTTCGCATTATTCTTGCAACAGGTAGAAGGTAATCTGATTGGAGCAAACCCAAATTCAGTATGTCATCTGTCACTCACAGCTCTGTGGCCATGCCAGTCTACAGCAGAACACTCAAAAAAGCCTTCATACCAGCTCCTAGAGCTTTCTCTGCTATCCTACAGGATTTCTGTGGCTCCTTACTGCTGCTGAGTGCTCCTTCAGTCTGTCAAAATCCACACGGCCTATGGCTCTGACATGGCTGTCTGTTGCTTCACATTGTTTTTTAACACGAGTCTTCAGCCTGTTTATTTACTGCCTGAAAGACGACCAGCTTTAAGCCTCTGCACCTCTTGCCTCAACACCCACACTTAAACAATAAAGTTTTTAGCGTCTTTCAACTGTCCAGGTAAGCAGGACCCTGTCCAGAAGGCAGAGGGAAAAGAAAAGCAGAAAGGACTTCAGATTCCTTCAGCATGATTTAGAAGCTCTTACTCCGGAGGACAGCTTCTTTTAGCATTTTGTTTGCAGCTCTCCCACAACATTAACATATGCTCGTGACAAACAGAGGCCATCTCACCTGTCCTTGTTCAGGCCTTTGTCTTCAGTCACCAAAGCCATCATCGCCATCCTGTACATATGGTCGGAGACGCTCTCGGGGTTTGCCACGTTCCTGTACACCCATCCTGTCCGCGGTACCCTCTGCGCCCGTGCCACAGAATCACAGAATCAGTGTAGGTTGGAAAAGGCCGCAGAGATCATCGACTCCAACCTCTGGGAGGATACCACCGTATCCACCAGACCACGGCACTGTGAAGGTTAAACCCCTTGGTCTCGCCGGCCCTCGTTTCAGAGACACCAGCAGAAATTCCTGCCAGCCACGGCCTGCACGCTCCGGAGCGCTTTGACGCTCCCCGCGAACACCTGCCCAAGGCCCGGGCCCCCAAGGCCGTACCCGGCCGGAGCACGGCCCGGCCACAGCAGGCACCGCCGCGGCCGCGGGCCGGGACACGGCAGCGCCCACGACTCCCCGCAGCCGCGGCCCGCTGCGCTGGCACAACGCGGCGGAGGCCCCGGCTCACGCCGGCCTGAGCCAGCCGCGGCCCCGCCGCCAGCCCGGGCACTGCCGGGGGAGCCCAGCCGGGGGAGCCCAGCCGGGGGAGCCCAGCCCAGCGCCCCGGCCCGGCCCCAGCTCCCTCGGCCGCCCCGCCGCGCCTGACCCTCGGCCCGCGCCCACCTTGAGCTGCCCCAGCAGCCGCAGGAAGGACAGCAGCCCCACGGCGCCGCCCGCCGCCATCGGCCGCCGGCAGCACGGCCTCGGCCACGGCTCCTCCTCCGGGCGCTGCCCGCCCTGCGCCCCCCGGGACTGTACAGCGGGCTGTAGGGCTGCGGGGGGAGCTGCCAGCGGGGGAACCGCGTCCCCAAAGCTCTGGCTCCTCGGGGTTCGGGAAGCACAAAAAAGAACGACACGGGCTGCGACTGCAAGGAGAAAAGCAGCAAGAGAGGCCGGGCTGGTCACGGGCAGGAGCGCTGCGGAGTGCGGAAGGGAAGGGGCAGGCGTGTCCGCGCCGCTCTTCCGCCGGGTTCAGCCCGCAGAAGGGAAGGCAGCCTGGAAGGCAGGAGTAGCTCCTGTTTCTGTCAAAACTGAGCATCTCGGTGACTCATGTTATTGTTCAGAGAAGAGCGGAGAGTTATCAGGGTTGTTGATGAGTTTTAAGTTACTCTATGGATTCCCAGCATATCGCTACAAGCACATCCGACACTTATGAGTTGAATAAATAACACGGTGACTTACCTGACAATTGGTGGATTTTCAAAATACGTTGCACTTCTTTGCTACTTTTATATTGCCAACTGAAATAGTGGATAATGGTTTAAATGCGATGATGAAATAGTCTGTTCCAGGAAAGAACGTCTGCAATTTTGCCAGCTATCAACAGATGGCAGAGTGGTTTTTTTATTTTTATTTTTGTTTATGGAAATATTTAAACTCCTAAATTAATAATGAAGCCCACAATAAACAAGAATCCTAGACCAGGAAAGTCGTCACCTTTACACCTGTGTACACGATCATAGATGTGTTGGGTGCTGCAGTACAGCTTTCCTGGCTGAAGTGAATCGCATCTGTTGCAGAGTTGTCTTGACAGCTCTTGAAACCATCCAAAATAAAAATTTCATACTTTGTTCAGGCTGTCTGCCTTCCACAGTAAATAGTTTGTTCCATAATGTCCTCTTTGGGCCTCATTGTGCCCATAGTTTGCTGTGGTATTCCATGTCACTCCCAAGGCAAGTTGAGCTCCATTGTGTTGCAATCCTGCCTCAAGCTGCAGGCTGCTGTTGTGTGGGCCCCGAGGCTCTTCAGCAGGCAAGAGATGCCCGGGATACCTCAACACTTCTATCAAGGTGAAGTGATTTAGATCCCGGCTGTCTTGGTAGCCTTCACTGAAGGTGCCCTGTCTTGATCTGAGAAAAGCGTCAAAGTGGTGCCAGCACAACACCAAAGGGGGACAGAAACTTTCCTCAGCATGCTGGCTGTACTCCTGCCTGATGTAGGCTACCGTGTGATTTTCCCTCTTTAGGATGAGAACACACTATGAGCTTGTGTTGGACTTGGCTTTCAGGTCCTTTCTGATGAAGCTGCTAGCCAGCCTGTTTCTTCACAGCTGGTACCAGTAGAAGGGCTTATTTGGCCTTAGGTCCATAACTGAGCATTTTTCCTTGTGTTTCTCTGTGTTAAACATGTTGAAACTTCTGCCAGCCCAGTCCAGAAGCTGCCTAAAGTCTCTCACAATTTAAGCTCTACGATTTAGTGTGTCAGCCATCTCTCCTAACTTAGCATTACCTTAAAATAGCCTGCGAGTGCCTCCTGTCCTGTGGTCCAGGTTTTTAATAAGACAATGCTCTATATGGACTCTCTTATCAACCCCTAGAGTACTCAACCTGTTTTGGGCCTTCAGGCACGTTGCCAAGCCACCAGTGCCACCCACGGAGCCTGTCAGCCTAGGCAGTTTTCAGTGTCTCTATTAGACCGCTTGTTTGTGCCATAGTTCCTCAGTTTGTGAGTGAAAATGCTGCAGGAAGTCATTTCAACAACTGTAATGAAGTCAAGATCTATTGTGTCCACTGCTCCATCCTTGTCCACGGTAGCAAACCATTTCCTTAGAGGATGCAGTCAGGTTGGCCAAGTGGGATTTGTTCTTTATTAATTAATGTCAACTGTTCTTAACTGCCTTCATGTCTTTTACAGGTCTCTTTCTAATAGAGCTTCATCAACATTTTTTCTGTCTCTCGCAGCCTCTTTCTGGTTTCCTGAACAGTTGAGAAAAAAGCCTTCAGAATGAAATCCTAAAAATAATACAGAGTAATTTAATAATTTGTATTTTAAATGAGGTGCTGGATCTAGCTCAGAAGGCTATTCTTAAGGCTAGATACATTGTTTTTTAACCCTTACTGGATGAATCTATTCAATGTACATGTTTAGTTACATTTAGTTACATTTCTAGCACTTTAAATCCAGTAATCAATTTGCTCTTGCATATTCATTAATTATTCTTTAATATGGGTAAGTCTTATACATCCCACGTGTATGGAAGAGGTATGATTTTCAATTTTATTGTCTGATAAATTCTTTGCCACTGATGTCCTTAAGGTATGTTTCTAGGACGAACACTTGAGCAATAATCACAAGGCTGGACTCACAGGCACCGGCCTCAGTGTAATTTTTGTAATATTTGTCAGTTTTGTAGCATTTATATGTATATAATTCCTCTACATTCACTTTGTGTGCTGGTTTTGCATATTGCTTATTGACACTGGTTTTCCACTCAGTTGTTCTTTGACAGTACTTAGAGGTATCATTTATGTACTTTTCCAAGTACCTATCAATGCATCATGTATTGTGTTAAATGCATGGACTCTCAGTAGGCTGGAGGACCCCAACAGAGCACAAATATTAGCTCTGTCAGGATTTTATTCTTGAGTAAGTAGCTGAAAACAGAAACAAATCAGCTCCATACAATTTTAAGCAGCTTTTTTATGTAATTCAGAAACTTCAGCAAGGATTAGCAAAGTCTCCCTACAGGATATTAAGGTAGTTCTAAGGCTTAAGTCTCAATCTTTCATCAGTCTCAGCTGGCTTTTTTCTCCATATTTTGCCAGAACAGATGGCAATTCCAAAAAAGAAATCCCAAAGCAGCTGGTTACCGCGGTGTAATTATGATTTACAAGCTAGAGATGGCGCTCTCTGCTCACAGATTTCTGCTTCAACCGCGTTTGCTGCTACCCGATGCCGGGCTGAAATTGTGCTTCCATTTCTTTAAGAAATAGCGCTGGGGGAGAGGGGTTGCTTTGCCCACGTGGTGCAGTCATGTGAAAATCATCTCCCCAAATGGCAGGTGACTGGGAGCAGACCCAGTAACTACTCCTAAGGTGGATTGTAATCAGTTTGTGATTTATATAATGTAGCACCAATGATAACATATTGTGTTTTGAAAACCCTTACATGTTCACATGTTCTGCCAGCACCGGCACAGTAAACCTTGTATTGGCAAAATATCCTCAGGAAAAGTAATTAATTGATGGAATTCATTATTACCATCTGGCATGAAAGAAAAAAAAAAGAAAAAAAAAAAAAAAGAAAAAGAAAAAAAAAAAGAAGTGTAGTTCAGTTGACAGGGCAAAATGATTGTTTATCACTGACCCATCAGGAGGGAGTATCAGCCTTGAAGCCCCTCCTAATAGCAAAAAGATCGATGAGCACCTGCCAGACACTGTAAATGCTCATTTTAATTCTCCAGACTATAATATCTTCCTTTGTCTGAGGCAAGCTTAGCAACTATATAGAATTAGCTAGTAAAAATCTGTTGCAAGAATTCTTCCATAAGGGTACAGAAAAGCAATCCTCTGGAGAGACAGTACATGTGTGCCATGTGGCTCCCTTCACTCTGCCATGCACCTCACCATGCTGGACTGTGCATCCTTGTGCCCAGGGAGCCCCACTCTCCCCTGTGTGGGCTGTCAAAGCTGCTGAGAGGCACCCGAGAGAGGCACCATGCACTGATATCTGTGCCAAGGGCTGGATGTCTTCTGCTGAGACTTCATAGAATCACAGAAGGGTTTGGGTTGGAAAAGACCTTAAAGATCATCTGGTTCCACCCCACTGGCATGGTTGGGGACACCTTCCATTTAGACCGTTTTGCTCAAAGCCCCATCCAACCTGGCCTGGAACACTTTCAGGGATGGGACATCCAGCCTCTCTGGGCAACTTGTTCCAGTGTCTTATTGAACTCACAGGAAAGCGTTTTTGTCCTAATATCTAATCTAAACTTAGTCTTTTTCAGTTTAAAGCCATTCCATCTTGTCTTGTCACTTCATGCCCTTGTAAAACATCCATCTCTGTATGAGAAGGCTCAGGAGAACGTACACTTATGTGTTCCAGTAGTCAGCAATAACTGTCCAGAGTGTCCCTGTTCAGTGTAACTAAGTGGTTGCATCACTGCCAGAAAAAAAAAAAAAAAAGTTCTTCTTGCTGCTGTTGCATAACATCTTGGGCTTTCTGTGATTAACAAAGAGATTTTCTATCAGAACCCTTAGGATTAGCCTATCTAAATCTTCAAGATGAAGAAAATGTTGGTTTACCTTATGTATGTAACAGATCTGCAGAGCCAAGAGTAGAACTTTAGAATGGCTCATTTAGAGGGGAAAAAAAGGGTTAATTTAAGAGCAAATCAATGTTACAGGAGCGGAACATTTCTAATGTAAAAAGGCAGCTGAATTAGAGGATTAGGTCACACTGCCTGATTAACATCATTTGATCTTTTGCTATTGAAAAGCCACTAGTCTTTTCAGAGAATGGAAGTATTCAAACTTTAAATGACACCACAAGCCTGGCTTAGAAAAATACCTGCTAAACTGAAAACAACTTGCTTTGCTTTAGTAATTGTTGGTTTGTCTCTGCTGTGGGGGGATGCATCCAAATCAGGATTTAGAAATCCCTCACATTTTACTATAACAAAGAAGGACTGCAAAACTGAATGAGGGCATCTTGGGCACTATGTGGGAGAGGCTTACAGCATGTGAATCTTGTCTTGTTTTGCCATGTCATATTTATTTCTTGTTTAAAGGTGGAAGACAGATACTCAAATATCTGTTTGATGTTCATTTATTACCCATTCCCTGTTGGTTTTGCCGTTTTAATTTTGCAGGGGTAGGAGGTAATAAAAAAAAAGAAGCGCACCTTGGACCACAGAGCCCACTCAGAATCTGAGAGGAACCTGCTCGTGACATTTGATAAGGGAGTAAGAGAGAGAGAGAGTTCTAGTTTTTATAACTGAATTTGTTTTAACTAAGAAATATGTTTAAACAAAGAAGCTTTTCTTAAAATCACACCTCTTTCTTGTGAGCCTCAAAGTAAAATTGTAATAGATCAGCCTTGGTCTTCTGAAATTTTCTAAGGTAAAGTGAGAATGAGGGAACCGTTCCATGATGTAACTAAGCCTTTTGTGACTGTAAACACCAAGAACAAGAATAAATCCCATGTTTAAAAAAAAATCCTCTGGCTACCTCTCATATCTTTTCTGTTAAAAAGCTTATACTGTTTTCACTTAATTGTACTTAAATGAGTTTTGAAGGGGTTTTAACAATCACCTGCCACTGTTGACCCTTAGTAAACTAAACAGCAAGCAGATAGAAATAAAAGAATTTATTTCCTATCTCTAATGATCTGCTGATCAGTTTGCTCAAAGGATTTTTTTCTGTGCTTTTTGTAAAGTACTAACCAGTACTCATAAACAAAGTATTTTTACTATTCAAAAAATTCTGATACTCATGATGTTATTTTCAGTCATAGTGTTATTTCAGTTGCTAGAGATGAAGAAAAGCAGTATTTTAAGATATAGAAACGCTGTGAATATTCTTGTTATTCCCTCAGTCATGCTTTTAAGCACTGCACATTCCTATAATGAGCGCACAGATCCTGCTAAGACTCTTGCTTTTCAGCCATCTCCCAAATGTCAGCCAAGTCAGACCCTTCTTAGCTTCCAAAATCAGATGTGGTCAGGCATGTAACAATGTAAAGAAAAATAAATCCTGAAAGGCACTCTGAATTATAATGTACTTTTTTTTTTTCCCTGTCATGCAAGAAAGAACAAAATGGAAGTTTTATCACAACTCTGCTTCCTTTTGGGTGCCCCCACCCTCCCTTATTACTGTGAGCAACGTTTTCTCAAAATAAAGGCACACTGATTTGTTTGTTATTTTAGGCTCTGAGAAGCAGGTCAGACTGGAACCCTGTCCAAATATATGCCTCTAGTCCCATTAAGGGCCTATGAACGTACTTATCTCCATCCGTTGCAGAGCAGTGCATTGTCTTCCAGAGCGGGCTCCTGATAGCGCACAGCTCTGTCTATCACTGTGGCCATGGACGTGCTTTTGCAGCCTGGCGCGATCCGCAGCCGCTGCGCTCCCGTCGCTTGTCGCACAGGGTGAGATGCACGTAATTAGCTGCGTTGGCTTCCCGTCCCCCCCGCACTGCTCGGCTATTATTTTGACGGCTGGTGACAGGGCTGTGGAGCCTCCCTTCCCCTCTGTCACCCTGCCTGGCAGCCGCAGCTGGGCGGCCTGATTTGTGCCCCCGCAGCGAGGGGCCAACACCCTGAGGCCAGAGCGCTTTGCTGCCGGGGCTTCGAGGGGTCTTCTAAGGGCAGGGTCGCTGGCCACAGCCGGGGGCGGCACTCCCTCCTCTCTCAGGCCACCGGTACAGCTCCTACTCTAATAAAAAAACTCTGCTTTGCTCTTTTTATCCAGATATTTGAGCGCTTCAGACATCCCTGAATAAAACACACCAGCTATAGGCATGCTCTTGTTAATCTGAGGGAACCTTTTGCATGGGCCTCTGCTTCCTAACCTGAGATTGACTTTAATTATCCATTATTTTGCCTTCCTCCCTGTGAGCCTCTTGCTGAATGCGTTGTGCCACCCGGCATATTAGTCAATCATCGCAGCTTACGGAGCGCGATACTTCACATCTTGGCTTCGGTGTCATTCATGTGCACTGAGTGGAGACAGCAACCACTTTTAAGAAGCTGGGTAGATTTAAGCATGCTAGGGCCTGTCTGTCCCTATAGCAAATAGCTTTGCTGACATTTAAGCTGCACATGGCTTGATGTTAGGTCAAACAAAAATGTCACACTATAATCACTTTTTAAATAGCTGTTTCCGGATCAGTTAGTACTGTATAGTTCCAGAAGAGAAAGCACTTACAAGCTGACAGACAGAAAGGGGAACCGTCTGTATAGGATGTTTGCCTAATCCCATCCCTGCCCTTGCCTGTCAGGCTTGGAGGCTTTGTTTGCTTAAAAAAAAAAAAAAAAAAAAAAAAAAAAAAAAA
The DNA here is from genome assembly GCF_009819655.1 of Sylvia atricapilla. Lineage (NCBI taxonomy): Eukaryota > Metazoa > Chordata > Aves > Passeriformes > Sylviidae > Sylvia > Sylvia atricapilla. Next base: position 52,175,285 of record NC_089142.1, read on the forward strand.
AAAAAAAGCTTATACAATTTAATGCCACTGTACTTTTCAGCTGGGCAGACTCTAAAGAAAACTCACAAATAAGTTCTGGAGAGAAGTCACAGCTTTGATGTAGCTGTGAGGGGGTTGGATGGCCCAGGGGGCACACAGCCCTCAGCAGTTTTGGGGCTGATACTGTGTATTGAGGCACTATGCTGCTGAGATTCCATTGCTCCGAGAAGGCATGTAGGTAAAACCCTAATGATCTCTGACAACAGAAAAATGTGAGGGTTTTCATATTCCCTGAATTTTCATATTCACTCCTTAAATTTGTCTCTGCCTCTGAACCAGCCTGTGAAAGACATGGAGCATGGGGAAGCCATGGCAGACTTGCTTCCTCTCTCAGATGCCTCAGTTTGTGTCTGACAGTCTCCATAGAGAATCACAGAATCATTTAGGTTGGAAAAGACCTCGATATGGTTTCACTGACACTCTGGCATCCTGCCCTACCCTAAGGAGGAAGTAGCATCCTCATGGGACACAGCAATGGCTTCCCAGAGAGCACAGCAATATTCCCCAGGTCCTGGTCCGCCATTAACACAGACAGGCACTGGGTCAGAGTGCCCTGTGATGAGGCTGAAGTGTGTATGTCTTTACCCTCCACCCCAAATATGGCTGAAGGGAGTACTTACATCCCACCACTCAGACCCACTGTCCCAAACTCAGCTACTTGAGCAGTGCTGCCCACTTGCAGTTTTGTCTTTGCCCCACAAGCTCTCCTGGGGATTATCAGCAGTTTCTTTTGTGGGAAGGGACACCTGTAATCAGAAGGTGGATCAGTGGATTGTGAAGCACTCGTAGAAGGCAACACATGAGAGATTTTGTCTACAAAGAAGAATAAGAATGCATGATCTTTTGGGAAGAACAGAAACTTATGAGGGAATCAAAGAGTTTGTCATCAGCAGTTTAGCAGGAAGGAGGAAACCAGCCTTTCTTGGCTTCCACTGTAGCCTTTTTAATCTAATTTCATCTCTGGCTCCATGATTTCTAATCAAGTGGCAGTCTGAGAAGGTGCTGTAGATGTGACAAAATGCCACCATGAGAACTGAGTCCAAGCCTTGATCACCCCTGGCTGCTGCTTCAACAGAGGCTGCTGACCCCTGCTTGTGGGTCTGTTGTAAGTAATTTCCTTTCCTGATTAGGTCAGAACAGTGGCATCAACCTGAGTGTGTCAACATGGGGATTTCCTGCTATGTTGATTTCCCTCTATCCCGAAACAAGCTGTATGTTATACTTCTTAAATTGAAAAGCATATTTATTCCTGTAGGACATATATTTCCAAGCTGCATTGAGACAATAAGCAGTAAATCTTAACACATTCCTCATTTCACATCATAGTTACAGTAGGTGGTGGCTGCTGTCTGATCCCATAATAATGAACATGATAGAAAAACAAATCTCTTCCACATTCAAACTGTGGAAGATAAGCTTGTACCAAATACCGTCGCAAACTATGGGGCGCTACGAAGGGGGTGTTGGGTAAAATGTTAAAGTCTCCAAGAGGTGGGACAAGTTAACCTTTTGTTTATAACCATCCAACACTCCTTAACCCAGATGAGACTTCCTCAAATTTGTTTCAGCAACCCTTTTTCTTTTAGGCACAGTTTGCTGGGAATGACTGTGCCTTTGCTCAACCACTGATGTGAGGGTGAGGGATTGCCATTGCATGCAAGCTGTGGGGCATCACTTTGGGGCTATTGGAGAGTTCCTCCTGGCCAGGAGATGGACAAGAAGGAAACAGAGGGATGGAATATATACAGTGCACAGTAAATTTAGTAAGAATGACCATGAATTTGAAGTCCAGCCACTTGTCCCTGTTTTACACTCTCTGCCAGTACAAAGAATGAAGCAGAACTAGAGGAGCCAAGAGTGGTTGAGCGTTCCTGAGAGAGCACAAAAAATGGCATGCACTGAAAAACAAATGCTGTGATTTGAGGTCTTATTCACTAGCCAGGGAAAAGGAAAGGCCTCACTGATGACTGAGATAGAAATTTTCTGAATATGAGTTTACATCCTTGTGTTGCTGAGTTCTTCCTCATAAAGCACACAGAGCAGAGTAGGGGTAGGCAATGGCAGTTTTGGTACTAGTTACACATGAGATCATGTATGCCATGAGGAACCATCAATTAAATGCAATGTTTAAAGATGTAAGCTACCACCTTTTGTTTTGTCTGCTCATCATCAAATAAAGACTTAGAGAACTCAGGCAAAAGAATATTTTCTTCAGTCCTAAAACATTTAAAATGCATTCAGGCATTCAGCTTAAAGACATTTCCTAGGAAATCAAAATTTAATAAGTAAGTATTATTTAAACCATCCCAATTATCTCTTTGAAGTGGTTTTTTTTCCTAGTTAAAAATACTAAGCTTCCTTTTTATTGTACATTATATTCACAATATTCAGTTGTGAGTGATTAGTGGCACATTCTTGCGACATCACAAATCATTCTTGTTAGTGAAGATCACAGATGGACAGAATAGTTGAGGTTGGAAGGGACCTCTGCAGATCATCTGGTCCAACTGCCCTGCCCAAGCAGAGTCAGCAAGGACAGGTGATCCAGGACCATGTCCATACAGCTTTTGACTTCTCCAAGGACGAAGACTCTGCAATGTCTATTTGTCATCTTCAGTGACAAAATATCATCCCTTTGTGCCAGCCTTAAAAGGAGAGGAACTTCCCATCAGCAGCTCTTTAAGTGAAAAAAAAAAGACATATTAAAATGAGAACTGATGTTAACATTTCCAGTTTTTGCTTTGCTGACTCCACAATCTTCAGTTATATGTAAAAATTTACACAAGGATTTTATTAACTGATTCTTTACACCCACAACTTTACTGTTTCTTTGAAAGTGGATCGTAAAATCCCAAAACTTTTTAAAGCTAAACCCCGCAGCCATATGCCACTGAAGTGCCCAGGGATTTTTCAGTATTACAAATTGTCTTCTGATGTACCACAGCTTTTCGTATCTTGTATTTTTCATACGGGAAATCTAATACAGCAGTATCAACCTGAATTTCTTCTGTGAAGAAAAATACTGACTTTTACTTACCTGCCTTTTAAACCATATTTCTTTAGAAGAGTCAAATATTTAGAGCGTTTCTTTTATCCTTGTTTTGTTTTGTTTTGTTTTTGGAGAAAGACTTCATTTGGACCCTTGATCTTGAATATATTTTATGTTTTAATGCAAACTTTTAGTCAGTTTGTGGGTTGCATGGACATATCTGAACAGAAGATACACTTCTTTATGAAGTGAGTATCTCAGTTTGGCCAAGTGCATTGACAGATGTTGTCCATACATGCCTTCCCAGGTATGGAGCTGTGTGTCTGCTCTGTGACAATTGTGTATTTTGTTTTTAATTGTTTTGCTAAGAGTAAAATTACTGAATGTTTTCACAAGCAGAGGAGTGAGATCCCTGCCAGAGAGCTCTCTGAGTGTGAGAGTAACACAGCACAGCATATGAAGACTGAAGAAAGCATTTCATAACTGCTGGAAGTTGCAATACCCCTGTGCTAGGCACCCTGACAAACTGCTGTGCACAAGTGTTCTAGTGCAGGGCACTGACAGGTGGGTGCAGTGACATTAGGAGGACGACAGCGATGCTGAAATGATGATTCCACATGAAAAATGCTCCCTGCTTTTTGACAGTTCAGTGCGTTGGTCAAATTAATGACACAAAAGGAGCGCATTATAAAATCGTTGGGGTGAAGTTTATGATTGTCTTGGATAAGGTAGCTGGCTGACCTTTGTAAACTGGTAAACTTGTAAACTGAGCAATTCACAATTCACAGCAAAAGCTACCCCAATAAAACGTTTGTCTGCTGTCTTCTTTGTCTAGCTTCATTTTTTTTTTTTTTTTTGGTGAAAAGGTTTGATTTTTACGCAGCTTGTCAGTAAGATTCTTGATCACTCCAAGTTCTGTATTTTCTTTTTCTATGTGAACATTTCAATCAAACCAAATATGACAACTTAAAGACGTGCAGATGGTTTTTGAGCTGGAGAGAACTGGTTATCTAAACTAACTGGTAGAAAGGAGAGTCTTCTACTTGGTTGACTGAAATTTGGCTCTGTTAATTTAGTAATGACTTTTGCCTCAGCATTTGTTCATATCATATCCTAAAGTTTTTTACCATTCCTCTTAAAGATCATGATTCTACTAATGGTAAGCATTTCTTCTCTTTTTTCTTTTTGAAAGTCCAAGGAATAAGTATTAATCCCCCTCAAAAACTCAATTTCATAAATATTTTGGATTTTTTTTTTTTTTTTTACACTGGAGTGTGTCCATTATTCATTACTGTTATTTGACTTTCTTTTGTGGACATTTTGGTATAAAAATTTTAAAAATAGTAAGCATGTGCAGAAAGGTGAAAGAGAAATTCTTCTTTTCTCCGAAAGCTTATTTTCCATTATTGAATGCTTGTTTGATTTCTTTCTTTTATTTCAGTTTTTTCTTCAATTTTTTTTTCTTTTCAATTTTTTTTCTTTTCAATCTTTTTTTCAGTTTCCTGTTCCCTTGTAACTTAGCTCCTGGCAGCTATGTTATAAGGTAAGTAGTCTAAGTAGATATTAATCTGAAATAAAAAAGTGTTTTGCTCAACAAAAGCTGCAAGACTCGGTTTGTTGGCAGAGGAAAAAATGTTGGTCTCGCCCTTCCCTGTTCTTACATTCTTACTTAAAAAGGAATGTTTTAATGTCCAAATTAGAAGACTAAAGTACTATCAAGCAATAATATTTCAGGTAATTGCATTTGGGATATGTGAGGTTTTTTGTGGTCATTGCTTGGTAATTAAGGGCTGGTCTTGGATTTTAATTTTCACTTTTGAAATATGAACTCTTTTTTTTAGGTAGATTAATTGGACGTTTTGTGGCTGATGGCCAAGATGCTCAATTACAGATTTAGATATAAAGTTACAGCTCCATTTCATGCAACTTTTTGCTTTGAATTTGTGACTTTCCACACACACATGAAAAGGGAAGGCCAACAGTGAGCAGCTGCCATACGATCCCCTATTTCACTTGCGCGGCACTGTGCATCATCCCTGCAGGAAGCCCATTCCTGAGCAGGGAGCCCTTGGACCCAGCAAAATGTTTTCTTCACCTCTGAATGCAGCTGTGAGCAACAGGCTGTAGTGTACCAAATACAGTTTGTTGGCGTCAGCCTGAACTTTATTCTGCTGGTTTTGGTTTTTTTTCTCTTTTCTGCATGTAAACATTTCAGTAAACCTTTCTGTTGGCTTCTTGGCTGCAGTATCCCGGGAAAAAAAAAAAAAAAAAAAAGGCATCTTTTGTGACCTACAAAACATGGAAATGGGAGTTTCAATGAGCGACTAGAAGTGGTGCCTCTGAAATCTTGTTTGCAGGGCTTTTTTGGCCACCCAGCAGAGCACAGAAAATGCCACAGTCACACTGTCTGTGAGGAACACAGCTGAGATACAGGCTGGACAACACTCTAAGCTTGTCTTAAACAGCTTCCCAGCCAAAAAATATTTTGCTGAAGAGGTTATGAGTAATTTTTAATACTAAATATTTTCATTACTTGAACTTTTTGCAACAAGAAAATACAAATGCGGCACTTTTAAAATACACTGATTGGAAACCATTTGCAAATAAGCAAACTTGTCAAAAATAACCTACTGAAATACTTCTGAAAAGCACTTTTATTTAGGGAGTTATATTTACTGCTCCAGTATCAGATAGTCTCAAAAACATGTTGTAAAAAATTATCCCATGCCAAAATCCTTGGGATTCTTCCAACCCCACTGGAGTCGTATGAGTTTAATTCAGTGTTCTGTTCTATAATGTTTTATCCAAAGTGTTTTGATAAATAGGTGATATCTTTATCCAAAGCATTTTCATGTATTTTTCTTTGCTCATAGGATGCCTCTGTTTGAATTTCTCCCTCATTCAGACCTTAAAACCTTTTTCTGTTCATGGGGAGGATGGACAATGCAAGCATGTGCTAACAATTGCTATTATACTGAGTATGAGAACTGGGAAAAATTACTTATCTACAAATCAATGGAGTAATCTGGATGAATCAGTCATTTGTTTTCATTTTTTAAATTAAAAAGTAATACCAGGTCACAAACAATCATTCAAAATTTAAATAAATCTTTCTGAATTTTTTTTCTCAATTCTAGTTCGATTTTTTCATCCAAAACTCTTTTGAAATTTGACATAAATTTTTGCATAGTTTCAATCTCTGTCGCCTTCTACTGACAGATCACCTATGTAGCTAAAAAAAATTACTTGCTCCAAAGGTACCACTTGCATATTGGATAAGTATCTGTTGCTTAAACAACAGCAGTGGTTAAAATTACAATAAATTTATCATCCAGTCCTATGAAACAAAGCCACATTTTATTTTTAAAGAAGAATTCATATATATGTTCTATTGTTTGCTTTTAAATCGCCCATGGCTGCTGCTTGATCACAAATTTGAATTATGGAGACAATCTTCCAGGCCCTGCTGGCAATTAATCGCTGTAACTTGTGTGTGCCTTTGTGAATCCAGCAGTGTGGCTGCAGATAAACAACTAATTAGCACTTTTATACAAGTGAAATAGATTTCCAATTACTGCTATCTCCCCCCTCCCCCTCTTCTTCATATGCATTTTTCTTAGGCATTAGGGATGCCTCATGGCTTACCAAACCAGATAGTCTTGTCTTTCTCCCTTTCTCTTTCCACCATTCAGCAAGGGTATAATCCAAGCCAGGCTGCTGAGCCTGCCCTCATGCTGCAGTCCTGGTGGGAGAAGCCTTTTGAAGGAAAGAATGAACTTTTTGGATAAAACAGGAAAACATAAAAAGCATTTGGGCAAGTACAGCAGTAGTAGTTTATAATCAGATGCAGCATTGCCAGAGAGCCGTAGTAGGAAGAGCCTCTAGAATTATCCCAGGTCCCTAGATTAGCTCAGGACTAAAGGGAAAAAAATGTGACCAGCACTATGTAGTGTATATGGGCACAAACTAGGAAATTCAGAGGAATCTGTGACATGGTGTAGTACAAGCAGCTGAGAGGTGCAAACTAGTCCTGTGACCTGCTTATCTGCTGAAAGCTGGGACTGGATCCAGCTACTTTGATCCTCCGAGAAAGGAGGGAATGCAGCATCATGTACAGCTAATTTGGTAGAGTTCAGCTAGAGTACAGCTCCAGCCCTAACAGGGGCCAGATGGCGTGACCCCGTGCTGTGCTGCCCGCCTGCCCAGAGCACAGCACTTCCCTTTGGCAGACAGCTGCCTTTCCGTCATGTGGGATTTCTGTCTTCAGAGCTGCTTTAAGAAAAAAATAAATGCCTTGCACTTCCTTTGCTCCAAAGAGGGACCCACCTCTTGAGCACAGTAGTCCTCTGTTTCCACCAATATATTTGGAAATCTTTGCAACATTCTACCAGAGCCAATGTGACTTTGATGCTTTATTTCTCAGAGGCAGAACAAGTATGGAACATATTACTTTGCTGGGAAAATTCTGACTTGGATTATTGCTTTGGCACTTTGCAAGTGGCCTTCTCAGTCTGTATCCCAAAGTGTCTCACAGGGTAATAAATTACATTACCCACAACCACTATGACCTCAGTAAGATCTACCTATGGCCAAGAATAGCTCCATGTTACTGTCAGTTAGTTAGTTCTGTCATTCACTAACTGAAGGAAGTGAGAGCCAGGAAGCAAACCTTTATTCTTCATGGCTGGTGTCACAGCATGGCACAAAAGCCATCTAACCAGCCACCATCAGCTGGCTGAAGGGAGGTTAGGTATTGACAAGGAGTTTGTTCCTCTGGCCCATGGGACAGGCACTGCACACACAGTCACCCTTGCATGCACACCCCATGCATGGTCACATTTGCAGTTGTCATCCCACTTCCCTGCAAGCAAAGCCTGAGCTGCTATTGCCTTAAACTGTGCACTGCCCTGACCTTTAACCTTAACCCTGTGTAATCTGATGGGGATGCCTAATCCTACAGACTGGTGCCCTCTAAATTCAGACTAAAATTTGTTCCTCTGATGCTCAGAGACTGGTGTATCTAATCACATGCAGCACACTGATACAGAATTAGGGGAACCCAGTTAGGCTGCTTGCTGCTTCTCGGTAGCATCTAGGGAACCTTTCTGGGAACAAGGATCAAAGAGTCCATATTTCAACATGGAGTGAAAACGGCATTCTCTGCTTCTGCACCCTGGTGTGGTTAAAGCCCAACTTTGATTCTTGCAAGCCCAAGTGCTAAAACTGAGGCACAAGTCCATGGAGAGCGGCAGGAGCAGAACGCATCTCCTTGTGCTCCAGAGGGAAAGGTCCACATTGCCCCAGTAGCTGGAAATGCTGGGGGAGATGCTGCTGGCAGCATGCAGAGAGGCTGATGCTGCTCATAGTCGCCCTCAAGGGCTCAAGCGGTGCCCAGCCCTGCGCTTCTCACTGAAGGTATTCTTCCCCTGCAAACAGAGCTGGAGGTGGGGTGTTAGGAGGATTTTGATCCATATGAAAGGCAGGCAAAGAGCACTGCAGAGACATGTACGAGCCTGAATACATCTGCAACCTCAAGATATGCAGATGTACTATGATGGGCTTTTCCCTGAATGCTGGCATTCTTGGTCTTTCTGCTCCTTCACAGACACCTCTCTGACAGCCTACAGAGCTCTTTGGTATCACTCCTTATTCCATTCAGAGTTCATCCACCTCTCTTAACCCCCTTTACTCTGTCAGCAACCTTCCACACTCTCCCACAGACAACAGGCATCCAGTTCCTCCCTAGAACTTTTTTTTTTTTTTTAACATATGAAAAATTCCTTCTTGCTTTTCCCTCTCCTCTCTGCTCTGCTCCACACTGCATATTCTGGAAGTCACCTTCAGACCACACTGGAGTGTTACCTCTATTGCCCAGGGCTAGGATCATGTTACAGCTTTCCTCTTCTCACTAAAGATGTGTGCTCGATTTGAACTTCACCAAAGTTCAGGGATGTTTGGAATCTGGACTTCTGGCTTAGACCCCTCTCAGTGCCTCGTGTCAGCATCTAGGAGTTGACAGAAGTTGTTTGCAGCCGAGGCAGACAGATCTGCAAGATGCAAATGACCAGAAATAAAAGAAACTCTGGCCCTCCAGTTAAAGATGGCTCCCCGAGGAACTGCCTGGCCTCTGGAGACATACCAACAGATCTTTCTTCCCACACAAGCCACAGGTCAGGCAGTGCTCACCAGGCTGCTGGAAATCTCAACAAGCATGGAGATTCTGGGAGTCTAAGGTCACACATCCTGGCCTGGATGGCACACACCTTCATATTCCTGCTTTCCTTTCAAGGGACTGGGCTAGGAGAAGATCCTTGCAGGTAGACAACTCCATGTGGCACATGGCTGCTTTCCCTTTGCAATGGCTTTGGGGTGATGGACAGGTGATGGACAGAACAAGTGGGTTTTTGCTTTTTTATTTATTTTACCAGAGTAGACTTGGCCAGCTTAGCTTTGACTCCATAACAGGACTCAATGTGCAAAGGATGGTGGGGAGAAGACAAGACTTTTTTCAAAGCCCTTATCAAAGTGCAGGCTGTGTTTTTCTGCTGGCATCTCATCTCAGCAGCGGGGCACCCGTGGGGTTATGCCTGCTGCTACTGAGGGAGGTGCGAGCACAGGTCCAAACCTGTGCTCTCCACATGAGGGGATCTTACAGCACTGGCCAGGTGTCTGTGCAAGCCCAGGGGAGCCTGCCCAGTGTCAAAACAAACAGGGCTGTCATTTTCTCTTCTTCTGCCTACAGGAACTGAAAATTTCCTTCCTGCCCTTTCCTCCTGGCAGAAAACAGGCAGCTGAGAGACAGGCCAGAGAGGCCAGGGAGGACCAGTGGCCCACACACTCCTGGGATAGGAGGGAGCTGTTGCAGCCAGGCTATTTTTAACCTGTTTTTGTTGCACACTGGCAGTCGTGTCTCTCATTGCTTTCTTCCTTCTCTGTGTCTCTGTGTGTCTTTGCAGCTCCTTCCTGCCACCGTGAGATGTGTGAACTATATATGGCCTGGGAAATCTGCCCCAGGCAGTATTTTTAAACCAGGCCTCCGCTTTGCAGGCTGCCGTGACGCAGTTCATCCGACTTGGCCAGTTTCTCATGGGAATGCGGGGTGTTGGGTTTTTGGTCTGCCCGATGCAACCCTTGGGGCCCAGGCTAACATCTCAAGACTTGGGAAGCAGGAGACCTTGTGCATGTGCAGGGGAGGGTTTGAGCCAGGCTGTCATCATGGTGCAGCTTTCTGGATGTCAGCTGCAGGTGTGCGAAGTGAGGTGACTTCTCCAGCTGCCCAAGTGTTGCCATCGAATCTAGGGAGCTGGGCAGAGATGACCTCCCCAAGTACATCCCCTTCCTGCAGAGCGCTCTTCAAAGTCCCCCTGTTCATACCCTGTTCATACCCATGTGGAAATGGCATGGGTTTTGTAATATTTGGAACAGGTTTACAGTGAGGAAACCCTGTAAAATAAACATCCAGTGTAGAAAAGACTGAATAAAAATATATGAAGAAATATTTGGGAGCAAATAATTTCACCTGCTTCACATCCTAAATAAACCTCTGTTCTTTCCTCTTCTTCCACAGTTAAAATTCTACCTGAGTAAAAATGTGCTGCTGAGGTCAAAAAGTTTCCTTATGAAGGTGTTTTTTTTTTTTCTTTTGTTTTTTGCTCATTGCTACTTTTAATTTCTATTTTATATTCAACAGAGGGGAAAATAAAAGGTTGGTTTGAGACTCTTTTCTGGAAACATTCTGTCCAAAAACATTCTTTGAGCATTTTCACTGTGAGAAATGGCAGGAGCCTCTTGTATTGTCTACAGCATGAACATCCATTTTTCTCATGGTGATAGTTTTTTATTGAAATTCTTACAGAAGATGAAAAATGTGTTTTAGTCACTCAGAACCTTGTAAATAAAGAATTTGCTTAATCAGATTTTCTTCTGTGAGAACATTGTTTGTTTCTTCTTCTTTTAATATTTATGATGTATATAGACTTAAATAACCACTGCCTGAATATTCTCTTATATGACTCTACTGCTGTTGAAGAAGGAACTTTAGAATCATAGAACTGTATAGGTTGTTAAAGACTTGTAAGATCACTGAGTCCAACCCTTAACCCAGCACTGCCAAGTCCACCACTAAATCATGTTTCTAAGTGCCACATCTACACGTCTTTTGAAATCCTCCTGGGATGGTGACCCCACCAGTTCCCCAGGCAGCCTGTTCCAATGCTTGACGACTCCTTTGATGGGGAAATTTCTTCTAATATCCAACACAAACATCCCCTGATGCAACTTGAGGCCATTTACACTTGTTGTATTGATCATTATCTGGGAGAAGAGGCTGACCCTCACAAGGCTACAGCCTCCTTTCAGGCAGTTGTAGAGAGTGATAAGGTCTCCTGAGGATCTTTTACTCCAGGCTAAACATCCCCGTGGTCCTTCAGCCACTCCTTATAGGACTTGTGCTCCAGACCCTTCACCAGCTTCATTGCCCTTCTCTGGGCTCACTTTAGTGCCTCAGTGTCTTTCTAGCAACAAAGTGTTGAAAATTCAGCGGATTTTTTAGGATTCAAGGCGTGGCCTCACCAGAACTGAGGAACACGGGGATGGTCACGGCCCATATCCTTCTGGCCACAGGATTTCTGATACAAGCCAACATTTCCTGCATTAGCTTACTGGGCCACTTTGTCATAGAAGGAGGTCTCGTTGGTCAAGCAGGACCTGACCTTTACAAATCCACACTGGCTGGGCCTGATCCCCTGGCTGGCCTGCACATGCCACAGGAATGCACTCAATCTGGTCTGCTCCATGAGTTTCCCTAGCACTCAGTTCAGGCTGATAGACCTGCAGTTCCCCAGATCTTCTTTCTGACTCCTCTTAGAGATGGGCATAATTTATGTACTTGCCTGCAAACATATAATATATTTGCAAATATATTTGTGTTCCTATATAATACATACTTTTATCTACTGTTGTTAATATTATTTTTCCTCAGTAAGAATCCTAATTCTAGCAGTGAAGAAGTTATATCTTTGAGATGGTGTTGATTTTTATAGATTTCACTGTGCTTTGGACCATACCCATCTATTTTTTTAAATGCTTGATTCTAGATTCATGAAAATACCTGTAATTTGTGAAGATTACCCTTTCAGACATTAAGGATTTACACAGTTTAGAGAATGCTGATCAGTATTTATACAGTAATAATTTGACCTCTACACCACTCCATTCAATTTATTTTAACTGCTAATAAGGCACAGTATTTCAGTTTTCCAAATAAGCATATGATTGCAAATATTATCAGAAACCCACAAGGTTTGGTACCATGACACTAGACAGTATTATGGGGCCGACTAATTTCTCAGGCCCAACTAGACCAGTGTAGGGAAGTCTCTGTGCCCAGGAAACTGTTTTTCATGTATGGTTAACTGATTGGAATTATAAACATTTAGATAAAACAACGCCAAGGATGTGAGTCTAGCAGTATTAGAAGAAAGCATATGTTTATCACTAATAGGTAAAGCAAAGGAGACAGATAAATCCTCATTACTCCACTGATGATAACCATCCCCATGAATTATTTAGGACCCCAGTGATGTTAGTAAAAATGTACTCCCATTTAGTAAAGAAAATGGGGGATAAAATTCTGACAATGTGGAATATTAGATTAGGTGGAGCAAGGACTTTATCTTGCTTGGTGAGTATTATTTTCCAAGCAGATATTCGCTCATGAAAACAGGGTTTATCTTAACATATTTTCATATCAAAACTTGGCTTTAATTTTCTTCTTTCTATCAGAAAAGGTCTTAGTTTAGGCACACGCACATTATTTCAGCATCAAAATGGTTTTTTCATTCCAGAGATGCTTTCCAAAATGTTCCCATGACATGAATTGGCCAGTGGACTTTTAATTCTGCAGATGCCAATTAGAATCCAAGGTCTAAGAGGAAGTTCATTTCTGGGCAGTGAGAGCACATTGTGGGTGGTCATAGACGCCACAAAGACTATGACTTCAGCCACCTGAGAAATTAAATAATGAATCCTGACTGAGGAAGCTTGTGGGCATTACATCATTTACACATAAAAACAAAAAATAGATTTATAGGGCACATGAGTGGCTGTGAGCCAGCAGCCACTCTAGAAGTCTCAGCTATATCCAACAGACTAATGCCCTTTAATACCATTCCTTCTAGAAAGGGATCCCACAAACCTACTCCTCCTCTATTTCGGGTTTCTGTTTCTCCGTTGTTGCTACAAATTGACTGTGACTCTCAGATGTGTTGCCTAAACTGCAACTGTACAGAGTGTACTTTGCACGGAAGGAATAGGATGTGTGCCAGGTGTTTTTCCAAACCAGTGTAACCCTGGAGAGATGAACTGTTGCTACAATTTTAATGGGGATTGGGAAGCAATTTAAGGGGTTTCTAGAGATCTGATGTGTTTGAAATATTTTATTATGGTGGTACTGACTACTCAGAAGTGGGAGTAGGGTTGTCCTAAAGGGTTACTAACAATCTGAAAAACAATTATTTGGAAAAAAACCCTATTGCCTAATACAAAAACTGAAGAACTAATAGCTTACAGTAGTAACCAAGCAGGAACAGAGCTGCAGCCAGCAGTGTCAGAGGGCATAGCTCTGGTGGTCTTTGTTGGGAATGGGGAGAAGAGGTCCTAAGAATGGCTTTAAATGAATGAAGAACCACAGGAAGGATCAAATGATTCTGCAAAGAGAAGGGCAGTGAGGCTGTTCAGCCGTGGGAATAGCTGCTGGCAAAATGAGAAGACACACAGGAGGCAATGGTTATTCCTTGGAGTCTGGGCTTCCATGTACACAAAGACAATGATAGGGTCTTTCTGAGTGTCATCGATCCCTGTTGCTTTAGGCTCTGAAACTCCTCCCTCATCCAAAACAGACCCACCACCTCAGGGAATGGGCTGGACCACAACCAGCTCTTATCCCTGAAAAAGCACCCTCTGCGCACTGACCCTGGGCAGTCTTGCTGAAAACATCTCGGAGATTTCTTTAATTAAAACTTTGATTCGTGCTCAAGCAAGAGAAAACAAACATTGTCCAGTTCCAGTGTTCACACTCCTCAATGGAAGCCAGATGTCACAGCTGGTTCCTACAGCTGCTCTCGGTGTGGCAGCGTGACCTCCTGCTGCACGCCACACAAGGGCAGCAGGCAGAGATGAGCCCAGTAGCTGCCCCAGCGTGTCCTGATTTCATATTTAGTCTCAAAATATGTTTCCTGGCCTTTATATGCTCACTCTTCTCTCTGCTTTCTTTCCTCTTTTTTCCTCGTTCTTCCCTCCCACCTTGAGACTTGGCGCACAACGTGCTATCTGAGTAGCAAAAACAAGAAAGTAAAGGAAAGGAAGAAAGAACACAGGCCCATGTTTCTCTATTTCTAAGGCAACAGGTAGAAGCTGCAGAGCACTGGCACTCCCCCAGCCGCACGCCCGTGGTGCCAGGGCTGCTCAGTGCTCCGTAGGGACTGGTGGGAGGCTGGCTGTCCGTCTGTCAGCACGGGCACTGGGGAAATGGTGTGAAACAAATAAGCCTCGCTTGTGCTCCCATGTCAGCGCTTCATGTGGGGCTGCTGCTGTGGCTGCCCCATCCCTGGCTCCTCTTGCCGGGTGACTGGAGAGCAGAGCAGGCAGGCAGGTGAAAAACATGATCTCAGGTGGCCTCAGATGACAGCCTAAAAGCTGAGACACATTTAAAACAACAGGGCTAGAAATAAATTACTTCCTCCTCCTGGGGTTACAGCCAGGTCATACAGGAAGGAGGACAGGATTATCACTTCAGGAAAGAGAAGATGCATTTGGCAGTTAAAAATTTTACTGAAATAGATTAAAGAGAAGGCTTTTTCATCTGTTTTCTTTCCTTTGGTCTCTGGACTTCCTTCACCTGCCTCCATCCATCGTAAGCAGTCATCATGGGACAGCACATGAAGCTGGGGTCACAGTCCAGAAAGGGCAGGAGGACACTCGGGTCAAAGTGAGTAGTAGATGAACAATGCTGAACCCAGCTGAACTGTGTGGGAATTGTTGAAAGCCGTCCTGGAGACCCTCCTGAGCTTTGTGGGTGCAGTTAGGGGCACAGGCTAAAGCCGAAAGAGACTGGTGGAGGGGTTGGATGATAGCAACCTTTGGAGTAACATGGACAAAAAGACACTGTCGCAGTGGCTGGCACTGCTTTCCCTGCCTTTCTGCCAGCTAAGGGCTAGGAAACATTTTCATACTGGTTGGTTGCAACTGGAAAATAGAAACACATGACAGAAGAAGATAGAAGTTGTGATCAAAATGTAACAGATACGTCTGAGACAAGGAAATTTATCAGAGATGGGCTCTGAGAGCTCTGAGAGCTTGGCTCCTTCCCTGTCTTTCCTTCTTTTACTGATGGGGGGACATGCTCCTGCATCATGTGATGTGGGCCCCAGCCCTCTAGACTCAGGATGGCATTGTGGTGTGTCTCCAAACCTGACTTTGCCTGAATGTTTTTGAAGGCTGTATTTAACTTACTTGGAAAAAATTCACTGAGCTGGCCTGTCTCCATTTGCTCAAAAATATCAGGCATTCAAGTTTCCATTGTCTTCAAAACTAAGAAGACTAGCTGAAAGCTCTGCAGAATTTATTTCTGAGTTTTCTGAAATATCAAGCAGCTGACCTGTCTTTCTAGCTGTTGCACTAAATTTCAGAAAAAGCCCGGGGAGTATTCTGGATACTTTTTAACAACAAACTTAACTTCATCTGATTTCAGTTAATGTCAGCTGAACCACTGGTGCCTAAAAAAGCCCAATGTTGTTTTAAGGATACACAGAGAGAGCAGGAATAATGTGCCCAGCAATAAATAATTACAGTTGCTGGATAATCTATGACAAAAATTATTCCAGAGTTCAAGATGCTGGTTTTTGTACTTTCAGAAGTGACAATAAGAGTTCCTCTGCAGGCAGGTATGTTGCAAAGCTAAATTTGTTGTCAGAGAAATCCAGAGCAACCATGTTGAAAAGAGTGACAATATTTCTTTCCTAGATTATGATGATTAAATTTAAATATGGAGCTAATAAATCACCTCTTGCTCAGTCTAGTTGAGCCTTCCATATGTAGTAATGACTTTTCCAGGCAGAATGGGTTGGGTATTGGCAATGAATTAGTGGGCTATGCATTCCCTACATCTGTATCTGTGTGTGGCTGTGGCTGTGGCTGTGTGTCTGGAAGGTGTGAAGCATGTGTGTGAATGCTGCAGGGAATGTTCAGTGAAAGAAGTGGCAATAGCAGCAAGAAACAGAAACAGCTTCTCTCTGGTGGTGGCAGAGATCCACCTCCTGTTCAAAGAATTGACTGTCATGTACATCATACCCAGCCTAGATTAATGAGATGGCTTTGCAGCTGTATACCCAAATAATCTCAAGTGCATAGACAAAACCAGCAGGATTTCTTGCTACACCTACTTACCGTTTTTGATTCCTGTAGGATGGTTAATAAGTAATTTTCAGACCAGTAAAACTTTGCTCACTTTAGAAAATTTTTCTTGTCTTGGAAAAGTAATGCCTTCTATTTCTGAATTAATATTAAAAAGACATATTTTAAAAGGCGCCTTGAAGCCCTCTTAGTTACCTGGATTTAAAAATTCCAAGCAAGTACACAATGTGACTTAATTTGAGCTCCAAGCAGGGTTTAGGAAGCATCTTGAAAAAGAACATAGTCTAGAACTTCCTTTCATTGGTATGTTAACATAAAATGTTTTGAGTTGGGTGTTTTTGTGGTTGTTTCTTTTATACATTTGGAAGTTAATGTGTCCCAGATCTGTTGTACCTCACCTTTATTTATATCCAAGTCTTTTTTTTTTTTTTCTGTGCAACTTTAATTTTTTAGTGTGGCTCCTTTTGAAAGAAGAATGATAAAAGAGAAAATTGAATCATACCAAAAAAATGTGTCTTTCAGCTTGTCAGATGTAAAGAACTGTAGCTTTTATTTTACTACGGGGAGCATGATTACCTCAAAAACCACTTTATTTTACAGCACCAAGCTTTCCTATATTCTTTATCTCTTTGTTTTTCACTTTCTGTTACGGGTTTTTTTCAAGATTTCCCATTCTTTTAAAAATCTGCATATTGCAGACATGAAACTGCCTACCAATGAAAATAATATCAAGATTAAATTTCTACATCCAAAAATTTCTGAGACAGATGTGATGAGCAATTATGGCATCATAACAGTGGGGAGATGTGATGTTTCACATGGTAAGAGATAACCAAACCCATGCTTTTTGCCCTAAACAATGCACACTAATGACACATGAAGAATCCCTGTGATTACACCTCACTCACAGTTCAGGCAAAGAGGAATTCAGATCTGTGCCATCCCAACTTGAGAAACTCCAGCCTGATCTGGACTGCACAGAGTTTATATTTTCCATGGCAAGAGGAGACATAGTAACTGCCTGTATGACTCCAAACTCAGGAAAATGATGAAGCACATCCCAGCTGAAGCACTTGAGTAATCACATGGCATGTCAAATGTTCATATGGAACTGTCTGGCTCATCAGATTTGGTGTTTGGCCAAATGCATAAATTAAAAATAACTTCTCCTGGCTCTTCTAATGGCACCAGGACTTTTCTATCAAAGGAAATATCATTTGTATATCACATATCCTTTGACTGACCAAAAGGTCTGTACCCAGATATGCTGGCTAAAAATGTGGCCTCTTTTTTCAAAAACTAGGAGATTCTGGAGAGCTGCTTATGCATTCACTGTGCAAGCACCACTGCATTTAGGTCAGCGCCTTTGCAGTGATTGTAATGGAAAAAGACTATTCCCCAAGGTTTGGGGAGAACAATTGCTTTCTAACACAATTCCCCAGCAAAGGCAACTGGAGTGAAAACCTATCTGATAGTCTTTTCACACCAGCTAGAGGTGCTCAAAATTCTGCAGGAGCAGCCCAGGAGGCTTTTGTAGCATCTCTGCTGCTTTGGGGGTTGGCATTAGGGTTAGTGATGAGGACCTTTTGGCGCACAGCTTAAACACCATTACTGATGGTGCTAGTTGTGACTTTGTGGAGACCCTATGGCCAGCATGAAGGTTACTCCCCTAGGGATGCTTCAGCTAAGGCAGGGAGTCCTGAGCAAATATGCCCAGAGGACTAATTCTTTTTTTCTAGAGAAGACAGGGCCTCAGAGGCACAGTGCAGTCTACCACATGTAAAAATCCAAGAACACCAAGAACATTATTGTCCTGAAAATTGAGAGCAAAATGAGTGCCTTTGACAGGAAACTCACTGGCAAGTACCTGAACAAGCAGTCTGCTCCCACCCAGGTGCTGGCAGAATGACAGCCCCTTCCTCCTGCTCCCTGCATGTCCTGCTTTAGGTAAAATAACTGTAACCTTTAAACTCTTGTAAGAGTTAAAAAAATTTCAGATCCTGAAAGATGTGACATTGTCTCATGCTGATGTCTCATGCTGACACCAGAGAATTGTCACTATGACTACTGAAGCAGCAGTATTTCCTTTTTTCCACCTTCTTGCTCTTGTGGTTCCACCTGCAATGAAGGGAACACCTCTGTGAACTAAAGCCCATTTCTGTTTATTACCAGTTGATTTTTCTCTGAGGAGACAGGAGGAAGACAAAATTTCATCTCAAACTGTACTTGTTACAGGGATTGTCAGAAAATCCAATGGCAGTTGTTTGATTTATAAATTACATCCCACTGCTAGCTTATAAATTATCAACATTATTGTGCCTCTGCTTTCAACATTGCCCATACTCTTTGCCTGCTGAAGAGAAAGATGGAAAAATAGGAGGGGGCACAAACACCACTTTCCAAGATCAGTTCTTCTCTTCTCAGGATTTTGTGCCCAATAGCTTTCTAGTCAGTGAGACATTGAAATGCTGAGCTTTCAAGCCAGTAAATGGCAAAAATGATCTGCTGGTCCCCTCAGCACAGACAGAAATCTGTTCAGTTGGACTCTTTCTATTCTGTCAGGCAGAGAAAGATGTCCACTAATTGTCACCTCCTCCTTTGGCTTTGGAGGCAACTCTGCACAATTCACTGAGTGTGCATAGATGTTGCTGGCACACACAGCAGCGCAGGCAGCAGGAAAGAAGGCAGGCACTACCAGAGGAAACAGAGCACAATGAGAGCACAGTTCAGCACTCCCCACATATGTGTGTGCACACACACATATACACTCACACAGTGAAATATGAGAAAAGAGGGAGAAACTGGGGAGCAGTGAAGTGTAGCACGTGTCCAGGGAGAAGGGGCTTGACTGTTGTGGCTTCTTTTCAACCACAAGGATTTAATGCAACATTAATCTCTGGTGGTCTTGACATGCCTGATCACAGCCTTCTGATTTCATGTGAGTCGGCATTTCCAGCACAAACATCTACTTTTCATGGGAGACTCGATTCCACAGGAAAAAAGAGACCCTACATCTCAGCTGGATACTGATTTTTATTCTCCAATTAACTAAAACAGAAAAGTCTTTCCACCCTTGAATGATGTGAAAGCAAAGAAGCTCAGGGATGGCTGAGGTTGTTTTTAATTTACTTAATTTCTGGCATTTAAGGGGAAACATGAAAGTGATCAACTTATGTATATTTGAAAAGAGACATTATTTGGAAACAAGGCAAAGATTTCAAGTGAATTATCAGCAGGTGCTAGAGATTCAAATCCTTTGCTGTTGATACCAGTGGCAAAGCTAATTAGGCTCAACTGCAGTGGGTGTTGCAATCTCTGTGTCGGAGTCCAGGGTATTCCTTTGGTCTCCCTGGAAGGTCACAGACCTCAGCAGAGAGGTCTGGGACCCAAGCAAGAGGGTTTGAGATCTGTACAAGGGGGTCTGGAATCTGTACAGGGGGGTTGGAGACCCTGGCACAGAGCCCAGGAAGACACCAGTCTTTGACTTTAGTCTGTGGGAAGGACTTCCAACATTGTGAGAGGAATTACAAGTCACAAAGGTGTGACAGACAGTAGTGTAGTTTATCACCGGATGAAAATTATGTAGTTTTGGGTTCTTAGAATGGAGGTAAATGGGGAACAAGATGGAGGATTTAGGGTGGTGCCCTGGGCTCTTCATCTTATCCCTTGGCCTCCATCTTCTGCTGTGACGGTGGCACAAAGTAGTTCGAGGTGATTGGGTCAGAGCAGAGGTGACCCTTTTAGTATAGGTGATAGGTATTGGCACATAATTGTAAATAAGATGTACATAATTCTCTGTATAAGAATGCTGCGACATCCCACCACGGGGGGAGTCATCCTGTGCCAGAGCTGCTGAACAGACCTTGGCTGGCCACAGAGAAACTTGTAAGATAAGGAACAATAAACAACACGAGAAACATTGAAAAACAAGACCTTGAAGAATCCATTTCGTTCTCGTGTCTGGCTCAGGCCTCTCGGAGGGCAAAAGACTCTCTCGAGCCACCACCTGAATCTCGGATGAAGAAAAAAACTCGAGCATTGGCATCCCTGGGTGGGCCCTGAGTGGGCACGGGTGAAGAACAAAACCTGAGATCTCTGTACATGACCATAACCTGATAGCTGACACTGTGATTACATCTCATTCCCACAGTTTACCCTGGGCTGAACAGAGTCAACTTTCAACAAAAACCACCAGTGGCCCCTGATGCTCCCCTCTTGCCTTGCCATGCAGCCTGTCTCCACCAGCAGACAGCTTGAGCTCTCAGGGCTGTGTGTCAATGGAACGTGCACAAAGCATAAGTGGTCCTACTTCAGAAGACAAGCTGAGACACTCCTATGCTTGAAAACATGGGACAACTGTGACAGTACCTTTGCAGTTGCAAGGAGACCAACCCAAAGTGTGACCAAAACATCTCAGACTTTTTGAATTATTTTCCAGAGCAACAGCAGTTCTGTAATGTTGTCATTGCCATTGCCATTGCTATTGAAATAAACAGATCATTGGAGTCTAATTTAAGAGTGGGCAATGTGTGGATATGCTGAGCTGCCAGAGGAACTGAGGGAGAACTGACTGCTGTGATTTTGTCTACCCAAAATATTTTTATCTGATGACTTTTCAGAAGGTTGTAAGGCAAGGGGAGTGGGACTGAGTTTGTGGAAGTGATCTTGGAGCTCATATCTTTACCAAGAGATATAATGTTCTTCTACCCTGTTGTTGTTTTGGGATTTTTTTCATGTGACATGGCCGCATACTCTTGGACAACCAAAAGTTTCTGCTGCATTTGTAAACCAATGAGTAAGGGATGCTTCTTGTCACCTCTGAAACAAAATACCAATAAGAGGGCAAATTATTTGGAATATTATGTGCTAATAACAAAATACTTATGCTCATCTAAGCTGTAACGTCTTTTTTTTTGGTCCAAATCCTGTCAAATAAATACAGTCCATCTGTCAATATAGTTGTCATGCAGGGTTGACAGTGGGAGTCCAACTGGTAGAAAATGTGCTCTGTGCATGCTAAGTGGCAGCTCTGTATTTGGTGAAAGTTTAGCTAAGAAGAGTGAGGGAAAAAAATGCCCCAATACAAATTTATTATCCAAACAACTATATTTACTGTACAGTTTAAAGTCATTTTGGCATGGCTCTGTGAAAAAGATTCAAATCCACATGGAAAAAAGTTCAAGACAAAAAATAGTGACTTCAGAGAATACTTTGGGAGTGTAAAGTCATTATGTCTCCCTTCAAGCTGTGGTTTCTCATGGCCTTCTGGAGCAAACTAATAACCTGAAAGCTGAAAAAAAGTCTGCGTACTTGAAACATGTATCTGAACACTTGGGCTATGCTGTCCTTTGTGCCAAGATTTTTTTTTTTTCACATGTGCTGTATGAGAATTGATTGCCTTTGTGATTTTTATCCTAGCTGAAACAAATGCACATGTTGTTCTTATTTGTATGAATGGCTAATCCATTTTAATATTCTGGTTTGACACATGTACATGACTTTTGCAAGTTAATAGAGGTGATTCACATCTGTCATGCCTTCTTTTCTGTACATTTTCCTCTGTACTGGCTAATGTGCTAATGATAATGACATGAATTTTTTTAAGGGCTGAAAGGCATCAACTTGGTACAGTACCAGTGACCCCAACTGGCTTCCCTTTTGGAATGACCGTCTACAAAATATGCAGTGTATGAAATTCCTTTAGGCATTTTGTCTCTCTTCCTCAGCTTGCCCGAAAATGCCTTCTTTCTGGAACACTCTGTGTGGGGGTTAGGATGAGGACAACCTTGTAGTACAAGGAATAGTCAGGGAGATTTGCAATATTTTTGGTATTTTTTCTTGCCAAAAGGCAGGGGTAAATCAGGCATAAAGTGGTCATGAGGAATGGTACTTTTCTGCTTTATTTGTGCATGTCGAAACCATTTATCTGGATATCAGCTCTTATCTCTGAAAACAAATAGATGCCTCAGCAAATATCCCACAGGCTGGCCCATTGGTCATCAGAAAGAACCAAAGGAAAGGATTCACTTGGCCTCACCTTACACACCTAATTTTGATATCATTGCCAGATTCAAAGTAGGAGCCTGAAGTGGGAGCTGTGAATCATCAGCTGGAGGAGCAACTTTCATCCCACTGATTATGAGTGGAAGTCTATGGAGAGTTCACTTTGGGCAAGACATCGGTTTCCTCTCTAAAGAAGTCAACAATTCTATTGAATTCAAGCCCAAATCCAAAACTTATAATCAAATTGCTCTTAAGAGAAGAGGATAATCTTTTGCTGTAACAGATTGGAGAACATGAAAATAAGAGTAGTCATATTCTGAGCTTTGAGGGGAAAAAAAGTAAATCTCCTATGGAAAACGAATATTTTCCTGATTATTTCCATCTGCACTACACCCTGGCTATCCCATGTGATTTTAACCGATTAGCAGGGAGGAAGAAAATAATTTTCCAGAAATATTTTGCTGCACTCATGCAATAAGCACATTCCGGTTCACAATTACTTTGTATGTAAAAGCCAGGTCTTTTTACAGTATGCGTATGAAAAGAATTATCTAAACAGGGGCTGTGTACATTGTAGCTGCCAAGGTGCTGACCACATCAATACCCTGTGACATAGACTTGGCAAGAATGAGATTAACTTTGTTAACTTGGCCAAATTCCAGAATAAATAATCAAAGTTGGATAACCTAATTTTCTCTCAATTTTAGCAGGAGATACTGAGTGTGATGCTGCTGCTTTATATATTAGGTAGTTGTTCTCTTTTTACAGGGGGGACATAGAATATTGCCCTCTTGATATCACATTTACCCCAGCACTCGAAGTAGAAATGGCAATTAATCATCCCAGGCAATCACATCTTTACTTGGCTCTTCCAACTCTTTCCTAGCGCTGCTTAATAGTTGTTTCCTCTCAGTCAGATGAAGGGAATATCCCCATACCCTCAAGCAGGTTTGAATCTGCAATACTTTTAATATTTTCTTTTTAATTCAGTGAATTGTCTGCTTGCTTTGCTGAAAGGGTCTCAGGAAAAGTTTGTCCTGGGACCATTAAGTCAGAGAAGTAACGTGGAGTGTACTGAAATTTACAGCTCTATTACACACTCTACTCCATCAGAGGTCTCCATTTAAATTTTCCTTGGTTCTCTTGGGAAGGACACGGCATCCTATCTTCTCATTGCAGGTGAGTCCTGAAGCAAAGAAAAAACGTCAAAAAGAGCTAAGTAGCTGTGACTGACAAAAAGGACTGCTGTTGTCATGGTAGAAAGCCCTAGATGTCCACAAGAGAGATCTGGGGTCCTTTAGGCCAAAGATCTGTTCCAAATGTACACCCTAGGCATGGCCTTTGTGCAAGCAAAGGCCCCACGCTAACAGCACATGCTATTGACACTGTTAGCTGCTTTAAGAGAGCTGCTGGAACAAGGGAGACTCTGCATTGGTCTCTGATTAAAATCAGTGCTTGAGACAATGCTGGTCTTGCAGAGAAGGCATTGACATGGAGTTAGGATTCCTAGGAGAGGGAAATGGCTTTTTCTCCTAGGGCTAACACTCCCATTAACTGGAGACATGAGACCTCCTCCTTGCTACAAATTTGACTTGATATCAGACTCAAGTTTTCTTCATTCAGGCAGTGTGACAGGCAGCAGAATACTGGCCAAACATCAAGCAGTGGGCATAGCACCCTGCAGCTAAAATCCTAGAACTCACTAGTCAATGCCTCTATACAAAAATACTTCTAAGATAAAGTATCATGTGTTTGTTAAAGTGCTATGTAAATTTTGTAAACATTTTAGATGTGTATGTAGTAATCACTATGCTGCAAAAACAGCTGACTACCAAAATATCCCCACCATTGCTGTTGAAGCTCTTCCTGCTTGCAGGCATTTCCAGCTAAAGTTACAGGTCTCTTTGGGCTAGCTAGGTTGTGGACCACATGCTTTCGTTGACCTGTCAACATTGACACTACTTATATTAGTCAGCATCTTTGCTTAATGCAGAGTTAATAGCAGCTGATGTGTTCCCTCCTGGAAGCCATGGACCATTTTCCTGAGCAGGAAAGCCCCAGGTTATGTCCCAGCTGGTGTTGTAATGAGCTGGGGGGTTGTGTGTAAACACACTCGAGATGAAAACCCAAAGCTGTGCTATTTGAAACCCAAGTTGCCATTTCACACGGAGTTACAGCATAGCACGGGACAGCCTCATTATGCCTGGCACCGGCCGCTGCTCCCTCTGGATCCCTCTGCCCTGGGGGACGTGCACTCATCTCGGGGCAGGTCAGCAGTGGTTCTGCTGCTTCTTCCTGCTAGCCACCCCTGAAGGGAGGCACCGTGCTCCTGCCAAGCCTCCCACACAAACCTCGCACCCGAACCTGAGCACGCTGCTGGCCGTGAGCCCACACACCTGGGGGAGCTCGGCTGCTCTGTGCTGATGGGTACTCTGGGATCAGCAGCTGGGGAAGATGGGGGGAAACTCAGTGAGCTGGATCATGCCAGAGTCACTGTTCTGAATGGTTTGGTTAAGCTTCACGTTGACAGGGAGCCTTTTTTAATATTGTGACTAAGAAATACAGTGGTACAAGTTTACATAACAAAGTGCAAGAAAAAAGGGGGTTCAGTTTTAATGTTAATGATGGTGTGCTACAATTTAGCATGAAATTTTCCGAAACTCCCTCTGACATGAAACTAGGTACTGCAAAATAATCTCTATTTTAAATGCAGGTTCAAAACCTTGGAAATGGCTCTAAATCAGTATGTTCTAGAGTATGTTAGAGGCTTGCAGTAAAAAGCTTCTGCCATTACTGTAGGCATTTCTCAGTATTAATTCAGTCTACACTCAGTCAAGGCTTTCATTGATATCAGTGGGAATTTTCCTGCAAAGTAATTTTGCAAAGCATGTAAAGGCTGTTTAGTGTGACTCATTTTTAGTTACACCTTTACCTCCAAAAAATCTGTAAATTTCATCTTTGCCTCCATAAACCCTTAGTTCTTCTCAATGCTGCTTAAACAGAGGTGTAGATGAAAGTGCTTTGTGGAATATGGATTTAGTCAGGGTTAGTAAAGCTGTTAAAATTCCATTCTTTCCGTTTTAAAAATGACATTTCTTTGCAGGCTTATACAAAGTACCAATATACACATGCAAGTATGTGGGAAAAAAGAGAAAAAAAAAAAAACCCAAAACTCAAAGCAAAAAACAATGCAGCGAAAATGAACTGGATTGGAGATTTGAAGAATGCCATAGATTAAACCTATCACTTAATGTCCATTTATTTTTCCATCCACTTTCATTCATGTATTTTATTTATTGTTCAGGCTCTATCCACTTACTCTATTTAATTAAATAGAATATTTTCTTCCAAAATGTTCCATGAGCCAAAAACTAATGAAAGCTAAAGATTTCCCAGCTATGAACAAAAAGACCCTATTTTCAAAGAAACAAATTCACCTTCTGTTGGAAAGCCATTATAACACACTTCCAGTATTTAAAGGGGCACTACAGGAAAGATGGGAAGTGACTCTTTATCAGGGAGTGTAGGGGTAAGATCAGAGGCAATGTCATAAAGCTGAAAGACGATAGAATTAGATTAGATATTAGGAAGAAATTCCTGCCTGTGAGGGTGGTGAAACACTGGGCTGTCCAACCTCCCTCAGCCTGAGCAGAGATGAAGGATCACCTCCCTTGACCTGCTGGTGATGCTGCCTAAAGCAGTTCTGCATGAGGTCGATACCTACATGGGCAACTAGAGAAGGCAAAGAATCTTTTGTACTGCTTGCAACACAGGTGCAATAACTCAGGAAGGGCAGAAAAGGTAAAGATGAAAGATGACTTCAACAACAAGGCAGGGCAGGATTTCTGGAAAAAGATGCACGAAAGCATGTTCATATACAATGTATTTGGCATATAGCACTCTATAAAAAGAGTAGTGATATATAAGAGGAGGGGATGCTGTGACAAGACTGAGACACACTAATTCCATTCTGATTCAGCATGATATTACAGGAGATGGAAGAGTGATACTCTAAGGAAACTGAGATGACAATAACTACAGCAGCAAAATTTGCCAGTGTTCACATGGAAAATAAAGGCCAGCAACTGAAGGAAGCAAATTCAAAGCAAAAATGTATAAAGCAAACCTGACAAATCAAGAAATAGGAAAAATATATTTTCTACATATAAACAAGAAACATGCACATCTTTCCTTGTGAGTTTTACATGGATGTATCAATTTTTTCTACTTCTTTCCTGCTTTCGTATAAACGCATCTTCTGGGTCATCCCATTCAACTGTTTATAGAGTGTTTGCACTTAAGAGATGTTCATCATAAATAAATATACACAGTTGATTAAAATCCTCTTTCTCAAACTGCTGAGCCTTTACTTAGAGAAAGCCTAGAATATTTATTCTCCATTCATGCAGATAAATCTTCAGGAAGAAAAATATCGTAAACTGAAAAATGAGCATATGGCAAGCAAACATATTTAACAAATATTTTAATGTTTGCCTCAGACTACGTAGAGTAAAAGATGATGACAAACCTTTTCATCTCACTACACCCTGATGTCTTCCACAACTATCTCTTTGATGTCCTCCAAAAGAAGGTCAAATCCTATCAAGGCTTACATAACTGCAAATCAATTAGAAATGTACTGGAGTTTTTGAAATTGCTGGTAGAACCACCACACAAATTACAGAAGCTGAGAGTTCTCCTAGGACAGCTTGACTACTTCCCATGAGATTTAACACTTTAACCAACTGTCAATGTCAATTATTTGTCTTGCACCAATATAAAATCTGCAGGAACGCTGTGCATGTGTAAGGCCACTGGGAGAAGTAAGGTCAGAAAATATGTAGCAAATGTCCCTTATGAGGACAAAGCTTCTGTAAAGGGAAGTGACTTGCCTGGGGTTTAGGTAAAAAAAAACAGGGGCAGCCCAGCACTCACTGCTGGCTGGGCCTGTGTGCAAGCCTCAGACACATATTTCTTGCTGAAGGAGCTCCTCAGCTACGGTCTAGAGACTCTTGCAGACTTTCTGATTCAACCAGTATGGTTACCCATAACAATTTCATTAAACTATTTCTGTACAATCTTTTGCTTGTTAGTCTTTCCCCTGGTAGAAGTCTGTATGTTCTGTGCTTCACTCCTAAAACAAACAACATGCAGATAAATATGGTGCAAAGCACTTACCACAACTGAAAAATAAACTTCTAACCACAGTGAGGGAGAGGAAAAGAGCTGGGTATTTTGTGGTCCCCAAAGAAAATTGAAATCTGCTTTTTGGTGGAGACATGTTTCAAAAGATGAAACCAACCAAATGGGGAAAATGTCTCTTTTTCTGGGGTATGTGTGCAGCACATATTAATGGTTGCCAAAAGTTAAATGGGAAGCACTATTGATATTATTGTCTGTTTGTTATTAAATAAAAATCATTCAAGCTTTGTTCTCTTCTCCAGTGGATTAAAGAAAGACATCACCCTGAATCAAATGTGATCAAGTTTCCTTTTAGCATATCATGCCTTGATGCAATATACTTCAGACAGTGGCTGCTGCAAAACATTTTGTTTAGTGCCTTGTTTATTATTGTTTTTCTAGTAGAAAAATGGTCCCAAATATAATTTTTTTCCTAAAATTCCAATGGTCCGCTATACTTTAAGAGAAAACAGATGATAAATGCTTCCTTAAAATGTTATATCTTCTTAAAGTGACTTCATATATAAATTGAAATTATTCTTTAAAAGGAATGAAAGAGAAAACAGGAGGAAAGAGAGTAAGAGGGACAGAATGAGCAAATGAAAAAATGACAGAATGAGAGACTGTGGAAAGAAAGAAGGGAAGGGAAGGGAAGGGAAGGGAAGGGAAGGGAAGGGAAGGGAAGGGAAGGGAAGGGAAGGGAAGGGAAGGGAAGGGAAGGGAAGGGAAGGGAAGGGAAGGGAAGGGAAGGGAAGGGAAGGGAAGGGAAGGGAAGGGAAGGGAAGGGAAGGGAAGGGAAGGGAAGGGAAGGGAAGGGAAGGGAAGGGAAGGGAAGGGAAGGGAAGGGAAGGGAAGGGAAAACTTATGTATTATTTGTGTAGTTAATGAGTTGGGTTTTTTTAATTAAAATAACTAGTATTTTCTAGACTAGAAAACATTCAGAAAGTCACAGAATGACTGAATATACTGAGTTGGAAGGAACCCACAAGGATCATCAAGTCCAAGTCCTGGCCCTGCTTGTGCATCCCCAGAAGCATTCTAAGAAAATAATTTATATATGTTATTGAACCAGACATGTCCATGTCTCCACAGACTCAGGAATGATTCATGTCCTTTCCTAATGACAATAATACAGTAGGCTTTTGACCACTAGTGAGCAGAGCTGGCCTGAGCTGGTGACCTGGAGATGAAATGTTTACTGCCAATCTCCCGGGCAACCATCTCCCCCTACAGGCACCTTTCAATAAATCTGCCCTTCCTTATTTTCAAAAGACACTTTGGAAACATGCCATTTGAATCTATTGAGAATACTTCCAAAAATCCTTTTGTTTAAGGCTTGTTTTTGTAAGTATTTTGTGTAAGACAGGCAAAGTTTTCTTTCCTTAAATTTTAAGTAACTTGCAGATTTTACATGGTTTGATTCCTTTCATTTCTCAATGTCTTACGCCGTAGCCTGTGGCATGGCACTTTGCTGGCGAGCATTCCTGCATTAGATACTGCTTAGGCACACAAATCCCAGCTGTCATCTCTGGTCCTGGGAGGAACCAAAAATGCTCAACATGCTCCCCTCCAGCTTCCTCTCCCACACTGCCTTACCCACCCCAAGTATCTCTACTTCTGCAAACCCTTTATTAAAACTGAATTTTAAGATATAAAAGAATGATGGCATTATAGAACTGGTCCTGATCTAAACTACTGAGTACTATTTTAGATAAGGGAGTATGAGACTAGATTAGTCTACTATAGCCCAGCACACATATGCAGTATTATGTGTAGAAACAGAGAAAACAGTACCTGACACATAGCTGTGTTCTGGGAGATCAGCTTAAAATCTCCATGTTAAATATTCCCAGAAGGCAATGCTTATTATTCCCATTAGTTTAATTCATAGACATGCCCATCTGTTTGCGAAACTATCATATAAAAACAATGGTTCCCATTCTCCATGCCTTACTCAGGCCTTTGTGAAACCAGTTACTGGAAGTTTTATAATTTTTATCTGGGTCAAGGAATTCAAAGCAAGATAAAATAAATTCAAATTGAATATGATTAAACACTCAAAATAGAAGTTAAGTTTAGGGTTGTTTTAATTATTTTTTGTTACTCTTAGTGCTAAGAGAATATGCCTACCATATTGGTAAATGCTGTATTGTAATATTCACAATGGATAATTTCTTTCTTTATATTTCCATATGTGCAGAGCAAATTATGTCACTCTGCCTTCAGATTTTTTACTAGTTAGTATCATTTAAAGGCATGGATAAAATACTTAACTGGGGTGCAGACTCAGATACCTGGTGTTTTGAATTTCAACTACATTTTAGTAAGTTTGTGTTCTGTAACAAATGTAACAAACTCAGTTTATGTGAGCGATCTACTCGCAGCTTTGTCTCTTGAATCTTCTGTTCCACAGATGTCTAAATCAGACCACTGTAACTCAGCGTGTCTGTGCTGAGGGCAGCAGCAATGCTTCTCCTGCCATGTATGGTGAGCTCATCCCTTGGTGGAAGGGATGAGACACTTCTTCTTTATGCTATGAACTTTGACTCCCATTGCATTTTCTTTGCAAGTTCAGGAACTGTTATCAGGTCTTATCATATCACTGCATCAGACTTACCCACAGCCACATCTCTGTGTCCTGGACAAGCTTGTCTGGGTTGATGCAACTCATCAGCCACTCATGTACATGCCAGCTCCACACTTAGAGGATATGGGCTTGGCTGATGCATGAAAATCCAAAAAATGTATTTGACTTTCATTGCTAACAACCACCAGAGTGGTTCCTCTCTGAGGAAGGCAGTGTCTCATTTTGAGGATATTTAAACCAGAGGGAGAGAAAATATCTTGCTTTTCCCTCATATTCCTGTTGAGATGGATGCAGCTTCCCATGGGGGAGAGCAAAGGGGTTGTGTTCTCCTAAGCATCTTGGTAATCTGGTGCTCTTTCCTTGCAGAGGCAAGGAGGCTAAAATTGCAACCCAAAGACAGCCAAACTCAAAGATTTACCAACCAAAATTAAGAGCACTTGCTGCAACAGGAAAGGGTTTTTACCCTATGGTGAATAAGAACTCAGAGGGAACAAGGAGCAAGGGAACCAGGAGGTTGGAGGAGAAGGGAAAGGATGAGCTAGAGCAAAGGGTACTTGTTTTGTTGCCAGCTAGTGGAGACCAGGGAGAGTGTCTGGTAGATGGAAAGTAATTTGGAGGATCTGTTCTTCCCGGGAAACTCCATTTCCCTCTTTAGAAAGTGAGTGGTGATCTCCACCAGCATTATTATATGCCAGAAGCTTATGGCATAATAGCTACTTTTGTGGCTTCTTTCTGGCTCCCTTTGTGGCTTTCTTCCCCTGTAAGGGAAGCCATCAGCACAACAGGGGATCTACTACTGTTTGGATGCAGCTTTCAAGAGGTTACCAGAACCAGCAATATATGCAGCAAGTGCTCTGGAGCAGGTGCTTTTTAGAATATGAATTGGATTTCTTGTTTTTGGAATAAGCAAATGTACCTAATGCCTTTGATAATAAAGAATATTGAAATGGAGATGAGTGGAATATGTGCAAACAAAAATAGATAATAATTTTCTTCATTAACTGCATAAGAATCTTTTCCACAGTGCCAGGTGATCAATTAATGAGCCAACTGCAACTCTTGATCAAGGTCCCATTTTGAATGAGATGTGTCAAACTTGGAGGACTTTTGCAGATACAATAAACTGTGAAGGCTGCTGAAGGAGAGAGTAGGAGGCAGAGAGCAAGGAGGCAATGAAGTGCCCTGAACAGAGCTGGAGTGGAGAAGATTTACAAGTTGTTGATCAAGAAAACAAAGAGTTATATGGGAAGAAACTTCCACAGGGAAAGTGTACAGAAATCTGAAACACTAAAGATGAATGGGTGGATTACAGGCAATTTTTCAGCTTGACATGCCCATTTTCGTATATGACAACACACCCCAAGGAAAAAACAAAGAAAGAAAATCAAGGAGAACACGACTTGCAGTTACTGGGAGTAATTTTATAGCTACAGAGAGCTGGCAGTAAAATAGCAACACAATAAGGATTTTAAAAAATGAAATGTCTTAAATATAGCATGCCATGAACAAGAACAACAAAATGTGCTGGGATGCCAGCTTTGAAGAAAAGCAGTGAATTTTGCATTTCAGAGGAGAAGCAGGTATTTCGTGGAACTGCCTGTATATATCATGATCAAATGAGTTGAGCAACATAAAGAGCTTGCTCCAAGCCAGATTTAAGAGGCTGGGGAAATGGCTCTTGTCTGGAGCTGTTAGAAATCACGTACTTGATTGCTTAACAATGCAGTTGTAATTAGAAGAGTAAAGACAACTCTATAGAACAAGAAAAAATGTAAGGGTTTTATTCTCCCCAATGGGATGGTGAAAACTGATGAAGCAGAGCTTGCATTCCTTCTCACAGGGCATTCATATACACTGTGTTACAGTGTGGGACTGTAGAGACTTTTGAGGCATCCTCACTGACCTATCAATGGTGGTCTCAAAGATGATGATGGAAAGGGGAGAAAGGGTTTAATTTTGAATAAGTTGGAATCAGTCACATTCACACGGAATATGAGGAACTCCTCTGATCTGGCAATTCAGCAGGATCTCTAAGCATGGAAGACAGATGAAGGATTTTAAGTGAGCTTCACTAGTGACAAACCATTTCTTTTCCATTTTTGCCTTTCTCTTTTTGGGCAGCATTACAATTGCTTCAGATTTTGCTAAGTACAGAACAGGTCTGATTTGAGAGGCTATTAGAACAAATGAATTCTTAGCAAGAAAAGGCACAATTTTTAAGAACCATCTTTTTGTTCAACCCTCAGAATTTAATAGATAATTTCTTTGGTTCCCAATTTAGGTGTTTCTGGTTGTGCAGTAAGCAGAAATTCCTCCTTTCTACAGAGTTGGGGTTTTTTTTGTTTTGTTTTGGGTTTTTGTTTGTTTGTTTGTTTGTTTTCTTCCCAAAAGAAAAAGGATTCCTAAGACAGCAGAAAAAAGAAGCTGAAATTTTAGGCAGAAGCTTGGGAAAAAAAAGCAGGGAAATCTTTCTGTCCTAGTTGGACAAATCTGGTCAAGGCCTCAAGAGTAATTGCTACGTTTTCCAAGATGGAAAACAAGCAGCATAACTTTGTTCTTACTTTGTGTCCAGCCATGACATTTGTATATTAAAACTGTTAGTCTCTGCCTGATTGTCTTGCTCCTCTATCCCCATGCATTCTAAAGGATGTCTGTGGATTTTTTTGTATGTAGCCTTTTGTAGATGGTTGAACATAAGACAATACCAGGCTCTTCCAGGATGAAGTATATTGGTCACCTATTAGCACTTTCTCTCTGCATCCAGTAGACATAGCAAGGTTCTGGGCAGTGGCCAAGATAGAAAAGGGTCTTTGATCCAGCACCACATGTGCCACGGGCTTTCCAGAGAGGTGAGAAGGCTGCTGAGCGGCTTTGGAAAGAGCAGACTGCTGCTAGAAACTCCTTATGTTTCCAAAAATGGATCCTACAATCACAGAAGTACAAAGCTGCAAAGTACCACAGGGGAATATCTATGCCCTCCTTTTACTCAGAGGTAGGATCACATTTGCCAAGACAATCTGAATGGGAGGATTATCTTACTTCTTCCAAAAATCTCCAGTGAAGGAAGACTTCTACTCACTCTAGGCTACCTGTACCACCTGTTTCAAAGTTTCTTTAATAAGAATTGCTTTTTCCTAATATATAACCTAAATGCCCTTTACTTAATCTGATTATTTCTTGTCCTAAGACTAGTCAATATAATGAACAACAAATTAATCTTTTTTATAACTGTTTACATATTAGAAAACTGCCATCATGTTCTCCCTCATTTTCAAGCCTTCTAGACTAAACAAACTGACTTCCTCTGACCCTTCTCATCAGTCAAATTTCCCTACCCTCAGCTCCTTCTTCCTTCTATTCTTCTTAGTACATACTTCACATGGGACAGTGTCCTGGGATACCAAGGTCCCTTCACTTCCATAGGTAAGGTTTGGACTACTTCTCTTCAGAAGTAGAGGAAACAGTAACCTCCTACGTTTTACAAATGAAACTTCTGAAGCTGCACTCCAGAAGTCTTCCTTCTTTTCTCCTACACTGTTCATCTATAATAACTAAAAATAAAATGTAGGTGGGTTTTCCAAGGTCCTCCTTCACCTTGCTGGTGGATGTAGGGATCTTGGTGAACTGTAGCTGCATAATATATATTGGTCAAATTAAATTTTTTAATGACTTTTTAATCACTGAACCATATCGCAGAGTACCACACCTGTTTGGCTTTTTAACACTTCCCAAAAGGCTGACTCCACCACTTCATAGGGAAGCCTCATTGTTATTGTACTATCCTGTCTTATACACCACTGTCATAATCATGCTGCCTGGAGTTACAATGATTTTGATTTTTTCCTGTTCTCTCCAGCAGTGAATTTAACAAAGAAAAATGCAATTTGTCATTTAAGACAGAAATGACATGCAGTGTGGACTTCAATTTTCAGAAAGCTCATGTGTCAAAGAGTAAGAAATGACCACTGATCTTTCAGAGTAACTAAGTAGCAACATAAAAAAGGAAAAAATATTTTGACAACGAAAAGCCCATAAAAAGTTTGTAGTCTTTATGCAGCTCACCAGGTTACTTTTACAGGATTTCTTTTTTTTTTTTTTTTGGTAAAGGTTTCTCTATTGGAAAAATTCAGGCAATTATACTCTACCACAGGAA
Source organism: Sylvia atricapilla (assembly GCF_009819655.1). NCBI lineage: Eukaryota > Metazoa > Chordata > Aves > Passeriformes > Sylviidae > Sylvia > Sylvia atricapilla. The sequence goes on from NC_089142.1 coordinate 52,209,647, forward strand.
GCAAGTTCAAGATATAGCTACACAGAAAGGTCCTTAAGGAATATTTTGCAGATCATCAGGCAGTCTTATATCGATTATATGGCTGTCTCAGCAGGGTATTTTGTGCATTTAGAATAAAAGCATTCCCTGTAAGTGCAGGGATAATAATGACAGACGTTTTTAAGGCAAACTGCTTACCAGAAACAGCATATGAGAAAAGCACATAATAGACAAAACTGCCCCTCAGGCAGTAGCTGTGGATTGAAAGAGACTCAGAAGTTTTGGGTGGGTTATTTTTGTATTGTTTTGTTCCTTTTTATCCAGGATGAAACTGAGGGATCCAAGACAAAAGCTGTAAATTTTGGACTTTTTGAGACCTCAAAGGACACCTTGCCTTTCCATTTAATGGAAGATATTTTTTTGCCAAGTAATTTGTTTCAGACCATCATAAGTATTACAGAAGTTATCTTACCCATGGCTATGCTGTTACAGGTCAATTTGGTTGTTCAGTCACTGGCTGTCAAAGCCTAGCAAAATGACAACCCTGAAGTGGTTGGTAGACACAGAAGAAGAGGAAGAGAGAAGAAACTCTCTTTAAGTCTTGGTTTAAAAACAGGAAGTGTTTGACATTCTGCCCTGGCATCTGTGTAGTGTCCACAGCTGTTAGTCTAATTTTGGACATTTTGGTTCAATGAATGTGAAAAAGAGGGAGGGAGGGAGGGAGAGGAGAGAAATACTCTAAGCAGAATATCTTAAAGTAGTAAGAAAATACCCCAGAAATACCAGGAACACCTGTTTCAAAAGCAATAGGTTAAAATGCACAGGATGATGCCCACTTGCTGCAGTCAATACTGAGCCTTGTCCTGAGCTCACAGACAGGGCTTTTACTTCATGTGTGACCTACAAAATTTCAAACAACCTGAACTAACTAAGCCTAGTAACACAATGATGGAGGAAGAAGGGGTTTTACCTCTTGTTCATACTTAGCTGCTTTGAGAACCTTCAGTAATTTTGGGTTTAGCTCTACAACACTGAAACCAGTAATAATAGTTCTGTCATTTCCACTACTAATAAGAGATGCAGAGAATGATTATTCCATAATTCTGAACTTGGGCAAAGCCTATGTGTTATAGGTACCTTAAACAGGATGGAAAGAAGATGATCTGAAAGCTGTAAATTATCGAGTACTATCTAATCCTGCACAACTACTTTTTATAAGAAGCACTTCCTGGAAACTCGGGCATTTGTGACCTACTAAATAAAGGACTTCCTTTGAAAGGCATGGGAGTTGAGAGACTAAAGATAAGGTATTCAAAGGAGATTGTATAGTTTTGTCCTCCATATCAGTTGCTCTGTGAAAGCAAAACTCATGCACTGTCATGAGCTGAGTCTTCATTTCAAAGTCAAAGACATTTCCCACATTTTTCTATGTTAGCCTTTTATGTGTTATCATGATGTTTCTCATAAATGATATTCATTAGTAGGCAAGTTGCCCCCTTATGTTCTTCTAAGCACACCCATTAGGAGCCCAGTAAATTCAGCTGCTTTTTGCTAGAACCCGGCATGTACATCATCACTGTTTATCAGGAATTCACATTTGCATGTAAAATAGCAAAGGTGTGAACCTGATTTCAATGCTGTGCTCAGGTTTCCTTCCACACTCATTTAATTTGCACAAAAGAAACACTGGTGTTCAGACTTAGACAATTCTGCTTTAGCCACAGACATAATACAGTTACTAAGATTTAAGGTAATGTTATTGAGACATTTAACACCACCTGATTTGAAATACAGTATGAAAGGACTACTAGGCTTTCATGCATTTTTAAAATGCAGTTCTTAGCCTTTTCTCTATGAAGAAACACAATAAAAATATAAATTATTCCCCCAGGGAGAGATATAAACAAAGAAATTGGACTAGAGTACTAATTACAATGGTAACATTAAAAGATAATCAGTGTTTATAAATCAAGTGTGAGGTTTCATGACTGGATTTGCCCAGCCTGTGAGCAAACCTGTGCCAGCGCTGTGGTGCCTCCATCAATACCTTCTGTTGGGCTGTTCTGGGGCTGTTCAGCCTGGAGAAGAGAAAGTTCTGTGGAGACCTCATAGCAACCTTCCAGCATCTGATGGGGCCTACAGGGAAAGCAGAGAGGGACCCTTCATTGGGATCTGTAGCGATAGGACAAGGAGTAATGGGTGCAAACTGAAAGGGGGGAAATTTAATATAGAAATTAGGAAGACTTTTTTTTTACTGTGAGGGTGGTGAGACTCTGGAACAGGTTGCTCAGGGAGGTTGTGGATGCCCCAACCCTGGCAGTATTCAAAGCCAGGTTGGGTAAGGCCTTGAACAACTTGGTCTAGTGGGAGGTGTCCCTGCCCATGACAAAGTGCTTGGGACTTGATGATCTTTAAGGTCCATTCCAACTCCTTAACATTCTATGATTCTATAAAATCCCTTTGGGTCTGCCAATCTTCTCCATGTATCATGGCTCTCCTATGCTTATTCTGGATGTCTTTCAGAACATCAAGGTCATAAAGTCCAAAACATTGTGTTTGGCTTCCAAAGGATAACAGTGGGTTTCTGGGGTCTTCTTTTGTGTTGGTTTTTTTTTTTTTATAAGGAAATTTGGGGTTTTTTTCAGTTGGCTGTTCAGTTTTGTGTCTTTGATTTTGACTTTGGGTGTTGGTTTGTTTGGTTTTTTTAAAGAACCTGGTTTAAAAGAAGCTAGAAGATGCTGCTAAGAATATCAGAGGGACAATAGTGCAGAACTGAATGCTGAAATCTTGCTGTTGGTTCCTTATTTGTCATCTATTAGGTAAGCCTTGAAAAAGGTTAAAGGGAAGCTGATATGATTAAATAGCAAAATTGGCCTCTTTATTGTAGACACAGGGTATTCTTCTGAAAAGATGAAGTTGTATCCAGGCAAGAAACATACACTGTAATATGCATTCTAGCAGACTGAACACAAAAACATAAGTAAGCCAAAAGAGAACAAGAAGTAAATGCTGGAGGACTCAAAACCAAGACTAAATTATTCTAGCCCATCAGGAAGGCACAAAATGCCCTCTAGACAGTCCAGAAGCTAAATGCCATATCAGTGTGTGATGTACTGCTCTCCTTTTGAAAAGGATATATGAAAATTGAAAGTGCAATAAAGATAAGAGTGGCACAAAACATCTTCTCCAAAAGGAAGAACTGAGTACCAGTAGTAACCCTCAGGCTGAAAAAGAGACAATTTGAGTAAGAGGTGATAAATATCTACAAAATCATGAGTGGGCTAAAGGGGGATTTAACTTTTTTATTGTCTATTTCCATATATGAATGAGGTAGGAGCCATGATACAAAGGCTGTAAGATCCTGGCTTGGAGTAAACAAAAGGGGATGGTTCTTCATGGGAAAATGATCTATAGCTCTTCTAGTCCCAGCAAAGAGTTCATATGGTCACAAAGACAGACTGGAGAAGTAGTAGGAGCAAGGATCCATTTAAGGCTGTTGAACAAATTGCATCAAGTCCTCAAAAGTTCTACTCAGCCAAAAAAAGTTGGACATGCTAGAGCATTTAAAGATGGAAGAACCATACATTCTTGTCCTGTCTTTATTTACCCTTTATCATCCATTTATGGAGAGCAAGACTAGGTAAAAGGGAGATTTTTCTCTCAACTAGAACAGACATTCCTGTGGCTGCTCCTGCATCCCATACTTGTAGAGTCAGATGAAAGTACTCCAGATAGACAAAGAATTTTCGATTTTGTATTTTACTACACTAGGTAAAGTGTCTCTTCTTGGATTCATAAGATATAGAGATCTGCTTATCTTTTTTTCTTGTGATTCTTTCTTGAAAAATGAGTTGACCCTTCTTTCATTTTTTCTAGCAGTTCACAGGGTCATAGGGTCTTGGACAAATACTAGTCCCTAGTTCTTCCTAAGTACTTTCCTCATGTTTTCTTGCCAGGCTTTTGGAGGGATTGGAGTGGGAGGTGGGTGTGTTGCATTGTTTTTGGATTTCTCAGGAGAGCAATTTTCTCTTTCCAAATTTTCCACTTCAGATTGACAAATGATATTTCATCCAGTATCATTTTAACACATAAGCCAGTCTAGTGCTATTGGTTCCCTAGCAGTTAAGCCCTAAAGATCCTAACAGCATAGTTCAAGAGATGTATTTACTTGTTTGAATATGTTCCTTCTCTAAATGAGGGTCTGAGTGTGTGCACACATGGCTGCATAGCTCCTCAGCAGAATATACACTCCCACTCTTGCAGTAGCAGCTGGTTAAGGCAGAACTATCTGTACAAAATGTCAAGGTTATAGACTGTGAGATAGCTCTCTCTGCCATTATATATTTTAAAAATATTTTATACTCAAAATTCTGTGTATTAAATATGTTTTTTCCACAGGTTGTCTGAACAGAAAATACCAGCTACTCAAATGGTGTCAGTCAGGACATGTGTTTTTTAGGCTAGATTTGTCAGCAGCTCATAAAATCTAATTCCTAAGCCTGATGAACTATACCATGGAAAAGCACCAATGAGTTAACTTTGTACACATGTGGAGGCAGAGTGCTGTCAATGTACTTTAGCAAACACTGCAGGTAGATCATGAGGAATGCAACATGACTATAGTGGCAAACAAATGGAAAGGGCTTTTAAAAAAATTAAAAAGGATTCCAACTTCAGATAGTGGTTCAGGTTTTTCTTGCCCTTCCCTTCAGTTTTTCTTGCCCTTGCTCTCGTGTGCATGCATGCATGCATATTTCATCAGTGCTGGAGGAATTATTTTTGAAAACAGAATAGTATAAGTCATCAATAAAAGAACATGTATTTTCCAGGAAAAAGGGAAAATGTGTAGAGTACTAAATGAGGGTGCCCTAAACCCCTCCACCTTGTTAAGAATGTCAGAGTTTTGTCACAGATGCAATGACAGTATAGACTAGGTAGAGTCAGTAAAATCCTCTGTATGCAGTTAGTTGACATCAGTAAGAGCTATCATGCTCAAAACATGTGCAAATAACATGTATAAGATTGCACAGACATCTGGTAGAGAGAAAATTTTTACTTAAATCCAGTACTGACACAGACACTAAGATTGCTGTCTTCAGAGCTATAAAAATGCACTCATATGGTTATGCTGAGCATGTGGTTGCTCAAGGAAGATGTTTCTCAAAGACTGTCAGGAAAGGGAAAACACAACCAGGACTGCTTTCGTATTTCCATGTTTAGTGGTTTGCAGCACTGGAATCCAGGGCCTGCGATCTATTATAGTGGGAGAGAGTATATAAGTCATGGCATCATCTGGTTTAAAGGCCCATAGCTGTTGTTCTTTTCCATCTAGGATCAGACAAAGCGGCATGAGGCTCCACATAATTAAGAGCAACTATCCCACAGCGGCAAGGAAAGCAGAAAAGATTTCATTGGGAAGGAGGACTGACTACAGAACTTTAAAGACATGATTGTAAACAGAAGAAGCAAACCCGAGAATGTTTAACAGGAAAATAGTACTCTGACCCTCCCTGGATTAAACTCTATCAATCAAGTTTAAATTTAGCTCCTACATGGTCCCACATGAAAAGAAGGCAGTAGGAGCAAGGAAAGCTTAACGCCTGAGAATATTTGTACTGCCTGGCAAGGAAAACAAGCCTAAAGTCAACAAAGAGCAGCCTGTAAAAACAAATAGTCCTGATGAGAACAGCACTGCCACCCGAAAGCTCATTAGCAGCCAGAAACAGAAGAATTGTCTCTCTGCTCTTTCTTTGCTGACTGCCCCCAGCCCAGCGCTACCGCAGCGCTTCTGACTCAGCTGCTGCCTCCCTCCTGGTGTAACCCCTGAGCACTTGCCAGCACCCACACAATGCATGCCCTCAGCATGAAGAGTGCTTCCCCAGGGTGGGCTGGGCTGGTCTATGGTGGGAGGCAGGAGTGGAAAAAGAGCAGGAAATAGCTGAGGGTTTTTTCAAATAATAGTAATGTATACATACACGTATAGTAATTGTCTTTATCTGTTCTAAGATAAACCAGCAGAGGGAAATTTTGGGTGTAAAATGATGAGAAGAAACACTGCCATGCCCACCAGCAAGCGCATGGGATTTCAGAAATCATGTGAATTCCAAACCCAACGTCCCATCTGTCATCGCCTATTCACTGCTGGTGGAGTCACAGCTGTAGGGCAATGAGACGCTCCATTTCCTCCTGGTGCATGGGAAAACACAACCATGCATTTGGACAGAGCTGAGATGTCTGGTGATCAGTAAGGAACACCAAATATATTTTTTAACCTTGAGAGCCAAGATGTAATTTTAATAAACCAGCATTTAGGTACCTGAAAAATCAGTTGGACAGTATCAGAGCCCATTTACAGCAATTCAAGATTTTTGTGCCTGTAGGTTTTACACTGGTCACAAGATTCTGTTCTGTAGATTAAATTAATCTTAAAATGTAGCAGAATTTAAGGTCTCCAAGGAGACAAAGTTATCTCTGCAAGTGTTATAAAGAAGGTTCAACATTGTAGTTTTATTTGCAAGTGCCATTTTTTCCTTTTCTCTATTCAGACCACCAAACTGCAAATAAATGGACAGAAAGGGAAAACAAAACAAAACAAAACAAACAAACAAAAAACCCCCAAACAAACAAACAAAAACCCCTAAACCATCAGGGAAGTTCCTCAAATGTAACAAGTTGAAAGAGAACATCTGTTATGCACAACAATCTGAATACTTTCCACATCACTGTAGCACCTCTCAGCTTCCTCTTCCAAACCTGCAGATACACATTAAGCAGCCAACACCTGGGCAGTGCCCTGGTGCCCTAACTACTGGTACATATTTGTATACCTAAATATACGACCACACACAGTGTGTTTATGAGCTTTATGGGCTTGTCTGTTTGTCTTCTTGTTGCTTATGATATTGTCTGTCTGTATATTTGTGGAAACTGAGGTTAGTAGATGCATTGCCTACACCAAATGCATTGGTCTAGTCACAATCTATTGCCCCATGATGGATACCACTGGATTGTGTATAACTTGGAATACATGGCAGAGCTAGACCCTGTGCAGTAGGAGGGTTCAGACATGTTGCTTGCAAAATCAGGGGTAAAGTTCCAGTAAATTCAGCAGGGAAATCGTTGCTCCAAGGCTGACTCTTCAATTCCTTACATGTTACCATTCTCTCATGATCCAATGGGAAGATGATGCTCAAGACTAAAAATACTGCATTTAAAGCACCTGTATTTGTATAACACACTAATACACAGCTTTGAGTTTGCTTCATTTTCTGATGTGTGTATAATTTTTTGTCCAATTACATGCATGCAAAGTTAAAAGGATATCCATCCAAGTAGAGGACCCATACATCATATACATGAATTTAGAAATAAATTTTAACACTCAATTTAAGAAGAAGCAGCTCAGAAGTAGAATCTAACTGCTTAGAAAGCACATATAAATTAAATAGTAGGAACATATATTGATCTTCTATATGCATTTTTCATTTTTTAGAAGACTTTGAGCTACAGCGATAAAGTTACAATTATGCAGGTAAAGTATCTAGGTTTTCTGAAAAAGAATAGGAATGTCTGGTTTTCAAGAATTTTTAATTATAGGCATAAATCTGTCACTTCATATCTTTGATTTCATAAATCTGTAATCTCAAACTGGATTTTCTTAAGAGTAACTTTACCCTATAGATTCTGCAGTTAAACAAGTCTCTTCTTCCCTCTTTTCATGTTCTTTTGGGTTTTTGGTATTGCCCTTGTTTGCAATGGGGACTGTAGCAAAATTGCATTTTCTTTTGCAAACAGAATGAGAAAATTCAAAACAGGCACAGGTACCTATTATGCTTCTTATATTGAAATGAATTTTAATACATAAGAAAGAAAAAGCCAAATCTACCATATTAATTAATTTGTTCATAAGACAACCTGCCTCACAATATTTGCATACTCTTGCATCAGGTTTTGAACAAAATTTCTATGAAAATGAATTTGAGGGTCCTCCCCTAAAAAATGTTCAGATAACAAACATATGAAACTAAAAGGGAAGAAAACTTGAAGTTTCCCTATTTTGAGGTGAAGAATGTGGGAAAATTATGGGCAGTTTTAGACTGACATATTATTTTCCAGAGGTATTTAAAATAAAATACCCCCACGAGAAACACTTTTGTCGTTGTATGTTTAGTGGAAAGATTGCTGGAAAAAGTCTTTGAAAAGTCATACAACTGGTAAAATGTCCATAGGTAAAAAAATTGGGTGAATCCATTCCCTCCTTGCCAGCTCTGCAGTATGACAGGTATTTACTTTCAGGAAAGTGCTCTTCTAACTTGGTAAATATGAGCATGGAGAGAAAAGAAAAAAGTTCCATCTACAGGTTGAGTTTACTTCAGCTTCTTTATGTGTTCATTCTTGACTACTTGATTGAGGCCGTGAGCAAAGATGCTGGCTCGTCTTAGTGCTGGTGGCAAAAACAGTGACTAATGCAGAAAAGCGTCTCCACTTTTTCAGGGTTGTGACCAAGCTCTGACTGTCCCAGGTTGGTAGCAGGCACTGTAAGATATGGTGTGGAACCCCAGTGACATTGCAGGGTACCCCGACAGCTTTATTTCCCTCTCTGACTGAAGACCTGAACGGGAACAGAGGAAAAAAGAGGGCAGACATTTCAGAAAACTGGTGGCAGGCACTCGGGATCTCATTCTGCTTTACTGATGTTAACCAGCCTTCAGACAGGCCTGCCAATAGAAGCCTTTGAAGATCTGTTTGGGTGGAGGTATGCCTCCATGGGGTGCCTGAGACCAGCTGCAGGAGCTGAGCTGGTGGGTCTTGACCTCCCTCTCCATCCTTCTCCCAAGGGCCTCACCAAGGCTGCCTAACTGCCCTCAGGAGCTGGGAGGCTTCGGGAGCATTTCTTGTATTAAATCCTTGTCACAGGTCAGCTGCTTCCCCCAGTTGTACTTCCTCTAAAAATACCCATGTCTTATGCCTTCTGTAGTCACATAACTTCATGTCTCCCTTACTCCTTCCCCAGAGGAATGAAGAATGTTGAGCTGCTGGCAGCTAAATTGTATTTAAAGGCGTTTTTATTTTCTGAATCATATTTAGTGTGATACTTGTTTTAATTATATTTTATGCCGAGTGCTGTAAGATGCATGCATGAAAGCCTGTCCATAAATAAACACGTCTTTAAAAGCCGTTATTTATTTTCCTTGAATCAATTCCCGCTCCTTTGCCGAGGTGCACAAAAGCAGGGATGTACGGTCTCCAAAGCCGAGCACAGAGCCCAGACACCACACGACGCCGAACAGCCTCTGCTCCACTTCTGTGTGGGCTGGCCTGTGCTGCGGCACCGGGGGACACCTGATGCCCTGATAAATGCTCCGGGGACCCAAAATGGCCATGATTACCTGGGGAAATCAGCTGCTGTGCCTTCTGGAGAGGGAGGCACTCCCCAAAAGCCTCTCTTAGGGCATTAATGGGGTGAAAGACAAAAAACTCGCCAGGCAAACACACTGTGACGCCAGGCAAGCCGCTCCTGTGCTGGAGGCAGAGCTCAGCCCTGAGCACAGGGCCCAGTTCATTGCAAGTGGAGGTGCTGTGACCTGGCCGTGCCCCTTCTCGGGGCTCAGACCCCCTCAGGGCACCTGTGGGATGAGGGAATGTCACCTGCCACGGCAAAGGGCTGGCTCAGCAGCGGGGGATCAAACAGCGATGGCAGGCGTGGGCCTGCCCATCAAAGGAGCCTTTTGAGGCCAATAAAGGAGGGATTCACGTTCCGTTCCTGGCTGGATGCTGCGGCCGAGGCGAGGCTGAGAACAGGCCTGTGAACAGCGCGGGCTGGAGGGCGGCCAGGGGAGGCTGTCCCGCCGCCTTTCACAGGACCTCCGCTGCCATCGCTCACCCGCACGCCGCCCCAGGCACCGGCCCACGGCCGCCCGGCCTGCCCGCGCCCCTGCGCTGCTCCGCCCTGCCAAACCGGCTGGCTCCTGGCGGGAAAATAATCCGGCATCAAGGACAGGAAACTGGATCCGCACTGGCAGGCGAGATGAGAAACTCATGTTTTGTGGCAGCCCCCCTCAATCAAAGTGCTCCACCTCCCTCTCCCACCTCCAAGCAATGAGAAATGAAAATGAAAGGAATGGAATAATAGCGGGTAAACCCACTTTTTTTTTTCTTTTTTTTTTTTTTTTTTAATTTTTCCCCCCCTAACCTTTGTGTGGGGTAAAAAAGAGAAGAAAGGAAAGCAACTAACTGCATTTTTTTTTCTGGCATCAGCATGCTCTCCTGCTTCCCTTCCTGTGACAGCTCCTGTGCCCTCACCACAGACCCATGAGACTGTCCAAATACCTAGGGGTTTATGGAGAGGTGTCCCATATGAAAAGCCACTGGCAAAGACCAAGGAGGGTAGGGCAGCAGCCCTTTATGGGAGCAAGCCACTGTCTGCCTCTTGCTCCTGCCCCTCACACATCTGTGTTTCAACACCCCTGTGATCCCTCTCACTGCTGCTGCAGCCCACGCTGCCTGGAAATGTTTGAGTGACTGAATGTGGTGCTTAGAAGAAGAAAATGTCCTTTGATATGTTTCTCGAAAAGAGGTAATTAAAGAAAAGCAGCCCACAAGCCTTCTGAACTGGCTATCCGTCTGGAAAGCAGCTCCCAGTCAGCCCTGCACAGAGCGGTGGCCAACTGCTGGGAATGAGTGGAACCATCTGGTTCTGCTGCCCTCTGTCCCCATTGCCCTCGGGGGGGGTGTTTAGCAGGGATGTGTTTGCTACACCAGCACCACTGCCTTAGCAACACAACCAAAGTGTTTGTCAACGTGTGAGCAACATGAATGATGGTGCCTTGTCCGAAGAGCCTGGGTTGCATGTGTGGCTCTTCTTCACAAAAGCCAATTTCACCACTCGCCTCACAAAAGAGCCTGAGCGGGAAACTTGGAGCTGGGATGAAAACTTTCCTGGGAGTCAAAAGCATATTTTTCTTCTAATTGGGTAGGAACTGCCTTGGCCTTTTGGAATCAGTGGCGTCTAAACTAATAAATAGTACCAGTCTAAAGCTGATGAGAAATAGCTACATTTTAACAAGTGTCTGCTATTTTTAAGCAGTAACAGATCTTCTGCAGAAGTGCTGGAAGCCCACTATGACCTGCCGCCGGGCTCCATCAGCCTTCTGAGGGCCTTTCTATTTCCTTCGACCTTTACTGAATTAGGTCTAAGGGAACTGCTTACATCTCCTTATTGTACTGCTGTCAGTAAGTTTAAATGGAAATCTATTCACTGAAATCCTTTTTCTCATCAGCCATTTTTTCCCAGATTGGATCAGATGTCAATACAGTCTTTATTGGGAAGGAGCAGGGTCATGCCTGAGCAATGTTGTGTTCTTCTAATGAACAACGCAGCTTACTTTTCATGCCCTCGTGTTCTCAGGAAAAAAAAAAAAAAGATCAAATCCCTTAATGCTATCATTTATGACACTTTCCTCTTCTTCTCTCCTTTTCCTGCTCTGGTTCATGTCAAAGTGCATGTTTTCCCATGACCAATTCTTCTTGATGCACATCTCTGTCAACTGACAGTGCAGTTGCTCTCCATAAAAGGATTGCAGAAAAAATTGTTCACCAGAAAGGTACAAATACACGAAACCTTTCCATTACCTGGAAGAAAAATGGCATAATGGGTGAACTACGCAAAAATTCATTCTGTCTGCAAGGCATATCCCAGTCCTTCCTCATTAAGTGAACAAATCTAAAGTCGACAGATCTAGAGCAAGGAAATAGATATTGAGAGAAAATTGATCAACTAAATGGAAAGACAAAATGCTAAAAGTGGTTTTTTGCACTTTCAACCTAATCCAAGTGGCTCCTAAACTTAGAGAAACTTTATATCTTGAAAACAGGCAGTAAAGTTCCAACTGACTTCTGACAGTGATCAAGGTCTAGACAAGTGTCTTTCCTTCATTAAGATCCTCAGAGATGTTCAAATGGAAAGTTTTCTTGGAATAATTCTAAATATCTGCTATGAAAAAGTTACTTTAAGAGAGAATCACTGATTTTTGGGGTTTGGTTTGGTTTGTATGAATCCCTTCAAATAATAACTTCACAAATAGACTATGCAGCTAGACAATGGAGGACTGGAGCTTGGCTTTTTCCTTTCAAATCCCCACATCCTATGAGGCTGTTTTGACTGCCAGACTGTATCTTAGTGTGAAAGCGGCTCTCTCTGCCTTTTATGTTTGTGCTGGATTCAGAAGGCAGGAATAAAACAAAGACCAGTTGGGGAACAGCTGCTGGTTGCTGCTTCAAAAATTGTATTTTATAGAATGGATCTTCCAAGGCAAGCCCTCTCTCCTCTAGTTGTAGTTGCAGGCAAGGTTATCATGCTAACTTTAGATTGATCCTTTCTTTGGGTGCCACAGGGTGGGGAAGCCAAGGTGCTACCAAAAAGTGTCTTGCACCAAGGCTAATGCTGAATATATACAGTACAGGGAGTCTGAGGGGCCACATAAGGATTCTGAAACTCCTCTGTGTTGTAGAAAATATAAGCATTGTGAGGCTCCAATTTTTATGTACATAAGGACAGGACTCAGTTACAATGACCTAACCCCAAGGGCAGTTTAATATCTCCTATGAGTATGCGTGACCCACCAGCATTGCCTGGTGTAATCTGTGGTTTTATCACTCAACCATAGAGGGTTTTCTCCCCACTTTCCAGATTGATACAGCCCTGTGGATCCCAGTGAAAACACTGAGAGCCAGGAATTTTGTGCATAGACACCTCCCTTTCAGCAAAGAGCCCCGAGTCTTTGTGGGTCCTCTAAACACTCCTCCATAAGTTTCTAGTGTAATTTACAGTGTAAACTCCCTATAGTGGAGCAGAGAGCTGAGCTGAATGCAGAGGAAGAGAGGTCAGAACAAGAGACTGTCAGTAGTATTTCTCGGAAGTCATCAGAGCTCAACATGAGATGTTCCCCATACTGTCCACACTAACATCTGTATACATGAAACAGAAAGACTTGCAGCCACAGAGGGAGGCATGTTTTATGTGGCGTACTTCTGTTTGGAGTATGCTGTTCTGGATGACTTCAGTGCATTTTCATAAGCAAACAATGTTCTTGTGTTTCTATTAAAATGTTAATTATCCTTTTTTAAGTTTTAAGCCACAGTTTTAAAGATATATGAGAAAGACCTTGCCTCCTGCAGATGTGTATCAATCTACAAAACATGCAATATGACTTGCAATGCCAGTAGGGCTGGCGTAGATTCTTTTATGCTTAAGCATGGGAATTTATGAAGTGTATTTAGAGTTCTCCCATGTGGTCTGGTAGAAGTAATGCCAAAAGAGGGATTGAAAATGGGATTTCAGTAAACACGAGTACAAAAGGAGAGTCAGGTTTTTAGAATCACCAAATTTTATAAATACGTCTCAAAAACTGGGACCTGCTACAGTTAGAAAGTACTGTAGAAATGCTGAAGGGAACTGCTGAAGGAAGGAAGGACTGTGTATCATAAAGTGATGAGACTGACAAAGGATGAAACAAGAAGAGTAACACAAAGTCTTTTGATGCATCCAATTTATTTAAGCTGAAAAATAAAGTGCTGTCAAGGTGTGGAGAAAGAGCACAGTTTCAAAAATATTTTGCCCTTCATATGAGTGGGTAGTCTAGAGGTGATAGAGCAACTGGAATTTTTCCATCATTATCATTTTAATTGAAAACCAGAATTACATAGTTGCAGGTAAAAAATATATTATCCTAAAAATGTGAACATACTGTAAAACAAAAACAAGGTAAAAACTTCAAGCATTGTTGTGGTTGGGACAAAAATATTTGCTAATCAATACTCGAACACTTTTAAGACAGAAGTGCTATTTCAGAGAAAGAATATTTTATTTATTTTTAAAGTTTTAAAACTTGGTGAATGTACTGCAAAGCTGCCACTAGATTTTATTAGATCTTGTATAAAATTCTATATATAGAAGGTGACAATAATGAAAATGCCATCATATTCTATTTGTCAGTCTTGCTTTTAGTGGTTTTGTCAGTGGTGTATGTAAACTGAGTACATCTGTATTTCTTGCTTTGTCGAAATATTTTTCCACAGACAAAAAAATCATACTTTTGGATGGATCGGCATGTGCTTAAGGAGCTTTGCTTCTGTCAGTTAAGCATTGTAAGAGAAGCACCAGATGCTTAGAGGTTAATACAATTTTGTTTTCTGTGTGCAAAGGATGACCAGGGCAGACACTGTCCATGAATCACCATGAGAAAGATAAAGAAGCATCTTGCACACTCTCTCAAGGGAAAGGATAAGTGAAGTCTTAACTGGGAATGGAAATGCTGCTAGAGAGATACGAGTTAAACCAAAACCAAGATGTTGTCACTATATCATCAAGAAATTAATTTATTATGAGTACTTATGAACAACAGCTGAAGATACCTCTTTGATCAGAGAAATACCTCTCTTCTGTCTCCATACCCTACTTTCTTTTTGCCTGGATTTTCAGCTTCTCTGTGTACTTTATTTTTCTGAATGAAGCTATCTTCTCAGTCAAATGCTCCATCGCTGAGACACTAATTCTACTCTCTGTATCTCAGTTTTGAACTTCTAAAGCTACAAATTATTTGAAAATATGATAAAAATCCTTGTCTTAAAATCCGTATCTTAAAATAGAATAAAAAACCCTTATCTGAATTTCTGATACTTTTTCTGAAATGTTATCAGGTTCCACATCTGTAAAAATCCTTCTTGGACACACCATAATTATTTCCTGCATCAGCTAATGTAAATGACATTTTAATGGACTCCTGAAGCCATAATCACTGAACTTCAGTCAGACCATACAGTATTTGCTAAGAAGCTTCATCTCCCTTAACTTTGTTCACTAACTATCTCTCTGCCTACAGATTTCAAATCTACTGCCCATTCTTTTAATTCACTTTTGCCTCACTCTGTATTCAGCCCTTGGCCTAGGCACAATTCAGTCCTCCTCTTCCAAATGTTGTCTTTATTATCATTCACATAAATCAATTTCCATGAAATATCTATAAGTTAAAGGTAGGAAAGCAGAACTTTTCAAGACTTTTTTGTGAAATTTTCCAGCTGAAGAGACAGAAATTAGCATTTGGCCTTTCAAGAAAGGCTTCCATTTTGAAAAGGAGGCCACCAAAAAAGCCTAACATTTTTAATTATTTCCTGAATTTTATGTAAATCCCAGGAGTAGAAAAAAAAATCAGATTAACATATCTGTTTAAACTCAAACACTCCTATGCCTTTATCTTTCCTTTTTTTTACTAGGCCATTACCTTGTAGAAGTATAGGTATTAGGTCCTATTTTCATCTTCCTTTTATTTCTTCCTCTTATTTTAACACTTCCAAGCTTAGACATCAGTACGCCTAGTTTAGGCCTCAAAACTTCTGTCCACTTTTTGTGCTTCCGGGAGCAAGTCCTACCTATGAAAATTGTATTTCTCTTTTTCCAGGTGATAGTAAACCTGTATACAATAAAATTTGTCTTTCGTTTTCTGATATGCTGTCTTGACTATCTCATTTGCACCTCGCCTATTCTAGCACAATAATTATTATCTCAGCTTCTAATCCATGACATAATGAAGGCTCCTGTAATCAATCAAATCACATTCTTTTTAACTAGCAAGCATCTGTAATCAAGAGATTGATTTCTGGGTGAACCAATTAACAGTGGGCTCTTATGTCTGCTAATGTTCATGAAATTATAGCACTAAATTCTTATTCTTGGTTTCATTGCACCAGCACATCAACCATATGTGGTTGGAAAACTTTAAAATTAAACATCAGAAGAGTAAGGGAAAGAAAGTTTCCTTTTGCCTCTCAAGAAAATGCATTGTTTAATTCATTCCAATACAAATGGAATGCACATACTAAGCCACTAGGATGTGCTTAATTTCTTAAAGATGTTTTTTCATGTGATGAAGTATCATCTGACCCAATAAACCAACTCTAGCCTGGGTTTGAAGGTTCACAAAACATAAGCATTGCCCAAAAAACTTCCCACTTCCTTTTCTTTTGGTTTTCTGTATGAAAGAATCTCTTTCAGGGCAAATGTTAGAATGATATTTTCAGATATCCAGACAATATAAGACCAGACCACAGAATTAAAGTATTTTCTTTGTCTTAAGATAGATTTCTTCTCTAAGTATGAATAAACATTTGGATCAGATCAGTTGTTTCCTTTGAATTATAGTAAAAGAGAATTAAATGGTTAAGCATACAGTTTACTGGTATTATTTTAAAAGACAAACATTTTAATCTGATGTCTCTTTAAGTTTTAAAAGTAGTATTTTCTCTTATATTTATATATGATTAAAACACATTCTAAAAATTACTAATTATAAGGAAGGTCACAATGAGCGTGGGGTTTTATGTAAAATGTCAAGTGAACTAATAAAATGTCCTTTTATGTAGGCAGTGCAAATACTGTAATTAAATAACTAAAAATACACATTATCTTAAATTTTATGTGGAAAACAGAAAATCATTCAAGAGACAAGAAGAAAAGTTCCAAATATACTTGTCACTACTCTCTCCTGGGTGGTTCCACTCTCTTAGAACTTCAATCAGGTATAGCTGTGATTTGAAACATGTACATTTTAATGTACTGAGACTGGAAAAAATGCACTTTCTTAATATTGTGGGCAAGTTAAATTGCTTTGCTGCTTCCACTGTCATGCAGCTCTTGTGCTACCAGCCATGGAAATAATGAATGTTCGGGCCTGATTTAAGTAGATAACAAGAAGGAAAGTGAGTCTCCAAAATCAAGATATCTGGACTTAACAAACGTTTTTGAGATCTAAATGGTGAAGCAATCTTTCTACTAATTTTTGCTACTTTATACCATCAAACTAATGTGCCCTCTTCTCTACATCAAACATGCTTTTTATGTTGCCATCAGCCTAGGGATCGTATTTATAAAATTATCTATAGCACTATGTATTGGATCTTATTACCTTTTAATCATGATTCATATTGCTCAGTTTTTTATTAAAAAATAAACTTTTGGTACGTAGCTTTTGGCATGAGGCGCTTAGCCTCTGCCTGGAAGCCTGTCTTTGACCATGGCCCTATGCAAAACCCCACAGAAAATATAAGAACCACCCCAGTGACAAGAACAGGGGTTACTTTTCTTCTTATCACAGTGCTCCACACCCAAGAAAATATGGGGCTTTCAATAAAATAGGAACTCTAGAACAAAAACAAGTTTACTACTTCTGTGCCATTGTAGACCTAAAAAGGATCAAAAACCCACAATGCGGCCAGTCTGGGGGAATTTAGCCTTTATTTCACCTCCTGGCTTCCAGCCCTGGGAAGGAGAGCTCTGTGGTTGGATGGGGCCCCCAAAGTCTCTCCTCCTTCCATCCTTACTCATGCAAGAAGAAAATACAAGTTGAATGGATAGAAGCATACAATTGCCTTCCCTCAGGAAAAGCTTTTTGTCATCTCCTGCCTCTCTGCCTATGCCTGGTATGTTCTTCCTCTGGAGGCAGAAATAAAAGAGATGAACCATAATACAGAACTCTTCTTGGTTATCTTAGGACGGTTTGAAGTCTAAATCAAGAGCAAGTCACCTCAGTTCATCAGGAAAACACGGTAAAGGCTGGCACCAGTGCGCATGTGGTTCTGGCAAAACTTCCATATGAGTAAGAGGTGCCAACTCCAGTGGGACTGGCTGGGTCACATGCTATTAGTTTTCTGTATTCATGAGGACCAAATGTTGCTTTAAAAGTGGCAGAGGAATGAACAGCATTTAAAATAAGCCAATATAAAGCCTGGGCTTTTGCGGAACTTTTATATTCTGCTATTTACTGAAAATATCTCTGTGTGTGAGATCTTTTCCCCTAAGAACATATGTCCTTCCTGCTTGTTCAGACTCTGATCCTAATCTCAATTGTTTGATGTCATAATCTGTTGTATGGGAATGCAGAGAAATGCCTACAAAAAAAACCCAGTGCTAATTGAGAGAAGGTGCCTTCTGGGGGTTTTCTGTGTGCAATATTTTCTGGAATGATTGGAAGAAAGCATATTAATCAATTTTGCAGATGATTTGCAGTGGGAAAAGATCATAAACCACTTAAAGGCTGGGTATAATACAGAACACAATTTTCATAAAACAAAGGAAAAATCTAACATCACTTGGAACATACTGGACATCCAGATCCCTTCCCACAGCTACTCAGCAAACATTTTTGAAAACACTTTCAAAACCAATATACATGAGAGAATGAATTGATGACAATGTAAGAAATACACTCATGCCTTAGCCATTGGAAGCACCAGGAAGAAACAGAAATAGAAGTATTTTCAGTATCCAATCTTATTCTCCTAAACTCCAGAAAAGATATTAGTCTTTAGCAAAATCAGTGCTGTGGTACTGTGTTGTTATTCTAGCAAACAGGATGCAATAATAGCAATCTGATATCCTGTTCAAACACATTGTATTAAAAATGCCATTTTCTTTATGGTGATGGTAGCAACATTTGTAGAGTGCTTTTTCATATCAACCCCCAGAGCAACATTTTGTCTTTACCCTCAGGAAAGATGATTTTTTTCTAATGAATTCAAAATGGTTTTTCCTTATATTCACTAGCAATTCCGGCTATGCATACAAATCTCTGTGTGACTGCAGAAATGGAATTGCCCTGTGTATGTGGAAAAGATCAATAATTCGAAACTTCCAGCAAATTACATCAAACATCATGGATTTTCATCAACATGCAAATAATAAATACACTTGCTAATTTTGCTTGTAACCCATGAATTGCCTTCAGTGGTATTAACACCATCTTGTCAGGATGCTTAGAGTTGGAAGAGTCCAGGCTTAAGTAAGGACAGCAACAGAATGGGTAAAACAAACTTTGAGAACCCATCTTAGGCTTCCAGACAAATCCATGTAATTGAAATGCTTTCACATTGTCTTTGATTTACAAAATATATAATCTTTAATTTATATATCACTTTTTCTGACCTTTTAATGTTATTATACCATTATCTCATAATTTTTTTTTTCTGATAGCTCACATTTCAGAATTTGATAAACTATGGCCCCTGTAATTGCTGTGATTTGACTGTGGAAAATAGAAAATGTGCATTACACAGTATGATTTACACAGGTCTTTTGATTAGTAGTCTTATCATCTGGGGGGATGAACACAAGAATGAGACTCAAGTGGTCTCATCCTATTATGCGGTCACCAGTCAAGCTATTCTACATTTTTGCTGTAGTGTCCTGATTTGTAAAAAGATAATTAAACACCTATTTGCCTTGAATATATATTATAGGGGAGTTATGTCTGTACACTGCTTTGAACATCTTAAGAACAATATGTGAATGGTAAGTGCTGCATTCACTTTCACTTTTTAGTCTGTCCCACACTCAGCTTTTACTTCTCTTCTCTACAGTATTCCTATATAGTTATATTATAATAATAGGTATATATTGTATATACTATTGATAAATCCAAAGTCAGCTTCTTGAGTCAGTCATATTGAACCTGGAAAAGTTCTTCTATGGGACCATGTTGCTTTTTCTTTTGTATTCCCTGTGTTATACTGTCTGTTCTTTGTTAATTTTATGCTATTAAAAGTCAGATGAAACCTCTGCCTTATAATATTTATGCCCTTTTCTTCAGACTTCTTCTCCTTCCTCTGGATCATTTATTCTTATTTCTTTTCTGACTGTTCATATGTGAGAGTTTTCTGAATATACAGTATTCAGAAATACAATGTCGAACCAGTCAAAAAATCAAGTCAGTTCTAGCTCATGCATTTACAAGACTCAGAGAATTTTGTATTCCTAGTGTGTAAGATGATTTTCTCATAACTTAATTATGGTAAACAAGAAGGAGCAGGCCAAATGAAGAACGACTGAATGTTTTGTTTTCTAATGAATTTCACACAGACGTAGCAGTTTCTCTCGTGCTGGCTTAAAACAAGGAGCACGCAAGTGGTATGAACAACATTGTCAACAGCAACCTCATTTGCTTAACCTCAGTGCATTAAAAGAAAGAGATGAAGTTTTTTGGAATGCAAATATTATTGTAAAATGGGGAGGGGGGAAGAGGAAAGGAAAAATATAGGTTACACATGGCTGCTTTTAATGGAAATAGTATGATGTCGTCTCTCCCTTTCTTCATGGTTTGAAGTCAGTAATCCCCAGAGAGAAAAATTCTGAAGTTGTAATGAAAAGAAATCGTTTCAGAACACATAACAGGCAGTTCCCTCTTCTTTTATGTTCTACGGACAGAGAATGTTTCCATTGTATGTGGCTTTTTGATATATGACTTTGAAAAGAATACTCAATCCTTCCATGAAAAGGTTGAATATTCTTCTTTGCTTAGTTCTCATTCCTGAATTACATTGAAATCCCACTCCCTGGTTATTCATAACTTGCTAAAATTTCCCTGTGAGGCTTAAAATCGTAGCAGTCTAGTCTAGTGAAGACATTTTAAAAAGAAATACCAAGCTAAGATAAATAATGCATTGCAGAATAAACAATATCTGAGACATAGCAGAGGGAGAATCAACACCATCCTTCCCTTTTTCTTTCCCCCATGGTGACTACAGAAAAGTTTATGCCAGTAAAAGGTTTTGCTTACATTAAATTGTGAGGCCATTTGTCGGTATAATGCATTTCAAGCTCAAAAAGCACTGGAAGGCTGAACTTGAGACATTCACACTATATAATAATTGCTCCACTAAACAATTAAATCTTAAGCAGTTCTCCTACGGGATTACTGTTTTGAAGACTGGCTTGAAAACCAATCCAATAGTCCTGTAACAGTGTCTAAAAGAAAACTGGAACTTTAAGAAATGTGTTGGACATTTTTCACTGTTGTTCTTCCTGAGCTGCCAGCGCAGTTAAATGTTCCACAGTATGAAGAATTTCTAAGGACAATTGGATTAAAAGTGGACTTCAAACAACAAAAGGTGTTGCAAGCAGAGATGGAAGTAGGTGTATGTCTGTGGAAGTAGGGCAATTTGGTAACATCTGTAAATATCAGCTGAAACTTTTAATCCTCCTTTAATTAGACTCCTTAGAAATAATTTCACATGTTAAAACTTGAAGTAAGGAGTCAGACATGGTGCTGCTGCACAGTTTCCAGCTGACTGATTAGATGTTTGCTTTGCAAGTTTGCTTTGTGTTCTACTAACCTGAAGAGTATTCTGTTCATCTGCCCTGACATTAGACTAACAAAAATGTTATTAACCTAAATATGTACCCCCATATCCTTTGTAGAAAGGGTTTGTCAGTTGTTCATGTGCTTTTTCTGATAAGATTACTCTCTCTGTGAATTTTTCTTTCTATTGACCTGCAAAGGAGGTTAGGTGAACACGTTTCAGTGTTAATTCATGGAAGAATTGTATCTCATGAGATCTCATGGGACTTGGAATACTGCTTAAAAAGTGTTGTCAAGTAATATTAAAAGAGTACAGACCTCACAAAAAAAATCTCGGTGTGGTGTTAATTCAGTGTTTCATGGCAAGGATATGTATTTCATTCAACAACACCAGGGAGCACAGGGAGTCACAGGAGTCACTGCCAACAAAAGTTCTAGTCCACAGGCTAGATGACTTTTATGAGCACACCTCTTTTAATGGATCTGAGTAGTTTTGTGAGATTTAACTTGTCTTTTAAATAAAGTATGCAGGATTTAAAGTTTTAACTGACATGCCCAGGCAACTTACATATGCATTGAATATTTCGGGATTTTCCAGCAGTGTCTTATGTTATTCATTTTCCCTTTCTGTAATAAAAAAGACAGCGACTTTTACTAAGTAAGGCACATAGGTTTAACTCATCCACTAGGACTTCATTCAGTATGAGTTCTTAACTTTTTATTGTATGTGTTGAAAAATATTAATCTCGTAGTAAATAGTCTTGTAAATTCCTGCTTAGAAATGCAACCTCCTCCTGTCCAACACACTCTGTAGCTTTTGTAATTACTCTTTTGTGCAGGATTCAGCTGACCTAACCCAAGACACAAAAGGTCAGCACCTTGTCTTAGTCAATTGTCCATACAACTTCTAGAGACACAAGTAATCCTATCTTAAAGTAGATGTTTCAGATAGGTGTACTGAATTACTCAGGTGTGGGTATCATCCCTCCTTCCAAAGGACCAGAGGCGGCAAATGTGGACAAGACACCTAACTTGAAGAGTGATCAAGTGAATTCAAGTGAATAACACAATGAAGTCCAGATTCTATATTTACTTAGAGCAGAATGTTGTTCTAAGAAGTTTCATGGAAGATGGTAACTAACTCTGGGCTTTTTTGAGAAGACCCCTTTCTACTGGAACAATACCGTTTCACAGAATAGAGATGATCTTTTCCCTTTATTCTTCCTTTTGTTCCCATCTCATAAACCCCTCTGAATGCATTCTGATGGTTTCCAAAATGCCCCCAAAAAAGCTGAGGAAGGGTGGTATAGGCACAGGTAGCCTGAGCAGAGAGGGTATCTCAGAGAGAAGAGCCTGGGATTCAGGTGAGGCTCACATGCCGTTGTCCAGCGAGGGCAACAGTGGGATGATGGCATTTCACAGCTGAGACTGAGAATGACTGGGCCAGCAGAATGACACTGAGCCCAGGGAGTGAAAAGACCTTAGTGGGAACAACTTTTGTTATCAGCTTAGAGGGAAAGGACTGGTAGGACTTGGAGTAGGACTTGTGTAGGGCTACTGTTTCCGTATATCACTTTACACTCTGGCCACAAACACATGAAACTCACTAACAGCACAGGTTTAGCTCATCCCCAGACAGTAAAATGGGATGTTTTGGCAAGACTCCACTTAGCCTGGTGTACTTCAGGGCTGGATTTGTACTTTATCTAATGTATTTCCTTGCATGGTTTCTACAACCAATTCATTTTGGTCACTGTGGTTTGAGGATAGGCTTGACCAAATCCAAATGTCTGTCAGAGCCATTTTAATTACAGTGTAATTATAGATTAAAGCATTTTTAAATGGCCCATATTCGTGACTAAAATCCAAAAGGCCCATACATGAAAATCTGCAGTAATCAAGTGCTTAAGCATCATTCAACAAAATCAGCTTGCAGCTGGGTAATGAAAATTTGAATCAACACGCTCTGGTAACCAGTAACCTTACACTGAATGCCAGCTGAACATTTAACTGAAAATGCAAAGCAGAGAAGCACAACAACTCGATTACCAACTTCCTTTATATAAAGAAAATATTATTTCAAGTGAGCTGTTCTAATGATCAAGTATACCACAGGAATGTGTCAGCAATTAGAGCACTCAACACAGCACACTTTTTTCAACTTCTCCTTATCTAGCATCTTCTAAACACTAAGGAGAGATATATCTTTTGGCCCCAGACTATAGGTACAAAAAATGCTGGAAACCAACTTTAAATAATTAGTCCTTAAGGAATGCATATACACACTGTGTGATCTCCCATCTCAAGCAAATCTTGGTTTATGAAAGGGTGGTGAGCTAAGGGACAGTGCTATCTGCTGAGGAAGGTGCAGAGAGAACTGAAATAGATCATACTTTTTGAGTTAATACTTGAAGCTCACGACAAGGTAACAAGAATCAGGTGAAAATTCACCTGTAGTATAGACAAAATTGATGTCTACTTCCCCAGACATGAGAGTTTTGTGCTAGGCAGGGTCTGATTTTTCCACCCACGGTCAGAGAAAAAACAGAAGTGCAAGAGGAGCAAGACAGGTACAGCTTCCAGGGGATGCCAGAATTGAAAGCAGAAACTGCCTTGCTCTTCAGCACCATCTTCCTCCTGGCTTCCCAAGGCTCTGACACTGGTGAAGTTTGGCTGCCCTGTTACAAGCAAGATTTGTTGAAACTATTTTGCGGTGTGTAGGGGATCTGGGTTTAGCAGGGTGATGTGAGGAGAGCAGAAAGGAAAGAGGAAGAAAACGTTTCTTAGGAACAAAATTCTCTGGAGTGTCCTGTCAGCACAGTGCCTGATAAATGGTGCAACCTTGCACCAGGCTAAATACTGAGCACCTGTACATGCTGGAGGTGTTTCCCCTTTGTAAGCCCAGTTGGAGTGCCAGAGAGCATCGCTGTTCTAAGTCCAGTGACTGCACCTTCAGCAGCTGCAGAGCAGAAGTTGCTATCCATAGCAATGATTTAGAGCATTTATGACACATTGAATTGAAATTTTGGAGGGATTCACTTGCAACTTAATTAGGACTGGAAGCCAGTTTCAGTCAGGGGATGTTGTGTCATCTACCATATGACCATCTACCATCTACCTGTGTAATCACTTAGGTATTTCCACAGCACAGTCTTCCTAATTCACTGAGTAGCCAAGCTCTCCACTGACCATGCTCCTGAATTCTTTTAATATAACACAACTTTAGCATAAGATTCCCCACCTATCAAAAGTCTGAGATGCTTTAAAATGATGGTCAAGATACTTGAACAGCACTAACTCCAGATTCTGAGTCAATCAAAAAGGTAACAATTCAACAAATTTTCCCTAAAGATGGAGATACAAAAGCAAATGCCAAAGGCAACAAAAAAAAATCCTAGTGCAAATGCTGTTATATAAGTAGGTCGCTATTACTTGTGTCTCGCATTTCATGCCTTTATGAAGCTTAACAGTGTGCATGAGAGGATCTTAATATGTGAACAGGCTTGCAGGTGAGAGAACAAACAGAATGGCAGGTATGCCACTGTAGCAACTGTGAACTGTGGGTATTTCAGATTTTTACCACAACACTGTTGAAGTGCTGGGAGATGTTCCAAATTCCCTTACTAGCTCATCACAATTACATTTTAAAAAAGTTGGGGAAGATGACATGAGCCTGGGGCAGTAGGCAAGAAAGAGGGGAAAGAGACAGATGGGAAGGGGGCGTGGAGACAGCAAGAGAGAGAATGAAAGAAAGAAAGAAAGAAAAAGAAAGAAGCCTCAGAAGTGTTCTTTCACTTTTCAAATTTATTTTTTTTTTTCAAAAAGTATCAAGATGTATTGAGCCCTAAGGCCTAAAAGCTCATCTAAGTTATACATGGAGAAAACAGGAATAATACCACAGGTTTCAAACCATGATTTACAATAACATGAATGAAAGCTGATTCTGGCAGAGCTCCATCTACTTAATGAAAAACTTGTTGAAGAGGAAAAAAAAAAGTCTAAAAAAAAAGACTGATAGAAGATTAGCAAGAACTAGCATGAACATGATTACAGTGTTTGTATGTCTATCACTGAACACCATCTGATTAGTAACAAATATTTTGCTTCCATTTTTTTAATTGCACTATTCCCATTTTGAACCTGCAAAGCCATGATAATCTGCTGGTTCATTGTAGATGCCCAGCACATAAAAGTCTTGGACATGCATTCAAATACTTCTAATGTTATTCAAGGACAATATCTGTGCATGGTGGTGTAGCAGAAAATATGAAGGTGGCAACATGGAGAGCAGAGCCAAAGGGACACTAATAAACACTTTGCTTCTTGTAAATTTATCAGTGTTTGCCTCTAGTCCAGCATCTCACTTTTGAACACTTCAAAGAAACCATGAAAGAAAATTAGTTATTTCATTATTTCCTCTTTTGTATCATTCCTTCTGAGGCTCAGGCTTCTGCTTAAGAAGGCAAACAGCAACACTATATCCTCAAAGGCATAGAAATAAGAGCTGAAAAGCCATCTCTTACATCACTTAACACGGACTCTGCCAAGAAGAATTGCTCCCTACAGTACATTCATAAGTGTTTCCTACTATGCAGCTCTAAATGACCGAAGTGATCGGGCTTCCGTTGTCTCCCTGGGGAGGTCTAACCACAGCCTATTCAGGCACACTGTTTGGAGAGCAAGAGACAGTGATTTCATTGTGTATCGCATCTCAGGGTTTCTACACAGAGGTTGGCTGCATGCTGCACCTGGAGCAATCTGAAACATTCTGATGACGCATTGGTGAAATTTCCTGTTCACTTGTCATCGTGAACCTAATGGGCAACACCACCATCAGCCAAAATGCAAGTGAGCCAAATTCCTAGTCAGCTCTGCTTGAAATAGATTCCATGCTAGGATATGACCCTCAAGTGAAAATGTCTTGCACCTCTGCTTGGCTTCAATTCATGTGCCTTGGAAGTCTGTGGACAAGGGACAAAGCTCTTTTGGGAAGCTGTTTGGGACAATGACTAGCAGACTGTGTGTGCTGATTATCATGAGTAAACAAGAACAGCAGCAATGATGACAGTTGTCAGAAGCCAATATGTACAGTACTTCCAATAAATTGACATGATATATATCTGGGGCCATAGCCAGGAAATGCCTAACTCCTCAGTAATGAAAGAGGTGGAATTAGGATACTAGCTATTTTCAAGAGATTAATGGATTACACATTGTGATACAAGGTCTGATTCTGATCTAACTCTTCCCATCTGCTAGGGTAACTCACCTGGCTCCTGTGGGGCTCTTCTTGACTAACAACAGTGCAGTGGAGCAAGCTTAATTCATTTGTAAGCTGTGAATATTTGCTACATTGCCTGTAGCATTCCTTTCTGAGAAACAGTGCGGAAGTTGGTAGGATGCTGGCACCAGATATTACCAGTGGTATAAAATATTTGAAACCACTAAGTGGCTCATCCCATTGGATTGAATATGGTCTAAAAAAATTCTCTTTGTAATTTATTTAAACTGCTACTTTTTGCCAGGCAGATAAAAAGGATCTTAGCTTAATAAAATATTTTGTTATTATATTGGGTTTTTTTGAGAAGTACCTTTAAGGAACATGGCACAGGGAGAAGATGTTCTTTGGAGGTTATTTTTTCTGGAATCAACCTCCTTGAACCCCTGATAATGGCTTCTAAAACATTTCCGTAGTTTCAAGGATGAAATGCTGCTTCGTAGCATTGGTGAAACACTGGAGTCACATCAGCTGCAGCCTTCTGCATTTCTTAGAAGTACATATTTTCAGAGGAGTTTAGCATTGGCATGATTCTGTTTCCTGTGATTCTGTGATCCTGAAATCTTCATTTCCTGCAAACTTCATAAGCAGCAAACAGAGGCAAATGCTGAATACTGTCTCATCCTTGGTGACTTGCTCCTATTGCAGCTAACTTTTAGGAAAGCCAACATCACACAGCAAGTGTATTGGCTGTTTTAAAACTTCTTTGCTGCTTTCCTTTGTACGTAAGATCCATAAATAAATTCAGGCATTTTTGTTCCAATAAGCTCTATTCATAATGACACTATCCTTAAATAGCAGGAATGCATTATAGTAATATAATGAATTCTTTTCTGTGTTTTGTTTGCAAGTTGATTAAGTGCAATCACAGTGGCTTAGTTCAGAATTCTTCCTTTATGGAATACATTTAAAAATAAAACAAAACACAGTCACCCGTGAAGGACTTCATAAAATGTCCAGGCTCTGAAAGGCAGTCAGCAATCTGTGCAAGTCACGTTCAAAACCTTTGTTTGACAAACTTTCCCAGAAGATTGGCAAAATGTTAAATAGCAACTGTATATGGAATTAGAAAATGAACAGAATCAGCTGACCTGAGAAAGATCTGAACTTGTAGTTCTTCCCACAGCCGACTCTATCATACAATTTTTTTCAGAAACATTATGCTGATAAAATCTCCCAGGCTCTGAATATTTACTGCTCAGTCATTTATTGTCCTTTTTAATAAACAGGTCAGGGGAGGTATTTGTGAACATGGCATATTTTTTTCCAAAATCATCAGGCTGCCAATATTTTTCAGTACAATAGCCTACTTGTCTTGGGCAACTTTTTAATTCTGAACAAGGGCATGAATGTTTCTAGATTGGCAGGATAAATGACTTATTTATGTTTATCCCTCTTTTTGTTGTACCATTTCTTTAAATACCCTTTCATTCCATTCATCTATCCTTACCTTCACTAGCTGTTGTATATAGTCTGACTTGTGCATGAATTATTTTAGTTTTATTAAAGAATATCAGACTCAGAGAGTCCCCTTACAGTAATAAGACCACCTTAATGAACAGATGTCTGCTTGCTTCTCTTTGCAGGGTAATGCAATGCAAAGACATGGATACAGTTCCTTGATTGATATATTCAAAGCTGCCTACAAGTTAGCTACTTACAGCAGGCAAGACCCTCACAGGTTTTTGAACTTTTTTAGTGTTAGTTCAAACATGAGCTCTATACTCAATAAGTCTGCCTGCATCAAGCCTTGAAATTTCATTGACATTTCTAGGTAAATTAGCAATATTTTTGTCCTCTTGTAATTTGCATACTTTTGGCAGTGCTTAGTGTGCCTGCTCTTCCTGCATCCCCTGTATGATGCCTATTCAACCTCGTGATCCCTGGAATGCAGCAGTGCCTGTGTCGTGCTGGTAGGGATGAGAACACCAGGACAGGAAACATGGCTGTGGCAGGACACTGCAAACACTCCTGGGTGCATTGGCTAATGGTGTGCTGGGATGGGACATCAGAGCATTTGGTTATTCTTCATGATTTCCTCTGGGAACAGGGACTCAGGGAACCTCTGATGGAATGATCTTTACTTTGCCCTGAGCACCACTGGACTTGATTCATGCATGCTGTTGTGGAACAGGCACTCCAGCACAGGGAACAAATTAAGTTCACATCCAACACCCTAGCAGAACCAATAAAACCACTCAATATCTATGCCATCATGCCTAATTACAAAAGGTAATAATGCAAAAATGTGTTTAAAAGCATGTAGGATTACTTAAAAAAGGAAACCTCCTACTTCTGAAGAGTAAAGCCTTTGCAGATGGCATGCAGATAATTCAAAGATAATTGTCCTGGTTTTAGCTGGGATAATTTTCTTCCTAATAGCTGGTACAGTGCTATGTTTTGGATTTAGGATGAGACTAACACTGGTAACACACTGATGTTTTAGTTGTTGCTGAGCAGTGCTTGCACAAACTCAAGGACATTTCAGCTCCTCATAGTGACAGAGCGGAATCTGGGAGGGGACACAACCAGGACAGCTGACCCTTAGTGGCCAAAGGGACATTCCATACTGTCTGGCATCATGTTTAGCACATAGAGCTTGGGGGTGCTTGTCAGGGAGTGGCTGCTCCTGCTCAGGGACCAGCTGAGCATCAATCAGCTGCTGAACAGCAATTGTTGCTCATCTCTTGTTTTTCATAGTAATTATTATTATTATTGTTATTATCATCATCATCATTTTACATTTCTTTTCTGTTGTATTAAACTGTCTTTATCTCAAGTCAAGGAGTCCTACCTTTTCTTTTGTCCAATTCTGTCCCAGTGAGGGGAGTGAGTGAATGGCTGTGTAGTGCTTAGCTGCCTGCTGGGTTATACCACAATAATTGTGTGTTGAAGGCACAGAGAAAATACATAGCAAATCCTTAAAAGATCATAAAAGGACCAGAAGAAAGCAGATGTGATGGTAACTGATTGAGGAAGATCTCAGAGATCAGAAGATCTCTCTAAGAAAATACCATTGCATCTGGAAGGTTAAACGGAATTCACCCAAAGCCAGGAATTTGGAGAAACTACTTGCAAAAGACATGGAAATGCACAATAAATCATTTTTCAAACACATTTGGAAGAGGCATCTTCCCAGAGAATCTCTAGGGCAGGAGATTATTTATTCATAAGGGCCAAATAACATCCTCTTTAAGAAGACAAGTGTAAAATTACATTCCCACTGCAGCACCTTGGGAATGTTACTACATTAGGATCCTTCTTTGCACAGGATGCAGCAGATGATTTACTTCAAATTGGTGCTAAAAATTATGTGAAACTGAAGGAAGACCTTGTCACAGCCACTGACAGGTGGAATTCAACACCTACAAGTGCAAATTCCATTCCTTACACCTACTAGGATAGGTTCCAAGTTGCTGCTAACATTGAGGATAAATTATTTATCTCATAATAAATAGATATGTGAAATAATCATCTTAGTGCTCAGTACTGTTCTGCTGGGGCCTTTTCCTTTGTTCTGGTCTTTTTATGTCAGAAAAGACACAGAGGGGAGGAACAAAGATTATTAGCAGTGCAGAGTGGCTTCAACATAAGACCCAAATAATCTAGAAGCACTCTTATACCTGAAAAAGGAACAAAGGATGGCCTTATCACAAAGGACAGAGCTCAGGATGATGGTTGAAAAGGCTCTTCCAGCGCAGGAACTGGAAAGTGTCAGGTTAAGACAGAGCTTCCAAAATTTAAAAAAATTACTTTTTTTTTTTTTTCCACATAGCTGAGCTGTGGATTTCCTTGACACAGGATGCTGTGGGCAATCAAAGTTTATATAGGTTCAAAACCAACTCAACAAAGTTAAGAAAATTCTCTCAGGGTTTATTAGGTAAAAATGCAACCTTTCCTTTGGGAAAAACAAATCACTGGAAGCTAGAACATCAGGTGATGTACCACTGCATACTCATTTTGTTCTTATACTTTCCCTATACACCTTCTACTGACGGCTGTCAAAGGCAAGATCCTGGGCGGGGCAGGCCTTTGATTTGGTTTGAATTTACCTTTACTTTCTTATTGTTTTTCGAGACAGTCTGTGTGCATAGCATATCTCCCCCTTGTGCTGCAGCAAGTGCAGCAGTTTAGTTGCTGTAAGTGGTTTCCAAGGGTGCCTCCCCTCAGTGTTCACACTGAAGAATTTCCTTTGCCTGTTAACAACAGGCTGGAGCCTAAGCACAGCCCAGGAGGATGAGCCTTCCCTCCCCACCTCTGCCCTGCTGCTAGTTGGCACAGCGCACCTGTGTCAGGGGAGGAGATTTGGAAGACAAATAGCATGGGGAAGGGGCATCCATTTGTCAGTAGCTTAATACAGAGAGAGACCAAGATGAGTGGAACTGGTTTCCAGTGTTACCCTGGAGATGTAGAAAGCTTATAGAGAGGACGATATAATTGCTGGTGTAGTGGTCTCTAGAGTGTAAGCACAACTACTGTTTTATGACTCAAAACAGTTAGATTTTCATTAATTTATTTTTTTATGTTTAAAAAGCTCCTTAGGGAGGTTGTGAAGCAGAATACATGTGGTTTTTCAGCCTGTTGTGATATCTGAGTTTCTACAGCAGATTGCCACTGGATTTTTCTAAAGGTGCTATTTTTTCCAATCGGATGAGAAAGAGATAGGTTGGTTGTAACCAGTTACTCAGCCTGTCAGCTTTCCATTTCGTCATACCAAACTGGAAAGCTGGCTGTTATACTAAACCAAAACATCAGACCCATCCCTGATGGGTGCCAGAACCTGGGCTAGGGAAAGCATATGGGAGGAAAGTGGTACAAGTTTGTGCAATCTGAAAGGTCAGAGAGGCAAGACACAGAAAAAGGATGGCTTTGAGTAGGGTGGCTACATGCAAATTTCTACTCAAAGGGAATTAAGAATGTTTTTACTTGTGTTGCTTTTCTCACAAAGAAATTTTCATTTACAACTATAAAAGAGATTTGCCAGTGGTGGGGACCTCTGGAAACCTGTCTGAATTTGTGCATGCATGGACAGGAGGGTGGATAGAAGAAACCCATTTTATGAAAACCTCCAGTGACTGATGTGTTTCCTAACAGTCAGCAGGCTTGAGTCAGGTAAGAAATACTGAATGTAGAGACATGATGACACCACAGCTATCCAAAACACATAGCCAACAAAATAACTGTCCACAACAAAAGAGCAGAAAAAGGGCAGTTTTCTGCTGTGTTTTGTGGGTTAACACCCTGCAGAGCAAATGGTAGACATTATGGATTATTGTATAAAATTTTCTGTCTTTTCTTCTATTCCTTCTGCAACATGTGCCTTTCAATTACTGTGTCTCACTATTATTCAAGGCTAAACTTCCTTCAGCAGATTATTGGTCTTGAGAACAGACTTTTTGTAATCAGGGTATACATCTTCTAGGATTGTGAGGTCTGTTCACAAAGGACACAGCAGCACAAATAATAGTAGGACTATAGGTAGAAAAATTAATTATAAACTACTTTTAAAATTAAATAATTATCTCAATGCGTTCTTTAGTGACGAATTTTTATGAGAAAATGTCATCTTGGAAATACAAGTATGCTAAATGAGGTAATGATAGTAAGGGAATGGTGATGGAAAGCAACTGAATATCTTCTATTGAACTCTTACTGGGTCTGATTCCAGACTTGAAAAGTAATTGCCTGTTAGAAGAAAAATACCTATTACTTTATCATTCAAGGAATTCACATACAGGATAGGCAGCCAATGAAGACATTTCAATGCAAGTAGAGTGTTTATAGGAAAAAAGTAATATTACCTCACCTGATTTGCAAACACCCTCATTTAAAAATCTCTGACATTCAGTGTTAACAGATCGGCCTCAATCACAGCAATCAGCTCAGTTACAGAAGTCTTCTGCTATAGATAACATAAATGATACAGATGGTGATGTTCTCAGCAGGCAAACATAAAACCAGATGAAAGAGCAATGATACAGAAGTACAGCCTGGGTGAACACAGCTAATAACAAGAGCATTTGGCTTCAACCAAAGTTTTTAGGGAAGAAAGTTTCTACCAGTACAAATAGTGGTGATGCAGGTGGACTATATCTAATAGTTCTAACTGCAGAAAATTATTTTGATGCATCTGCACACACCTGCCCCTTCGGCAGTTCTTAGATCTATATGTGAGAAACAGAGAACATGGTTCCCCTTCTGCAATACAGTGAAATAAATGCAGAGGAGACTTTAGACCTGCTTAGGTCTAAAGAAAGTAGGAAGATGATTCTGTGATGGACAAAGCACTTGCATTTACAGACTTTTTCCTTTTTTGATAATTTGTAATGAGCACTACATAGCACACTGGGTATGCATGTTGTCAGCATGGCAGTACTGGAACAGACAAACACAACCCAAATTATTTCATCTGTCTTGGCTCTGCCAGTGAGTGCACCCACAGCTCTGCAAGAAACAAGACTTTTGGCTGCATTGATAAATATCCGCTTTATTGAGATTCTCATTCTGTGGAAAGAGTGCCAGGTAAGACTTTGGGGACAGATTTCTCTCTTCTTTTGAGGGGAGCTTAGGGACATAACATATTGAGCAGGCTTAAAAATGAAAATAAAATGTTGCAAACATTTTCTTTGACATGTCAGTGGAAAGTTGCTGAGCTGGTTTTGATCTGCAAAAATTATTCTGATTTTTCTGAAAGCACAAGAAAAGTGTGTTCCTGTTGTGGAGAGCTGTTGCTGTTTTACAGCATACCTCCAAAAGCCTATCTACTCTACTCATTTACAGTGCAGCCCAGGTCACCTCCTACACATTATGAGAGAACAGACAAGTATTTATTCTTCTTGCACTTGCTCAAAGTAAAGGAAATGGTACAATTCTGTAAGGATCTTTTTTTTAAATATGTATCAGATCAAAAAACAGACCCAGACCTTACTTTAAATGGATTTGTGTGTCAGCTACTAACTTCCAGCAGGGATGTTAGCAGCAGAGCAGATTGGAAAATTGAAAAAGCAGTAGGTGAACAGGAGTTCATACAAAGAAGGTTGGGAAAATATCCAAGCAAGCGGCATCAGCAAGGGAGTTTATAATTTAATTAAATTATGAAAAGAGTAATGGGGCGAGTGATGAAAACAACAATACAGCCTTTCAAGGCAATAAGGATTAGAGAAGCCATCTTCCAACTCACAAAAAAGTCAGTCCTTCATTCCAGCAACACAAGAGCAATTGTAAATTCTGTTGATTAAGTTTGCATGCAGTGAGACATTAGATTTGCTCTAAGCTCTGCAATGCCTACTTTAGCAACGGTGCCACCAGTGCACAGTGAATATTGTGAAAAATTTTATGCCCGTAGGATTCCTATGGACCACAAATGTGAGTTGAGGTCACCATACAAAAACTATTAAAATGTTAGGATTGTCCAAAAGTTTCATTTTTCTTGATCTTTTTACAGCACTAAGATACAGGCTGTCAAATTCAGCACAGAAGCCAATCATGGCTGTACAGACACCATAAATGCAAAACCCTCCCTTATTTCTAATGGCATTTCAGACTGAATCCATTCTGTAGCTCTTCCTCCCCTGCCTCTTATATTTTTTTTTACCTGCATTCCCCATGAGCAAGGTCGTGATTGTCTCATACAGAGTTTCAGGAGTACAATTTCTTTTGGTACTCAAAATATTTTTATTTTTTCTTAGTTGCTTTAGTTTCTGTTGTTTGTTTTGCTTTATACCACTAAATTTCTTCACATCATGCAGGTTTGGAGAAAGTATGCAAGAAGAAAGCAAATAAACTTTTAGTGTACATGCAACAGCATTGCCTGATCTGAGGTTTTATACTGGCTTAAGTGTCACAGCCCTCTTCTGATGCCTTTTTAAAAAGCTGCCAGTGGTCCAGAAATTCACTGGAGTTTTATAATATTATCCTGCTCACAATAATAATACTCTTACTGCAATTTATGATTAATAGAATGACCTAGATATTTAATTAATAACCCTTTAGTCACTTACTTTGCCTGTTACCAAGATGGAGTTGACTGTCCAGATCACAGAGCTATTTGTAATGCATCCTGTTTCATTTCTTCGTGTCTTTGGCACCACTTGTTTTGCTCAGGAGTTCAGAATCACTCCTAAAACATAAGCAATTGCCAGCAGTTTGTATATGGGGTAGTAATAATAATAATAATAATAATAATAATCATAATATGATGGAATGAGGATTTTGAGCTTGGAAAATCTATTTTTAGAAGAAAGCAGCAGGATGGATCTAATTAGACTGTGCCAAAAGAGAAAAGTGATAGGGATACTAACAGCAAATATCCTGTCCTAGACCACACTGAAATCTGGGATTTAATTAAGGAAATCAACACACCATTGAATGCAAATGAAACAGCAACAGAAAATGAACTGATTTAGTGTTTAACAGTTATGGGAGATATTTTATCTTGCGTCCGTATGATAATCCGTATGATATGCTTCCTTAAACATTCTTTGGGTTTTCAGTGCTATTGCAGAGATATGAAAAAAGGATCCATCCCTGTACTGATGTTTCTTACAACTGTAGCCCTATAAACCTTCAGCAGCCCTTGATTAGTTACTACTTTACTGGTGATGAAAAGACTTGGAAGAATAGTTGTCTAACCACCTGATCAAACCACCTTAGATCTACAGCTAAAATATAATAATAATAATATATCAGCAGTAGTGATTTAATTTATATAATTAGTTTGTTACATTTTAGCTACAGTGCTAAATATGATATTTTGACCATATAATGGAAGAGGCTGCATTATGTTCTTCAGGTGTTGGAATAAGCTGAATTGTTAAAATCCTTCACATTTTTCCTATATCTGTGCTACAGTGGTTGATAGAGAAAGCTCCTAAGACAGAAGAACAAGACATTCTCACATAAAAAAATATGAACAACAAGTACCAGAGGACTGTGTTTGATGCATGAAAGAGCTACAAATACTGAACAGATAAAGTGAGGCTTATTATCTCTTACTTCGTGTTTCAGGAGTTTGAATATGCTAAGAGACTCAAGAGCTGAAGTGCTGTAGCAGCAGTAATCTGGAGAGCAAGAAACATTGCCTAAGTGCCAGGTCTGCCAGGCTGTCACATTCCTACCTGGGCTGGCTCTCAGACAGAAGTGTGGCCAGAGGTCTGCAAGTATCCTGAATACTGTGCATACCACCAACAACTCTGAAAATGTTAATACTCGAAGTGTTGGGACGATTTTTTTTGTGAGTTGTTTTCTTTTTGTTTTGTGGGGTGGGGTGGGTTTTTTGTTTGTTTGTTTTCTGGGAAGGGGTTGAGTGGGTTTTTGCTTTGTTTGGGGTTTTTTGTTTTGTTTTGTTTTTTGGGTTTTTTGGTTGGTTGGTTTGTTTTTGTAAATAAAATCTCAGTGATTATAGTTGATATCCAAGGTTTAGGGTGACTTCTTTTGCCTGTAATTATAAGATGTCCAGGCTGGGAATATTTTGAGGAATGGGCATGGGACAGAGTATGTGTTTTTATCTCTAAATTCTTAACTGAGTTTCCTGTTGCTGAGTGCTAAATACTAAGCAAGGTGGGAGCCAATGTCTTCTGTAGTTTGAGAAAAAGTAACTTTTCTCATGGTAAGAGCCTCCACAGCTTTCCCATGAAATCAAGCAAGCTTCTTGCTGTGGGTAAATGGGTGCAGTTGCTCTCAAGTCGATGAAAATCTGGCTTTAAGGAATTGTTTAGCAAGTGTTTCTTGTTTTGATTATTTTCCTTTTTTAGACCATTTGTCACTACTGGTCAGTCAAACACTTCCAGCAAGCCAGGAACACTCTGTTACAGAGCCACTGATATAAATACCCTTGTCCCAGTTAATGCAATATTAAGTGCAAAAGAACTTTACAGTTCTGTGATATGTTTTCAAGTCTGAAAGAAGCTCATTTTTGTTAAGGAACATACCAAGGGTCTGGAAACTAAAAATATTAAAAAATATTTTGTACAACAAAGATCCTGACTTTTCAGAGTTTGAGATGTTTTGGAGAGTGGCCTAGTATTTGCCTGTTTTTTTGTTTTGGGATCAACTACCCTTTGTTTAGTGGGCTTCCTTTCATTTCTAAAGCTACTTCCAGTTCCATAATTTTTTCTTCAAACTTTCCCACTTTTCCATGACCCCAAGATACATTATGTGCTCCTGACTAAATTCAGGATATATGTGTGGGGCCAAGCCTATTCTCTTACATGCTGCTGTAAAAAAGGTCAGCTTTTTGTCATTCACTTCTCCCCTTCCTTTTCTGCTTTCTACATGAATCACTTCATTGGCAGGCTATAATTTTATAGTTTCTTCCCTCTAATATAAGTGCAAATGGTTCATTTTACTGACATAAATTATATGCAAAGGACATGTTTAAAGTTGATCAGGCTTATGAGCCTGCTCTTACAGCCCTAATTTGTGCCTTGTACAAGAAGAAAAATAATAAATGAAAAAAAAAATGGCATAAGGGAGTGTGACAATTAAAATAGGTGGGAAGAGAGGAGGGAGATCTCATTCTTGGAAACATTTTCCTTGGAAACTTAATTAACTCTAGAAGAATCCTACAAAAATGAAGTAGTTTGCAAATTTTCTCTCAGTGTTAACTCTGTATTTTTGGTGAAATAAAAGAGAAATAAATATCTAGCCTTTAGTATTTATATAACCACCCTTCTGGACATGAAATTAAAGAAGAGAAAAGAAAAGCAATCTAAAGGCCCTAAACAAAAAGAAGTGAAGTTTATAAAATGAGAAGCACTGTGAGTTGATATTTGGGAGAGGGAGCCAGCAACATCTCTGGGTAGAGCAGGAAACCCCAAATCCAGTGAGCTGTTTTGTAATTTAAGATGCTGATCTCAGTGCCTGTAATGCTAGTAATGTGTCATTTCTGGAAGCTAGGATGATACAAAACCTGTGTGGGAAGGAGGGAAAGCAACCTGCAATGTGGGATTGTTTGCCATTTAATGAAGGATGGCTGAGAAGTTAATTGTACCTACGGGTTTTTATGAATGCAGGTAACCTGATCCTGTGAAATCTATGGATGAAGTTCATCCTTCAGCTTCCTGTGAAGCTTGGCATGGGGGCTGCTATTGTGCACAGAATCACAGGAGGCAGCAGTCAGCCCTTGTTTGCTTTCATCAGTCAGCTCCAGAGCTGTGATTAGGGTTTCCCCAAATTGTTCATGCTTTCCATAGGAATCACCAGCATCACTGTATGATACATATTTCTGTTAGTAGACTAGCTACTGTATTACTTGAAATTCATTCTCTTATTTTAGGCATTGCTTGGAAGCATCCAGTCATGATTTAAAGAAAAGCAGCCTCTGCCTTCCCCTACCAAAGTGAATGTACTGCTGTTAGATTTTACTGTCTTCTTCAGTGCCACTGTAAGTAACATCAGTTCAGTTAGGACAAGGATTTTGGAGATCTGTGTGACAATCATGACAGAGGGAAACATTAGGGACTACTTCTACCAAAAACATAATTTGCTTCACAACATCATCTGGTGAGGTTTTTTGTTTTTGTGGTTTTTTTAACCCAACTGAATCCTTAATTAACTTAAAAATACCTTTGGCAACTCCTTCCCGGATATTTTAAAACAACAGGGAGAAAAATCCAAATTGTCTTCCATGGTATGCTTTCCAAACATCAAATTAGAAAGTGGTGGGTCATTTAACAAATAACCACCTTGACAATAAGAAATAAAATAGTGCTAATTACAAGCATTTTGTACAATAATTTTCTCTGAAGTAATGGTCCCAAATATCTACTGGAAATCTAGCAGCTTCTCCAGACATAATGGACTCAGTTTGCTCCCTGGTGTTCATACCCTTCTGTTCGGGTTGGTGGCCATGAGATTTATGACATGAACGTACTCTGTCTTTTCCCATTATACCTTAGAACTAGGAAACTGCAGCAATGGAGAATATATTCAAAAATGCACCCTCATGAGAACCTGCCTGCTTAGTTTCCAGAGTCACAAAAACACTCCCAAGATAGACAGACCATCAGTTAGCACAGCATGTCTTGCAGCAGCCTGCATTTGAAAGACTCCTATGAAGCAGAGGAATCTGAAAAAAGTTGACTTAAAGCTGTGGAAAACACAGCTTAAAATAATGTAATTTTCTGCTCTTCAAGAATATTCCTGTTGGACTACAGAAGTCAAATGATGCTTCTTGTAAGCAGTTCCCTGACAAGTGACCCCCGCCTGCTGATTGCATCTGATTTGCCCTAGAGCAAGAGAATGAAGCACAGTTTCTCTTTTCTGGAGAAACTCATAAAAATCCCTCCTACTAATGCTGTTTAAACATGAAAACTGGACAGTTATTTTTCTGTGATTTCTAAAATTTCAGTCCCAGCAACAGGCTCAACACATCCAGGTTTCCAAAGGTGGACATGGGTGTGTCATCTATAAAACAGATTATATAACTCTTGCTTAAAGGAGTAACTACTATTAAAATAGTAGGGATCTTCATCCAGTAATATCAACACTGCAATGCTTTCTTTTATTTTACTTCTGCAGCATGAATGAAGAAATTCCTGTGAATTATTGATCTGTTTCAGAGCCACTTTAGACACTTTTAGAACATCACAGTCCTGGGTGAAATCTTGGACAGAGCCCATCAGTGGAAAAACTCCCAAGACAGCAGGATATTTAGCTTAAGATTCTACTTTCTGTAATCCTATGAACTCGCTCTAGATGGGATATAGGTACTGTAGCTCTTAAGCTCTTTCTGCCTTTTTGACTCTTGTTATCATGGATCAAAGACAATCTTCACATAAGTTTGTTTTCTTTTGCTACTATTCATTGATAATAATATTGTGCTGTGCATCCAAAGTCAAAAGGAAAAGACGAATACCTTCCAATCACTTATACTGGAATTTAATTCAGAATCTCTTTTGTGACTCAGTGAGGTATACTGCTAAAGTTCGCAGCAAACTTATTTTTTTAATCTTTTGAGATAATTCTAAGAAAAGCAGCTTTAAATGGCTTTTAAAATTTCCTGCAAACAACCATATTCAAAGCACTGTTTTGGCTTGATATAATATTTTTAAAGGAAATTGAGATCTTTCCTTTACAAAAAATTTGAAGACAGTTTAATCAGGGTGAAACACAAATCTGGATTGAAGCTAACTGAAAAAACAGATTATTTTTTTAGAATTGGAGGGGGAGAATTCATACTGAAACAAGCTGACAACATAAATAATTCATTAAAGATTTTGGCTAACCTAAGTACCCTTGTGTTTTAATCAGAGAGTATTGTCCACTTCCATACTGATGGCTATTTCAGATTGTAGTCTCCATGGACAAGTCCAAAAACAGCACTGTTTTTTAGCCAAGGGTAGAATAACTGAGTGCAATCCTCTCTTGATTTACGTGGAGCCACAACAGTGGTCTTAGATTAAGTTAACTTGGAAATTTAACCTATTTAGTAGTGGTCATCTATGTGCATTGCTCAGCTCCACTACGCTGTTCAAGATTCAGAGGAAATTTAAACCTATTGTTCAGTTGCATGCTATTAAAAGATTAAGTTTCATCCTTCCTTCCACTAAACAAGTATAAAGTTAGTTTTTATTTGGAGTGCATTTTACTTTGCATTTTACCAAATAGCAAGTGTTTTCAGTCAGTCTTTAATGTGCTTGCTGTTCTAACTGTTACAAATTATCTCATTCAACCAGTCAAAAACAGCATTCCATAATGCTATTTGCTTTCTCCAGTCAGCTCAGGAACTCTGTCTCATTTTGGTGGTATATTATGTACAGCTACACCTACCTTTGTCACTTTTTAACAGGGCCAGAGTAATAGCCAGGAACACAGGACAGGAAAGGACATTCCAAGTAAAGTTTGTCCCACTGCCCTCCTCGGTGCCTTGTCATACAACCTCTTCTGTCACCTCGTCTTTACAACAGGTGACCTGGGTGGGAAGTCAGTCCTGGGAATACCAGCCAGTGCTGGCTGCTAAAGCACAGCCAGAAACACACCATGTCCATCCACTGGTGCTGGTCCCAGACTCCCATCAGAGCACACCTAAGTCCACTCACCAATATGGCACCAATTCTTCATGCCAACAGACCCAGTTCTTGCAGCATGGGCAAGGCTACACAACACACTGCTGAGAGCTCTAGGCTGAAAACCTCTTGAAAGTGGGGTGCTGGTGGTTGTCCTGGTGCTCCTGAAAGGAAACCATGTGAAGGAAAGGAAGTTCCTCTAGGTTTTTATGGTTTCACAAATACCCCCTGTGACTCTCATGGCTTTCTTTCCATTCATACCACACTTTAACATGAGAAAACCTCTTCCAGGTGTACCTCACATTAGAATTTAACAGTTTAAAGAGAACAGGCAGGGCTCAGACCTGGACTTTGATTTTGATTTAATGTCTAGTGTGATCTTATCCAAAGAGCAAAAATTATCTGCTTCTGGCAGATATTTCCAATGTTATTTTATGTATCTATCAAAAGTACCTGTTTATCTGAACCTACACCAAGTGACTCATCCCACAACTGAAGTGATGTCACATCCAAGAGCAAAAATCTCGGGGTAATACAGGAAAACTTTCTACTGACTTCATCCTGGGCTGGCCTGAGCCTTTATTTGGAAATTTTCCTGAATGATGAAAAAGGACAAAAAAGCATGTGTCTTCTCTTGGGAGACAGAAAGCATCTTGTCTGCCTCTCATTCAAGTTTTCAAACAATAATTCTCCTTTATGACTATGTATTGTTTCTGGCAATAATTATGGATATAAAGCCAGATAAGTTTGGTGTAAATTAGCAGCACTCTGTGAAGTCACTGGAGCTGTGCCAGTATACACCAGTTGAAGGAATGGTAGATAATGTGATGTTCTGGAGCTGTGCCAATAAATACCAGCTAAAGGCATGTTCCATAATTCTCTACATCAGCATATTTGTGTTTTGCTCCTTTATCAACAGCTGCTACATATTCTAAAAACAGAAAGAGAGTCCTGTCTTTCAAGGTCTGTGGAGCACAGGCAGTTTTCTCATTACAACTATTTTACAGGGTCTTTGAGAAACAGACAACATATGTGATTAAGGTTTCTGGGCCCTTTCCCAGTGTAAATAAAAAAAAATAGTTGCATTAGATCCATGGAGTGTTTTTGCATGTTAAAGGTGCTTTGGTGCAAGTGATCTGGTATCATTCTAAACTCTAAAAGATGCAGACAGCTGCTGCCTTCAGCTCCTCATGCACAGGCATTTGATACACAGAGGGTTCTGACCATTGTACTGCACACAAAAGGCACAAGCAACTCCTACCTACATCTGAGATGCACTAGAAGACAAGTGCTCGGGCATAGGGCATGTTTATATTTATTCAGTTATTAATATAATTTCATATGTAAATGTTTGATTAATTTGACTGTGTATGTATTAAGATGATAAAATGCCTTTTTTCTTGCTTAAAGGTAAACCACCAAATTTTAAGCTCCAGAAGGTATAATTAATAATATTTGCAGTCTGCAGTTATGGTGTTCTGCCCTGTATTCAAACACAGGACATGAGTTTTGCTCCAAGGCATTTACAACTTAATGTTGCCACAGGTAGTAAAATTTCTTTTTTTTTTTCCTTTGCCTCATCTAATGTATTCTAGAGTCAGCTTCATAGTTAAAGCCTGTAGCTGCCACCCTCAGACTAATACTTGAGTTAGACCACCTAAAAGCACTTCTCTTACACAAATACAAATGAGGACAATTGCTAAGGATCCCTGTTTCCCAGCAGACAATACAGCCTTTGTTCAGTTGATATGTGCTTGGATTTTGTTGGGTGATTTTTTCTCTGAAAGAGTGGTGGCAAAAGTACAGCCTTCCCATTTTTCCTTGGAGCCTGGGATCAACAGACTGTTGAGTGCAATTTCTTGCCTTATCTAAACCTCCCAGTGATGGTCACTCGGGAGCAGACAGGCAATGCCACAGACGTTCCCAGACAGGAAAAAGTGGCCCCAGAGGAAAAGATTGAGCAGGTCTCTGTTTAAATGGATCCGACAGCTTTGCTTAAGGAAAGATGTTTGTCCCTGTTTATGGACGTGTCCTTTTCCCCCCTTACGATTCCCAGGACCAGAGTTACATTTACTGTGTGTCTGACTGTCTGGTTGTGGAGCCGGAGGTCATGTGTCCCACAGGCAGTGGGGATGGGTGAGAAATAAATCCAACAAGGCTGCTATTCGCAAGGGGCTCCAGTCTTTTCCATAACATTTCCATTATCCTGTTTAAAGTTTAATGCCCCACTGAGGGAAGTCTCTCCATTTATATAAGTGGAAGTACAGTCAGTGTCCAAACCTGCACATGCATGTATATTTTCACATGAACCCTCCTCAGGCTGGAAGAAAAAAATGTCAAAAGCTTTTTACTGGTATTTTGTTTACAAAGGGAAATCAATTGGAAATCAACTGCTTGTACCAATTCACAGTTTTTCCAAGCTGTGTTTTATACTCTTTTACTTGTCAGATAAAATAAAAATTATTATTTTTAAACAAAAATATTCTATAGACTTCTATTTTGCTGTCAATATTTGCATTTTGAGGACATCTAGCAGAAGTAAGAGAATCTTCAGCCAGAGTTTAATTTTAGAAAGGAAATATGGTATCATGCTTGAAGATTTTCTTAATCAGTTGGATTTGTCCTGACTTTCAACTTTAGATAAGGAAATAGACCATTTTATCACAAGGTTTTAGTGTGTGTGAGGTTTAGTGCCAACCAAAAATGGCTCCCAGTATCTTAGTTATTAAAGTCACATTTGCTGGTGATTATAGCTATTTCCTGCATAAAATGAAGTTTCCACAAATACTTAGTAAGTCAAAAGAAGTCAAATAAATGGCATGCCTCTGGAAATATGAAACAAATTAATATTTCTCTGAGATTTGAATATTCCATCCACTAGGTTAAATGTACATAGGGACTTATATTTATTCCTGATAATGTCTAAAACATCCTGCATCTAATAAAACTTCACCAAATCATTGTTTCTATCTTCCAAGCTGTTGAAACTCTCTCTATGCTCTGTCCTCTTTGGTGTAGAGGAGCCAGACACTTTCCACCACTAGACAGTTAAAAAATAATCTTCTGCTGTGACCACAAATATGAACTCTAACCTCTCTTTAAAAACCCAGAGACTTTTATAATGTTTTCGGTTACTTTAATCAGTGGTTTTGCTGAGATTTTTGCAATAAATTTTGAGATATAGATATACAACTTAGGTAAGTTTTTTAATGCTAATCTAATAAGA
The DNA here is from genome assembly GCF_009819655.1 of Sylvia atricapilla. Taxonomy (NCBI): domain Eukaryota; kingdom Metazoa; phylum Chordata; class Aves; order Passeriformes; family Sylviidae; genus Sylvia; species Sylvia atricapilla. The sequence continues at coordinate 52,253,261 of NC_089142.1, forward strand.
TTTTTTCTAAATGGTTATCTAAAATACTATATTTAGTAATGTTGCTCTTAATCAGAGAAATATTGATATTGTAAAATATTGATATTGAATTCAGTCCACATATTGAAGGAATAATCTTTTAAAAGTGCACCAGGCCAGTCAGAGATAGAAAGAACTTTAAAACATGACAAGACAAAACAATAGAAAACAAAGCAAAAAGTTGTTCCAATGCTTTTTCTTCTCTTTCCCACAGTCTTGTGTTTCTGAAATACCTGAAGGGCTTGATCCAACCTGTTTGAAGATGAAGGGAAAATGTGCTGTGGAGCTTTTTTTCTGAGCTGTGTAGGTGCTCCTGGTGCTGCAGGTTCAGCAGCCCACCACAGCAGCCCGTGCAGAGTGGCTACACCTAGTGTTTGCAAAACATCGATTAACAGAGTGCATTGGGTCCTGGCAGCCCTGTTCAATTTCTTTCATAAGGACAAAATAGGGTGTCTTTCCCCTGACTTCAGTGATTGTGACTAAAGTCAGATATAGGAAGAGGATTTTGGCATAGCCATAATGGCTGCCAAAGAAGGCACAAAATTTAATAAGATGTGGAGCTATTGCCATTCACAGAACAAATGGCAGAGAATGGAAGGAAAGCTTAAAGTCCACAATCAAAAAAAATAAAAGTCTAATCCTTGATGCAGACAGAAACAATTATTTGCCTGCAGCTGTTCACTGGAAAGAACCACAAACTTGTGAATACTGACAGCTCATGAACTATTTAGTCACTGGTTGACACACCCCACAAAATAATGGCAGGGTGCTAATTATATTGACCCATATACTAAGGTTCTAGTTCATTTTCAGCTCTGGAAAACTGTCATGAAATTAATCAAAGGTAGAAACTGGAGGACTTGGTTTATTGTAGTTTACAAGCAGGCCTCTACTACATAATTCTCTGGCCAAATGGGTTTGGGCAGCTGCAAATTAGAGTTTTGCTGGTTTGTTCTCCTTAATGAAAATATCCCAGAGATAAAAATCCCATTAAAAATCCCAGAGATACAAATTATTTGCAAAAGGCACCATAATGAAGGTCCTTAGTGTCCACCTGACTCATCTTTCATATCTGAAAAGTCTTTCTTCTCAATTCAACCAAGATTTCAGCAAATGCTACTGTACACAGACAAGTTTGACAATTATTCCCAGGAGTGCAATTAAACTGGACATCACCTTGTAATAGTATGGCATGCTTGCCTTGAATATCAATAGAAGGAATATAAAAGATCCTCGTGTTTGCCCCCAAATTCCAGCATTTTCACAGGCTGCTCTCCTGCCCACATATAGTATCTTCACATCATATATGTCATTGCTTCTTGCTGACTCCAGGGAGAAGACAATTCCAGATGGATTTCTGCACCTGGTTGCTCTCTACAGAAAATTCAGGGGTTGAGGGGGGCTCCTAAAGAGGACAGGCAGGACACACTGTCCTTTGGCTACAGGTAACTTTTTCAGCTGACCAAGTATCATTTGTCAGAAAACTGACCTACTAACTTTTCCCCTGCTGTCTCTTCCAGTGAAGAACCTGAAGGTAGTTTGTCACTGTCTCATGTTCACTCCTAGTGAAGAACTCCCACATTTCTAAAATGCCTTGTACAAATGCAAAAATCCCTATGAGCAATGGGAATGAGCCAGCTAACTTCAGCTGTTCTTCCTTCTCCTCAGCACAAGCCTTTGGATTATTGGGAAGGTAAGAGATCTTGAAGACTTCTGACATTGTGACACTTACTCAGTTTTCCTCCTCATTTGCCAGGGACTCACAAACACACCCTGAAGTTTCTGAACAGCTTCCTGTTGGCTTCAGTGGGTGTTGGATTTGGCTTGCAGCTACAATTCCAAATCTATTCCCAGTGAGGCAATATTTCTGTACCTGTAAATTGGTAATTTGGGATTCCCTGCTTCTTTCCAAATTTAAGGGCCCCAGCTATGACATACAAAGTACTCGAGGCATGCCAAGAAGCCAACTAGAATAATTTTCTCCTAAGTAATTAGGTTAAATTGGGTGCCCTGCTCTGAGGGATTCAGTCACAGAGACAAGAGCGAGAGAAGGAGCCTGGCTGGTTTGGCAAGAGCAACAGTAATGGCTGTGATTGTGCTGGTCTGTGTGAAAACTGGGGCTGGCGAGCAGTCTTCACATGATGTCACCTTTCCCGGACTCGTGAAATGGTTGCAAGCACCTGCGGCAATCCTCCCAGAAAGGCTGGGGCTTGTTGCTCCTGGATGCAGAGTGTGTGGCTGCCTGGCACACACCTCATTCGGGACATACCTGTAAGGCAAACAGACCCCACTCCAGCAGTGTTTATCTGGCGGCACAGAATGCCGCATGCCCCCGGATCAAAGCTGGTGGGAACAGATGCTGTTAGCAGAGCAGCAGCTGCACTCAGATCCTGTCCACACCCTTCCTGTTTGCAGTGGCCTTCCCAGGGGCTATTATGTTCCCTACAGGGCGATGATTGCCCCCCCTTCCCACCCCTGCTGCCACTCTCCAGGGAGGGTGCCCTGGCGCTCGCCTCGCTGTCTGCCTTCGGGTTCTCATTGTTTCTCTCGGAAGGTGCAGATAGTGGGCTAGACACTCCTTGGCTGGTGCTCTGATAAGGGCCTGGAAATTGTTCTCATGTGTTACACAGAAGCTTGCTTGAAAGAAGGAGCTCTACCCAAAATAACAAAACTGACCTCAAGGCTCATTTTTTTTCTTTCAAGTAAGGAGCTTGAGCCTGTCCAGACTGGAAAAAAATAAAAGGCCAGTGTGGCCAGACCATATCTTTTACTGGACTGGAGTAAGGTGGTACTGGAGTTAATGATGTTATCATGCTCTCTTGCAAGTGCTCTGGAGAGTGCATTCCAGCTCTGCATGCAAGGAAAACTCTATTTCCTCACTGTCCTGCAATGACTTGACTGTTGTCCAAGTAATTTGTATCAAGTTTGGCTTAACCAAAATAACCCTTACTGCGAGCAACAGTAATGTAATCTTTCTTCAGTAGGGTGGGGAGAACTGCATTCACAGTAAAAGCAGGTGAGTGGAGAGCAGACATTTAACAAGAAGACCTGGGCAAGAAAGAAGCATATTCCTCTTCATCCTGGCTGTCCAATAACCTCTGGGCCATCCGTTAGTTAATGATTTGTTCAACCTGTAAAACACAGCAGACTTAACTCTGATTTTCACTTGTGAAAATCAGGGACACTTGCCAAAGGTATCACTGGGGCTAATCAATGGAATTTGGATTTTAAAATGCCTTATGATTTGTATCTGTAGCAAAGCCAGAAATCCTTTGGCAGCTTTGGTCTGGCATTGTCAAGTAGTAATACAAAAATTCCTACAGGTGAAACATTTCCTATCTTGCTTCCAGTGTGAAGCCTAACTAGTTCAGAAGAGTCATCATATTCAAAAGACCATTTTAAACACACTGCTAGCAGGTACAGTTTTTGGTTTATTTTTCCATGGTGGTTGCAAGTTCAACAACAAATCTGATACATATGGATATAATCAAAAGCAATTTCTCTCAGAACCTTTCCCTTTACTGGGCCATAGTGAGGCCACATCTGGGGTACTGGGTTAAATTCTGGTCTCCACAGTTCAAGGAAGACAAGGAGGTACCAGAGAGGATTTAATGGAGGGCCACAAAACAGAGGTCCACAAAGATGATCAGGGGTCTGGACCTTCTCTCTTACAAGGAGACACTGAGGGAAATGGGCCTATGGAGTTTGAAAGAAGACTGAAAGGGGATCTTATCAATGTGTATAAATATCTCGAAGGTAGGTGCCAGGGGTTTGGTACCAGACTCTTCAGCGGTGCACAGAAATAGGATGAGGAGTAATGGCCATAAACTAAATGCAAGTTCCACCTCAACATAAGGAAGAACTCCTTGGCATTGAGGGTGGCAGAGCACTGGAGTAGCCTGCCCAGGGAGGCTGTCGACTTGCTCCTGTGTAACCTGCCCTAGATAACCCTGCCTTGGCAAGAGTGTTGGACTAGATGATCCTCTTCCAACTCTAGCTATTCTGTAATTCTGTGTTTACATCAAAATTCTTAGATTAGATTGCCCACTAACTTAACTTCTTGAGACATCTTTGTTTTCTGTCCTACTATATCATAGAGGTGGGAAGAAAGCACACTGATGGCAAAAAAAATCAATTACATTATCTCACATCAAAGAGAATCTTAGGATGCTCCAAGTGACTAAGCCAGTGAATGAGCAGACAAAATAATTATAAAAATACAATGGGCTAATAAATATTTTAAAAGTTTTGCATTTTAGGATCCCTTTTAGAGAAGAGAAGACATGAACTACTCTTTAAAAACCTGTTTTGTAAGATAACTCACTTAGAATTACAGAATTACGGCAGAAAGTGACAGACACTTACGCACTTTCAGGACCGCGTTTGTCCGTGGGTCGCCTATTTTCTTATATATTTGTCCAACTTCCTCTCAAAGTTCTGGTCCTTGCCCACTCTTCAATACAGGATGTTGGATCACAGAGAGAGCTTTGGCCATTTCCAGTGCCCCCAACATATTTACATCATATTTTTCCTGATTCAATTTCTGTCCTTACAACCCACCATCAAACCCTCCGGATGATGTTTTTAATGGGAGTGCAAAATGCACTGGCACCCACAGCTGTATCTGTGATGATAAAACATCCTGAGAGCTGGGAACAGGTTCTCAGTTGTGAACATTTTTAACTTTCTGAAATGTCCCTGGCACAGTTTAGTCATGCCAGTTAGCAATTCTCCCAAGGCATTCCCAGTCATAGGTCACATGGGGTCTGTTCCCAACAGGCAGTCTACCCATGGACACCCTGCTTTGGAGGTTAACAGAGTTGAATAGCTGCAGGTGTGGCCAGGCTGTATCTCCAACTTTGGAGCCAGACAAAGAGCTCTTTAGTTTACTGATACAGATGCAGCCAATGGCTTTAAAAAAGCCTCTCAATGTTTTCCTGATTAATGGTTCCCTGAAATAATACTGCAGAGGGAAACTCCCTGCTTACAGATCCTAGATCAGGCTGTCTCTTTCCTGGGTGTTTTCTCTCTACTAATTTGTTATTTTCCCTGACATCTTATTTGTTTTCCCAGTTGTACTGTCCTATCTGCAAATTTGTGCAGGTTGCACTGTCCTTTCCTATTTCCTCTGTCTCTGGTGTTTCCTCTCCCACCATCATTTTACACTGTGGCATCTGTGGGAAGGGCTTTCCTTTCTCCTTGTCGCAGGCCCTAAGTGCTGACTGCAGCCCCACAACTGGAATGGGGAGGAAGGAAGGCAGCTCTGCCTGGTGTTTGGTGTTGGTCCCTCGCCTGTGCAGGGACTGTCCCATGCTGCTGCCACACCTAAGATGGTATGGGTTTTGATCTCTGCTGTCAGCCTTTTTCTGGCTTTCTGTTTTTTCATCCAAAGTCTGAAAGGCAAGAAGCCTGTCTCTGTCTTTCCCTGCATAGTTTGCTCCCCTGCACAGTCACAGCATCTGCAGGATAGCGCAAAATATCCCCTGGGCACAAACACAACAAGCTGCCAGGATGGCATGTCCAGTTTCAAATGCCTTGAATCCCTTCCCACTGTGGAATGAGTCCCCTGGTTTCTTTTCTCTGAGCAGTCTGAGTAAGAGGATCATTTAAGCAATAGAACTGTCAGATGTAATGTAGCAGTAGCCACAATGTACCCATCTCATTTTGGTCATAGGAAATGTCCCACACTGGGACAGATTGTCTCTCTTTTTGGGGCAAAGACATCTTTGCAACCCTAACCTTGTCTCTGACTGCTGGAACTGGACAGGATTTCCAATGTAATTTCACATATTTAGTTTTCCGTTAGCTGATCATAGATGGCTTTACAGTCAGAGTACTCTGGACATTTTGCTAAAGTGATAAAGGCATGTAACTCTAACCTTCAGATTACATTCTGGGGGCCAAGCACACAGTTTTTAGTTGTGTTGTCTTTTTCTTGGATCTAGCTCCAAACAGCTACTAACTGAAATATAATTCAGGATGCTAAAAGTCACAGAAGAAAAGAAATAACACAAATATTATTGGAATTGCTGCCCTATGACTGCAGTCTCCACACCAGTCCAGATCAAGAAACCAACAGGAAAGAATGTGTGTTTATAATACAGCACAATTGAGCAGTAACATGAAGATATTTTGGAAGACAGGTGACCAATGTGTGCATGATACAGGCACAAGAACACACACATACACACTGGAGAAGGCATGAGGTGTCAGAACAATGCAAAGTCTGCCTGCAGAGAAGTGATGTTTGGGTGTGTTTTCTACTTAGCAAATTTTTAATTTTTTAAATTATTATTTTCCTATACATCATTCAGGACCCCAGCATACACCAAGAGCCATTACATATATGTAGCTGTGTGTTTCATCCTCCAAAAGGCTGTTCCTGGCAGAATGGCAGAGAATAGCAAGGTGTACAAGAGCTCCATGTTTATTTATTTATTTATTTTTAACAGGAAATAAACATACAATATTGATGAAGTTAAATTTCATCCTGATTGATGGCTATCAATAATATAATAATATATTCTCCTAGATTTCATAACAATCACTGCTTCTTAGTCCATGGATTCCAGGTAGGTTCTGTAGCCAAAGAATAAAGAGTTTGATACAAAAGACACCTGTGCTTACCAAGAATCATAGTTTTACTATCATGGGAACTGATGTTGATAAACTCCAAGATGAGCTGATATTTGAAAACATTTCTGTGCTGCTCCAATTTGAAATCAGAAGGAAAGTGGGCTAAAAGGCTGTCCTCATGACAAGAAAGCTGGATGCTCCTGGAGCTCACCTGCTTATCTGGATCCTTGACCCCTGCCTGCACCATTTGATCCACATGCCTACGACTGCTGGAGACTTATCTCTTGCAGGAGGAATTTGCCTGTGCCTCATGCACCCATCTTACAGCCCACTTACAAAGTGGATTTTGGGACTAACACTTCAACGCTCACAAGTGGGAAACTTGAGAGCAGCTCATGGTCTCCATCACAGGCGAGGTGTAACAGAGTCAAGTGGGAGGTCAAGCAGAACTAACTGGGTGAGGCTCAGCATGTTTCATGACTCTTTCCAGCCACAGCGGCTCTAGGTGTTATCAGTGTAAAAGGATCACCAAAAGCAGATTTAGCAGCTAAATAGTTACTTATTTCATTGAATGTAAGTCATTTTGTCTTCCTGTTGTCCTTCCCAAATTTGATCTTTCCAAAATAATTTTACACAAGTAATGGAATATTCCTTTCCAGGGCATCCTGCAGCCAGCAAGACTGATTTGGCTAAGGAAACCAGGAAAAATGCCTTCTCCAAAAACACCAGCAAGTTGCAGAAAAGGAGGGAAGGGACATACTGTAAAATTATAAGTTGTTAGAGATGAGAATTTGTCTTCCATCCTAAGAGGAAATATGAGCTGGGTGACAATTATTTTTTTCCAATACATTTTACTTTGGTCCAAAATTATTTCCCCTTCTCCCTCTCCCATACTGGCATAATAGTAATTTTCCATATATTCTGTATGTGGCAGTCCCAGCTTGGTGTTTAGGATACATTCATTTCTCAAAACTCTTTTGTTGTACTTGAACATATTGATTCTTCCCACTGCCCCACGACCCATTATTCCATTATTCTAAGCGAAAGCTGACAGTTTACTTTTGGTTATGACCTTCTGGGCTATTCTATGGAGCCCACTATTTTTTAAGGCTTGTGCTGGGCCAGTTCTGTCTACCAGCCTCTTGCCTAACTGCCAGCCAGTGAACAACTTCTCTCAAAAATGGAGGACTTTCCTGAGGAACTTCTCTAGCAACTTCTTGAGTCGTTAAGTGCTGCAGGGGAGAGAGGCAGGAGGCTGTGATCACTGTGAGCTAGCATTCAGTTTTGCCTGGTGACACATGGCTTTCTAAATTAGAGGGCTCTGTATAAAATAAAAAATATCAAAGCCATGTGTCTGCTTGTGGGTGCCACATTCTTCAGGATCACAGTGGCCATCCTTCTGCACGAATGTCACAGAAACGGCTCGGTTTCATCCCACTTGAATGATGTGGCAGTGTTGTGAAACAGGGTGGAAAAGCGTCCCAAAAACCGTCAAGTGAAGAGACCGCTGGAGAGCTGGGAAGTGGCTGTAGAGACCCAAGTGCTGTCACTGTAAATGGGTGATCAGCCTCTGTGCCTTTGAAATCATTTATCACAGAAGCCCTAACATCTGCCACCATCTTGGATTCATTCGAGAAGTGCGCCTCAGTAGCCATTTTAAATATGTTTGTTTTCAATTCAAAAACACATAATTAAATGCAGGCTGGGATAGAATATATGCCTTGAGCTGCTTTCTCTCACCCTGGTTCAGAGCATGCCTTTTTCACAACTATGTGTTTTGAATTGAAAGCTTTTTTTTTTGTTTGTTTGTTTTTTGGTTTTTTTTTTTTTTTTTTTTTTTTTGTTATTTTTTTAAATTTTTTTTTTCCCTACAGGGCCTGTTGTTTCTTAAGAATCAGCTGAAAGTAAGACTGCAGGTTTAAACGAGCCCATCTGATAGGAGTCTGAGCATCCTGAGGCCACAGGGGCTGTCCAGTCTCCTGGGGCACTGAGCAGCTCCTTCCTCCAGCATGGATGGAGCTCGGCCCTCTACAGTGCAGCTGAAGCCTAGCTGTCAGAGGACTAAGTTATGCCTTGTGTTTAATTTAGCTATGTCCTGCTTCTTAGACAAGGGCCACTCAGATGATTTGTTGTCATGGAAGGAATGAGCAACCTTGTTACAAGCCTCTAGAGAGGCTACCAAAAAGGTAGTCATGTCCTTAACATACTGTCCTTAATAAACTATTCACATCTTTTTTCCAGACTTTCTAGGAGGCACTTCAGAGGGACAGCATGAAGACAGTACTTGGCTGTTTACACTGCCTTTAGTTCAGCTGACTTTTATCACCATCACTGACACGTTGCAAACAAGCCTGGGGAAAAGAAGAGCAAATGCTCAGGAATGAGCCACTCCAGACAGACAGGGGATGGGTTGGACCTGGAGTTCTAATGTTATCTCCTAAAGAGACAGGAAGAAAAGCAAGTTCCTAATACAAGAATTAGTCAGAAGCATAGGTAGTGCAATTCTCTGTCCATTCTCCCAAAGGAGAAGAGGGTTTTGTGTGAGGCTGTGGAATCTGAAAATTCAAGTCACACAAGTTTCCTGAATGACCGAGGTGCTCAGATGCTGGGGCTGCATATATGCTAGTTCAACATCCCCTTTCCTCAATTCAGGCAGGCAAAAGAGTGGGTACTTGGGGATTCTTAATAGACCTGCCTCCCCCCCACCCCCTGCATATTGTGGTTCCTGTGCTGAGGAGAATCAAGTCTACAAGTATGCTGCACATACTGGTCCAAATTAACCACCAAATTTCAAGCTGAGATGGCTTCTGAATGATGGGTGAATTGAGGCTTTGCAATGTCTTGTAGTGAGCAGATATGTGCAACTCACACTAATGAAATACAGGAGTAGATGATCTCAGATTTCAATGACTCCATGCTTTTAAATGTGGCACCTTAATTTTAAAACACAGTGTATATGAGACAGTTTTTCTTTCCTGAAGTTGCCTGTCAACACCTGAATTCAGAATTATGCAAACAGAGAAGACCCTGTCATATGTCTGCAGTGAAATGAAGAAGCAGAGAGCTTTTGCATAATTTATGCTCCAGATTTCTATAGGAGATACCTACAACAAATATGATCCTCAGATGATGAAATATATTCACTATTCTGTCAGTGTTTCGACTGAAAGGGAAAAAAATACCGAGGAAAAGAGAGGAAACTAATGAGAATACTAATAATGATAGAGTCCCTGCAAGAGGCTTCTGTCTGTGGTCACAGTCTTGTACAAAGGAGATGGGATGCATCTGTGTTGAAAGTAAAAGTATCTGCTTGTTATGCGTGCTCCTAGTTCGTGTTTGGGAATAGATTATAAATCTGATGTGGGAAACTGAAAGCAGAAAAAGCAAGATACCTGCTGCTACTTGAGCTAGTACTTCCGAAACATGGAGCCAAAGCATGCTTTTAATTTTCTACTACACCCATCTTTTTGAAGTGTCTCATATCCATACTAAGGGGGGTGTTGTTACAGATTTCAAGGAGATGGGGATTTGCTTTCTTTTTTCTTACTAATCTGTTTCTCATGGGCTTTCTTCTTTGGGCATGCATTCCAGCACTACAGATGAGTGCTGAAATTACAGGGATGAGAATTCAGCCAGGAATGAGTAACATGCAGCCATACACACGAAACAGAAAACATCCTCTTTGACTAGGTGATAATTAGAAAGGCTGCCACATTGCAGTGTGCCCAAACAAACACATCCCCTTTGGGAATGTATTTTCTTTTCTCTGATGCGATTTTTTTTTTTTTTTTGGTGGAGGACAGTTTTTCAACTGCTCACTGACATAGTTTTAAACATAACTTCTTGTTGCAGCAGCTGCTTCCACATGTAGGCATATGACCACTCCCTAAATGGGTCTAGCTGGTATGTTGCAGAACAGAATTAGTGTCTGATTAGAAAGGATTGATAACATATCAGTACTCCATGCTACCAGACTAAAGCAAATTAAAGGTGTCTTGGAAATATTATCTCCTCATCTTCAGCAGAAACACAGACTGATAACCCTGTAGCCACAGCTGGTGACCAACAAGCTGACAAACTATGAACAGCTGACTTTTTCTTCTCTAAAAAGCTCATCTTCTCCTAATCTGCTTCCCTTGTATCCAATCCAGAATGTAGGGGCCTTCCTCTGGATTTGACCCATCCTCTGCATTTCCTTGTCATGGTCTGACTGTAACTCCATCAGCCTAGAATGACCTTCCCAGAAAAGCCATATCTCCCCATGCAGGCTATAAAGGAATAACTTATGAGTAGCAACCAGATACAAATATGAACTTTTTGGATTAAAGGTATGACAGGGTTGGATATCTTGCAGTGACATTCCCAAAATCTTCCCAAAGGAAGGAAGGAAGGAAGGAAGGAAGGAAGGAGAAAATACTATTTTTTATAATATCCTTCCTGTGTGCATTGTCTGCTTGAAGAGGTGTAATCGCATTCAGAATCAATCTCCTATTGCCAGAGTCTCTCACAGGAAGGCTGATGGTGTTGACCCTCTCCAGCTAAGCTTGGCTACTGTTCTGGTCTACATGGAGGCAAAAAAAATCACAACACTTAGAGTGCCAGGGAAATCATATGTAAATTAAGCTATGAGACACGTGTAAATTGTTCTTTCAATTATTAGTTCTTTCTGGTGGATAATTATTTCAAGTTCTGTGTGGTCTCCAGGAAAAAAGGAGTCATGTGAATTCAAAGCATAACTCATCAACTAGTGTATAAACGTTTGTACAATGAGGAGGATATTAAGGTCAAAGCTGAAACTTGATTTAGGTTTAGGTTTTATGTTATGACTTACTAGACATTTTGCCTTGTATTCTACAAAGAAAAGGGCATAGCCTCATAAAAGGTAACAAGTCTTCTTTAAGGTTGCTATTATCAGCAAGGGAAGAAATGGCAAGATATCATTTGCTTTCAAAGCACATCACTTTCAATATTTGGATGTGGTTCTGTATCCAACCGAAGCAAAAAAAAAAGATCACTTGATGAAAAGGTTTAACAGAATTTCAATGCAAATTGCCTAAGAAAGCAAAATGTTTGCTGCCTTCCATGTACAGTGATAGCAGCAGGCCAATACTGATGTGTTTAAATGTATTCAAAATATATAATTTACATTTTTCTTCAAAGTTTAGGATATATGCACACAGCTTTCAAAAGGGGCTTTTGAACTGAGATTTAAGTAGGACTCACAAAATCCACTCCTAAATGAGCACAGTTGAAGAACTAAAAAAAATTATACACCAATTTCCAAACTGGCTGTAAGGCTCTAAATGCCATTATATTCCAATGCCATTGCATTTAAAAACACTCATGTATGAAGCAGGTGACATCTTTTAAGATATAACAAGATGAAACAGAAGTCAGGTTTGCAACAGGTTTTATACTTTTTGATGTACATATATGGTATATGCAACAACATTTCATATTTCTGCAGTGAGACATGTTTCAGCACAATCAGGTCCTGATACAACAAAATCTGTGATAACATACTTAAATTTTGGTATCTAGCAGACTCCACCAACAGAAGTCAGCCTTCAGTCCCACCACATTCAGTAGGTCTCCACCATGTATTTAGAGTCAAGCTCAGGCTAAGGTGATATATTCAGCTCAGACCCACCCTTCCTCTCCCTGTATGGCTGGGGTTGGAACTACCTCCCTGCCTGCCTGACCCAGCTCTGCTGGCTGATGCTGGTCCTCAGGCAAAGGGCTGGGATCTCCTTTGGCTCACCATGGAAGGCAGCCAGGAGCACAGGGCAGTCCATGCCCTCTACAGAGGCCGTCCGGTGCCATGGCACAGCAAGGCAGGGAAGGTTGAAGTGCCCCTGACGCAACCCTTCCAGCTCAGAGCTACCTGCAATTGGCTTTAAAGGGCTGCAGGAGCACAGGGTTTTCCACAGATCCACAGGAAGAATAGAAGCAAAGCATATGGTTTCATCTGAGTCAGAACAAAATGTGCAACAAAGACCTTTTTCACCTTAAAGGTGTGTAAGTGCTTCTTAGCTAATATCTGTGTGTGAAATAGAGGTCTTCCCATAGTAATGCCCCACAGTGGTAGTTTTAAGTCGTAGAGAATCCAAGGGCTTTCTAAAGCTTTAAAAATATCGAACGGCAAAATAGAGGTAAAGTTGTGTCACTGGGCTGAAATTCCTGAGACAGATGCAAAGGTCTTGATGACAGTTATTTTCCAGGTCTGCAGCTCAGCAATCCTGCCCCTGAATGGTTTCCCACATGAAGTGTTTGAAGGAGCGGTCGACGTGTGACTGATCTTCAAGGCTCACTGCCTGGTCTTATTTAAGGGTGAGGCAGGGGCAGAAGGAAAGGTGATGCTGATAAGGGAATCTGAACCAAATGTTGTCACATTCTAGATGTGATTAGATGCCCTTGCTGTGACTTATTACACAACCTGAAAAGCAGAAAGGGAAAACCTGGGGTGAAATGCAGCCACAAGATGGGGAGATGCTTTTTCAGCAAAGAGCAAAAGACAAGAGAGAAATTGTTGTAGATGCCTAAAACCAGTCAGATATCAGAGCTTCTTCTGTTCTGTGGGATAGATGTGATGCTGCAGTAAATTTCCCCCCAATCAGACCTACTGTCATTTGCATTTATACCTTCACAAGCTGCTGATTATATAAAAAGGCCTGTCTTTAATAAAGAACAGGACAATGCTAAAGGCCATTTTTTAAAAATCTGGGCTATTTCAGGTGTTTTTTTGCCCTGCATGCTTGAATGAATTAAAGCCTTGAAGCCTTATGTATGTAATAGAATTAAGAGATCTAAAATTGGAATGGTCTCTAAATTTCCAGAAAATGTGTGTATATTTACCTCTAAGAAAATTTATATCTTTATAAATTACACATTCTTGATCTTCGTCATGGCCTATGAAATAACTAAATTATTCTCCATTTTTCCCAAAATATTTTTATCAAATGTCAAGACTTTGAGGCAAGGATTCCAGGATTTAATATGTTATCACTATGTATTTTTAGGTATGCATTATTTGTAAATATGCATTGTTTGCAAATATGCATTATTATACATGTTGATAAAACAAATTGTTGTGAAAGTACAAGGGAAAGTACAAATTTTCCTAGTCTAAAGGAAAAACTGGCAATCTCCTTCTTAACCAGGTGACACACTTCTCTCAAGCCTCAAAACCTATCACATATAGCCTAGGTTTGTTCTGCTTCTGGATGGTATGATGACTACTAATTATTCTCCAGCTTATTATTAGTTGTTGAAATCCTGATGGAAATGGCAGCTAAGATGTAAAAACTGTCCACAGGCACCTACCCCAGATGTTCAAGGCTTTCTAAGAGACTTTGCAGAGTATGAGGGAGGATTTGGTCTAAAGTGGATTGTAAGTCTTGTTGATTTTAAGTCCTGAACCTGGTCTGGTTCCCTATGTTCAAAATATGCCTGACACAACACAAGACTGCTATGCCTGGTGAGGCACCTCGCTGCCACTGAAGTTTTCCATTTAGACTAGGAAGTATATGTGATATATGTCATTCAGGGTAATCTGAAGGACATCTGAAAGACCTTGCAGGGGACACTAGCTGAGCAGAGGCAGCAGCTCTGCTGTGACAGTCTCAACATCATGTTTTCCTGATGTGAGTGAACAGCCATTTAAATGCTAGCCTTTATCAGGCCTGCATTTGCCTAAGTAATGTCCCGTGGTGATTATAATGAACAGAAAAAGGTCCATAGTCTGGCAAAGATTAAAGTATGGGCTCTCCCTTTCACCTTATTTTATAGCTGAAGAGAAACCATGATGGGACTGAGGTTTTACCACAATGTAAATTACTGGTTTGGGTGTCCCAAAAAATGCATGTCTGGAGGCAGCCAGGTGGTGACCATTGCTTTGAAAGCAGCTGCAGGGGTGCTCTATGGAGTGAGTTCAGCAGGAATTTGGGTTGGAAGTGTGGCTGTGACAGAGAGGATCTATGGCTCAATACAAAATTTCACATTTCCCATCCCTCTGTCACATATTGTGACTTACTGTGTCAAGCAAGAGGTTGTAGGAAGGAAAAGGGACAAAGAGAAAAAATAAATCCTTTCCCTTTGGTTCATATCTCCCCCAATGTTATTATACCTTAGCTGTTTGAAAAATATGTATTTTTATCTCCTTCCTCAAGTCTGGAATTTTAAAAATTATCCATACACTACCTTCATATCTTCTTTTACTCTCCTATTTCCCTTCATCACTTGCTCTCAAATAACTCAGGGCACATTTGTACTGCAGGCACTGGCAGAGGGGGACCGCTGCCTTCAGCATACCCTCATTTCACCCCCATTCTGCCCTTCACCAGGTCTTCAGCCTCTGCCTGATCCCGTCTCTTTGCTGACAGCCTCCCAGGGGTCTGAGTGGCTCATCCCTGACTTCGGGCCAAAATACACCGGGG
The DNA here is from genome assembly GCF_009819655.1 of Sylvia atricapilla. NCBI lineage: Eukaryota > Metazoa > Chordata > Aves > Passeriformes > Sylviidae > Sylvia > Sylvia atricapilla. Next base: position 52,268,290 of record NC_089142.1, read on the forward strand.
ACACAATGGGACACAATGAAGGGTGCTGCATTTTGTTATTTTCTGTCCCACCAATAAGGAGGAAGCTTTACAATAGAGTGTTGCAGCACAGATCCTTAGACTGCAAACTCCTGCCACATGTTCATAGAATGTCTGCCAGCCAAGAGGTCCAGCCTATAATAATAACCATCCAAAGCATGTATGGGCTTTTTAAAATATATCTACGTGCAGAATGAGAACACTGGACCTGCTGAAAATGTAATATTGCTTTGAAAGATGAGTTGGGCAGCTTGCTTGGATCTTGGTGTGATGAGCAGAATGAGGTCCCTGTCCAGATGTTGGGAGGGCCTGTCTGAAGTCTGAGCTCAGCAAGAAACTAAGAAGGACACAGCAACATGTGACAGCAGGGTGCTGCAAGAGCTGTGCTCATAAATGCACACCAAGTGGGGTTTACCCTCCTTCTCACAGCTGCCAGATCATTAAGGTATATGGCGTCATCCCACTTTATTAAATCAAGGCTTGGATCTTGCTTTTGCCAAGAAGACTAGCTCAGCCCTGTTTTCTTCCTCAGACATACTATCCAGTTGTCTTTCTGGTTACTTGGCATAGTCTCATTTCCACAGTCACTCTGTTTAGCAAGGAAGTTTCAATCCCGGTTCACAGGTGTGAATGTGAGGCACAGAGTGTGTTGAGAGACAGTGCTTTCTTCTGTTTCTCCAGCTCTCTTCAATCTGTTAGTTTGCCCTTCCTAAAAGCAAGAGGGGACGCTAAACCTCAGAGGCAGTGAAGAAGGAAGGAAGTAAAGAGGAGAAAAAAGGAAGCTCTGGCACTGACTGAATGCCGATTGCTTACCATGCTTTGCTGTATCTAACTTTTTTTTAGAGGGACCATCTGAGGGTCCCAAGTCCAGGCTTTCAGAAAGTGATGGAAAAGAGTGCATGATAATCTATAGGGAAAAAACTATACATATGGTTCGCTCCATATTCCCCACAATTTGTACTATAAATGGGCACAAGAGAAATTCTCCCCCACACATCCCTTCAGCAGAGATGGTGGGCAGGGACAGGAGGAACTCTTTTGCCTCTCACTGTCTCTTGCAGCCTTCCTTTCTCTTTTTATGCAGCCAGGTACACCTTGCTAAAGGGTTAGAGCCTGCTCTGCCCTTCCAGCTGCTGGTTCAACCCTCACTTTTAGGGTCACCTTATGCTGCAGTCCAGTCTACCTATATTGGCAGTATTTTTACTGCCAAGCTTGCAAAAGGCACGCAGAGTGAGAGTGTCAGCAGCTCCTCTGATTGCTGCTGAAAGATGAGCTACATGGCCCCACAGATGCCAAGGCTGAGGAGGAGCGGGAAGAGATGAAAGATGAAAAAGTGGGAGGCAACAGTTGCTGTGTCTGAGGAAACCAGGACTTTACTCAAATTCAGGTTTTTGCATCCCTGACCCCAAGGTGACCTGATGACCTCTCCTCCCTGCCTGGCTCCAGTCCAGCTGTTTCTCCTGAAGGAAAGAAGCCAGACTCACCTCCTGCACTCTGCTTGACCGCCCGTCCAGGCAGACTGCTTCCTGCCAGAGTAAACACAGTCACAGAGTGTCATGCAAAGGGTTTGGGCCACCTAATACCAAAGAGGATAGGTGCCCCAGAAAGCCCCAAAGTGACAGTGCCATCATAACAAGTAAATAATTGCACATGTGCTACTCTTCTAAGTTTGATGATTATATAGGTAAGAATTGTTGGATGTTGCTTGTTCTCCACATAGATATAAAAATACTGTGAAATAAAGGTCTGAAGCAACCCATGAAGTTATGCATCCAGCTCACAAAAGACATTCACTAATCACTTTCCTAGTCAAAAACACCTAATATAAAAAGTTGTGGGAGCATGAAGCATGAGGGCTAAACCATCATGGACTAGTAAAGAAGCAAGAGATCTATGGTTATCTCCCGACAGAAAAATTATGTGAGAGGAAGAAGTAATATTTAAAACCAGTCAAGAAATAATCTAGTCCACAGCCAGGACAAAGCAACTACAATTATGTGTGCTTGTAATAGGAAGGAGCAGTGATTCCATTACTAAACTCCTTCCTCAGGCAAGAGATCAAAGAAAATTACACCCATAAGAAGAATTTCTACAATGCTTCACTAATTAAACTGCAGTTGTTTCATGTAATATTGAAATCAAAAACCATGTAAACAAACCTTGAGACAGGTTTGAATATCTTCCATTCAGACATGAGCCTAAACAACTCTATCTTGCACTGTTCCTGACTTTTGAAAAAGTTTGAATCCAGAGATGGATGGATTCAATTTTTGTGATCTGGACTCATCTTCACTTAGCATTAACAGAAGTCAAATCCTTAGCAAGGAATATACAGTAGCTTGAAAGAAAATGCAGAACACAACCAATGACTGATAAGAAAATCTCAAATGAATCCAGCTTCAGTAATATTTCAAAACTAAAAATGAGCCTGATATGCCACATACTTAGAAGCAAGTAAGGAATTCAGTAACTTTTAAGTGGCTAAGAAAAGGAATGAATGTTGCAGTAACACAACAAGTAGCAGCATCTTCCAGTATGACTGAGAAAGTTCCAGGCTGGTGGCAAGACAGCAACAAAGACAAGCAGCATCCTTCTTTCACACTGAGTCAATTTTCCTACTGGAAAGTTTATGAGTACTGCAATGTAGGTGGTGCTGAGCTGGTCAGAAAGGCACAGAATACTAACTAGATTTCACTACAGCTTGTTTATACCAAAGTCAATGACCCCTGGCTGTGTAACATCTACAAATCTCTTCCAACAGAAGTGTTTCGAAGGGGCTATCCTTGCAACCACATCTGGTCACATAAATTAAAAAACTGATACCTAAAATCAGGCAGCTGTGGATTGGCCGTCTCTTTTCCTTTCCATTACCATTTTCTTCTCATTGATTTATGACTTATCTGCAATGCTTCTGTCCATCAGAATTCTTGCTGGGAATATTGTGATTGTTTCTCCCCTTCAAGACAGAGATTTCTCTTTTTCAAACTATCTCCTGTATGCCAGTTTTGCTCTGGCTATGCCTGCTCCAGTGAATTCAGTGAGACAAGGCAAAAGGCTTAAGCACCAGCTCATGACCGCCTCTGACGTTTGGCTGTCAGCAGGCTCCTGGGAACTGTGCCGACGGCTGCCTCTGAGCCTGCCTGCATTGCTTGGGCACGGCTAGCAAATGCCAAGAACCATTTTCTCACACTTGAGGTAGCTCTGTAACCTCCCATCCCTCTTTGTCACTGCCCCTTCCCCATATTCAAGAACCACCTCCTCTCATTCATGATTACTTTCATGTTAACACGGGTCTGTATATATTCACACAGTGTAATACCACAGTCAACTGCTATTCCTGTTTTTCCCCCTTTGAATCGTAACCCTGGAGCTCTGCAGCTCTAGGCAGCCAAGTTTCTTTCAGACACAAGATTTATAAAATGAGAATTTGCTTCTCAAGAGCTCATCTGTTTAGTCCCCACCTGCACTCCTAATCCTACCAGTGACATCAGAGGGAATGGGCAGACATTTGATTTTTCAGTAAAAGGCAAAAATGAGTGGTCTCATATTCATTGTCTCCACCTACATCCGTTTCCAAAAAAACAGAAAAAGAAGTTTTAGAAGAGAATAAGTAGAAACAATAGCAAAAAGATCTGCACACACAAAAATGTGACAGAATCTAAAAGCAAACACTTCTGAATTTCCTGTAACAACAAACTGGATTTACAGTTCAAGTACCCTTTGGATGTGGTAACCAGGAGCTGGAACAAGCAGCCGAACGCTCAGCGCGGATGTGGCCTCTTGCCAAGGGCAGGGTAGGAGATTCACAAGAGCCACACTTTCTCTCTCGGAAGGCAAAGCACCAGCAAAGAACATCTCCCTTCCTGGGAGCCAGAGTGGCCACAGAGCTGGCCCAGGTTCATAGGCAGCCTCAAAAATCCTCCCATCCTTTATGTCTCTACAGAAAAGGATATTCCTTTCCCAGCTCACCTGTGCCAAGTGCTTCCCCTCGAGGCTCAGTGCTCCAGCTCAGAGCTCTGCTGCCTACCACAGACATCTGCAGAGGCTCCTCTGCAAACAGCTACTTCCAAACAGCTTAACCCACACAGATTTTTGCTTTGCTGGAAAAGGACATCGCATTTAACTGCACGTTTGAAAAGTCCTTGCACACACATGGACACTCTCATTCCCAAACGGCGGGGTTAACAGCTGTCGCCTGGGGACAAGTACATTCACACTGGCTTAAAGCATAACTCCACTGCACCCCCTCATTTGATGAAAAAACAGTAAAATGTCTCAGGAGAAGAAGCCACAGGGCTGTTATAGTTTTAACAGACCCCGAGTGCTTATCTCAAGCTGAGAGAGTGATTTCATGGCAATAATTTGTTTAAAGTGTTGCTGATTGCTTCCTATTTCTTCCCAGCAAATGACTTTTACACCTTTCTACTGTTGCTTTTATATGAGCTGCTATGGCAATTACTCCGCGGGAGGCTGTGTAAACATCACACAGACCCTTTTATCTCCCTACCAAAGGCCATAGAAGACACTCCTGAGACCAGATAAAAAGTATTTTCATACCTTTTCTCCTTCCTTGAAAAACAAATATTGTTATAAAGTTGCTAACAATTTTCTCTTACTCTTACAGAACGCGTTCAAATGAACTTCCAACAGATTGCCTGATCCGCGTATGTAGTCCCTTTGAAGGGGCCTTAAATAAAGTAATAAATAAAATTACCAAGAGTTCGTAGGGGCAAAGAACAGCCCCTTTTCTGCTAAAAGAAGAATATATCTGATAAAATTATTTCAAGTTGAATTGACTCTTTCAGAAGAGCTGCGGCTACACAGGAAAGGATCAGGGCTGATCTGATCATCTGAGGAATCTCGTTCTGGTACCTCTGGTGCATCCTCTTACTCTCCAGTGCTGGTCCTAGGTGTCAGCTGTCTGTTTCTCTCATCCTGGCAAGGAACAGGTTCATGCAATGACTTTTGGAGCCTAGCCAAGGAACTTGCATGTTTGACAGGAGCTCCAGCTCAAGGATTTGGTTTGGCCCATGAAAGTTTTCTTCTCAATCCCAGCTGCAAAATTTCTGCATTCTCTGAGACAACAGCTCTCAGAGATTTGCAGCCCATCAGATCACCCATGAAGTGCAAGCTCCATCCCCATCTCTGTCAGATTGACCAGAGTACACTACAGAGTCTGTGCCAGTTTTAGGCCTTTTTCTGTCAGGTTTGTTCTGACTTTGAGAGGGCTGAAAATAGCTGAACCAGTACAAAGTTTGAGCAGCACAGGAAAATAATACAAGATCTGGCATAAATCCTCCTGGTACAGAGTTGGGTTGAAAATGGGTTTTGGCACACTTATGTCAATGACGTGAAATTCTTCTTAATCAGCATTTTGTGTCATATGACCACAGTGGTGGGCTTTTTCCTGTCAAGAAAATCCTTATGCTATCCATGAAGAGTGATTCCCTGATAGCATTTGGTACTAAGAGAATGACAGAGAATTAAAATTTACAGGATTATTAACTCGATAATTCACTATTTTAGCAATGATAGTGATGCAAATTCCATTTTAAAGCTTGATTTTCAGTTGTGTGGGGGATTTGATAGTTTTACTGCAACTTATATAAAAAGAATTATTGAAGATCTACATACTTAGCAAAATGGGTAAAATGGGGAAATCTCTGTGGTGTTGTCATAGATTCTTAATCGCCATTTTCAGTTTTGTAGACAGTTTGTATTATTATTCGATTTTACAATCTCTGAACTCATTTTACTTTGCGACAAGGTATATTTGAAAGCAAGCACATCAGTTTATTTCCAAAAGCTGCCACTGCCGTTGTCTCAGGGATGAAGAGCCCACGTGCAATGTTGTGAAGGGGACACTTTTTGTTTCATCCAGTTGTGTTCTTCATCTTTTCTGAATTATGGGTCATATGGGTCATCCAGAGCATTCACTGCCCTGCTGGTCCCTCTGCTGTTCATCCACCCCTACTGATGCACCATTAATAACACACAATGGTAGCTTCTTACATTGGCCTCCCACAGTAAGTTTTGGGTGGAGTTTTTTCAGTGCTTAAGATGCGTCATCTATATTATCAGAGAACAGGACTCCAGTAGATTAAACTCACATTGAAGAAAGGGAATAAAGGGTATTATGCACATCCTTACTTACACAGAGTTCTCTCCTTATCTCTATTTGCACTTCTGGGCACCAGAATAACTCCTCAGCTTCAAGACAAAAGCAGGTACTCATCAATAGGCTTTGCAACGTCTGTTGAAAAACATACTACGTGCAGCATGATGTCAAACAGGAGAGCGTGAACTTGTTAGGATGTTATGAAAGGAGTTTCCTTGTTCTTGGACTGAAAGCCCGTTGCTGTCTCCAGGTGGTAAAAACATTAAAATAAGACTAACTGTGCAACTGCTTATTTCACACAAACACGAATTGGTCTGGTACAAGAACTGTCTGTCAAGTAAATGAAATGAGATAAGCAGGACTAACATAGTATTATGCTCTTGGCATAACAGTAACTCCTGTAATGCTATCTAGATGGCTCCATAAATTGCTCTTAAGTACTCCAAGTGTTTTTTACATGCATTTTCTTCACAAACAGGCTTGGTAACATAGTTCTTCCTGACCTCTGCAAATCCCTGCACACTCCCCTTCAGCCCTCAGAAAGGAAAACTGTAACTGCATGAAACAAAAGCTGAAATGTTTATTCACATCAGTTCTAATTGAAGTAAAGTCTTCTGAGATTTATTTGCTGTATATGCCCATGGGTACATGAAAATTCAATGCAATACTGCCCCCTATTAAGTGGCTATTCGTTTGCCAACATGGAAACATTTGCCAACTTGCCCAACATGGAAAACCCTGGTTCAAGTCCCAAGATGTCTGCGAGAATATCACTTAGATCAAACAAAAAGGAAACTGCTCTACAGTATCTGGTGATTGTTTACAAGCCAACACAGAGCCAATCAGTTCCTTAATATTATCATATGTAGTCCTAAAGCCCCCCTTGGTGTGAACAGTGGCACTATTTCACCACAAAAACTTGTTTCAGATTAAAAAAATACATTGTCTGTGTCTAGTCAAAGTTGCTTCCCAAATACAGTCCCCTTCAAGCCATTTTATGCAAATGAGACTATTTCTAACCTGTTTAAGTGGAAGAGGAGGAGCTCTCAGAAAAACTCCCACTTTCCCAGCTATTATTAGCAATTTAACATCCATCTGGTGTTGTTATAGACCTCCCCAGACTGCCTCACCTGGGTGTGAGGGACATTAGGGAGAAGAAGATCCCTGTGAAGGATATTCCTGGATGCCTGCCCACAAGCACAGAGAGATGTTGGAGCCTCCAGGACACAGAAGACAGCGTGGGAGGCAGGTGGGACCTGTGTGCTCTGGACCAGGAGTGTGAGCAGTCTGGGTGTCACTGAACATCAGTGCCCATGCAGGAGGTCCCAGGGGCAGCCTCTGGACAGCATGGGCAGGGACAGGAGGAAATGGCCTCAAGTTGCCCCAGGGTAAGTTTAGATTAGGAAGGAAAAATTTCTTCACCAAAATTTTTCCAAACACTGGAACAGACTCCCCAGAAAGGTGGCTGAGTCACTGACTTCAAGGGCTGAAAGAAATCCCTAGTCCTTTTTGTTCACTGGTGTAGGTGTAACCCTGGGTTTCCATGGTGACATTCCTTGAAGAACTTCACCCAAAGGGAGTGAAATAATAGATACCAAATTGTATCTTACTCTAATGCACTAATGTAATTACAGCTTACTCTAAAATAAATATCCAGATGTCAATTTTCCACTCTTCTTTAATAACATCTGACTAATCACAAATCTATCCTTAAAACAGAAAAGAAAGGAAATAAAAGAGCACACACAGAGATTTCATTTTTGCCTAACATTTCTGTCTAAGATATTTCTGTCACTTCTCTGAGATGTTTAGGATTTCCTGTTGCTTGCTTGTTCCTCTCCAACTGTCTTTTCAGAAGCTCTAGGAACTGTGGGATGAAAACCCCAATCAGGTTATTGTCCCCAGGATCTCTCCACCTCTGCACTCAGACTCAGCTGCCATCTGCCTCACAACCTAAACCAGTTCAGGTTAACAGGGCTGACTGGGAGCAGCCGAAGAGAGGATTCTTCAGCTGTCCTCACATCCCTGAAAGAAGTGCAATTGTGTGTTGTTTCTAACCCAAGGGTGGCCACGGGGAATGTTCATGGGACTTGGGCTCCTAAATCATTACTGTGGAAGCTTGACCCCAAATCTGGAGCAGGATGTGCAGCCACTAACTGCAATGTGAAGACACTTGGATCTCTCTATTCTTAGTGGTTTGACTGTGGTTCCTTGCTAAAACAAACTTTTTAACAAGTTTGTCTCTGGAAGCCTTTGGATTTATTATCCTTGCAATGTTTGTTCTTAGAATGGCCTGTTGCAGGAAACACTTAGTGCTTTGCATTCTTTTTGTATCTGGTAACACACAAACTTCAGGCCTGTGATTCTATTCTTTAGAGTAATTGTAAATCATTACATCTTCTTTCACACTTCCATTTCTCTAGTACTGCTCAGATAGCAATTATTAGAATCCACAGTTTGCAAGATAGATGATGAAGTGCAGATGACAACAGCAGAGCCAGCAACATCCTTCTAGTCTATGCTCCTTCTCCAGTTGGAAAGAAGAAGCTGTTTTATTTATATAGGTTATTTTGTTAGCTCTGCTCAAATGATGCAGTGATTGCCTACAGTCTGTGGTCATTTTCCTCTGAAAGCCCATGGACCTCATGGTCTCCAAAGAAGTCGTTCTAGGAGATATTTGCCTTATTTTCTACTTCTGCAGAAAACTACAAACCTGAAAATGGAAGAGGAAATTAAATTAACTATATTCTTGTTTCCTGCTAGCAAGAAAAATAGTAATGAATTCTCCAGTGTAGCAAATTCTCCAACCTAAAAACAACTCGTGTAACATTTTATATCATCTTCTACTAGGGTACTTTTCAATTTAGTAGCTTCAATGTAAGGCTTTCTTTTCAGTTTAATAATAGAAATTTGCCATGTAAATTTATTTCCTGGTGTGTAAGAATTTTTATAACTGAAGTTTATTATCACAGGATCGTAGAATCATTTAAGCTGGAAAAGACCAATAAGATAATATGAACCCAGCACTGCCAGGTCCACTACTGAACTCTGAATCTAAATACCTCCTTTAAACATCTTTTAAATACCTCTAGGGCTAGCAACTCAAAAACTTCCCTGAACAATCTGTCCCAATGCTTGAACACTCTTTTCATGAATAAATACTTCCTAATAGTCAATCTAAACTTTCTTGGCACATCTTGAAGTTGTTTCCTTTTGACCTATTGATTTTTACTTGGGGAAAGAGAACAAACCCTTAGTTTAGCCATCTTCATCCTCGACTGATTTTTGAGACTGCATATTTCTGGTCCTTGTAGGCAAATCTATTAGTTCTCTGTCATCTTTAGTCACCTAATTTCTCACCACACAAATGTACAGCACAGCTGTCAAAATAGAAGCATTTTCTGTATTTACATATTTACCTACATTCTCTTGTCCCAGTTTTCTCAGGAATGTAGTATCATGCTATAAATCTTTATCTATTGAGTATTTTTAAGTCATCACATGCTTTTAAACTGGATCACAGGCAAATAAAAGCATGTGTTGCACAGAATGGCCAAGTTAGTGGCATTTCTTGAAGGAATGATGCTTCATTTTAGTTTAGGAAAAGAAAACACCAGGAATTATTCAATCTGCTTATCAATGAATATGAAAACATAATTCTTACCTTTACGTAAATGAAAAAACTCCCTAATTTTATATTCAGTGCTGTTACTCTGCAGATTGGAAGTAGATATCAGTTGAGAAAAACGTTTTCTTTTAAAGGCACAAGCTCTAGAGGACTCAGACAATTTGGCAGCATGTCTGGCAGTAGATAACATAACACCTATTGTTCTTAAACCTCTTTGAAATATGAATGAAATCCAACAGAGAGTAACCAACTCGACTGACTTCACTCATCATGAGTGGTATCATATAACCAAGCAACAGTCAAAGTCTGAATCCTGCTCCTGGAAGGAAATGCCAGTTACCTTGAGGCAATTCCATTCCTTGCAAAACACAAAGCTCCCCCAGTTTCAACTATGCAAGGTCACGAGTGACACTACAGAGAGCAGACAAAGACACTAGATCTTAACTGAAAGAAATGAGGCAGGAATAAAGAAACAAAGACCAAGTGAGGGTTTCTCTATTATGAGGTAAAACTACACAGGTGCCTCAGCTGCTGCTCTCCGTGGAAAAGAAGAGGTGAGGCTAAGCTGGGAGGGTTGGAAACTGCATGTTAGCAATAAATGGATTTTTGCCTAGAGTGTAGACAGATTTGGCCAACACCTAACCAACACAGCGATACTTATGTTATTATTCTGTCATGTCAGATTGACTCTTGGCTGCTTAAATGACATCAGAAGCTGGGGTCTGTAGGCTTAGGGAAGCAGTAAGTTTCTGGAAAATCTCTTGTGTCCATGTTTGTCCTTTAACTCTTCAGGATTCCAGCTCAACCTATAGGAGCTTTATTGGCTGCTTCAACATGTTCTGACATATTCTGACTCCTACTCCTCTGGCATTATCAAGCAGGAGATCACAGTTGTCACAGCAGCATGTGTCATTTTGGGATGGAATCCATCTTCACAAACCTTATTAATTAAATTATAGGCCCTCATCTGTTCAGAGTTCAATTTGCAAAACATCTTTCAAATGCAGAGACATATTACCTGACTCATTCCACGTGATACAGCAACTTTAGCATCCTACAGTAAAACCTCCTCAGAGATGATCCACAACATATTGCTCAGAACATTAACTAAATATTTATACTTCTTATTTATCACTATCTAGCTTTCTTTTTTCATCTTTCGCTTTCTGTGTCTTACATTTTTGGTAACCTTAGCCAGTAAGATATCACTGAACCTTACATGCAGAGGAACTTCAGCATCCTGTCCCCAAATTTGAACAGGAGAAGAATTGGTTTGCAATACAGTCCAGTTACCCTGCCTTTGTGTTGTGCAGCTGGGGGAAAACAAGGAAGTTACTCTCTAGCAGGGTAACTCTGAGTGTTCTTTGCTGGAGTTTACCAGTGACATCAGTTTTCAGAGTGCAAGAGTTAGTCTCTCACAGAAAAAGATGTTTTCCAAATTTTTATATACTAGTATGGAATTTTCAAATGGGTTAATAATGAGTTACTTCTGGAAGGACCTTCACCATAAGTTTTCTCTATGTTTCTGATTGCAGAGGTCTGTTAATCAATTTTACACCACTAATATTCCTGATCTACTACCCAAATGTGCCCTCAAGAGTTTCTATGATCTGCTGTAAGCCTGATAGTATATTTTTAAATTAGTTTGCCTTAGAGGGGAAAAGATTAGGGCCCTCTAGACCCTTGACTAGCTACTTTTAGTTCTTTGCCAGAAGATGCATCTCTTTTATCTCTCTTGCAGAGAAAATTTCTCTCATTTTGTGGCACTGGAGGTAATACTTCAAAGCCACCCACTATAAATTGAGGGACAGAAACTTGAATGTCATTAGCTCATGGAAGCCATGTTATTGGCTCCAGGGGGGAGAACAAATTCAGATACAATCAAGGTGCAGCTTTTCTTTGCACTAAATCTGCTTCAGAGAATGTTTTTTAGTGACTTCCACTGCTATTACTTTTGGCATAATGTGCAACAGGTTTCATATCCCAGAATGCTTAGTGCTTTATCTCTGCCTTGAATTTTCAGTTTGCATGGAGATGCAAAATACAAATGGTCACAGATATTTTCTATGGTCAATAAGTTAGAGAGAGCTCACAATGTACTGTGGTGCTTTCTGGAACTGATTTTCTCCTGCAGGATAACCCCACTATTTTAAAGAAACATTTCACTGAAGTCACATTAGCATAAAGACATGCAAAGGTGAAGTGAGCATTTGACTGTATTTGTGCATAAAAGTCCTCATTGTCTGTTTCTCTTGCAGCTTAATACCTAAGTTCTCTGCAGAACAGCAAGTATTTGTAATGCTTTTCATTGTACTGCTTTATGGGTTTTTTTCATAGAGTTCTGCTAAGATTCTCTGCTGCAGTCCTATTCACGTAAATCTCCATACAGGCACTTCAGAGAAAACAATATGCTGCACACAAATCAAAACAAAACCAAAGCACAGGCCAAGGACTGTTTTGTCTGTCCCCATGACTTGGAAAACAGAAGAGCTGATCTCAAATAAGAAGGTGAAACTACATCCCTAGTCTTAATTAAGCAACTATGCCAGGCTGTTTACAAATTTATCAATTGTGGAACCTGCAAACATACAGTGTAGAAATAAATAAAATGCATTTTTAACCGTATTTTCAACTACCACAGAGTAAGAAAGCAACATAGCTTTTAAAAGTTGATGCATAGTCCTGTACTATTCATTTTAGAATTCTATATATTTCTGGTTTAATTTTTTTAAGATGGGAATTTACCATTTGTTAATGACATCAGAATTTAATCTCTTCCACCAGGATGCCACTCACTTCCAGCAAATCTATTGGAAAGCTGACCCATCATGATTTAGGAAACTCAAGTGACAACTAAGAGTCTATCCTGATAATGGACAGCCTATGAGGTACAACCATTATATGCCCCCAGACTGTCAAGTAGTGAGATAGCACCCTGCAATTATTAGAGGGAATATTATCAGTACTGCCCTGCCAACAACTTGGGATCCTGAGAAAGTGAGGTAAAGAATTCCCCCTCCTTTCTGTATTTGTTCTGTAGTTCTGCAGTCTTTCTTCATATTCTGTCATGAAAAAAATACTTAGCTTACAAGAATTAATATAATTAAATATTAATCCCAAGCATTTAGTGAAGCTTTCTAAAAAACAGATGATATATTCCACACTCCAGCTTATATTCCTTTGAAATATCTATTATCATGAAGGAATTCCAGAATTCAATAAATTTATATTGCAAAATATATTTATTATTTCCCAGGAAAATACAGGATTTATTGCATAAATTTTGCTGCACAAAACACTGGTGGGATATCAGAAAGCCTTTTGGATTTTTTTTTTTTCTCAGAACGGTCCCATGCCAGAATGGATGAGAAAGCTGAAGGGAATAAATCTTGTTTTGCTACCAGTATGCCACAGTGACCCAAAATATTGCAAAAGTGACCCAAAGTCCTGACTTCTGGGTTTGCCACAGGGGTAGCTGGGAGGGATTTCAGGAGGAGACTGCAGCCAAAAATAGTTTTACTCAGGGCTATTGTAGACTGGAAAAAGAATAAGTTTATAAAATTAAACCAGAACACTCTACCTATTGATCTGTTTACATTTAAACTGTTTCTGATCACATTTAAACAGTTTCTGTTCATGAGCAGCCTGTCAAGAGAAGTTATGTCCTTCTACTTTTGATGTTTAGATTGTATATTCACTAAAAAATTGACTCTAATGCTTATATTTAGTATCAAGAGATGAACAAAAATCAATATGTTCAAGAACATATGAGATTAGATGAAGCAAGAAAATGCTCCCAGGCTTAAAACTAATTATTTATTCTCAGGTAATGCCATTTTTGTTTCACAGGTTCACCTTATATGTACACTAAATAGGTGTATACATGTATTGCTCCTCAAAATTTTTCTAATCCTATACTTCTTTGTTGGCATACAACTTTTTATTCAGACTTAGACAAGGGTTTCTGGCATGCAGTTGCAAGGTAAATAGAATTGCAGATGCAGTTTTGTTCATTGAGACCACAGACTCACTTAGATCAGTGACAAAAGTACAGCACAACTCCACAGAAAAGTATTTTCAACGGAAGTTTAGATACCGGGTTTTAGACTCAGGAAAGGATTCCAAGAGTTTTTTGAATAGTAGGCTGGACCAACATAGGAAAGCTGGCTTGAGCTTTTGATATTCCCTACTGATATATGAATGTTTGGGAGCAGTATTCATTAGTAGATATTTATTAGTCAGGATTGAGTTTTTCACTGCCTTACATGAGCCTAACAAGTATGTATATGAATAGGAGTTGTCTACCTTGTGCTTCTCAGGGAATAGAAACCACAGCCTATTGTCTTCTCATTAATATCTCCACACTGCATGCTTACAGAATAAATAAAGCTCATAAGCAAACATCCAGCCTACTTTCAAGCTCTTTTAGCAATCTCTCCCAAGCACATCTCTGTCCCCTCTTCTGCCCAGTGTTCCTAGAACCTGACCAGGAATTTCCTTAGAGAGAAACACAAAGCTCTATACTCTGCTTTTTAGCTATTCATGCTTATTCAAACCTGTCTCAAATGTCAACAGCATTTACAGAGCTGATCAAGAAAACAGCTGGGGCTGGGAGAAGCACCATGCCATGCATGTGTCCCTCACTCTGCAGGATGAGGGTGCATCCTTTGCCAGCCAGCACAGGCTCAAGAGCACTTTGATTCTTCTTTACCAATGCCCTGTCTCCAGCTCACCTCAGTTCACCTCCTCACTGTGAAGTAGAAAAGAAGGAGAAAAACTGTTTACCTTTTTTCTCTCTTCTTTGCAGTCATGGTTGACTGTTGTTTCTGTGTTATCTGTAGTGCTCCAATGATCTATCAGGTTTTGAGGTGCAGAGGTTGCAGCAGGACAGTGTATCGAAGGCATGATGAGCAAAGGTCCTTCTCACGGTTCTCCCTGTGCCTGCCAAAGCAAGAGACAGAGCAGTCTTATTCATTCCTTCTCAAAAGCTATGGACTGGTGAGAGAAACAGGAGAGAGAGGGAAGATGAAATGGAAAGGGAAGACAAGAGAGATAAATGGCAAGAGATCAAATACGGAAGGGAGAGAAGGGCCTTGCATAACCTTAGGACTTGGTGCAGCCTAGTCACACTTTTTTCAGTTTTCAGCTAGACCATTTGGAAAATGTTCCCACAAAAACAGGATTTAAACTTCTAAAAACCTCTTATTTACTGTTGTTGTACCCTTATAATTTCCAGGATTTCTAACAACATTCTAGTTTCCAGGGAAACATAGAAATCCATATAAGAAATTGTTAAAATAAGAAGCACATGTAAAAAATTAATAAAACACTCACTGTTTTGCCACTTGCTTCCTTTGATAAAGGAGGCCATTAGCATCTTTCAGCTGAACAGCTTCCACCCAGTTCCTGTGTATGAGAACACATATCAGGAGCATGTCCATGTGAGACTGATACATTCCTCAAAACTGCCAAAGCACGTACAGTGCATCGTTGGCTGGTACTGCAGGCCTCCAAGACTGCAGAGGGAAAGTTAATTTACTTAGTGAACAGTAAACACACAATACAACTTATACATAAACTCTCTGTTATATCAATTAAATAGAAAAGTCCTGATCCTTTTTTAAAAAGGATCAGGACTTTTCCATCTAATTGATGAAAATTTTAATTTAATTGATAAAACGTAATTGATAAAAAGATAAGTCTACTCACTTCCCATGCATAAAACACTACGTCAAGAAAGTCATGAGTCATGGATAAAAAATGGCACCTTTAAAATACTTCTTCAGTGCTTATGATTTGAGGACCTGCAGCCCACAGCAAGCCACTAACACGCAGAAGAAATGCTTATACCTCAACACTTATACGGCACAGCCTCCCAAAACCAACCACTGTCCTTCCTCCAAGACATCTATTTCTTTATCTAGAAATAAAAGCAAAGCCATTCTGGATTGTCTTTCCTATTCCAGCCCCATTCCCATCTTTCTCATTTTCAATTATGGGTTAAAACATCGAAGAAGAAAGTTCCATATCTCTTGATCCAGAGCTTTAAGCTTAAACAGAGTGAAACAGAAGGGAAGTGAAGAAGAGAGTGGGAAGCCCCAGTGAGCACAGATCATCTTCTGTAGTCTGTGATCTCGGTGAAGAAAAAAGCGAAGATGGAGCCCAAGCACACTATGGCGTGCTCTCCCTGTTTACTCTAGAATATCCCCAATTTACTGACAGCACAAAGCAGTACCGTATTGTTTATAATGTCATTTCTCAAGAATGCAACGTCCCACCCTCTCCCACTCTCAGCTTTAAACTTGTTTGATGAACACAGTTTTCCAGTAAAGACAACATGATATTTGGCCAGAGTGGTGGAATAAGAAACATGATTCTTTTCATGTTGGACACTTGCGTAATATTTCTCAACATCCAAAGCTGGGTTTATGCAGGATTACAGCAATCCTTTTATTATTCATGAAAGATGACAGCATGCCGTGTGATAATGTTTAGGTTAGTCATCATGCAATTTACAATAGCTTATGTGGAGGGAAATATGAAATTTTAGTCAGTAAAATAAAGTCTTTAATTAATTTCATCTGTCCAACATTTGCTCTTTTTTTTTACTATTCAAGCAGTAAATATCTTCCAAAAGATTCACAGAGCAGAGACTTGTCTTACAGCAACAGCTAAGAAAAGCGCTTATTAGTGCCCTGGGCCTGCCATGTATGAGACAGCCAGGTTTGCCATGCTGTGGATCTCACATCTGCGTGAGAAAAACAGATTGCACACAACCCTTTGTAGCTACTCCAGGCCTGCAAAGGCTTGCATGTCCTAAGCTGGAGAACAGCATTCCTCCAGTGGAAGAGGGAGGGAGACAACCCTCATCCCATCACCACCACCTCCTCATGCAGGTATTGCCACTACCTCCACCAGACCAGGAGAGTAACAGAGACATCCTTCCAGCGAGAGGTGAGGAAAAAGCAGGGAAAACCACAGGTTGAGATTAACTTTTCCAAGAAGTCTCCATCCGACCCTCTGGGTGCCATCAGTAATGTTAATTGTAGATGATCTTCTAACGGCAACAATATGAGGCATTTATTGCAGTACAGCCATAAATAATTAAATACAATGTAATAAATGAACCTGTCAAAAACAGCTGGCATAAAGTTAGACTGACTAATCTGATCTGACTGCCAAAATCAGCACACAAGAAAATCTCCATCTGTGAGCTGAACGCCCAAGGTGCTCAGGGGGCCTGTTGTGCATGGCAGTCTCAGCTACCCAGAGCAAAGATGATGCTCAGAGGTGCCCTGAGAGGCCAGGTGGGTGTCCCATAGGACAGGGGAGTGTGAAGGACAGTATGTAATTGCTACTGCACATCACCACGTGTCATTCCAGCACTGCATTTTTATTTTTTCTTTCTTTTTGAAATAGGATAAAACACTTCAGGGAAAGCTGATCCTCCAGTAAATTTTTTTCTTGCATGTACACACAACACTTTATACCTACATAAGCTATATTAATAAAATGTCACTGATTGTGTGAAGAATTACTCAGAGCCAAGAAGTTAAAACTACACCCTTAACTCTGAGGCTTGAGCATTTATAAAATGAGACTTTTCTCCTCTTTTCATTGTACTAAAAAAAAATTAGTAAAAAGGAAATTAATCTGCAGCTGACCAAAACACAGTTCAGAACACATGCATCATAAAAAAACCTGGCATTTTTGGAAGATGACTGTTGGCCACACATTGGTGGTGTTATTAGAGTTTTTCCTTTAAGGCCAGACATTTAATCTAAGTATTGTTAGCACTTAAATAATTTGCCAATTTTTTTTCCCCTTACTAAGCTTCTTCTTAAAATGGTTATTGGTTTATTTTCTTTGAAATTGTGTTCCAAGTGTGATTTTTAATGAAATTTCAATAACAATATCAATTTAAAAATCAAATACAGTTTTGGGAAATGAAAACTATTTCAGAACAGGCCCCTTGCCATTTCAAATCAGCCTCAACACTTTCCATGCTGCACTCTCTTATTTATGGCTGACTGTCCATTTCATTGTAGCTAAAAAATCAGACAGTAGGATATTTTTGCTCTATCTCTACACATATGTACATGTAAAAACATACAAATATACACACACGTATGCTATTTGTTCAAGGCTAATTTGGATACACAAAAAGTCAGAAATGCCTGAAAAATGGTGATCTCTGGTGGAAAAATTCTGCAGTGACAATAGACATCAGCATTACCAGGAGTTTGCTTTCTCCATCTAAGTGCAATTAACATTCTAGCAGGGCCTAGAGATGCTGTTGCAATTGTAATTTATTAGACTGAGACAATGATTTCTTGATAGTCTCTTCCTTCTGTTGGGAGAAACACACTGATTTTCTTAGTATTTATTTATTTAATAATTTGCAGTTGGATGTATTTTTGAGAGGATCCTCCACCCCATCACAAGACAAAAGCTAAAGCTGATGAAAAGCATTTTAGTGTTCGATTTTTTTTTTTTTTTCTGACACACAACCTTGTCTGCATCTCTCTCTTTTACATTGGGACCATGAGGAGAAAGGGGATATTATCCTTGCACATGCCGATACAACATAAATATTTTGAAGTTACTCGCGTAGATAAGAAAAAAAAATGTTCCTGTTTCTGCATCACTTTCTGCATCACATTTTGCCAACAGCTGCTTCATTTAGCCATTGTCAGGCATGATGCATTAAAAAAATGCATACGCTCTGAGCAGAGCTTGTGCCTCAGTGATGTTGGAGCAGAAGACCGACAGATCAGACGTGGGCACAGCTGAGGAAGCCGTGACATTCTCTGCGGCCCAACGCACCTCAAGGATCTTCGCACTTGCCATCCAATCTTGCTGGCAGGGCCGGAAAGGCCTCCCCCTTTGCCTTTCGGCAGGTGCTGAGACAGGTGCCAGCCTCACGGTCGCTGCCTTTGCCCGCCGCTGAGCGCTGCGGGGCCGAGCCCGGCGCTGGCAGGGCCGCCCGTAAATCTGCTGCTGGCGCTCGGCACTTGGGCTGGCACCACCGCCCCCTGCCCGCGGGAACGGCTCCCAATCAGTCTTCCTGCAGGAGCCGCGGCCCGGCGCGGACGGCGGCACATTTTTGCGCTGGGTGCCTGCCTCAGTGGAGACTTTTCCCTTGGAATTGCGACCCACAGCCAGAGTGGCAAAGGAGGTGTCGGGGCCCGGTGGGGAAGTCTGGGAGGAAGGCAGCCCCGTGCGGAGAATGGCAGGAAAGCCGCTCCGCTTCCCGGTGCTCTGTCTGCTGGGAGGCAGCGCGGCGCCTGGAGCCCGCCCGCCCTTCAGGCGCGTCCCGGGATTTCCGAGTCGCGGCCACAGCTCTTGCTAACAGCCAAATATTTCACTCTAGAGACACACTACACTTCCTGATATAGGATGCACTTGCGTGTCTCCTGGTGACCTTAAACACTAATAAAGGAGTCATAATACGACCTAGGACGGGCCTTGAGAGCCAGCCGGCACACGGGTGACTGAAAGGGAGGTCCAAGGGTGGGAGCGCTTGTCTGCTCTTTGTTCGGCAGCTTTCGTGTCGTGTTCCTTCCCTTTTGATTATGCAGAGGAAGGGATTTTAAAATACATTTGTTTTGCCCTTTTGCCAACAGCAGAAATTAATCCAATGTGCTGGGAGAGAAAAAGCCGCATGTGCTGACGGCTGGGCTCAGCCAGCGTCTCCCGGCAGCTTGCATCTGACCCGGGAACCCTCTCGGCTCCTGCTCCCCACAGCTGCGGCTCGCCGAGGACAAGGGTAACAGTGCAAACACTGATCCTCCTACGGGTCCTACCCGCTTATCTCCACTGCCTGGGCAATGGAAGCTGTTGAGCCCAAGTATTGTGGGCATTTTAAGGCTGCCTTGCAGTTGTAAACTCAGAGGGAGATCCAGCTCCTACTCAAATCACAGGCTGAAGGAGTGGTGAGGTTCTTGATGCTGTTGGGCCAGAATTTCTTCTGCTGACCCCAGACTTACTTGCACTCAGAAGAGTGGAGAACTGAGCCCCTTCAGTGTAAGGAAATACAGAGACTATTACATACTGCCTCCTGCCACATGTGGAGTTGTGTACTGCCTTGGCCCTACAGCTAAGCAAAAATAAGCAGAGAGAGCTTAATTTTGGACCATGCTGGCGATCCAGCTATCAACCATAAAATGTGCTCAGACTTGCTAAGTAATGGGTGAATGATGACTTTGTTACCAGCAAAATGGTGCAGTGTCACAGTGTCAGAGATCAAACGCAAGGAGAGGAGAAACAAGAGACCACCAGGATAAGAGACAGACTTTCTCATCAGCAGAGAAAACTATTTTACTCTTTTAATAGCTCTAAAAATACTCTATTTGACTATAGACCTATGTTATTTAGATCTGTTTATTTGTAAAAGGAAGGATAACAGTCTTCAACTCTGTATTACATAAGATCAGCTGACATTTGCTATGATATCATCGACCAACAAAATGAAATAACTTGCAGAGAAAATATTGACTTTCTTTGTCTGAAATTAAGCCAGCAGAGAGAAGGGAGATGAATATAAAATAAGAAAAAATATTGGAGCAGTCAAATCCAAACTAAATTTAGATACAAGTGGTGCATGTCCTAATTTAGGAAAGCGCAAGAAAAGATCTTAAATATTGTTATCTCTAATATAAAAGCTTTAAATTGCAGAAAACCATCTTCAGCTAAGAAACAATGCACTGAGACAATTCTCACAAGTAATGAAAAGTAAAGCGCACCATGATATCATCCCTCAACACTTTCACAGAATTCCCACTGACTTTGACAGGAGCTATGCAAACCTTTTGGAGGGAGGCCTTCAGCTGCATGGAGAAACAGGAGGCTGAACCTGTACACATGGCAATTCTTAATGCTCATTTTCGCTACACTGCCCAGCAACTCAAAACATTTAAAGTCTGCTCTCAGCTAAGACACTAATCAAATAACCTCACATCTGACATGCCCTTAGACTATCAGTCTGCCTTCAAGACTCTTTCCCAGGATCTGACTGACAAGGGCAATTAATCAGGGCTGGGTCCACTGTAGCCAACAATGTGACGTCAGTGCAAAGTTGGTGAGAAGTCCACACCAGAGGTCTTTTTTTGCATCAACTTTGTTCTTAACATAGTGCTGTTGCTCACTTACACCTCATATTTTAAAAATAAGTACACAGTTTTGAAGCTTCTGGTAGAATACATTTCTCAACTTGACTCAATTCAGTAAACCTTAACAGAAATTTCTACAAAATACTATTCACTCACATTCCATTTTTTGCAAAGAGGAAAGAAGCAATCATGACTGTCTGAATATTTCTGTCACAGAGACTTTTCTAACATTTCTTCTGTACATTCCAAACAGCCTTCTGCATAAGTTTTCTAGGGTCTGATAGGCTCACTTGGTTTTTTTAAATTTGCCATCGTTTGTATGGAAAATATTTTCCTGACTTTTTCCAAATTCTTCCTTTTTAATCCAGTGCATCTGAAAAACAATTCTATCTCCCCCCAGTACTAGGCTTGGAGGGGATGAAATGCTGTCTCCTGTGTGCTCTAGGGTTTTAGGATAGCAGAAGCTTTGAATGTCAATCTCTCGTTAATATTTATAGGAATTGACTCATTACACTACGCCCTCACTACAAAGTTTACACTTGTGTTCATAAATCATGCCGGGTGAAGAACTGTATTGAGGACCTCATCTATTCAGCACATGGCCTTTATGTAGCAAAATCATATTTAGAAGACTTTGGATACCTTTCCACTTCTGGTCTTTTGTGTTATTTCTGTTTTCCTACAGTGCCTTATTAAGCAATATTTCTACCTCCTGTTACCCCTTACTAGTTCTATGCAAGCAGGATTGTTAGCATCCCCCTGCAATGCTCCAGATCTCTCCTCCTCTTTCCTTCTTCCTCTTGGCCTTTTGTCTGCTGTTGAGTATTTCTGCACAGCATTTCAGTTTCTTTAAAGGCAACCCTGTTGGTGCCTCAGCTGATGTCAATTTGTATGTTACACAAGAAAGAAAAAAAAAAACAGTCTGAAATACCATTTGCTTTTTACTATGTAAAATACACCATAAGTTCACCTCATGCCATGTGTCTGCTTCCGTTCTCCTCTGCATCACTTTTTCCATGGAAACTTGCAGCAGTGTCCTGGAGGACAGCAACACCCCACACCTAGGCTTTCCCTGCATGAGAGGAGGAGGGCACTGCTGGGAAGGTGAGTGTGACTGACAGACAAATGGCCCAGGGCTCTTTGGCACATGTGTTCTCAAGCTCCAGTTGTGAGTTGACATGTTTACATTGCAAACCACTCACAGATTGCAGCGGGTGCAAACAGGCATCTTCAATTATTCCTGTGGCCTCTTCCCCATAAATAAAATATTAAGAAAGAAAGAAAACTGTCTGCTAGCCTGTTTACAGACAGGATTTCTCCCATCTTGTGGTACTCAAGCAGAGTGACTGCGACAAACTCCTTGGCTGTTGTGGAAACAAGAAATGATGACAAATGAGCCCAGATAATGGTCAAGGTGAAGGTCACCATGATGATGGGATGGCCCTGCAGCAAGGGGGAGGTCAAGGACCTGGCTGACATGCTGGCACACTTCAGCACGGTATTCCAGACTTGCTGTCACCCTACAACAGGAGCTGTTGGCCACATCAGTCCTGCTTGCCCTGGAGGTGGAAAGAGCCCTTTCGGCCTCCCCAGCTGCTGAAAAGGGGTCACCAGTTACATAACAGTTTAACCCAGGTGGCACCTCTGTCACATCCAGCTCCTATGTACCTCAGCAGGACTCCAAATCAATACCAGGGGAGCTTCTTTTGGGCCATAATGCATGTTCATGTGCTCAGTCAGACTTTTTTCCAACATAGAAATACAGCACAAACAAAACCACAGGTAGATACAATGTCCCATGTAAATCTCATGTAGATGTAGAAATAGCTTTGGTCTAGGTATATTTCAAGTGGCATTTCTTTTCCTAAAGAACCTATTTGAGTTATAATCTAAACACCATTTTTCAAAGTGACCTTAGGGCCTGCCTCCCTTCAGCTCTTGGTCAGGCTAATAGCTTCTCCAAGGTAGCAATTGGATCACTTCACATGTGGCTGGGCTTTGCACATCTCAGTCCCTAGATATCCCTCCTTTTTGGCATATGGCAATGGAGACAGGAGCACAAGGTCACAGGTCCCATGCAGGGGGAGGAGTCCTGTGTCACTTCCTGACACAAAGGAGAAAATAAGAAGTTTAGTTCATGCTGGGCATCTTAGCAAAAAGTGCAGAGATCAAATTTGCCAGTACTCTTAAAATTTTGATCTTTTATAACTAAATAAAAAGAAATTTATAAACAAATTAACCAAAGCAGACAAAATTCACACATTTTGGAAGACCGGTCTCCAGCAACAATCTGTGAGCAGCATGGTTCAGCAATTCTTGGCTTTCTTTTCCACAATTTCCTGGGAGCTGAATTCATCCTGCCTTCAAGGATTGGTGCCCCTGCTTAATCAGATTTATAATAAGCCTAATATTTAGGTTCTCAAGAACAATTTGAGATTTCCTTCCAGTGAACATTAGAAAATGATACTGTGATTAGCTATGATATCTCTCTGACTGGGACTGTTAAACAAAACAAGCAGTTGGCACAACTATTTCATTTGGGAAGAAAGAGAAGCAAGAGTAATGACAGCCAGTTTCCAGGTTTTTAACAGAGGAAATGTTTTTGATACAGAAGTCCCATCTCAGTTGTATTTAAGTTCACGTACTAAGTAACATAAGTTGTTTTTCAAACACGGACAAGTTCAGAAGAGCTGATTAAAATTATTTCTTACAGCCCTCTATTCACCTTTTTCTTTATGCAGCCCCTGAAAGTTACAAGAGTTATGACATGTAAGATAACCAAAGGGTCAATCCTGCCTAAATATAAAATATAATAGTCAGCTAAAAATATATTAGTCAGCTAAGACAAGAACAGTTTTTTGCCCAGCTTTGCCTTTGGACCATAAGGAAAAAAAAAAGCAAAACCTCATTATTTTAAGACATTATTTTTCAGAGATTTATGATGGCAGTTGAACTCTTGAAGAATAAACAAAATATTTTCTTTCATTGTGCATTGCAATCTTAGAAAAATATTGAACTGACCTTCTTCTCACATTTTTTTTACCACGAATGATGCACAAGGCAGAAAAAATCTTCTCAATAGATTATGAAATTTCAAGCTGAACCTAAAAAAAGTTGGAAAACAGTTTTAGATTTTAACACTGTGGCACTGAAACAAGTGGCAGAACAGAACTCTGCAACTTTACATTTTTGTTTTCTATGATTCAGCCTAATCCCTTCCAAAACAGAAGACTATACAAGGCATTGACTGGAGAGCTGTTTCTTTTTCTTCAAATTTCAAAGTGTTTTTTTCCCCAGTCTGAAAATGTCTTAAAAGTAAACATCTGTCTTTCATCTGCTGGATGGCAATTTAAGAACATCTACCATTAACCCCCCAGACACCTCTGTGGATTTGAGGTTCCTCATAGAAAGAGATGCTTGGGGCTCTTGGGGGTCCTTGGCTACAGAGTAACCCAGAGCATCTTTCTGGGAAGAAGAGAACACAGCATCAGAGATCCTTTCTGCAATACAGCTGGGGCGTACAAAAAAAGTCATAGAAAGATCCCAAAAGAAAACATCACTTACAGTATATGTCTGTTCCTACATGTGTGTTTCCAATAGTGTCCTTAAGATAACCTGCTTTAAAAAATTAAAAAAAAAAAAGAAGAAAAAATGTACTCTGTGGGTTTTTTATGTCTTAAAAGATAGCCTTTCTCTCTCATCTTTAGCATCCGAGTCTATCTACTGCTCTCTTCTGGAGCACATTTAAGGGTTCACCTCCTATCAAATACTTGTGCATGTTCAAGGTGCAGGTGACCCTCTAGAATATGTCTAATATGTTAAATGGGAAGAAAATTATTTGCCTCTTTTGTTTAATATGCAACCTAATATATTTCAGGAAACATGAAATCAGATTGAGCCTGAAATGCCATGTCTCACCCAGTGACTCCTAAGTGACATTTCCCTGAGCTTGGGATAAGCCATTTCTTCATAGAACAAACTGAGTTTTATCCCATCCCAAACTGGCTACCCCAGGACTTGGAACAGGCCTTGTGACATTTAAACTATTGTCTGCCAAATGACTGCTCAGCCACTAGAGCAGTGCTATTCTGGCACTCCTCAGCCAGACTCAAGACCTCTTTGACCAGGGACTAAGAAAAAAAGGGATGGTGGCTGGGCTGGGGGAGACCCAGGTGCTGTGACACGCTGCTAGAACATTGCGTGTGTTGCCTCCAGCATTTAGTACAAAACAAAAGTATTCAAGGGACTAATGCCTAAATGTCTTTCAGGCTATTCTGTTTTGTTTTATGGGGATTACTGTGCCTTGCATTTTACCACAGCATGCAAGCAATGTGTTTCCAGTGGTCCACAAGGCAGCCTACCACTTGACCTGTTTTTAAAAAATGGGATTTCACAAGTCAGCTAGGCACTTTTGAAAATGTTACTCCCAGTCAGACTAAGCTCTTTGGGCTTCCCCCAGAGAAGCTGCTGGGATGCCTGGGATTTTCCAGCACAGAAGCAGTTAATCTCTATGAAGACTCGGAGAAAAAAAAGCCAGCCTAAGAACAGCCCTGTGTTGGGAGGAGAGCTAGAAAACGAGGCTGTTGCTGTTGTTTTCATTGTGTGCACTCTAATCAGAGAGAGTAAGAACAATAATGCATGTAATGCTGATTTTGGACCGTTTCCATGCAGCTTTTCCCAGGCTAGGCAGCCTTGGGAACCACTGATAGTGTGGCACACCAGGGGCACAGCCTCAATCACCAAGCACAGGGCAGGGCAGCCTTTTCTGCGCATAAAATATGTGAGGGATGACAAGAATCTTCCCAGCATGGGAAGTGGCAATAACAAAAAAAAATATACAAGGGGCTGAAGCTGAGTGCAACATCCACTGCAGAGTGTGCCTGCAGGCAACACTCAGATTTGAAAGGTAGACTGCTATTTTTCATTTCCTCCCCCGTTTTGTGCTTGTTTGTTTGTTTGTTTGTTTGTTTTCCCTGCTTTCATTAGATGCCCCCTCCCCCTCTCAGCAGCACTTTGAAGCCAAGATGAAAGAATTGCTGTGGCTGCTGGCACAGAGCACACACAGGGAGACTGACTGAAGTGTGCTTTAGTTTAAGATGGCATGGCTTTTTTTTTTTTTTTTTTTTTTTTTTTCCTAAGTAGGGGAGGGACAGGGGGAGGGGAGAAGAGGAGAAGAAAGTTATTCAGCGAAAAACAATATATTACACTTCATTGAAAAGCATATTGTACAGCTTGGATTGAAACATGGTCCTAATTTTTCAAAGCTCTGCTCTTCAAGGACAGAGGGTTTTGGGTAGCTAAGATGTGGCATCCTCCCAGCCAGCAACTGCCCATATTTTATTCATAAAACCTGCCACATCAGTATATGATGGGAATTGACACAACAAGCTGTAGCTCCGTGACCTGTTTTGAATAAGTCGGTCAAATCAATGATGTTTGTCCCTTAGTAGCAGAAATTTATGTAGCCACTGAGGGGTGGAAAAAAGTCACTTGCTACCATTTTTGTTTCTAAAACAAAGAGACGCTTTTGAACAGTAACAATAAAAGGATCAACTTGTTTTCTTTTCTTTTCTCCAGCAATTGATTTCTTCTGACATCCACTTTGAAAAAAAAATATTGGCAGAAGAAAGGATAGAATTTACACACTTCTTTCTTGACACTGGAAGATGTGATTATCTGTGAGTAGCTGAAATATTCAGTTATTTGGGGAAAGTCTGGTGTCAGTGACATCAGCAAGGGATTGTCAATGACTTCAGCACATCCAAGAAGCTCCAGTCCCACCAAGTTCATCATGTGCTGTTCAAGCCTGCAAGGACAAGGCCCTTCCACCAACTCAGGCCTGTCCCAGCGATGGGAAAGTTGTGCAAAGACACTGTAAAATCCAGGGGAAAGGGAAGGTCACCATAGATGGTTGCAGTATTTTCTCCTGCGTTCAGCTCCCAGCCATTGCCCCTATAAAAGTGTCATTCACCACCAGAATTTCATGCTTTTTTAATATCTGTTAGTCACTGTTAAACTGCCAACAGCTAGCTAAATTCACACTAATGTTCTTTTAAATATGCAGCAGTCCTACCATTTACAATCATTATGGAATTAAACTGTAGAATTAAACTCTCAGGTCAAATACCTTAACATATATCTAAAGTAACATTAATTAGCATGTCCAAGGATTTTTGGAAGCCCTTGAAATGAGCAATTACAGCAATTGGTGAATATCCTTTGAAGGGTGGATTGCATGCAGCTTAGCAAGTTAGAACTTCTGACTATTAATTTATTTTGAACTAATTCTGACCCTGCTTCTGTCTGCTAATTGCAAGCCAACTTTCAAAGGCCAAATATACTGGTGTACAAAGTAAGCCAAGTTTTCTGGAGAATAGAGAGCAGCCAGCCAGCTTCTCAGAGGGATGGGGCTGGTTCAGTATCAAAGATTAATAGAGAAACAAAAGAATCACAAAATAGGTGTTATCATGACTTGTTATACAGAAAAATAATTTTATAGCAATATGTTTTGTATATGAAACAATCCAGGGCCCATGTTAGGAAACAGCACAGCCATTGTAAGAATTTCTTGTCACACCAGTGACAGAGGGGACTTGTTTCAAACTAAGCAGTTTTGTAGCAAGTAGCAAACAGGATTTTGTGACTGTGGCATCACAAGAGAATCATGAGGAGACCTTTAAACAATAGACAGAGTATAGGACTTGAAAAGGTTTTCTGACTTGGCTCCAAAGAGGGACCAGCTATGCCTAAACTATTCCAGGCATGTTTATGGAATCTTGTCTTTAAGATCTCAAATGATGGTGATGCCTCAGTTTCTCCAAGTAACATAATTCAGTGTGTAGCTGACTGCACATTTAAAATCATTCTTAAGATCTACCCCAATCTCCTTTATTACTGTTTGGTATGCATGCATCACATTCTTCTGGAAGGCAAAATGCATTACACTTGAGCATTTTCATTGAAGCTCCCTTTACCCTTATCATGAATATGTCCAGTCAGGTCCATCCTCCCTCCTAATGGCTCCAGCACGGTAGGATTAAAGCAGCAATATGCTCCATTACTTGCAGTATTTTGCCTAGACAAATTCTAATTGTAGCACTCCCTTTTGTGAGTGCTGTGATACTCTTCCTATCACTATTGTTTTAAAAGTGCTGGCCCTTTCAGAAGGGTAAGCAGGAGGGGGTTGGAAAAGGAAATGTCCAACATTTAAATCAATTGCAGTAACTGGGTGCCAAGACATTGGGCAATGAACTTTGCGTATCAGACAATCACACGGATGTATCTCAGTCTGAATTGATGGAATAATTATATTAATAATAATAATAATAATTTTAACTGAGAGATAAAAAAAATCAAATAGAACAATTCTGCAAATGGTTATTTATCCTCCTGATACTACACAGAATTCAGCTACAAATTAAAAACAGCAGGGTGAGGAAAAATCTAGGATCCATAAAGAGTTATTTTTCAGTGTGGTGATATTAACAATGTTCTCCAAAATTCTGTCTTCTCAAATCAGTAGATTTGATATTTCCTTGAGATAATTGCAAAGTAGTGACACAGGAAAGGCAGAGCAAATTTTAATTCTTATGTAGCATCCAAGAAATACACCACTTATTTTAACAACCAGAAAGAAGATTCAGGTAAATTTTGGAGGGCTTCAGCAGAAGTATCTATTTGATGTTCCTCAGGCCTTTTAGCCAGACCAAAGCATCTGTGTTGCCATGACCCACAGCTGCTGAGGAAACAAAACAATTAGTATAGTTATAAATAACTGCTTTTGAAGAGCATAAGCCATACATTTCTAGTTTTCTTTTGTGTCCTTATAAACAAACTACCCTTAAAATAATTGTGTTAAGAGCAAAGACATATGAAATATATGACTATGACAAGTAATAGCCTCTTACAAAAATTTGGAAGTTTTAGGCTTTTACACTCCTAGTTAATAAAAAACTGTAAGAGTTTTTTTTAGGGAGTGTAATGACATCTGAGAGAAGAGCTTCAATTGCCATTGACATTTGAATTTCTCAGTCAATTATGTGCAGACATATTTCAAAGTAATGGCTACACTATCTTCTGATTCTGCCAGGAGCAGAAAGAAGCTTGGAAAGCAGGGTAGCTCAGTCTCTGGCCTCTTGAAGCCAAGGGTTTTACCTCCAGCACAGCAGGAATGGCAGTGAGCAGGAGCAGGGAGTGGTGTGGAACTGACCAGAAGGGAAAAAAAAACAGTGCCACAGATTTGGTCAAGAGGTCAGATCCTTGCTGTCTTTACCAACTACTTTTACTAAATGAAACTTTTCTCTTCTTGTGCTTTTCTTGTGTTGTTAAGTTAGACCTACTATGTCAGCTGGAGTGCTTACCTAAATGAAGACTGTGATGCTTTCTTTTGTGCTACTCTCTCTGAAGCTCCCACTAGAATCATTCTCTTATTCTGCAGGAAGTAAGAGGTCTAATTAAGCCAATAAATATATGGAGGCAATAATATCGTATCTCAACAGATACTTCCAGCAAAGGAATGCAGATTCAAAACTTAAATAAAGTGACAAGCAGAACTGTGACCTCTTCTATGGCTCCTGAGTCACAACACGGGTGTCACAGAGGTGGAATAGTGGTGCAAGAGACCAGAACAAGCCCTTTTCCAGCAGCAATAACAGCAAAGATACTGAAATGTTACTTGAAACTGGCATGAAACAGTTCCCTACATATGTCCCAGCAGTACTGAGGGGGGCACTGGGTTAACGCCAGGTTTCAAAATGATGGAAAATTTTCTTTTGTCTCTTTGGGCTTGTTGACTGTGGGAATGAGTGACTCCTGACCAGGTACTAAAAGACTGCCATAGTACTTTCCAACAAGACCTTATAACAAAACTTGGGGTCTCATTTTACCAGTAGATGAATCTGCTGCTGTGTAAGAGCCCCAGCCATAATCCAAGAGGGGAATATTGATCACATTTTTCTTTCTTCACTGGGCAATAGCTACAGATTCCAGCATGGTGTGAGGCAGGGACCTTTTTTTGGGTTCCAGAAGGTGAGGAATCCAAAGTGCAAGGCAAAATGTGTGACATTCCTGCTGCTTGAGAACCACCAGAGCAGAGATGTTAATTTTAACAATCTGTCACAGATGTTACAGATTGCTAAACTAGGGACTTGGCTATTTTTCAGTTCATGGAAATAATTTAGTTATCTAGTCTAGCACTAACCAGCCTACTGCTCCTCTCCTCTGGAAAAATGCATAACAGGGGTGTAGCCTTGAACATGGGGAGACAAAACTGAAAATTTTAACCATTTTCAGCTCCATCAGAGACTTCTGCTCTGAATTTAAACAGAGTATTTGGATGCATGTCAGAATGACAGAATGGTAAATATCTCAGCCCTCCAACCCAAGGCTGGTCATGAGATAGTGACAAAAACATTTTGGGCCCAACACACTGCTCAAACATGGGTTTCCCACTAGCTGCCCATTCCCATTTAAAGGCAGCTGCTAAACCCTTTGTAACCATGGCTGGCAGCCCGGGGAGGACTCAGCCAGGCTGGAGCCCTCTCTGCAAAGCCAGAGGTGCCTTCTTCTACTCAAGACGTTATTGAGATGACGCTAGGCTGCTGTTAAGTTGGTCACCCTCCATGGCCTTTCATGTAGATGGTGACAGATTCTACAGCAGCAGCATGATGGGCTGCTCTGCTTGGACCATGTAACCTCTCCCTCCCGTGCTCTTCCCCAGATTCTTACATGGAAGCAGTAATGACAGTAGGGACAGTGGCAGATCCTGCTTGGCTTGCTGTCAGTTTGAGAGCAGACAAAGCTTGTGTACTTTTATTACACCCTTTTGCCATAGTAGGTCGTGGTTTACAGATGTGGAGTGAAAATCTTCATCCTGAAAGTATAATGGCTATTGCCTTGCGTAAGAGATCTCTGTTACTGCCTTTGCCTTCAATATAAACAGTCTCAACAGCAGGGGAGCATCCTCCTGTGCTGATATGCTGGTGTGTGTTTAACTCTGTCTCCCTGGCATTCTTACTGCGAGCAAGAGAGGTGGCATAGCAGAGAGACTGTGGCTCAAAGGAGAAGAGTTTTTCTGATTCAGTGCCTGTCTCTGGCTTTGTGTGTTATCACACAGTGATTGGGTTACAGCAGTGCAAAAGAGGCTGTGAGAAATCTCCATCCACTGGCCATGGAAACAGAGGGGCCCCTCCAACCAGAGCTACAGAAAAGATATAGATCAGCAAAGGAGCCCTCTGCCTTTACAAGCCCAGACAGGCTCTGCATCAGCTGTTATACATGACATGCCATGCCATTAGTCTTGGCCTTCTTGCCTTTGTGCCACTACCCAGGAGATCAAAGTTTTGTCTTTTCTTCCCAGTCTGGTTTCTCACATATCACTTCTTCATGTGGCATGGTTTCAAGTGGCCCTCAGTTTGCTAGTGCCTATGTTAAAATGTATTAAAGCAGCCTGATTTTCAAGGAGGAGGTTTTACTGAGGCCTGTCATTAGTAGTGTTCCATAAGGTTCAATACTGGGCCCAGTATTGTTTAATTTATTCATCAATGACTTGGATGAAGCGCAGATGCCTCCTCAACAAGTTTGCTGATGACACAAAGTTGGGAGGAGTGGTCAAGACCCCAGGAGGTTGTGCTGCCCTTCAGAAGGACCACAACAGGCCAGAGAGATGAGCAGAGAGGAACTGCTTGAAATTCAACAGAGGTAAATGCAGGGTCCTGCACCTTTAGGGTGAATAATCTGGGCACCTGTAGAGGCTAGGGGCTGATCTGCTGGAAAACAGCTCTGCAGAGAAGGACCTGGGAGTCCTGGGGGACAACGAGCATCTGTGAGTCAGCAGTGTGCCCTTGAGACTAAGAAGACCAGTGGTATCCTGTGGTACACTAAAAAAGTGTTCCCAGCAGTTCAAGGGACATGATCCTGCCCCTCTACTCAGCCCTGGAACAGGTTGCCCAGAGAGGTTGTGGAGTCTCCCTCACTGGAGATATTCAAGGACTGTTGGATACAATCCTGGGCCATGTGCCATGTTCTAGGATGACTGCTTGAGCAGGGAGGCTGGAACAGGTGACCCACTGTGGTCTCTTTCAACCTGACCCATTCTGAGATTCTGTGACTTGCAGACTAAATACATTACATTAATTGCTTTTACATTTATACTCAGTGTGTCAGGAGACACTAAAAGCCAGATTGAAGGCTAGTCTCGGAAAAGAGTGTATTTCAAACTCATAGAACCACTTCAGGAAA